>NC_139019.1:6374604-8774604 GCF_964374135.1 Grampus griseus | reverse complement strand
GAAGTCAGCCTTGGAATTTTTACAATGGATACACAAAGCTCAACAGAGACCTTTAAAGAGAGAGAACACTTGGAAGAGCAAAATATAGAAAACCAAATGGAGCAGAAACCACCCTCCCCGATGAGAACGAGCTCCCACGGGGTGTGCTGCCCTAGCCCCTATCCACACACCAGGGGCCTGGTCTTCCAACCCTAGTCAAGCCTTCAGCTCATACAGCCCCAGCCAACATCTGACGGCAACCTCACGTAGAGATCTTGGGTCAAAACTGCCCAGCCAAGCTGCCCCTGAATTCCTGAGCCTCGGGAACTGTGAGTGAAAATAAATGCTAATTGTTCTTTTAAGCCACTGTATTTGGGGGTGATGCCATGCCGCATTAGATAAGTTAATACAAACACCAGCAAGTCCTAAGGACAGACTATCCAAAATCCAGTCACAGTCTTCTGAAGCCCACAGGTACTGAGACAAGTTATTTATTTATTTAGTTAGTTATTTATTTAACATCTTTATTGGAGTATAAATGCTTTACAAAGGTGTGTTCGTTTCCGCTGTATAACAAAGTGAATCAGTTATACATATACGTATGTCCCCATATCTCTTCCCTCCTGTGTCTCCCTCCCTCCCACCCCTCCAGGTGGTCACAAAGCACCGAGCTGATCTCCCTGTGCTATGCAGCTGCTTCCCACTAGCTATTTTACATTTGGTAGTGTATATATGTCCATGCCACTGTCTTACTTTGTCCCAGCTTACCCTTCCCCCTCTCCGTATCCTCAAGTCCATTCTCTAGCTGGTCTGCGACAATTTATGTTAATAAATTCATCCTGAGAACTGGATCCTTGGATTCAGGTTGAATATATGCTTATATAAAGAAATACATAATTAAATAAAATATACTAGTATTTCATTAATACTCAGCCATTGAAGAGCTACTACTAGATATTATGCTAGTTACAAGAGAGATATAATTAATGCTACAAAGCAGCTAAGGAAACTTTCCTTTTGGGCTTAAATCAAGACTCATTACATTCTCAGAAGACGTGAGAACAATGCTATTTTTTCCTTCTTTCAAAAATGTTCTCCTTTTGAAATTTAAAGAAGTTAAAGAACATGTTCTTATTATATAATCTTATATGTTATCAAACATTAATAAAAATGAGGTATATAAAGAATTTCAGTCATGAGGAAAGGCTTAACTTAAAAAATGAAAAATATATATACTTAAACTAGCCTGCAAAATTCTGCATCAACAATGCATGAAAAAAAAAAAACTAGTAAGAAATGCACCAAGATTTCAGTAGAGATTGATTCTGGCTGATGACATACAGGTGACATCTTTTTCTTTATACTTTTCTGTAGTAAAAAGTCCCATTTTTCCTATCATGAACTTACTTCGATTTAATAATCAGAAAATTTTAAATTTTTAAGGAAGCAAAGTTCTGATAAAGCTTCCCAATCTCCTGCTTGCAGTAAATGGCAAGTTCACAGGCTGGGAGGAAACAGTACAAACAAGAGGAAGCTGCCGCTTATCCCCTTCCGGAAAGAAATGGGGAGGGTTTAAGTAAGTTGACCGTCCAGCAAGCAATCGATAAATGAAAAACAAACTGGACCTTTCAGGATCTGTAGATTATGATCAGTTTCATGAATTTCTTACAAAAACCCTCCATAAAGTTTCAAGAAAGAAATCCAAGTTGTCTATTCTGTTGGCCTCAAAGAATTGAAACCCTTGCTGATGTTTAACTTACTCCAAGTGCTTCTCACCCCAAAGCTCCCATCCAGCTGCTCTGCCGTAGGCTCTCAGACAACGGGACGTTCTACTCATGATAATAAAACTCTACAACTGTTTTTCAAGGCCATTTCTTCCTCAGATATTAGGTCTGTAATGCACAGGTACTGGGTTGGGTCACACAGAAGGTGGCATCCCTTAGTACAATCCAATCCAATCGATGGAGGATAAACAACCTGGGTAATTATTCCCCCAAACCCTCTACCTACTGTGTTCTGATTGGTTCGGGGTCGACCCTGGCCACTCAAAGTGGGGGTCGCTGGACCAGCAGTAAGCAGTATCGCCTGGGAGCTTGTTAGGAATGCAGACCCTTGGGCCCCAGCCCAGACCTAGTGAATCAGAGCCTACATTTTCACAAGCCCACAGCTGGTCTGTAGGACATAAAGTATGAGGGCCCCTGGGGCACAGGCTGGGGCTCTCCGGTGGACGGTGATGGTTGCTATCACTACACCTGGGATCCTAGGGTACAGACTTCTCGGTCACATCTTCCGGGATCTCAGAAACAGAGCTCAGCTTGCTTTTCCTGTTAATTTTAGTTTTGATTGGTTTTTCTTTTCATGGGGAGGTGTGTCCACTTTCTTGTCATGCCCAGTTCCTGTCATACATGTATCAGATTCTCACCTGGTCCTGGCCCAGGTGCCAACAGTACCCTCTCAAATGCCCCCTGAGTGCTCTTGTCTGCCACCTGCTCCCTGATCCCTCACCCTGAGTCACCCCTGGTCTCACCAGGGCAAATCGCATCCTCTTGTCTGGGCTGGGATGGAGAAGTCACAGAGAGAATGTGAGATAGCAAGATTTTGTGGTTTGTAATTTGCCTTATAGATTGACTCTTAGCCCTACAATGTATGTAATAGAACAAACGCAATGGAAAGCAGGGTCCCAGGGGAGGGGGGTGGCACTGCTTCCAGAACTCCCTCTCCCCCAACCGAGCATTCGGTCTCCATCCAACAAGCTGGTACAGATGGTCCACAGGTACCTGGGCTGGGTGTTGAGAAGACAAAGATGAACTTTGGAATCAGACAGTCCTACCCCTTAGGACATTCAGCCTGAGGAAAGAGACAGGAAAGTCAACAGTGGTGACAAGCCTTCCCACAGGGGACAGAGGACTGGAAACAGGTCCAGGCTGGGGGAAGGCACCCACCCAGCTAGGCCTGGTCAGCCAAACAAAGGCAGGAATCCCAGGGTGCCAGGGAGGACGGGGACGGTGGTCCAAGTGTCAGACAAGCAAAGGCTGGGAGCTGACGGCTCCTGGGGAATTGGGGAAGTTACAAGTAGATTCACCTGGCTGCCCACACAGGCGGGGAAGATAGCTCATGAAGTCCTAAGGGTTGACATGGGCTAAGGAGTCTGAATTGCACCTGAAGCTAATGGAGAACCGCTCAAGGTCTTAAGCGAGATGTGTCATGAGCAGACTTTCCTTCTAAAATGCTGCTTCTCAGGTGAGAGGAGAGGTGGAAGGGGGGAGCCTCCCCATTTTCTTCTTTCTATTTCCAAAATAGTCATTAAATATGTGCCCTCCCCACTCGCCTTTTTAAACTGATTTGGCAACTCCTTTGTGATTTAAGATGTAATTGAAACTGACATCTGTCTGTCTGACTGATGGCTGTCAGGGCGGACAGCTTCAACAGAACATTCTGGGCTTAGGGCTGTCTGTGCTTCAGGTGTTCCTTAATGTCTTGCAACTTGATTTTCTCTTTAATGTAAAAATTTTAATTATAACCTTTCCAAATGTGAAGGTTCTTGATATCCTTAGTCATCAGGGAGATGCAAGTTAAACCCACACTGAGATACACCCACCAAAATGACTAAAATTAAAAAGACTGACAATACCCAATGCTGGTGATGGTTCGGGGCTCCCCGCAGGTGGGAGTGTACAATGGAACAACCATATTGGAAAACTGGCAGTTTCTAATAAAACATACCACACGCCTACCTTACGATCCAGCAATTCCACTCACAGGTATATTCCCAAGACAGATAAAGTCTATATCCACATAAAGGTGTGTACAAGGATGTTTAGGGAAGCTTTAAATTGCAAACAACCCAAATATTCGACATCAAGAGACCGGATAAGCAAACTCTGCTATATTCAAACTTAGAAATACCACTCAGCAACGAAAAAGAACAAAATCCTGATACAGGCAACAATACAAACAGATCTCAAACTCATTACATGGAACAAAATAAGCCAGACACAAAAAAGTACATGCTATTTGATTCCATTTAATGAAATCCAATGACGGACAAAATTGATCTATGGTGATAAAAAAAAAAAAAAAACAGTGAAGGGGATTACTATAGGTGAGAAATTTCTAGGGTAATGAAAACATCATATATATTGATCTGGGTGATATTTACATGTTTATATTCACCTGTCAAAATTCATTGAGCCGTACCCTTAAGAGTCATGCATTTCTCCGTGTGTAAACTGTATCTCATAAAACACAACTTCACCAAAGATATACAAATGGCCAAAACCACCATGAGATACCACTTTACATCCTAGAAGCCTACTAGGATGGCTACAATTAAAAATAAAACAACAACAAACAGAAAATAACAAGTGTTATTTCTCCACAGGGAAACCCGTGGAGAAACTGGAACCCTTGGGCACTGCTGATAGGAATGTAAAATAGTGCAGCCACTGTGGAAAACAGTTTGGTCATTACTCAGAGAGCTAAACATAGAATTATCATATGATCCAGCAATTCCACTCCTAGGTGTACACCCAAAGGAATTTAAAGCAGGGGCTCAAACAGATATTTGTACACCTGTGTTTGTGGCAACATTATTCACAATAGCCAAAAGTCAGAAACAACCCAAGTGTCCACTAACAGATGAATGGATAAACAACATGTGGCACACCCAGATAATGGACAATTATTCCTTTAAATTAAGTAATGAAATTCTGAAACATGCTACAACACGGATGAACCTTGAAGACATTATGCTAAGCGAAAGAAGCCAGACATGAAAGGACGAATAACGTATGAGTCCATTTGTGTGAAATATCTAGATTAGGCAAATTCATAAAGACAAAAAGTAGATTAGAGGCTACCGAAACTAGGGGGAGGAGGGCATCGGGAGTTCCTGCTTAATGGTTATAGAGTTTCTGCTTGGGGTGATAACCAAGTTTCGGAAATAGATAGCAGTGACGATTGCACAAGATCATGAACGTAATTCAGGCCACTGAATTGTAAGCGGGTTACAACGGTTAAAACAGGGATTTTACGTTGTATATTTTACACATTAAACTAGTTCACGGTGATAGAAATCTGAAGGGTGGGGCCTGGGGAGAAAGACTAAGAAGAAATTTAACCATGGTGATAAAAATGCTTTTTATCTTGAGCTGGGGGATGGTCGCACAAGTGCATGAATTTGTCAAAAAATCATCCAGGTGTCCATTTAGAATCTATTATGCGCTTTACTGTATGCAAATTGTACCTCACTAAACAGCTATGACCACAAAATATGGTTAAAAAGCAACAAGGCATCGATAGCGCTGGGAAGGGTGTGGCGAAGGAAAAGCAGGGCCAGAGGTGGGAAACCAATTACAAGCGTCCTCTCAGTCCCCCAGGTAGACATGGCTCCACGGAGTAAGGTGAGGGCCTCGGGAGGCTGAGAGGGAAGCCAACCCCGAACTCATGAGGCAGAAGAGACGCATGGATGTGGGAGGGGACGAAAGGACAGGGGAACGGCTTCTGACCTGGGGGCCTAAGAAAATGTCCGTCATCTGCCAAGCAAAGAAACACAGCAAGAAAATCCAGGACTCTTGGTAAACAAATGAAGGCCCAGAAATCTGCAGCCAACTAAAGGAAACACCCCAGGGACACACAAGAAACATTCAACTTGAATCAGAGGTTCACAGTAGAAAGTATAATTTCCAAGGGTACTGGTGCATATGAAGTTGTTTTGTTGGCGTGTTTCAATTTGTTTCTTTCTGCCCAGGAACAAGTGGCCTGACTTATGCCAAAAACGATGTGTTCCCCGGGTACATGCGAAACAAGATCACCGCAAACTCTCCCATGAGTCAGTGAACACAGTTCCTTTTGTGCCAAGGAACAGATCTCGGGACCCCCCTCCCCTGCCCTGGCAGCCTCCACCGCCCCCGTCCTCGTTTCATACCTCATACCTGCCCGTCCGGTAAGAAGGGGGAGAAATGAACAATGGGCAGATTTCCAGCGTCATAATCATCCGGATGGTGGCAGCTAGAAAACACGGGACAAAATATCTCCTGGGGGTACAGGGATGAGCCCAGAAAGGTGGCATCGCAGGCAGTGATGAACCTCTGAGATCCCTTTCACCTGTGGAGGGGCCCGTCAGGACAACCCCGCCCGTGGTGCATCCTGCCTCCCAGAGCCCTCTTCTGAGACATCCTTCCCCTCAGGCGTCCGAGCCATGACCTCTCTCCCTCACCTACTCACTAACCGCCTGCCCTGGGTTGAATTGTGTCCCCCCGCAAAGATATACCCAAGTATACCCAAGAGATACCAAGTATATCACAGGTCCCAAGTATATCACCTGGGACCCGCAAATGTGACCTCATTTGGAAATAGAGTCTTTGCAGATGGAATTAGATTAAGAATCTTGAGATGAGATCATTCTGGAGATTTGAGACACAGACACACAGAAGACAGAGGCCATGTGAAGATGGCCAGAGATAGGAGTGATGCAGCTAAAGGCCAGGAATGCCTGGGGCCATCAGAGGCTGGAAGATGTGAGGAAGGAGCCTCCCCTAGAGTCTTCGGAGGGAGCACGGACCTGCTGGCACCTTGATTCTGGATTTCTAGCCTTCGGATCTGGGACAGGATGAATTTCTGTTGTTTAAAGCACCCAATCTGTGGTAAGTTGTTACGACAGCCCTAGGAAACTGACACATCGATGCTCCAGCACCACAATCACCCTGCATCCTCGGAGAATCTCTTCCACCTGACCTTCCCCTCCTCTCCCGCTCAGGATGACACCCGTGGGTCCAGCCGCACCCACCTGCAATGGCAGCAAGAAGCCCCCATCAGATCACCTGCCTCACTCTCCTCCACCTTCTACACTCCTGTGTTTTCCCAGCTCAAAAAAGTCAATTCCTGGGCTTCGCTGGTGGCGCAGTGGTTGAGAGTCCGCCTGCCGATGCAGGGGACATGGGTTCGTGTCCTGGTCCGGGAAGATCCCACATGCCGCGGAGCGGCTGGGCCCGTGAGCCATGGCTGCTGAGCCTGCGCGTCCAGAGCCTGTGCTCCGCAACGGGAGAGGCCGTAACAGTGAGAGGCCCGCGTACCACAAAAAAAAAAAAAAAAAAAAGTCAATCCCTGGTTACCCTCAGGAAGAAAAGCCCAGGTTGGCCCCTGCCCCCGTCCCCAGCCTGAAAGGGCACCATGAATGTCGGAGACACCTTTGTGGTAGAAGCAAGTATTGTTTGGTGCATTTGCAAAAAATAAGATCCAACCATGCTGTGCAGTAAAATACTCAAAACGCCTGGTAATTTGCTCAGTTTTTTTATTCCTCCAGCCACTGGTAACCTCAACTTTTAATAAAAGGGAAAATATGGCTGATTAGGGAAATGAACAGAACGCATACCCTGTAAATAGAGCCCTGTGATATGAATGCTGTCCCTTCAAAGTGGCTGAATGCAAAGAAAACCAACCACCTGGGCCACCGGCACCATCAAAGCGCATCATCCGACGTCGACAGCAGGGAGACCCCAGGCCTGCCTGAGCTTACGGTTCTCTGGAACACGAGTTCTGAGCAGAGCCCGTTGGCTTTCAGCCCACTCACTACACCAAGTTCCTAATTCCCAACGAAGGAGAATTTTACATTCACAAGAATTATTTACCCACGGGAAGATGGTGCCCTGGCACGGAACACACCTGTAAGTCACAGACCAATGAACAGCGAACACTGATGCTCCCCTGACGCCTCTAATTCATTCTGGTTTCCGGTCTCTTACTTACAGTGACATGTGCCTTGGGTCCTTCCAAAATCAGCATGTGAGTTGATCAAATGCTCCAAACACACACCCTCAACATTTTGTCGCTGTTGTTGCAACAGACTTTATTTTTTAGAACAGTTTTAGGGAATTCCCTGGCGGTCCAATGGTTAGGACTCCATGCTCTCACCGCCAAGGGCCCGGGTTCCATCTCTGGTCAGGGAACTAAAATCCCACAGGCCATGCTGCATGGCCAAAAAAATAAAAATAGAGCAGTTTTAGGTTCACAGCAAAACCGGATGGAAGGTGCAAAGATTTCCCTGTCTGTAATGTTTGTTTTTTGTTTGGTTGTTTTTTTAAATAAATTTATTTTATTTATTCATTTTTAAATGTATTGGGTCTTCGCTGCTGCATGTGGGCTCCCTCCAGTTGCAGAGAGCAGGGGCTACTCTTCATTGTGGTGCGCGGGCCTCCCATTGCGGTACCTTCTCCTGCTGCAGAGCATGGGCTCTAGGTGCGCGGGCTCAGTAGTTGTGGCTCACAGGGCCCAGCTGCTCCGAGGCATGTGGGATCCTCCCAGACCAGGGCTCGAACCCGTGTCCCCTGCATTGGCAGGCAGACTCTCAACCACTGTGCCACCAGGGAAGTGCTCCCTGGCTATAAAGTTTTGATACCTGAAATGATGTTCAGAGCAAAGGAAGTCCTATGCTACATTCAAATTTCAACAATGCAGCTATAAAAGCTAAGACTAGCCTTTTATTTATATTATTATTATTTTTTTAAGAGCGTAACAGGTTAACACTAAAGCTTTACAAAAAAGAAATGAAAAAGAAATATAGAGTAAATACGTGTCGTAGTTTAAAATGGGGGATTGCATAGAAAAGGAAAGGTGGTCTGAGCACACTCAATTCTTCAATTAACAAGCGTTTCATTGTTATAATAGTAATATAAATGTCACTTGTTTCCAACTGTTAGAATCAATCAACAGATAAAATCGAGGTGTACATAAGCTTAATTACAGATTAAAGGGAAAAAATGTTATTAATCTTGTCAGTAGAAAGATAAGGAGGGCACAAAAAGAGGTGATGGGAGCAGAGGAGGTAGGGAAAGGCCAGGAATGTCCTTCCCTAAAGGAGAAATCCAGAAATACTGACTAGAGCGGATGGAAAGGAAATCAAGGGTGAAATAAAATACATGCGTAGGTGCCTGACGATTAGCTTTTGTGATCTGTAACGTAAGTGCCTGACATTAAGCTTTTGATTGCTGAGGCATCCACTTCAAAGACACCCATCTCGAATAAACACATCGCCAGCTATTCGACTACAAAAAGAGGCAGGCGCCGCCCCCCCCCCCACCCCGCACATAATGTTCCTCTTTTTAGAAACCTCCAGGTGATCTAGATAGCTGTGGACAGCTTCCCTTCCTGCACTTTAACTCCCACTCTTTTGTTTTAAATTCACCCATAAAGAGTGAACCCTAGGCCCTCACCCTGCCAATAAAGGCACAACCCCAGGTGTTCGTTTTCCCTCTCTCTCTCTCCCCCCACACCCCGACGACCCTCACCCCCTCTGCTGTGTGGCCCCAAGCATGCCGTGTGCCCTACAGGTCCTGAAAGTAATAAAACTTGTTCTTTCAAAGTTTGCTGCTGATTGTGGCTGGCGTGTGTCTTGCAGTCCTACTAAGAACCACAAGGGCTGGTCCAGGCATGACCCTGGCTCTGGTGGGGAAATGTCTGTGGAGGCTGCCACAGGTAGAGTGGGCCCAGGTGAGTGCCCCAGGCGGGCCTAGCCTACAGCATCACTGTCAATAGGCTGAGAACACACAAAGCAACAAGGCATTAGAACCATAAATACGAAGAATTCTGGGTGGGTGTGTCTGATTAGAGAGAGGGGGAGATAGGAGTGCAGTTCAGCAAAATCTCCATCTGTCACTGCAGGGAGTCAATGGTATTCTCCCAAATGGATAAATCAATATGCCCATTATGAGCAAGTTGTACATCAGCAGGGAGTGGCTGCCAGAAGAAATGGAAGTGGGGATGGTTATCCGTTCCGGGAAGCAGACAGGAGAGGGAACGGTCTGGGGTGAGTAGCTGCAGCTGTTCATACGAGTCCATCTGTAAGAGCCTCTTTTCTACCATGTACGTGCGTGACTTTAACTGAAAAGGAGGAAGATGTTCAAATGTACAAACGTCCGGTTATGAAATAAATGAGCTGTGAGGATGTAAGGTACAGCACGGTTACTAGTTAACAATGTTGTATTTTATATTTGAAAGTTGCTAAGAGAGAAGATCTTAAACATTATCATCAGAAGGAAAAAAAACGTGCTAATGGGTGGTGATGGATGTTAACTGGACTTGTGGTGGTCATTTCACAAGACAGTCGGCCCTTGGTATCCCCAGGGAATCGGTTCCAAGACACCCACGGATACTAAAACCAGCAGACTCTCAAGTCCCTTATATAAAAATGGCATGGTATTTGCACATCACCCACACACATTGTCCTATATATTTTAAATCATCTCTAGATTCCTTATAATACCTAATACAACGTAAATGCTATGTTAACAGCTATAAATACAATGGAAATGCTATGGAAATAGCTATAAATACAATGGAAATGCTATGTTAATAGCTATAAATACAATGGAAATGCTGTGCAAATAGTTGCCAGCTGGCAACAAGTTCAAGTTTTGCTTTGGGGAACTTTCCGGAATTTTTTTTCCAAATATTTTTGATCTATGGATGCAGATCTGCAGGTGCTGAACCCGTGGATACAGAAGGGCGACTGTATATACAAATATTTAATCATTATCTTGTACACCTGAAACTAATATAACGTTATATGTCAATTATACCTCAGTTTTTTAAAAATGGGAAGAGGAGAGCAAAATACTAAGAAGGATAAAAAAGTATATTAAATGGGAAAAAATTAAGCAAATAAGACCCTTGTCATTAAAGGTCAAGGTGTGTTTAAAGAAGAATCTGGAAAACGGATGGGTTATTTAACCAACATTGTTGAAAAGTTGACAATTATGCAGGAAAAATACACACACACACACACACATTCCATATATCAAAATACAGATCAAAGAAAATTAAGAGCAAAAATAAATATATACATACATATTTACATCCTAAAATAGTTAACTGATCGTGAGACAAGGAAGGGTTTCAATAGCGTAATAACAATGAATAAAAGAACAAATAAAAATTTTACTGTACATGAAAACATAATTTCCATTTATATAAAAAGTCATAAGCAAAATTAAAGGGAAATTTAAAAGCAGTAACCAAAATTAATGACATATACAGGACTAGTTAAGTAATCACAGAAATATATTAAATATCAGCATAACTATACTAAGAGTACAATATTTTAAATGGATAAATAACAGAAAAATCACTAGTAAACAAATTAAAATAGTAATGAGACACCACATACCTAACAAAAAAGATGGTACTTCAGATATTCACAGAAGGTGGATTACTCAGTTAACAGTGTTGGACAAATGCCCTAGCCATTTGGGAAACAATAAGGTTGGATCTTTACCTTACGTCTTATGCCAAAATGAATCATTAAATAACATACAACCATAAAAATGCTGCAAGAAAATTTAGATAACTATTAAATTTGCTTTAAAAAAGCATTTCAAAGCATGATAGCAAAGCCAGAAACCATACAGAAAAGGACAGATAAATCTGACTAAACAAAAATCTATTCCTTCTCAGCAAAATAGTATAAAGAAAGTAAAATGGCAAATGATAGGAACTTCCCCGTTCAGCCATGAAAAACCAGCTTTGATTGATCCATTCTCCCACTGAGAACAGTAAGACTGAGCCATTTGTTTTTAAATCTATTTGGAGGCGTCAGACTTCCCAGACAACCAGGACTTGAGGGCCCAATGTCCAAGAAAGAAGGTGAACGCCCTGAGATAAGCTTCCACTCTCATCCCTTTTCCCATCATGGTATTTGCTGATTCATAAAGGCTAAGAGACTGAGAAACCAAGCAGAGAGCAGCAGCAATGATCAGAGGCCTCCGGCAGAGTCATCACAGTCTCAAGGGTTAAGGACACAGCATGGGAGTTCACGCCTTGCCAAGGGTGACAGGCCTGTTGAACACCCCACGTTTTCTGTGGGAAGCCCAAAGGGCTAGGCCCACAAGTGAGGCAAGCCAGAGACAGGACAGACCTTACACAGACCTATGTAGCCTACTATCATCTGCCCCACTCTGGCTGCCAGAAGCAAATTAAATCTTCTCTGGTGAAAGACAACACTATCTAGAACTACTTCAATTTTTCATATACAGTGTCTATCATTAAAAACAACAAATTACCAGAGATTATCAGAGAAAGGACCAAGAGAAAAACAGACAGACAATAGAAAACATCTCCAAGAGACACAGATACTGAAGGTATGAGACCATAATTCACATGTAATGACAAAAGGAGAATTTTAGCAGAGAACTGAAACCTGAAGAAGAATCAAAAGTTTTAGAAATAAAGTATATAATAACTAAAACTAAGAATTTTAAAAGGAATTAAGAAGCAGATTAAGCTAAAAAGAGAATTAGTAAACTGGAAGATGAGTTGACCAAAAATGCCCAGACAGGGAAAAAAAGGATGGAAAAGATAGGGGGAAAAAAAACTCGTAAGAGATACATGGAGCATGGTAGAAAGGTCTAATATATGGGAATGTGGTGTCATAGAATGTTGGCGGGGGGGGAGGGAGGCGGGAAAGAATGAGACAAAACAATATTTGACAAGACTGTGGCAAAGAATCTTCCCAAACTGACAAAAGATATCAAGCCAAAAATTCAAGAAATTCTACAAACCCCAAATAAGATTTAAAAAATACATGCCGGGGCTTCCCTGGTGGCGCAGTGGTTGAGAGTCCGCCTGCCGATGCAGGGGACGCGGGTTCATGCCCCGGTCCGGGACGATCCCACATGCCGCGGAGTGGCTGGGCCCGTGAGCCATGGCCGCTGAGCCTGCGCGTCCAGAGCCTGTGCTCCGCAACGGGAGAGGCCACCACAGTGAGAGGCCCACATACCGCCAAAAATAAAAAATAAAAATAAAAATAAAAATAAATACATGCCAACTTGAAAAACAATGTGGAACATGTGCTAGACAAAGAATAATATCTTAAGCATATTTTTTAAGTTCTTAGAACTCAGGAAGAAAAGACAGATTAACCCCCCAAAAAAAGAGAGAGAGCAAGGGATATGAAGAAGTAAAACAAAGAAAGAAGAAAGCTAAACGGCTAGGAACATGTTATAGGAAACATGTTTTAACCTCACTAGTCATCAAAGACACACATGTTAAAGTGAGTTATCATTTTTTGACCATGAGTTAGAAAAGATTAAAAAGAGTTAAAATAACTAGCTTTGGCAAAGTGGAAGGAAAGGCACTCTCTTATCGTGCTGGTGAACACAAGCAGGTTCACTCTTCCTAAAGGGCAATTTGTTACCATGTATTATAGCCAGTCAGGATAAGCAGGTCATGTGGCAGTAACAAGCAACCCCCAAATTTCAATGGCTATGACAAAAGTCTACTTTCCCACATGACATGTCCACTGTAAGTGGGCTGCAGCTCTTTCCTATGTTGTTTTCTCTCTACCTGGAATGTCACGAGTTTCATCACTGAGGGAAAAGAGGGTATGGAAGAGCATACGCTGGGTCTTAAAAATCATGAGCAAAGCTACTCAAGTCACTTCTCACACTGAATCTGCCAGAGCAAGAGGGCCAGCCAAACATGACGCTACAGAGAGAGAAGTCTACTGCTCCAGGGAGAGGCAGAAGTCTTTGTGAAAATAACAGGACCCACCACGTGGATCCACACTCAAGACCCAACAATTCCTTAAAAATAATCAGATCAGTGTGCAAAGATATACGCAAATTGCTGTAGTGCTCATAAATGACAAACTCGAAATAACCTCAACGTCCATCAGGAAGTCAAAAGTTTAAAAAATCAAAATATCCAAAATACAGAATATATTGCAGTAATTAAAAATAATGATGTGTATGTGCAGAAATGGAAACATTGCCTCAATAAGTTGCTAAGGAAAAAAGTAGATTACATGTAGCATAAGAAATGACTCAACTGATATCGAAAAAATTTAATTATCTCTAGATCAGCGATTTTCACATTTGGCATTTTACCTATCTATGTTATCTGAATATTTACAATAAGCATGTATGATTTTTAATGTTGCAAAGACCAATAAGCCATTTCAACATTTTTAATAATTAATGTGCTGCATGATGAGGATACAGCAAAACAGGCAGTTTTATTGCCTGCTGGTGGAAGGAGAAATTAGTACAATCTTCCTAGAAAGTAAAATGGCCTTTAAAAGGCTCATACTCGTAAAGCTAATATACGTTCTAAGAACTGATCTGAAAAGGAATGCTCCAAGTGCCAATAAAAGATATACTAAGACATCCATTCATCAGAGCGTTATTCACAGAGCAAAATCTCAGAAACAACCAAAACGCCCAAAAATGATTAACATTACACATTAATAAACTATGATGTGTACAGAAATGGGTTTTGAAAAAAATCAAGATTCTAAAGCACTTTTAATATAGAAATGAGCTCAGAGTATGCTTAGAAGTGAAAAAAGCAGGATCCAAAATTGTATTTATAAGATAAACTTTAGAGATAGATAAACAGATGAACAGATCATATCAAACGTTAACTTCTTTATCTACAGGTACTGGTCACTTGTTTTTATTTTCTCCTTTGTACTTTTTTTTCCCCATTTTCCACACCTAAATATTTCTATTGGAAGCAGAAAGAAATATCTAATAAATATTACTGTTAAATGTCAGAGTAAAGGAGCAAGGATCAGAGGGTGGTGTGATCATTCATTCACAGCAAAAAATCAAGCTCTATCCAGGAGTTTCACAAATCACTAACATCAGAAACGTCTGCCCAATGAAACCTTCATGTACCCCAACTTCATTGCCCCTTGAAATTCAGCAAGCAAAAGGGTCTCCCAACCTCTTAGCCAAGCACATACTGCTGTTGAGAGCCAGAAAACACATGATAATGACCAGAGAAATGTAAATGTAGTGGAAAAGACTCACATTTGCACTGGAAAAATCTTTTCCCGTTTGAATCAGCTCTGACTACAGGAGACCAACAGTAATTTCCTCAATTAAACATTAAGAGAGCACAGACACACACACACACAAAAGAGAGCACACCAAAAAATTAAGCATGAAAAGACCAGACAAGAACCATTCTGTTGGTCTAATGTTGTAATGAACTAGATGGAAAATAGAGATAAGAAAACATTATACACATATGTAAACACACACACACAGTGAGTTACAGGAACGCATACACATGGTGTTTTCACAGTGTATCAGATTCAATGACTTCCAACCAGGTAAAGACCCCCTGGCTTTTTCTCCTTCCTGTAGAGTAGCATGATTTCCTACTATCACATAATGGAAAAGAGAAATACAGCCGACCCTCTAACACCATGGGTCTGAACTGTACAGGTCCACTTACACATGTACTTTTTTCAATAAATATAGTATGTATTTTCATTTTACAGATCTTGAAATCAACTAAGTGTGAGGGAAAGTTTCTGTCTGATTAGAGATCACAACATATGAATGCAAAACAACTGGGGTTTGAGTCCAGACTGTCCAAACTGTTTCTGCTTCCTGCCCTTGGGTGAGTCACTTATCAATTCCTTTGTTTTTCAGACAGAGATGGCAGTTGTGTGGGTTTTCCACTGCACAGGAGGGTGGAGCCGCTAACCCCCCATTGTTCAACGGTCAACTGTACTACTCAGTGTGGCACTGAGCTCATGGAGAAACTCTCAAGACCATGTTGCCGTTTGTCGGTTCCTTGAGGACGGGGCCCCAGGCCTTGTAGCTCTCTGGGCCTCCAGGCTCCTGCCCAGGGCCTGGCATGCAGAAGGCATCATCCCTGGGCACTGAGAAGGCATCAGGGAAGATCTGGAAAGGATGGAGGATGGATGGGTGCCTCCATGCAGGTGAGGAAGGAGGTGGGAGGGGCCTAGCAGGGCTCAGAGGTGCCATCCTGAATCTCTGACCCCAGAACCTCGCATCTCTCTGTTTGATGCACGCCCCATGCGGTGTTCTCAAACCCAGGTGGAAACCCGTCAAACCCCACGGCCCAGCACCTCCTCTTCCGACCAGGCACCCAGCACACCTCTCAGACAGACAGGCCTCTGGGCAGCCAGGCCACAGGCCAACAGGGGAAGCCACAAGCCCCCAGGAAGTGTTTTTTAGTTTTAGGGGGTTTTCTCAGGGTTTCCTTTCATAAGAGGGAAGCCTCGTGCTCCACAGACTCACATAATCACATTCTTAAATTTCCTGTTCAAGAAATGATCCCCCAGACTTGAAGTCAGATCCAGAAAGCCAAAGCTTGGGACTTGGCTGGAGGTCCAGTGGTTAAGACACTGCACTTCCATTGTAAGGAGCGCAGGTTCAATCCCTGGTCCGGGAACTGAGATCCTGCACGCTGTGCGGCACGGCCAAAAAATATAAATAAATAAACAAACAAACAAATAATAAAAAGCAAAGCTTAAGGACACCGGATGACAAGCCCAAATACAGATCTGTCAATCTAAGGACAGTGTTTGGGGAGCTCAGCTTCAAATGCCATGTGCATCCGTGAAATAGTTGATGATCTAATTACATGAATATTGAAAAGGCATCAGTCCAGTTAGGTATGATGCAAGAGGCAAGCTCACCACACCAGCCCTAAAAAACCTCTGGCCTGGAACACTCTGTCCTCCTGAAAGAGCACCAAATCTCAGTGAGACATTACTAAAACTTTCACATCTGAGTGGAAGTGGGTCTTTTTTCTGACGCTCTAACTGGTTGCCCAAGTCTGTCTCTTGAGTAGTAACACGAGACCACTGCTCCTGCCGGCTCCCCCACTTCATTCTGCACTAGCCCCTCTGGCCTCCTGGTTGTTCCAGAACATTCCAGGTCCTCCACCTCACAGCCTTTGTCCTTGCTGCTCCATCTGCCTGGACCAATCTTCCGCTACAACCATGCAGGGAGACTCTCCCCTCCACAGTGTCTTTACTCGAAGGTTCTCTCCTCAAGGAGAATTTCAGCATCCACCCAACACTGCATAACCCGTGCCCTGCCTGGTCTACCTCTCCTCCTCCCCAAAAGCATGTGAGCCCCATTTGAATGGGAATTCCCCCCTTTGATCAGCTCTCTGTTCCCTAGAACAGTGCCTGGTGCAGGGTACACACTTTTTTGTGATATTTCTTTTTAAAGGAGGAACCGCTGCACAGCGTCTGATAGTTTTCCTGGTAGAATGCACCGCACACCATCTTGCTAGGCATGAAATGGTCATCTCTGGCTCCTCATAAGCTTCATTATCAATTAAATGTCCACTGAGCATGTGATGGCCGTCTCCAAGGTCCTCCTGGGTCTGGATGAAGATGGCGTGATCACCGTGAAAGGCAGACTCTGAAATTTGGAGTGGATGTGTCATGCCTCCTGGGGCTAATCTCCTCGTATTACATTTTTAAAGGCACAACTTGTCCAATTACGAGTATTTTTCAAAAGGAAAATACGGTCAAATGTTAAGATTCTAACCAGAAATACTCCAAGTAAGAAACTGAGGAGTGTTTACAAGTGCTGGCAATTCTAATCATAGGTTTCTCTCATTTTGTGGACTCGGAGGAGCTGGTGGATATAATTTTTCCGCTAAGCCATGTAAATTCTTTCACTTTAAACAACACCTGACCAAACTTTCACTGAGAAGAGGGAGGAGAGAGCAACCAGGCTTGACAAATACTCTAGATCCTTCTACAACCTCGGGAATTTGTCCATGTAAAAGGCACTCTTGTCCACAACTCAAACAATTTTGTTGCCTTTATTCTCTATTTCAGTAATTTTCAAGCAGGGAGTGGTTTTGCTCCCCCCACCCACTCAGAGACATTTGGCAATGTCTGGGGACATTTTTGGTTGTCACACTGGGGCAGGGTGGGTGCGCTACTGGCATGCAGTGGGTGGAGGCCAGGGCAGCTGCTCAACATCCTACAATGCGTGGGACAGCTCCCACAACAAAGAATTATTCAGCCCCAAATGTCAGCAGTGCCAAGGTTGAGAAGTCTCAACACAATAAAGGCCAATTACAGCAAGCCCACCGCTAACATCATAATCAATGGGGTAAAACTGAAAGTCTTTCCTCTAACTTCTGATACAAGGCAAGGATGACCACTCTCACCATATCTATTCAACACAGTACTGGAAGTACTAGCCAGGGCTATCAGACAAGAAAAAGAAATAAAAGGCATCCAAATAAGAAAGGAAGAAGTAAAATTATCTGTTTGCAAATGGTATGATCCTATATAGAGAAAACCCTAAAGACTCCACCAAAAAAAAAAACTGTTAGAATAAACAAGTCCAGTAAAGTTGCAGGATACAAAATCTACACGCAAAAATCAATTGCATTTCTTTACACCAACCAAGATCTATCCAAAAAGAACATCAAGAAAACAATCCCATTTACGATGGCATCAAAAAGAATAAAATGCCTAGGAATAAATTTAACCAAGGGGGTGAAGATCTTTACACTGAAAACTATAAAACATTGGTAAAAGAAACTGAAGAAGACACAAATAAATGGAAAGATATAGAAGAATTAATATTGTTAAAATGTCCATGCTATCCAAAGAGGTATACAGATTCAACACAATCCCTATCAAAATTCTAATGGCATTTTTCACAGAAATAGGGAAAAGAATCCTAAAATCCATATGGAACCACAAAAGACCCAAACTAGCCAAAGCAATCTTGAGAAAGAAGAACAAAGTTGAAAGCATCACACTTCCTGATTTCAAATTATATTACAAAGCTATAGTAATCAAAACAGTATAGTATTGGCACAAAAACAGACACATGGATCAATAGAACAGAAGAAAGAGCCCAGAAATAAACCCAACCATGTATGGTCAACTAATTTTAGACAAAGACGCCAAGAATACACAATGGAAAAGGATAATCTCTTCAGTAAATGGTATTGGAAAAACTGTATCCATTTGCAAAAGAATGAAATTGGACCCTTATCTTACACCAACCACAAAAATCAACTCAAAATGATTAATGGCTTAAATGTAAGACCCAAAACTATCTGTTTAAGTATTTTCAAATCAAGGTTATATAACTGGCAGCAAGACACAGTAGCCCAATTTTATCCAATAAGCAGATACAAATCACCTACTATGTGCAGCAAACTCTGTTTGACTGAAGAGAACACAAGCTGAATGAATGATGCTGAGGACTTTCCCTCGTGGAGCTCATCAAGCTCAGAGACAGCAATTATCAACAAATAGTTATAAAACAAAGCAGAAAGAAAGGAGTTTCAGAAACAAATTGCAAATTGTGATGAGATTCCAAAGTCAGAAAGAAACCATCCAGCAAGGGGCACGGGAGTTCACGGGGAAGGTGATGCTGCCTTGCAGTAGAGAGAAGGGAACGATGTATGTCCCAGGGAGAATAAGGATCTACCATGGCTGTGGGGACAGAAAGTCACCCACTTCTGTGACACAAAAGGAAACCGTGGAAAATCAGGCAGGCATTTGAAACACTATTGTCAGGGGCCTTCAAGGAAAGGCTTCTGAAGATGATGCTGTTGTAACACGAGCCACACAAATGAAAATAAATCCAGTAGTCACACAACAGACTGGAAAGTGGTGAGATGCAGTGGGGAGACCGGAGAGGAGGTACCACATTTGTTAAAGTGAGATGTCTCAAAGCCTCAAGCTAGAGAGGTGGTGAGACTCCAGTGAAAAGTGGGGACCATCACTGGAGACTGTGCAGTGCTTAGAACATGACTGGAAGTGGGAGCTGAGCGAGGCTGGGTCACCTCCAGGGTTGCAAATATGAGCAGCCAGCAGCATGGGGCAATCAGAGTCAGCTACGTAATTTGTAGCCTCAGTGCCAAGTGAAAACAAGGGACCCCAGGTTCAAAGTCATTAAGAATGTCAAGACAGCAACAGCAGAGCAGCACACCAAACACACGCCCTCTCACACACAGAGCGCTGGAGCTGCACAGGTTACATCCCCACAAAGTCTTGGCAACAGAAATGGTGCCCAAAAGTTGGGGCTGGGGCGTTGGGATGACTTCACAGAAAAGTACAAGATGCTGGGAGGTTGGCGGGAGAAACCCTGCAGTTGATCTTGAAGGCAAGTGTGACTCTTAGGAGAGCAGTCGAGGGCTGAGAGCTGGCGTCAGCTGTACAAGCCCGGGGGTCTCTGCCAAGCAAGTGAGATTCCCAAGAAATACGCGAGTCAGCGTTCAGCAGAGACAGAACCAACAGGGGATACAGACACTTAAGGAACTGGCTCACACGATGGTGGGGTTGGCAGGCTGGAAACTCAGGCAGGAGCTGATGCCGCTGTCTGGAGGCAGAATTCCTTCTTCCCAAGAAACCTGCTTTTGCTCTTAAGGCCTTCAACTGATTGGATGAGGCCCACCCAGACTGTCCGTGGTCATCTTGAGTTCAAGTCAACTGATTGTGGCTGTTAACCACATGCACAGAATACTTTCATGGCACTAGTCTGGTTGAATAACCAGGTGTTATAGCTTAACCAAGCTGACACTTAACAATAGCCACCATGGGGAGTAAAGGGAGAAGCGGGTTAAGAGAGTCTCAGGGCAAAGAAGTGGCCACCAGAAGGCCCAGGGGAAACCGGAAGTGGGCAATGTGTGCGAGACCTGTGGAGTCCCAGGAAGTGGCTTCTGGAGGCGTGATCCCAGCTGCAGGGAATGGATGCTTTCACCCCCAGTCAGGCCACGGTCAAGATCATGCAGACAACAGTGCCCAAAATGTTGGGGGGGAGGGGAGGCAGGCAGCCCTGCCACGGCCATGAGCAGGTCCAAGGGGTGGGCTGGGGGGGAAGATATCAGAGCTCAAGAGGGTGAGGCCGGGACCCAGGAAGGGACGCTTTCACAAGCCCCAACAATGAAGCGGAAGACTGAGCTGCAGGGGCAGCCAGAGAAGGTGCCGGAACAGAGCGAGCTGGGGCAGGAGAGCCCCCCAGCCCCCGGGTCAAGGCTGGGCACCGGGCAGGCACCCGCCAGCCCCGCACACCCTTGGCCTTGGGAAGCAGAGAACTTCAGGAGCCTGCAGGCAAGTGAGTCTTGGGCTTGTTTGGAGTTTGTGTGTGTGTGTTCTTTTTTATGACAGAAGAGAGCCAAAGATGTAAGAAGGGAAAGAGATGGAAGAGGCCGTGAGAGGCGGCGGTGGACAGTGGCCGGGTCAGGGGCAAGTGGGGACCAAACCCACTGAGGGAGGGGTTTGCACTCAGAGGGGCAGGGACGGCCGTGACAGTCCATCCGCGGCCTTCACTGGGCACTTCCCACGTCCCCTGCCCCGAAAACCCGGACAAGGGCAAAGCCAGGCTGGCCCTCCATCCTCTCTTCAAAATATTTAGACAGCCAGGCCGTGCCCAGGTGGAGAGAGAGCCTCCTAGGCAGAGCTGGCAGAAACATTAAACAGAAGATGGAAATGCAGTCGAGCAGTGGTACCCAAAGTGCGCATCAGAATCCCCTGGGAGGTTGTTGAACAGAGTGCTGATCTGTTCAACAGAGTTCCCGAGTCACGAGGCCCCAGGTGCCCCTGACACTGCTGAACGGAGGCCACACTTTGAGGACCTCAGCGGCAGGTCAGCAAGCCCAAGTAGAGGTGAGCAAAAGGACAGCTAGGCCCAAGGCTCACTGGGAAACGGTTCAAGTTTGGGGCTTTGCATACTTTGTAAAAAACGTAATTTTTTATCATACACCATAATTTATAGGAAACTCACAGTTAAGACCCTGAAGGCAGAACCCACACACGTCACCCTGTCTGGCAGGCACCTCTTGTGGTGAAGTGCGTTGTATTCCTTTGCTGAGAAAACTGTCAAGATATGTTGGCATATAGTTCATCTTTCATAAAAACCCTTTTATAAGTCATGTAAACAAAGAAAGGAGCTAGCGGTTGCTTAGGGCTGGAGGGAATGGGGAATAGAGGAGTGACAGCTGAAGGGTACAAGTTTTCTTTCTGAGGTGATGAAAATGTCCTAAAATGGACTGCAGTGATGCCTGCCCGTATCTGTGAATATACTAAAAAAATCACTTAATTGTACGGTCTTAAATGGGTGAATTGTATAGTATGTGAATTATATATCAATACTGCTTTTTAAAAAACAATCCATTTTCTTCACTTTCCTTTTTAGATTATTTCCTTTTATTTGGCATTTTGGGGATTTCCCATCACTTAGAACTTCAAAGGCTCTGTTTTCTTTGAGAATCTTTTTTTTTTTCTATTTCTAAGCATCTTGTGACTACTTAATTTTCAATGATTTCATTTTATTCATCTGAACTTTTGTTTTAAATCACAGAATAGCAGGATTCCCTATTTTTAGATACGGATATTCTCTTTATGTAAACCCATCCAATTTTCCACATAGGGACTCTGGAATTTTCTGAATGGAAGTCATACACATAGCAAATTTTGAAAAGTTATGTACCTCTTCTGCAAGTGGAAAGACACTTTAAATGCTTTTTTTTTTTTTTTTTACTGATTCCTTCAGTAATTGATGTGTTTTGCTCTCGACTGAATGTTTGTGTCCCCCCAAAATTCATATGCTGAAATCCTAACCCCCAGGTGTGACGGTCCTAGGAGATGGGGCCTTTGGGAGGTGATTAGGTCATGAGGGTGGATGACTGTCCCTACAGAGACCCCACAGACCTCCTTCCCCTGCTCTGTCCGGTGAGGACACAGAGAGAAGACGGCCGTCTACGAACCAGGAATCGGGCCCTCACCAGACACCGAATCCGCAGGGCCCTGACCTTTGACTTCGGCCTCCAGAACTGTGAGAAATCAATGTTTGATTTTCATAAGCCCCCTGGTCTGTGGTATTGTGTCACAGCAGCCCAAATGGACTCAAACCTGTTTTAATACTCAACATTCAGGAATACCCACTTCTTTGAAAAACAAGTCTTTTTCTTCTTACTTTGACTTTTTCTAAAGTATGCACGCGATTGATAAGGAAAGACAGACTCCACGCGTTTGCTAAAACACTTAGGCTGAAACCAAGCCATTTGCAGGTGGACAGATGGAACGTGCCAGGTGCAAACAGAATGTTGAGGAGTTTTCAGTTATTTTCAAAGGCCCCTCAACCAAATTAACCTTAGGTTATTTAAAAAAACAAGGTAACAGTATCTTAAGTATTCTTGGACCCAATAGTATTATTAGCAGAATCACTGTAACTCACTGCCTTTCACAAACGACATGAGTTAACTCCATACACTTGTACCTCACTCTAAACAAACCCAAAGCATTTAGATTTGCTTACACCGAACAACATTTTTAAATAATTATTTCTATTAAAAACAAATTCACCAGAGATTCCCTGGTGCATTTTAAGTAGCTGAATTTCTTAGAAAAATGTATTTATTCTACTTTTCATGTATGGCAGTGGAGACTTCACCCCACTCCAGGCCCTCCCGCCATGGGCCCTCCCGATCAAGGGCTCTGCTGTCTCCCGAAAGCCTCCCAAGATAATGTCTCCCTTGGGAGACAGCTCTGTCCTGTGATCAAAGAACCCAGTCTAAGCGACTGCATTTAGGCAAACGTTTCCCTCCCAGTGGGTGTGCCCCAGATACCATAACTTAATGCAGAAGCTTTCCTCCAAAGTAGGGTTTCCAGATTCCGCTAAAGGAGGAATTCTGCATTCAGTGGGCCTTTCAGCTTCTCTGAGGTGACACTGTGTGTGGCCCCAACACGGGAGTGGCTTTCCTAGGTAGGGTGACCAACCACCCCAGCTGGCCAGGGGCACAGGGGTTTCCCAGGATGTGGGACTTTCTGTGCCAACATGAGAAAATCCTGGGCAGACCAGAGCAAGTTGATCCCTCTGTAGGGCCAGTGGATGCCTCCCACCATATGGGGACCCATAGCAGCTGCTTGTTCACGGCAGGACATCACAGCACATGGAGGTTGAGCCTGGGGACCTCAAAAGAGGAGGAACGTGTAGGTGACAAGACACACCTGAGTCACTCTTTCCCCTGCTCCACAGTGTCTCCTGTGTCCCTTTTCACTGCGGATGAACTGGCTCCCAAAGCACTGGATCATCTGAAGCACGACGGTCAGCAGGGAGAAGCGTCGTCAGGTGACACGAGGACTGCGCACCCCCAGCTGGCCATCAGGCCATCCCGGCGCCGCTGTACATGGAATTCATTTCCTAGAAACCCACCCATTTCCTATGACCAAGGAAAGAAGGCCTGACTCACAGCTCCGCAAAACCTTCCCGGCAGCTGTGTCACCACTGCTATTTTTAGCGCACGACTACTGTGTTTTCCAAATACAAGAGCTGGAAGGTCTAGAAGGCAGCGATGCACCCTGGCCCTCCTGATCGGAGTGGGCAGGGCCAGCCCCTTGGGGATGCCTGTCTTGACAAAGTGGAGGAGAAGCAGAAATGGAAGGAAACTTTGGGGACCCATAGCAGCTGCTTGTTCACGGCAGGACATCACGACGGAATCAGGCCCTGAAAGTCCCGGGATGCACGAGGGCTCCCATCCGGAGCTCTGCCCTAACCTGAACTCACGGGAAATGCTGAAGAAAGGACAAGGGCTCGTGACCGTCCCTGGCACAACGGTTATCTCTGCCCTGCTTGGGGCGCTCTGCTTCCTCGTTGGTCATCAGTCTGGAGCCCGCTCATTCGCCTCCAAGCCTCTGCCTCCCCCCACCCGCAATCACAGGTGCTCCCCAGATGTGCCCAGATGTGGCCCCAGCCCCTGCCCTGCCCCTCCGCCCGCTCCCACCCTGCTTCACCTGCGGCCATGGCTCCAATTGCCACTTTCCTTGCGGTATGAACACGTAACAGGAGATCGACCCTCTTAACTAATGCTTACACTTACAAAAGGGTCCTTACCAAGCGGACACACCATTTTCTCGACCACTCCTCTTTGGTTAGAGGTTTCATGTGCTCCCATCTCTTCCCTTGGCTGAAATTGAAACAGCAGGACTGGACACCCATCTTGAGGTTAACTCACCCACAGAAACAACAGCCGCACTCACTAGGCGCCTGTGATGTGGTACCCGCTGTACGTGTAAGTCACTTTTTTAGGCCCTAGAACCTCTGTGAGGTGTTGTTAGCCTCATAAAAAGCATCCCCGTTTTCTAGACGGGGATCTAGGGGAAACTGAGGATGGAAAGATCATGTGACTTGTCCAGGATCATGTGACCAACCTAAGCCTGCTATCTTTGGCCACCACACTTGTTTTCTACTCTCAGAATAAAGTTCTAGAGCTCTTCCAACAAGCGTACATACCAAGACCAGCCTAAAGTGAGTGTCGGTTCTGGTTCTGTATGTCTAGGGAGGGCCTGGGATCCCGCATTTGGGAAAAACGCCCAGAGGAAGCCATGCTGCTAACTCGTTTTACCACACTCGAGTAGCAGTAGTTCAAACACCCAATACTCCCAGTCGGTCCCACTTCCCCCGTACTAACCAGCTCTGATCCTGCTTCAGTTTCCAAAATCCAGTCTATTCATGCGATAGGGCTGCAGATTAAAGGTAATGCATGCCTTCCTTCATTTTTACTAAACTTTTGATTTTGAAATAGTGATAGACTGGCAGGAAGTTGCCCCCTTGGGCGTTCTTCCCCAGTACCAACATCTTGCATAACTACAGTACAAGAACATCATGAAATGGCCATGGCTGAAATCCACAGAGCTTGTTCAGGTGTCCCCAGTCACGTGTGTGTGTGTGGGCGGGGGGGTTCTCTGCCATTTTAACCCTCATGCAGCTCCCCATAACCACCACCAACACAATCTAGCAGCAGGCCTGTCCCAGTTAGAGTACCACCCACTCCTCTCCCCAAAGCTCTAACCTCAGCAACCTCTAATCTGTTCTCCATCCCTCCAACTGCATTACTTTGCGAAGGTTACATAAACGGAACCGTACAGCATATAATCCTTAGAGATGGACTCTTTTTCACTCAGCCTAATTTCTCCATCTTCCTTTATTTTTAAACTGACTTCACGTGTCTTCCTTTATTCCGGAAAATGTGCTACTGTGAATGTAACACCCTTTACTGGGCAGGCACTGCCCCTGAGCAGGGCTCGTGCCTCTTCGGCAGCCTCATCTCCACACCCCCCTCCGCTGGATGTCCCTCACCAGGGGTGGCCTCGAACCCAAGAGTCAGTTAAGTTTCAGAAACAGAAGCCAGAGGGAAATGCTTGGTTCTCCGCCGTATCACATGCCTACCTTGGACGTGAACGTCCTCGGAGCTGACGTAGATGTGCCTTTGTAAGCATACATTGCTTTTCCGTTACTTTGAAATTGCTCTCAAATCCCACCACTCTAATCCAATTTTGCCACCAAGCCAACTGTCGCTCGGGATTTCACGTCTACCCGAATTTCTGTGTCTCTGACTTAGAAGAAATAAATAAGTAAATGCCACCTTCAACTGTCTTTCAAATTCAGGAACACCATTAAAAACAGGCTCTATTCTTTTTGTACACACATACTGAGTGACATCCAGGATTCTTAACATCCTACTTCATCATAAAATCCGACCTCATAAGAACACACACACACACACACACACAGAGCCATATATATACCTTCATTCGACCAGCTGTCTAAAAGAATTACTTCCCAACCATCTGGAGTGAAGCCTATTTCCTTTGTTCACATATTTTAACAACTTCTCTACATCCTTCTTATTTCCTTTAATTAAAGGGAATTACATATTGTTTTACATATGGAACTGTTTTGAGTTAATTTGGAGAAATCATAAAATGTCACATGGTTATGATTTAGAATTACTGGCCCAATAGGCTGTAAAGGCAGTCTCAAGAAATTTCAAAATATCATGCAGACCATAGTCTCTGAATCAGGTTTTAAAAATTATTTTAGGGACTTCCCTGGTGGCACAGTGGTTAAGAATCGGCGGGCCATTGCAGGCGACACGGGTTCGATCCCTGGTCCAGGAAGATCCCACATGCCACGGAGCAACTAAGCCCGTGCGCCACAGCTACTGAGCCTGCGCTCTAGGGCCCACGAGCCAAAACTACTGAGCCCACGCACCACAACTACTGAAGCCAGCGCGCCTAGAGCCCGTGCTCCGCAACAAGAGATGCCACCACGATGAGAAGCCCGCGCACCACAACAAAGAGTGGCCCCCGCTCGCCGCAACTAGAGAAAGCCCGCGTGCAGCAACGAAGACCCAACGCAGCCAAAATAAATAAATAAATATTTTAATAAAGCTTAACAATATGTATTTTAAAAATTTAAATACCATTCTAAATAACTTCTAGGTCAGAAAAAGAGGAAATCATAACGTAAATGAGAACACAGCAATAATAAAATATTACATATCAAAACTTGTGGGGAAAAAAAATGAAAGTGATACTTTGAAAGTTACATGTAGAACAAACCTGAAGGAAGGAATAAAAAGAAAAGCAGAAATTGATGAAATAGTGAGGAAGGAAACAGATCCAGAACAAAAGTTGATTCTCTGAAAAGGAATAAAGGAAGGAAGGAATAAAAAGAAAAGGAAGGAATAAAAAGAAAGGAAGGAATAAGAAGGAATGGAATAAAAGGAAGGAATAAAAAGAAAAGCAGGAATTGGAAGGAAGGAATAAAAAGAAAAGCAGAAATTGATGAAATAGTGAGGAAGGAAACAGATCCAGAACAAAAGTTGATTCTCTGAAAAGACTAATAAAATATTTTTGACAATATGTCACAAAAGATAAACAGCATAAATTCAAAAATGTAGAAAAACAGGATATAATAATGTTATAGCAGAGATTAAAAAGAGAACTCTGTAAAAACTTCATACTATTAACCTTGAAAACTCAGGGGGAAAAAAATGGAACAGTTTCCTAGAAAAATAGAGGTTACCATAGTGGGTTCAGGAAGAAAGAGAAAATTTGAACAATCCTATAACCATTAGTTACTGACCTAAAGGTCTGATTGGAGGAATTGAACTTACAATTAGCTAAATAACATTTAAAGCTTTTCCTAAACTGTAGCCATATCTACTAGAAGTTGTCATTCAAAATAGCTTTGAATAATAGCTCACATATTATATTGATATGAATGTTAGATGAATAAATGAGGTTCCAAAAGGGTCCCTAAGTTCTCTTATTGTTTTAGATTTTTATAACACCTGCCTTAGTCTCCTTTACAAGCATAGCGTGGAAAAGAAATCAAATGTTCAAAATCACCCAAACCACCTCACAGAATTTCTAGGTAGCCCATTCCTCATGGGCAGCCAGGAGGCAAAGGGGGGAAGCTCAGAAGCCCCTTGGAGAGGCCCACGGGGGGTCAAAAGAAGGATCATGAATAGCTTCCGGGTCATTCTAGAACCCAGCTCCCCTGATACATCTAGCTGTCCTCTTCTCTGAGCCCCACTTTCTTCTACTACAAAATGATGGGGACCACTAGCCTCTAAAATCCATTCCAGCTTCAAAACCCCCTGACAATTGTCCTCCTAGGTTTCTGAAACCTTCATACACACACACACCCCAAAAGCGGCATTAAATCCTATAATCCTTTCCATCGAAATTAAAACCTGCCTTCAGGGGCTGACGCTTGTTGATGCTGAATGATTAGGACATGGGAGGGTCTTGATATCCTCTTCTTGGGCACCTATCTGAAATGTTTTTCAATAAAAATAAATTTTAGGTAAACAGAAATGCTTAGGGTTAGTGAACAGCATTCATTACAAACAAAAGCAAATTCACACTTAGAGGGTAAATCTGGGCTTGGCTTTGTAACTTCCTTCAGCAGAATTGACGCTGAACCTTATTTGCTCTGCTTGCTTCCTGGGAGCCCTGCCATGGAGAACAAACCTGGGCCAGCCTGCTGGAGGACAAGAAATCACATGGAGCAGAGACCAGCCACCCCAGCCAAGACCTTCCCAGTCCTGCCATCTGCAGCCAACCCCAGCTAAAAGCAAATCCAGCTGAGACTGGCTGAGCTGGGCCACCCTTAGCAAAATGTGACTGGTGTATACACCCATGAGGTTTCACGGTTCTTTGTTATGCAGCATTGCTGTGGCCATAGATAACTGATACACTTACACGAAGAACACGTGGGACGATATATGATACTACAGTGATGGATAAGCATCATCACGCATTTGTCCAAACCCACAGAATGTCCAACACTAAAGGTGAACCCTAACGTAAACTGTGGACTTGGGCTAATTAGGATGTGTCAGTGTAGGTTCATCAGTTATAACAAATGTACCACTCTGATGGGGGATGCTGACAATGGGGGCATGGGGCAGAATGTGCCTGGGGGACTGGGTAGGGGGTATATGGGAAATCTCTGTGCCCTCTCCTCAATTTTGCTGTGAACTTAAAACTGCTCTTTAAAAAACTGTGTCCTTTTTTAAAAAAAAAATGAAAAAAACAAACAAATGAGCCTCTCAACTGCTTCTGGGCCCAGAGCGGCCATCTTGGTCAGTGGAGAAAGGAAGAGGCCAACACCTGTCAGCCTGCCCGTCCCAAGCCCAGGCTTTCCAGGCTCACTCCAGCTTCCCTGGTCTGGTCCCCTAGGCTCCCAGTCTAATCTGCTTATTCTCCCTTCTCACCCCCCTTCCCACACTTCAGAATGTGCAGCTAACACACTAACATACTGATACATCCCTAAACAGCAAAGCCAGGCTCCTTCTCTGCTGGATGACCCTCGACAGACGTATGGAGGCCTGAGGCCAGAATTCACTGTCAGTACCAACTAGCCAGTTCTAAGCGCATGCAAGCCCATGAATACTGAGGCCTGGTAAATGCAGAAGGGGGTGTGAGTTCAAACTTGATTCTCATTTTAGGGAAAGGTGATTCCAAAGTTTATAAATCTTACTATGGCATTCAAAAAACCAACAAAAACAGAAACAAAACATTTCTCACGTATATGTCAAGTTAAAGGTCCCAGTCACTGCTACAAATCTATGAAACATTTAAGCCCCCCAGATGCAAAGGGAGACGCCCCCATACTGGGTCTGCAGTGTGGGCCTTCCTGAGCCATAGAGCAAATGGCTGGAGAGGCCTTCGAAAAACTTCAGCAAGAGGCCCTGGAATTTAAACATGCATGAGAAGAATTATATCAAGAAAGGAGTGGGAATTCCCTGGCGGTCCAGTGGTTAGGACTCCACGCTTCCACTGCCAGGGGCCAGGGTTCAATCCCTGGTCGGGAAACTAAAATCCTGCAAGCCGCGGGCCATGGCCAAAAATCAATAAATAAAAATAAATTAAAAATTAAAAAGAAAAGAAAGGAGTACAATATTTTAAATTTAGCATAATTGGGCCTAATTTGGTACAAGAGCAGCTGTCTGACATTCAAACTGCCGTTCTGTAACAGTGAACACAGCACAGACACTTCCTTTGGTTTCAGTACTGTCTGCAGAGCTGTCAGGGCTGTAAGGCTGAACCTTGAGAGAGAAGTGAAGAATTAAGAAGAAGTGTGGTAGCTTCCATTGCCCCAGTGTCAGTGGGAACAAAACACGCATAAATGTACGAGACAGCAGAGCACACTTTGAATACTGCTGAAGAATTGTTTGACAGATATTTACAGGTTGCATATTCAATTACGCCATCCTTTTAGAGCAATAAATATTTTAGAAGACTGTGTTGAGCCACACCCGAAATTCTACAAACCTCAGGAGCCAGGAAAGAACACACCTTAAAACAAACATGATCCTTAGTTACTCCAACCAAATGAAACCTCTCAGCTCAGGAAAACTCTCAACTGACCAGAGATCAACAGCTCAACAAAAACACCCCCCCCCCAAAAAAAACATTTAGAGACATTTTTCTTCTGCGAAGCTGCTGCCGGCAGCACCTGTAATTCTATAGTTAATGCAATTACCTCTCTCCTCCAGCAAAAGCTCTTGGGCTCTCTGTAAGCTTTTTTACTGCTACTAATCATAGACCAGTCCCAAAGGGCTCCTGCCTCAGGGCCTTTGCACATGCTGTGCCCTCTGTCTGGAGTGCTCTTCCCGAGTTATCTTCTCTACATCTTTACTTGAATGTCACATGTCCTCTCAGATGACCACCCTACCTATATACAATTTCAGCCCTTAGTTTCTGAACACCTGGATTGTCCTCCCCAGCTCCCAGTGCCACTGGCTTGGCTAGGCATGGGAGGAAAGGTCTCCCTGAGGAGATGCCCTTCAGACCAGAACCTGAAGGCAGTGAGTGAATGGCCATCTGGGGAGGCACACCACAGCCCCAAGGTCGGACCCTGGCACGCTGAAACCACATTGTGTCCCGATTTCCTGTTTCTTAGCCGGCTGTTCCAGGCCAGCCTCTCATCAGCTAGCCCCGGGAAGCCTCTCGGGCTTTAGCACCCACATCATCCCGCACTGCAACCAACCACACGGCACTTGCCACCACCCCCTTCGTTCCATCTGTCTGGCTAGACTCCCACCACCATCTCCAAAAGGCTCCCCTTGCTGGGCTTCCAGAATTGTCCTCAGCTCCCTGCTTCCAAGACATTTACTCTGCATTATTATAGGGCCCCTCTCACATCCTGCCTTCGGCAATAAGCACTGAGTACTATTACTATCTAAGCACTGGGTACTATTACTCTGAGTTCTTCCTCAACTAAAAGGCAGAGACTGTTTGATTCACCTTGGAGTCTCCTGCAGCGCCAAACGGTGCTTTGTACACAGTAGGTCTGCAATAACCACTCATTTTCCCATTCACTACAGGGTCATGTTTTGGACCTTGAGACACTTTATTCTTTCAAAGTGTTTTAGAATAGACAGAGACTGTTTGATAATAGCATCAAGAAGCCACTGGGAAGAACAGAAGCTCTCGCCTCACGCCTTCAAAGCCAAGAAACCAGGACGCTCTCCTTCTGATCAGAAGATAAAAGAACCAGGGGTCTTGCTGTTGGTGGGCCGAGTGCCATTTCTCCATCCAGATTTGGTGGCGAGCAGAAAGGAGACTCAAAGCAGAAAAACAAAGGGAGGCTCTTTCATCAAGGGCAAAAGCAGAGAGAAAAAGAGCTTTGCCTGGCCGAAGGAAAAAAGGTAAAAAGCTGGAGGATGGCTCTTCCGAGCAAGGAGAAGGTAGGTGAGTGAAAAACAGGACAAGACAGTAAACACGGCCATGTCAGAGCGCCGTGTGTTAGGGCATCTCATGCTCACAACCCCGGGAGGTTGGAGCTGCTGTCAGCCCTACATCACAACGGGTAAACTGAGGCAGAGGGGCGCTCGGAAGATGGAGCCAGCCTCCTCTGACTCTGCACTGAGGGAGGGGCTTTCAAAGTGGCCCAGAAACTCAGTCCATCAGACCCAAGCCCCTTGGGGATGGTTTACGCTGTTCTCAGTGGTCTCCAATGCAGCTGTTTTCCAGCTTTTATTTTTTGGCCCCAAAGGAAAAAACAAAGCCCAGCCCAGTGGAGCCTCAGAGTGGGGGCTGGGTGAGCCAGACCCACCCCTGCCCACTGGAGACCCCAGGCTGCCCGAAACCCGGGAGGGACCTACCCCACCCGTGTTCTTCCTGATGCTTATCGGGCCTCCTTTAAAGCAGCCCTGGGTACCTGCTTCAGCAAAGTGAGGTCTCACATAAGCATCTGTTTGTGAAAAGCCACCTTAGTAAAAGTGAAAGCAGAGCCTGCAGAAACAGCACCCACCGCCTGGCCACCAGAGGGAGGGCTGAGGTGCAGTCATTGCCGGGTGTCCCAGCGCCACCAGGGTGATCTGCCCACGGAGACCCCAGGTTAGCTCCCCCAGCCCTAGGGGCCTCAGGGCCGGCACCATCTGACACATCACACCAAGTGCAGAACCTTCCCCAAGTTCAAATGCTGTGTCAAGTTAGACCATACGTGTAGCAGCAGAAAATGACCCTCCCCGGGGCTCCTGTCTGCCTAAGGGCTCCTGTCTGCCTAAAGCGGGCCCAGACCACAGTCGGGGGCGAACCAGCCGGCCCCCTGAGATAAACCAAAGGCACAGGGTCCCACCAGTTCCCAAGGAAACGCACATCTTTCTTATCAGGCGTGGGCTCCCGAGCAAAAGCACTTTCCCTCCCGATCTGTGCCAGGCTGAGGCTGCGGATCCCCCGGGGACCGAGGAATGTGACAATCAGGTGAGATCTCTGCCACTAGGCACACAGCACAGACCACGGGCACTTGGCCACCGTGGGCACCCTTTGGTTTTTCCCTCCAGCTGCTTTGGTGGGTTGTGTTGTGAGAGCCAGTTCCTCTCAAGCCAACTTTTTCTAAGTGTTTCTCATCGTCTCTGAGTCTCGCCCTGACTGATGCGTACCCCGTGCCTCTCCCCGCCTCCACGCCCGCCTGCCTTACCTGCTGGGCGCGCGCCCCTCCGCGGCCCTCCCCGGGGCCTGGCTCTCCGCGGTGACCGTGCAGACAGCCAAGTCGGACATCACGCTGGCAGGTCACCGCGTGGGTCACCAGGAGCGGCCGGGCGTGGGAGGGGGGAGGGGTACGGGTAAGCAGGGGGTCCCAGAGGAAACTCCGAACCCGGGGGGCAGGAACAAGCCAATCCGCGCTCGGGCGTGGAAGGGAAAGTGCAGGGGCAGCGCGAGGGCCGAGGACTGGGGACAAGTGGGGCTCTGGGCAGAAGGGCTCTCCCCGGCAGGCGAGCAAGGATGACGGTCAGAGGGGACCGAGGGTGAAGGGAACCGGCGAGAGGCTTCCAACCCGGATCCCGGCGCGGGCCCCAGGCAGGAGTAAGAGGACTCCGGGGGCGGGAAACGAGAGGGGGCTGAGGTGAGCACGCCGGGACTAGCGTTGGCCCCCGCGGCGCTGTGACCTCTGGCAGATCAATCGTGCCGCCCCACCCCAGCCCGGGATGGGCAGGCCACCCAAGGCTCCACACGTGCCCCACGCCCAGAGAGCGAGGAAAAGGGTTCACCGCGGGTGCTGAAGAGAGTCAGGATCCGGGTGGCGCGGGCAATAGGAGGTACGCGGAGGGCACCCGAAACCTGCGGGGACGCTCGCTTACCCGGCCGTTGCGGTCGGTCTCCTGCACCTCCTCGGCGCTGGGCCCCCGCCGCACCAGCGCCCTCAGCAGCCCCACATCGTTGGCGCAGGCGGCGCGCAGGAGGGTCGCCGCCTCCGGGACGGCCTCCGGGACGCTCTCCGCGCTCACGGAGCTGTACTCCTCCTCGCCTCCAAAAGGGTAGAAGGAGTCGTCCGAGGCGATGCTGCGGGTGTCGGGCAGACTCGAGAAGTCCTCGTACTCCTCGAAGTCAGCTGGGTCCTCCCCGGCCTGCGCGTCCCGGGGTGGGGACGGCGACTGCGGGGACACGCGGCGCGCCCCGCCGCCCTCCGGCCCGGGCCCGGCCAGCAGCACCATGCTGGCGGCCGGGGCGCGGGCCGGGGACCGGGGAGCTGGCCAGGAGCCGGGGACGCGGGGCGCGCACCGAGGTCACCGCCTCTTGTCTCTGGCGGCCCCAGAAAAGCAATGCTCTGCGCGCCCCAGCTCGGCGGAAACGCGCGCCAGGCGGCTGCGCTCCAGGACTCCAGTCGCTGGAGGCTGAAGAAAGCCCCTAAGGGGTGGGCGGAGCCGCGGGGGCTTTCTGAGCGCGGCCGGCTGGCGCGGGGGGGGGGGGGGGCGGGGGCGGGGCGGCCGCGCAGGAGGAGGTGCGCGCCCCGGGTCCCGAGCCCGCAGGCCTGATCCTGCCAAAAGTTAAGAGCGAAGCAGCGGCTCCTCGGCCCCGCGGGGACAGCGCACCCGACTGCTTTGCCGGGGAGCGGAGAAATGCACGCGCGGGAGAACCAGAAGCAATAACTACAGAACCCGAACGCCCTTGTGGCGGGCGGCCCCGCCTCTCCCCTCCGGCGGCCCCGGGGATGAGGGCGAAGGTAGGGGTCGGAGAACGCCGCGGGCTGAGCCTGCCCTGGCGTCGGGAACGCCCAGATCCCCGAGGCCCGGAGCCGCCCAGGGCGTCAGGCCTCCGGGCTGGGGTGGGGGAAGTTTTTCAGCATCCGAGGTTCGGAGCCCATTTTTGCATCTTCCCAGGAGTCTGGGCTCCGGGGCCAACTTCACTCCCGGCTTCAGACCCGGGCATCCCCGGGGCGCACTGGGCACGGAGGACAAGTGGATGCGTGGGAGGTGGTGTCCACCCCGGTGCCCCTCTGAACTGGGAGCTCCGTGCTGCCACGGGGTTGTCCCAACCCGGGGCGGGGCGTGGGGTGCGGGGGGAGGATTCGCGGAGTCCCCAGGTCACTCAGAACCCGGACCAGCTGTCGCTTTCAGGTTACTCCTAGAAGAGCGTCCCTGGGCAGGTGTCCAGGAGCCTCTGGGGGTAACATTTGGGTGGGAAAGGGCGGCTCCCGGCCAGAAGGGTTCCCTCCTCCTTCACCCCTGGCCAATGTCACCGTGCCCTGGATCTGCGGAGTCGAGACGGATTCACTGCGTGAAGCCGAGACGGGGCGCTGACCTCGCGGCTGGCCGCCAAACCCAGAGAGCAGGCCCGCAGGCGACGGCCGTGGTCCCATCGCCGGACTCTCCCTGGCCGGCGCTTGGCCTCTCCCCGTCGGTCCCGGTGCAGGGGTTGAGGATTAGCTGCGGGGAGCCCCTGACCTCCTGGAAGAGGATGCACCGTGGGCCAAATCCTCGTTGGAAAGTCTTTGCGTGGAGGCGCGGTGTGAGGGCGCGCCGAGCCTGGGTAGGCGGTGTTGCATCTTTGACAGAAAGCATCGCAGATCCAGGGGCGGATGCAGAGACCACAAGGCAAACACCACCTCTTTCTCTCTGTCCCCTCTCCCTCCTTTCCTTGTTTTCTTTCCACCGCTCTTAACAGCGTGCCTGCCAGGTGCCAGCGCGTGAGAGGCCCTCGGGGTGCAAAGGTGAACCAAACCGGGCCGCCGCAGGCACTGGGGACAAACTAGAAGACCCCAGGCCCCGGGCGGGCAAGCTGAGGGCCACAGTGGGGAACGCGGTCAGAAATACCCGGGGTGGGCGGTGGAGGCCAGAGTGAAGTTTGAACTGCCTGCCGAAGGCCGCTTGGTCTTGAGCCCCTGGCGTTACCCTGCGCTGGGCCGCAACTGCGGTGGTGATCGCGCCGGCCTCCAGTGTCCTCGGGACCGGCTAACGTGGCTTCCTGAGGCAGGGAGGGCCGCGGCCGGAGGACAGCAACTTCTCGTGAAGACAGTTGGACGCCTGAGCGAGCCCTGAGCCAGAAGCGAACTTGCGTGCACTGGCCTCCTTCTGTAGTCCGGGGCTTTCTCTCCGAAGCCCAAAATAACCCAGATCGTTGTTTGCTTTTTACCTTTTCCTGTAACTAGCCGTATTTACGTACATTCCCACTTGGAATTTCCCCCTTTCAAAGTTGATGGCTGTTTTGGTGTTTCCAGAGGCCTGTTAAATGAAGTCAGGGGACTTACAAGTTGAAGTGACCAACACCCCCTCACCCCCAAGGTGGGTTGGGTTTGCTGGCCCTCTTTTTCCCCCAGCCAGTGCAGGGTACCGTGTGGTATTAAAGAAAGAACCCCAGTGGCCTGTGACAGGGTCCCGGCGGAGTTGGGGCAGTGGCCTTCCTGGCTGCAGTCCTGGAGTGGAGCACAGGGCACCCTCTTCTGGAGTGGGCAGCCCCTAGGTCCTCATCCCTGGTCACTTAGCAACAAAATTCAAGCTCTATCTTTAGAGTTCACCACTTCCTCCTTTCCTTCCTCAGAAATTTGGGTGCAAATAGCACTAAATGGTTTAGCCTTTAAAGGTAAACTTCTGAAACAGCCTGCTCCAAATAAGGACTCGTCGTTTGTGAGTGATCGGACTCCAAATCTAAACTGATTATTTTCTCTTTCAAAAATGCACCCCTTGGGGCTTCCCTGGTGGCACAGTGGTTGAGAATCCGCCTGCCAATGCAGAGGACCCAGGTTCATCCCTGGTCCGGGAAGACCCCACATGCCGCGGAGCAACTAAGCCCTTGTGCCACAGCTACTGAGCCTGCGCTCTAGAACCTATGAGCCACAACTACGGAGCCCGCATGCCACAACTACTGAAGCCCGCGTGTGCGCCACAACGAGAAGCCACTGCAATGAGAAGCCCGTGCACCTCAACAAAGAGAAGCCCCTGCTCGCCGCAACTAGAGAAAGCCCGTGCGCAGCAACGAAGACACAATGCAGCCAAAAATAAATAAATAAATAAATTTTTTAAAATGCACCCCTTCTACCACAAAGACAAGAGAGTCTCGGTGTTATAAAAGAACATAAAATTAGGCATTTAGATTTTTTTGTAAAGTCAACGTTGCATCTTATATGTACAAAATCTACATAAGAAGGTGAAGGTAGCTTATCAAAACTGCCAACACACTCAGGATAACTCTTTTTTTTAGAATAACTCTTAAATGAGTAACATTGTGCAAAACTGTATTTTATCCAGAACTGTTCAATTTCAATGAACTATTTTAATTTATGATTTTTTAAGTGTTGTATATGTATGGCAATTAAGCAACTTACTGATTTAGTTGAATAATTTGTCTCTGAGCCACTAAAAAAAAGATTCACTACTTTATGGTTCTCAAAGAGGCCACCTAACTGCAGCACCTGTAACACCAGGAAGATCTTTCAAAATTACAAGCGGTGTATTTAAAGCTTGAAAACCAAATGCACCTGTAATGGCCTCCTCCCGCAAATATGTTTAGAAGGCAAAGTGCTGGGGGGGCAGGATGGGGGACCTAACGGTGGAGCAAACTCAAACCCTCCCCACTGCTCACCAAATAACACCCCACCCCTGGATCCAATGGCAGAGTGATTTTAAACACTTCACATTGTCTGGAATTTAGCACACAAATGACTGTTAACGTTCATTATTATTAAATTTAAAGTATCCATTCGACTTATCATATAAACTGCTCTGCAGGAGCTGCTTCTCCAAACGTGTTGCTCTATTTGCCAGAGAAGTAGCTCACGTGAGGTGAATGAGTAATGCTTTTTATTTTTTCTTTCGCAAGGCAGTGTAGCTGGGGATAAAGAGCAGATTGTGATATCAGACAGAACTGTCTTCCAATTCCGTCTCCTCCACTGCTGAGTTGCAGCCATAATAGTTCTAAATTTTGACTATTACTGGGTATACCAGTGTGTATTTGACCAATTTCCTAGTCTTGATATTTAGGACGTTCCCAGCATTTTCTTACCGTATCTGTAAAGAAAAAAAAACGTTGCTTGCCATTCCAGTTCTACAAAAATCAAGTCATAAGCCACTGCAGTCACCCACTGACAGGGAAATTCAGGATGGGGTGGGGGGGGAGAGGAAGCATTCTGTTCTTTGGACACCTGCCCCTAGATAGTTAAAATACACATCTAAAGAAAAATTTCAATGATCCCAGATTCTTGCACCTTCCCATACAGAGAAAAGCAGTAAAATCATTAATTTTAGGAGGCTGTTCTTTGTGATTAGCAGTGATCTTTTGATGTTCGACTCCATTTTTTTTCCAGCAAAAAATTCGTATATATTCAGTCTCCCCCCTTACCTCTTTCAAAGCAGTACCTTGGAGCTATCTGAGAGGCTGTTTCCCAGACTGTAGTCCTCAGTAAGATCCCCGAATAAAACTTCACTTGCAACTTTTATGTTGTGTGTTTTTATTTCAGTCAACACATCCAAATGCATCCTTACTTGGTATTTTCTTGAGAGAACCTCCCACATCAGGTGGCTTGAGCATCTTAAACTTCAATATTTTCTTAACTGCTGTGTTCAAAATGGTAACCCAAAGTCTAGACTACTGGGGAAAAAATTCAAGAAATGTATAAAAACTGTTCTCAAGGAAAGAGACATGAGTCAATGGAGAGCCATACCATGATCTCAGATGGGAAATCTCGAATGAAAAGAAAATTGTTACTGAACAAAGTTCATGTGCCCAGCACAGTGAGGCCAAGTAAACCAAAATGTCAGAGTTTGGAGCAGAGAGAGGTTTATGGCAAAGCCAAGCAAGGAGAACGGGTGGCACGTACTCCAGAAACCTGAACTGCCCGATGGTTTTGGGGGAAAAGTTTGTATAGGCAAAATCTGGGGTGAGGGCTGAAGGGTATGTGACTTTCTCTGATGTAACAGAGCAGTTATCCAGGAATCTTGCACTTAACCTGAAGTTGCCATCCTGCCCCTGGGTGAGGGCCTTGTTCTGCAGAAAAACTCAGAGGTGTTGCTACATATATTCCTTGAGGAGTTCCTAGGACCCTGCTCCAAAGCTGCACTGTTTTTTCTTGACCGCTCCTCCTTTGTTTCTGCATCCCCTCCCTTCCCTAATTAGCAACTGTCCGAACCTGCCCTTTGGGACTCAGGGAAGGTCAAGGAGGCTGAATGAAGCCTATTTCCTACAAACAAGAAACGGGGGGCACAGAAAGGACTTGTGCCTGGGAGCCTCACAGGGTCCTGCTTGGTTTCAGAACCTGCTTGTCTCCTACTGTTCTAGAAACCACCAAATTCCAGTGGAAATTCATGGGCTGGGGGTGGTGTAGACACAACCAAATTAAAGCAGATCTCATGAGATAATACACATCTAATAATTTCCTTTGTTGTTCTATAGCTTCCAGAGCTGGTTTCCATAACAGCAACTAAAAGCACTTTAATTCTGCAAAAATAAATAAATAAAGCATATTTGAATCAACAACAGGGGTGAGGGATAAAAGAGGAGTTTGGGACTGACATATACACACTACTATATATAAAATAGATAACCAACAAGGACCTACTGTATAGCACAGGGAACTCTGCTCAATATTTTGTAATAACCTATGAGGGAAAAGAATCTGAAAAAGAATAGTTATATATGTATGTATAACTGAATCACTTTGCTGTACACCTGAAACTAACACAATACTGTAAATCAACTGTACTTCAATTTAAAAAAATAAAAATAAACAAAACAACAAAAAACGCCAAATGGGGGAAAAAATTAACTGTAGGAAAAACATTCATTGTGCCACCTGTTACAAGTGGTTGATGGCTGGAATATAGGGAGATTGCCTGCAAATCAAGAAGAAAGCACTGGGCATATCTATCTATTTTGTTAACCCTGGTGAGTGGCAATGTAGCTTGCCAAAATGAAAAGGCCTGTTTCTTGCTTTGGGTGGTGATGCTGAAAGCTGGGCCTCTGTGCACCGGTGCCGAATCAGATCTCCGAGACAGAATTTTGGGTGAAGTAGAAAAGAATAGCTTTGTCAGGCAAAGGAGGATACAGCGGGCTCCTGCCCCCAAAAAACTATGTGTCCCAACCCAGAAGGATTTGTTGAGGAGTTTTACAGCAAAGGTTCAAGGCTGGGGTTGCTGATAAGATTAAGGTGTGTGCAGGGCCTGCACTCCTCTAATTACCTGGTCTCAGGTAATCTTCTTGATGAGCTTCTCTGGTTCTTTTCATGTAGCCTCAGTTGGTTTCTTGGCTTCTCTTCCCTTGATTAGCACCTGTTGAGTCTGCCCTTTGGAACTCACGGAAGGTCACGGAGGTTGGGGTCCGTTCCCTATAAATGAGAAAATGGGGGATAGAAAGAATTCCGTACGCAGGAACCCCACAGGGTCCTGCTCGGTTTCAGTGGCTGTGGACGAGGGCACCCCAGGCAGGCTTGGGGTCTGGACTGAGTGACGGCTGCAGTTAAAAGCAAAGAAAACTAGCCCAGTGCCTGGGGTTGGTGTCAAGGAAGAAAATGGGGGCTTGGGGAGACCCTGCGCTTGAAGGCTGAGACACTCTACTTTCTTGCTCTCACCTTCCTCTCATAAATCATCTTCAAGGATGGACTTCAGAGAAGCTCATCACTTCCTGAAGTTGGCAGCAGGCTCCTCCAGCTCTCCCCCTGCCCACGTGAGAAGTAGAAGTGCATGGGGGATGGGACTTTTCTTAGTCACTCTTTTTTCAAAAAACAATTTAAGCAAACCAAACATTTTTGGTTGGGAATTTTTGCAAATTTCCTTGAGTTTTTTGTAGTAAATTAAAAGTGTCCTGAAGTCCATCTACAGAATGGCTGGGCCAGATTACCCTTCTGACCTACTTAAAAATACAAGAAAAAGTCTCCTGTGTATTTCTGGGTCTCCCTGTTAAAGAGATTAGCAGGTCTTTGGTGCTAACTCGATTCAGTGGACAGCTGCGAGATCCCTGCCATTGTAATCTGGATTGGCGTAAACATTTAAGAACTTCATTTTCTTTTAGGAAGGATTTCTGCTTTTGTGATTAAATATTTGGAAGAAGTATATGCATGTGTGCATCTAACTGGCAGTTCTTCTGCCTTTTTCCTGTTCTTGATGGGAGTTAACGATAAAAGGGTATCAGTAGGGAAGCCATGTTTACTCCAAGGACAAAAGGCCTTGGATCCTCATCTGAATAAAAGTGGTTGGATTTTTAAGGCCAATTTAGGAAGTCATATGTGATGTGAAAAGCTATTAAAGGACCTACTGAACAGAAGGCTTCTCCACGACCCACCCTGGCCTCCCACCCTGGTACAGGGCAAACACTCTTTTCCCCATCACCGCCCCTTTGTTATGCACCTATAATAGTTCCTATTACCCTGTTTCCCAAAATTTTTTGCAAAACTATTTTCCTTCTCATAAACTGAGAATTCACCAAATTCAAGGACCAGGTCTTATTGGTTTTTGGGTTTTTTTTTTTTAATTGAGGTATAGTTGATTTGCAGTGTTGTGTTAATTTCTACTGTACTACAAAGTGATTCGGTTATACATATATATATATACATATATATATATATTATTTTTCATTTTCTTTTCCATTATGGTTTATCACAGGATATTGAATATAGCTCCCTGTGCTCTACAGCAGGACCTTGTCGTTTATTATTAATTTACTTAATCTCCAGCATCTAAGAGGGTGTCTCAGCATCTTGATTCATGCTCAGTAGATCTCTATTAAATGAAAGAGAAGATACGGCATCCTAAACCAGGGCCCAGCTGTCTGTCAGGTCCTTCTGAGTTTAGACAAGATCAAGCACAGATCAGGAAACTGAATTTTCTTTAGCCACTTGCATGTCTAAGTCTTTGGATCTTCAGGAATTAAAAACAAACAAAAGAAAAAAAAAACATTATCAAAGGTAGGAAGACATAGGACCCTGGGGATGTCTGCATTCTGTACCGGCTTCTGACCAGCAGCGGTTCTCTATAAAGCCGGATTAATATCTTGCCATGTGTAACCACCAATCAGACTGCTGGGGGCACACGCTAAGGAGACTCGGGTCTCACCCAGTGCTGGTGGTCCTGCTTCTAGAGGGGCATCTTGTGAAACAGGACGGATGGGGCGACACGCACGGCTCTGAGCCTGGACCCACGTGTCCTTAGGGCAGGGCTTTCAGGCCCCATCGCTCTCCCTAACTGAGCCTAAATTCAGTAATCAAAGCAAAGACTAAATCAGAATTTTAAATGACTATGATGAATCATTCAGGTTGGCTTCCACCTATTCTTGGCCTAATTCTCCTGGCTGCATTTCACGCCAAAATGTTCTCAGGGGGTCAAAGCTAAGGGCAGAGAGAATTTGGGCTGAACGTGCCGTGCATGATGAGAGGATCACTGGGCAAATATTTTAAAAATGAAGTAAAAATTAATTCCCTGCCATATTAGTTTACTAGTACGGTTGTAACAAAACATCACAAAGTGAGTGGCTTAAACACTCGGAATGTGTTCCCTCACAGTTCAGGAGGCTGGAGGCCTGAGATCAAGGTGTCGGCAGGGTTAGTTTATTCTGAGGCTGCGAGGATCTGGTCCATGCTCTTTCCCCTGTCTTCTGTTGATTTGCTGGATATCTTTGGCTTTCTTCGGCTTGTAGAAGCATCACCCCATGTCTACCTCCATCTGTGTGTGTCTCTGTGTCCAAATCTCCCCTTTTTTTTAGGACACCAGTCATATTGGATTAGGGCCCATCCTAATGACCTCATCTTAACTAATTACATCTGCCACAACAATATTTTTAAGTAAGGTCACATTCTGAGGTTCTGGGGGATTAGGACTTCAACATATGAATTTTAGGGGTACACATTTCAATCCATAACCCCTGCCCTTGGAGGGCTTCCATTCTATTGGGAATACAAATACATGAAATGCACTGCATGTGAAATAGTATTACCTGCCAAGAAACAAAGATAAAGTAGGGACAGAGAATGGGAAGGATCCTGGGGTTAGAGTTTTAGTGGAGGAGGCTAGAGAAGGTCCCGCTGAGGAAGGGGCTTTGGAACTAAGACTTAAAGGAAGTGGGGGAGTGAGCCATGCAGGTAGTGGGGTCCCCATGCATCCCTGTCTCCTGTCTGCATGTCCCTCCCCTCGGGGAGGGTCCTGTGATCCCTGTCCTACCTGCTCCAGCAGCTTGAGCCTCGTCCTCTCCCCGCCCCAATCCCGGCTCCAGCAATTTGGACTCCCCAGGGTGCTGGACCCGCCACCCTATCCTTCCTTCAGTCCCCACGGTGGCCTCAGATCTTCCCCGACTTCCCCCAAGCCTAAGCCACGACCCTCCTCCAAAGCTCTCACCTCCTGCTCTACAGAGAAAGGGGAGCAATCTCTTCCAGACGGAGCGCCCCAGACCCCCCTCTCCCAGCTGAGATTTATCTGCGTCCCTGACCTTTGTCACTTCTCAGTTTCCGGTGGAAAAGACCTCTCCCCTACAGCTAAACCTGGAGCCTTCCTCCCTGGGGATTCTGGATACTACCACCAACCAACCCCCGACGGTCCTCATGTCATCCTGTGGCAACTGTCCTCTGCAATCCACAACCCCGCTCAGCTCTGCATCTTAAACCAGACTCTGCTGCTTCCCCCAACCCTTTTCCACCCACCTCAGTCCCACCTGCCTCACCGTCCCAGCCAAACCTTCCTCAAGAAAGATCTCCTTCAACAAGCTCCACTTTCCATCTTTTATTTACTCATTAAAAAATATATATATATAATGTTTCTTTGCAAATTGCAAAAGTAGTATGTGCTTTTTGGAAACACTCTGCGCCTCCACCCCCAAGACTCTGAGTGTATAAAGTAAAGATGTCTCCCGTCTCTGTTCTCCCTGTTACTATTTGAATCACTGTCATGTGCTTCTGCCCCTCCTCTCCTTTCCCAAGGGTCCTGCAGGGGCTTCTTTTCTTTTAAATTCAATGGACATTGCCAGCCTCACCCAAATCTGACATCAGCACGAGCCCCATACTCTGCCTGAACAGTGACCATCTACAGCAGACACAGACGCCGTCGCTTGGACTCACGCTGGCTGCTCGCACGGTAGTCGCCCAGCTCTCCAGTCCAAAGCTGGGAAGTGAGAAGCCTCCCTCGCACCATATTCCAAAACCCCTGTCCTTCCTGAGGCTCCAGGAATGGGAAGGAGGTGGGAGTTTTGCCCATGTGGGACTGCAGAGGGCAAGGCTCAAGGGGTGTGAACCAGATTGTGAATCTCAAGAACAGAGACCTGTCCAGCTGTATCCTAAAGCAGCACGTGGCCCAGACGATGCTCAGGAAACGTTCCTGATTGAGTAAATAAAAGAGATGGCTGAGCAATCCCAGCTTTCTTGAGATCCTAAACCTAAAGCAACTCACTCACCCTGCCCAACCTGGAGTATCCTACCCGACCCGGAAGACATTAGCTCGTCAATTCCAAAGACAAACAACCCCCGGTACAAAGATTGTGGGATCTACACCCACCTCTTACCACATTAACTGTGGTGAACCCACAGTTATGACTTTTTTTGGACACATTTTTACAGTTGACTACGACTGCCTCTGGTCCCATGGTATAGATTGTCTCGAGAATTCACCAGAACATTTTGGCATTTTATTCTTGGACCAGAAATATCCCCAGTTTACGACAATAAAAATCCCCCAATTCTGTTCTTCCCTCTCCTAATCTGCAGTTATTCAGTCACCTGGTTTCTGGAGGAAGCAGATGCACAACCAGCATCTCAATTTGCACATTGTACCACAGATTCCTCCACAGAATCCTCCCTGCTGGTGACTCACGCCCACATTCCCCGCAGCAGCAGTTGGCTTCTGAGTCCCCCTTACCAGACTGCAAGGCTGCTCTAGGGATCAGCTCCCCTTTGAGACCTGGTCTCTGGTTTCTGGTTTCTTCTCTGTTAGCACAGACCTCTCTCTTCCCCTCCCACCCCTCACAAACATTCTCCTCGACAGAATTTCTTGAGTAAGCATTGATGGAATGGGTGGAACAGAACACGTCTCAGCACGGTCCTGCTCTGCAGGCTTGCACTTGCTCCCGACGATGAGATGCCTGTACCTGCCCGTGTGCTCACGACATAGGCAGCCAGGGTCCCCCGACAGCTACCAACCGCTGGGGCTGTCGATGACTCACACTGGAAGGGCTGAACAATGTCACAAAGAGAGAAGGACTTAATAAAGGTCTCAAATTTATTATTTTTTTGGCAGGGGGAGGTACCAAATTACTTTATTGGAAGGAATGGTATAAGAAAGGAACTTAAGCAGATGTTTTGGTGCAACTTCTAGAAAAGGTCAAGGTAACCCCAACATGCATGCACTTCCTTGGTGCCCAGGACGTCACCCCCGTGGCTCTGGAAGCCAGCCCGAGGCTTAGCTCTTGTCGTCACTGTCTCCCAGGGTGCGCTTGTCAAAGTGACAGTCTGCCGGCCAGAGTTGGGCCCCCATCTTGCACGAGTTTGTTATGTGGTCGCCCAGGTCTTTGATGGATTTCACCCGCTCATTCAGGTCATGCGTCTCAATGAAGTCACCCAAATGGGGGTCATTTTGTCAGCGGCCAGTTTGTGCGGTTCTGGTGATAACAGATCCATGCTCTTTTCCATGTAAAATGCACACTCCGGCAGATTCAGCCTGTTCTCCCAGGTGTCACGGCCCGGTTTCTTGATCTCCTCAAGGAAGATTCGGCCACCTCGTTGGTTCTGCAACTTCATCGGTTTCTCACTCTCCTCACGAGATCAGTGAAGAAAAGACTTTGCAAAGTTCTTCAAAGCAACATCACCGGGTCAAGGTCGTCAAGGCACGGGGAGGTCGAGGCACAGAGCTCCAGGTTGATCTGGAGGTAGATGGCTGCCCGGAGTCCTGCTGGCTTTGCCGGGGGGATGCAGGTATCCTGGCGGTGGCAGCGGGGCCTGGGGGGTCTGAGGGCCCGGGGAGCAGGGGCCCGCTGGGGTTGGGGAGGAGGGCCAGGTGCTCCAAGCACTACTGAAGAAGGACACCATGGCAAATCTCTCTCAGACTGTCTTGGATTCCAATAGTGGAGCCCAGTGGATACTTGTCTCGAGGGGAGTAGCCTGACCAGAGTCTTTGTGACCCCAACCAGAGGCAGGGTAGACAGACAGAGGCTGCCTTGCCAGTTGATTGAACGTGCAGGCATTAGACCCAGAATAATGTAAAGAAGTCAATACTTCATCTCACTTCAACCTCAGTGGAGCCTTACCGTGAGTGTGTCTGGGTGCTGGGTGCGCTAAAGGGAACCTGGCTCCTTTGTGTCTTGTAGGCTGACAGGCTCCGGTTGTCCCCACACTCCCTGCCCCAAACCCTCCAGTCTCAACCAGAAGAGCTTTGACGCTGAACTGGCAGGAACACACGCACCGTAGAGGACAGAGATCACAGCAGTTTTGACTTAATGCTTCTCTTGCTCTCTATTGTGGATGATTTTTCACTGCTCATCATGTCAATCTCCACTCTCTCTTTGAGTCCCAGTTCTTGGACCCAGATTGCCCTTCGCTAGATTGTCAGAGGAATGAAACCAAATTGCTCTCCATCTGGAGAATCTCAGGTATTCTAGCCTTTGAAGATGTCTGAACTATATCAGTCTATTTTTTAATTTATTTTTATTTTTATTTTTGGCTCCACCGTGCAGCTTGTGGGATCTTAGTTCCCCCACCGGGGATTGAACCCATGCCCCCTGCAGTGAAAGCGCGGAGTCCTAACCACTGGACCACCAGGGAAGTCCCCAGTCTATGTTTAAAAATGTTTTCCCTAAAATCTCCCAAATTTCTCGAACTGAACTTCGTTTCTGTTTGTCCCACACCAGTCCGCCTCGGGCTCTTTGCTCTGGGCATCCTATCAGTGCCCCTGCCCCACCTCCTGTCTTTATGTCTCTGACTCTCCAAACTTCAGGTGTGCTCACTGGGACCCTGTTGATGAAGCATCCACTGAACCCCACCACACGACCTGGGATCCCTCTTGGCAGCAGGAAGTGGAGCTGTACCCACACAACAGAGAATCAAAACGCGTCCCTCGCCGCAGCCAATGTGTGCTCGGGTCTCAGAGTTCTCAAATGAAGTGGGATCACCCCCTTGCAAATACTCCTAGTAACATTTACTTCCACTAGTTCTGCCGTGGGGTCATCTGTGAACACTTGCCCCTCAGCAGAATCAGACGCTAGAGAGTAGAGTTAAAATGTTGTGTAAATGACCCTTGACACTGAGATGGTGGAATTCTACACATCGAGTGGAATTCATTTTCTGCGAATCTGGGAGAGACTGCCTTTGTTCTGTTCTAGCTGCGGACCCTCTGGTGGCCTCATTTCCCACCCCGCCTCTAACCCAACTCTTCGTGCCTCACTTGACCTTGTTGCTAGGCATTGCCACATCCCAGAACCCTCCAACCCCTTCTTCGATCACTCAGCACCACACCCTCGTTCCTGCTCTTTCTCTTTCCCTGTTGCAGGTTAATTCTACAAGGTCTCACCTAAATTCTTCTCATATCAGACTCTGCCTCCAGAACTTACCCTTGACTTTCCACCACCCACAACAAGAGAACCCCTTCCCTGGGGTCACGCCTACCACCCCCCTGCTGGAACATCACCGAGGCTGTTGAGTACCGCACCCATCAGGGGTCCTGACAATGTGGGTGTGGTCTGCACACTGAGTGGGGGCCAGTCTTTGAGCCCCTCAACAAGTCTGTGTGCATTCTTGGTTCTTGCCGCTCTAGACACTCGCCACTTTCTCCCCGGCTTGGTCTTACCAGGCACCCTGACTCTCCAGCGTCAGTGGTCCACAAAGCTCTTCGTTCCGTGCCCATCTTCCCCGGGCAATCTCACCTTCTGCCTGGCTTTCCCCCATACACAGGGCTCCTGGGGTAAGCTTTACAAACACACAGAGCCTGATGTACTCTGGGTAGCACCTCCTGGAGGTCCCTTAGGCATCTTAGGAGTCTTTCTGGGCCAGACTGAACTCATCTTCTTCTCCCACAAATTGGCTCTCCTTCTGCCCTTCTTACGTTTAGTGACACCACCACCTGCCCAGAAACCCAAGCCAGAGCCTCAGTCCTCCTCCTGACTTCCAGACCTCCCCTAGCATTGCTTGTTTTCCCTACCCCTCTCTCTGTGTCCCCTGCCACATCAGATGTCTGCTCAGGACGCCTGTCTGGGGTTTTAGGTCCATATCCCCAGCCTGGTACTATCCATTGCACATGGGGGCATATGGCATGGTTGTTAAGTTGAGATTTGGCACATCAGTGTTCAAAACCCTACTTAGCATCAACCCTGTGACTCAGTAATTCCACTCCTGGTCACGTACCCGGCACAAATGTGTACATATTTCCAACAAGACAGAGACTGGGCTCTTCACGGTAGCTTCCTTCATCACAGGAAAGAGGAGGAAGGAGGAGAATGAGGTGAGAAACAAAACAACAAGGACTAGAAGAAAACAAATGTTCACCAACAGGAGACTGGATAAATTTGTTGTGGCGTATTCACACGGTGGAACACTATACTGCCGTGAACATGGGTGAACTCTGCTGCTCTCAACAACATGGGTGAATATCACCGACATGATGCTGGCCAAAAGGAGGCAAACACGAAAGAGAGCACATGCCACATGATTCCATTTATAGAAAGCTTAAAATCAGGCAAAACTAAGCTCTGCTGTATGAAAGGTGGTCTGCTGTATGAAAGGTGGATAGTGTTTACCTTTGGGGAGGAGGGGGGGTAGTGGCTGGGAAGGGTACAGAGAGGGGTTTGGGGCCCTTGGAATGTCATGTCCTACTTGCGATCCTGAGAGGTGGCTGCACAGATGGGTTCACTTTGAGATGATTCATCCATCTATACACGTAGGGTTTTTCCAAATGTATGCTATACCTCAATACATTTTCTAAAAGTTCAGCTCTTTTTGGCTTGGGCAAGTTATTTAAACGCTGTAGGGCTACATATTCCTCTCTACAGGTAGTAACACCTCCCTTACAAGGTTGTAAGAGAACATTCAGAAAAGCAATACGTGGGAAAGGTTTAACATGGAAAGTGCCATTGAATGAGCGCTGCATTAATATTAGCTAATATCCTTATGATTAGCACTCAGTGAAGGTTTGTGAAAGAAGGATAAACCCAGAGCCCCAGCTCTCTCCCCACCCCAGAAATTCCTTTTATCCCTGTAGCTGGAGGCTGTGCCCCTACAGAAGGCCTCCTAGGAACCCTCTGGGATAGAGCCCACCCTCCTCTAGCCCCCCGCTGAGAATGGAATTCCTGCTTCCACCCCACTCTGTGGTGTGAGGAGGGCGTCTCCCAGCTCCAGACCTTCTGGGGATCTGGAATTCAGGACTGTTTCTAGTACTACTCATGGTTCAGGCATTTCTCTTTGGCTTGGAAGCTTAACCATTACTCATATCATTGTTTACCCCCAACTCCCCACGGCCAGATCAGCGATGGCGGGGACGCTCACTCTGTGTGTCCCTTGGACCTACTGCTGCTCGTTTTAACCCCAAAATAACACTGAGGATGAAGAATGTGCCCAGTAGCTACCAATCCCCAACAAGCCCACTAGAAATAAACACTGTTCTTCAGATCAGCCTTGTTAGGGGGATATTATTAACACACTACCTAAGGAAGTAATGAACTTCCCTTGGCAAGTAGGATAGTCTTTCAGCTACTGTTGAACCTCTTTGTGCTTCAGTTTCTCTGTCTGTAAGGATGGGAATAGTAATAGCACCTTCTTCATAGTTTTATTAATGAGGCGTAAATGAGCTAATTTATGTAAAATGCTTAAAACAGTACCTGGCACATAATAAGCTTTACATATGTTAGTACTGGGGTTACTGTTGTTCTTTAGAACACAAGCACATGGTTCCTCCAGTTTAACTGTCCTGAAGGGAGAGCTGTGGTCTTCCTCTGCTCCAAATACCTCCAGTTATACCAGATTCCAGAAGAAGGAATTGGAGAAGCAGAGTGGAGCTTACACCTGAGACCCAGGTATAATTAGGGAAGATTGAAAATGGAAGCAGTGAAAGATGGTAAACAGATTAGGCAGGGATGTCACTGTCATACTCTCCAAACCTCCAGTGCCATCAGGTGCCACAAAATCGAGGTGGACCCACGTTGGGCCATCTCTTTTACTGAGTCCAAGCTATACTGCTTGCTGCACAACAGGCCAGTAAACCAGGAGACAAGTCGTTGGGGCAAGGAATAGTGACTTTATTCGGAAGGCTAGGAACCAAGAAGATGGTGGACTTATGTCCCAAAGAACCATCTCCCCTGAGTTAGAACTCAGGCTTCTTTTATACTAAAAGGGGAGGGAAGAAAGTCAAACATTTCTTGGTTCTGGTCAGCCCTCAGAGGGGATGTGTTCATTTCTTCCTGCCTGCAGTCATTCACAGGTGGGCCTGGTCATGTTGTTTCCTGTGAGCTAAACAAAGGTGTTTTAGCTTAACACTCTTTACCTGGGAGGCAGGGTTCCCAGAGATGGGCCATTATGTATAACTTAAGCTTACAGGTAATATCCCTTTAGTGATTAACTTGTAATAGAATACAAATGTTCTTCCCAGGAATTCCCTGGTGGTCCAGTGGTTAGGACTCCATGCTTTCACTGCCGAAGGCGTGGGTTCAATCCTTGGTTGAGGAACTAAGATCCCACTAGCTGCGTCGAGCAGCCAATAAAACCCCCAAAATCCAAAGGTTCTTCCCTATTACATCTCCAGGGAGCCCATGGCCACCACCCAGCATCCCAGCATCTGTGGCAGCAGTGTCACCTTCTTTAAGCAGTTTCCTCTTTAACACAACCCTAGTTGCCCTTCCACAGCTGTGCAGTGGGACACAGTCACCTCCAGTCTGCCTGCCTTCTCTCCTTGTGGCCCAGGACAGGAGCACAGAAATAACATGGAAAAGCTTCCAGAACCTTACAGACTTCTGCAACCACAGACCTGATCTGGAGTTACCAGCTCCCTTCAACCGTGAAACCTGGAAGGCCCACTGAATTCCTACTCTTGGCTTTTAGTGGGGCACATTGGTCTCCTAGAACCTTCCTCCACCACCCTGCCAATCCCTTCCTGGGGCAGACCTCATCTTTCCCTCCAGAGGCGCTGCTTCCCAACCCTGAAGATGGAAAAGCCACCCAAGGTACAACCACAGATATTCCCGAGTCTCTAGTGAGTATTTACATCTTTGAAACCTTCCAGACCCCAAATCCACCTCTCTGGCTCCAACCATAAATATATTTAGACCAAATCACCTCCCAAAGAGGTAAACAGAAAAATGTATAAATAAGAACAATTCTAAACAAACTGCCCATTTCTCCCAAAATAACAATTTGAAAATAAAAGTATCTGAAAACTTCCTCAATGTATAACAGCTGATTTGCTAACTATCTACACATTGCCATGCCATAGGACACAATTGTAAACTTAAAAAAGAAATAGATTTAGACGTTTTGTGAATTCGGAGGCAAAAGAAGAAGAATCTGGGAAAAGTAGGATCAGAATCTCAATTACATTCTTTAAAATCAGGCTGAATATTGGTGAAAATGGGTCAACAAGCACTGTCTTTTTAAAAGGTGGGAGTTCAGTGGGAAAAGGGGATCAGCTTCTCCCAGTTGCAATTCACAAGGGAGCCGCTGAGGACAGGGCCTTTGGATGGGGCGAAGCAAGTCGGATTCAGGAGGAAGCATTGGTATCAGGTGCTCGGGCTCCAGGTGAGGGCTCCACCCACTTGGGATGCAGGACAGAGAACCTGAGGAGACGTCTCTGGGAGGCTGGAGCGGGTGCTGAGTGGAAGATAGAGGGGGTTCAAGGCACCCTTGACCTACTTCAGCCTTTGGCTCAGGGCTAGAGTAGGGTCCATGGAAGGGGAAGGGAATTCCCTTGTGCTTTCTTTTTCCTCCTCTTTTCACTGTTAAAAAGTAGTTTTTTAAAAAAGGTAAAATCATGACTCTCACATACATATAAAAATAAATGCTTGTTAAAGATTTTATTCAACAAAGGAAGGAACCAGGCACACATGCCAATCTGTTTAAAAGAGAGTCCAAAGAGCGGACCCACTTACAGATCAGGAATATTTAAATGAACGTGCAGATGAAGGAAACACTGGTTGTTCCAGGTGCCGGGAGAGAGAGAAGGCAATTACACCTCTCCTGAACAGGACAGACTGTGCATGTCTATAAACGTGAATCCTTTGCATTGCTATTAGTTACTGTACCTGGTTGAACAACGCCCACCGAAAATTCACATCCATCCGAGAACCTGTGAATGGGACCTTATTTGGAAATACGGTCTTTGCAATGTAATCAAGTTAAGATGAGGTCATCCTGGATGAGGGTGAGCCCCAAATCCAATACGACTGATGTCCTTAGAAGAAGATGGAAGTTTGGACACAGACACACGCACGGGGAGAACATCATGTGAAGACAAGAGTGGAGATCGTAGTGATGTGTCTGTGAACCAAGAAGCCCAAGCATGGCTAGCGGCGGGAATGAGAAGCTGGAAGAGGTGGGGAGGGATCCCCCAGAGCCTTCAGAGAGAGGATGGACCTGCTGACACCCTGACTTCAGACTTCTAGGCTCCAGAGCTGTGAAACAATCCATTTCTGTTCTAAACCACTTAGCTGGTGCCACTTTGTTACGATAGCCCTAAGAAACTAACACAGGTACCTACAACTTACTGAGACAGAAAACAGCTCAAAGACAATGAAAGACTAGAATCAGACAACCTGGAAGGTTGTACTGTTGGTGGACGATGTTTTCCTACGCCTCATTAAATCTCCTTGTTCTCAGCATCCAAACCTGCGGAGGGCCCGCTTTCAATCTACCTGAGTCCATATATGTCCGAAGTCCTTGATTAGTATAATTCATTTCACATGGATATAGGACATTGGTGAGGCACCCTTTATAACATTTTGTTTAATGCAGACATAATTCTCCATGCCAAAAAAAAAGCCTGACAAATAGTATTTTAATACACATCTCTGTTCCTAACCTGAGGGCTGCCTACTTTAAAATTTGGTTTTATGTCCATATAAAAAAATCAGAGTAGTTGATATTCACAGAATAACTCTTGCTTCTCTGGGATTCATTGCTGTGTCATTCCATGTTAAGCACTCTTTTTTTTGGCTTCACCACAGGGCTCGTAGGATCTTAGCTCCCTGACCAGGGATCGAACCCGGCCCCCGGCAATGGAGGCACAGAGTCCTAACCACTGGATCGCCAGGGAATTCCCAAGCACTCTTTCTTTGGAAGTATTTAGTAGGAGTGGGGTCCGGCAGAATATGGTCGGCAGGTATGGGAAATTGGGGGAAACATATTAAGCATTTTAATGTTATACTTGGAAAATTAAAAACAGATATTTATTTTATAATACAAACTACAGAGAACAAATAAGTCCCCTGAATGGTGCATATAGGCAGAAAATAAAGCAAGAAAGGCTTTAGAGGAAGCTCACGTGTTAACACAATGTGTCCTCTTCACCTGGATTATAAAATCCAATTTTTTTCTGCTGCTTCCTACTGCACAGTATGTGAGCTTGCTGTTTAAATATAAGTATGCATATATTTTTAAAATAACATTGGATTTTATAGATACTGTAATAAAGTATAAAAGTAGATTCTGGGACCGTCTTTTGTTTGTATAAGTTAGCACTTATCCTTGAACTTGAGTTGGCAACATTAGACTACTGTCCAGAAAGATTATTTAAATCTTGCCATGGAGCCATTAAATGTGGTGGGCTTAGACCAAGGACACAGTCTTTGAACCTGGAAGTGGTCTCAGCATTCCAAATTTCAGACATGCCTGTGTGTCTGGACCCACCACCACTGGACACCCCTCATCACTCTACAAGTATGGGACCAGGTATTTCCATCAAACCTCTCATTTTTGCTTACTCTTCTTTTTTCTTTGGGTGGCTGAAGACGGCATTAACAATCTGTGGCAATGTTTATTGTCATATATGGATTCACGCAGGATGGAGTACTTTTTTTCCAGTATGTTGGAGTTCCAGAATTGTTGTGTAACTATGACAGAAATTCTTTTTTTCTTTAAGAGATGCCAACACATTTAATATTTTTAAATTTTATTTATTTAATTTATTTATTTTTGGCTGTGTTGGGTCTTCGTTGCTGTGCGTGGCAGCTGTGGCAAGAGGAGGCTACTCTTCGTTGCGGTGCGCGGGCTTGTTGCTGTGGCTTCTCTTGTTGCAGAGCACGGGCTCTAGGCGCGTGGGCTTCAGTAGTTGTGGCACACGGGCTCAGTAGTTGTGGCTCGCGGGCTCTAGAGGGCAGGCTCAGTAGCTGTGGCTCACGGGCTTAGGTGCTCCGCGGCATGTGGAATCTCCCCAGACCAGGGCTCGAACCCGTGTCCCCTGCATTGGCAGGCAGATTCTTAACCACTGTGCCACCAGGAAAGTCCCTGACAGAAATTATTGATTTAAGTGATATTTCAGCCAAAATATTTTAAGAGGACATTTATGTTTATACCTTTGCTTTTCCTGCAAAGGAGAATTTTCGGCTGCACGTAAGATTGGGCAGAACTAGAACATAATATCAGGAATCAACAAAGTGCAGAAGGTTTTGTATGATTCAGCTTTTTCCATTACTAAGATTAAAACAACAATAACAACAAAAGCCAGCCTTTCGTAGTGGAGAAACTCATGTGAAAATTTGCATTCTGACAGCTGCTCAAGTTTCCTTTGGAGAAGAATCTAAGAGAAAACTTCAGATTGCTGTTCAAGCCAGTCCAATTATTCAATCAAATAATCATTAACTGAATTAGCTTAGGACATCAAACTTCAAGTTTTGCAAAAGACTGATTTAATGCCCCTCTTTTCCCTATGTGCGCTGAATAAACCAATAGAGGAAATTGAGCTTAATAATTTCATCAGGCACAATGGCTCAAGATACTGTTGGGAAAGAAATGTGGTTTTCTCAGGTCTTACATATCGTCGTGAAAGCTGATGACAGTTTTGAAGCCACGTGAAAATTCTTCAAAGTAAATTAGTCAAATAGAAAAAAAAAAAAAAAAAAACATTAATGGTGTTCTGCCCTGGTGATGCTCCTGAGATGCTGGGATTTGCAGATACCGAGCAAAAATCAAAGGAAAACACTCGTTTCTGGAATGTGCTGTATCATGCATCGTCAGTGTTACCTTTCAAACTTCTGCCCAGGAATTGATAAGAAAACCTCAACCAACGGTAATCAACTACATGAAAAGCTATGCATCTGAGGGTTGCCTCAGATGATCCACTTTGCTCTGTATGAAGATCTGAATGTCAGTCAGAAAGTTCTCCACTGGGGTCTGATGATTGGCAAAGGGAAATAAACACTTTTACATGCTGGAGGGGGAGGTGTCGTATTTGTGGAATACTAGGGTAAAAACATACAGCTGTAAACTTCTTAAAATGATTATCTTTCAGCAAATCTTGTCCTATTTGACAATTATACTTGAAAGTTTGAATATGAACTTCCCCTTAGGAAAACACTTAGTGCCCAAACCAAGTCATGGATGTTGAGAATCATTGCTAAAACTGTCTTTTTATACTTTTTCAACCTAAAACTTTCAAAGACAAGGTTATTGAAAAGTATTCCATGAAAAAGATACATGTGTATCTAGTGCGTATATATGCTGAATTCAGGATCCACTTTCTAGATGCCGTGGCCGAAAAATCTCATCTCAGAGCTTATCAAGAAACTCCCTTTTCCCCTAATATGCCATCTGTGCTGGCAAACATCTCCAAGAAGAAATTTGGAAGTTCCGGCTTTTGCCAAAGGTAATTTCCAGAAAATCACAACAGAGGTCCTTGCAGGGGGCCTGCTGAGAGCAGCCGTTGACCTTTCCTCCCTTCTAAGGGCAACAGATTTCATTCAGGTGCACGCCCTCTGCCCTGGGGAAGCCCAGTGTTGGGGAGTGGGGTGTGGGTACCATTTCTAGTTCCAGGGGTTGGGCTGTGGTGGACTTCTGCCCATCAGCACAGCACAGCACAGCATCCTGGTCACATCATGGGTCCATCAATGATCATATAATGGAAACTGTCCAATCACATGACCCTCTGACTTCTTGGGGGTTTGCAGACAGACCCACTCTGTCTCCTACTGGACATGAAGGAGAAAGTAGCTGGCTTTGACTTCTACAGGTCCACAAGGGGGACAGGCCTCAGGATAAAACTGTCTCTACGAGAGGAAGACAGCTAGGGTTCCCACATCACGTACCTGAGTCACCACATCAGCCTTCAGGGAAATCCGTCCACCTCCGGACTTCCATTATGGGAGCCACAGCTTCCCCTTTGCCGTTTGAGTTGGATTTCTAATTACTTGTCACATAAGGAATCTTTGCTAAATCTGAATCTCGTGCCAGGAGGCAGGTGTGGCAAATCAAGAAACCCTAAGACACCAAAACTGCCTGGAGAAGGGTACAGCGGTCTTTTGCCCAGTTTTGAAACTAGCGGCTCTTGCTACATGCTTGCAAAATGGTTAAACTGTCTTCATGTACATCTTGGGAAACAGGCCATGTGTCCACCAAGATAGTATCAGGGAACTTGGTAGGGAATGTTCTGGAATGTGTTGGCCAATCTTCATAGCCTCTTGTAAGGTTTTAAAAGGAAAAACAAGAAACACAACTTGGGTTGAAGGTGGCCGAGGAGGAACGAGAGCCAATAATCCCTGTTAATCATGACAGTCCACTGACATGATGACTTTGAACATTTGGAGGTAAAATACCTCTCCTTAAAGAAAGGGAGAGGGCTTCCCTGGTGGCACAGTGGTTGACAGTCCACCTGCCGACGCAGGGGACACGGGTTCGTGCCCCGGTCCGGGGAGATCCCACATGCCGCGGAGCGGCTGGGCCCGTGAGCCATGGCCGCTGAGCCTGCGCGTCCGGAGCTTCTGCTCCGCAACGGGAGAGGCCACAACAGTGAGAGGCCCGTGTACCGCAAAAAAAAAAAAAGGGAGAAAACATTCCTATTGAGATCTCATTTTTTACCCACATGTATCTGATTTTTTCCCTTACTATGGACTTTAAAAACTAAACAACACAACAGACCTGATGTCGAAAGGGCCATGCTGAGCCCCGGGCTCCTCTTCTGTAGGAGGCACAAAAACTGCAATGTTTATAAGAGCCGACAATTTTTAAAATGTATCTTTAGAGACAAAAATATCATTTTCGGCTTCCCTGGGGACGCAGTAGTTAAGAATCCGCCTGCCAATGCAGGGGACATGGGTTCGAGCCCTGGTCTGAGAAGGTTCCACATGCCATGGAGCAACTAAGCCCATGCACCACAACTACTGAGCCTGCGCTCTAGAGCCCACGAGCCACAACTAATGAGCCTGTGTGCCACAATTACTGAAGCCCATGCACCTACAGCCCGTGCTCTGCAAAAAGAGAAGCCACCACTCGCCACAACTAGAGAAAGCCTACGTGCAGCAACAAAGACCCAATGCAGCCAAAAATAAATAAATAAAAATAAATTTAAAGGGCTTCCCTGGTGGCGCAGTGGTTGAGACTCCGCCTGCCGATGCAGGGGACACGGGTTCGTGCCCCGATCCGGGAAGATCCCACATGCCGTGGAGGGCTGGGCCCGTGAGCCATGGCCGCTGAGCCTGCGTGTCCGGAGCCTGTGCTCCGCAACGGGAGAGGCCGCAGCGGTGAGAGGCCTGCGTACCGCAAAAAAATAAATAAATAAATAAATAAATTTAAAAAATATATATCATTTTCTTCTACTATTACCATTGGTATTGGTTGGTTTTTTTTTTAGCATGTCATTTGTCTTGAAATTTCCAATAACATTAAAGGAAAGCATATGATTTTTTTCCCCCTCAAAACGGAGCTTGGTTTTGGAGTTTGAGGATATTCTGCTGGAGAATCTAGAAGCAGAGAAACTCAAGCTGCCTGCATATATTGTCAGAGGGAGCCCAAAACCAAAAATAATTGAAAGATCATAGAACAGGCAGCAATGTTTGACTGAAGAAGTCAGGAGGAATTTGATTTACCAAAAAAAAAAAAAAAAATCACTTATCTTTAACTTTTATAGAACTTGTCTGTTTTAAAAGGAGAGAGTAATTGAACTGATTTCCACTTATAGCCGCCTCCCTGCCAAAGTTCTCAAAGCTTGTTTTTTTCTCATGATGATAATACCTGTACCTTGCCTTTCAGTAGCTCCAGGGAGCTCAAAGCATCTTGCAAATATGATCTCATTAGCCCCGATTCTATCCCCAGACACTTTATGCACATTACCCTGCCTTTGTAAAGTGACTGTCAAACTCAAAATGGAAAATGACACCAAATCTCCCGCAGCTCTTTTCTTAAATGCCGTAAGTAGGTAAATGTGTGTATTATTCTAGGTTGTTGGTTGCAAACAGCCAAACTCCCACTGCAGCTAGTTTAAGCAGAAAAGGGCTTTATTAAAAGATACTGAATAGCTCACCAAAATGCCTGGACAGCAGAGGTCCTGGTTCACAGACTGGCCATACCAAACCTCATTCCTGCAGGGTTCTTTTTAATAGACTTTATTTCTTTTTTTTTTGCGGTACGTGGGCCTCTCACTGTTGTGGCCTCTCCCGTTGCAGAGCACAGGCTCCGGACGCGCAGGCTCAGTGGCCATGGCTCACGGGCCCAGCCGCTCCGCGGCATGTGGGATCTTCCCGGACCGGGGCACGAACCCGTGTCCCCTGCATCGGCAGGTGGACTCTCAACCACTGTGCCACCAGGGAAGCCCTAGACTTTATTTTTTAAAACAGTTTTAGATCTATAGAAATGCTGAGCAGAAAGTATAGAGCTCCGATAAGCCCTGCACCATTTCCCCTATTAATAAAATCTAACATTAATGTGGTACATTTGTTACAAATAATGAACCGATATTGATACCTTATTATTAACTGATGACTGTAGATTATTCAGATTTCTGAAGTTTTTACCTAATATTCACTTTCTGTTGGCACAGTGATTAAGAATCCGCCTGCCAATGTAGGGGACACGGGTTTGATCCCTGGTCCAGGAAGCTCCCACATGCCGTGGAGCAACTAAGCCCATGCGCCACAACTACTGAGCCCATGTGCTGCAACTGCTGAAGCCCGTGAGACTAGAGCCCGTGCTCCGCAACAAGAGAAGCCATCACGATGAGAAGCCCGCGCACCGCAACAAAGAGTAGCTCCGGCTTGCTGCAAGTAGAGAAAGCCCGCGCACAGCAAGGAAGACCCAATGCAGCCAAAAAATAAATAAAATTTAAAAATAAAAACTACCTTAAAAAAAAATGAAAAATCCCATCCAGGATCCCACATTGCATTGAGTTGTCGCGTCTCCTCAGGCTCCTCTTGGGTCTGACAGTTTCTCAGGCTTTCCTTGTTGTTGATGACCTTGAGAGTTTTGAGGGATTCATCAGGCATTCTGTAGGATGCTCTCCTATCAGAATCTGCCTGATGTTTTCCTCATGATTAGATAGGGAGGATGGGTTTGGGGAAGAAGGCCGTAGAGGTAAATTCCATTTTCATTACATCCAAAGGTCCACACTCTCAACATGATTTATCCCTGTTGACGTGGACCTTGGTTGTCTGGCCAAGGAAGCCTCTGTCAAGTTTTTCTACTGTAATGTTGCTCTTCCCCTGTCCCCCTTTCCACTCTGCAGCACAGGGCTGTTATTCAGTCTGCTTCCAGAAATAGAGAACTGTCAGCGATAACGATCGCGAACACAGCCTTCAGGAACCCCCAGCTGCCTGCGTCCCCTGCAGCCTCCTTCTTGCGCTTCTCCCGATGGAAGGTTAGCACCGTAGCTCCATCACCCGTGCAGCCCTCATGGGCCCCGCCCAGTGCCCTGTACACAGTAGGTGCTTGATGAATCTTTCAAGGCTTGGAATAGAATTGGATTTCACCTGAGAGTTAAGAAAAACCACTCAGGGGGTGCTGGTAGGTGTGTGAGGGTAAGAGCTGCAGGAGCTGAGATTGGCTTGGCCGGTGAATACGCTCGCACAGTGGCCAGGTGCTGGGGCTCTGATCTTGACTGACCCCGTTCCATTCTGCATTTAAACAACCTACTTGGGAAGAGACTGATTTAGGTACATGGGTTTTACTTATTTTCTTTCCCCAGGGGGTGGAGGCTCTCTCAGGCCCCTCAAGTCAGCGGTTGGAGTTTATTGTCATAGAGGTTCTATGTCAGTAGGATCTTCTGAAAGTCCAAGGCCAGGACCTGTGCTGGGCTGGGCCTTGGCTTCACTGGAACTGGACTTGGGGGGTGTCTGCCACAGGTCAGGCCACCTCTGCCCCGTCTCCCTATCGCTGTCCGCAGTGCTGGCTTCCTTACCGTGCACCCCACATCCTTCTCTGCTCGTCCCATGGCCCCACTCACAGCACTCTGATGGGCCTGGGACCACCGTGGCCCCCGCTCCACCAGCCCATGATGCCTTTAGCTCCTGCCCGATGGATTCCAGAAACCAGGAAGCTGATGGGCCCAGGGCTCCCCTCACTGTCAAGGCTCTGTGCCAGGCCTTCTGCAGGCTACCGTAGGGATTCCTCTTGGTCAGCAGCCCCCTCATCCTTGGCCAACTCAGCTGAGGCCCAGAAGGTGGCCAGCAGGGCTTGGGAGGTGGGCAAGTTCCCCAAGACAGGGCTGGGGGCTGCCCAGCAGCCAGGCTTACACGTCATCCAAAGACCTGGAAACAGCCTGGCCTAATTTGCAACTGAAACCAGGAAGGTTTCAGACTCATCCAGAGAAGTTAGAAGGGTCGGGGGCAACCAGCACGGCGGTCCAGGAGGAGGCCCTGCCCACGAACGCCTCCAGTCTGGACACCATCCCCACTCACCCTCCCCCTGCAGAGTTAGCCTGGGTTCAACCTATTTCACCAGAATCTGCTTTTATACAATCCACCTAAGCTGTCAGCCGCGTGCTCTTCCAGACCGGATTTGCTCAGTCTGATTTTAAAGGAGCCTCTTGGCATGTTTGTGTGTGTTAAGGGAGGGGGGTGGGGCGGGGCACACAAGCAATGCTTAAGCTAATGTTTACAGAGACTCCGTGGAACCAGCACGACGTAAACAGTAATAAGCAGCCGCACTGATGAAGAGCGTGCAGGGCCGTGCGGGACCGCCTTCCCCAGCCGGGCTCGGCCTCGGCGCGGCGTCAGCCCCTTTCGCTGCCAGCAGCCCCCGGGGCGCGGGCGGCCGCGTGGGAGCGCCGGTTTGCTCCTTTCCACTCGCACAGCGCGTTCTTCGAGAAAGTACTTTATGCCTGTCTTAGAACCAGCGCTTCCTCGCGGGCGGGGCTGCGAGTCCATACTCCCTCCCCCCTCCCCTCCCCCATCCTGAAATCTTCATCTAGTCCTCAGGCGGCCAGGATGCAAGGAAGGGACGGGAGGTGGGGACACACGTGGTCACCCCCCGGCGCCTCAACTGGGCCACAGACCTCCTCCAACCTGGCCCAGCTACCAGGCCTGCCGCCCCTCCTCTCCCCACTTCAGCCCTTCCCTCCCCTCCCTCCCACCTGTCCCCCTCTCCCTCTCTCCCCATTCACCCCTCCCGTCCCCTCCCTCCCTCCTCTCCCCACCTCTCCCCTCTCTCCCTCCCCTCCCCATTCACCCTCCCCTCCCCCTCCCTCCCTCCTCTCCCCACCTCTCCCCTCACTCCCTCTCCCCCGCTTCCTTCTCACGATGCTGATGCTGCCGCAGCCAAGCTTCCTGAGTCACAAGCATCTGAACACCTCGTGTCTCTCTTCTTCCCGCCCCGGTGTGTGCCCTTCCTCTCACCTTGAATTTTCTCCTTCTAGGCTCGGCTGCCCCAAATCCCACCCTCCTCTGAGCCCAGACCACACCGCCCAGCGCGGGCGCCCAGGGGGCAGAGGGGGCTGAGCCCAGCTTTGCACGTGTTTCATTGCGAAGGACAGTAGGACCTCTAGGAGGGATGGGGGTGGCGCTGTGGGAGGGGCTCAGGGACAGTCCCCAGGATGCGGCTGTCCTCACCTAGAGCAGCAGCACAGAGCCGGAGACCGGGGTCCCCCAGGACCCCCTCTGCACCCTGCTGGCTCCAGGACCCCTGCAAATATAGCCCGGGCTGGGCCCTCCTTAAGGGGAGGGACTTGGCTTCACCCTAAAACTGTTAACTTCCCCAGGCCTGGGGGCAGCGGGAAGGGGGGTGCCCAGGAGGAGATTTCCACTGGACTAAAAAGAGAACTTCCTGCTGGGACCGTTGTAGGGGACCGCAGTAGCTGGTGGCCAGGCGTCCTTCCAGAGACGTTTGCCTTCCTCTGTCACTCGTGGAGCCCCAGGGAGCCATCACCCGGCTCCTCTGATGGGGGCTGTGTGTGAGCAGAGCCGGCACAGAGCCAGCGCTGCGTTATGTAAGCGTTTGCTTAAAAAAGTCAAGGAGAGAGGCACCAGCAGGGATGGATGTGCCAGGCTTTCCGGCTACAGTTCGGTGGAACATGTGAAATCTTTAATTAGCAGTAATGAGAGCCTCATTCCTTTCAGACGCAGAGCATCGGCCACGTGGTTGAGGGGCCCGCGGGCCCTTCTCCGGGGAGGGGAGCCGTTCAGTCATAGTACTGGTTCTAGGTCAGCTGTAGGATGAAACGACAATAGACACTGCAGGAATTTTGCTTAGGGTGATCGGGTCTAAATTTGGAAGTGGACGTGGATATTTTTGGGGTTTTTTGTTTTATGTTGTATTTATTCACTTATTTTGTGTTTGTTTTGTTTTTAATCATGCCAGCCACAGCGAAGTCCTGCAAAGCGCATTTCAGAAAGCTGAAGTGAACTAAAAACGATTCAAGATCATCACTAGGTCTTGACTGGGTTTCAAACATGGCAATTCTCCCAGCCGAAAACGAGATAAGCTAAGAAGTATATTTTCAAATATTATGGCTGCATTTGCTTCCCTTAAAGTCTGGAAAGCAAAATTAAAACAAAGTCTGGTTTGGGTATAAATAATATATTTAAGCTTCAAAAACCAACAGTGGAGGGGGGGTGATAGGATCCCTGAGAAACCTGCACACGGAGTTCCAGTGACTCAGTGCCTGCAACAATGGCTCTGAGGGAAGCAAGGCTTGGGAGGACGTTGGGATGGGGCAGAAGACAGATGGGGCTTGTGAGGTCCTGAGGGTCAGGGAAGGCCACCCTCCAAAGGGGCATCATTATGCAGAGAGTGATGGGTCTGTGCTGTATCTTAACTGTGATGGTCGTTACATAATTTTACACATTTGTCAAAAATCATTGACCAGTATGTGGTATAAATGACCTAATATTATAAATTACATTTTACTCTGTAAAATACTATATATAAATATGTATTATGTATTTATAAATTATACTAGATAATTATGACAGCATAGACAAAACAATTATGATATTATATAATTCTATAAATTATATTCTGTAAAGTAGAAATGGTTTTACACTTCAACGAGCTGCCTTAGAAAAAGAAAACATCAGAAGCGGAGGGAGGGTCGCTCAAGGTGGGGCTGCCACCCGTCTACCCACCCACACGATCTGCGTTAGCCCTGGACTTACCTCTGGACAACTTGACCACCCCCCCGCAGTTGGAATAAAAGGATGTTGGAATACAACCATACCCTCAAGTGTCTCCCTGGCCAAGGTATCCATCTGGTTCTGTCCCCTCCTGTTCTCCCCTGGCTGGGGACCCTCCCAGGCCTGTGTCTGAGAGGACACAGCGGCCTCAAGTCTCTGCTGACCAGGGGCAGGGCTGTCCCGAGGCTGTGTTTCCTCCACAAGGAGGTCTTCAGGCAAGGAGGCTCCCCCAGCCCAGGAGTCCCAGCTCCTAATTATGATGTGGACGGCTAATCATTGCCAGACCTGTGGGCAATTCTGTACCTCTGCTCCCCTCGCTCTGTCACTGTTTCCTCCTGCCCTAAGGACTTTTCATAACATCATAATTTTACTCAGTAGCTACACAGAGGATGTTATGCCCCCAAACGAATGTTCTGGAATTTACCACGGAGAAAGTGGAGGCCTCCTGCAGTGAGTGAGCTTTCCAGGGAGGACCGGCTTGGCTGATACATTAAAAGGCTTATGATGGGGCAGAAAAACTAGTTAAGGGTGAATCTCAAAAATAAAAAGCCGGTCTTCCCTGGTAGTCCAGTGGTTAAGACTCTGAGCTTCCACTGCAGGGGGCCCGGGGTCGATCCTTCTCTGGGGAACTGAGTTCCACTAAGATCCTGTATATCACACAGCACAGACAAAAGAAGAAAACAACAAAAAAACCTACATATTTTCTGCCCCCAGAGTGGAGCTGAAATTGGTTCACTCAAGGCTCCCAGATTCTACATAACTTGCTCACTGTGGAGCGGAGAAAACCAGAAATTTTCTGTTCAGGGTGTGTGTGTGTGTGTGTGTGTGTGTGTGTGTGTGTGTGTGTGTGTGTGTGTGTGTGTGTGTGTGTGTGTGTGTGTGTGTGTGTGTGTGTGTGTGTGTGTGTGTGTGTGTGTGTGTGTGTGTTCACACAGCTGCTTTGCAGTTACTTTGCTTGCCCAGTTGCTCTCTAATGCATAGAGATAAAAAAGTAAGTCAAGTTCCTGTTTCTAGCCAGCTTCAACATTCTTCATTTTTGCAACACAGAGCCGCCTCGTCTTTAGATTCGGGTGGCAGGCAGAGAGACACCTGATGGTTCCCTGTCCCTGCTCACCCCGGCATCAGCATGGAGAAAGATATGCCTCGTGCCAGCCCTGAGCAAGTAATCAGGGCGATTTCCCAGGACCTACCGCTGATCCAAGGGGTCAGGGAAGGCCTCCCCTTCCCCGCACGGTTCATCTGGGCTCACCAGGAGCAACTCATTCCCGAGTGTTCCTCTCCCTGCAGCGCTTTTCTGAAAGGCAGCCACTCCTGGCAGGGCCTTCGTGAGTCACACCGCCCTGGGGACAGTCACCCCCTCTGTCAACTGTCCCCCTGCCCCAGCACGGTCGGGGGTCCCCTCCTCCCATCTCTTCCTCTCTGACCCTAGGCTCCTGGAAGGATGTGGCGCATCTCTTTAAAGGCGCTGACCTGTCTGGAGGGGCCTGGGTGCGTGCGGAGGGCAGGGCTTGGGGCAGGGGCCTAGGCGGGGATGTAAAGGGGTTGGGGAAGCTGGAAAAGAGGCGGGTGCACAGAAGAAGAAGCGGGTGTGGAAAGGGACAAATCCCAGTGCATCATTTTTGTGTAGGAAGAGTTTCTAAAATGGCTTACTTTTAAAAAACTAAACCCATCCCAAAGCCTCTGCTTTTTATAGAACATCAGCCCCTGGTTCCAACTTAGCAACCCTTAATCTTCCACCGATCTAGTTCTGAAGTGACTATTAAGCTGCTGTGTTAGGACGATCAGCCCTGATGAGCAGGGGGAGGAAAGGAAAGGGTGGGGTACGGGCCGGGGCTTAGGGAGGTGCCACTCAGCCTCTGAGGAGCCCGTGGGAGCCGGAAAGGTGCAGCCGAAGGGGGTGACCTGCGCCAGGCACTGCCAGCCACCAGCCTGGGCTCCGGCACACCCTGCGCCCCATCCCCTCACTGTCCCGGGCAAAGACCTGCCGAGTCAGCATCGTGGTCCTCACGCTGAGGCATCTCTCCTTCCTCTCTTTCGCTTTTGTGCATCGTTGGCGGATCACCTAGGATCAAGCAGGCAGGGCATCACGTTGGTCAGGAAGGATTTGTTTTCCATGTAAATCAGAAGGTTTCTGAAGAAAGTGGTAATGTTCTCAGAAAGCTGTGGTCCACCCCTGCCCGGGCCTCGGGTGCACTCACAGGGCTGCTTCAGAGCAGCCTTGAGCTGGGGCCGCTGCTCTCCAGCGCCGCCCTGGGGGCCAGGCCAGGACCAGCGCCCACATGGGAGCTTTCTTGGCCTTGGCCCAGTGTATTCATCTCCCGAGCGCTGTAACAAAGTGCCACACACTGGGTGGCTTAAAAGCACAGAAGTGAATTCTCATAGTCCTGGAGGCCAGAAGCCCAAGATGAAGATGTCGGCAGGGGTGATCCCCTTCGGAGGCTCTGAGGGAGAACCTGTTCCCTGACTCTTTCCTGGCCTCTGGTGGCTGCTGGCAATCCTTGGGGTTCCCGGGCTTGCAGCTGCATCACCCCAATCTCGGCCTCCATCATCACATGGCCTTCTCTTCTGTGTCGCTCTGTCTTCACATGGCCATCTTCTTACAAAGACACTGATCATATTGGGTGAGGGGCCCTCCCTAATTCAGCATGACCTCCTACGATCTCAACTTAATTACATCTGCAAAGACTCTATTTCCAAATAAGGTAACATTCTGAGGTTCCAAGTGGACATGAATTCGGGTAGGGAGGACATTATTCAACTCCATACACCCAACAGGACACCCGCAGCCCCAGACAGAAAGGTGGCTGGTTTCCTTTGGCAGGATGTGTCCCAGAGGCAGGATGTGCCCAGAGAAAGTCTCCCCTTGAGATCCAAGGAGATGGAGGTGTCATGAAAGCTGAGCCGCCTAAAGGCCAGTGTCAGGGGCCGGGTGCTCCAGCCGCCAAGGTCCCTCACCCTGGGTGGGCAAAGCTTGGAGAAATTCTCAAACCTCCACACATAGCCTGCAAACCCACCACTCAGCATTTTGGTGAGCTCCATTTTAGACACATACATATTTTAAAATTATTTTTTGGTACAATGCAAATGAACCTATCTACAAAACAGAAAGACTCACAGACGTAGAAGACAGACTTGTGGCTGCCAAGGGGGGTAGGGGAGGAAAGGAGTGGGAGTTTGGGATTAGCAGATGCAAACTCATATACATAGAATGGATAAATGACGAGGTCCTACTGTATAGCCCCAGAAACTATATTCAGTATCCTGGGATAAGCCATAATGGAAAAGAACATGAAAAAAATATATATATATATGGGGGCTTCCCTGGCAGTGCAGTGGTTGGGAATCTGCCTGCCAATGCAGGGCACATGAGTTCGAGCCCTGGTCTGGGAAGATCCCACATGCTGTGGAGCAACTAAGCCCGTGCACCACAACTACGGACACAGCCTGCGCTCTAGAGCCTGCGCTCCATAGCTACTGAGCCTATGCGCCGCAACTACTGAGCCCGTGCGCCACAACTACTGAAGCCTGTGCACCTAGATCCCACACTCCACAACAAGAGAAGCCACTGCAATGAGAAGCCCACGCACCACAAGAAAGAGTAACCCCCGCTCGCCACAGCTAGAGAACGCCTGCGCACATCAACGAAGACCCAATGCAGCCAAAAATAAATAAATAAATAAACAAATTTAAATATATGTATATGTATAACTGAATCACTTTGCTGTACAGCAGAAATTAACAAGACATTATAAATCAACTATACTTCAATAAAATATAAAAATTAAAAATAAAAAAATTATTTTTTGGACCTCGAATGTACAGAGTTGAGTTAATCATCACCCTTGGTTCATCACACATCATCATCCTGTGTTGCTTTTGCTACGTTATTTTTGCCATGTGTCTCAAAATATAACAGCATGGCAATGATCGCTAATGTTTGTCTTTTGTGTTGGGCATTGCTCCAAGTGTTTCGTGCACGTGTTCATGTAATCCCCATGGGAACCCCGGCCGTGGTATGTTCGACCAGCACCCCGTCACACCGACTGGCTTGTGAGGGTGATCGTTAAGTTCTCAGGAATTTTGTGTCAGTTATTAAACCATTGGGAGCTTGAAATTAGTCATCACAGAAGTATTTACCTCCACGGGAATCAGCAAATGCCACAGATCAGGGCTTCTTGTATCAAGAGCCCCTTAACCTCACGCCACTGCCGATGGGGTTGGTGATCTGCTGTTCCTGTGTTACAAAGGAAGAAACCGAGGTGCCCGCCAAGGTCACACAGCCAGCAAATGGCGAGCCTGACTTTAACCCCAAGAAGGCGGCCAAGCTTCACGACACCACAGCCACTGTTTGCACCCTGGTGTCTCCCACCCATCACAGGCAGCTTCCCCAGGCGTTAAAAATTCCTCAGAATGGGCATCCCTGGTGGCGCAGTGGTTGAGAGTCCGCCTGCCAATGCAGGGGACACGGGTTCGTGCCCCAGTCTGGGAAGATCCCACGTGCCGCGGACCGCCTGGGCCCGTGAGCCATGGCCGCTGAGCGTGCGCGTCCGGAGCCTGTGCTCCGCAACGGGAGAGGCCACAACAGTGAGAGGCCCGCGTACAACAACAACAACAAAACAAAACAAAAAATTCCTCAGAATGGAACTTCCAGTGGCTGCATAATATTCTGTTATAAGGACATACAGCAGTTAATTAAATTATCCCCAGTTGTGGAACAATGAGGTCATTTTTGATGTTTTTCTTACAGAAATGCATTAACCAGCCTCTCTCCTTCCTTCACAGCGCATGTCCTGGGGGGTCCGTCCCCCAAGGACCACCCTCGTCAGCAGACCCCTGGGGTCAGGCTGCAGAGGCCTCAGAAACACTCCATCCCTCTGCAGACCCAGACCTTCTCCAGAGAGAACAAGACCCCAGCCCCGTCTGAGCGTAGCCCAGAGTCCCTTCTGCAAGTTTCTTTTTCTTCAATGGTGAATTCAGCCTCTGTTTCTAGAGTGACAGGGACAAAACCTGCGACAGATTCAGTGTGAGAGCCGCCACTCGACTCACTGGCACACATTCCCCCCCACACACACACACACGTTCCCACGGGCATAATATTCGCACACATGACACTCTCATGCTCTCACACACACACATGCTAACACACATATTCACACACACTCACAAACACAGGCACACTCACACACCATTCTCACTGCTCACACACACAGTCACACATATGTGCACACACAAACACATACAAATGGACACACACTTATACACCTGCATGTACTCATCTGCTCCCCCATACACACTTGCACATGTATACGCACACACCACACACACACACACACACACACACACACACACTTCTCCAATCACCCAACAGTCAGCATGGAGGCAGCCCTAATGGCACATCGGGTTTGGGGGCTCTTTCTCTCCCCAAGAATAAGGACTTCTGGGGGCAGGGAAGCCGTGATCAGTTTCCTAAAGGTCTCAGCAAGGTGCCCGACTTGCACAAAGGGCCCAATGACTGTTCTTTGTTGAAGGTGAAGAAATGAGCAAACATATCTCAGACTTAGAAAACTCCTTGTGACATCTTAGTTATCAAGACCTGTTTCCTCGTGGGGTGTGTTAGTTAACTCGTGCTGCTGTAACAGAACACCAGAGACCTGATGACTTGAACAACAGAAATGTGTCATCTTCCAGGTCTGGAGGCAGAAGTCCGAGATCCAGCAGTGGGCAGGGCTGGTTCCTTCTGAGGCTGTGAGGGAGAATCTGGTCCATGTCTCTCTCCTGGCTTCTGGGGGTTTGCTGGCCATTTTGGTGTTCCTTGGCTTGTAGACACTTCGCCCCAATATCTGTCTTCACGTTCACATGACATTCTCCCCATGTGTGTGTCTGTGTCCAGATTTCCCCTTTTCGTAAGGGCACCAGTCTTATTGGATTAGGGACCCACCCTACTCCAGTATCACCTCATCTTAACTAATCACATCTGCAACAGCCCTATCTCTGAATAAAGTCACATTCTCAGGTACTGGACGTTAGGACTTCAACGTATGAACTTGGGACGGGGGACACAATTCAGCCCATAGCATGCAGCATCCCACCTTCTTTCTCCTCTGCTGTTTCCTCCTGGCTGGGCCATTTGAGACAATGACACATAAGACGCCTCTGTAGACTTGCTCACCTCTTATCTGTTCACCAACTTTCCTACAAATACCCTAAATCCATTCACTGGGCCACAATACAGCCGTCATGATTCTTTTTTTTTTTTTTTTTTTTCCTTTTGGCTGCATTGGGTCTTCGTTGCTGCATGTCAGCTCTCTCTAGTTGCAACGAGCGGGGGCCACTCCCTGCTGCAGTGCGTGGGCCTCTCATTGTGGCTTCTCTCAGTTGCAGAGCACAGGATCTAGGCTCGCGGGCCTCAGCAGTTGTAATACGCAGGCTCAGCAGTTGTGGCTCTTGGGCTCCAGAGCACAGGCTCAGTAGTTGTGGCGCACGGGCTTAGTTGCTCCACAGCATGTGGGATCCTCCCACACCAGGGCTCAAACCCGTGTCCCCTGCATTGGCAGGTGGATTCCCAACCACTGTGCCACCAGGGAAGCCCTTTCATGATTCTTTTGGTAGAAATGAAGCTAATTAAAAACCTTTAAGGTAATGGATATTTCTATACCATACTTGAGACTCCAACCTTGAGCTCTCTTTCCACACATCTGACCTGAGAAAGACTATGCTGTAACTGTCTTTGGGGTTACTTAATCCTAATTCTGCTAAATCCTCTCAAGAAGAGAGGAGGATTAGACAGATGGCCCCTTCAGTCTGTTCCTTATGAACATAGCATTAATTTAATCATGATAAAAATCTCACATCTATTAATGTCTCTTTCAACAGTTCCTAATTCACATTCTCCATAAATATTCCAGAGAGCAACACAGTAATTTTCTTAAGCTAGTACACCAAAGGAGAAATTCAGGAGCCTCTAAAGTTATCAGTTTTGCCCCTGTTCCCCACCCGCGCCCCCCCAGAGAAATCGTATGCTTCTGAGGTTGGGACTGGGCTCTTCTCTGATAGATTTCCATTGAAAACTTGTGACTTAAATCTAGTTGGGCACGAGGCATGAGGTTGGGGCTGTGGGAGAGATCTGTTCCACCAGCTGTGTGACTTTGGGCAAATTGCTCAACCTCTCTGAGACTTGTGTTCAACATGTAGAAAAAAGAGGGAATAAGACCTCCTTGTCATGGTGGGTGTGGGAATTAAATGAAGTGGTATAGGTGGAGTCTCTTGCACGGCAATGTGGGCAGAAAACAGGCACGCTCTAAACACCAGATCCCTTTTGTTTGCCCCTCCCCTGAGCAGGGGTCTTAACCATCATCCGATCCCCTCCGTTACACACAAGAAAAGTACGGCCTCCCAAGCACATGAGTCACTTGCAAATATAAAATGTTCATGTACAACTGCTATAATGCATTTTAAATGAGGACCTCATAATTATGTTAGAACTATTGATTCCGGAATTCTGTCAAGACAAGAATTATCAGCCTTGAAGGTCTGTGGTTCTTCTCACCCTTCCTATAAACAAACAGACTCAGCTCAGGTTTGGCAATGCTTCTGATGCCCATGCCTTCCTACCTCCCTGCCGGCCACACAGCTGTGCTTGCCATGTGTTCCTTAAGTAAAGGAGTGGCCGGTGTGGAGATCGGGCTGTGTCTGCTGCTGGGAGCAGAGAGGCTGACCACCGAAGCAGACGGCCTTGTTGTTGCCGTGTGCTGAGAAGCCCAGATGTCTGAGACTGCTGGCCTTGCTCCTGCTATCGGCCGAGGCCATCAGGGACCCAGGCTTATCCTTGTCTTGTCCGGTTCACTTTTCATCCTCAGTCTTGTTGCCTCTTGGTTTCAAAAGGGCTGCTGCAGCTCTAGACATCATGTCTTCCTTCGAGACAGCAAGAAGCAGGAGAAGCAGAGGCTCTGGCCATGTCTGTGTCTTTTATCAGGAAAGCCAAAGATTTTGCAAAAGCCAGGTGACTTCTGCTTTTGTTGAGTGGCCCTCCCCCTGCAAGGGCATGTATTTAGCTGGGTCAAGTGGTGGTTCTCTGCTAACAAGGCAGAGGGGAGGGTTGGATTTTGGATGGATTGCTAACGGGTCTGCCATAGAAACTCAGAATGTTCTGAGTGCAGCCATTTAGGAGAGAGGCTGGTAAACAACCTAACTGGGTGCCTTTCTGGGATGACAGGCACTAAGGCTAGTCCCGTACTAGAAGCCTTGTTACTCAGGGGCCTCTGTTATTTTTGTGAAGACGGAAAGAAAAGAAAGTGGGAAACGATCAGCATATACACACACACTAAAATCGATTACTTTTAAAGCAAGGACATTTTTACAATATGGTCTAATGCTTTGCGGGGAGGCATTGCCTTGATCATTCTGTTATATTCATATCTGTTTTGTAAACACTGCTTGTCCCAATAAATGAATAGGACTAGCTTTTGAAAAACATGCCTAGATTTGCCCATCGAAATGGCAGTTGTCATGGGCTCCATGACACTTTTTTTTTTTCTTTTCTTGCGGTACACGGGCCTCTCACTGTCGTGGCCTCTCCCGTTGCGGAGCACAGGCTCCGGACGCGCAGGCTCAGCGGCCATGGCTCACGGGCCCAGCCGCTCCGCGGCATGTGGGATCCTCCCAGACTGGGGCACAAACCCGTGTCCCCTGCATCGGGAGGCGGACTCTCAACCACGGCGCCACCAGGGAAGCCCTCCATGATACTTTTAAATAATACAGCTGCCTTTGACAAGACATCTACCTGATGCTTACAAAACCCAGGTTAAGAGTCACATATGAAAAGCCAGTTTGATTGCTTTAAAAGCAATCCTCATTTTTCACCTAAAAATGCCTTATTTATCCAGATTTGATCAATCCCCTTGCTCCTAGGCTCTGCTCTGAATGACTCGCCTTTTTCTAGAATTCAGATCAACCCTCAGCATTTGAAATTGTGTGGTTGTTTTTAATAAGAATGTGTTTTAGACAATTTGCCACAAGATTTGAAAGCAGTTCAAGTGTTAGAGACACTGAAATATGCCTGTCGCTTCTCAAGGTGACTCCCGATGAGGTCCCTGCTTCTGCAGGGGGGGAGGCATCTGCTGCGTGACCATGATGCATCCTCCCGGGCTGCGTACGCACCTGCCCCGGGGCTGGCCGTCCTGTGGAGTCTGCACTCCCATGGAGAAGCACTCAGAGGACGAACCGGTGTCTTGAGGCTCAAAAGAATTCCCAAATGCAAATCGAAAGAAGTGAGGGGCAGGCTGGGTCCTGGAACGTGCTGAGGTGCAGAAAATGATGTACTAACTCGCTAAACTGGACAAGCCATCCCTGGCTGGGCGCCGGGGCACATCTGGTGTCGGGAGCTGCCAGAGTAAGGTCAAGCTCAGAATCGTCCCCAACAGGCCAACTCAGCCACTTTTGTGCTGTTTCCAGGGGAACGAGTTGTTCCACTATCACATCCTGAGACGTGGGAGCCCTTGGCCCACCCGTGGGGGACCTGGCAGTAAGGACGCCGAGCGGGGCCCGGGTGGCAGGTGCTGCCAGGACAGGCCGGTCCCGTCGCTGAGGGGGCAGGAGGCCGTCCTCTGTCCCCTGTTCTGGTTTTTTCCATCCTGTTTGTAAAATCCAGGCACTGAGCAAGCATGCCCCTCGCATGGGTGGTATTAGCAACCACAGCTGCTCCGGGCTGGGATTTTTAAATGAGCAAGATTTTAATTCAGTCCTCATCACTGCCAGCGTCTTTTATTCAGTTACGCATTCACGCTTATCCCCCAAACGTTTATTAAGTACCCACTCTGTGCCAACTGCTGGCGCAATGACGCCCAACCGTTCGGGAACCCACAGTGATTATAACACAAATCTCCTTCTCTGGCTGAGCCCAAGAGCAGTGGCTGGGATCCTTTACGGGAAAACTGTCAAAGCATCGTCTTTAATAAAGGCAGATGGCACACACAGATTTGCGGGCGCGAGAGGAGTTTAAGTATCACTTTCACCAAAGTAATTTCAAGGTCCTTAAAACTATTGGAACAGGTTCCCTGGGGACAGCGTTTCACACACCTGAATAACGTTTGCTTTCTGACCAATGCAGTCAGCCCTCAGCAGGTGTTAAAGGGGGACCTGGCTACGAGGAAACTGTTATCCTTTGGCAGCCAGGAAAAGTGAAGCTGGCTCGCTCACCGAGGAGGAGAGAGGCCAAGCGAAAAATTAACCCGGGAACTGCGACCCGTGTCTGTGTATGTTCAAATGCAGAGAATTGGATTCTGTCGCTCCATCTTAGAGGACATGGGAGAGGGTTCTCCTGGTGAGGGCAGGTGATGTGGAACCAGCTGGGGTGTCCTGCCTCTGCTGGACTCTAGGCCCTTCCTGGGTCTCCCCGACCCTGCTGCCAGGGACCCTTCCTAGCGGGCCTTCCATCATGATTCCAGCCACAGCCTCACTTAAAATCCCTTTACTCCTCAAGTCCAGAGTGCACCCCTAACATGCAGCATGCCCTACGTGGCCCTTCGCTGTCTCAACTCGGATCACATCCCTGGGGTGACCCCCCTACACACACACACACGCACGCACACACGCACACACCACTAAAACGCCACCACCCACTGGCCCAGGCCCAGCTCTTTCTCTCCAGTCTCTTCATCTGCCTCTCTCCTGCCTGACTTTATTCTCAATTCTAGCGTGATTTCCCCTAGGATCCCGCCAGGCCCTCCCCCTCAGAACACAGCATCTTTCTTTATGCCTTGCGTTCCCAGAACACAGACAATGAGAGCAGCTAGCCTGTCTTTCTTCCCCCATCAGGCTCTGAGACGGAGTTAGAATTGCTTTCCAAGCATAAGTGCCTTCTAGACCAGAACTAAATCCTCCCGTGATCACTTTTGGACCGAGGCCTGTGCAAATTGGAAATGATTGCCAACACTTAACAGGGCGTTCCCGTGAGCCAGGCACTGTTCATACAGTAACACGTCTCATCCACATAGCAACCTGCTCACCTGGGGACTATTACTATCTCCGCTCCCCAGAGAGGTTAAGTAAATTTCTCGAGGTCACAGAGCTGGTGAGTGGCAGAAACTGGATTCAAACCCAGACAGCCCTAGAGCCCACTCTCTTAACAAGGCTTTGCCTCACCGAGGGTCCCCATCCTCAGGCCTCCATCACGCAGTCATCCCCTGACACCTGATATGCCCTGCTGTTCCAGTGATCCCTGCTGTGTAACAAGCATCCCAAATATAATGGCATCGGACAAGAACCATTTTTATCATGCTCAGGGATTCTATGGGTCAGGAATTCAGACAGGTGAAGGCGGGAGGGTTTGAAGCCTCAGCAGGGAAGACATGAATGGTTTGGGGCTGGGGTCCCCTGGAGGCTTCTTTACACTTAGTTCCTGAGGTGGGATGACTTGAGAGCGGGTTCAGCTGAGACAGCGGATGGGCGCCTGCAAGCAGCTTCTGCGCGTGGCTTCTGTATGAGGCCTGGGCTTCTTGTAGCGTGGCGGCTGGGATCTGAGCAGGAACCTCCCCAGGAGAAACTTTCCAAGAGAACTGGGCAGAAGCTTCGGACCTGTTCTGACCTAGCCTCGGAGTCACACAGCATCAATTCTGCCACAGGCAGCCCAGGTCCCAGGGGATGGAGAAGGAGACTCCGCTTCTTGATGGGAGAGTGCCAAGGTCACATTGCAGAAGAACATGAGAGATGGGAGAGAACGTTGGGACCATCTTTGGAAAACACAGCCTGCCACATACCTGCCTAGCCCAGGCCTCCCTCCTCCAAAAACATTTTTGTCCCAATTATAGTTCACCCTCTGGTCCCAAGCTACTAACTTCCCACTTCTGTGTTCTTGTTGTCCCTGTGAATGGGAAACCAGCAGTGATGGGTAGCATACGAGCATCTCTTGGTGGACTAGGTTATCCAGGGGAAATACTGGGAACAAAAGTGAGACCTGGGCTTCCCTGGTGGCGCAGTGGTTGAGAGTCCGCCTGCCGATGCAGGGGACGTGGGTTCGTGTCCCGGTCCGGGAAGATCCCACATGCCGCGGAGCGGCTGGGCCCGTGAGCCATGGCCGCTGAGCCTGCGCATCCGGAGCCTGTGCTCCGCAACAAGAGAGGCCACAAGAGTGAGAGGCCCGCATACCACCAAAAAAAAAAAAAAATAGTGAGCCCCGATCAGGGAGACCCAGCTGGTCCTGACAGCAGCCTCTTGTTCGTGGTGTCCTGGAGTTTTTCCTGAGAGTTGGGTGATAGAAGACAACAGTACTGCTGGTTCATCAACTCTGGGCATTTCTGACCCAAATCCATCCTCCAATTTCTATTGCTTGAGGAGCTTGTTGAGAACACAGTTCCCACCCAGGAGCCCACCCACAGGATCTGGTTGAAATGGTCTGGGATCAGGTAGCATTGGTGGTTTTTTTACAGGGTCCCCGGGTAATGCCATTGTGCACCCGAGTCTGAAAACACCTGCATTAGATGAAGACCGTTGTGACCTTTGGGCTAGACCACCTTCCACTTCCAGAAGCCAAGTGGGTACGTGATACCTTCACTGGCTGCTAGACACACGTACTCTTTTTAAAGAATTTGGGTGTCACCTGCCCATTGACCAAGGACACGTTACTATCTGTGCTGAAAAAAAAATGGTGCGGATTCAAGTTGTTTAGCTACTGTGTTCCTTTGTGGTGACAAAGAATTGAGATGCAGGCTCACTGTGTGGCTATAATTCTTCATCATAACTCAAGAACAGGGGCCCAGAGCATTTCCCAAAGGACTACTTGCCTTTAAAAATGACCCCCCAGCGGGAGACGGAAGGATGCTCCCTATAAACTTGCCTTTCCCTGGCCTGAGGCAGTGCGGGCAGGGTAACTTCACAAATGATGCTCAAAATATGTTCGGCAGGAAACTTTTTTTTTTTTAATGGGAACGCACAAAAGCTTGAGCCAGTACACTGAAATATTTTGCATACTCCTAAAATGCCAACTGGCTGAACCACTCTTTTTTTTTCCAATTTGGTGTGAAACTCACAAAGGTCAATTTAAGCAATTTATTCATAACTGAGCAATAAAACCATGCCAAGAGAAGCCCATTGCCCAAGTAGGGTTGGGGCAATAACTCCTTCTGTGTACAAACGCGCCATACTGCAAAACTGTGGACTTGTCTCCTGGAGCGAGAAGAATGTCCTTGTGTTCCCTTAGAGCTGCTTCCTATAGGCACTTCAACTTATGTCCCAGGACGGGATCAAAAAAGAGTGAGGGGCTTCCCTGGTGGTGCAGTGGTTGAGAGTCTGCCTACCGATGCAGGGGACACAGGTTTGTGCCCTGGTCCGGGAAGATCCCACATGCCGCGGAGCGGCTGGGCCCGTGAGCCATGGCCGCTGAGCCTGCGCGTCCGGAGCCTGTGCTCTGCAACGGGAGAGGCCACAACAGTGAGAGGCCCGTGTACCGCAAAAAAAAAAAAAAAAAGAGTGAGATGTGTGTTCCTGTGCTAGGGAGGCCACCTCAGTTTTTTGTGTTTTTCTTTAAATTTTATTTATTTGTGTAGCTGCGCCAGGTCTTAGTTGTGGCATGTAGGATCTTCGTTGCGGCACAAGGGATCCTTAGTTGCTGCATGCTAGATCTAGTTCTCCAACCAGGGATCGAACCCAGGCCCCCTGCATTGGGAGCTTGGAGTCTTAGCCACTGGACCACCTGGGAAGTCCCAAGTCCACCTCAGTTTTGATTAAGAACCTCAGGTCTTGGTAGCAGCTGTCCCTGGTGGAGTGGCCTTGGGCAAGTTACTTGACCTCTCATCTGTAAAATAAGAGACAATAGTGACACTTGCCCCCTGGGGTTGCTGCGAGGGTTAGGAGTTAACGCAGGTGAAATATTCAAACATTCCCTGGCACAGAGTAAGCGCTGTGAAGTGTTCAGCATCATCCCGCTGTGGTGAAATGGTCATGGCTGGGACATGGGTTCCTGAGCGGAATGAGTTTGCGAGCACAGCACCCAGATTAGGGATAACACATACACAGCACTGCTGCAAAGCCCTGCTGGTTTACACACACACACACACACACACGCACGCACGCATACGCACAGACACAGGCACACACACATGCACACACACACAGAGACACACACACACACATGCACGCGCACAGACACAGGCACACACACACAGAGACACACACGTGCGCACGCACACGCACAGACACAGGCACACACACGCACACACACACACACGCCGCCCCTGGTGGCCTCCTCACTCCCGCAGGCTTCCACACACAGTAGGTGCTCAACCCGTGCATCTTGGCTTGAGGTAATGTGACGGATCACCTGGGGCAGGAAGAAGCAGCCTTGGAAAGTCACACCTGGCCGCTAACACTAAGGACAATGTGAAGCCTCTGGACTCTTGGATTCTTCTAGAAGCTCCTGTAGCCTCAGAAGTGATTTTCTCCTCCTCCTCACCATCTGCCAGGAAATGATGCTCTTCTCTCGAGGGCAAACTCCAGGCCTCCGGGACTCTCCGCTGGTATCCGTGCCAAGTTGGAAGTTTGCTCTGTTCATAGCCCGCCCGCCCAGGCTGAGTGACAACGGGGGCTGCACTGCCTCCTAGGGGCTGGAGGTGATTTCATCCAGAGTTTTTACGGCAGATACGCTTGTTTTTCCAACTTTGTATTATAAATACATATATATTTTTAAATAAATTTCTTTATTTATTATTGGCTGCGTTGGGTCTTTGTTGCTGCGTGCAAGCTTTCTCTAGTTGCAGCGAGCGGGGGCTACTCTTCATTGCGGTGCACAGGCTTCTCACTGCGGTGGCTTTTCTTGTTGCAGAGCATGGGCTCTAGGTGCGCGGGCTTCAGTAGTTGTGGTACGTGGGCTCAGTAGTTGTGGCTCGAGGGCTCTAGAGTGCAGGCTCAGTAGTTATGGCGCACGGGCTTCATTGCTCCGTGGCATGTGGGATCTTCCCGGACCAGGGCTCGAACCCACATCCCCTGCATTGGCAGGTGGATTCTTAACCACTGTGCCGCCAGGGAAGTCCCTATAAATATTTTTTGGATAAGATTTTTACTTATTTTTATTCTAATATAGTAACTTATTTTAACTTTTTGTCTTTAAAGAACTGCTGGCTTACAGAGGAGTTGCAAGAGCAGCACAAAAAATTCCCACACACCCTTCATCCGGACGCACAACCATTATTAACATTTTGTCCAGTTTTCCCACATCATCCCTCTTTTTGTAGATAAATATATACATAATTTTTCCCTGATCCATTTAAGAGTAGGTTGCAGACATCATGCCCCTTCACCCCTAAATATTCCCACATATATCTCCTAGGAACGATGGCATTCTCTCATGTACCCACAGTGCAGTTATCAGAGTGGGGAAATTTATCACTGATAGAACATTATTCCTAATTACCCAGTGCCCCAGTGATGTCTCTACAGCATTTTTCTCCCAGTCCAGGATCCAAACCAGGATCACACATTATATTTAGTTGCCAATTCTCCTTGTTCTCTTTCAATCTGACATCTTTTGTTAGCCTTCTTTTTGTCTTGAATAACAATGATGTTTTTGAAGGACATAAAAGTTGTTCCTGGAGAGTTATAAGAGATTAGTATAAAAACTCTCATATAGCCTTCACCGTGATGCCTTGAAATTTGGGTTTATCTGAGGTTTCAGATGTATTTTTGGTTTGAATATATACTTAAGGGACCTTCTCAGTGCCTCCCAACTGGAGGCACCTGATGTAAGTTTGGTCCCTTTACTGATTATGTTGACTTAAGTTTAAGCCTCATTTTTTAATGTGCTTGTTGGCTACTTACATATAGGTCTTCAAGAAGATGTGTATGCAAGTCCTTTGCTCATTTTAAAATGGGTTGTTTGTCTTGTTGTTGAGTTGTGAGCGTTCTTCATATATTCTGGATACTGGACTCTTCTCTGATCTATGGTTTGTAAATATTTTCTCTGATTCTGTGGGTTGTGTTTTCACTTTTTTTTTGATGCTTTTTTCATCATGATCAAGTGCAGCTTATCTATGTTTTTCCTTTGTTGCTTGTACTTTTGGTGTCATATCTAAGAAACTATTATCAAATCCAGTATCATAAAGATTTTCTTATATGTTTTCTTCTAAGTTTTATAGTTTTAGCTCTTACATATAAATCTTTGGTCCATTTTAAGTTAACTTTTATATAGGTCTGAGGTAAAGGTGAAAATTCATTCTTTTGCGTGTGGCTGTTCCAGTTGCTGAAAAGACATTCTTTCTCCCATTGAATGCTCTTGGCACCCTTGTTGAAAATTATTTGACACATGGGTCTATTTCTGAACTCTATGATTCTATTTTATTGGTCTCTACGTTTCTCCTATGCAAGTACCACTGTCTTGATTACCATTGCTTTGAAGTATGTTTTGTAATCAGGAGGTATAAGTCCTCCCACTTTGTTCTTCTTTTACAAGGCTATTTTGGCTATTCTAAATTAGCGTTCATTTTGGATGCAAAATAAATGCTGGGAATTTTTGACTGGCAGGTGTATTTTGTAATTGTTCAGTTATCTTACTCTTTAAATGTTTCATTGATATTTGCATCTGTGATTGTGCTCATTAGTTTACATATATAAACATATTATAGGTAAACAAGCAGACAAATAGATATAGGTAGATAAATAGATAAAAAGAGAGAGAATGGATTTGAAATGTGCTTCTTCAGTTTATACATATAAAAATACTAAAGATAGATAGATAGATAGATAGATATAGGTATAGATATAGATAGATAGGTAAAAAGAGAGAGAGAATGGATTTGCTACGTGCTTCTGGACTGTGAAACAGAGATATGCACACATGGAGGGGGACTTGCAGGGCTGGAGGTTACTTTGACCCAAAGTGCTTGCCTGGCTGAACCGTAATAAGTAACAGAGGTCCAGAGCAGCCCTTGTGGCTGTGACTCCAGTTATGCAAATTAACTGGAGTCCAAAAATCCCGGAGATTCCGAAAGGCAATGAACCTTGAAATCTGCCTCCCAGGGACCTCCACCCTCCACAGCCCTTCTAAGGGGGCCTGGGCCTTATGTTTCCTCCTGCACTTCCCAGGTGGGTGCACGCTGGGGCTCTGAGCCAAACAGGACCCCTCCAGGGGGATTACGGTTGGAGCTCCTGCTCTGCCTGTAACTCTTCTGCCCCTTGTTTCTCACCACCCGCATTCAAAGCTGGAAGGGGTAGGGCTGGGTGAGAGGTGCCTGGCCTGGATCTCAGGGTTGGGCAGCATCCAGCAGAATAAAGAGGAACGGGGCTCCACCGTTTCCTGTTCTGTGCTGGGGGTCTACGTCTCCTTATGGCTGACGACTTGCTAGAGAGGCTGACAGGACTCCAGAGTGTGACTTGTACTCAGGGCTGAGAATTATTACAGCAGAGGACGCAGAGCGGAAGTAGCAGGAAAAGCTAGGTGTTGGTGGAATCCCCAGAAGTCCAGCACAGGCTCCCCGGCCATGCCTCCTCCTCTGAGCCCACTCGGGATGTGCTTTTTCTCCAGCAGAGAACTACGGGGTCACGCGTGGAAGCCCTCTGCCCAGGGAAACCCATGCACGTCTCAGGGTCCAGGTGTTAATGGGGGGGGTCGGTCCCATAGACACATCCTGCTATCAATCAGCCACAGCAACCAGAACTCAGGACTCCAACCGTGAAACCGGGTGCGCATCAGCAGTCTTGGCATTTGTGCAAAGCCATCCTGACACGCTGGCAGGACATGGTCCGCTGCCCCAGGTGTACACAACATCATCAATCACTGACATCACAGACCTCCCAAGAGCCTTGTTCTCAAGGATGGGCCAAGGATTGGTCATGGCTCCAGGTTTCCTTGGAGACACGCAAGGAACAAGCAACCAGCCCTGGGTGTGCTGGGTCTTTCCAACATTTTAACATTGTTACGTGGTCATCAGCCTATAGTTACAGATGCGTCTAGAGGCTTGGGGCTTGGACAGCCTCAGGAAACCACGGGGCCATTGGCTCCACCACTGTGTCCCCGGTCAAGGTGAAGTGGGAGAATGTGCTGTAAAACCAGACAGTCTGATTTCAAATCATGTCACCTCTCCAGGCCCACAGTCCTATGCGTCCCGTCCAAGGCAAGTTTGTGAAACTGCTATGTTAGGTGACCTTCCGCATAATAAGTTCTTATTGTTCATAATTGTCACATTTGTCCAGCATCTATCTTTCCTGCTTTGGGCCCTCATATCTGAGAGGATCTGGAACTCCATAATCTCCACTTAAGACTGATTCAAGAAATCAAGCCTCTGGAGGTCATTTGCTGAACTGTTTTTAGAGGATTCAGCTCTGCTAAACTTACCCCCCTTGGCACTCTCTACGTGTACAAAAATCTCTATTCCTTTTTAAACAAGTTTGTAAACCCAGTGTGTCCCATTTATTGGTAATATATTATAGTATTGAAAAGAATTCGTTTACTAGTGGGGGGGGGCATTCATTCAGCAAATATTTGCAGAGCATTTCCAGTAATAATAATCCTTTTTGTTCGGTGACTATTTTCAGGATGCACACGCTGTGCAAGGCACCGTGTCTGAGTAGGGATATAGGAGATACAGTGGATTACAGACTCGGGGGCCCTGCTTGTGGAGATTTCCATCTGTCTGCTAAGTAGGGTGACCAACTGTCCTGGTTTGCAAAGGACTGGGGGGTTCCTGGGATGCAGTGTTTTCAGTGTTAACATTGAGGAAATCCTGGACAAACTAGACAGGTTGGTCACCCTATTTAGCAGACAACTGGTCACCCTATTGCTGAGACAGATACTAAACAATGAACTTCACAGTTAATTACTCCTTTGAATTGTCAGAGCTGTGAGGCATCCAACAGAGGGCTTTTGTTTTTTTTTCCAAAGGAAAAGACCGACAGATTTTATTTCATACGAACTAAAGCCTCCCTAAAACGAAATAAATCATAAATAAAGTTAAAATTTCAACATAGTGCTGGGAAAAAATTTGCACCTTATATTACTGACAAAGATTACTATCCAGAATATATACAGAGTTCCTAAAGTCAAGTTTAAAAAAAAAGTAAAAATAATGGGCAGGATATAAGGAGGCAAATCACAAAGGAGAGTTACAAACGTCTACATAAATGGATATAAAAAGATGTTCAACCTGACAAGTTATAAGAAAAATGCAAACTAAAAGGAATTGTTTTTCGTAAGTCGGACAAGAATGACAGTGACAATATCAAGCCTTGACAACCAACAGAGGGCTTCACACAGCACGGAACTGCCCCACCAGAGCCACCGCCTCCAGTGTCCCCAGGGAACCATCCCCTGGGACAGACCCTGCTTTTTGGGGCCACCAGAGTCTGGGACCCAAAGTTGATGCTGTGGAAACCAAGACCAGAGCCTCAAGGTATCAAAGCTGGGTGATCATCTAGAACATCTAGCTCTCTCCGCTGAGGCCACTGCCACCATGAGGGCAGCCCAGGCTCCCACCAAAGCAGAGTGAGGTCCGAGCAGAGCGCCCTCCACCACCCGGAGTGGAAACTGCCTCCCAGGAGGGGTGTCTTGCTGCCCTGTGCTCTGCAGACTCGGTCAGTCTCCTGCTCCAGTGGCAGAGAAACTGAGGACCAAGCTCTTGTACGAGGCTCTCTTCCCTGGGGTGTGTTCCTTCCTGGGAGCCCCCCGACCACCCTTCCAGGCCCCCTGGACAGGCCCTCACAGGGGTGGGTGCCAGGCAAACCTGACCCTCCTCCCCTGCCCCAGCCCTGGGCACTTCATACTCTTCTGCAAATGGACTCGTCTGCTTTATAAGCGGAAGAAAAAAGTTTTATTTTAAATGAACAGAAAAGAGATTCTTATTTACCCAAAATATGCACCAGTTTCCTCTTTCTACCCCTACTGTAGACGTCGCCAGCGAGTAGAAATATTGTTGTTGTCTAACCAGTTCATTCTGTCTTGAATTATTCATCGATTTTAAGATGAGCTAGGGAATAAAATTAAGATGAGTTTGGGAAATAAAATCTGGACTTTCTTTTCTTCTTCTTTTTTTGTCACCTGGGGTTGCGTCCTGGCTGACTTACCCTGACACAGGCCGTGCTGAGCTGTGCAATCTGCTTTCCGCGCCTTCACAGCTGTGCTAACTCCTGCGCCCTGCTTACACCGGCTTTTCCTCTTAATCCCCAAGTTTAGGATGGAAAACACTGGCTCTTCTGATTTCATTAGGCCGGCAGACTGTTTTTGCAAATCACCTAGGCAGTCTCATGAAGGTGCCTGTAAAATGAATGCTGTTCAACGTGTTTGTAAGACCCACAAGGAAGAGCCTGGGATTGGCTCTGGTCCATCAAGTTCCATATATGGGAACAGAGAGGCAGAAATGGCCCTGAGGAACACTGTGATGTAGCCAACATAGACCTTGGAACTCCTCTATTTCATTCACTCAGTAATCATGTGAGGTGTGGTGTGTGCCTAGCCTTTTGGCACCGGTTGGCGATGCAGAAAGGATGAAATATGGTCTTTATTTGAGTGAAGACTTTTGGCTGAATGTAAAAGAAACCTGAGGGAAGGCTTATGTCATCCATGGAAGGCATAGGGCCTCCGAGGTGTCTGGGACTAAGCTGACTCTCTCCAGGGTTGATCTCAGCCTCTGACTTCACTTTCTCCTACCCCAAGGCAGGCTCTTCCTCCAGCAAGGATGCTGGGTGCTCACCACCAGAGGGTGACTGCATCTGCTGCTCCCTCCCAAGTTCAGGAATCTCAGGGAAGGGCTCTGATTGGCCCAGCTGAGGTTGGGCACCCAACTCCAACCAATCAGTGGTGGTCATGTGGGTGGGGTCTGTAAGATCATGGCACCTTGTGGTTATAGTGGAGAGAAAGCACACATCCCAGAAGAAGGTTGGATCCTACCCTCAGCAGACCAAGAGCAATGCCCACCAGAGCCCTGCGCCAGGAACCTCTCAGCCTACCTGGGGAGAGAGTTGGATGCAATGGGAGGAGTGCCATGACAGCCACGTGCACAAGGCCCTCTGTTGATGGGAAGCATGAGCACTTCTCTCTCCCGAGTGGCTACCCAGAAGGTTTCATCCAGGATTTGACTTCCCAGCTGAGTACTGAAGAGAGATGAAGAGCTGGTCCTCCAAGAAGAGCCTGGGGAAGTGGGGGTACTAGCTTGTAGGAAGATTTGGTGTGTGTGAGAGGGGTGGGATGGGGGCTACTGAAGACCGTTTTATCCTGGTCAAGCACCCATCCCTTCTCCAGAATATTCAGGACATGAACACTTCCAAGCCTGCGGAGCTAACCCTCTACTATGCAGGGGAAAAACCAGGTGAAGTTCAAATAAGTCTGTAGCTTAGCTAATAGTCTTGTACCAAGGTTGATTTCCTTGGGGTTGAGCACTGTACCATAGTATGAAAACTAACATTACATGAAGTAGTGAAGGGTATTATTTTTTGCAAATTTCACTGTCTAAAATTATTTTGAAATAAAATGTTAAAAATATCCATGGGAGGCTTCCCTGGTGGCGCAGTGGTTGCGAGTCCGCCTGCCGATGCAGGGGACACGGGTTCGTGCCCCGGTCTGGGAAGATCCCACATGCCGCGGAGCGGCTAGGTCCGTGAGCCATGGCCGCTGAGCCTGCGCGTCTGGAGCCTGTGCTCCGCAGCGGGAGGGGCCGTGACGGTGAGAGGCCCGCGTACCGCAAAAAAAAAAAAAAAAAAAAAAAAAATATATATATATATATATATATATATATATCCATGGGAATGTAGATTTCTTGGCACAAATAATGAAAGAAATCAGAAAATATGTTACCTGTGTGTATCCAGCTCTTTCACCTCATATTCCCATGCAGAGGGACCCAACCAATTATTGATACCAACTCAGGTGTTTACAGCATAATTCAGCATTTATTGTGCATCTGTTGTATATTGAGGACTCTGATGGCTTTCTTGAGGAACTGCTAAATAAGCAGACAACCAAACAATCAGGTACTCTTTCTGAGCCTCGGTTTCTCCTTCTTACAAATGGGAATGAAGACTTTTTTTTTAATAAATTTATTTATTTATTATTTATTTATTTTTGGCTGCATTGGGTCTTCATTGCTGCTTCAATGCAGCAGTGCCAGGAGTGAAGTTTTCTTGGTTACTAAAGGCCTGAACTGGTGAAAGATGTGCTGCTGCCATACATCCTGATTTAAATGCATGTGCCATGTAGCATGCGATGGAGTTTGGACATTTTACCCAAAAGACAGCCCAAAAGCCTTTGGGAGCCACTTGGAAGTTATTTTCCTCTCATTATGGACTGAATTGTGTGCCCCCAAAATTCATGTGTTGAAGCCCTAAAACCAATGGGACTGCATTTGAAGATGGGGCCTTTAAAGAAGTAATTAAGATTAAATGCGGTCTTAAAGATGGGGCCCTAATCCAACATGACTGGAATCTTTTTAAGAAGAGGAAGAGACACCAGGGGTACACATGCACAGTGGAAAGGTCACTGGAGGACACAGAGAGAAGGTGGCCATCTGCAAGTGAAGGAGAGAGTCCTTTGGAGAAACCAACCCTGCCGACACCTTGACCTTGGACTTCCAGCCTCCAGACTGTGCGAAATAAATTTCTGTTGTTTAAACGCCCCATTCTACGGTATTCTGTTTTGGCAGCCCAAGCAAACTAAAATGCCTCCTGAAATGGACAGAAAGACAGTTCCCAACTATCACTTGGCCCCGTAGCCTCATTCTTTGCTCTCCTCCTGCTCCGTGAGGATCTAGGGACCTGGCTTTGCAGCAACGCTGCCCACAGGGTGTGAGAAGCCATCTGCATCCAGACACAGGGCCTCCTGTTGCACAGGCTTCTCAGGAAGTGAGGTCATGGGCAGAGTTCTTTGTACTCAGGCTCTGCTCCCATCTGAGGGTAGATGAGGCTGAGGCTGGGGGACAGTCACAGCCAGAACGGGGGTGTCACCCCCAGTGAGCAGTCAGGGAGAGCTGATTCCCCTGCAACCTCAGCCCAGTCTGGGCCCCTCTGACCTGCCCACTCCCCTCAGAGACAAGTGTGTCCACTGACGCCCCACATTCTGGGGACTCTGGACCCCAAACCCACCCACGAGCTCTGGAGCTGTGGTTCTGCTGCAGCTGAGTCCAGCTGGGCCCTTGGGCTAGGAGCAAACCTGCTCCGGCTGGGGTGGGGAGAAGATGGGGGCCCAGGGTCCAGCACCTTGGAGCATCCCTTCCCTGGCATGCAGGCTCAGGGCGCATGCAGGAGGGTCCTTGATTTCTCCTCCTCTGACCCAGCCTCTGCCCCCACCTGCCCTGAGGACCAGAGTGTAATCTTTGTGGTGATACTCTTTCCAGGTCAACTGGGGAGGCAGCCCTCTCAAGACAGGAGTACCCCCTGGGGTGTTTCCACGGGTACAACAGGGAGCAGAAGAAAGTTCTCTAACAAGTTAGCTCCGGCCTTATTATTTTTATTATTACATAATTGCATATGTTATTAAAGTTATCTTTTTATCCCATGTTCATTTCATGCCCAGTATGTGTCGGGCACTGTGCAAGGGGTAAATGATTGCGTTTTGTGGATGAAATCAAAACAAGTCATGGGGTCTATAATGGATATGGGTAATTCCTATGCAAAGTGCTGTGCTAAAATACGGCATGAGTACCTTATGTCATTAAGATGATGTAGAAGGATGGTTTGGTGCAAGCCTGTGTTGGACCAGGGCCAGGAGGGGCCAGTCTGAGTGGAAGCATCTCTCTGGGCAAGGCTTCTTCCCGACCGCCACCAGTAACCGTGGATGAAGCATTTCCACTCCAACTTAATACACCCTGCTTGTGTGTTCAGAGCAAATGTTCCAGCGCCCCCAGGGCGGTGTGATGCAACCCTCTGCTTGCTCTCTGTTTACAGATTCTGAGAAACAAAGATGTAATTGCCTCTTGCAGTTTGGTCTAATGACTTGTCTGACTCCTGTGGAGGGACTCAACTCTCCTGTCCCCTGGAGGGGCAGGGGGTGGCCATGTGGGTGGGAGGCGGGGCCTTCTGCAGCTGCGTTTGTGTCATAATCTTTTTCTTAGAGGCAGTGTGGATTTCAGGTGATGGGTACGGAGTAGAGCTGGGGATTCCTGGGTCTCTAATCTTTCAAAGCCTGTAATAAAGTGTTTATTGGCAACCATGCTCATCATTATCTTTCCTTCTAGGAGTCACTGCTGAGTCTTCCCCTAAGGGGCAGAAGGGAGGCCCCCCTCCTCCCAATTCTCCATCCGGTTCCTCTGATGATGAAAAGTCAGGTTTCCCAACAGGGCGGCAGGGACCCTCTGCCCTCCTGCCCCAGCAGCCGTAGTTTCAAATGCCTCACGGCGAGGGAGGTCTAACCTCACACCTCCAGGGCCCTCTTAGAGTGGCTTTCTGGCAGTTTCTAGCCAGTATCTCACACTGTCTTCCACCAGCTTGTCCATCTGACTATATTTAAGGATGCCTTAAAGCATTTAGAACGAAATTAACAGTAAGATAATTAAAATTTGTTCATTACCACGTGCCAACCACTGTATCAGGCATTTTTATGTACAGCAACTCATTCGGGCAAGGTGCTTGGCCTGTCTGTGCCGCAGTTTCCTTGTCTGCACCAGTAGACCTCACTGAACTAGTACTTAATCAGAGGACAGTTGTACAGAAGGGCTGAGGTTACACACGTAAGATGCCCAGAACAAGGCCTGGGACGGGAAGCACTCAATAGACGGGAGCAGTTATTTCACCACCTCCCCCTCCTCATTGAGGTAGTTATTTAGCCCATTTTACAGATGAGAAGATGGAGACTCGGGGAAATGAAGTAACCTTCACAAGCACCTCTGGGGGGGGCGCGGTCCTGCCACAATTCAGACTAGGCCAGGCTCTTCCTTCACATCACGCCACCCGTCCTGCCGGGCCACACAAAGCATTTCTAAAGTCTACAAAACCATTGTTACATCCCTGGTGTGTGTTTTCATCATCTACTTTCAAATTCTTCTATACAGACCCCGGGCTTTCAAATGGTTGTGATTGCAACACCTGGTAAGAAATGTTTTACATCACGACCTGGAACGGATATGTATAGAAGTTTCCTGAAACAATGCTTTCCTGTACTATGTTCTATGCACCCTAGTATTTTTCTATTCGGTTCTATTTTGTTCCATTTTTTTTTTTTTTTTTTTTTTTTGTGGTACACAGGCCTCTCACTGCTGCGGCCTCTCCCGCTGCGGAGCACAGGCTCCGGACACGCAGGCTCAGTGGCCATGGCTCACGGGCCCAGCCGCTCTGCGGCACGTGGGATCCTCCCGGACCGGGGCACGAACCCGTGTCCCCGGCATCGGCAGGCGGACTCTCAACCACTGCGCCACCAGGGAAGCCCCTGTTTTGTTCCATTTTTAAGGGCTGGTTGCACCTTGGCCTTGCGTGGCAGTTTGAAGTCCACCAGCAAGGCAAGTGAGAGAGTGAGTTTACTCAGAGCAGCCGTGCCCAGGTGTGGCCCCGAGCACTCTGTCTGGGTTACCTGGGCCCCGGCTCCCTCACACCAGCTTCTCCCTGAAACACCGGAGGCGCAGGGTCCTGGAACTCCCAGTGGGCACTGGTGGCAGAGTTACCATGAAGCACATGAAGCTCTCCAGGCCCACAGGTGCCTGCCGGTCCGGGCTGTCCAGAGCCACTCAGGCCATGTCCAGAACACGTTCCTTTAGGGTTTGATCCATTCAGAGCCCCCTTTACAAGGGAGGTGCTCCTTTGCTCTTTGCACGTTGGTGTCCGAGGGGCTAGTACCACAGAGTAGGGAGACTCGAACTCTGACTAGAGACCAGCCGGTGCTTCAAAAAACGGAGAGAAGAACGAAGAAGCGGAAGGAGAATTCCGTCTGGGAGGACCTGCCCTCAGGAGCCACCCTGAGTTGCCAGTCCAGCTGTGGTCCTCCCCTGCACTCCCCTCTTCCTCACAGCCCATGGCCACATGACACTTCCCGGCTTCCTTTGCTCCTCCGTGTGGCCTGTGCCCGCAGGATGGGCAGGGACGTGGTGGGCAACGCACCCAGGCCTGGCCCAGTGTAACAGCCCCCATGTCCCCATGCCCTTCCCTCCGCGGCTGGAAGCAGACGAGCGAGGGGACCTTGGAACCGAAGTGGAAACGGAAGGACCTGGGGTCCCCAAATCCTTCTCAGGCGGACACCAACTGTTCATCAGGGTCATTCATTCCGAACTTCACATGAGTGAGAAATAGACTCACACGACGTAAAGCCACTAGCAGACAGCGGTCACTCTGATACGCAAATGTTCTCTGAATTTCTAAACTATCCAAGTTCAAGGCACTGGAGCAAGAGATTCCTAAATGTAGCAGATATAGGGAATTCCCTTGGTGCTTTCACTGTGGCCCGGGTTCAACCCCTGGTCAGGGAACTGAAAGATTCTGCAAGCCGTGTGGTTTGGCCATAAAAAAAAAAAGCACATTTAACAGAGCAAAAAGTTTACTTCAAAGCAGGGAGTATTCTGTGTACAGGGTTGAATGGTGTCTCCCCAGATTCAGGCCTACTCGGAACCTTGAATGGGACCTTATTTGGAAATAGGGTCTTTGCAGATGGGATCCAGTTAGTTGATGTCATCCTGGGTGAGGGTGGTGTCCTTATGAAAAGAGGAAAAATTTGGACACAGAGACACACACACAGAGGAGAAGGCTTTGTGAAAACAAAAGCAGAGATTGCAGTGATGTGGCTTAAATCAAGGAGCACCAAGGACTGCTGGCAGCCACCAGGATTCGCAGAGGGAAGGGAGGACCCTTCCCAGGAGACTGCAGAGGGAGTGTGTCTCTGTCAGTTTGGGACTTCTCACCTCCAGAACTGTGTCAGAAAAAAAAACGTCTGCTGTTTTAAGACCCCCAGACTGTGGCACTTTGTTACGGCAGCCACAGGAAACTAACACACCCTGTAATCACAGGGTTGCGTGATTTTAAGAAATTGCACTATTTTTAGCTCAGTTCTGGGCCATGCACTCTGAGGAAGAGAGCATCCCAAGTCTGTGCTTCCAGAGGGAGGATGTGAGCTCGGACCCCAGGGAAGAGATCCCTCCTCCTCTCAACCTTCCAGAGAAACCCCCCTGGGGTCAGGTTGCTGGGAGACTTCAGGGCAGACAAGCTCTCCGCTAAGGGAAAACACGGCTACCAGCCGAGGCCTAATCACCCTTGAAGATGGCCATCCTCCGAGGGGTCTGTGCCGAGGGGTGAGAGGGAGAAGGCGGCCTGGTAGATGAGCACCCTGAAAGGCCAGACACACTCATCTGCTAATCCTAGAGCCTGGCCCAGAGGGTGGGTGCCCACTTATCAGCCCAGGCCACGTGTATCGAGGCTTGCTGACCAGAATCAGCTCACTTTCCATTATCATCCTAGTCATGTCTTACATTCACTTCAAGCATTCAGAAATATAACAAATTATGCATTACATGGCTTCCTGAATCAAATTAAAAGGCAAAACATATTGTAAGCACAATAGCTAATCAGGCTACCTCGAGGAGGCTGTGATGAGCATTCTTTACCAAACAGGCATCTTTCTAAAAGGGACTAATCACTCCATGTACTAGTTTGCTAGGGCTGCAGTAATAAAGTACTATAGACTGAGTGGCTGAGACAACGGAAATTTAGTGTCTCACAGTTCTTGAGGCTAGAAGGCCAAGATCAAGGTGTCGGCGGTGTTGATTCCTCCTGAGAATCTGCTCCAGGCCTCTCTTCTGGCTTCGGGGGGTTTACTGGCAATCTTTGGCGTTCCTGGGCTTGGGGATGCATCACCCCAAACTTCTCATGGCCTGTGTACCTGTGTCCAAGTTTCCACTTTGTATAAGGACACCAGCCGTATTGCATTAAGGCCCACTCTATCCAGTGTGAACTCAGATTCACTAATTACATCTGCAGCGACCCTATTGATTACGCCACACTCTGAGGTACTGGGGGTTAGGATTTCAACATATGAATTCAGCAGCAGGCTGGAGGGAACACAGTGCAACCCAAAGCACCCCATATGAATTATTTTTGCTAAAACCTGTACCTTAACATATTGGGTTTGCATTGAGGGGGTGTAATATAGGTAACGGTAAAACGTTATAAAAGTATAACGGTATAAAAGTATACTTGGTACCATTTTGGAAAACTGTTTTGAAAGTTTTTAAAAGGCTAAATACAGACTCACTCTGTGATTCCCAAACCCACTCCAAGATCATGCTGAACAGAAATGTGTGCATGTGTTCACCAGACACAGGTGCCGGGGTTTAGACAGCAGCACTATTGCTAATTGCCAAGACTTGACAACATCCCCAGTAACCACCAGTGGGGGTGGGTGACTAAATGGTGGTGGCCTCAATCCATGGAATTCTCAGCAGTAAAAAGCAGTACACACCAGCCTCACACAGCAATACAGAGAGACCTCATGAACTTAATGTCAGCAGGAAAACTCAGACACCGAAGAGAACATACAGTTTCATTCCATTTATATACAGTTCAAAGCCAGGCAAAGGTGTCAGGGTCAGGAGAGTGGTTACCCTTGGTGGGAGCGCCAGGGGCCTGTGGGACTGGGGGAGCTATTTCTGTTTCTGATGATGTTCTGTTTCTCCGTCTCGGTGCTGGTTGCAAGGGTGTGGTCAGTTTGTGAAATTCATTGAGCTGAATTCACAAGATATGCACTTTTCTAAAGACATACATTTTTTGTAAAAATATTATGCTCCACGGAAAGTTTAATTAAGCAAAATGTACCCTATCTCTATTAACTACTAGCACAATTATTTAGGGACAAACATCTCTGAGCTCTGGTTTCTTTTCACTTGCAGAATGAAATTATCGGAGTTACTCTCACTCTGATAGAATCAATGTGAGAACCAGTATAAGTATAGTTCCTGGCTCATAGTAATTGCTCAATAAATAACAGCATTTTTTAAAATTTGACAAATGAATCTTTGATGATGGATGGATAGCTGTCACCTTTGTTGGGTTATAACCGCGGTGGGGCATGGGAGGGCTCTGGGGGGCAGGTGATGGATGTAGCTGAGCGGTGGTTTCACAGGCATGTGCTCACTTTGTAATAATTCTTCCAGCTGTGCACTTGATTGTGTTTTTCGTGCAGATATTATACTTTAATTTTTTTTAAAAGTTTGCCAAAAATGAAAATAAATGTATCCATTACGGGGATGGTAGGGATTAGATGAGAGAGGATGTATAAAGCATTTAGCATGGTGCTCCCACAATCTGAGCGCTCAGAATATATCTGCTGTTACAGTTGTACAATCCCTTATCCAACGATGTACTTTGGGGTTTTTGGCATTCACTTGGGGGGGGCTCAGGTAGATGAGGCATACCCTGAACCTCATTTATCACTCTCAGAGGGATGGGATCATGCCTGATGATAAACAGGTGGCACTATTCACACCACGGGGGATAAAGAAAAGCTAAACATAACCCCACACTGGTTCAGATCAGTTTTGCCTCCAAATATGGGTTGTGTCTCCAAACTCACCAAAAACATCTTTTTAGGGCTTTGTGGATTTCAGAATTGTGGACAAGTGATTAGACACCTGTGTCATCACCATCATGTGTTCTTTTCTGCAGCTGGAAATCAGATCGTTTGTGTTCCAGGCTTGTCCTCTTCAGGATGAATCCGTGTTTCCCACTCGACAGAGACTGGAAAACTGGAAGGGAAATAGCAAGCACCTCCCAGCCCTGAACTAAACAGATGCTGTGGTTCCCACCAGACCACAGGCCACTCCCGCGCCTGTGGTTTCAGTGGGCAGACCTGACACAGCTGCTATGCCAGGCCCCCAGAGACTGCGCAGACACCAGCCGCTCATCCAGGCACCATTCTTCCCTCTTGCCTTGTTGGCGTGTCTGGGGCTTGGGCAGCCTGGCGGGGAGGCCTTGTGGGTAAGGTGGGTGGAGGAGATTTAGCAGCTAGAAGTACAGGACGCCCTGTTAAACGGGAATTTCAGATCAACAATGAATAACTTGTGTGTATGCCCCATACAATATTTGAGATATACTTATATTAAGCATACTATCGTTTATCTAGAATTCAAATTTGACTGGATGTCCTGTACTCTATCTAGCAACCTTCCGGTGGGTGTGTCTTCGAGACGGGGCCATCAGTTAACAAAATCAACCTTCACCGATCTGCTTAGACAAAGAGGGGAGAACGCCGGCCTGGAGCAGGATGCAGGACCATCTCCTGACCTGCTGGGCTGGACTGACAGGCAGAGGCTGTCATCATGGAGGCATCGTTCTCTTTCTCTCTCCCTCTCTCTCTCTCTCTGTCGCACACATACTCTGAGCGCAGATTCACCTGCACTTCCTGTCCACCTGTGACTTGTTTCCAAGCCCCTCCTCCATCTCCGGAGTCACCTGCCATCCCAGTTTCCCAGGCATCCTGGGAAGGACACACTCTGCTGCTCCCCCCCACTGCTTGCTCAGCGGGAGCCCCACAGGCCCCGTCCTGCACCTCACTTCTCCCGCCAACAAGACCTCCTGGGGCTCCTCTGAGCTGGTCTGTTTGGAGCAGCCTCCTTGTCTTGAATGCTTAGGGGGACAGCGTTGGGCAGGAGGGGGTGAGAGAGCCTAGAGCTTGTCCGAACCCTAATCAAAGAAAGTTCTAATATTTTCCTTCTATACCATGACTGTTGCCCAGCCTCTAGGGTGTGTGCACCCTTTCTGAAGACCACTGCCTGAGAGCACGAGCTGTTGGTCACCCAGGGCATTGCTGGGGCCCTCCCACGTGGTCAGTCGACATCCCCGTGCATCTCTGTTAAGCTTTCACGGGCCTGTGGAGTCTCAGAGATCCGTCCTGATTGAATAATTCCTGATTGAATGGTTACAAGAGCAGATATAAACAAACAAATATAAGCACCTTGCCCTGGGTCTATAGTAGGGTTCTCAGCACTGTCGACCTTTTGGACTGGAAAATTCTTCGCAGTGGGGCTGTCCTGTGCCTTGTAGCATCCCTGTCTCCACCCACCACATGCCAATACTGCTTCTTCTTCCAGTGAGGCAGCCAAAAATGTCTCCAGACAAACCCACATCACCCGGGTTGAGTACCACTGCCCTCAAAGTTTCCAGACTCATCTCGCTCAGTAGCTCTATAACATAGTAAGGAAAGCATTCACTGTGGACCCGCAAAGGTTTTGCTTGGAAACAGTGGTTATAACACCAGAAATTAAACTCTTCAAAAAAAAAAAAAAAGATGCTATAGGTTGACGCAGTCTTCTGAATTAAGACACTCCCATCAAAGTTCATTCCCATGATTAATGTGTTTGCTGCCGGGAATCAATCTAGCCCTTGTTTCTCTCTCAGAAAAATGGTTTCAGCAAACCTTGTTTCCTGCCAGGACACCTGCTTCCGGTGCTCTGAAGCCAGAACGAGTCTAAAGCAGTGATGGGGACTGAAGGAAGCAGATATTCCTAAGGACCTACTATCCGCTCAGTCCCTCCCCCCCAAAGCCATGAGGTTGGCATTATTCACAAGGACACTGACTCTTGCTGGGTTGATGTGACATACTCAGGACCACTTAACTCGTCATCATCTGAGCTGTGAATCCCACCTGGATTCCAGAGCCCACTTGCCCCAGTCTGCCCTCCTTCATTCTGCAATTAGAGACAATAAAATGCGGATGCCCCAGAAGAGAGAAAACTACTGACTTACTTTCACTCTGGTGTAAATAAATAGATGATGTGAGAGCCTCTCCTTCTAGGGGGTTTCATGAGGTCAGGCTGGAGCACAGGGTAAGGGTTCCTGGACCCCTGAAGGTTGAAGGGAAGCACAGACAGAGGAAACGGGGGAGTTTGAGTGCATGTGTACCTCATTATGCTGCCAAGGGTTGGCCCTTTATCTGCTATCAGCCAGGTCGCGTTTTGAGGGAGCCGGGACAATTCAGGAGCAGCATCCCATAGACACTTCTGTGCTGCTCAGGTGCCTTTCCTGGCCTCATGTGGCTCAGCAGAATCACCTGAATAAAATCGATGGCATCGTGGTTGGAACCTAAGGACTTTCCAATCCAGTGGTCCTCAAGCAGTACTGTGCATCCGAGTCACCTGGGAGCTGGGACAGTTCCTGATGACCAGGCCACTCCCACCAATTAAATCAGGACCCCAGGATTTTCAGCGATGCCTGCGTGCAGCCAGCTCCCCGCTCTGAGATGAAGCACAGGGCCCCACGTTCTCATGTGCATTCAGATGGTCCAGGGATCTGGGGGAAATGCAAGTTCTGAGTCAGGAGGTTGGGGTGTGCCTGAGACTCTGCATATTCGGCAAGTTCCAGGGCTTGGAGCAAAGTGTGGTCCTTGGATGGTTATGCCCTGGGAGCCGGTTAGACCTTCAGAATCTCAGGCCCCGCCCAGGACCTATGAATCAGAATCTGCATTTTAACCAGGCCCAGGTGAGTCAAGTACATGTTCAAGTTTGAGACTGTTTGCTCCAACCTAAAGCCTTTATTTGCTGATGGGGAAATGAGGTCCAGAGAGGACAGGGGCAGGACACAGGAACTTAATACAAAAAGTCCTAGGAACTCGTGCTGGGCTGCCATCCAAATGTCTTCTTTCCATCATTTGGTGACCTCAGTAAAGACCATTTATTTATTTTTTTTCATTTATTATGATTTCAGGCAACGTATAAAATGTCCCTCTCCTCTTACACTTAATTCAGGTACAAAACCCAACAAAACCCAACAATGGAGAAAGAAGAGAGCAGAAGTAGGGATTAGTAAAATACAAAAATAGGACAGAAACAGGCGCATTTTTCACCGGCTCTTTGATGAAAAAGATCTAATAACTGGGCGCCTGCAGGTGTGGCGACTCAAGAAACACAGCGGAGGGGAAGCTCGGTGGGAAAGTTTGGATCATTTCTGCTGGAAGAAGAACCAGGAATTTAGCCCATGCCTGGGGATAAAACTTCCTTTGCCTCTCTCAGGATGGGCTACTTTCAGGTGAGACCATAAAATAAGAGAAAGGCATTAACCCAAAGGAAATGCAATTTCCTCCATTTCTAAGCCACAGACTGCGCAGGACAAAGCTGATATGTCAGAAGCGGTAGCCCTGAGGTGAGCGGTCAGGGGAATGTGACCGCTGTCTACACGTCTTCATAAAGGAAAGCCTTCACCTTCCCAGTCTGGAGTTGATTTTTGGAAACAGCCAAAAGTCAATCAGAACCGAGTCAGGTGATTGAGGTGGTGACCAAACTCAGTTCCATTTGAGGAGGTAAATCCACACTGTGGCCACCACGTGACATTCCTGGCTTCCTCGTGCGCATTGCCGCGTGGTTCTAAGACAGCTCCTTAGGACGGTCCCAGCACGGGTTCAAGCAAGGACAGCAGCACAGGGGAGAGCCTGGAGCTGCTCCAAAGTGCTTCTGTCAGACCTACTGAATGGGAGAAAATACTTGCGAATGAAATGACCCGTAAGTGGTTAAAGTCCAAAATATATAAATAGCTCTTACAATTCAACATAAAAAAAAAACCCAACCTGATTAAAGGATGGGCAGAAGAACTAAATAGATATTCTTCCAAAGAAGACATACAGATGGCCAACAGGCACATGAAAAGATGTTCAGCACTGCTAATCATCAGGGGAATGCAAATCAAAACCACAATGGGACATCATCTCACACCTGTCCATTGGCCATTATCAAACAGACCACAGATAACAAATGCTGGTGAGGATGTAGAGAAAGGAAACACTCCTACACCGTTGGTGGGAAAGTAACTGGTGCAGCCACTGTGGAAAACAGTATGGAGGGTGCTCAAAAAACCAAAAACAGAACTACCATATGATCCAGCAATTTCACTCCCAGGTATTTATCTGAAGAAAACAAAAACACTAATTTGAAAAGATATATGCACCCCAATAGTCATAGCAGCATTATTTACAATTTCCAAGATATGGAAGCAACCTATGTGTTCATCAATAGATGAATGGATAAAGAAGATGTGGTATATAGATATGCGATGGAATATTACTCAGCCATGAAAAAGGAAATTTCACCATTTGAAACAACATGGATGGACTTGGGGGGTATTATGCGTAGTGACATAAAACAGACAGAGAAAGACAAACACTATATGATATCACTTACATGTGGAATCTACAAAATACAACAAACTAATGAATATAACAAAAAGAAGCAGACTCACAGATATAGAGAACAAACTAGGGGTTACCAGTGGGGAGGGCAAGATAAGGGTAGGGGATTAAGAGGTACAAACTATTATGTATCAAATAAATAAGCTATAAGGATATATTGTATTATATTGTATGCTGTATATATTGCACAGCACTGGGAATATAGCCAATATTTTATAATAACTATAACTGGAGTATAACTTTTAAAAATTGTGAATCACTATGTTGTACACCTGAAACATATAATATTGTAAATCAACTATACCTCCATAAAATCAAATAATAAAATTAAATTATAAAATCAAAAGCTTCACGCAAAAAAATAGTGGTTCTGTCAAAAAGCAGGTTCCTAGTCATCACGTTCCCTTTGTCTAATGCCTGCCTTCACCCCATTTCCAACAGTGGTCACCCATTTTCAGACACAGGATAGGAAGGGTGTTGTGAGTGTCAAGGATGAAAGAGGGTCACCACCTGGGGGCCTGGCCATGGCAGATGACAGGTGGCAGAGGGCCAGGCCAACAGGAAGCAGGGGGCCACCTGAAGCTGGAGCAGGCAAGGACAGGCTCTCCCCCAGAGCCTCTGGAGAGAGATCAGCCCTCGGACACTTTATTTCAGATTTCTGGCCTCCAGAACAGTGAGAGAACTTGTATCTATTGTCATGAGCCACCCAGTTTGTGGCACTTGGAGCAGCAGCCGTGGGAAATGAACACAGCCTCCCTGGGGCTGGGAAAGCCCTCCCTCCTCTCCGCCACCGTCTCTTCCGAGCCAAGGCTCACCTTCATGCTGTTGGGAAGAGGCTCTGGGGTGTCCTGACTTGTGGCTGGACACGGGGTTCCGCCCGAGGCTCTAATCCTCCTTCCCTGCTGGCTCTCCCAAGTTCTCCGTCTGTCCAGGAGCGGGTCTGAGTGGCCCAGGGAGCTCAGACTGGTGCAGGCAGAGGTGGTCAGTCCATCCGCATGGCTGCAGCACCTCAACTCTGCCTGTCTGAGATGAGCCACCAGCTGGCCGGCTTGGTGGTTTCCATGACAGCCCGCTCACAGCTTCATCCAATTCTCATCCCGTCCCGAAGAGTCTACGCTTTGGTCCTCACGGCTCTAAGCGGGCTGTGGGAGCCAGAGCATCACCATCACCTGGGAGCTCGTTGGAGAAGCAGGATCTCGGGCCCTGCCCCAGACCTCCTGGATCAGAATCTGCATTTTAACGTGATCCCCAGGGGATTCCTGGGCTCATTACGGTGAGAGAAGCACGGGTCTAAACACCTCTGGGATGGTCCCTTCTCACCAACACAAAAGCTCGTCCCCATTCAAGTTCCTGCCTTTTCCTTCCTAGCAGGACAGTGTGGCTGCCTGACTCCCTAGGGAAGGGGAGTGGCTGGGAAGCAAAACAGTGGGCACTTGGTTTATTTATCTTCCTGAGAATCTATTTTGAATTTCAAATAACATCCTACAGCTTGGCTTGGGTTGTTATTCTTTTTAAATTTATTTATTTATTTATTTATGGCTGTGTTGGGTCTTCGTTCCTGTGTGAGGGCTTTCTCTAGTTGTGGCGAGCGGGGGGCCACTCTTCATCGCGGTGCGCGGGCCTCTCACTATCGCAGCCTCTCTTGTTGCGGAGCACAGGCTCCAGACGCGCAGGCTCAGTAGTTGTGGCTCACGGGCCTAGTTGCTCCATGGCATGTGGGATCCTCCCAGACCAGGGCTCGAACCCGTGTCCCCTGCATTGGCAGGCAGATTCTCAACCACTGCGCCACCAGGGAAGCCCGGGTTGTTATTCTTATAGAGAGGTGGGGCAGGTGCTCTTGTGTTTAACCAAGCTGAAAGACACTTCTCCTGACGAGCCCACATCCAGGCTCTCAGAGCAGCAGGCTCCACCTCCTCATGGCCACGTGCCCAGTAATCTCTAAAACCAATCAGATTCAGGACCTGCCTGCCGAGAACATCTGTTGTCTGTCCACCAGCATCTTCTCCCTTTCCTTCAGCAAAGGTCTCCTCCTGTGGGCAGAGGGCAGCCAATCATGGCAGGCTCACTTCCCTCCCTTCACGTGTCACATGACCCAAGTTAAATGGTAATCACATGACTCATATCTGCCTCCGTAAAGTACTCTGTGCCTCTGGCCACAAGGATTGGTCCAATGTTGGTCATGTGACTGAAACTAGACCAGACCTGAGTTCTTCCCAGGGGCTTTTCATACTGAAGCTGGGAAACAGTCTCTCTCTGTTCTTGAGGGATTTCTAAACTGGAATGACGTCAGTGAGTACGACTGCACCAGGATACTTCCTTACAGCTCGCTGCCACGCGGAGGTACAGTCATCCCTCTGTATCCGCAGGGGACTGGTTCCAGGACCCACAGCAGATACCGACATCAGGGGATGCTCAAGTCCTTCGTATAAAATGATGTAGTATTTGCATGTAGCCTACACACATCCTCCTGTATACTTTAAATCCCCTCTAGATTACTTATAACACTTAACTCAATGTACATGCTATGAATTGATAAATAGTTGCCAGTGCACAGCAAATTCAAGTTTTGCTTTTTGGAACTTTCTGGAATTAAAAAAAAAATATTTTGGGGGGTCTTCCCTGGTGGCGCAGTGGTTGAGAGTCCGCCTGCTGATGCAGGGGACACGGGTTCGTGCCCCGGTCCAGGAAGATCCCACATGCCGTGGAGCGGCTGGGCCCGTGAGCCATGGCCACTGAGCCTGCGCGCCCGGAGCCTGTGCTCCGCAACAGGAGAGGCCACAACAGTGAGAGGCCCACGTACCGCAAAAAAAAAAAATATATATATATATATATATACATATATATATATATATTTTTCTTTTTTGGGAGGGGACTTACCTGGCGGTCCAGTGGTTAGGACTCGGTGCTTTCACTGCTGGGGGCCCGAGTTCAATCCCTGGTCAGGGAACTAAGATCCTGCAAGCTGCGCAGCATCGCCAAAACCAAATTAATTAATTAATTAAAAAATAATCAAAAAAAGTTTTTGATCCAAGGTTGGCTGAATCCGTGGATGCAGAACCCATGTATACAGAGGGCTGACTGTACCTGTCGCATGACGCAACCACATGGATACACCTGCCTCGTGGTGCCCTGCCCTACAGAGGTTCCCTGCCACGTGGAGAATGCCCATCCGCAGTGGAAGGAATTGTGCCAGGCACAGAGAAGCCTAGATCAGAGTCGAACTGAAGAGGGGTTCCTGGCTCCACGCCAAAGCCCCCTCCTAGTTCTGAGGACATTAGAGCCATGTCCCCCTGGTTCCTTTTCCCACCTAAACTAGTTTGAATTTGGTTTCTGTCCTTTGCAGCTGAAAAGTCCTAACTAGTGCATTCCCATCCTGAAAGCTTTCCATGGCTGCCATGCCAGGGGACAGGGTCGCACACCTCACGTTGGCATGGAGAGACCCTCCCCGTCTAATCCGGGTCTGTCACTCACTCCCATAGATACTCAGCCCCTGCACTCGGACCTCTTCAAAGGTGTGGGCACCTGCAGGGAAATTCCAGGCCTTTGCTTCCTCCCAATATTTCCGTGTCTGCACCTGGACAACAGCAGCATCCCATTGCACTGCAATAATTTGCATCTGTGTTTCCCCTCGTTAGGCTGAGCATCCTAGAGGTACACTCGGCCTTGCAGGCCTGGGATAAGTGGATTCCAGAATCATAGAACATACTTAGCAAGTACTGTGGACAGACATCCAAACTCCACTCCACTCCATGTGGCTTTTCAACTCTGTGTCAGTGAACGTTCATAAACAGAGTTAGTTCCCCCTTAGCCGAGGTTTCACTTTTCATAGTTTCAGTTACCTGTGGTCAACCACAGTCCAAAAACATTAAATATAAAATTCCAGAAATAATCAATTCATAAGTTTTAAACTGTGAGCCAACCTGAGTAGCATGTTGAAATCTCGAGCCATCCCACTCTGTCCTGCCTGGAACATGAAGTGCGCCTTTGTCCACTGTGTCCCGCCTGTTAGTCACTTAGTAGCCGTCTCAGTTATCAGATCAACTGTCGTGGTATCGCAGTGCTTGTGTTCAAAGTAGCCCTTATTTGACTTCATAATGGCCCCAGAGTACAAGGGTAGTGATGCTGCCATTTGGATATGCCAAAGAGACACCATAAAGTGCTTCCTTTAAGTGAAAAGGTGAAACTTCTTGACTTAATTAGGAAAGAAAAAATATCATATGCTGAGGTTGCTGAGATCTATGATAAGAGCGTATCTTCCATCTGTGAAATTGTGAAGGAAAAAAAAAAATTCCTGCTAGGTTTGCTGTGGAATCTAAAGCTACAAAAGTTACAGCCACAGTGCATCATAAATGCTTAGTTAATATGGAAAAAGCATTAAATCTGTATGATCAGGTATTTTGAGAGAGGGAGAGAAAGAAAAACCATATTCACATAACTTTCACTATAGCATATTATTTTAATTGTTCTATTTTATTATTACTTCTTGTTGTTAATCTCTTACTGTGCCTAATTTACAAATTAAACTCTATGATAGATACATATGTATAGGAAAAAACTTAGTACCTATAGGATTTGGGATTGTCCACAGTTTCAGGCATCCACTGGGGGTCTTGGAACTTACCCCGGTGGATAAGGGGGCACAACCGTACAGTCAGAAAGGCCACAAACCCCCTCTGTGCTGCAGACTCCACATCTGTAAAAAGGGGTAAATCATGGCTCCTACATCATGGGCCTGCCAGGAGCTCCTATATCCTGGTGCCCATGAAGCATTTAGGATGGTGTCTGGCCTCCAGGAAGCATCTCAGAGGATTAAATTGTATTATTTACATCTTCTCCCCACCCACTTCCTCTTCCTTTCTCTCACCTCTCCTCGTCTTCTCCTGTCATTTCTTCACCCCCTGTTCCCTGTCTCTCAGCAGAGGGGTTACTGGGTACCACTGGCACCCACCCCTGACATGGGAAATGCCTGGGGCTGGCTGTCCAGCAGCTGAGATCTGCTGAGATGTCCCCTAAATAGAAAAAAGTACCCCTCTGACTCCATTCTGTTTGCTTCATTCCATCCGCCCTCACCACCCCCAATTTAGAGCCTACTTCCGGCCAGGTGACCCAGGGCACCGAAGTCCTCATTCTCCAGACATAATCCTCGGTTTATCTCCTGGGCTCAGCAGGCCTAAGACCTACGGCAGTCGCGATGTCCAAAGCCATCGGCATTGGTTCCAGGATGCTCTCCCGGCCCCAGAGGAAGATCCTTTGAAAAGTGAAAAGATGCATTTTCTTCTGCACAATAACTTTTCTCTCCGATGATTGTATCCCCCAAGCCAGAGTCACTTAGTAAATTTAACGTCTGAGTAGTCAGTGCCGACCATCTGGCTTTACTCTCTGAGAGGCCAGGCAGATCATTAAATTGTCATCTGAGTGGACAGCGCTGGACCCCAGAATCAGTGCGTCAGGCAGGGAGGGGGCCTTCCCTGGTGGACTCCCGAAGTCGGCAACAGACAGCACATCTAGAATGTTGCTTCTTCACAGCTGGATCATTCAGCCGAATGCCGCCGCACTGAGCACACTCAAAACCACACCCTGTGCTGTCACTCCTGGATGAAAGAGCTGCCATCAGCAGGGACACAGTGGCAGAGAGGCAGAGGACCTCTGGGTCGCACGTGTCTGTTATTTTTGCCTGTCTGTATCCCTCTCTGCACCCCAACTTCCTTGGGGAGGCCCCCTGTTCCTGTGTGGGTCCAAGGGTTGAGTGGGACCCCGGCCTGGGCACTCAGAAGGCCCAGCTCCCCGCTGCTGTGATCAGCCTGGATGGGCAGGTCCCCTGAGCTTGCCAAAATCTCCAGCCAAGTCAAGAGATGGAGAAAGGAAGGTTCTAGGTGACTTTTTCTGAATGACCCTATCCAGCCGCTTCTGAAGCTGACACCTGCTGGTTGTTTCAAGTACAGGAACCAATAAATTCTTTTTCTTGCACAACGGGTTAGGCTGGAATTTCCTAACAAGGAGACCGTAACTACATCCCTTCCCCTCTTCATTCCTTCCTATTCCCCCAGGATCCCGGCCTGCCTGCGTGTCTGTGTTAGCCTCCTAGGGCTGCCGTAGCAGCCGCTGGCTTAAAACAGCAGGAATCTATTCTCTCACAGTTCTGGAGGCCAGAAGTGCAAAATCCAAGTGTCGGCAGGGCCACACTCCCTCTGAAGGCTCCAGGGAGGATCCTTCCTGCCTCTTCCTGGTGGCTCCAGGCGTTCCTTGGCTTGTGGCCGCATCACTCCAATCTCTGTGTCTGTCTTCACATCACCTTCTCCCCTGTGTGTCTCTCTGTGTTCTCTCCTCTTCTTAGAGGAACATGAGTTCAAATCCAGATCCTTCACTAATTATATCTGCAAAGACCCTATTTCCAAATAATGGCACATTCACAGCTTCCAGGTGAACCTGAATTCTGAGGGGAAACAATTCAAACCACTACAATGCCCCATTCCTTCCTGTGCCCTCCTGGACCCACCGTCCCCAGGCTTTTTCATGCCCTGAGGGCCCCGGCAGTCAAGTTGGTAAGGTCCAGGGCCCCTGTGCCTCAAAAATCTTATCTCCTATTCCAAGGGCTCCTATAAACTACTTAAAAATTCCCAGAGTTTATGGGAAAGAGGTGTACATAATACTGATATTATCCAAAGGTCCAGGAAGTGACACCTGCTGCTTTTTTTTTCCCCTTTGAAGCGGGTCTTTAATGTAGCAGAAAGAGTAACTTTATAGTAAAGAAAAGAAGCATTTGAAAAGGTCTGCCTTTTAGGGGGTTTGTTTTGTTTTGATTTTTAATTGTGGTAAAATACTCATAAAATTGACCATTTTAACCATTTTTAAGTGTCCAGTTTATGCAGTAGCATTAAGTCTATTCACACTGCTTTACAGCCATCACCACTATTCAAAACCGAAATTGTTTTTCATCATCCCAAACCGAAATTCTATACCCATTAAACAATAACTTCCCATTCCCCCAACCCCGCCCAACCTCTGGCAACCACATTATATTTTCTGTTTCTATGAACTCCTCTAGGGGGCCTTATGTAAGTGGAACCATGTCTCATTTGCCCTTTTGTCACTGGCTCATTTCACTTAGTATAATGTCCTCAAGGTTCATCCATGTTGTACCCTGTGTCAAAATGTCCTTTTTTTTTTTTTTTAAGGCTGACATTCCATCGTATGGAGAGACCACATTTTGTTTAACCATTCATCCATTGATGGACACTTGGGTTGCTTCCACCTGCTGGCTGTCGTGAATAACGCTGCAAAGAACATGGGTGCATAAATATCTCTTTGAGATCCTGCTTTCTGTATTTCTGGGTATATACCCAGATGTGGGGCTGCTGGATCATATAGTAATTCTATGTTTGTTTTTTTGAGAAACAACGAAACTATTTTCCACGGTGGTTGCACCATTTTACATTCCCACCAATAGTGCCCAAGGATTCCAATTTCTCTACATGCTCGTCATCACTTATTTTCTGCTTTTTTCACAGTGGCCATCTTCACAGGTGTGAGGGGCACCCACTTCTTCTGTGTGCCTCGAGCTCTGGGGATGCCAGCACGGTGAGTCCTGCACCCCAAGCTCCAGGTCCGAATGGGGCAGCCTGCACTGAGAACAAACTGGTCTCTGGGTGCCCTGGGGAGCTGGCAGTGACCTCTCACCAGGATCCAGGGAAGGTAGCATTTCACAGAACCCACAGGGAACTGAGCGTTTGGACATGCAGGTACATGAGAGGATGGTCCCCCTGAGCAGGGGTTTAAGTAACAGACAACCCCAGGAAGTCAAGGCTGCCCAGTCGTGGAGCCAGGAGACCAGCACCTGGGAGGAGGACATCATGATGGGGGCGGGGAACCACAGCCACTATTCACCAGCCGCTGCTGGGTGGCAGGTTCTGCGGAGCCCCCATTATCTAGTCAGTCCTCACAACAACCCTGTAGCAGGTATTCCTATTTCTCTGTTTTGAGGGCATAGGAACAGCATTCAGAGAATTAAACCGTGAATTCTTGCCAGGATCCTGGATTCACATCCAGCTCTAACCTTCTAAAACCTGTGCTCTTGACTACCACACCAGGCTGACCTTCGTGGGCAGGGAATTCTAGAACTTTTAATTTTAATATCTAAAGGAAAGGTGAAGCATCAGTTTCAAATCTTACAAAAGGAAAAAAACCCTACACATAGCAAATGTGCAATTTACAGAAGGACTGGCAAAAGCACTCAAGGAGACGCTGAAAGGCAAAACTTCGACTGATTTCAGGGGTAACTGGAAGCTCACGGGAAGAGCTCTTAAGCCTTTTTTGGTGCAGAAGAGTCGACAGCTGCGAGCAGTGCTGCGAGCAGTGCTCGTTTCCACGGGAGGCTGTCGAGCACAGGAGGAGTCTGGGTGCCGCGTGGCCCTGGTGGGTCCCCGGCCAGAACCACAGCAGGCTGGACAGTCCAGCCACCCATGCCCCTGCGCTTCCGGTGAAGCCCAGCTTTCTGGAGGAAAGGGAGGCCCCATATTCCCCGAGCAGAGCCCAAGAACTGCTGAATGAGCAGACAAAATATTTTTGGCAACCAAGTCTTTCCGGAACTGTGCAAACGTTGAGCAAAATCTCAGTTTTGTGTCAGTTTACCACAAGGATGAATAACACAACTTTCATCGCTGGCGTTTCTGTTCGCCTCCCCCAGCGCCCTCCGACCCACGCTCCCGGGGGGCCTCGGTGACGCCCGCCTCCTTGCTCTGACTCTCTGCTTCTGCATCTCTAAAGACCGAGGAGGCGCTGGATGTGCTTGAAACCCACCTGCTAGTTCTGCGGGAGTGAGGTCTACTCTGAGGGCTCAGAACGGAGGGACGGTTCCTTTCGTCTTGGAAGGAGGGACCAGAAGCGTGATGAAGAGGCGTGGCTCCAAATACACTTCCTCGTTCGAGGAGCAGGGACACTGCCAGACGGCGCTTTCCGGCCAGGTGCTGCGTTTCCCAGCAACACTTGCAGAGGGATGGGGCCTGTGAAATGCGGGCGGAAGTGACGTGGGTCCCCCCTCAGGGAGGAAGTGGATATCCCTGCTCTTCCATCCCTACCCTCGCTCCCGTAGAGGACTCCAAGGCCCAGGACAGGGGACAGCAAACTTTTTCTGTAAATATAGCAAATATTTTTGGCTGCCAGAACCATACCAGTTCTGTCACAGCCACTGCAGGAAAGCTGCCAGAGGACGATGTGAATGAGTGGCTGTGACTGTGTGTCAATAAAACTTTATTCATAACAGCAGATGGTGGGCAGGATTTGGTCCTCCTGCCCCAGAGAGCAGGGGTTGGTACTCGGCCCTCAACTCACCCACGTTCGCTGTGTTCACCTGGAGACTCAGAGCGTCTGAATTGCTCACGGGTGAAGGATGTGGGCGTCACAGGGAGGATGAAACATTCATTTGTTCCTGTATCAAATCTCAGGGGCTGACCTGTGTGCTGGAGACATCTGACACACCCTGTCGGAGATGGCCAATAAGATAGTACTTGGGAAGTACACAGGCAAGCCTGAGGCCTGGCAACTGATGCGCAGGGTACAGGCAGGACAGTGATGTGGACAGTGCCTGGGGGGCGGTGGGGTCCAAGGTAGATGGGGTCGGGGTGGACCTCTCTGGGAGAGACATTTGAGCTGAAGCCCAAAGGGTCGGAAAGATCTGGCTGCAGAGACGGAGCATCCCTGGGGGGAGAGTGACGGCAGAGGCTGAGGCATACTTCCTGGAGCACAGGAAGGGCCAGCCCAGCAGGAAAGAGGCCTGAAGGGTGGGCAGGAGCCAGAGCGGGTCAGGCCTGGCCGCGGGCTCAATGAGGCCTTTAAACCGTCACCAGGCTGCCGTGTGGAGGAAGGCTTGTATCAGTGGTTCTCAACTTGAGCGCGAACCGCAATGCCTGGAGGGCACGTAAACACAGGGCGCTGGCCTCACCCCCAGAGCCTCCGATTCAGTAGGTCTGGGGCAGCCCAGGAACTTACCTTTTGAGAGTATTTCCAGGTGATGCCAATGCTGCGGGTCCGGGGACCACTCTCTGAGAATCCTTGGACTTCAGGAAAGCTCGCAGTCACCAGCGAGGCCTTCCCCACTGCCCAATCTAGACTGTACCCCCGACCACTCCATCCCATCACCCGTCACATTTCCTTCACAGCACGAATCACTCTCCGCATGCTCTGTGTCTCCTGTTCGCTTGTTTCCCTCATCTTCCTTCAATTAAACCCCTGAGAGCAGAGACCTCATCTGTCTTGTCAACAACAGTGCTTCCAACAGTAAGAAAGCGCACCGCATACCGTAGGTGCTCAGTGGGTATTTCCTGACAAGAAATGAACTGGAGGAGGGTGAGAGCATAAGCTGAGAGAGGGTATTTCTCACGTACCTGCATCCTGTGACCAGAGGCACAAACTGCTTTTTTGTTGCAGGCCATCCATCAAGGATGTTTGTGCAGCAAACGGCCTTGCAGGAGGGGTAGGAGGATGGAGGCGTCTCCCTGCAGAAGAAAGGGTGGCTTGGTTATTGTCTGGTAAAATAATGTCACCCCTGGGGCACAGGCTGGGTGTGCTTCTTTACTGCCGATTATAAAACATGCACGTTCCCTGAGCACAGGGCCCCCAGCTGTGGTGCAGACCCACTGCATGGCAGCATCCCCTGAGCCCTCCATGTCGCCCCTGTGGGACCCACGAAGAACCAGTGCCAACACTAAGCTTGTACTAACGGTGTCTTATATTTTCAGGAGTCTGATGCTTTGACATCTGGGGCCTTGCTGACCCCGGAGGGACTGTGTCCTCCCAGGCAGAGCCAATTCCTAGATGTGGTAAGTGACTGTCCTGTGGGTGTGGTTTTCAAATACAAACCAACCAATCCAGAATCCACACCCTGACCACCCCTTTTATGGGGCCCTCACGCACCAGGCCACTGTCCCCTGCCCTAATCACCCAGGCCCAGGCACCAGACCACTAGGGTCACCCCTACACCCAGAGCCCATGGAAGTTATTCAAGCCAGCCGATCCTAAGCTGCTGCCTTGCCTCACTCGTTCCTGCCTCTGGAGGAAAGGCTTCTGCCCATGTTCCCCTCACTCCCTCTGCCCCGATCAACCCTGGTGCCTCCCCGTGTGGCCCCCAAGGTGTGGTGTGTGCCCCCTCCTCTTGGGAACTGTGCGTAACAAACTGTCTTTTCAACGGCCGTGGTTTCCCCATCTGTGGGCCTTGCTCTGTCTCAGATATTCTATGAATACCCTCTATTTTTCAATCTCGTGCTCCTTGCTTTATTACGCGACGAGTAATAAAGCCCTCTGTCCCTGACGCAGGAATCTTGTGTCATCTGGCATCTGTCATCTGGCAGCCTCCATGAAACTGACAGGCTGCCTTGTGAGCCTGGAAGCAGGCAAAATCTCAGACCCTTCACAGTCCTGACAAGACCCAGGCCTGCGCTGCGTGCGATGGGTTTCCTAAGAGCTGTGGTGTTGGAAGGAAGAACTAGAAGATCTGGAGGCAAAGGAGATGGCTTCTGCAGCTCCTCCAGAAGGTGGAGGGAGGTTTGAGGCCAGAGGGGATTTGCCAGTCCCAGCTGTGGAGTTCCAGAGCAAGTCCTCTCAGGCTCTAATCCCCCAGGGGGCTTGTGACAATGCAGCTCTGGTCCCAGAGGTCTGGGCAAAGGCACGAGATTCTGCAAGCTCCCAGGGATGCCAAGGCTGGGACCACACTTGGAGGCAAGGCTGTACGGACACACCCAACACGAAGACCACGTTTACAGGTGCGCCTGGAGGATGCGGCGCGGAGGACTTTCTCAGGCCCACCGCCTACACCACCCTGTCCCATGTTGAGTCCTGCTATCCCCCAGCCCACCTCAGCACACACAGCCTCAATTCCAAAGTGTGAATTAGTTCAGCAACCACAGTGGGGTGCTGGAGGCTGGGACTCCCAGAGGATCTTAGGAATTTTCTGGAACAGAGGAGGGGGTTCTCAGCATGGCCCTGACCTCCATCCTCTCCTAACATCCCCAGGAGGATTCGCCTCAGGCAACCTCCAACCTCTCAGAAATCCGGCTGCTGCATCACCCTGCACATAGATGGGGTCCAAGAAATGTTTTTTGAATTAATGAAAACAAACCTATCAATCTGTGTTTGTGTCGCTCCAGGGAACAATTGAAAGAAAAGAAAACTTCCGGCAGAAATAACCATATTTGTTTATGGCCTATTTATTCATTGATCTGCTCTTCAGGAAGCTAGGAATTTCCTATTTTTAGCACCTCCCGGGCACAAGCGTGGATTTTTCTTTTTCCCTAGAGCTCTCTTAAAAAGTTGACAGCTCCCAGCCTGTAAACTGCAGAGTCATGGCTTGCATTCAACAGGGGGAAACAGTGGGGCAGCAGCTCAGTATGAGGTCCACCCCAGCCCCCAGGAAGTATTCACAAGGCATCTGAAAATTGTAAAGCACTGTAGAATTTAAAGAAGCTTTCATTCAATAAAAAAGAAAATTTTAAACATTCACAAGGCAAGAAAGGCAGACAAAAGTGGCCGGGAAGTGTCACAGGGCTGTCCCCAAAGCAGCCTTCCAGCAAAAGTGCCTGCTCCTCCGCCTTTGTGGACTCTCTGCTCTCTGAAGCTTCCAGGGAGTCAGGTATGAAGGGCCCTCCTCCGCCCTGCCTGTTCTCTTCCGCTTCCAGAGAGAAGGTGTTAATTCTGGAGGCTCCTCCCTGCATTTGCATCTCTGCCAAGCGCACTGGACCAAACGGCTGTTTATAAGCCACTCCCTGAAAAATTTGGGGCGTGTGAGCCGCGGTGGACCCCCATTCTTTTTCTAATACTTTTTTAATTCCTTTTTTTTTTTAACTTTTCTCCTGTTTATTTTCTTCTATTTATTTATTTTTTTGGCCACGCCATGCAGCATGCGGGATCTTAGTTCCTCGACCAATGCCCCCTGCGTTGGGAGCGTGGAGTCTTAACTACTGGACCACCAGGGAAGTCCCTGAACCCCCATTCTAAGCCTATAAAAATATTTGAAAGAGGATGGTCATTGCAACGGGGGTGCTGGGCTCCAGAGTTGTCTAACGCTGACCACGCCAAGGACTTGGGCAAGTCTTTGAACTCTGTGGGTCTCGATTTCTCTGTGAATGACACGGGAGTAACAATTATAGATCCCTCACCACCACCCAGTTATACTCCTGGAACTTGGAAGAGCTACTGCATAGTCCAAGTGACTAATGTATAGCTTAATCATTCGTGATATCTTTCTGAAATATCCAAACCGGTTACCATAATTACAGCAGCCGCCTCAAAAATGGGAACAGTGGGATAATCATAATAATAACAGTAATAATACAGCACTAGAACACAGGAGCTTTCCAAGGCATTCATCTTCTTAACGCCTCTGTGAGGACGGGAGGCTGCTAATATATGAAAACATCATCACTGTCATCATCACACATCTTTCCAATGCACTGCATATTCTTTCCAAAATTGACAGTCATTTTACCATCTTTCCTCACTCCTGCGAGAAGGGGAAAAACTCTTCTTATTTTCTCCAACTAATACTTTTTTTAGACATGAGAATCTAGCAATATGGGGGTAAGGAAATGTAGTGAATTGAATAATGTCCCCTCCCAAAATGCACGTCCAGCCAGAACCTCTGAATGTGACCTTATTTGGAAATAGGGTCTTGGCAGAAATGATTAGTTAAGATGAGGTCATCCTTGAGTAGAGTGACCAATGACTGCTGTCCTAATGAGAACAGAAGGAGACACACTAATACACACAGAGGGGAAGGCCGTGTGCAGAGGGGTGCAGAGGCTGCAGTGATGCAGCCACAAAGCCAGTGAACCCCAGGGACTGCCAGCAGCCACCAGACCCTGGAAGAGACAAAGAAAGATTCTTCCCTAGAGTCTTGGGAGCACAAGATTGATTAGAACTTCCTGCCTCCAGAACCGTGAGAAAACACATTTTGTTTGTATTTGTACATTTGCTTGTATTTGTTTTAAGCCCTCCAGACTGTGGTACTGGTTACATCAGCCCTAGGAAACTAACAAGGAAGGGGGACCAGGACCTGGGAGCCAGAAAGCCCAGAAGGGAGCTCATGGAGGCTTCGAGGATGCTCTGGGGCTGCCACTCAGGCACCTGGAGGAGGCTCAGGGCCCCTGTGGTCCCCGCTGATCCATCTAGGAAACAAATGCTATGGGGACCAAGACAAGGCAACCACGAAGCCAGCTTGATGCCCGTCCTCTCTGCCGGCCCATCCCGTCCGGCCAGCCCACCCTCGCACACACATCTCTGCTTGTACCTGTGGCAGGAGGAGCTTCATCTGAGCAGTCAGTGAAAGTCCCATGTGTCCTCCAGCGCTCACATCAGACCACCGCCTCCTTCAGCTGTACCTTCCTCCCATGGGAGATGATCGAGATGATTAGGCACGTGTCCCTGCTGCCCATTCTTCTGCATGTATGCTCTCCCTTTCCTCCCATTCCAACAAGACTGATGAAGAGAACTTTTCACCATTGTTTTCAGATCCTGTGAGTGCCTTGACTGCCAGTCCAAGCCCTTCCTGCCGCTCCGTGACCAGGTCTCCATGCTGGTCCTCAGAGGCTTCGCATCCTCTTCTGCCTTATCTAGGGACTCTTCGCCTTCTTCACGTATAAAGTATGAAAGACGGTAATGGGTCCTTCCTCACTGCTGCCCTGAAGGCAGCAAGTTCGTGGAGCAGGGCACGGAAAGCCCTTTGCGCAGTGCCTGGCGCTGCCAGCACTCGGGAAATGCTTCACGTCTTTACGATTCAGTAGGTCAAGGTCAATTGCACGGGCCAGTGGGGGGCAAAACAGCACCTGAGCTAAGAATCCTTGTTACATTTATAAATAGCTGAAAGCAAATTAAAGAAGAAGAGTATTTCGTGACATGTGAAAATTACATGAAATTCAACAGTGTCCGCAGGTGAATTCTTATTGGAACACGGCCACGCTTATGTGTCTCTACGTGTCTGTGGTAGCTTTCACTCATCAGCAGCAGACTTGAGTAGTTGTGACAGAGACCACGTGACTGGCAGGGCTTAAAATATTTACTAGCTGGGGGCTTCCCTGGTGGCGCAGTGGTTGAGAGTCCGCCTGCCGATTCAGGGGACACAGGTTCGTGCCCCGGTCCGGGAAGATCCCACATGCCGCGGAGCCACTGGGCCTGCACGTCGGGAGCCTGTGCTCCGCAACGGGAGAGGCCACAACAGTGAGAGGCCCGCGTAGCGCAAAAAAAAAAAAAAAAAATTTAGTAGCTGATGCTTTACAGAAGAAGTTTTCTGGTCCCTGGCATGGACTCTGGAGCCAAATTATCTAACTTTAAATCCTAGCTCCACTGTTTCCTAGCTGTGTGATTTGGGGCGAGTTATTTCTCCTCTCTCTGCGCTCATTTCCACATCTCTAAAATGGGCAACAAGTTCTCATTACAAAATATTATTGTGAGGATTAGATGAACTATCACTCTAAGGTCTTAGAACAGTGCCTGGCACAGAGAAGTGCTAGAGATGGGTTAAGTTACTTTCAGGTCTCCATTTTAACCCTCAGTCTCCCTAAATCCTATACCATCCTACCCCAGAGTAAAATGAATAAAAATTCCCAAGCCTTCGTTTTACTTGACACACGGGGGTTCTTTAAGCTCATCACTTTCTTCCCTTTTCTTCATTTCCTTCACTTTTCATTATTGCTCCATATGCAGACAGATCCAGGAAGCATTAGCTCAGACTTCTCAAATACCAGCTGGGTTCTAATTTGTTACGTTGGAGGAAAAAAGTCAGTATTCCCCAGCAGACGCACGGGAGTGTTTTGTTAGGCGCCCCTGCCACTTCCTTACTCTTCAGTAACAAAGGACATTCTTGCAATCTCTACAGATCTTGACTTTATTAGCAACACAGAATGATGAGACATGGATTTCCCGTGTGGACAGGATGTTTTCCCTCTTTCACTGTCAGTGGCTGGGTGACACGTGGAGGAGTCTGGAAGAGCTGGAACAGAGGAGGTGGGCATTGATGGTCATCCCCCATCTTCCATGTAATCGGGCTGTGGCTGGAACCACGGCCGCTCCATTGGAAAGCTCCACTTCCCAACCTCCTGTGCAGGTCAGCATGGTCATGTGACCAAGCACACCCCACTGGGATGCAAATGGAGGTGACAGCACACTTCTGAGTCCGCTCCCCCACGCTCTCCACCATCCCAGGAACTGCACACACGCAGATGAGGATGGTTCCCTAAGTGATGATGAAGCAACAAGATGGACAGAACCCAGGTCCCTGAGCAGCTCTACTCCCGTGGAGCAGAGCAGCCCTATCACATTGGACCCCTCATGGAAGGACTTATTTGAGAGAGAATAAATGTCTGCGTTCTTTAAGTCGCTTTGTCACGGCAGCTTAGCTTTTACCCTAACACAGAGGCCCTGCAGCCCACTACCTTCAGGCCACAGAGACAGAGGAGGAAACTGAGAGATTGGATGATTCCCCACCTTCTCCAATCCCACACTTAGCTGCAGAACCAGGTCTGGAACCAATCTCTTAATTTGTAGCCCTGTGCTCTGTCCACTTAACACGGGCATTATGTTTGCTCTTTGGAGACAGGACCCTGTCACCTCAGGCCTCTGAATCAATCCACCCAGTTGTTAGCACATGGTGCCCACGTGCTGCTGGGGGACGGTGCGTCAGTTTGGGTCCAATCAGGAGAGAGAAACGACAGGGTCAGTCAATGTAAGACTCTACAAACTACAGGTAAACTGCAATATAAGAATCAGGCACTATGACAGGGTTGGGTATGAGCAACTGGCTGGAGAGAAGTACAGAGAACTCCAAAGAATATGTGAATAGCAAGTGTAAGGAGCATTCGTGACTCCCAGCACTGGGACGGGGCACTCAAGGACAAGCGTTCCCCTTCCCACCGCCAGGGCTGAGATCCGGGTCTCGGCGGCTGGGGCTGATGGAATGGCAGAAAAGTGGCTGCGGTTCTGTGCTGGAAGAACCTGCCAGAAACGAGCCGTCTGGGGAATCGGGGAAAGCTGTTCATGGGAGACATCTCCCTGCTCTGAAACCACCCGAGGGGCTTTGGGGGAAGCTGCCGGCCACACAGAGGGTGATGAGCAGGCAACTGCCATGGACGTTTCGAGCACATTTATGAGTAAGCAAGGATCATCTTTTGCTCATCTTTTTTCTATTTTCTTTAGAGACTTTCAATTTTTTTTTTTTTAACGAATGTGTGATTCATCTAAAAATACAGCTTAAAAATATACATCCATTTTTAATATGGGATCATTTAAAAAACCCACAAAATCAAGGCTCAGCAGCGTTCATTCATTTATAATTGGGAGGAACTTTGGTCAGGAACTGCATTCGTTTTCTATTGCGCATCACCCATGGTGGCAAAGTCGTGGCTTCAAACGGTCCACGTTCATTATCTTGCTGGTTTCGAGGGTGGGGAGTCCCAGCACAGGCTGGCTGAGTCTCTGCTCACCTGGCAGAGACACCTCGTCGAGGTGTGGGCTGAGGCCGCTGTCTCGTCTGACGCGCGGGGCTCCCTTCGGGGCTCACTTCCAAACCATCAGGCTCATTGACAGAATTCAGTTCCTTGCGGTCATAGGGCTGAGATCCCCAGTTCTTTACTGGCTGTCAACAGGAGGTCGCTCTCAACTCCCAGAGGCCACCCTCAGGTCCTGAACACCTGGCCCTCTCGTAATGACAGCTAACATCTGAAAGCCAGCAGGGGAATCTCTCTCTAGTCAGCTACCTCTGAGTCTTATATAATGTAAGAGAACCAAGGGAATAAGTATCCGATTGTATTCACAGGTCTACCCACACTCAAGGACATGAGACTATACAGAGATTATAGATTATACGGCGAGTACATACGGGGGTGGGGGTGGGAATCTTGGAAGCCGTCTCAGAATTCTGCCTGCCATGGAGACTCATAGAAAGTCTGAGAAAATCAGAAAATTATCTAGAGCAAATCTAGCTTCTCCCCATTCTAGAAACCTCTCTGATCTTCTAAATGAGCCAAGATTCCCTCACTACTCTTCAACTTCCCCTATCCTCAACCCCTCTCCACCTCTGGAATCCTTAAAGGGCTTTCTTCAGCAGAAAACAAGGGGTCTACTGACCGCTTTCTTCAGGGGTCAGTAGAAAACCAAATCCAGATCTCGCTTTGGACCATTCCAGAGCTCTGCTCCATTTCTGACACCCCCTCTGGACACAGTTGGCAAGAAAAGAGGTCATGGGGCACATTAGCTTCGCAAGGCTGTTGTATCAAATAACCGTACCCTGGGGGGCTTAACACAACAATAATTTATCCTCTCACAGTTCTGGAAGCTGGAGGTCTACAGTCAAAGTGCTGGCAGGACCGTGCTCCCTCTAAAGGCTCTGGGGGGTTCCTTCCTCACCTCTCCCAGCTCCTGGTGGCCCCAGGCGTTCCTGGCTTGTGGCTGCATCACTCCAGTCTCTGCCTCCGTCTTCACAGGTCTTTCTCTCCTGTGTCTCAAATCTCCCTCTGTCTTTCTCTTATAAAAACCCCAGTCGTTGGATTTAGGGCCCACCCTAAACCGGGGATGATCTCATCTCAAGATTCTTAGCTACATGTGCAAAGGCCCTTTTGCCAAACAAGGCCACATTCACACCTTCCAGGGTTAAGACATGGACATATCTTTTTGGAGGGCCACTATTCAACCGATTGCATGGGGAAACTGATTTAGAAGTCCGGCTATGTCAGTTGCAAAGACCAGATATCCCCCTTGGTCTTGCTGGAGCATGGCAGGTGCCTTGATGGGTGAGTTTAACGGAGCTGAGAGCCTAGCCGAGGTGGTGTGCCCCTGGAGAGGCATAGCGCCGGGATCCGAACCGCTTGGGACGCTGCCGCTCTGCCTGTCCTCTGCACCCCAGCCCCCAGTGCAGAGAGGCTCCTCCACACTGGGGCCCGGCAGAGAAGCACCAGAGTCCTCTGCAGCCTCGCACGAACTGTCCAGCCTCTCTCCTCCTCAGCCGTCGCACCCATAGGAGGAGGTTAATAACGGTAACACCCACTTTATGCGGGTGTTGTTATGAAGATTAAATGAGTCAGTGTAGGTAAAGTGGGCAGAATTCTAATCGGCTCCAAAATTCCCACTATGCTGGTGAACCTGCCCTGCAGAGCCCCCTCTCCTGAAGGGCCTGGCGTGTACTAGTTTAAACTAGCTGAAACTGCCATTCGGGGATGAAAAATGGAGTCTATCATCTGTAACTTGCAGGTTTCAACGGAATGTAAGTATCATGTAACTGTTAGCTACTATTACCACCTACAGCTCTAGAACCACCTCCTGATGACTCTGCAACCACAGGAAAGGAAAAGGACCTCTCCTGCCCAGCTCCAGGATGAAAAGCTCATGGGAGGCTCTGATTGGCTGAGCTTGGGTCATGTGCCAACGCCTTCCACGAGTCACCGTAGCCTGGTGAGGTGTTATGATTGGTCTAGCATAGGTCACAGGCATGCCCTTACTGGCTGCATCCCAAGCCCCAAAACATCAATTCTTGTTAATGATTGGTGGATGGATGGATTGAATATATAATACACACACGGGATAAAAACCAAACCGTACATAAAGTTACACCATGGAAAGTAGGCCACTTCTTCTCAGAAGTTTCTACCAATGCCTTCTGTGTGTGTTAACATTCCAAAAATAATTCATGCATCTATAAGCAAGCATATGAATGCATAGAGACATAGATACAAGTCTCTCGCATCTGCTTTTCACACGAATGATCGTGTGCTGGATGTTTTCCACTTCTTCGACCCTGCGCATTCCTCTCCTCGCTTTGCCCTTTTCCGGAGCCAGAGACACTGATTTCTGTGGCCTGGGGCCTTTCTTGCCCCTGCTTCTGGTTGTGCTTGGCCAACTTAAGGCCCTGGCAGAAGATCAGAGGGTGGGAGGCAAATAGAGAAGGGGATATGTATTCCCCCAGCTGCCCCTCTACCACATAAAGCCGCCACCATGGCTGGCCCAGGGCCCTGCACCCTTCCCTGTGGGTTCCCCTAAACCCTCCCCGCACTGGTAAACAGTCTTCTGTGAAGCCTTCCTCTCCAGCCCTCTTTGCGTGACCCTATCAGATGACACACTCTACACACTTTTCCAATAGAAAATCAAGAAACGAATTCTCCCCCCATTACTGTCCCCTCCCCAAGAGCCACATTCCCCTTCACCTTTTATTTAGAGTAGGGGCTCCCCAGACTCTGAAGTCAGACTGCCAGGGTTTAGCCACAGCTCTGCCACTTTCTACCTGAGTCACCCTGGGCAAGGTACTGTCCTCACCTGTAAAACACGGGCAATGGTAAGTACCCACTTCCTGCAGTTGGTGTGAGAATTCACTGAGCTGTGAAAACAACCCGTTAGCACAGTGTCCAGCACTTAGTAGGTGCTGGTTAAATGCTTTCTCATTTAAGCCAGGTTTTACCCCAACTCAAATGTCCCTGAGGCCCCACTGGACAACATTTGCCAGGGTTCTTCATGTCCTGTCTGGCCATCCTGGTCACGTTGATTCAAACCCGGGTTGGGTTTGGGATGGTAACTGAGTGGAACGTGTGCCCAGAGGGGAGACATGCTCCATCCCGGGTCAGTGCGTCCATCTCAGCGCAGAAAAGTAAGGGACCCCTGCCCCATCTCAATGGGGTTACATACCAGCTGTCCACGAGGCTTCTGGGAGGACCCAGCCATTCTGGGGAAAACTTTTCAGTTACTTTTCCTGTTGGGTCTTCTGACCTCATGGAAAGCCAGCTCCAGGGAAGTGGGGCAGATATTAGAAATGCTGGTTGATGTGGGAAAAGTTGAGAGAGACAGGGGCCTGAGAGAGGGGGACAGAAGGAGGACCTGGGATGACCCTGGCCTCTGAGTCCTAGGGCTCAGTCCCCTAGAAAAGGGGTTATTTATGTTTTTGCAGCCCACCTCATGGGCTTCTGGGGAGAATCCACTTTGATAATCAAGGAGAATGAATTCTGCAGAGTGACATAATGGAGTTGGGATGTTCCTTAGGGAGTGTCTGAACCGCTTTCATTCCAGACGCTGAGGCACAGAGCCTCAGGTAACCAGGGCTTCAAGGACCTTTGAAAACATTTAAGTCTTGAAAAAAGTTAGAGGCTGCAATTATGGAAATAGAAAAATCAAACTCAGCAAATGATTAATTTATATATTCACTCTTCATTAATTGTTAAATTGAGTATACATCAAATTCTCGCTACATTTGAAAACCATTTGTAAAGCTAGATCTTCTCACGTTACAAGAATTCACGACATTTTTTTTTTTTTAATTCCATATATATGTGTTAGCATACGGTATTTGTCTCTCTCTTTCTGACTTACTTCACTCTGTATGACAGACTCTAGGTCTATCCACCTCATTACAAATAGCTCAATTTCGTCTCTTTTTATGGCTGAGTAATATTCCATTGTATATATGTGCCACATCTTCTTTATCCATTCATCCGATGATGGACACTTAGGTTGTTTCCATCTCTGGGCTATTGTAAATAGAGCTGCAATGAACATTTTGGTACATGACTCTTTTTGAATTATGGTTTTCTCAGGGTATATGCCCAGTAGTGGGATTGCTGGGTCATATGGTAGTTCTATTTGTAGCTAGGGTTGAAACAGGAATAAAGACACAGACTTACTAGAGAATGGACTTGAGGCTATGGGGAGGGGGAAGGGTAAACGGTGACAAAGCGATAAAGAGGCATGGACATATATACACTACCAAACGTAAGGTAGATAGCTAGTGGGAAGCAGCCACATAGCACAGGGAGATCAGCTTGGTGCTTTGTGACCGCCTGGAGGGGTGGGATAGGGAGGGTGGGAGGGAGGGAGACGCAAGCGGGAAGAGATATGGGAATATATGTATATATATAACTGATTCATTTTGTTGTGAAGCTGAAACTAACATACCATTGTAAAGCAATTATACTCCAATAAAGATGTTAAAAAAAAAAAAACAGCGCATGTACACCTTCAATATTTATCATGTTTATTTGTCAGCTATACCTCAATAGAGCTGGGGGAAAAAACAAAAAATAAAAAAAATAAAAAAAAAAATAAAAAAAAAAAAAGAATTCACAAGTATGTCAGTGACTGCCAGGAAGTAAACAGCTAATCTTAAGTAAGTTAAATGAGTGAGTTGTAGTTAAATCTTTTTTTTTTTTTTTTGGCCACGCTGCACAGCTTGCAGAATCTCAGTTCTGAGACCAGGGATTGAACCCAGGCCATGGCAGTGAAAGCCCAGAGTCCTAACCACTAGGCAACCAGGGAACTCCTGAAGCTAAATCATTTTAAGAACAAAATCACTGGTCCTGCCCAACGGCCTGGAAACTCCATCCTGCCAGGTGATGGCCTATTTCCAGAATCATCTCTACTTCCACCTTTTCTCTTTCTTATACATCATGAATACCACCCGAAAGAAAACCAAACCAAAGCAAACCTAGTTTAAAGGTGAAAAATACAGTAGCCGACAAATAGGTTGAAAACCAAGTGGTTCGCCGGTTGCACTACAGGGACATGCACTGCAGTGGGACAGTTTGGAAGTCCTAAGGCCAGAGTCACCTTGGGCTGATTGGAATCTGAGGCTTTTCCAATCCTGTTTTCCCCCAAGCCACTCCGTTGAAATCCAGGGAGAGCAGATTTTTTGCAAACCCACAGCTCACAAATGCCAGGGATTGTTGTTCTTTTCTGAATGCTGCGTCTCCATCATTGCCAAAGTCTCTTTTCTAAGTGACTTTAATTGGAAACATCTTCTCTGTCTCTCGAGGGGCTGAATGCAGGCGGGGCCATCTGCCTCCTCAGCCCTCAGGATCCGGGCCCTCCTGGACCCCAGCCCAGGCTCCTTCTCTGTCTAGAGCTCCTTAGTTCAAAACTTCCAGTCACTTGAAGAGTTTATTGTATCCAACACGCAACGGTACTTGCAACGAAGCTTGTGGTTATTAATTAAACCATCTGAGTGAACCCTCCAAAGACCTTTAACAATCTGATTGAAAGCTAACCTTCCTATGGCTGTTTTAAAAAAAGAAATAACTGCAGGGCATGAAGGAGAATAACGCTGATTCAGCTGTACCATAGTTAAGAGTCCACATCAGCCCGAGGACAGGAAATGAGCTGAGGCCTGCTGTCTGGACTCCAGGAAGCTGGGCACCGAGGAGTACACCGTCCAGAGTGGATGCCCAGCAGCACGTGGCTGGATGAGGTGCTGGAACGTGGTACTTGAGGCTCTCAACAAAAATGGGACAGAAAAGTAGCTTCCCCTTATGCTTTGCTAATGGCAAAGTTAGTTCACCCTCCACCTTGATGGGGCCCAGCCTTTCTGGGCACTTGGGACCCCAGCGGCGGCAGGCAACCGAGGGGCCCAGCCTCTGAGGGGCTGGAGCCAGGCTGAGAGTGACCCAGAGGAAGACCCTACAGCCTGATGGCGGAGGGACAGGGACACAGCACCATCGTCCGGGTGTGGGATCGGCTTCAGTATCCTTTGCTGGGACATCCTATGGACCATCGTTAGAGGGATATCCACCTTCAACTCTGCTGATCCAGAGTCAACTCTAAAGAACATTCTGGAAACCCAGCTTGGGTCTGGCTATTGAGATGTTCCTTTACCCTCAGAAACAGAACTTGCATTTTGGTCGCAAAACTTCCCCCCACCCCCAGCCCCTGCCCCCAGCAGATGACCTATGTGTCAGGTGGCATCAACTAGACAAAGGCAAGTTCATATTTCTGGGTCAAGTTCTTTTTGTTTGAACTTTAGGGCCCTGACAGAGCCTTAACTGACCAAAACGATTTCAGGGACTGAAAATTTTTTGAGGGAACGCCATTGCCAGTTCCACGACAAAGTCATTCTTAAGAAAGATCTGCTTTTTAAGACCAGGGACAAACCCCAGAGCCTGTTCGCCAGCAGGATGGTTTATGGGCACCCACGCTGCAGCAGGAGTCAGTACTTCATTCCGTGTGCGCCCTGCACAGACGCACGCCTCCTCCACCACTGACGTCCCCACCAAGGTCCGTTTGTTCCACTGACACATCCTTATCTCCCAGAGGCTACAGCTTACCTTAGAGCCAGTCTTGGTGGTGTACAGTCTATGGGTTTGGACGTGTAGCCATCATTATAGTAACATACAGAGGATTCTCACTGCCCTACAGATCCTCTGTGCTCCACCGGTTCATCGCCGCCCCCCTGCTCCCCGCCCCGCCGGCAGCCACTGATGTTTTTAGTGTCTCCGTAGTTTGCCTCTTCCAGAATGTCCCACATACAGCATGTAGCCTTTGCAGCTAGGCTTCTCTCACTTAGTGATATGCACTTAATGTTCCTTCATGTCTTTTCATGGCGTAATAGCTCATTTCTTTTTAGAGCTGAATAATATTCCATTGTCTGATGTACCATCGTTTATCCATTTACCCACCTCATTCTCTTTCATTACTGAAACACGTGATTTTTTTTAACATCTTTATTGGAGTATAATTGCTTTACAGTGTTGTGTTAACACATGATTTTTTGGTAAGGTGAAACAGTATCCCCTGATTTATGTCTTTTGAGTTCAGATGTCCCCATTAGCAAGTTTATTTATGGCAATATTCATCTATTCTCAGTCTTATAAAATTCCACCCAAATGTATCTTCTTGACCTAAGCCAGTTTGGCTGGTCAGCAATCTGATGAGTCTCTCTTGGTGAAGGGGGGTGGCCTCCAGCAACAAGAGGAGGTGCGGGCTCTATGTCCCCCTGTAGCCCCCCCCCACTAGACAGTTACAGTGAAAGCAAGTCTCACCCCCAATTCTGCCCAATGGACAGACACTTGTTAGCAAACAGGCCCCAAAGTAGTCATGGGCCCTGCCCCTGTAAGCTTGGGAGGGGCCCGCTCTTGGTCCTCAGGCCCCTAGAAGAGCACCTTGTTTAAGCAGCTCTGAGAGGCCAACTTGGTGACTTTCTGATGGCTGAGCACCTGCCTTCCCGCTGGGCCAGGCGGCAGGGTCCTCTGGGAAGCAGCAGGCCTGGCTCCTGGGGAGCGACCGTACAGGAGGGGCCCTCTCCTCTCTGACGTGGAGTCTGTTTAGAGACTCATGGCCCACTCCAGAGAGCACATTTTTAGAGGGAAATTGAGAAAACGGTGTAACCCCGGGGGGGCAGCCAGAGCGGCAAGGAATCTTCTGTATTGCTGGAGGACGGTCATAGGGGTGGATCCCTGAAGAGCTGGGCAAGCGGAAGTTCATTCAACCTGACTTTTGACACGAACCCGAAAGTCCATTACAGCTTGTTGCTAGTACGACACTTTGTTCTGGGCTTCACCTTGAACATTCCCTACCCAAGACCCGGATCAGTCCTGCTTCAAGGAGCCCCAGCTCCTTTCCATGGATAGAGGGATTTAAGGACCACACCTGGCTGTTAGGTGTACTCCCCGATGACTGGATGCATCGCTGCTTCTAGGCCTTTCCAGTGGACAGGGATGGTGATTTCATACAGATGCTCCAGTTCTAACTCAGGACCACAGGATTTTGACTTAACCTTATCTTTCTTTCTTCATTCCTCCATTCCTGGACAAAAATCCGGGTTCTTACTGACACCGAAATACTCACTTATCCCATTACTGCCAACGCTGATCACTGAAAACAATTTGGGATTTTTAACTGTTTTGTAACTTTTGTTTGTTACTGTCTATCCCACTAGGAATGTTCAAGTGACTTGTTGTAAAGTCACTTGGAATAGTTCCTGTGGTTACACCACCGACTTGATACACAGCCAAGTTCATTGGTTTCATTTTACTTTCAATTTTCAGGGATTTTTTAAAATGTAATTTTGTTTTATAATTATGTAAAATACGTACAGGATTCCAAAATCAACAAAAAGGGACTTTCAGAGAAGACCAGCTTCAAGCCTCCTCCATCTGTTCCCTCCCAGCCTCCCTCCTAGACGTAAACATTTTTTATTTTTTGGTTCAGCTTTCAGAGGTTCTCTCTTTTTACCTACCCACCTGTCTATTTATATTGGTATTTAGGAAGGCTTGTATTTCTGCTGTAATGATTACTGTACGTATCTCTAGATAATATCCTTAGTCTTTTCTTTTCAGGCTATGTGTGTTGGTTCTCTACAATGATCAGTATTGAAATTGGCTAGAAAACTCTTCTTCCCTCTCCATCCCCCAGATATCTGATATGAATGTTGGTTTACTTCTGGTTAATAATTATATGACAATCAGACAGTAAGCTGATTCTTGTCATATAGACCCCCCAGTCTCCGATATTCGATAGATGTTATGTCCCTGTGTTGTCAGCACGCACAGCCATTATACACGATAGCACATCCTTTATCACCATCATTTAGTCTCCGTTCTACGGAGAAGTATACATTCCGCATACACTGGTCCTTACGTTGACCTCCCCAATCTCTCTGTCTGAAACTCTCTAGCAGCTTCCTCAGAAAGGGTTCGTTGGAACAATATCCCCTGAGGATGCTACTTTGTGGCCTTATACCTCAACGTTCCTTGTCAGTTCCACACCCAACTTGGACGGCAGTCTAGAAGTTTGTTCACCCAGGTACCCTGCCGACCTCCAGTGGGCCCAGTGATACTCCAGGCAGCTCAGTCCCTGCAAACCCCGCAGGCAGGTCACTCTCCAGAGCCGCCCCCCGCCCCCAGTTCGGGTGGGGAGCCTCTCCCAAGTCCTCCCTCCGTTCGTGGTGCCCTCTGAAGAGCGGCTATGAATCCATCCATCATATTAAGTTGTCCCTTTTCTGTCCCCTGATAGCAGGCCAACATCTCTTCTCTTTGTCACATGCAAGTGTCCTGTGCTCTCTGCCTCACATGTGCCTCCTGAGGTGGTTGACTGTCTGGCTTAAAAAAACACAAAACCCTCTGCGCCTTTGTCGGGTCTGTGTCAGGTGCACGGGATGGCCAAGTATCGTTTCTGTGTCTTCCTTTGCACACCCCTTCCTGCTGCAGTGCTTCCCCTGCACACATCTGGTCACTCCACACGACTTACCACTGCACTCATACAAAACCTAAGGTGTCTTTCCACTTACCCCCGTGCATGGAGGCTTTATGATTAGAAGGAGAAAAATACTTAAATTCTTTGGGGAAATTAAACTTTGAGAAGGTTTAAAGCAACTCAAAAATTGCAAAAGCTCTTAAAACTCCAACTCTGAAAAGTTTCTTGTAATTTTATGAAGAGTCTCTCTATATCGTCTGTTCACTGCAAGGGTGACTGTAAGTCCAGGAAAACGATCATCTCAAATACAGTAGCTTAGTGTCCAGATGAAAAATATACTTCACACCTTTCAGTGCAAAAAATGACACACTTCTTTAGATAACAACTGCATCTCCTAACTTTGGGTTTTCACAAGTCTTTGAACACCGATAAAATTTACTAGCATGGTAACAAATCTGCAGAGAGAAAACATTCCCAAGTTCTCAGAAAACTAACCTGAGATGTATTCATTGACACTGTCATTTTGAGGACTTTGTATCAAGAGAGCAAATAAAGGATCTCAAGGCTTATCTCTGTCCAGTGGACCAAGTGCTGGTCCAAGTTGATGGTCCAGTTTGCTTCCCAGCCACGGATGCGCTTCCAGCCAGTGAGTCCTTCAGGCCCTCCTGTCACAGAGAAGACTCAGCTTCAGCGGAAGACTCTTCTCCCAGGGAGCCTTAGGTGTGGCTGCCAGGGAGCAGGGGGCATCTGCCTTCCTGACGCTCAGGAGTTTTGAAAGAAGAAGAGATACAGCTGACTTTAAACTGCCCATTCCCCTTCCTACTCTGCAGCATCCAAACATTGTTTTACTCAGATCATTTCACTGCTGTGAATGTTTTGCATTAAGGTTCTTAGGAGAACACGGTGAAGAATAATCATTAAATAGGGCCCCATGATGCACTGGTCACATTCCATTAAAAGAAAAACTCACACTACATATGCATGTGGTTAATGACAAGTTGTATTTGATGCCAAGATTTTAAAAAACACTATTTTGACATTAAAATGTGTTCTTCTCTGTATTAATGGCCTATGTCTTCTGAGTTTTCTTTTCGAGGTTTTCTACATTTTCCTTTTTAGAACGAAGAAAATCTGAAAGTCCTATCATGCCATCCTTTCTAGAGTCTCTAAATTGGAAACAGATAAAGACACTTATTAGTAATTTCTTACTGCACACAATACAATTTTTATGGAATACAGTATAATTTATAAGTTTTACCTTAAAAAATTGATAATTTATGGTCTCAAATCAGTAATTCTTACCTCTAAAAATAAAGCACTCTTTTACAAAAAACGCACATATCTTTCTAGGTGAAAAACTCAGTACTATGTTTGCAGTTTTTTCTTTATTGACAACTCAAATTTTAGTCACTAGTATAACAAAAGTATCTTTCTATTTTAAGCATTGGTCCAGTAAAACTCAAAGGACTGTCTTAAGTCTATGAAACTTTGGCACTGATGAGTATATCTTTTGATTTTTTATCTATAGATAAAAGATGGTGAACATTAGTAAATTTCTACTAGCAACTTAGTAGATGTAAAAACACTGAACTGTAACAATGCTGATTTCCCACATCAGTGGGAAAATTAGAGCTGTCTTGAGGGCTCATATTTAAAAGTAAAAGGAACACAAGTTAGCGGTTCTAAAATATATTTTACCGTAAAAAGGAACCATCTCTTACGGGCCCAGGGGAACCACACCTGTGGGAGAGCCTCCCACTGTGGCCGCTTGGCAACGGGCCGAGAGGATGGGGATTGGACCATCCTCTGCTCCGGAGCAGGGGAATCCCGTTATTGTCTGTATTTTCAAACACCAGGTTATAAACCCCGACCTCCCAGCCGGCAGTTAAATGCCCTTCTTTTTACCTTCAGCCCCTCCCTGTGGAGGTCAAGCCTACCTCCCCGTTCCTGGGAGTGTGAGCTGTACCCGCGTGGGTAGCTGGAGGCCACACTTCAGCTCCTCTGTCCCCATCACTCCTCGGAAATCACCGGTGCCAGGGGCACAGTGACCTCTGTGGCCAGCGTAAGGGACAGCTTTGGGGTCTGCCGCTCTGGACAAGGCCCCTCACTGCCTGCCCCCTCCCCCAAGCCTTTCCTGGAGTCACTTCCTCCGCTTCACTCTTCCTGCTTCAGGTCCTCCTTACTCACTGCCCCCACCTCAAAAAGGCTGGACTCCCACTGCCCCACCCTTGGTGCTCTCCTCATACTGGGATGCCCGGCGTCCCCCTGGGAGGATCCCAGCCTGGGTCTGAGCTCCCTGACACGTCCTGCAGCACCCCCCGCCCCGACCCCGCCACAGGCCCATCAACTCACAAGTACTGCCGCCCCCAGGTCCTTCCTGGGAGAGACACAAACATCCACCCGGGCGGGAGCCACTTGGGCATCCTGGAAGGCTCTCTCCCCTCACTCCTCACCTCCAGTCAGCCACCCAAATCCAAGCAGCACTAAAAAGCCTCTCGCTTCTTTGTCAGCTCTTTTCCAGACCTTCGCAGAAACCTCCTAGCTAGTCCCCTTACATCTGCTGCTCAAGGGGTCTTCTAACCAAAATTCACCACCACTCTCCCTAAGACCTTCTATGGATCCCTAGTGCCACCAGACATAACCCGAACTCCTTAGAGGCTCCCGTGTCCCGCCATCTCCACCACCCGTGGGGTGCATTCACCGATGTCCCCCCAGCACCGCTCCGCGTGCAGACGCCACCCCAGGCTGCTGAACCCGCCGCATGGCTGTGCTCCACGCACAGCACGGAAGACGGCTTCACGGTGGGACCCAGGGCGGAAGGTGCTGCCTCATGGGCAGAGCCCCTTAGTGGAGGCCTTGCTGAGCTGAGGACCCTCGGCAGCTGTGCAGATGGGCAGGGTGTCTGAGGCCAGGGCAGAGGCCTGGAGTCGGGGCAAGCTTTGTCTTCTCCAAACCCAGGGCGGCGTGTGGCTGAAGCGCCGCGGGCGGGAGAGACGCACAGGCAGCGCTCACCAGGCAAACGGTGGCGGGTCGGGCAGGAATCAGCCCCTGGGCGCGAGAGGCCGGGAAGGCGTGGCGGGGACGTGACTCGAGTCATCATTCCCGGGGACGGTGGCCGCCGTGTGGGGAACGGCCGAGCTGGGGAGGTGCAGGCGGGAGAACCGGTGGGGCCAGAACCAGGGGCAGCAGCGGGTCCCGGGGGGAGGGGTCGGGGGGAAGGGGCTTCCGTCGAGAGTCACCCACGTCTTGTCCTGACCTAGTGGGGGGACGGTGACGCGGTCCACAAGCGGGGAAGCAGAACTGCGGAGGGGAAGGTCCGGGAGATATGGAGTTCTGTTGGGACGTGTTAATAAGCCTGACGTGTGCACCGGACCCACCTACACGGCCGAGGAGAGGGCGAGCGGGCGCTGTGACATCCGAGTGTGGAGGTCAGCGGCCAGACAGGGGCCGCGTGCCAGGAGGGGCTGGGGTCCCCGCGGGAGGGGACAGGAGAGGGGAACGGAGGGCCGGGCTCGGAGGCTGGCCACAGGGCGGGGGACAGGAGGGCTCTGGTCAGTGCGTGAGTGTGAGCCGCTCTGGGGCCTGGTCGGGGACGGCAGCAGGGGCAGGGGGCGGTCCCCAGGTCAGACGGCTTTAGCAGGACGCCAGGCCCCCCTCGGGCTCGTCCTCGGTGAGCGGGCGGCACGAGCGGGCGGCACGGGGCGGCGGGGCTCAGGAAAGAGGAGGATCAGGGAGGGGCGACCGCTGACAGCGGGCAGATTCCCCTGGGACGGGCGAGGAGAGGGCCAGGGAGTCGTGGTGTCTGGGGAGACGGGGAGGCCCAGGAGGATGAAGGAACCGCGGCCGCCAGACGGAGGTCTGAGAGGTCAGAGTGCGGGGCCGGCCGCAGGTGTGTGGAGAGGCGGAGAGAGACCGAGGCGCCGCAGCTTCGAGGGGGAGGGGAGAGGTTGCCACGTCGGTGGATGACGGACCAGAGGGAGGAAAAATGGGAGGACGGGGTCTGGAGGCCCAGTCCTGTGGCGGGTCCTCAAGGGGGTGCGCTTCTGAAGGGAGGAGGGGAGGAAGGGACAGGGAGGGCTGAGAGGTCAGCTCCGGGGCACCCCAGACGTGGGCGGTTGGGGACGGTGGAGGGCACCGAGCCTGGGAGGTTGTGATGGGCCTGCCGGGCGTGGGCTCTCAGGGGCCAGGCGGCGGAGCTGTCACCGTCACCAGCTCCCAGCGCTGGCTCTCTCGTGATCTGAACCCCCGACTACATCCCGGCACAGAGGCGGCACTGGGAGGCCTGGCGGCACTGGGAGGCCTGGCGGCACTGGGAGGCCTGGCAGCCTGGGGCGCTGCCCTTTCATCACAGGGCCTCCTCCTCCCTCTTGGCTTGCCTGAAGCAGCACCGTCACCACCCTTAGAGGGGCGGCCCTCCCCCCGCGTCCCCCCCCCGTTAGAGGGGCGGCTCTTCCCCCGCGTCCCCCCCGCCCAGAGGGATGGCCCTCCCCCCGCGTCCCCCCCCCGTTAGAGGGGCGGCCCTTCCCCCACCCAGAGGGGCGGCCCTCCCCCCGCGTCTCCCCCATTAGAGGGGCGGCCCTTTCCCCTGCGTCGCCCCCCTTAGAGGGGAGGCCCTCCTCCCCGAGTCCCCCCCGCCGTAGAGGGGTGGCCCTTCCCCCGCGTCCCCCTCCCCCACACACAGGCAGCACAGCACGGGGCGGGGGAGGGCAGAGGGCACGGGGTCTCTCCTCACTCACGCCCTCCACCTGCAGGGACCCATTCGGTGTTTCATTGTTGAGAAATGTATTCTTACTTTTGAACATGCCCCGGTTTTAAACCATGTGACATCCCGTGTTTAAGAATCAAGATGCGTTTTGGATACATGTTTCTTAAGGACGAGATAAGTTGTCTCCCTCTGAAGTCTGCAGAGACCGGCACAGCCTCCCGAGGCCCGGGTATCCTCAGCATCACTGAGTGACACCTCGGGGCACAGCGTGTGCCGCCTTCCCTTCTACAAAAGGCCGGATTCGCGGGTACCACGTTATCTGAGAGCAGAGAAGAATGGGAAGAAAGAAGTCGTCCCGCCACCGAGACACCTGCGTTCCTGGGCCCTCGAGCACTTACATGCTGTTCTTCAGAGAGGAGAGGTAGGACTCCGTGTCTGATGCAGATATATCCCAGTCGAGTCCCGACAGGTAACGGTAGACGTAGGAGAAAGTCTCAAAGGGAATGCGCGCAGGTCCCCCCTCGGGGTCAGCAGTCAGGATCTCACACAGGTGCTTCATGGCAGTGTTCAATGACTAGAAACACCACAAACCAGGTGGAGAAACGGTTACTACCGGGATTCACTAAACTGAAAGGAAAGACAGCAGCAGAATAAACACCTGAGTACATTTTACAGAAGTTCTCTCAAAAGTACATCCTCTCGGTGTGAATTAAGAACTAGGGGAATTTATAATTGCCTTAAGAAAGAAAAAGAAAAGGGTTGATCGAGATGTATTGTAATTGGCCTGAAAAAAATTTGATTCCCAGATTTTATTTTATTTATTTTTTAAATAGAGTTAATTATTTTATTTATTTATTTTTGGCTGCATTGGGTCTTCGTTGCTGCACGCAGGCCTTCTCTAGTTGTGGCGAGTGGGGGCTACTTTTCATTGCAGTGTGCGGGCTTCTCATTGCAGTGGCTTCTCTCATTGCGGAGCATGGGCTCTTGGCATGCGGGCTTCAGTAGTTGTGGCACATGGGCTCAGCAGTTGTGGCTCACGGGCTCTAGAGCGCAGGCTCAGTACTTGTGGTGCACGGGCTTAGTTGCTCCGTGGCATGTGGGATCTTCTTGGACCAAGGATTGAACCCGTGTCTCCTGCATTGGCAGGCGGATTCTCAACCACTGTGCCACCAGGGAAGCCCCCAGGTTTTATCTTATGTTAAATGGGAATGACTCTTACAGCAGAAATTAACACAACACTGTAAATCAACTATACCTTAATAGAAAAAAATCTAATGAGGAAAAAAACAAAAGAATTAAAAATTTTTTTTTAAAAATGGGAATGACTTGGGACATCCCTGGTGGCACTAACATCGAGCAGCTGCCACTGTAGGGAGGACAGAGCTCAGACAGCAAGCCTAGGAGACAGACTAGAACCCTCCAGAGAAGCTCCCGTGGGAATGAATCTGGGCTGCACTCACAAGGAGAAACAGCAAGAAAAAACCGGTGGGATGGCTACAGAGGACAGTCCCCAGGGGAAAGGTGCAGGTTTAGGGAAAGTTGCACGCAGACCTGCTTGACCAGAACAGTGACTGTGGGGGAAGTACATCCCATAGCCTCAGGGACACGCAAAGGGCCGGAGCCAGCTCTGTGTAAATTTTAAACCACACATTCATTCCCTCTCAGTGTCTGCGGGTCAGGAGCCTCGGCACTGCTTCGCCGGGCCCTCTGTGAGGCTCCAATCGGGTGGCAGCAAGGGTTTGGTTCTCATCCAGAGGCTCGACTGGTGAGGGATCCACTTGCAGCCGCCCTTAGGGAAGGGCAGAACTCACTCCCTGGGGCTGTAGGACTGGAACGGGGCTGGACTCTTACTGGCTGTTGGCCGGAGACCCCCCTGAGCTCTGAAAGGCTGCCTGCAGTTCCCGACACGGGGGTCTCCCTGAGGTCCTCTTACAACACAGCAGCTTGCTTCTTCGAGCGCCAGGAGCTGGACCAGGTTCTCATGGTCAATATCAGAGAAAAATCACCTGTGCTTCCGGCAGCAGGAGAGGAAAGGCAGGGGGACTGAAATGAGGTTCTTGCACAGAAGTTGCGAATGGCTGGCACCCTCCACGTCCCAGGGACCCTCTGAGAGCCTGACTTGGCATCTCATTTACTCGTTACGGTAACCTCATGAGATGAGGCCAAGGGGGCCCAGAGAAGCTAACTTGTCCCAGGTAAGCCAGCTGGGATGGGACGCAGGCAGCCAACCTCCTGAGCTTGGCCGTGACCACCACATTCCACCACCGCCAACAGTCACTGGGCTGGCTCGGGGAGCGAGTGACAGGGCTTACACGTGCCTGGGTTCCAGGCATTCGGCTGGACCATAGGAGCACATCTCCCCCATCGCCATCAGCTGGGACTCGGGGCGTCTGCAAAGCTACCAGCCATGCCCCACCCCGACCGACAGCCCTGCTGAGACAGAATGCACTGGGGTGGGGCTGGGGCAATGGCGCAGTCCTGACGTTAGCCCAACTCTGCGGGCAGAACGATGCTCTAGTTAGAAAAATGACGGCATTCATTTCTGCAAGGAAAACTGCCCACGCCGGGCCCCCAATAGGCTGTCCTGAGGGAGGACTTGGTGAAAACAAAATTGTGTATTTTACTGGCTCCTTGCTTGAAATGTCTCAGGGACGCATTGCTACATTAGATGCTGCTGTTTTAGCCCACACAGCGGAGGGCAGTCGTCGCGAGGGTGGGACCTGGGGCGGTGGGGGGAGGTAGCTGGCGAGGAGCCTGCACAGGAGCGCTGGGTGACTGATGTTCCAGCGCTTCCGAGGAAGAGCTATTTAAGGAAAAAACACATCAAAGTGTTCTGGCATCACTTCCCTCTGCAAAGGCGAGATGACATTACCAGTGTTGATGTTTCTGGCAAAAAGATTTGCAGCAATTTTTACACCCTAAAGGATTCATGAGGCACCTTGCCTGGTTTGGGGACTTTGTTTCCTACAACAGATTTCTCACTTCCAAGGGTTGTGCGCTGTCAGGCTACTGGCTCACCAGCCACAAGGACGGACCCCTCCCTGGCCAGCGCCCCCTTCTCCAACCGCCTGCCCATTATTCCCTGGTTGGAAATTCGTCCAGGAGGAGGTGGCTGCACTGTCTGCAGCCCAGAGTGCACGCCTGAGCCGGATCTCAAATCCAAGTGGAGACGCGTGAGAAACACGGGCGCTGCGGCCTCCTGAGCATCTCCAGCGCCAGTTCCGTGGGTTTTTCCAGTTTCAGAATTACAGCTGCTCTCGTGACGACACCATGAGCCACCTCACAGCTCCCACCATGTCCCTTTTAGCTGCAGGAAAATAGCAATGTGGACAATATCCTGACTGACCCTTTGAACAGAGTCAGGACCATGGGGGTCTCTCTCCTGCCCTGTGGCCTGAGCTCAGGGTCACACAGCGGCACTGATTCCAAATCTCAGTTTTAAAAAGCCTACAACACAGAATTAAAATGAAAAAGGGGAAGTAACTGACACTGCAGAAATACAAAGGATCATGAGAGATTACCACAAGCAACTCTATGCCAATAAAATGGACAACCTGGAAGAAATGGACAAATTCTTAGAAAAGCACAACCTTCCGAGACTGAACCAGGAAGAAATAGAAAATATAAACAGACTAATCACAAGCATTGAAATTGAAACTGTGATTAAAAATCTTCCAACAAACAAAAGCCCAGGACCAGATGGCTTCACAGGAGAATTCTATCAAACATTTAGAGAAGAGCTAACACCTATCCTTCTCAAAATCTTCCAAAATATAGCAGAGGGAGAGACACTCCCAAACTCATTCTATGAGGCCACCATCACCCTGATACCAAAACCAGACAAAGATGTTACAAAAAAAGAAAACTACAGGCCAATATCACTGATGAACATAGATGTAAAAATCCTCAATAAAATACTAGCAAACAGAATCCAGCAGCACATTAAAAGGATCAAACACCATGATCAAGTGGGGTTTACCCCAGGAATGCAAGGATTCTTCAGTATACACAAATCAATCAACGTGATACACCATATTAACAAATTGAAGGAGAAAAACCATATGATCATCTCAATAGATGCAGAAAAAGCTTTCAACACCCATTTATGATAAAAACTCTCCAGAAAGGAGGCATAGAAGCAACTTACCTCAACATAATAAAGGCCTTTTATGACAAACCCAGGGCCAACATTGTTCTCAATGGTGAAAAACTGAAACCATTTCCACTAAGATCGGGAACAAGACAAGGTTGCCCACTCTCACCACTCTTATTCAACATAGTTTTGGAAGATTTAGCCACGGCAATCAGAGAAGAAAAAGAAATAAAAGGAATCCAAACTAGAAAAGAAGAAGTAAAGCTGTCACTGTTTGCAGATGACATGATACTATACATAGAGAACCCTAAAGATACTACCAGAAAACTACTAGAGCTAATCAGTGAATTTGGTAAAGTTGCAGGATACAAGATTAATGGACAGAAATCTCCTGCATTCCTATACACTAATGATGAAAAATCTGAAAGAGAAATTAAGGAAACACTCCCATTTACCACTGCAACAAAAAGAATAAAATACCTAGGAATAAACCTACCTAGGGAGACAAAAGACCTATATGCAGAAAACTATAAGACACTGATGAAAGAAATTAAAGATGATACAAACAGATGGAGAGATATACCATGTTCTTGGACTGGAAGAATCAATACTGTGAAAATGACTCTACTACCAAAAGCAATCTACAGATTCAATGCAATCCCTATCAAACTACCACTGGCATTTTTCACAGAACTAGAACAAAAAAATTCACAACTTGTATGGAAACGCAAAAGACCCCAAATAGCCAAATCAATCGTGAGAAAGAAAAACAGAGCTCGAGGAATCAGGCTCCCTGACTTCAAACTATGCTACAAAGCTACAGTAATCAAGACAGTACGGTACTGGCACAGAAACAGAAATACAGATCGATGGAACAGGATAGAAAGCCCAGAGGTAAACCCACACACATATGGTCACCTTACCTTTGATAAAGGAGGCAAGAATATACAATGGAGAAAAGACAGCCTCTTCAATAAGTGGTGCTGGGGAAACTGGACAGCTACATGTAAAAGAATGAAATTAGAACACTCCCTAACACCACAGACAAAAATAAACTCAAAATGGATTAAACACCTAAATGTAAGGCCAGACACTATAAAGCTCTCAGAGGAAAACATAAGCAGAACACTATGACATAAATCACAGCAAGACCCTTTTTGACCCACCTCCTAGAGAAATGGAAATAAAAACAAAAATAAACAAATGGGACCTAATGAAACTTAAAAGCTTTTGCACAGCAAAGGAAACCATAAACAAGACGAAAAGACAGCCCTCAGAATGGGAGAAAATATTTGCAAATGAAGCAACTGACAAAGGATTAATCTCCAAAATATACAAGCAGCTCATGAGCTCAATATCAAAAAAAAAAAAAAAACAACCCAATCCAAAAATGGGCAGAAGACCTAAATAGACATTTTTCTAAAGAAGATATACAGATTGCCAAGAAACACATGAAAGGACACTCAACATCACTAATCATTAGAGAAATGCAAACCAAAACTACCACGAGGTATCACCTCACACCAATCAGAAAGGCCATCATCAAAAAATCTACAAACAATAAATGCTGGAGAGGGTGTGGAGAAAAGTGAACCCTCTTGCACTGTCAGTGGGAATGTAAATTGACACAGCCACTATGGAAAACAGTATGGAGTTTCCTTAAAAAACTAAAAATAGAACTACCCTATGACCCAGCAATCCCACTACTGGGCATATACCCTGAGAAAACCATAATTCCAAAAGAGTCATGTACCACAATGTTCATTGCAGCTGCCTTTACAATAGCCAGGACATGGAAGCAACATGAGTGTCCATCGACAGATGAATGGATAAAGAAGATGTGGCACGTATATACAATGGAATATTACTCCCCATAAAAAGAAACGAAATTGAGTTATTTGTAGTGAGGTGGATGGACCTAGAGTCTGTCATACAGAGTGAAGTAAGTCAGAAAGAGAAAAACAAATACTATAAGCTAACACATATACATGGAATCTGAAAAAAAAAAAAAAAAGGTTCTGAAGAACCTAGGGGCATGACAGGAATAAAGACTCAGATGTAGAGAATGGACCTGAGGACACGGGGAGGGGGAAGGGTAAGCTGGGACGAAGTGAGAGAGTGGCATGGACTTATATATACTACCAAACGTAAAACAGATAGCTAGTGGGAAGCAGCCGCATAGCACAGGGATATCAGCTCGGTGCTTTGTAACCACCTAGAGGGGTGGGATAGGGAGGGTGGGAGGGAGACGTAAGATGAAGGATATATGGTGATATATGTATACGTATAGCTGATTCACTTTGTTATACAGCAGAAACTAACACAAAAATGTAAAGCAATTATACTCCAATCAAGATGTTAAAAACAAAAACTAAAAAGCCTGCGACCCTTTTTGTTTCCTTATCCTCGCAGCTTTCCTAATTTACAACGTGGTCCTGGGGATTACGGCCGGTGCCGCAGGGAGACACACATTCTCCAGTTGGCCGGACATGGTGCTGGAGTGAAGCCAGTCCATCAGGCTGAAGGGACGGAGGGGCTACCAGGCCCAGCATCCGCCAACCCCACCCCTGCTTCCCCACAGAGGAGACGCTCAGCCTGTGGGGCAGCGAGCCCGGGGGCCCACGACCAGCTGCTTGGTCAGCAGAGGCAGTTCCTAAACGTGCCTGCGGCTGGACGCCTGCACTCACATCAGGGCCACATCTCTGCACTGGCCGCAGGGGTGGGCGTCTCAGAATGGACTCGAGAGGCCCAGCGGGACCCTGAACTGGGGGCCCTGGGGAGAGCGGCCGAGAGCGAGCCAGGTGCTGCCTGCAGCGCACAGGGCATCTCGACGAGTCACAGACAGCTGACCCAACAGGCGGAGTGGACGCCGTGGAGTGGACGGGGCAGCAGAAGTCTCTGTGGCGCGTGCGGGCAGAGCGGCCAGACTGCAGCTGGTCCAGAGCCAGAGCTGTTGGGAGGCTGACACAAAGATTTCTGGGGTGCGGATCACGTGAGGACATAAAACGGTATCAGTGGGAAGGCCTAGGAGATGTTACTCTCTGACACGGTGTCCCAACCTGAGGGCGGCGCACTCCCTGGGCTACAGGGGTATCCTCAGGGGCCCCTCCATCCCCCGCGTCTACCGGTGGCGGCACCTCCGGAGCCCGTGGTCTGAGTCCGAATCCTGCCCGACCACCTCCACCTGAGGCGCCGAGCCTCTGCCCACAGCTCGCCACCCTGCGATTCGGAGAACAGGACTCTCCTCCAAGGGCTGCTGGGAGGACAAAAGAGAAAACAGACAAAGGGCTCCGAACATTCCCGCACCTGGTAAGAACCCTAGAAACGCTGGCCGTTCGTAAGCAGTACGTTCTGATGGGAAATTACGTGACACGCGCATATGTTGGCAGCTGTACACACGGAGGGATGCTCTCGTGAATGAAGTGCAAAGGCTTTTCAAACCCGAACCAGAGGCAGGTGGGTAGTTTGTCATTACGGGCTTTGTCAGTCGTGTGTGGGTGCAATAGGGACTTGGGCCACAAGTTTTTACATTACAAAAAAGATGTCCATACTTAAAAAAACAGATGACAAATGTTGATCCACCTCTTAAATGCTTAGGACCCCTGATGGGGCTGCAGAAACCTAAGGTGAAGGTCACAACACAGACTTGTTTTCGCTTCGCCCGGCAAGGGAGAGGTGCCCACAGACACGGCCGGCCCCCGACGCTCCCCCACCCCGTCTGAAGCGTCGATGTGAGAACCAGAGCAGCGCTTGGGGCTTCGATGATGTACCAGACGTCCCTCCACGGGCAGGGGCTGTCGGGACGCTCGGCACTCAGGGCGAGGCCCACAAAAAGCCACACTGACAGACGTCCCTGGAAGGAACAGAGGGTGAACGACGCGCGTGGCTCAGACATCTGAGGTTCCAATCTTTGCAGAGAACTCGGTTCATCTGACTAGAGTGGCTCCGAAGAGCAACTGAAGAGCCACAAGCCGTGAGACGCCGTGGAGTGGGCGGGGCAGCAGGAGTTGCTACGACACGTCCAGGCAGAGCGACCAGCGTCCAATTTCACAGAAGTCCTGTGTGCGACGAGGTGGACAGCAGTGACCCACGAAAGCGTCCTCCTCACCTCGCTTCACTTCTTCATCTGCTCCTTTGTGAAGGTTTTCTTTTTTAAGCGTAAAGACAAATGCTAAGATGCCAAATTAGATGAAGAAGCGTCTCCCAGAAGTCACAGCACTGTGCTCCGGGGGCATCTCCAAGCTACCCCGCCAATGCGGGCACTCGGTGCATCAACAAAACAAGTGCCACCTTGGGCCTGGCTCCTCCTGGCCCCCGTGGACCCAGAGCACGGCTGTCAGCCCTGCACTCGGGGTACGGGGGTGGGCAGGCCAGGGCAGAGCTGGCATCTCAGGCTGCGAACTTCGCCTGGATATGAAAGTATGAAAGGTTCCCCGCTTTCCACAGTGAGAAGGGGGCCACTGGCACCAGGAGAGAGTCAAAGGCCAACAGCAAAGACTCCTGGCAGAGGTGGATTCCTCAGGGGACAGGCCAGGGTCCCACACTGGCTGACGGGGATAAGTGACACGTTATAGGAAGAATAGAGAAGCGTGTGTGTGCTGTTTCCCTGTCCCTTCCCCAGCAGTCACTTCAGAAAGGAAGCTCCATCCTTAACAAATGTCTCCATCTAGTGTCACACCCCACACACAGTAAGAGGTCTTATCTTACAAAACAGGCTTGGTTTGGTTTGAAATCTAATGGCTGATTCTCCTGAGTAGGGAGGTAGAAATTACAAAGATGGATCCCCAAATATGAAATAGTCTAATTTCTCATCATTATAAAAATCTAAATTTCACAACTAAGTTTAGAGGAGCAAACCATAAAATCAAATATTAGTTATTAATTTTATATTATTAAAATCTTGCTTCCAGAGTTCCAGATGAACAAAGCAACATAAAATTTCCTCCAATAGGGCTTCCCTGGTGGCACAGTGGTTGAGAATCAGCCTGCCAGTGCAGGGGACACGGGTTCAAGCCCTGGTCCGGGAACATCCTACATGCTGCAGAGCAACTAAGCCCGTGCGTCACAACTACTGAGCCCGTGTGCCACAACTACTGAAGCCCGCGCACCTAGAGCCCATGCTCCACAACAAGAGAAGCCACCGCTATGAGAAGCCCGCGCACCACAACGAAGAGTAGCCCCCGACCGCTGCAACTAGAGAAAGCCCGTGCGCAGCAACGAAGACCCAATGCAGCCAAAAATAAATAAATTTATTTAAAAAAAAATTTCCTCCAATGAAACCCCGCTGGGATTCTCCCTGGTGGCCTCTGAGCCTAGAGGAGGGAACTTGGTCTGAGGTGTCCAGCCCAGGGCTGACCGCTTTCTCTATGGCTGACCGGAAACACCACGTGTGGGCAGGTACACAGCAAAAGGAAGCGACTAGCCTAACACCCGACTTTACTGGGGTTTCAGAGGTTCTCGCTGGGACCACTAACAGAACCAGTAAATAGCACTATATTCACACAGCAGAGGAGATGAATGAACCACAGCGTCTGTAATGATACAGATGAATAAAGAGAAATCTACTTGGCAGTGAAAAAAAGTTCCAGAAGATTAGTAACAACATAAAGTTAAAACCAACTAAATGATTTATTTCTTGGGGTCCATATGGGATCAATGGGAAGCGTGAGATCAGGGGAGCTGATGCTTCAGGAGTGGGCGGCAGGGGGACAGGTTGGAGGTTAGTTGTGTTAGTGGTTTAGTTGTGTTAGTGGTCACGCAAGGTAGTGTTACATAAAGTAATTCTTAAAAGTTAAAACAGAATTAAGGAGGCTGATGCGTGGACCCGAGACGAGGGCACCCCATGAAGTGAGGACTAAGAGTTAGCCAGTTACGTGCTCTGGGGTCCAAAGACTGAAGGGAGAGGGTAGCAAACTTTGCTCGTCTCTGCAGTAAAGGGAGCTAGCTCTCTTTTCTCAACCCCTTTCTTCACAAACTTAAAGTGGTAACTTTCCCTGCACTTGACCCGTGTGTCTCACAGGGTGACTCAAATACTAAGGCTAAGGAGAGATTCTAGACTTCCACCCCCTCCCTACCACACCCACCTCCCTTAAGGGACGTCTGTGTCTTCATTCCTTTTTCTTCTTCGTCGTCTTTTTTTTTTTTTTTTTTTGGCCGAGCCACCTGGCTTGTGGGATGATCATAGCTCCCCAACCAGGGATCAAACCCATGCACCCTGCAGTGGAAGCGCGGAGTCTTAACCACTGGACCACCAGGGAATTCCCTGTGTCTTCATTCCTAAGTTGTATGAGTTATACTTTTTAACATCAGCAAGGTATCTACAGTATTAGTTACTAATAACAGATTTTAACTAAAATAGAAAATAATCTTATGCCTCTTTGCACAGATGAGGGCAACATAGTATCATTTACCAAGTGACATGTAGTTTAATAAAAGTCACTGATGCATTCTCTTCTAAAAACTAAACACATTTTAACAGTGTCTGTATGGTTTGTCTACTGTTAACATCTTTTGAATTGAGGCATTCATAAGTACTTAACTTCTGTAAACTAAAGTAACTATAAGCCTAAAATACAATAAACATCTGAAAAAAATTGCTTTTCTAAGACAAGATTACTAAAGTAATGAAAGTGTTGCTTCGGTTACTGAAACACCTAAATCATTTTTAAGCCAGGTCTATGAGCACACAGAATTATTAATATGCTACTTATAGGTACGTACCCCACCAAGCATGCTGCATCCAAGCGCTAAAAATTTTATCTCCTCGATTTTGTCTTCGCAAGGATCCAACTGCAAGAGAGCTCTGAATTTTTCTACCGGCAGGCACAGATTTTTCCATTTCTGCTCAAGATCTGCTAATTCCACATATTCCTTGTGGCTACACTGTTTAGAAAACACAGCATGACACAATCTACGTTAAGTTTAAAAGCCCCAAGAAGTAATAGAACGCTCTTGAAGACTTAAACAGAGCACCCATCCCCTTTCAAATATGAACTCTGAATTCACTGCACCATTAGCCCTGGGGAGGGGAGGGGGGGATGTGTGTGTCTGGGGACAGGGGATGCACAGGCAGAGAAGGGGGCTGGGAACTAGAGACTGGCAACAAGTTACTTCTCAAGAGAAAAAAGGACTGGGAAACAAACATGGCATAATGTTATGACTTAATAAAATGGGCACACAGACATGGCGTACATGATTCTCTATTGTCTGCCTGAAATACTTCACAATACAAATAAAACTCCAATAAATCAAATAAAATCCAACCCTGAAACATGCTAACAGTTAAATGGGGTAAATCTCAACACTGAAAATAAATTTATTCCTTCTACTCTTTTAGACAACTTCATGAAAACTGGTAACTCCTGTGATCTGCTAGCAATATTCTGCGTGAAAGAGGTTTGAGCAACTTTAGCATGTCTTTTCCCAAACTACCCCTTGCAGTGATTATTCGTTTTCCCTTAAACTAGACATGGGAAAAATCTAGAAAAACTAGAAATGGGAAAATCTCGTTTCCAGAAGTCACTGCACCCCGAACAGGAACACAGGACTTCGAGATGTAGAATGGGGACGAGTCGCTTTAAAACTCAGGGTTATACCACTGAGGTTGTTTTTAGCAACACAGCCCAATCATTCAGATAAAATACACTTTCTATGAACTTTCCAAGTGAGATGGTGGGTCTCGAGGGCTCTCAGGAGGGCTGGAAGCCAGACGCCTGAGGGCAATCTGTCTTTCAGATGAAGAAGGTGGCGGATTATCATGTTAGCATAGTTTTTACAAACACATATTTCAAGAAGGATCTTGCAACTCCCATGTCTAAAATTTCATATTTTCAGATATTTTTCTTAGTCTAGCAGCCTCTTGCATCTGAATTCGGTATTTAAAAGAAATTATATTTCTATATAATCATGAGTAGCTATCTTGGGTTCTTTAAACCAGAGAAAGGCCCTGAATCCAAGATTCCTTCTTTGAATAAACCTTGAAGGTTTACTGCAGGGAAGGCGGGGCTTGCACGGAGCTTTCTGTGGCGTTTTATCTCAAGTTCAGCTGACTGATAGCAAACTCTTATACCTGCTTGTGCAAAACTTTAAGGAGTCCTTGAGTCAGGCCTGTGTCTGTTTTCTGAGTAGCCATGGGTATTTCGATTCTGTCTTTTACAGGAAGTGGATCTCCTCTTGACAAAGCTGAAAAATACCTAACAACGACAGACATCTCTGAAGGCTCATCAGCACACAACCAGCCCCTGAATTCATGTACTTCTGTCAATGAACCCAGAGGGCGACAGTGACGAGGGAGGACAGTGCTGGGTGCCCTGGCCCAGCTCCTGTCCCGGCTCCTCCACTCAGCTCTCCGACTTCACCTCCACCCGTGCCTCAGTTTCTCTATCTGCACCGCATGGACAATGGCAGCCCCGGTCTCAGGGCCCTGGTAACAGGTGCTACACTTATCCAGCGAACGCCATCAGAGTCCTGAGACTGCCAGGGGATGTGGAGGTCGGGGCCCCGCATGACCCGAGTGCAAGGTCATGGTCCGTCATGCCACTTTGACAGTTGAGGGTCTTGGCCTTGCTTTTTGAGGGGCTTGATTTCAAGCATCTCTGCGCCTATTCAGCTCTAAGGCACCTGGAGCAGGGAAATCACTGTTTGGCTAAGTCAGGTGCGGACCTCCCCCTACCCTTCACTTTTCCTGCCTGTTTTTTTTTGTTTGTTTGTTTTTTAGTATTTTTTTCCCTTAATTGTTCCTTTCTGGGACACGGATATTACTGCTTAAACTGGGAATAAGCTGGGGCACAGAGACAGTTTGGGGCAACAAGTCAGGAGGGGGTGTACACCTGGGCTCTGGCTGGAGGGGGGCAGGGTGCCAGGCAGGGTCCTTCTGTGAAACTCACTCCCCTTGGGCACGTGTCAGCCGGGGCCGGCGGCTGAAGCCACATCATTTGCTGCCCCCATGACTTTACCTCCATCAAAGAAATGACATATCCAGGAAAACAAAACACTAAATCATCCACGGCCACAGGTAATAACTTAAAAGATATGAGTAGGGCTTCCCTGGTGGCGCAGTGGTTGACAGTCCCCCTGCCGATGCAGCGGACACGGGTTCGTGCCCCGGTCTGGGAAAATCCCACATGCCGCGGAGCGGCTGGGCCCGTGAGCCACGGCCGCTGAGCCTGCACGTCCGGAGCCTGTGCTCCGCAACGGGAGAGGCCACAACAGTGAGAGGCCTGTGTACCGAAAAAGAAATAAAAATAAAAGATATGAGTAATGATGGCTACCAAAGGGGAAATGGTGGGTGGGGAGATAAACTAGGAGCTTGGGATTAACATACACACTACTCTATGTAAAACAGATAACCAACAAGGACCTACTGTAGAGCACAGGGAACTCGGCTCAATATTCTGTAGTAACCTATATGGGTAAAGAATCTGAAAAAGAATGGATAGAATCACTTTGCTGTACAGCCGAAACTAATGCAACACTGTAAATCAGTTCTACTCCAATAAAATTTTTAAAAAAGATATGAGTAAATAGAGACATCTCTGATGTAACAAAATGTAGATAAATAGGTATTTGTTAGGCTAACAGAAATGTTATATCTCATCCCCTTCTTCTCTCTCCACCCCTCAAATTTGACTTTGTTTTCACGCTTTTAGGACAAGTCCAGTCATATTTTGTGAATTTAATAGTCTGAGAGAAAGCTAAAAGGCAGGCAGTTAGACAAACGTGGACCTCAAGACCTACAGGGCCAGGTTGAGGGGGTGCTTCACTTTGCCATGTTCCGAATTAGGGTTTTCAACGATTTTGCGGACTTTACTCCTCACCACGCGTCAAACCAATCACCAGGCTCGGCCCAGCCTCTAGCGCAGCGCCCCTTCCCCAGGAAGGCACTGGCAGCGTCTGGAGACACTTCTGGTTGCCACAAGTTGGGGTGGATGGTGCTTCTGGCACCTGGTGGGGGCAGGTCAGCAGGCCGCCAAGAACCCTCTAATCCACAGGACAGCCCCACGCCCCCCAAAGAGATGTCACTCCAAAGCAGCCATAGAGCTGAGGTGGAGGAAGCCTGCCTGAGTGGCCAGGCCAACTTGTGTCACATGCCCTCGAGTATAAGGCGCACGTGAGCACAAGCCTTCAGGACTCAATGACATCATCATGTACAGCCAATTAGCCGCTGCGTCGTGGCAGAGGCTGGGGGTGAGGCTCGTCTGAGAAGAACCCTCCCCTGAATGCGTGCTGGAACCTTCCACAGCAGTCTCTTCCAGACGCACCCTGGCTTTCTGCTTTGCTTTCCACTGCTTTTCCCTTCCTGTCGTGGCCCTCATGTTATACGCTGTTTCCTCTTCTGCCTTGTCTTAACCCCAATCACTACGAAATCTTTCAAAGACCAATTCACCCTCTTCTGGATGACATCTCTCCCTAACAGATTCTGTTCTGAGAGAGTTGGGACACATGACTAATGCTTGCTTTTTCTCCTAAACTCCAAAACTGCTCTTAAGAGTAATTAGCTGCATGGAACATTCAGAAATTTCTCGATTAAGCCTTTTAAATTAAAGTGAAGCTTAAAATAGTTGTCTCTAAAGTGTTACCAAATGTAATGTTCCAAGAAAAAAAAAGATTAAATCTTGGAATGTTTGGTAGAGAACAAATAAACTCTTATGAATCAGTTGTATCTCTTATTTAGGCTTGAATAATGGTTAATACTAGAGGCCACAATTTTGGGCAAGAACCTTGAGAGAGTCTTTCAGAAGCAATAGACAGAAGCATTTGTCAGAAGGCAAAGTGCTGGATTAACCAGTAGCCTCTGGTGGCAGGTGCAGTAAGGGCCCCAAAGACATCCTCATCCTAATCCTGGAAGCTGTGGATCTTCTTTTACACGGTAACAGGGAGTTTGCAGATATTGAGTGAGGATTTTTTTTTTGCGGTACGCGGGCCTCTCACTGTTGTGGCCTCCTCTCCCGTTGCGGAGCACAGGCTCCGGACACGCAGGCTCAGCGGCCATGGCTCACGGGCCCAGCTGCTCCGCGGCATGTGGGATCTTCCCGGACCGGGGCACAAACCCGTGTCCCCTGCATCGGCAGGCGGACTCTCAACCACTGCACCACCAGGGAAGCCCGAGTGAGGATTTTGAGATGGGAAAATCATCCTGGCTTATCAGGATGGTTCCTAAATGCAATCACAAGTGTCCCTAGAAGAGGGAGGCAGAGGTAGATGTGAGGATGCCAGTATTGGCGATGGAGGTATGCCAGGAGCCAAACAATGCAAGGAATGCAGCTCTAGAAGCTGGAAAAGGCAAGGGGAGGGATCAGACTCTCCCTAGAACCTCCAGAGAGAGCAAAGTCCCACCAATATCTTGACTGTAGCCTGGGGAAACTGATTTTGGACTTTTGGCTTCCAGAACTGTAAGAGAATAAACGTTTCTTGTTTTAAGCCAACATGTTTGGTGGTTATCTGTTAACAGCAGTCATAGGAAACTAATTCACTTTGGTCACACGGTTTAGAGAAGGTCAGCAAAATTTGACGGGCTAGTTACTAAAAAATATTAAGTTAAATTTATACTGATTCTTGGGACCACAAAATTGAGTTTCCGAGTCTGAATTTGTTTACTGAAAAAGGACAAAGAGCCTTCCTATAAAATCAACAGGGTTTATTTTAATGGTTCTAAGGTCTGTTGAGTTGTGACTTTTAAAGTATTAATGTCTGTTCCTGGAAATGGTTAGAATGTTTGCTGCAAGAAACTGCGAAGATTCATGTGTTGTGAACTAAGCTGGGCAGAGTTTGACCTTATAGCAGCCTTGGGATGGTTACCCCAACGTGAACCAGACCTTCTGGTTCCAATAAACTCAACAGGTACCTAATCCTGGAGGGTTCTCTGAAGACAAGGAACATAATCATAAGATTCCTCCTTGTAAAAATCATTTCACAAATAAAGAAACTGTGATAGTTTGACTTTGTAACACAATGCAGAAACTTTTTACCCAGTGTAACTGTTTTATAAATTTTAGTCTACCTGCATAAATACCACTCTCCAACAATGGAGCTGTCATTGCTTTGTAGATAAATGAGCACTTTGCAGTAATTTCTGGTCTCGTGGTCAATAAAACCATGATGTTTCCTAGATGATACTTTAAGGTGTAGATACCACCAATGCTAAAGTGGAAGTTTTGCCGGTACCCTAAGTGTCCCGAGCGTTGGACCACTGGTCCAGGAAGGATTCACTAGGCACGACTGGGCACGGGGACGGGCCGGCTCTCCCAGGCGCTGGCCCTGGGGCGCTTACCCCGCGGACCACTGCAGCACGTCGGCGGGCTGGGTGCGGATCGCAGCCTTGGTGAACTGCTTCAGGATGTCCGGCAGTTCCGGGGGAATGTGGATCTGCTGCGCGCAGAACATGGTGTCGGGAAGAGGCATCGCTCTCCGCAGACCAGGACCAAGCTGGGAAGAATCAAGGTGTGCTGCGGGGCGAGAAAGGGAGGGTTGGTCAGCCTGGGGCGCGGGGGAGACGCGACGGCCACGGGGCTCAGGGCCCGGGGTCCCGGGTCCGGAGTTTGGAGCCTGGGGGAGGACGGGGGTTTAGGGCGGGACCGAGGTCCGGGATCCTGAACCAGGTCGGGGTTCCAGGTTTAAACTGGGCCAGGCCTGGCCGCCCGCCTTTCCCCGGGTTTGGGGTGGGGCCGGGGCCAGGGCCCGGCCGGAATCCTAGGTTTGGGGGCGGGCCGAGAGGCCGGCTTCGTGAGGCGCGGACGGCCGACGAGGGCTCTTACCCGCTCCTTCTCGGGCTCCTCGTAAAATAAGGACCGACCGCCAGTTCTAGCAACAGCCGCGACACGGCAACTGGAGCGCAAGCCGCAGCTACTGCTTCGCAGCGGTATCCAGGCAACCGAGACACGCGCGGGCCCTGCTCCTCTGGCGTCGCGCACGCGCACAGGACCCGAGCCGAAGCCGGCCTTAGGCCGGTGCTGGAGGAGGGGGCGGAACGCGCCTGAGCAGTGTGGCTTCGGCGCCCCCTCTGCTTTAACAGACAGCTCACAGCTGCACGAGCGGAACATTTCCCTTAGGAAAGGGCCTTTTGATAGATTTCCCACTGCCAAATGTGAGCGGCGAATTCCCAAAGGACCCCCCCCCCCCTTTCCTTGGCATGGCCTCCGTGAAGCTCTGGAGCGAGATGCCTCGTAGACTCCAAGGTAGGAAGCCATTAAAGTCCTGGAGGCTGGTGTGTGCGCGCAGCACGGGCCTCCCTGAAGGAATCTGGCCCCTGCCTTCCCAGACTGACGTGTCTGTCCTAGACGTGTCTGACCTCGACGCCTTCGCAAGCGCTGTTCCCGTGGCCCAATCGGCACCACTTAGTGAACTCACTGGCAGTTCAAAAGCCGCTTAAGAGTTTAGACAGTGGGCAGTTTCCAGCTAAAAGAAGATTCTATTTAACTTGTTTTCCTAAGTAAGATAGGACGGTTGAGCCAATCTAATCGGGTCTAGGAGAAAATAAGCTACCTTTTCCGATACAATAGTTTTGGGTCCAGGGGTAGGAGAAACTGTTCCATTCTGGTGGATGCTGACCAGGGCAGCGTACAAAGTGTGAATCCTACCTAGTTTAGGGGTCTCCTGGCTGGCTGCTGCAGCTGCCCTTAACACCCACACTGAATGAAACAGGCCCTGAGACCCACCTCCCCTCTTGACACGAAGGTGAAGAACTAGAATGAGCTGTCTTCAGGAGGGGCCAGTGACAAGCCCTCCTTCCTTCCCTAGAGGTATCAACCCCCAAACACAACTTCTCTACTGGGCAACTTACCTACCAAATGAAGACACACACGTTTCCAAGTTAACAGCATTAGCAAAACTGAAAATAGGCACTATTTAATGTTGATGACGATATGGGGAAACGAGGAATCTCATACACTGATGAGAGGAGTGTTAATTATTACATTTGGGGGCAATTTGGCACTTTAAATATGTTTGATGATTTAGCAGTCTTAATTCTAGGAATTTATCCTACAGAAATACTAGTAAAGTAATATGGACAAAAATGTTTACTATAGCATGTAATAAAATGGGTTAACCAATTGCCTTTCATAAAACTTAAATCATAATCTTATCCACACAATGGAATACAATACAGCTAAAAGTTTTAAATGGGATAGCTACTTATGTACTGACATAAAAAGATGCTCAGAAATATAAAGTGAAAGAAGCCACCTGCAGAGCAGCCCAGGGCACGTACCACCCGTGTTGATAAGAGCATCAGTGAACGAATGCTTATGCAGAGCACAGTCTGGAAGCAAACACCAAGCTACTGACAGTGCTCACCTCTGGAGGATGGCTTTCAGGTTTTATTTTAACCATATATACATTATTCTGATTCATTTATTTACTTACCCAACAATATTTATAGAACGCCCAATATGTCCCAGGACTGTCCTGGAATACAGTAGTAATCCCCAAATAGTTTTTTTTTTTTTCAATCTCTGGAGCTTACATTCAAGTGAGGGAAAAACATGCAAATACAAACAAGATAGGTAAACTGTACAGTAAGTTAATACGAAAGAGAAAAATACAGCAGGAGACAGGAATGCCCAAGTAGCTACAATTTCAGATAAGCCTCCCTAAGAAAGACATTTTAGTATAGAAACGAGGAGGTTGGGGAGAGCTTGGAGGAAGAATATTAAGGCATGGCAAACAGCAAATGCAAAGGCCCTGAGGTTTGACCTGTTGTGGAAAAGGGGAGGCTGCCTGGAGCACAATAAACACAGGGGGTGATGGGGCAGAGGGTGTGAACTTGTGAAAAGTTCTGTTCTGATTGCTTCTATCTTCTAAGTGAAATAGGAATAAAAATCATCAGCCAAAAGTCAGGAAGGCGGAGAAGGTGGCACTTTGAGGAAGAGGAAGGTGTGAAATGGTCAAAGACAGTATATGAACATAATACTTTTTAAAATTGAGGTGTAATTAACATTCAGTAAATTGCACAAATTTAAACTGTACAGTTTGGTACACCCTGACATGTCAAACCAGAACTCCATCAAGATAGTGAACACATCCGTCACACACATGCGTCCTCTCCGCCCCGTCTCTTCACATGCCTGTGAAATCCCCCCACGTCCCTCCTTGCCAACCCCTACCTGCAATGATCTGCTTTCTAGATTGCTGTAGGTTACTCTGTATTTTCTAGAATTCTATATAAATGAAAAGCACACAGTACACTTTTTGTCTACTTCCACTCAGCATCATCATTTTGAGATTTGCCCAAGCTGTATATACGGATAGTGAACTGCTTTCTGTTGCTGAGCAGTATCTCATTATATGGATAATCATTTATCCATTCATCAGTTGATGGGCACGAGGATTGTTTCCAGCTTTGGGTTAGTACAAATAAAGCTACTATGAACACGCACGTGTTTAAGTCTTCATACGGACTTGCACGTTTTCTTTTGGTGAAGACCTAGGAGTGGTAAGTAAACAGATTTTAACCTTTTAAGAACTGCCCAGCTATTTCCCAAAGCAGCTGTACCATTTTACATTCCCTCCAGCGGGGCGAGTTCCGGTTTCTCCACATCCTCCCCACCACGTGGTATGGTATTTTTAGTGTTAGCTATTCTCATAGGTATGAACGGGCATCTCATTGTGGTTTTAATTTGCATTTTACTTATGGCTAATTCTGTTGAACATCTTCTCATGTAATTTGCCATATATATATATATATATATCTCCTCTTCAGTGAAGTGTGTTAAGTATTTTGCCCATTTTTAAAATGGGCAAATAGGTTTTCTTACTACTGAGTTTAGAGACTTCTTTATTCCGAATGCATTTTATCAGAAATGTTCTGTAAATATTTTCTGCCACTCCATGGCTTGTCTTTGTTTCTCTAAACACTGTATTTCAAAGAGCAGACGGTCTCAATTTTGATAAAGCCCAATTCATCAAATTTTTCTTCTATGGATTGTGCTTTTGGGGTTACAACCCAAGGTTGAATATTTTCCCCTTGGTCTTCTTCTAGAAGTTATATAGTTTGGGGTTTTAACATTTAGGACTGTAATCCATGAGTTAATTTTTACAACTGTTGAGATATGGATCAGTTTTTAATCTTGTATCTGGACGTCCAATTACTCCAGCACTATTTGTTTGACTTCTGCACCTTTGTCAAAAAGCAGCTATCTGTATACATGTAGGTCTATTTCTGGACTCTCTATTCTGCTCCATCACACCTTTGGATTTGTGCAGCTAGCAGAAGGGATTGCTCCATTTAAGCAAAGAAAGGAGTGAATGAGTGGGGTTCTCGTGTATGAAGCTTCTTGTCCTAAAGAAAAGTTACTGAACAAACATGGAGAAGCAGAAAGACATGGCACTGTTACATATGTAAAGGAAGAAATTTCAAAATGACGATTAGACAACGTAAAGTGGGTTACTGCTGTTGACATACAGACAGGTGTATGCCATGTGGGACTGAGCAGAAGTAGACTGCAAGAGGGTGAAAGAGGAACTGTGGTGTGGGTGTGTGGGAGGGGTGCCTGTATACACAAAACAGGACTTGAGTGCCACCAGGTCATCACAGCCTCGCCCAAGGTGAGTCCTTTCTGTGTTCCTTGTGGCATTTGACTCCTACCTACAATGGAAACTTCTGCTCATTTTTTTGTTCTTTTCCATTCTAACTGGGCTCCTTGAAGGCAGACCCTATACCTCATTCTACTACAGTACTAAGTACAGTGCTGGAAACAAGAGAGACACCAAAAAAAAATGAGAGTGGGGCTGGGGAGAATTCACCTCCTCAGACCCTCATTTCACTCGTGATGTTGGCTCTGTTCGCAACAAGAGTGGCTGCAAACTGCACAGTAGGAGAAGGGAATTCATGGCCACTTTCTGAGATTTCACTGTACAATTTCCTTTGCAATAAAGTTCAACTTCACAGATTACACATGCCCTATGGATCAAATAGCATTTCACCTACCACCACTGCATTTGAAATAAATAAAAATGCATAAATGATTTTAAAAAAATCATAGAAAAAGTTTTGAACCTAGAAACAAAAATTAGAAACAAAAGGATCTCTTCACAAAGGGCACTTTAAAAACCTCAAGCAACCCTTTCCTTTTTCTCTGATACATATGATCAGTATGTGAAGTGGACTTTTACTCTATCCAAATCTCCACCTAAAAGACAACCTGGTGAAACTTTACACTCAGATCTTGCAGTGGAGGCGCAGAGCTGGGTGGCATCCTGCCTGTGGCACAAGAAGAAGGGCTTCGCTCTTCCCAGTGAGGATGGGCTGTAACCACAGTGGAGGGAGAGAGGGGGAAGGTGTGTCTTCTGCAACTATACTTTCAAGTTCCTACTTAGAACGGAGGGGCTATAATCATATGTAACTTGAGTTTTTTCTTCCATAATTATTATACTTTTAACGATCTGGATTATCTGCCTGTGCCAACTAATAATGCATATTTCATAATTCTGAAGCAATCTTGCAACAAAGCAAAAATAAACCAAAAAAACTAGACTACAACTAACGTTTTTATTCAATTTTTCTCTCAACTCAGAAGGCAACAAACAACCACATAAAAAAGGGAGCACTTTAGAATATATACACATAAAGTTGGTCTGGGTATCTAAGGTATTTAATAGAAAACTAACATCCCAACTAAGTAAATGTTCTATTCATTGAGCTTCTACAACAGTCATTTCTAGGCCTTATGGTCATTACATTTTCATTTAAGGTACTATATTAATTTCATGACTACAAAATGAGGCACTCATACAAAATAGATGGGAATGAAAACAGATGTATCCTGTCTTATCTTTATGTTGTATTAAATGCCAAAGATATTGTTGGGGATTACCTGAAAGAAGCCCTTACTCGTGATGGCTGTTTTATTGATTAAAAAAATGACACAGGGCAGTAATGGACTGAAAGGAAAACATCTGATTGAGGGGCACGTTAATTAAGTAGATACAAGGAAGTTAGAGAATCTCCACAAGTGAGGCTTCAGTAATACCTTTGTAGTAAGACATTTGTTTTCTTCTTGATGGCAACTGAATAGGTAACATTCTAAAGGAGTATTTTAAACATAATCATTTAATTTTACAATATAAAAAACTTATCACAGTAAGTAGAGAGCTTTAAAATACTCAATCCTGAAAATGAGAGTAAGTAGCTCACTTGCAACGTTTAAAAAAGTGCCAGTGTTCTGATACTGGTGCAACATTCTTCAGAGTGAGTGTGTGTGAGAGTGTGTGTGTGTGTGTGTGTGTTTGCAAATGCAATACAATGTAGCAATGTCCAGTGCTTCACTGTTTTGTTTTAAAAAGTCATCAATTCAACCTAAATTCAAGAATTACACTTTAATAGTAGCATTTTGCCAATACAGAAAGGACATATCATCTAAGATCAAATCATCTGAGAAAAAGTTCTTCTCTATTACTTGAATAAGGGAAAGAAAAAACACAAGACAAGAATCCACAGTAATAACAGTTATATTAAATGCTGAAATAAAAATTACTTTTCATTTCCATCTGGAATTGAGATGTCCAATCTCCACTGTTTCTCCAGAGAACAGGAAAAAAATCACCTAAAAACATGGAGGTTTTTAAGGCTAGCTATACACAAACTTCCCATTGGCATTTTTCTTCAGTGTTCATCTCAACTATTAGTACTTAATAGTTTAAAAATCAAACAGAATTTGCTAATAATGAACAACTGCATACTTCATACTATGACCATTTGATAACTGGTCATGTAAAACTAACCCCAAATGTTGATTTGTCTTCAATTTATAAATAGTAAAAATAAAGCAAAAAGGTCTTCTTTCCTAATTAAATTCCTTGAAGACAGTCTTAGCCCAATGTAAAATGAAGCAAAACTACACTATTATTATTTTTTTAATTCTACATGAAGAAGGGCAGCAATACTAGCACTTTCTGAACTAGAAGTTTTAAATATTTATAAGACTATTGGTTAATAATAAAATCTTGATGCTACCCAAGTAAATAGTATGCCAGCAAATGCTTTCCTTATGAAAGTATTCACCTTATTGAAAAAAACAGGACAAAGCACAACTGAAAAACCAGGGGAAATCCTTAAGTAAGACAAGATAAAGTTATCTGCCAGTGAAATGGAGGGCAACTTTTTGGCCATTCATATATATATATATATATATATATATATATATATATATATATTCACACACACACATATATATATATGTATATTATATGTTGTTTTTTGGTGTTTTTTTTTTTTTTTACAAAATATCTGATAAGATTCACTTAAAATTTTGTAGAATAACAATTTTTAATCTTTTGTGATATCTGCCTAGATCTCTTTCTGGTAAAACAGATAAGTGTGTTCCAATAACTTTATATCAAGATCTACAAATTCTCTGAAAAATTAAAAAAGAAACTTAAATTAACACGATCAAGTTATATGCCCAATTTGATAATATTTTTCTCCCAAAGAGAACAATTGATATAGACATACACCATGACAGGTGGCATTATGTTTAAAATGCTCCTAATTTTTACAGTAGGACTAAATTTCTAAGTAAAGGTAGGGCTAGCAAAGGCCTTATTTCAAATATGAGAAAGGGCTACTACAAACTGCGAAAAACTGTAACACTGAATCCTATGTCGTTTTTTTTTTTTTTTTTTTTTTGATACTGATGTTTTAAAGTAATCACTTACCACTTCAGGAAAAACTGTTGAAATATAAAACAACCAGAACGTGTTGCTTTTGGTAACTTATGTTTGGCTGACTCTCATATTTTAAAAATTCTCAGATTTAAGCCTATGGGTTTTAATACTATATGGAAATTCTTTTATGGTTTCTTAAGATCTATGCTGTCCATTTTCTCTGAGAACTAAGTTATCATTCAAAAACAAATACTACCCTTACCATATACCATCACCATTAAAAACCTGGATCACATGCCCAACCATTCTATTTCTCTAAACTTCTAACTTGAAGCTTTGGTTATGAAGGAAAACCAAGTTTCTAAGTGTTCTGCTTTCTGAGATTTTTACAGCACGTTTCCAATGAAATACATTCTGTACTCCTATGTTAAAAGGCCAGCTCAGTCAGCTTCCTTCTGGTCAAATAAAATCAAGTTGGTTTTATTTATAGTTTTATTCTGTAAACAAAAAGCTCTGGAAACTTTGGAGAAATGCACTGCCCCTAATCCTCACCCAATGATGCACTAACCAGCAGGACCAGGGGTTCTAACCCGTCTTCTCTAACGCTGTCAATCTAAGACCACAAATCCCATCTACATTTGACAAAACATTTCAGTATGTCCTTATTCCAGGAAGATGCAGTATCACTGGTGATGTTATCCTGTAAGATTTATGATCTTCCATGACTTTGGCCACTGCTGACGAAAAGACAGCTGTGTGTGGGAAAAGGGGGCTGGAGGATCTAAGGAAAAATCTTCTTTTGGACTTCTTCTTTTCTCTAAGTATAGACACGTCCCTAACAAACACAAAACCCAACTCCTGATGCTGATCACTAGGAATATTAAATTATCAAAATTAAAAATAATTTCCTCACCTAGCACAAGATACTATACAATATTACAAACACAGACACATGAAAAAAAATCAGGCAGTAGAAAATGTACAACAGCTTTGGTGTTATACAAAATAACTTCCAAAAACGATTGACAGTGAAGCACAAGTTCATGTTTTCTTACCACAGACACTCCACTGTTGATTTCTACTTATTTCCTTTTATGTTCTTGGTAAGGTCTGAACAGCCAAGACAGAATGTACAGTTCACTTAATAAGAACTGCTAGGAACACCAGGACATTGCATTCCAAAAGACGTCATTAAGAAGTCTTGCCTCTGCACTATGGCTCTGTGGCACATTTCCTGTCAAGATCACAGCAGGTCCAAAATAAAGTGACAACTAGATTTAATAAATTAATATACATTTTGTTTAAAGATGTACAATGCACATTCTGTTTAATCCAAGGTTTTAGGGTATCCCGGAACTTCTATTTACACATATACAGACCTCAGACAGCAATGATGTCAGAAGATGCAGGAGGGGCAGCAGAGCCTCGCACTGCTGCTTGCTGAATGCTGAAAACCCAAGTCAAATACCCTTAACTTAAAAACAATGCTGAGAGATCACTGGGGAAAATCTCCAGAGAGAAGTCCACAAAAAAGGACACGTAAAGGCGGGGGAAGGTCAACGTAGTTGAGACAACCACTTTATTCTTGGGATGACTGTGGAGGCGGCGGAGATGTGCCTTGTTTGCCAGATTTCCGTTCATAGTTCACGAGGCGTTGGCCCACAAGGTACCTAGGTTGTTAAAAACAGGGTGGTTACTCTCTTATGTGATCTTACTAAAACATTCTTCCTTAGAGCAGCCAGTGATACATTTTTTAAAATGTAAATCAGATCACTTCACTCCCACTTAAAACCCTTCAGTAGTTAGGTAGGTACAAGGGGAGTCTAGAATGAATACTGGCAAACAGCACAAAAGCAGGCATCTCATAGCAAAGGTATGGATTTATGGGAAGACATGAGAGCAGCACATGTCAGAAGGCCTCAGATGCTATGCAGTGGAGTACAGGCTCTGGTCCATAGGTGAGGGGCCCTCATAAACTGACTCTTGGAGGCCAGAGGTAGGTAAGGTAGAAGAAACTTATTCAGGGGATTTATCTGTTATGGATCATATTTTACAAAACAGGTAAGTGGACAGATCTGAAGAAATGGACTGGAAATATGATAATCAGAAAGCTGGGTAAGGAGGAGAGTAAAACCTGAAAAGCTCTAGTTCTAAAGAAAAGGAGAAATCAAAGGACAAAGATTTCAAGGAGGTCAAAGGAAGAGGGCACAGAAATGACTGTATGCAAGTGACTGACAGAAGGTACGAGGTTATGGTCCAAGAAAGAGTATTAAGTGCTCCTAACCTATGAGAGGTGATGGCAAAGGGAGCAGGACTGCAGAAACGGAGACAGAAGTGCCTGTGGATGGGATGACAGGGCTGGAGGTCCTCCACCAGGACACAGCGTCCCCATGATGCCAGCAGGAGCTGGGGGGAGCAGTAGTGGTGGGCTGCAGTGACCGTGGGCGAAGGGCCTGGAAGCTGACCCGGGAGAACAGTGGGTGACAACGCTGATGGCAACAAGCTGCGGGGGGCGGGGGCGGTGTGGGTGATGGTTTCAAGCGGGCACGGGGACCCACTTGGAGGCAGCAGTGCAGACCAAGACGTGCCCGGCAGGACTTTACACATCTGTGTAAGAGGAGGAGAGTGAGGCCAGCACGTGACAGGGCTGCCAGGGAGCTGGGGTCTCTGAGGCTCAGTTTGCTCTTCAATAAAATGAGAACAATAGTCCTATGATTGCTGTAAGAAACAGAAAGCAGGCAAAAGCCTCGGTAACAAAGGCCTGGCATGTGTGGAGGGCTCCGTGTGGCAACTTTTATTTTTCCCCGTGACTTCCTCCACCCTGACTTTCATCTATCACTTTTCTGTTGACAAACAGGTCTCATGAGGTACTCTGGCAATTTACGCCAAGAAGCTTAACATTTCACTTTTTAAAACATTCCACTAACCCTACTGCTTCTTCATCACAAGCTCACTGTTTCACCCCTTTTCTTTTTGTCTTCTTGATTCTCTTCCCGAAGTTAATCATTCCTTATCCCACTGTCCCCCAACCAACCGGTGTTTTTTCAACTTGTGAGGAATTTGTAAACTCTTTGAACAATGACAACTGAGCAATATCTGACATGATAATACACATGGCACTACCTGACACACATGTAATCACAAACCACATCAAGATAGCAAGCACAGAGAGAAAAGGAAGGTAAACTTGCCCCAAACCGAAAAGTAACTCAGGGGCAGAAAAACGAGACTCTGAACCCATAGCCAGTTCTATTACCCCAGCAGCCTCTCATGCCCACAGCGCACACGCACACACGCACACTTGGCACCTCCTCGGGATCAAGCCCTGTGGCAGATACACTGTGGATGTATAATGGTGAACAAGACACGCCCTCTGTCGAGCCCGAGTTCAACGGTTTTCTGCACGAAGCAACGAAGCAACGGTGGGGAAAGATAATAGAGTGCACTGGGCTGCAGGCAGCTCCCGAGGGTGTGTCTCTTTTGCGCTGGTGCCGGACTGACTGTGCCGCCAAAACAAGCGAAGTGAGGGAAAAGGGCTTTCATCGCTGAAAGCCCCTCCCCATTCTTTCGTGGTTGACAGAACTTAATACTCAGCCTGCCTAAGCCTTCTAGTGTTTACTACCATCAGTAAGTGCTTTGGAGAAGCCCTGAACACTCTCTAAATTTCATTCTTAAACATATTACTCTTAAAGAGCCCTCAGAGTAAATGAGGTGACCATATAATCTGTCGCCCAAAGCCGGCACTCACGAGTAAAAGGGGGCGCTGTTAGTAATGACACGCAGGCAGCCTGTGTAAACTGGGACTCTCCCGGGCAAACCAGGATGGGTAGTTACAAACTTACTTCCTCTGTGAGGCGCCATTAAAGCAGAAGAGGACTCAGCCTTCCATTAGGACATGGAGGGTCAAATGGCTGCTACCCCAGAAGGTGTTTTCCTTGGCTGTTCTCAATTTCTCAGAGGTCAGGTCGCAGAGTTTCCTCAAAACAGAGGGCGCCACAACGCTTCTGCAGTAACCTCACAGCTTCTCTCAGCAATGGTCAGAGTAACCCAATGGCCCTTGGCTGCAAGAAGGGCTTAGGCAGGCACTGCTAATTCCTAAAGCAGGCTTCTTATTTTTATCTAAAACTATTTAATATATTGTCAGACCAAAACATTTGAAAACAGACTGAAAATTATTCCAAATGGACATTAAGAACTCTTCCTCCCCAAACCGGTTTCTCCCAGTCTTTTTCATCTCCGTAGATGACAACTCTGTATTTCCAGTTGCTTGACCCAACCAAGTCCTGATAACCCCCTTTTTCACATTCTACATCCAATCTGTTAGCAAATCCTGTCAATTCTACCTCAAAATACGTCCAGAATCTGAGCACTTTTCCCTCCTGTGATTTATCACAATAGACACAATAATTAAGAAATGAGACATCTTAACAAAAAGCAGCTAGACAAATGAAGTCTAGACTTACTTGTCATTTTTAATATGTTCATAAAGGCGCTTAAACTGGCGGACCTGGAAGGACAAGATTCCCATCAACACCACGACCATCAGTAAAAATGGATAAATCCGCCGGTGGACCAAATTTTGCATTTCCGCAGTAACACCTGGAAAACCAAAAAAGAAAAACTCTAAGTGTATAAAGGCTGACAGTGAAATGAAAGTATGTCCTTTTCCTAAGAAGAGGGGAGGGGCGCTTAACTGAAACTCATCCTGTATGAAGTGGAGTGAGGCAAGGAGTGCCGTCAAGCTGGAGCCAGCCCCAGCTAGAGGAAGAGCCTCGTGAACTATCCCGAGGAGCTGGACTGTGTTCTAAAGGCACAGAGGAACCAACAAAAGGATGTTCACTAAAAAGGTATGAACGAGATTTATTCTTCTGAAAGGTCATCGTGGCCGCAGTGTGGAGAATGAATTAGCGATGGAGAGTTCAAAACAAGGCAACCAGACGAGAGGCTGCTGAGGTTGAGGTTAAGGTGAGAGCTGATGTTCATCTCAACGTGAGCTGCAGGCAAGGGCTCCAAAGATGAGAGAATGGGTTCCAGAGGTCAGATCAGAGGCACTTGGAACCCAGCTGAGTATGAAGAGCAGAGAGCCTCAGGTGACACGGATGACCTTCAAGGTTTCTGACTTATACACCTTGTTGGATGATAATGCTAGTAACTGACAGAGGGAATTCAATAGAAGCAAAAGATTTGGAGGGGAAAACTTTGTGCTTATAATTCTGAACACATTGCTGGCTTTAAGGTCGTGTGAGGATTCTTCAGTACATAGCTGATAATATCTAGATGTTAAAGTGTCACAAATTAGCTTCTCCTCTTTGGTTTTTCTTTTACGCTAAAGGATATTTTTTTAAATGTCAATACTTTCTCACCTGCCTAGGGAAAAAAACTGTACCAAAGCGTTTTATGATCCTCATCTTGCCCTAACTAGTGAAATCTAAGAAAAACAGTCTTTTAAAATCACTGTTTTAGCTGGATTTATATTTACAATAAAGCATTTGGAGCCAGGCAACCTTTGATACCATAAGTGACAAGAATGTAATGATGTGAATAAAGGTGCTCTCTGAAGCCCTCAGCCAGCATTACCCACCAAGTAAAGGAACGACGCCGGACGCGATGACATAAGGTACACACAGGGAAAGCAAGAGCACAGAGATCACTGGCGCTGCCAGTTTCCGAATGATATACTGAAGGTCAATGTTCCGGATGCCATTTGCGTAAACCTGAAACATAGAGGTAAAAAATGAGAATAAGGATACAAGACAAATTCCTCCAGGTTAACAGAGCAATCTGCTGAATTCAAGCACAGGGAGCTGGATCTACCAGCCCAAAAGATTCAAACTTGTTATTTTTTCAGAAGTCAAGGCAAATTCTGGAACACAAACATAAGTATGGTATCCATAAGTTTTTAAAGAAATGCATTTACTTCCTTACACTTTGCAGTTAACTCTGCTAAGAGATGAAATAATAAGATGCTAATCTAGAATAATAATTACACTAGCCTTGTGCTATACGATACCAGATGGCATCCAATAATATTAGTTGAAGACTACACAACTTGAAGTAACTTCATACATAAATTGTTTAAGAGTGACCTGTGTTACTACTCAAGATTGCATTCATTTTATCTGAATATAAGAAAACACTATAAACAGGAAGCATGTTTCTAAAAAGCCTGTATAAATTAAATTTCAACAAATCGAAAGGTATTTTATGGAACAATTTAGTATGAAAGAATTCTACAGTGAATTTTTTTTAAATTTAAGAATTTCTAAAATATTTCATCTCATCTAGAAAGTTCTACGGGATAGTACTGCAGAGGAAAGAATGGATGGAAGTGGGGAAATCTTGGGAATAATGGAAAATAAAGATGGTATACAGAAGGGGACGAAACAGCAGAGCGTTGTTTGTGTTTTTCCCCCAGCACTTCAACCTCTCCTGGCCCATAGTCACACAGTGTGGTGCAACTCCAATCCCCAGGTCCCTCAGAAGTGGGCCAGAGCATTTCAAGGTGAATGACAACAGGCTTACTGCTCCACAGGTCCCCTCTGGCCCACCAAAATCCTTTTAACCCAAATGCATTTAAATTAATGCAGCAAGGCATCCCGGTGTTTCTCAATCATTTTACTTAAACTTAGACACATGTATGAGAAAGAATGCATCAGAGAGCAAAATATTATAGAGATCAACAGTGTTTCACAGCCCCCAGGTGTAACTTCATGCTTATTCTCCACAAGGGTCAGAGTCTCATCTGGAAACTCTAGAGTGGACCGGTCTGTACTCCTATCGTGAATGGACATGCTGCCACGCAGCCCGCAATCCATCTCACTTCAGAATCAGCCCGCACTTGAGAGATGCATGCAAACACACACCAATTCCCTGGCTCTCCCCACCCTCACAAATCTCCAAGTACAGAAATTGTTGGGTGAGTTTCTTGTGCATACTGGGCTGAGAACTACTGTATTTCCTATACATCAAAAGGAGGTATACCTTCAGTGCTACAACACTGTAACACCTTATTAATTTGATGCTGCCCTAAGGACAAGAGGGTTGTCCATAAGTCCATTCTTTAGGTAACTAAAACTTAAAAGAAATAAGTACCAAAATCTACTATGTTGGTTACTTTGGAAGAAATCTTCCTAAAATGAATTATCCTACTTCCTAGCCTTATTACCAAAGTACAGAAGTACCATCTATTTTTTTCAAGGTGATCACCTCAATGACCACATTATATGATAGCTCCATAACACAAAACTGTCTTAGGTGTTACATAGCTAAAATATTCCCAAAGAGCTCTGCTTTTTTAAATCTATTTTTTTCCTGCCATTTTCTTTATTTATTGCCTTGAACAATAACCTCTTTTCCTTACTACAGGCTTACAAAACTGACTACCAAGCCTTCATCAGAACTCCTGCTCTAAAAAAAAGCACATATGCTAAATTTTGCCTTTACTTTAGTCAGGGTTCTAGGCACTTTAAGCTACTGGTTAACTTTCAGATAAGGGAAGTGTTAAAGAGTAGCTGATGAAAATTCATGGTGTAAGAGTAAACTGCCTTTCTCCTTAAAGAAAAAAAAAAAAGTTACATATGCTCATTAAAGAAAATGTATAAAACTTAGAAAAGTGGGAACGTGGAAAATAAGAGTCCCATAAGCCGAACTTGCTTACCTGCTCAATTACAGTTTTCAGCCACCACTGAGGACCCATCAATGTTATAGCTGCAATGATTTTGGCATGCAGGACTCCAAGTGCCCAATCCTAGGATAATAAAAATCATTTAACAGATTTTTGTTTGTTTTTAACAATAAACCCAGCACAGAGGCTATTTCTTGCATTATTAACTTCAAAACAAAAACTCTGTTGGATTAGTAACGATTTCACAGAAGAATAAATACGCTGGAAAATCCAGGGAATTTTTTCCCCAACAGCTCAAGTTCAATGTTTCTATCAAAACTCATTCTTGTGTCTTTCAAAAAAAAAAAAAAAAAAAACACAACTACATTATTTTCCCAAGAGAACTAAGAAAAGTGTTTAATGGAGATCTGAACAAGCAAATAAATAAAACAGTGCCCTGACTTTATTTCATCAAACCATCCTTGGGCTGTTTTTCCAGTTGGGCTCCTGAAGGCTCAGAGCGCTTCCAGCCGGGTGTGCTCGCAGTTCTGCTGAGCTGTTACTAGGACCTCCCCAGTCACGCCAAGCTCCCCGCTGTGCCTCTGGCCTGCCCACCTCACTATCCACCAGGCAGCCAAAGGGATCACCACTCCCACTGCCTAAGTGATCTCTTAAAGTGCAAGTCAGATCATTTAAGGAGACCTCCGTGCTTACAACCCTGAACACAGCACACAACGTCCTTCATAACTGGTTCTGTTTATCTTAAAAATATATATATACATGTATGTTTTAAAAGTATCAAGTAACATTTAAATCTATTCTTACATTAAACTGAAACCTTTCCAGAGAAGGCTGGAGTCCTCTGTGACCACCAGCCCAAATCCGGATCCCTCCCCAGCAATAACCACTGCTAACATTTGGTATGTACCTTCCACGTTTGTTTCCTTATGCACCGATCTATGTCTATACATGTATGTCCCATAGGAAATATGTGTATCAGTTTTATATGGATTTTGCTCATACTGTTCTGTTCCGATTTTCTGGTTTGGTTGGTTGGTCTTCCAAAACATCTTCAAATAGGGTGGGAGGCTGATGCATGCACTGAATTCTTGGATAATCTCAAATATCACTCTTCATCCTGACAGACAAATGAGTGAATGACGTTTTTTCTAGGTATAGGAAGGTTGGGTTTTGTCCCTTTTATCTCAATGGTCTCTAAATGCCCTTCTACCTTATGGTTTCAGTGCTGCAAAGTCCACTGCTAGTATGCTTTTTTTTGAAGCTTGTGATTTAATTCAGAAATTTTACCAAGATGTGCCCAAATATGCATTTTTCTCATCAATTTTCTTTTCACCAAACCTGATGAGGTCCTTCAACCTACAGATCAGTTCTTTCTTCAATTTAGTTAAAAATGTCTATTTTTGTTTCAATGCTGTCTCCTATTTTTGTTTCAATGTTGCCTCATATTTTTGCATTGCAGAACCCTTATTATGGCTATATTAAGTCTCCTGGGTGTATCCTCCAAGACTCTTCCTCTCCCCTCAATTTCCTATTCTTCAGTTTTGCTCTGTGCATCAGTCTTCCAGGCCTCCAATCTGACTAGCCACATCTTTAATTCATTTACTGAATTTGTTTGAAATCCACGCTATGTAACATCACGACGATTTCACTCTGTTTTATGGCTGCTATTGTGTGTGCATGCCCACATACCCCTGTGTTTTTATTCTTCTATTTGGATGCTCACGGCTCTGCAAGCAGTTCTCCATCACCGGGCATGTGTTCTGATGGCTCTGCCTGGCATTCCTTTCTGTGGCTGCTGGGCCCCCCTTACATAAAACATGTGTTATTTTTCTCTGTTGGCTCAATGTGGTTCAGAGGCTCGGATTGAGAATATCCTAAAGGGCTGCAAAAGGATCTTTAGCCTGTTAGACCTCTGGGATAGCAAGCCAACAATTCCCAAATAAGAACATGGAGAAATCCTCCTTGCTTTTTTCTCTATCTTTCCAGGCTCACAAGCAGGGAAGATTCAACCACCAACTCAGCTTTCTCTTGGCCTTTGGGAGTCCAGAAGGCACCCAAGTGAGGTTAATGTTCACCTGAGGAGGTCCACAGATCACTGAGGTTCCAGCTCTTTCAAGATCCACTGCTTTCCAGTCCTTTCCCACAAAAAAAGACATACCACACTAGCTCCTCTGCTAGAATTAAAAAAGAGTCCAGCCTCCCATAGGTCTGTAGTCACTTGACGCAGGAAAGGCAAGCAGCTTTGAGTCAGGGATGGACAAAAAGCAAGCTGTTCTCTCAAACTTTGGGATTTTATCCAGAATATTAAGGATACCATGCTGCACACTCTGTTTGCAAGTTGTGTTTTTCCCCTACTCAAAAACACGTGAGGGCTTCCCTGGTGGCGCAGTGGTTGAGAGTCTGCCTGCTGATGCAGGGGACACGGGTTCGTGCCCCGGTCCGGGAAGATCCCACATGCCTGGGAGCGGCTGGGCCCGTGAGCCATGGCCGCTGAGCCTGTGCGTCCGGAGCCTGTGCTTCCCAACGGGAGAGGCCATAACAGTGAGAGGCTCGCGTACCGCAAAAAAAAAAAAAAAAAAAAAAACCACGTCTGAGAGCTATCTATATCAAAACATATAGCAAAACAAAAATACAAACAAGCGAAGAAATACACAGCTCTACTTCCTTCTTTTTAACTGCGGCACTGGATTCAAAAGCAAAGATATATCACATTTTATTTAGTCATTCTCTATTGATGGACATCTGGGTTGCTTCTAATATTTTTGACATGGTAAAAAATTATATAATAGCAGAACCCTGTTCATGTCTCCTGCACACATGTAAATGTTTCTTTGCAGGATATTCTGAAAAGTGAAAACTGATGAGTCATAACATATAAGCATTCTTAAAATTGAATAATTTCAAATAATTCTCCAAGGTCACAATGTTGGGCACTGTCAAGACCACCAGAAACACAGGTATAAGTGAACAAGCTGCATCACTACTCAATGCAGTGAGGGAGAACAAACAGTATGGGGAAGTTGGAGCCCTTAGTAAGAGTGTTAGAAAAGGCTTATTACAGTTTCCTGGCTTGTGTGAGGTGATTTGGGGAGGATTTAAGGAAGCAGGGCTTTGCTCTATTCCAGATGCTAAGTAGAAAGTACAGGTAATCTATAATTGGGTATCTTAATAAATCTTATCCAGAAGAAGGGACAGGCTGAGGCTAATCAAACTGTAGTAGCAAACAAAGGAGCAGCCAATCATGTCAGCCAGGGTACTGGCATGTTGGGGCATTTTTGTGGTTTGAACAATACTCATGTTTTGCCTGCGTTCAGACATGATTATGGAGGGGTCTTGAGTTTGTCTTGATCCATCTTGGTCACAGAGTGGCCTTGTGTGATGCTGATGTTCTGTCAATTGTTCACATTCAGCAGGAGGCCTAGCTCCTGGACCCCAGGGGCTGTTTTGCTCGTTTTCAGTGCCGCGTACTGCACAACCTCAGGAGGCGTATACCATCTGTTTGCCACATCTGCAGTGATCTCTTGGGTTACGGTAGCATCTGCCTGACCCCTCCCCTATAAAGTTGTGTTTCCCTCTGAGGTAGCAAGTAATCTGTAAGGTGACACTTTGTCACCATGCAAACAACCACTTCTGCACTGTAGTGGCATCAAAACATGACTGCAAATCCTTCTCCCGTGGAGTGGTAGGGGTCTATATCCCCTTCCCTTAAATCCAGGCCAAACTGTGACTTGCTCATACCCAGCAGAATGTAGTGAAGAGCAACACTGCAGGACTTCTGAGAAAAGGTCATAAAAAGTGATGCAAGTCTGCCTTGTTTGTAAGAAGCCCAAGTGCCTTGAGGCTACCAAGCTGTAAAAAAGCTCAAGTACATCCAGGGGCTCCAGCCAATAGCCCAGATACGGTGCAACCAATAACCAGCACCAACTCTCACACATGAGTGATGACGTCTCCAAATGATGCCAGCTAATAAGGCTGTCAGATCACACTCAGCCACTGAGCCTTCCCAGATGAGACTCCAGATAACATGAAACAGACACAAGCCAATATACCCTGTCTTAATATCTGATCCACAGATTCTGTGGACAAAATAAATGGTTGTTTTATGCCGGTAAGCTGGAGCTGCAAGGTAACTTGCTATTGCAGCACAGTAGCTAAAGAACCATCGACTTTCACCTGATAGGTTCAGAATCCATTGACAATCCTTAGAATCAATTATTTTGTTAATTATTGCAAAACAGTAACTTTCCTAATTAATTGTTAATTCTTCTACCTTTATTGCGGGCATTATTCTGTGAAAAACAGCCTTACTTCAATCACTGATGCTATTAGACTACACTGCAATGCAGCTCCTACAGAAAGGCGTCATATATGCTTAACGATTCCCCTTTCTTGCTCCTTTTCACTGATTCTAATCTATGAGCACACCGGATGAGAGGAGGTCCCCTATGTCGTATGCTCTGTCTCACTTCAAAGTCTGCCCACTCGCTCCCTCCTGGAATACACTTCTTCCTTTCTCACCCACTCCTCCGCACTCTGTCGTGCTGTCCTAGACATTATCTCCTGCAGAAGACCGCACCTGAAGCCCCCAAGCTGGGTAGATGCCTCTCCCACACGATGCAGTGCTTCTTGTGCTTGCCCCAATCACAGCACAGTAACCATCTTTCCCACCAGCCTTTAAGGTCCCCAAGAAGTTCCTGCATTAGTCTCATTTCCATCTCAGTTATACAGTACAGGGTTTGGATGTACATTAAAGAATTCAAGTAAATATTTGCTGTTAGATGAAGTTTATGGGGGTTCTTCATCTGGAAAGTAGAGGACAATTTTCATTTCTGAAAAATTCATCATAATCTACTAAAAGGAGATTTTTAAAACAAGGCTGAAAAGCCTTTGAATGACTGAAGTCAATACCTAGCTCTTTCTCCTAACATCTCTTAAAAACTTGAGGTCTATGACATTAACTTCAGGCTCTAAGTATGACAGAAAAGTTAAATTTCTTTTTCTGTGAGCATTTTAAGGCCTTTGCTGTGACCTGCATAGGTTCCCTCAGAATGCTCTTTTTAATAAGCCTGTGACTTTGTGGGAAAAAATGCTGCAATTTTTCAAAAGGGTAAGTTATTACTTCGAGTCTCAAAGCCAAAAGGAGCAAGGTATCTCACCCTACCTAAAAGTGAAAAGTTCAACACATTAGTTTGTATCTTTACACACTGGTGAAGCCTATAGTGACATTTTAAACCTATAAAGTAAGGTATTTTAAAGGTGTTGCATGACCTGCATATCTCAAAAGCTAAAATGCATTATCTAATCGATTTTATGAGTTCCTACAATAGAAAAAAGTAAGGAATCTTCCTAAACAAACTGCTTAAAATCACTTTAAACAATTAAGAATTTTTCTGATTCCAAATACATAAAGAAATATCATGAGCAAAAGATACACACTTACCTGCCATGGGTAAAAAAGAGGAGTCTGATCCAAAGGAACCCTCAGGGGGGCAACAATAACCAGCTCAAACAGAAGCCCCAGAAGAAGCGGGACGACTCCAGCCAGCAGCACTGCAACTATCACGGTCTTCATTATCTATCAGGGAATGAAAAGCCTTGTCATTAGAGACTCTATGACTTTTAAGCCAAGCTCTTTATCTCATGTGGAAATTTACTCTTCTTTGACCTGATGCCTAACAGAACGAATATATACCTTAAACAACTTACATTTTATGTTACACGTTTAAATGAAATCTGAATGTGTAACTATAAAAACTCAAGCTATAACAAAAACATGAAATTACTATGCATTACTGCTACAAAATTATAGGAAATTCATTTTATTACATATATTAATCAGGTGGCTTTGCTGCTTTTCTCAATCTCAGTCTCAGGAGTAGGCTTTTCTTTGTCCATGAAAAGCTACTGGTTGTCCCAGGCCCCTGATCCAGTGGTGGTCCACCCACAGGCTGACCTGTGACCCCTGAGATGGACTGGTATAGTTGAAGGGCTCTGCATAACCCCAGTTAAGGTAATTACCAAGTTGATCAAATTAGCTCCCCTGAAAACAGTACAGTCCAACAGAGCTTACTATGATGACAGAAATGTCCTGTATCTGTGTTGTGCAATATGGTAGCCATTAGCCACAGGGCTATTCTATTAACACAGTTCTAGAATTTGGACAAAGTGGCAAAATGAAAATAAAGTAGACACAAAGAGAAGAGATAACATGCAAGAGCCACTATGAAATCCTGACAAAGAAATCAGTTTTTAAAGTGGCCTTGATGTCCCTTTTTCTTAAGGGAGCCTCAGTAAGCACATTCATTTCAACAGCAAGAGATTAAAAATGGTGTGCATTGAGGCAGTACCTACTTCTTCACATGGCAACATGATATGGAAGAATATCAAATGAAAAGTGGTACTAGCTAGTTTCTGTATTTTAAATATAGGTAAGTGTCTCATCTTATGGATTACACAGCAATCAACTCCCTCCATTCTTAATATACAATGAATCTCCTATGTTTTTCTTTCAACATTAATATTAAACAGCTATTAAACTTTCAGTGAAATCAAGATATAAATTCAGATACAAAACCAGAGTTAATTATACAAATGAAAAGGCATAAAGCAGTGACCTAAACATATTTACCAGTCATAGCCAACATTATGATCAATCAGTAAATTACCACACAATTTCCCATTTATGTGAAAAACACTGACTTAATCCTGAAGTCAACATTTGATGTATTAAAAAATCTTTTTTCAATCAGATTTTAGAAAAAATATCATTAAAGGAAATTTCTACTTAAATTGATTTTAATTTCTACAGAATATCTTATTACTCAAGGGCCTTACCGGATCATTTAATAGCATGATTTTCTTTTAACCCTCAAATACATCTGACTATATTTCTCAGAATGAACCAGAAAACTACTGTCTTAAAGGAACACTCTTTCTAATTCAAAAAAATCAACTCTCTTGACTCTATCAACACAGTGAAGAAACAAAAGTGAAAAGATTAAAAGAAATTACTGGAAAAATATTCACTACTCCTGTCAGACAAGATCAGTCTGTATTAGGAAAACCTACCATAAGGGACCACTCCTTAACCTTCTGGAAGATCACTCTGCGTCCCTGTGGCATCCATGCCACCAGCACTGTCACCGCCCTGATGGTTAGCCAACAAACATAGAGACCACAAGCAGCTGTGTAGAGCTCATGGATTTTGGCAGTCCCCGTCCAAAATGACATTAACCAACGGCCAGCAAATACTGAAAATAGAAAAGCTGATATATTACACATGTAGTCATGTAAAGAGAACTCTAATCTTGATGTCAATGTTGTACTACTAGTATTTTCAAAAATTTTAGTCATTTTAAGTCATTATTAAAGAGACATCACATTTTGATATATCAGTGTCTTTGTTAAAAGCAAACCAACAAAATAAAAACAAAACCCCCCAAATTCAAAAGAATGTAATTATTTGACTAAGATACAACCAGACCACAGTAAGTCACTGGGGATGAGCTCTCCTGTGACATGCATTCTGACTTGCCAGGCCAATTACTTGTTCTTTGGGGACTGAAACCACTTGAGGGGGGTGTTATTTTTATTGTCTGTATTATCAAATGAAATCATTATGCACATAACAGGCCAAAAATGGAAAATTTACTTTCTATTATTTGTGTTGTCAATACTTTTAACATTTAGGAACATTACAAATAATTTAGAGTAACTTTCTTTCAATTGGGTCATTCATTAAGATAGAAAACTAAGCTTATTTTAATCAGAAGTGGGCACATTAACAAAATACCACACTAGTTTTTCTTAGGAAAAAAATTAAGATCTAAATATAATGAAACTTAGGAAACATGTGAAAGTTGTCTAAGGGACTGCCTCACACAAAGAGTTATTACAAATAAACTCCACAATGTACCCACAAAAATCTAACTACCAGTCAAGATCATTTATATAGTAACTTTCTTTACATGGTTACTTATCTTAATAAGGCTGGAGAAAAAAGGAAGACTCCATTTCCAGTGTCTTTTTCTCCTTAATACAGTACTTACCTGTTACCTTTCAATGTCTAAAAGGAGCTAGTGGCTGTGCTGAACATGTTCCATACATTTTCTCATTAATCCTCCCAACAACCCTGCAAGCAGCAATGACCTCCACTCTGAAGACTAAGAAACCGAGGCTCAGCAACAGAACCTTGCCCAAGCAAGGTCACACAAGGGCGGAGGCTGAATGTGAACTCCTGTCTACAGGACAGAGCTCATGCTCTTGACCGCGGACGCACACTGCCTCCAGTCAAGCTAAACCACCCCAACAGTCAGGTTTACAAGCCACAGTGCTGATAACGTTACACACTTCTTTGCAATCTCACAGACAGCTTGGATATGAAGATAACTCATTTTTTGAAGACAAATACATGTTAAGTATTTATCTACATGAAATAAACACACGTGCATGTTAAAGATATAAAAATACCACTGATAATTCAGTAAAAATGTCTAGCATTCTATATATACATATTTCTACTCCAAGATTCTTTGTTGTTCTTTTTCGGTTGGTTTTTAAAAATTTAAGGCTTCCCTGGTGGCACAGTGGTTGGGAATCCGCCTGCCAATGCAGGGGACACAGGTTCGAGCCCTGGTCCGGGAAGATCCCACATGCCGCGGAGCAACTAAGCCTATGCACCACAACTACTGAGCCTGTGCTCTAGAGCCCATGTGGCACAACTACTGGAACCCGTGCTCTGGAACAAGAGAGGCCACCACAATGAGAAGCCTGCGCACCGCAACGAAGAGTAGCCCCCCCCTCGCCACAACTAGAGAAAAGCCTGTGCGTAACAATGAAGATGAAACGCAGCCAAAAATAAAATAGAAAAAAAAAAATTTAAAGGCTGCTTTTCATTCCATACTTCACATACTTCTAAAGTGTTTTTGAGAGGTCAGGGTTAGTTTCTAGTTTGCAGTAACTTAACATTAGCTAAAATGCAGCTACAATAAAGTAACCTATGGGGAAAACAGCATCCTCACCACCTTAAATGTGTACTATGACAAAAGCATTTCTATGATTAAACATAACTGCATTCCTTCCACTAGATGGTGGGACTGGATTAACAGGGAAATATTTACTTAACAATCTTTAACGAAATTAATGTACCTGTATTGCCAAATTCAAGCACTAAAACTAGGTTTCCTTCTTTTGTTAACTTTTTAATATTTCTGATAAAAACATGAAAATGGAACACAAAAATCACAAATGTAAAGCTGTCCAAAGTTCAAAAACTGAGTTTTCTCAACAATGTTTACTACACTGCACCCAATAGTTAACTAGACTTTGTCTTTTTAACAGCTGAGGTCTGAGTAGTGAACTTAAGAGCAAAGTTCTCACGGTCAAAAATCATTGTGCAGAAACAGTGAAAAACAACACAACTTTATTTTTACCAGTTTAAGGTGAATCACAACTCTTACAAATTAGAAACTATTCTTTTTTTTTTAAGAAACCTCACTTGAAATTAACTAGCTGCTCTTCCCCAGCCTTAGCCCTCATGGGAAAACTCAAGTATTTAATACAAATTTGATTTATAAAGTTATACTGAGTTAGTGCTATAATCAAGACACTAACTCAATAACATGTACAGGCTTGATAAGACCTGAAAATTATCTTCACTTGATTATTTAAGTGGCTAACACATATCAGTATGATTCAGAATCTTCTGGCTTGCTATAACACTAGCTAGGAGGCGGCGGGGGGAGGGGGCAGCAAGTTGTTTCTGACACTTTGTCACTGGCTTTGGACTCCACCCCCATCTACCCCTGACCTCTGCAGAAGATGACAAACTACTATATTCATCGACAGCTTCTTACTTGTTAGATGAAGAAACCCTGTTTAGCTGAAATTTAGCGATTAGTACTTATGATTACCAGGTGATAAAGGGAAACAGCCTGGCTTCATAAAGGTCTCTAGCAATAGCATGCAGTGGATTGGAAAGATAACTACATAATGAAGGCAAACATAATTAACATCAAAACACTAGCTTGAAAAAAATGACTTAAGCCACACAGATGACTTTTTTTTTATGCATACATTTTTATTTTAAAATGCTGAAAAATTTTTTATAAAAAAAAGTTCATGAAAAATTTCAACATATACCCAGGCAGAGAAAATTCTATAATAAAATCCTTTGTACTCAATCACCCAGTTTCAAAAATTATCAATTCACAGCCAATCTTAACATCTTCTATAGTTTTGCCTACTTCCCCACCCCCAGAACGCTTTGAAGCAAATCCCAACTTTTTGAGAACCCACACTGCAATAAGAAAACGTCTATATAAAATGAGTGACCACAAGTACTTTACTTCCAAAAATTAATCATAAATTGTATATTGACTCTGTCCCCCTCTGCTCCGATACAAATGAGTCCAATGAAACGCAGAGCCCTATAGAGAACAGTATCCCATATTCAATAAAAATGGGGATAACTACTTCAAGTTTATATGTGATGGAAGATCACATGTCAGCAAGACATACCCTTTTAAAACAAAGCATCTTTTCATGATGTCATTAGCAGAGAGCTAGGATAACCTCATACCTGGTAGAGTAAGGCAGATGAGGCTGGCGATCAGTAAGGTTATACACATGAAGACAATCAACAAAAATATCTGCAAGGCAAAACACAGCAGTGCATAAACAGAATTCATCTGTGCTCAATGCATTTTATGACACTCCTCAAAGAATCAACACAATTCTCCCAGTAAAAAACGATCTGCCTATATTTGTATTTCCAGGATCCCTTCCATTTCACATAAAAAGGAAATTTTCATTTTAGGTAATATTAACTATAATTTTGGCCGAAAGGAAACTGTGCCCACTTTCATATAATCAGATACATCAGCAAGTACCAATACATTTTGAATCAGAGAGCACAAAAATAAAACATAATCAGCTTAGGGCTTCCCTGGTGGCACAGTGGTTGAGAGTCCACCTGCCGATGCAGGGGACATGGGTTCGTGCCCCGGTCTGGGAAGATCCCACATGCCGCAGAGCGGCTGGGCCTGTGAGCCATGGCCGCTGAGCCTGCGCGTCCGGAGCCTGTGCTCCGCAACGGGAGAGGCCACAACAGTGAGAGGCCCGCGTACCGCAAAAAAAACCAAAACAAACAAACAAAAAAACATAATCAGCTTAAATTTTCCCCCACTATTAATTAAAACTAACAATATTTGCTTATTTTTATCAAATTCTCAAAAACAACTTCTCATGAAAGGAAAGCTTATTCCCTAACAGTGCTATCCAATTAGAACTTTCTGTGATAATGGACATGTCTACTCCTGCACTGCCCGACACAGGAACCACTGGCACAAGTGGCCACTAAGCACTTGACATGGGGTCACCATGAATGAGTAACGGAATTTTAAATTCTACTTACTTTGAGTGTGTGTGTTGTCTACAAGAAATGTACCTTCTTTTCTTTTTTCAGTTTCATTGAGGTATAAATGACAAATAAAACTGTAATATATTTAAAGTGTTCAATGTGACTTGATATATGTATACACCGTGAAGGGATTCCCACCATCAAGGTAATTAACACATCCATCACACCACATATTTACAAACTGTATTTATTTTTAATTAAGTTTAAAAGTAAACAGCCGTTGTAGCTATAGCTGGTGGCTCCTATACTGAGAAGTGCAGATAAAAAGGAAATACACTGAGACAAGAGGGAAGTGGCTACCCCGGACAGAAAGACAGGGTGCTGCTTGCCTTGACCTGACTGACTAAGCCCAAAGGGCAGAGCTCCAGCAGGAAGACTGGAAAGCACTGACGATGATAACACTCCGAGAGGGGGCTGGAGCCTTGGTCAGCTTTCGCCGCCAGAGAAATCCCTTAGTGATTCTCTCTCTAATCTAGGCCAGAAGTACCTTCTGCTTAGAAAATACCTTTTGTCAATCCGAAAGCCTCAAGTCTCACAGCTCCACCCCCATCTCTGAGAGCTCCCTCCCCAGCTCTTGCAACTCGCCTGCACCTCCCACCCCCCACTCCACACATTCACCTCCCTGCAGGTTCCATACCTACCATGGCTAACCTGCCTCTTGTCCTGACACAGGGCTGGAATGCCCTTCCCACTTCCCATTTTTTAATCTGCCTGACCCCAAACTTTAAAGACTTAAAGGTATCAACTCCTCCTCCACGAAGCTTCCTGAACAAATTTCAAAAAAGTGTTTTGCGGAGCAAGAAGTGAGCAATCATATGACACGCTACTAATATAGCAGGTGACGTGAGGACTAACACCTGGCCATTGAATCTAACCCCATGAAGGTCACTAGTGACCCTTGACAGGAACAGTTTTGGTGAAGTTTGGGGTAAGTCTTGCTGAGCCAAGTACTTCCTTAACTAATCTGGTCTTCAGTTTTATCAGATGTAAACAAGAGATTACTACTCATACCTTGCAGCATTGGGATTAATACTACAAGGATTAAAGAGAGGAAAACACTAAAATACCCCCTCCAGTTCCTGACACACAGGTGAAATGAATCAGGAATGGCAACTTATTTGATCTAGGGTCTTCTATCTTGTTCCTTTCCAACAGCAGGGACCAACAGCACATGGACTCCCAACTCCACGGCTTACATCTAAAATTCCATCAGCTTATCCGACATTTACATATATTATGTGTTGAGAGGCCTAAAATGTGGGTTCTTGTCAGGAAGACTGCAAGATGCGTCTACACAGAGGACCATATACTAACAGCGCCGATAACAGCAGAAAAACTCCTCAACAGAAGCTGGAAAGTTCGATCCCTGCTAAGTCGGGGCAGCACCTACCCTGAGTGGGAAATGCGGGGGCCGGCGGTAAGGCTGGAAGCCAACAGGCCCGCCCTGCTGGAGGATGGCTTGGTGGGCTGCATGCAGGCCCTCCCCCACCACGGGGAGGGCGTTGTTATTTCGAGCGTGCTGGTTATTGTTAGCTTGTTGGTTTGCACTGTTCTCATTTTCTTCCTGGTCTCCCAACAAATAGGAATGAAGATCCCTGTGTAAAAATTGCATCAGTGAAAATGCTCACCTCAGATCAGAATAAAACAGAAGACGTGAGACGCGAGACTTACTTTCTTGGTAATTATTACTTAGGGGAGAAAATGTATGAGTAGAATCTATGCACAGCACTGCTATTATCTCAATCAGCTCTAAATGTTGCTGCGTGCTTTAAATTAGACCTTCCCAAACATAAAGTTAATTAGCCTACAAAATACCCATTCAATCTATTTTATGTTTTCTTCAGCCAGTATCTGAGAAGAATCAGTAACTGAAAAAAAAAAAAAAATGTGCAATGCCCGAGATACTCTATGTGAAGAATTTTAGGGAAAAAACTATCAACTTCTTTTTTTCTCTGTAGATGACTACTGTGTCTGCTGTGACACGCAGCTCGACTAAAACATCAAGCCACAAATCAGTTAAGGCACAAATGAGATGGGGGGAAGGAGAGGGCTCACGGTAGGGCACTGAGCTGTTAGAGAAGGATAAATGTTCAAATACAACCAAATGCATATAGGCATCCCTTGGAGATACTGTGGATCTAGTTGCAGACCACTGCAATAAAGCCAGTATTGCATTGCAATCAAGTTTTGTGGTTTCCGAGTGCATACAAAAGTTATGTTTATACTATACTGTCATCTATTAAGTGTGCAGTAGCATTATGTCTTTAAAAACAATGTATATGCCTTAATTTAAAAATACTTTATTGCTAAAAAATGCTAACAATTATCTGACAATGCAAGGTTGCCACAAACCTTCAATTTGTAAAAAATACAGTATCTGTGAAGCACAATAAAAGAAAGTATGCCTATATTTCACATTAAGGTATCTACAGGATGCCACATATTTTCTGAAAAAATGTTTAAACTACCGAGATTAAACTTCTAAATAAGTATATAATATATGAAGCTTGAAAAAACTTAAATGCATCCTGCTGACTAAATGACTGAGAAACCAAATCTGAGAAGAGCTAGCTCACTTATCAGGTTAGGACTTCTAAAATAAGGGTAACTTGGTTTGTTTTTAATGCACTGAAAAGTATTTTATTTTTACCCTGTGTAATGAAATGAAAGAACCTGGGCCAGCAGCAACCCTCTGTGAGAGGGTAAAAACATGTACACATTTCTCCATAAAAGGATACACAATGATTAGAAAAATAAGAAAAATTTAAAACTTTAATAAGCTTTAAACAATACACCTGCAGATAACACTAAATTGTCTCTTATTAAAACTAACTTTTCCTGAGTGGGGCATACTTTTTCAGAAAGGTTATTAAACTGACACAAATGACACACGTACGAGTCACCTGCCTGTACTTACAGCAAGTATCCAGCAGTAACAGTCCACGCTCGCACCAGTCCCTTCAGCCACTGCCGCGTGTGTCCCTGTTCAAGTAACGCTGGTAAGACAACTTGAAGCAGAAGCAGCTCAAGGGACAGTTCACTCACTGGAGCATCACTGAGAGTTACGAAAAACCATATTTTACAATGTGAATTCGATTTTCCCTTATAACTGTTAGACATCATATTAGACATTTAATGGAATGACAGCAAAACTTCTTGAAGAGTCAAATGAACTCACTGTCTTTATCACCTCATATCCATTCTTCCTTAAAGAACAAGGAACATCCCTCAACCAAAAACTGCTCCCGACAAGGGTTGCAATGACCTTCGTGTTGTTAAAGTGGCAGTCAGGTCTTGGTCCTCACCTCATGTGCCGGCTTAGTAGCGTATTACACAACTGGTCGCTCACTGCTCCTCAGAACACTTTCTCCATGAACACCTTTCCGAGACACGCTGAATGCGACCTCCTGGGGCTTCGAATAGCACCTTTCTGTAAATTTCTATATACTGCTCAGACATCTTCCCTAATTCCTAATTTATACATCCAAAGTGCCAACTCAACGTTTCACAGTACACACGAGACATCTTAAGTTGATCATGTTCAATATCAAATTCCCACTCTTCCCCTTAAATCCTGCTCTTCCGCAATCTTCCTCATCCTAGTAAATGGCAACTCCATCCTTCCAGGTGCTCAGGACAGATACTTAGATCCCTGACTGCCTTTCTTCACCCGACATTCAAACAAGCCAGAGAATCCTACTGACTGTACCCTGATACCCTGAATCTAACCACTTCTCATGACTCCACTGCCACTTCCTCCCTCTCAGCCACCGTCGCCTCCCACGGGGATCACGGCATTACCCCTAGCTGCCCTCCTGCTCCGGCCCTGGCCGTCCCAACCCTGGCTCTTGTCACAGCCTCCAGAGTGATTCCTGTGAAACTTCTGTCAGACCACTCTTCAGCTCAACCTTTCCAAGAACCCCCCAAATCACTCAAGTTAAAGCCAAAATGCTTACTTACAATGGCTTACAAGGCTCTCTAGGACCTGGCTTTCCATGACCTCTCTGACCTCACAGCCAACTACTTTTCTCCTCCTTTTACTGCAGCCAAACTGGTCTCCCTGCTGCTCCTCAAACAGACCTCAGGCCACTGCATGTGCCCACCTCCCCTGCAAGGACACTCTGCCTTCAGGGGTTCACATGGCTCCCTCCCTCATCCCCTCCTCCTTCAGGGCCTTCCTCACCTGTCACCTCCTCAGGTCCTCACTAGTCACTTCCTTGCTTCGTATTTTCCCATAGCACTTACGACCCTTTGACATATTATGTATTTTATCTATTTTATTGGCTGTCTCCCCAAGTGAAATATAAGCTCCACAAGGGCACAGATTTTTCTTGATTCTGTTTTGTTCACTGTTACATCCCTTGTACATAGAAAAGAACCTGTTATATAATGGGCCCTCAATTTTGCTGAGTGGAAGAACAGACTAAACACTGTTACAAAAACTTAGCTAAAATTCTAGGTATAAAGAACTACCAAAAAATGGGTCTACGCCAACAATATATAAAGCCAGAAACCGTGCTTCCTGGTTCTCACTGTGACGACCCAAATACATAAGGAGGGAGAACCGACTTTCTCTAGGTAGGGAAAAACTCAGAATAAAACCTCGATTTGGATTTTGACGAAAAGACCGCAGAAGCATGCCAGGCAAACATGGGGAAGAAGGTCATTCCAAACAGAGAGGGAAAGACCAGGAGCAGCTAGGCATTTATGGGGAGACTCAATGGAGGCTGAGCGTGGCTGGAGAGGAGAATTCAAGTCAGACAATGCTGGACAAGATGCTCGAAAGGCAGTGTGAGATGCCGAGCCTTGGATGTCATTCTAAATGACCCAGATATTATCGTGTACATTATGGAGGAAGAGGCAGGTGTGTTAAGGATGGATTATAAATGGGAAAAAAACAGGAAGGCCTAAACTAAGGTATTAAGTGGTAAATCACATTGAATTAGACAAGAGACTGTAAAAAGAATTAGAACTGACAAGATTTAAAGACTAATTACAAGTAAATTTGAGGAAGAAATCCAATTTGCCTGGCATATTTAGGTGATGGAAGGGATGAGGCAAATCACTGAAAAAGGGATTATAGGAGGAATGGTGGAGACTAGGTTTCCAGGTTACTTAAGTCTTTAAATCAAAAAAAGATTTTCCATTTATAAGCCATACAGCCTATTTTAATCTACAATTAAGTGTATATCTATGGCTACATTACTTATGATGTGCTTTTCATACAAAGATGATGCTACTAGGTATCTCTCATTAGGAATGTTAAACATTACAATGCTAATCAAAGGCACACTTCATTTGCAGAAAAGTCAGTCCTTCTTTGGAACATGTAACTGCTAAACTAACAATTATGTGATTTAGAACATGGCAAAATTTAGTTATCAGATGATTTCTAATATCTGTAAGAAATGAATGTTTTAAATAAAGGTACTCTGAATATCAAATTCCTACCAGAGTTAAATTAGTAAAGTTTCCGAATTTCAACAACTTACCTATAGAGCATGACATTGTACGGAAGAAAATTAGGCAGCAGACTCTTAATTATCCGTATAGGTAGCCAAAGCATCAGGAGTACAATGGAGCCAAAGACAATCTGCAGCAAGAAAAAGGGCAGGGGACCGCTGTAATCACTGTAAATCTGAGAGACAGGCAGACTTCTGAACGTACACATCCAACACACCATCCAAGTCTATACGCGCCCAGGCCACTGAGTGTTCTCATTCAGCACACTATACTTGGCTCACTCTATGTGGAGACTGCATACCTGGGACAGCTGCTCCTCTCTCTCTCTAGGACACGAAGGCTCAAACAGGAGCCACAAAGGATAATCACTGCATGGTATGTGAAAAGAGAGCTAGAAACTCATAATGAAGGATCAAAATTGCCTGCATCTTAATAAACCACCTGTAACAATAAGACATGACCCATACTAATGGCTACAAAAGTTTCCAAAGAACACACATCATTGCTTTTAGAATTTTATCTTGGAAAAACTTAGATTTAACTAGGTAATTTCTTCTTCCAGGCAGGGAAGAAACTTTGAGTTGCTTCTGTTAAGAGTTTAATTTAGAAGCTATTAACAAGTCTCCATTGCTTCAATGCAAATTAAATGTAATTCAGAGACCCATAATTTGGCAATCAATTATACTACTAAAGAACCAAAAGGCATTTTTCTTTACTTACATTTTATTTTTATCAAAGTAACCAATAAAACAGCTATTTGATAACCAACTTCCACAGGCTTAGATAAACTTAATTCAATCTACTCTACCAGTCCTCCTGACCAAAAAAAAAAAAAAAAAAAATCTAAAGGGTAGCCCATTTTACTTCAAAAACAAAAAAAAGTATGCTTACCACTGACAAAATAAATCTTCGGAGATGCCTATAAATAGGCAAGTGAATCATTTCTTGTACTGGATTAAAATCTGGATCATTCAAATTCCTTAGAAACCATAAGACACCAGGTCGAAGTACCTGCAAATATATTTTAAATGCTATAAATACTTACCAATGTCTTCAGGCTCTGCATATGAGCTAAAACATTAATAGAGAAATAAGCTCTTAAAATTATTTTGGCATCTTATAAAATGGGCCCTAGAAAATTCATATAGTTTTCCTGGGAAAAGAAGTTCCTAAATCAGAATCTTTATTAAAACTATCCTGTGTTTGATGTCCTTTGATGCTTTTAACCATTCAGTGGAAAAATTTAAGTACAATTTGTCAAGAAATCTAGATCTCCAAGATGAAAAATAAGTTTTGTTTGTTTGGTTTTTTGGCCTCGCCACGTGGCAAGAGGGATCTTAGTTCCCTCATCAGGGATAGAACCTATGCCTCCTGCAGTGGCGGCACAGAGTCTTAACCACTGGACCGCCAGGGAAGTCTCGAAAAATAAGTATTTTTATAAAAATTATCACTATATTGTATAATCTGGAAAGGATTAGGTTACAATTTATAAGTGTCCTAAACGGAAGATGTGATTTCAGTCTCACACTTCCCGAAAGGAGTTACATTAATTAAAAAACTTTCAGTTTCTCAGTATCTTCATTTTACCATCTACATCTTTCCCCCTTGCTCAGTAGGAAGCATCAACCCTAAAGGCTATGGGCGATGGGCAATGAATGGGTCTGGGGATTAGTTCTGGGTGGCTCACACTCACTGAGCTACCCTGTATAAAAAGCATCTCATCTGCCCAAATTCTATTTCTCCACCTTCCAAACAAAGGGGTTATGATATGTGAGCTTTAAGGTTCAATCTAACTCTAAAATACTAGAATTCTGTATCAACAAAAAACCACCACATTGATAAAATGAAAAAATTCAGTATAAAATAATCACTGAACAACGCAATTTAAAGGTCAGGTATAATTACAATTAAAAAACACATTATTAATGTAGTCTCAATCACTAATTTCAAAACAAGGATACAAGCTTTGTTTGCAAACAGAATTTACTGAACTTATACTATATGATTCAGGAGAATATTTTGGCCCCCAGGCTCATCCCCAGCTCCTCAAATCTCTCAAAGAGCAAAGTAACCAAGAACTGCATTAAGCGTTTGTGCTTCTGTGTTCCATTCACACTGGATTAGTCGTCAGCCTGCTCCTTTGGGCCCTGCATATCTCCATCACCACTCTCAATGGAGTAAGCTGACTTGTTCCATGGCTGTATCCCTTCCCAGGATGCAAAAATCAAGGAGAGTGGAGACTGTGTCTCTGTTTCTCACTATTACCCCAGCATACATCACAGTGTCTGGCACAGAGTGAGCATGCAGTACTATTTGGGGAAAGAATGCACAGAGGAAAGTACACTTATCAGAATTACTCAAGTTTTATACTTCATTTTGTAGCAGATGACTAAGCATGAGATGTATACTAGTCAAATACTGACCCTATTTTCACTGCCCCCGAATCAGTAAGGACTGCATTCTGAAAACAGGATTAGTAAAAGTACCCATCTGGTGAGTGAACCAGAATCATAAAGGACCCTCACTATAATTCTATACTTTAGGTGTCTGCTTCAAGACCACTTTACATATTTGATCCTGCAAAACCATACCCTTTGGGTATTTCCAGCATTAAATGTCCCTGGATGAAGTCCAAGACAGGCTCACATCACATAAAGTTCCAAGAATATGTATTTGAGGATGGTTAAAATACCAAGTAAAACAAGTGTTTTAATTTAATTTTTATCCCTCAGTCTATTCATCTTTCAAACTCAAAACTAATTAGACAGAAATAATAAAACTTGTCAATTTTTGAGACAAATTACTAAAAAACAGTTTAAAGCAATTGAGCCAAACTAGGCTATTAGCTGTTCCCTCTTAGAATAAAATAACAGAGAAAATGATTTAGCTAGGAAACCATCATAGCCTTTAAGGCATGACTTATGGTTAAGGCAAAAGTCCTTTTCGTAAATGTACAGTGTTGGAACTTCCCTGTAGAACTTACCTCTCTCAGTAACAGAATGAAGGAGGCAAAGTAGAACACATATACCATTCCCACCAGCCAATGCAGAAACATGGTAGTACCTGGAGCCGACTGAAAGCTCAGTTCTCGATCTTTCAGAGTAGCATCAAACATTTCCTAAATCAAAACAGTACACGAGAGAGATCTGTACTGCTTACATCTGCTGAATTAATATCTTCATATTCTACGAAGTGAATGAATCACTATGCATGTAGGTTCTGATGTTTCTAGAATTACAGTTCTCTTAAAGCCATTTCATCGTATCAGAGAAATACAAATGATATAGGTTGGATACCATTTCAAAGACGTATATGACACTTCAGAAATTTTACAGAGGCAATACTGATAAACCAGTTGGTGAATAAGAACTTTACCAATATTGCTATTGTGAAAGAACCATTTTTGGTTAACATAATACTTTCCTTTCTTGGTTACAGGTATGAATTCATGACAAGTTTTAATAGTAAGGTATGGGAGAAAATGTTACTTCAGAACCAAAGGCAGTTTTTCTACATTTAAATTTTTTTGAAAAGTAAAAAAGTGGACTTCCCTGGTGGCACAGTGGTTAAGAAACCGCCTGCCAATGCAGGGGACATGGGTTCGATCCCTGGTCCGGGAAGATCCCACATGCCACAGAGTAACTAAACCCGTGCGCCACAACTATGGACGGAGACTGCGCTCTGCAACTACTGAGCCCACGTGCCACAACTACTGAAGCCCACCCTCTTGTGCTGTGCAACAAGAGAAGCCACCGCAATGAGAAGCCCACGCACCACAACCAAGAGTAGCACTGCTCTCTGCAACTAGAGAAAGCCCACGTGCAGCAACGAAGACCCAATGCAGCCAAAAGTAAATTAATTAATTAAAAAAGAAAAGAAAAAACTGATGATCACTGACAGTCATTAAAGATTTTAATCAAGACTAAACACTTTAGTTAAAACAAATGGTTAGGTTGAATTAATTATTACAAAGGCAGTCTTCTTTTCAGATTACTCTTTTTCGGTTTTTATTTTTTGCACTGCATGGTGCTGCCTGCGGGAGTTCCCCAACCAAGGACTGAACTCAGGCCACAGCAGTGAAAGCACCCAGTTCTAACCAATAGACCACCAGGACCTTCCTCGAATTACTCTTTTTATACACAACGTCTTGGCATCTTCATAAAACTCAAAAGAGTTAAACGAGGAAAAGAACTCTCCACTGGTTATCAGGAAGGTTCCAGTCAAAATACTCTAACATCAGAAATGTGCACAGAGCCTCACAAAAATCAGGTACTCAGGAAAAATTAGCAACATTAAGACTCTACAATGATACATTCTCCGAAAAAACAAACTATTATCAAATATTGACTTTACATTAAAGGAACACACCCTAAAGACCACTTTTTAAAAAGCCTTTAAATTATCAGATTGTATGACAATGAATAATAAACTCACCAGGGAACAAATATCCAGCCACCAGCCACAAATGAGAGGGAACACTCCAATTTCTACCACCACTAGCAAAGAGACCTTAAGTAAAAACAAAGGTCATCAACATCATTCAAATGGGAGAAATCATTTCCAGTCTTAAGTTATAACAGGAATTACCTTCACAACAATATAGCAGACTCCCAGCAAGCGACGAGACCTATGAAATTTAACAAGAGTTGCCAAGCCCTACAGCATGTAGTCAAGGAAAACCTGAACATTTAAAGAAAGATACAGAAAAACAAGGTCCTACTGTATATAGCACAGAGAAACATACTCAATATCCTATGATAAACCATAATGGAAAAGAATATTTAAAAAAAGAATGTATACATATGTATAACTGAATCACTGCTGTACAGCAGAAATGAACACATTGTAAATCAACTATACTTCAATAAAAAATTTTTTTTAATTAAAAAAAGGATACAGTGAAACAGGTAACTATTTAGGTTAAGTTAATATTATTTGACAGAGAGAATTTATTCCATATTTTTTCTGCTCTCATCCTCACTACAAATACCTACAACTTCTACTAAAAAGACAAGTAGAGAGAAATAGTTTTGTCATTAATAAGAACAACCCTTGGGTAAGCACAATAACATTACTGAACACTAAGCTGGTTCATTAAAGGATACATGACAAATTATCAGTGTTATTGCTAGAAGTATATACCCAACTATGGTCGTGATTAGGCCTTCAAAATGGGATGCTTGGACCTAGAAATAAGAAAATAAATAAACAAAATGTAATTTCACCACATGGCCTACACCCCAGTTTAACAATGTTTATTAAACAATCCAAGTAGACTAAATGTGAACTATCTCAGGAATTTGTAACTAAAAAACAACTATAAAATCCCCTCTGGATGACACCTCTGCAAACCAGATTCTCCCATGGACTGCTATTTATTACGAAAAGATGAGGTAAAATGAAAAAATAACACTTTACTCAAACAGACAAAATAATAAGAGTAGAGTGAATTAAATTTTACAAAAATAAGAAAAAAGTTGTAACCATCTGCACTTCAGTCCATTCTGAAGTGGACCTGCTAAAGGCTGAGCACTGAAAAGAGCAGCACAGAGTCCAAGCCGTCCTCTGGCCAAGGTACATCTTAGCCACCCTATCTCCTAACCACAATGTTGCAGTTTCCCTTGCTCGCCAAATCTGTTTCATTATCAACTTTCAAAGAGTTAAGAGTTTGGATAGTGACATATACTGCCCAAGATACCATCACCTTTTGGTTCCTGAATTTCAGGTAGCAAGTGATGATAGTTTATAAAGTCAAAATTTATCAAAGCATTTATCTGAACTTTCCAAGTTCTTGCATTTAACTAGTGAGAATTTGGAGATCTCTATTAAATATCAGAACATGTCTCTTTGCCATTTCAGAAACTTCAGAATGTGATCTCTCAGGATTCACATATACAAATTGACCAGAATATTCCAGCTATGTCAGCTTTTCTTAAAAGACTAAATATTTCTGGGGACCCCCCAAAATAGTAGTAGTTGTCCATCCAAATATTTATCTAATTCTGAAAACCCGCAATAAAATGTCAAAATTAAAGCAAATTTCTTTAGAAAACACCACAGTCCATCATTCCAGCACAGATCAACATTTTAAAAAATTAATATATCATTACCTTTCTGAATTCACTATGGGGCAACTAGGGAAAAGGGAGAGAAAGGAGCACATAGGCTAACAGAGCAGGTCAAAAATCAGCCTGTAAGAAAACTTTCCCACAGTATGTCTCTGGCCTGCCCAACGGGAAGGAAGACAGTGCATCATGGGGCTCAGAGAACATCTTCCACAGCTGGCAACATGTCCTACTATGTCTTAGGCCACTTCTGGCTTAGAAGAGGTGAACGAGATGATGCTGGATAACTATTCCTTTGTATAAGGCAGACTGAGAAATGAAGTAACTCTTTACAATATTATTACTTAGTCAACATATATCAAATTTGGGGTAATTAATAAAATTAAGTTTGCAAAAGTATCATACTCACGTGTTCTTCAAATCCCAAACCAACAAGGGAGAAGTGGCCAATGTGGTACGGGCAAAATGCTAAAAGGGGGGGAAAACGCAATGAAAACTTCAAAATCAAAACAACGAACACTCTTACTACCAACCCCACTAAAAGGAACAACGGCTTCTTGGAGAAATGCAAGATCTCAGAACCAAAAATGTACTGTCGGGCTTCCCTGGTGGCGCAGTGGTTGGGAGTCCGCCTGCCAATGCAGGGGACGCGGGTTCGTGCCCCGGTCCAGGAGGATCCCACATGCCGTGGAGCGGCTGGGCCCGTGAGCCATGGCCGCTGAGCCTGCACGTCCGGAGCCTGTGCTCCGCAACGGGAGAGGCCACAGCAGTGAGAGGCCCGCGTACCACTAAAAAAAAAAAAAAAAAAAAGTACTGTCTGTGACATTCTCTACAACCGGAGAACAAAAAAGTTACCAAGCTCCTAATAAACTCATGGTGAAAGGACACAAGAACTATTGTGAAAACAGTCTCACAGGCCTGTGGGAAGAGAAGAAGATATGAGCATCCAAAAAAAAAACCACAAAAAAATCCCAAAACTGATGAAAACACACTGAATACATACAAATTCATGAGTTCATAATACTCAAAAAAGGGAAAGCCAAAAACAAAAACCACAAAAGGAAAAAAGCAACATAATAGAAAACACTTTTATCACTAAGGAAAGTTGTTAGAACATCAATTCCTTATCCTGAAAACTAATAATTTAAGGAAAAAAGCTGCACATCTGTCCTGCTTCTTCCAAACAAACAAATTCAGGTTAAGTAAATAGTTCTAGCTGATAAGATCAAGCTCTTCTTTACAGAAAAGCCAGCCAATAAATGCATAAAAATGACAGAATTTGAAAATCACCATTTTGTAATGCCTAATAAAAATAAATTAATTCAGGCAAGTATCAATGGATAATAAACATATTCGGTAAAATGCTGATGGAACACTAGATATCTGCATAATACTAAAATACCACCTCCCACAGATTACTTTCTGATGTTTAAAGGGAAAAATGAAACCTAACAATAGAGGCTTCAAGATACTATCACCTGAACCACAGACAAAGGTGGATAACCAGACATCATGTACCTCCTGATATGTCATAATAATAGGCAAAGCATGACCAGTGAAAATTCTGTCCCAGAAGTACTGAACCTGAATCTAATCAGGCCTCAGATTTAACTTCCAGTTTAAAAGAAATATGGAGACAAAGGAACAAGGTAACAGAATCAACAGGACGTCATCGGAAGAAAGTAGAAAGTGAGACATGTAGAAGACAGCTGACCTAGTGTCATCAACAAATCAATGGCAAAATAGGGTAGGGGTAGATGAGGGGAGCAAATAAAAAATATTCTAGATCAGAAAAACTTAAGATTTAACAACCAAAAGTAACAGTAAACTACCAGGTGTAAGACAGGCTCAAGGATGTACTACTGTACAACAAGGGGAATACAGCCAATATTTTGTAGTAACTGTAAATGGAAAGTAACCTTTAAAAATTGTAAAACAATAAAAAAAATTTTTTTTAATTACTGTAGGTTTAAAACAATTTCAATATCTGGGTAAGGTAAACCTCCCTCAATATACTTCTTTCAAAATCTCCTTGACTATTCTCAGCTCTGTTTTAAAAACAGATGAACTTTAGTGCAATTTAATGAATTTTTTTTTCCAAAACTGAAAAAAAAAGGTAACAGGTAGACCTTATTTGAATTCTCATTCAAACAAAGCAACTATAAAATGATATTTAAGGAGACAATCTAGAATTTTTAATATGATCTATTATTAGGTAATATTAAATTCTGGTAATTTTGTAAAGTGTCATGATATTCTGGTTAAATAAGAAAATAGCCTTAAGACAGGAATAAAGACGCAGATGTAGAGAATAGACTTGAGGAACCGGGGAGGGGGAAGGGTAAGCTGGGATGAAGTGAGAGAGTGGCATGGACATATATACACTACCAAATGTAAAATAGCTAGTGGGAAGCAGCCACATAGCATAGGGAGATCAGCTCGGTGCCTTGTGTCCACCTAGAAGGTGGGATAGGGAGGGTGGGAGGGAGATGCAAGAGAGAGGAGATATGGGGATATATGTATATGTATAGCTGATTCACTTTGTTATAAAGTAGAAACTAACACAACAATGTAAACCAATTATATTCCAATAAAGATGTTTAAAAGAAAAAGAAAATAGCCTTAAAATGTTCATATTAAGAATTTTGATAGTCTCTTTTCCTCAAGTCTTTCTTTCCATGTTAATATAACTGTAATTCATTCTCAGTTAATAAAATTTAATTACCTTTTTTATGGCAAAAATAACGGAACAGTATAGATTATTAGGAAAGGTGAAAGGGAGACTCAATCATAAAGACAAAAGTCAGAGTGAATCTACAGGGATCTGGCTGCCAAACCTTTTTGACCAAGTATTCATAAATAGAAAATTTTTTTAACAGGTATTCCCAATACACTTGAATTTCTTTATAAATTATACACATATACTATTTTATTAATATTATGTGTATTATGAAGCACAGGCAAATTTTAAAGCGTGCGAAATAACTATATGCAGAATTTTTCCTATTTTATTCTCACACCCAACTCTGAGGACAACTCAAGCAGGCCCTTGGGAAAGGCAAACTTTCCAATTTCAACTCTATTTATATATATAAATATTAACCTAAAGCACCAATTTTAACAATCAATTTCTATCCCATTACACAGAAACTACTAGATAGGTACCCTGAAATTAAGATCAGTTTCTTAGGATTGTTCCCTTCTACTGAGACAGCAGCACTGTAAGGTTTTATTTCTGCAAAGTATAATACATGACCACAAAGGTCCAAGAATGCCAGTGGAAACTGCAGTAAAGCAACCCAAGTAGGAAAGAAACATGAGTGTTGCTTAATCCCAATGACTATGTTCATCTAAAAGGAAAAGCATATGCCTGAAAAAAAGAGGAAGTTTTCCTAAAAAGAGGAAAACTTCATGTTTCATTTCAAAAGATCCTAAGTATAATGTGCATACTAAGACAAAAAAAATTTTTTTCATAGTATAAGCTTAGGAAGTTGGATTAGAAAAATTTACTTAGTTGCGATTTGCTTTATATAAACAAGAGTTCTTATTTCTATAATTCATGCTTTAAAGGTGACTTATTCCTTTAAACATTAATTTAGCACTAAGTTTTTCTTGCAAGAACAAAGACTAAAGTCTATATAGATCATTTTTTCCTCTCAAAGAAAATTTGGTCAAAATCAAGAGTTTCACACTCTATATATCAATTATTTTACGTAATGAGAAACAAATGCAGAATAATCTGCAGACACATTTTCACCCCCAAATGCAAGGGAAAACAACAAAGAATGGGCTTCCTGTTAATTTGCACCATCTTAAATATCTACTAAAAATTAAGAATGAATGGAACTTTTAAAAGATATTGTGTTTCAACAAGATACAGATAAATTTCTTTTGCTCTTTTATAGATAATATTCAGAAAACAATTTTTTTGTCTCATCCTTGATCTATTTATTCAGTCTCTTCTTTGACCACATGGCTTCCTATTGAAGACAACTGTTTCCTGATGAAAACACTGCTTTCTAGTCCCTAACACAGAGCAAATAACTTGGAATTTGGTGGAAGAAACTTGGAAAATAGTCCTCCTTCTTAGGAGTAATTCATATGCACTAAGGAAGGAATTTCTCAAAGATATTCCCTATACAGAGATCTGCAGCCTGAGGTCTCTCTATGAGACACCAATAGTACAGTCTAACAATAACCCAATTCTATCAGACTCCACCTTGAGGAACTGAATTCTAAAATCTTGGTTTACTCAACTGTTTCCCTTACCTTTCCCCAAAGCAGAAAAACCTGTCAGCTACATCTCAACCCTGCCTTCCTTACTCTCATGACTCCCAATGGGAGGGACTCTTAGTGTTGTCACAGAATCCGCATAGCTACAGTTGTTAAAGTGTTTGGAAGTAAACTTTGCTGGAATCTGGTTCTGAGGGGAATTACACTTTCCTCAAGCCTATATCCATCTCTGCGACAGATCCCAAGCCAAGGTCTCTGGTAAGGCCTTGGTCAGGATTTTAACAGATGAAAACAGGATCTTCTGCCATAGGGAAGAACACACAGATAATCAGCACGAAATTAATTCCAGATGTGGAATATTATATAGTCTCAAGTCAGTCTAAAATTGGCTTCTACAAAGAGAGACAGAAGTGCGCAACAGAAGCAAAGTTGGTAAATAACCGTAGTCAATGTTGCTTAGGAAAGAAAGTAACTGTATACCTGGTGTCTTCCTATACCAGATGACTGTCTAAAACTGTTTCATATATTCCTAAGTTTAAAAACAAAACAAAACCTGTAACAAGACTCCTAGAAAACTAAACTCCTACCATAATACCATAAATAAAAGCATAAACGCCACTTACCAAAAACAAGAATGAACAGTGTGTTTAAAGACACCACCCAGAAGACATGTTCCTAAAGGAAAAGAGCATTAATAAAACATATTCATCTCCTATTTATGTTTAATCCATTTATATAGTTATAAGACTGATATTTTTACTATAATTTTGAGATTTTGTTCAGAAATTATGTGTAACTTCATTTTTCATTAGACAGCTCATAAAACTAAACCTAATGAAACTTAAAGTTCATAATGTCCACATGAAAAAAAAATCAAAGAAATCAATCCATAAACATTTCCTCTTCAGAAATTAATACTCTATCACAAACTATACAGATTCTCATAAATAATCGCCAGGTTTAAGTCATATGACACTAAAAAATTCTAAGTAAAGAAAAATTTGAAAACCACATTATTTCTGAACAACACATCAATGTAAACTGCACAGCACTTCTTTCAGTGTCCAGTGTGTTCTCATGCCTTAAGGTCACTTGATCTTCTCTGGTCCCTTCTGTCCCCATGGCTTTCTTTGTTCAAGTCTCAGAATATGTGCTCTCACCTGTCCACACTCCACGCTTATGTACTACCGCCTCCAACATGAGGCCCACCCATCTATTCCTCCGCATGTGCTCAGTCACGCTCCACACTATCGGGACACCCAAGCCTGTTTGCCCAGGCCCACTACCTCCCCCTACAATCAAGTTAAATGATCCTTCCAAGGGGGCCATGGAGGAATATTTTCATGAATCTTAACACGGTAAGATTTTCTTTTTAGAAAGATTATTCTAATCAGGTTCCCAATTTGCCACAAATCCAAGTGGCAAGAGGATGATAAGTCTGTTTAAGAGAGGACTACTACTGTACATTCCTACTTAGCATGTGGGCTCATATCACTTGAATTTTTCAGCTTCTCTGCCTTAAGGGCTCCCAAACTGTCCTTATCCTCAATATCTTTTGTGCCTCAACCTCTAGTTATCTTCTATAAAAATTCCCTGCTGACAACTCCCCTCTACTAAGAAAGGCCTGACTAAGCCCTCTTCTATGCCTCTCGTGTCCTATACACACTGTTTGTCAGTCTTTACCTAAAGTTCTTTGTTTACATGTTCATTTCTCTCTACTAAACTATAAAGAGTCTTTGAGAACAGGTACCCTATTTCATTCATTTCTGAATCATCCAGTAACTATCACAGCTGGCACATGGTACATATTAAATAATTTGTAACAAATGCATGAAGTCATCCTGTGGTTTTTTTCTAAAAATTAGAATGGATTTGAATTAACACCACTGCCTCAACGACTTCTATCACTCATCTATGAGGGACTGATAAAGTACAGAAATGAGTATACAGCCAAATAATACCCTCTACACTGACCATACTCAAGCCTTGAATAGGAGCTCACTAATATCACATTCTTACTAATCTGTGAATTATCATCAAATACATTCCTCAAAATCCTCACACTACTAACCTCAACTTCCTATTCTGGCCTGAGGAGCCAGCCTGAAGAGGAAGCCAACACTGTGGAAAGCAGAGGAGACAGATGGAAATTATCTGACTCTTCAATGACATTGCTGAGCCCCTGGATCAAGCACACCTGAAGCCCATCCTGCCTCTGGACTTCCTCCTGTGTTACTGGTTTGGTCAGCTGGGGTTTGGCTACCTGCAGCCAAAGTCATCTTGATACCTAAAGCTATTTAAAAATCCCAAATGGCAAGTGATTTTGTATTACAGAACCTGAGAAGAGCATCATTTCTCCTTAAAGAACAAGTTAATTAAAGAACTGTTCTTCACCTTACAGTTGTACTCTTTATTATTAAGGTAAAGATAGGAGAGGCGCAACAAACAGGGGGTTCTCTCTGTGAATAGTGTAAAACTGCGCTGTTTTCACCAGTTCTGGCATTAAACATTGCAAGGTGGGACTTTTTTTTTAATCATTTTTTAAAAATTTTTATTATTTATTTTATTTATTTATTTTTGGCTGCATTGGGTCTTCGTTGCTGTGTGAGGGCTTTCTCTAGTTGTGGTGAGCGGGGGCTACTCTTCGTTGTGGTGCGCGGGCTTCTCTTGTTGCGGAGTATGGGCTCTAGGCGTGCAGGCTTCAGTAGTTGTGGCACACGGGCTCAGTAGTTGTGGCTCATGGACTCTAGAGCACAGGCTCAGTAGTTGTGGCACACGGGCTCAGTAGTTGCGGCTCATGGACTCTAGAGCACAGGCTCAGTAGTTGTGGCGCACGGGCTTACTTGCTCCACGGCACATGGGATCTTCCCGGACCAGGGATTGAACCTGTGTCCCCTGCAATGGCAGGTGGATTCTTAACCACGGCGCCACCAGGGAAGTCCCACAAGGTGGGACTTTAAAAGAAAGCCAAGTATTCTTAACTACCATCAACTTTGAATTTCATTTTCTAAAAATCAAATATGTTTAATAATTTCCTTTGTAAATAATATTACCTTTATGCTTTGCCAGTTATTTTCAATGCACAAAACAGACTTTCTTCAACATATTAAGTAATCAAAAATCACAGGGCATTCTGACCTTTAATATAAAAAGCCAGAACATACTGTAAACCTGAAATCACTGAATCACTAAGACACATAATTAAGTCGCAATTCTGTTATTAAAAAAGATTAGCTTGCACTTCCCTGGTGGTGCAGTGGTTAAGAATCTGCCTGCCAATGCAGGGGACACAGGTTCGAGCCCTGGTCCGGGAAGATCCCACATGCCGCAGAGCAACTAAGCCCGTGTGCCACAACTACTGAGCCTGCGCTCTAGAGCCCATGAGCCACAACTACTGAGCCTGTGTGCCACAACTACTGAAGCCCTCAGGCCTAGAGCCCATGCTCCGCAACCAGAGAAGCCACCGCAGTGAGAAGTCCACGCACCGCAACGAAGAGCAGCCCCTGCCGCCGCAACTAGAAAAAGCCCACGCACAGCAATGAAGATCCAACGCAGCAAAAAATAAATTAATTAAAAAAAAAAAAGATTAGCTTTACTTACCAGAAAAACGAGTGATCCATCAAGTCCTAGCATCTAAAATAAATAATATGTATTAATTTAAGATGTAACAGGATTTTTTATTCTATTTATGAAAAAAGCTCATTTTCCTTTTAATATTTTTAAACATAATATTTACCCACTACTTTCCAATACAGCCTATCATTTTCAGAGAGTGAAAAACTTCTGTTCTTGGGAGTTTTATATTTTGTATCTTCTTTTAATCCAAATTATATGATTATAAAGTTAAAATTTTCTATCTTGGGTTTCAACTCAGTAGATATGGAGCCAGTCAAGATTTCATGATACAACAGTATTACTTTGTCAACTGAAGCATCAGAATAATACTTAAATTTAAATTGTTACTTCATTTTCAAAAGTCCACAATTTCAAGTTAAAGATTTTGTAAGTGGAGCAAGGTTTGTATTAAAGGCCAGAAGATAGAAAAAGGTATCAATAGACCTTTATCATAATATTTTTAATATTTTCATCACAAATAATACATTACTTAATTTTCCCTAGAAATTAAAGTTCTGGTAATTGTTTTCATTAAATGTAACTGGAAAATTAGTGTATACATCTAAATATGGTCAACTTTAAGATAGACATTAGGATTAAAACACTAGGATACTTGATAGAAAGAAGTCTTACTCACTCTTTCCCATGTAAGCTCTTCTGCAGCTCGGTCCCACTCTAAAGCATTCCAGTTCATGTCGTCTGGAAATATAATTGTAGTTTAGAGATTACTGATAGAACTTGAATTATAAATAAATATACTCTTTTAATTTGGTGTTTTATAACTGTTGTTGAGAAGGTAAACCACACTTAAAATATTTCCAAACTGAGTATTTGCTTGTTAGGCAATTTTTAAAAAACATAAATAAATACAACATATAAAATAAGATGATTCTAGATTGTGATAAGTGCTAGAAAGAAAATAAGCAGGGTTATGTGAAACAGAGGCATTCAACAGCTCTAAATCAAGAATGAATATGGTGGATTTGAGAAAAGTGAAGAAGCCAGGGGACTAGAATTCTCTGGGTGAGGAGGAGAGGGTGGCAGAAGATGCAGTATGACAGACAGACAGGGATCAGATCATACAAGAGGAATGTGAAGCCTGAATTCTGTTTTGTTCTTTAACATAATGGGGAGATCACTGACAGATTTTAAGGGCAGAGAGCAGTACAAACACTATGTGGAGCAAGAATGGAAGAAGGAAGACCAGGCAGGGCTTACTGCATTAGACAAACAGAAGGAAACAAAGGTCAGCACTAGGGTACAGGAGCCACAGTCCCAGAGCCTTTGAACATATACCCACCTCTCCCTGCAAAGGCCCCCTGCTCCCATTACACAACTGGCTTCTTTTCATCCTTCACGTCTCAGCTCCAATATCACTTACTCTGAGCTACCTGCGGAACCTTATTTAAAATAGGTCTCTCCTCAGTAGCATCCTCAGAGCAACGTGCACATTTACCACAATGTGTAATGACAAACTTGTTCACTTGGATATTTCTACTTCGTCACTAGACCAGAAACTCCATGAAGGCAGGGACCTGGTGTTTGAGTGCCTGGCACACAAGAAACACTCAGGTATCAGCAGTGATAAGTGGACCCAGAGACAGTGCAGCGCTTGACAGGAAAACTCTGGGGCCAGAGAAAAGAAAAGAAGGTGGTGAAACTACTGACAGCTGACTGGCAGGCTGGTCTCAGAAGTTCTTTACCACTCTGGAGTTATACTGCCAGAAAATGAGAAACTGGTTTCTTTGGGTGCTATCTGGCCTGCAGAGTACACTTCAAGAATTCTTCTTTGATAATAAAAGTTGTACTGACTCAATAAAAATGGCAAAGGAATAAGATAAAACTGTATCAAGTTCCATTTTAAAAAAACAGGATCTATTCCAACTTACAAATAATTTCTTCCCATCCATCCTATAAAAAGTCCTGTGTAAAGTAGAATTTTATTTTATCTCATCTAATCTTATTTTATTTTATGGCCGCACCATGCGGCACTGTGGGATCTTAGTTCCCCAAAGAGGGATTGAACCCATGCCCCCTGCAGTGGAAGCTCGGAGTCTTAACCACTGAACCACTAGGGGAGTCCCTAAAGTACAACTGTAAAACTCAAAATGTGCCCTGCTTCATAGAAAAAAAAAAAAGTATGCATATGTATATCCATAAATGCAAGTCTGTCAAAATAAAGTAAAAACAGGTTAGAAACAGAACTTCAAACCCATGAAATTTTGAAAACTCCAATGCTCCCCAAGGTGAGCTGGGAATGGACTCATGGTCGTGAAGGAAGGCTGAGCACAGGCCGGCGGCCATTACCCTGTGCCCCATTGTTGGCATCAGCTGCATCTTCCCCGCCCGCGTCGTCCTCCTCCTCATTCTCCTCCTCCTCCTCTTCTGCCTGGTCATCCTGGGCTGCAGGGTTTTCCCCCACCACTGCATTCTCAGCTGGTGGGTTAGCAGGCTGGTCGGGGGCAACATTTTCAGCACCATTTCCTCCTGCTGGAGCCTAAAATAACAGAGGAGACCAGAAATTTGGCTAACTTGCCTCAGTTTTGCTCTATTTTCAAATAGCACCCTCCCTTCTAAAAAAAAACAAAACTAGCAAACAGACACAAACTCTATTAAAATTCCAGAAAAACCCCACCTCTCAAGGGCATTTCTTCTAAATGTATCTGAATTTGGATCAACTTGGTATATAAGAACATAAACTCATTTAACAGTGTACATATTCATTCAATATAATTTAGAGATGAACATTTCACAAAGCATTACAGGAAACAGGTTAACAAATCCGGCTATCTTGAATACATCATTCCGTAATCCTTCTTTATAAGGCATCTCTTGTCTTTACTGACCACTTCAGGGATGAAAATATATTTATGTATCTGTTTACACACATACTGATTTATAACTTAATTCTCAGTTCACACTTGAGGAAAGGTTTCTCATTTCTGCTCAGGAGGGTAAGCCTGTCCATATGAACTTTATCAGTTTCCACAAGCACCCTTCTCTGGCTCTTCCTGAATTCTGCTACCTACCAAATGCAAAGACCTAGTTGTAGTTAATTAAAACACTGAACTCCTATGGAGTTAATGAAGATTCTAAAAGAACTGTATTAAAATGCTTCAAAATATGAGGTACAATGATGAAAGTATTAACACTAGGTAAAAACTTGCTTAATAGTCCCATTTTTCATATGTGTGGTTTTCAAAGGCGAAGTTGTATTCTTAATTCTGTAGAAAAAAGGGTATGGCAGAATTTGATGAAATCAATCTTCACACTAAAAAAAGCCAAAGGTCCTTAATTGAAAAATTAAGTCGTTAAGTATCGTTAAGTATTATTTTGAATTTTATAGTCAATTTTTTCATAATAAAATTTTACAAAGGGCAAATTGTTTTTGTATTGTGAGTAGCCAGTTTGGGTTCTTTTTTACATTTTCAGCCCTATAATTTCTCAGTAAACAAGATAATAAAAATCATTTATCATATCTTCCTCTTCTTAATGTCTCTAGCAGACACTCTTGTATCTAAGCATGTCATCTCATAAATAAAAAGTAAAACTGTACAAGACTGTTATCAACAGTACTCCAATTTTTCTACTTTTGGTAATGTTTCTACTAAAAGCAACAAAGGTGAGGCATTTTACACATGAAGAAACTAATGAACAAAGAGGGTAAGGGGGCTTCCTTAATGTTATGCAGCACGTCAGAAGCCCACGCAGGAGGTTTGTATATTAACTGCCAGGCCGGCGGTAAGCTGTTAACCCAGGCAAAGGGAATGAAAGAGCATGCAGTATACCCCCAGTACTGTTCCCAGTCTTGCTAGAAAACTAAGAGGCAAAGTAACAACAGTACTCTTTTGATTTTTCACATCTCCTTTAATCTTCTCCCAAACGTTGTCACTGTCCTGCTTTGCAATGAGGGACACGGGAGTCAAGGGTTTGGGTCTTAGAGGGTGACAATAATTCTTATGTCCTACCCAAATAAAATGAATTTGGGGATAGAGGGAGCTACCTCATTTTGGTGATGCCCAGCAGCGTTGAAGGGCGGAGCAGCATGCTCCAGCCAGATCGGGGCTCCCCCGTGGACTATCTGCTCTCGCAGCCACACCAGGCTGATGAACGCACACAATGTGCACGTCACCACAAAACAACCCTGCAAACAATCCGCCAACAAATTGTCCCTATTAAAAAAAAAAAAAAAGTACATAGAATTACTCCAAAGAACACTTAAAATTAAGAAACCAAAGGTAACAACATTCATTTTACATAAAAATCTCAGAAAGAACAAGAAAAGTCAGTCATAACTTTCTGGTGAAAAATCAGTCTCTCAAAAAGAATTATTTCTGAGGATGGTGGCAATTTATCTATCTTATAAGCTGGCCAAACATGTTTATTTATATATTTGTATTATATGTGTTCATATTATAGAAAGCAAAGAATAACATCAGAACTATATAAATTGGCTATCCAGCCTCTCTTTGAACATAGCTGAGAAAAAGGAAGGCAGCAAGCAAAAAACTGAAAGTAGCCAAATACTTGACAAAGGTCAAGTATTAAATACATGTAATTTCCTAAAGATACATGACTCTGTCCAACCCTTACTAAGAATATCCTCATCCTTATTTTATACACAAGTTGAACCAACTTAGTTAGCTGATACTTAAACCCATGTAAATGAACAGAATCAGAAAATCAGAAAGGTGGAGAAGGGCCTCTAGAAAGGCCTAAAGACAACATAAAGGAAGGCTGAGAAATACACAGTACACAATGCGTGAGGCAAAGGAGCCTGTGGTACATTTTACAAATGCCTCATTTAGAACGCAGATTAAATTTTGATGCCAACTGCAAATACACCAAAAGTATTAGTTTCTCAACAAATCCAGACAGATCAAGTATGGTTCACATGAAAATACACGCAGTATAATAATACTGAAGACCTCTTTGTTCTTTTCCTCTCTGAAGGAGCATATCCTTCCCTGGTCTATGTCTGATTTCAGAGTAATTCAAAGGTAACTCAAGAATCTTGGTAGCCTTTGGAAAATTCACCACCATAATAGACATTTTTCCCTCCATGGAGAACTTAAGGAAGGGTCAATTTGGGAGACCTCGGCCTGGTAGCTCCAAACTGAACTAATGTGGCCCTCAGATGTTATCTGGAATATACCTTAATCAAAAGAGGAATACTAATCACCCCCTTGCTAAGGACCCCTCCAGACCATTAAAATTTTGATAGGTTGGGACTAAAATACCCCCTTCTCTACTCCTTCCTTGTCATCAGCAATAAGAACAGCAACTGCTTATTGTAGAGTTTATTGTAGATTTTTAAATGGTGACAAACTGTAGAATCCTTTCCTTTTCCCTCACACCTTGAATCTGGGCTGATTTGTGAACTGTCTGGACCAGAAGCGAATTTCCTGAGTTCTAAAGCCTAGAAGAGAGCTTTCAGGTAAGCTTCCACTCTCACCCCTTTAGAATGCTGCCCTGAGGCCACCATGTAAAGAAGCCCCACTAGCCTTCTGAAGATGAGAAGCCATATGGAAGAGCCAAGGTACCCCATCTTAGACTACCCAACCCCAGTGACACATATGCATAATGGAGGCGAGCCCAACAGATAAATGGATCAGCTGAGCCCAGCCCAAACTGCTAACTCCCAGAATTATGAGCAAATAAAATGTTTGTTGTTTTAAGCCACTAAGTTTTAGGGACAGCATGTTTTGCAGCAATAGTTAACTGATAGACTGTGCCTAGAGATGCTGAGGAACTGAGCTACAGAATATGTAGCAGCTGCTAAGATATTAAGAAATTTTAAGTAAAATTTCAGAAAATGGATTCTATAGAGAAAAATGAAACATTACTCAGAAAAAATAAGTGATTTACTTATAAGTGCTTTCAGAAAAACTGGCTCAATTCTTCAAATTCTAAAAGGCAGCATGAGATTATAAAAGCAACCCACGCTTACAATTTCTTTCCACTATTCCCACCAAGCTTTCAGCATTCTTCCCATGTCAATGAGGAAGCTCATGAAGGCAACTCAGGTGTGGCCCACTAACCAATCAGGTCACAGAGAAAAGGAGAGCCTGCCAACATAAGGCAAGCAACAGCTCTGAGTTTTGGTGATAATTTTGCTATGTATTAACATAGTGCTCAAAATACATATAGTTTTTACATGTATTTGTGAATTTAATCTTTGAACAGCCCGCCCAAATCCCTGAGGCATGATCTTCCTCATTTTACAGATGAGGAAACAGGGGTTCAGAACTGTCCAGTGATTTGCCCAAGGTCACCAAAAAGTTGCAGATGCAGCAACTTTTAAATTCCAATGTCAGGGTTCCTTCTGTTACAACCAGCTACATCTTTGCATCACCTAAGTGATCATACTTGCCAAAAAACCAGATGTTTAATGGTTCCGCCAACAAGAAGTAAAGGTGGTAGGCAAGTAAAATACTGCCTTACTTGAGACTAAAATACTAAATTTTCACTGACATGGCTTCCATAAACACCTGTTTTTCACAAAGCCAAAGCCTACCAATTTAAGCTTTGGTAAACATTAACATATTTAGCCACTTAAAACAGAAACCATTAAAGAAGTAACACACCCCCACTTTACTGAACAGCACAGATGGGACCTCAAGTCACCTCTTCTAAACAACTGAGATACTGACTGGCTGCTACACTGCTCTCTCAAAAATTACAATGATAAATACAACTCTAGCCTCACACTAAATGGAACAAGACTGCCCTGTTTAGAACGGTTCTTTTATTCGTTCATAGATATTAAAATATAACTTCCATCACTCTTAGCAGTCACCCCTTGCTTTTTTCTGATCTCCCTCGCTACTTCTAATATGTGCGTTTATTTCGTATACGATTCCTAAATGAAAGCCGGAGGTGAGCTACATCATATACATGGAGACATATGAATGACACTTCAGCCAAGACTGATTTTTCTTGCCTCTATACTAAGACTGTGTTCTGGATGGCTGATATAAAAATCTGATGTCCAAAAATAGTAACGCTGTCCTATTTGTTTCACTGAATCATTTCACAGAAAGTCAATATTTTCATACAAAGGGCTACCTTATTACACTATTTCTAAATTCTCAAGTGTGTCAAATTACTGCTTCTCCTTTTTATGAGAGCCACAGCCATTAGTGCCCTATTTTCAAGATCCTTGTCTACTTATAAACATTACTTCGAAAGCTGTTGTAATGTAAATAAAGTTCAAGTTCAAAACCTTTTATCTTATCTATTCCCTATACTGCCAAAGAAACACATAAATTAAATAACTTGCCTGTTCTATCCAAAAAAGGTAAAACTAGCAAGCAGGAAAAACAAGTTGCAAACACATCTAATATTTCTAAGTATTTTCAGCCACGATTCAAAATAATGATGCAGACAAAAGAGACTTAAAAGACCTCCTCGATTTCTTTTCTATCAGAAATGTAACATGCTTTCCTGCTCTCTTCTATTGCCATTTGGCTTATTTTTATAATATATTCCGCATGCTTCTGTCCTAAAAGACAGTCTTATATTGTTCTTTGCCCTTACTGACATAGGGATCAGAAACCTAAGGTCAATTGGGTACAAAAGAAGATTTTAGCAAACAGAGGTGCAATCTTTTGCAAGCTTAATATTCTAATGATCTTGATACAGTTTATCATTTACAGCATTTCTAACATCAATAATTTTGAAAACACATATATGTCTTTCCCAAGAAACCGCAATTACAAAGCTTTATGTCAAATTAAAATACAGTAAAACCACCACAGTGAACAAGTTTTTACAGTCCATCTCCTAACAATCACAAAAAACATTTTAAAAAGAAATTCGACTCAAATGTCTGTGTTGTTTAAACACATGTTTAAATGAACGCCCAGCGTATCACTATATGGAACAGTACATTTCTTGCACTACACGACAGCTTATCTAACTAGCTGTCCCACCGTTACCAAACTGTCCTTTAAGATGGGTATGTTTTAAAACATCATTTATATATGTCAGCTACTTCCACTGTAGCTGTAACTTTAGAATAGGTAACAAACATAAGGTATTATTTGTCCTTGGAATAGAAGGACTTTTCAAATTACAACAAACACAAGTATGCAGAAGAAAAAATGAGCACCATTCACAATGTGCAGCCTTCCACCACCACGAGGTTCAATACTTACGTGGACAGCATGTCTAGTGGCAGTGTCAGCAGGGAGCTCACAGAGCCAGTAAACAAGCACTTGTAGATGCGACCTACCAAGAAAGGGCATGAAGGTATACAGTCACAACTCTCATCGTAACTCATACAGTTGCTCAACTAAACAGATAAAGTGGAACACTGCGAATGCCACTGAAATAAACATTTAGTCTTTGCAAGGTTGAGCCTCATAATACTAAAGTTAAAAAAAAAAAAGTCAAGCATTAAAACTAGTGACAGTAAAGAATAAATGTTACACAATGTTTAAAGTTTTGATTCTCTCTAGATTTACTTACTTGTTTTTATTAAATGAGCTTAGATGTTTGAAGGGGGCGGGGGGACCAATCTCAAGAAAAGATCTCCAAAATTATAATACAGAGTATTTTCTTTAACCTAGAATTCTAAAATTCATTGAGTCTGCTCATGAAAATAAAGTTTTGGGGATACACATTTTTGACATTGAGGACTTTTCAGTAGAGTACATGCTTCAATGCTATGAAGCAAACTAACAACCAATTTTTGACAAACAGATTCAAGGGTCCTCAAAAGGACAAAATCTTAAATCTGGCCATGAAGGGAAAAGATGAAGTAAGGGCAAATACACAGCCATCCCCTCATCCTCTTAGTCAGAAAAGGCAGAAACAGATTTGGAAATGAGGCCCAAAAGCTGAGGTTTTCTTTCAAACCAGTACTTGTGTATTAGTTTAAGCATTTCCTATATAGCCTTGTACCAAAAATTTAGTGACTTCAATGGCTGTTCTCAAATGCCAAGTCAAAATGGAAAGACAGGAAAAGATTTTCTGTGACAGGAATTACTTACATATATGTATAAAACATTCAAAGCAAGTATGCTTGTAACAAGTAAAAGTGACAAACAGCCAATTGTCTGTAGATAAGAAAACAGACTCATAAATTAAAGTCCTCCTTACTAGCGTGCTTAAAAATAAGGTAGCTCAACACATTGCTACAGGAAAAGACAGCCACGGGTACATTGCTAACTTAAAGAAAGAAGTTACAGAATGTGTAGTGGGTGACATAATTTAGATTTTAATTGTGTGTGTGTAAACAATTCAGAACAGAAATCAAGCTTGTTACCTGTTACTTAAATCCTCAAAGTCCTTACTTAATTTTTGACTACTTGATCTACTGATTTCAGAGAAGTGTTAGTCTTCCACTATAACTATGAATGTTTTACATATTTCTAAGTCCTGTTTGCTGGTGCATAGAAATTCTTAAGTTTTCTTAGTGGACTATGCCTTTTATTAATATGAAATAAAATGCTGTTCCTCATTTAAAGTGTTTCATCTTGAATAATGTCTGGCTGGCGAATACTGTTCCTGCGTTTTGTCAGCCTTTGTTAACAAATCCCTCTAGCATTAACCTGGGCTGTTTCGTACTTATCTCTTGTAGCGGAACACTTTTATACATACACAGTTATGAGGCTCTATCTACACCCTATGATCACAGATATTGCAATCTTATCTTTTCTTCTCTTTTACTCCCCTTCCTCAGCCCTCCCTTCTTGTCTTTCCTGTCTTTTGTCAGACTTTACAAATTTTACTCACTGCTACCTATTCCCGCTCCCTAGGATGAAAACTCATCATCTTATTTCTATTCTCCTAACAGTTACTTAAATTTAAGTTTTGTTACTTTTTTATTAAGATAAAATTTACATAAATATTAAGTGTGTCTGGGTGAATTTTTATATTCGTATATATCCGAGTAACTGTCAGCCAGATAAGATTCTCAACATTTCTAGCTCCCCAGAAGGCTCCTTCAAGACCCTTTTCAGTCAATATCTCCAGCAAAAGGTAACCACTATTCTGATCTCTATCATCATAGATCAATTTGGCCTATTTTAAAATTTCACATAAATGCAATCCCACAATCCATACTCTTTTGTGCCTGGCTTCTTTTTCTCAAAGAAGTGAAGTTTATCCATGTTATTCTATGTTGCGTCAGCCAGCTCCTTTTTCACCACTGTAGTATTCCATTATAGGGATAAGCCACACTGTATCCATTCTACTGCTGATAGTTGTTTGGTTGGTTCCAGTTTTAAACTACTATTATCAAAGCTGCAGTGACGACACCATTACACACGTCTTTTAGTGGACACAAGGTCCTTATTCCTGTTAGCAACATCCCCAGAAACAGAACTACTGGATCATAAGGTATTTATAATATTTACCACTGATAGATAACATCAAACAGCTTCCCAAAGTGGCTATACTATAATACTCTTACTATCAATGTATGCATGTTGCAGATGCTCCACATCCTAAGGAGGATTTGGCACTGTCTTTTCTTTTAATTTCAGCCATTCTTCTGAGTACATAGCAGCATCTTCTTGTGCATTTCCCTGGTGACTAATGATACTGAGCACCTTTTCACGTGTGTATTGGCTATTTAATCTTCTTTCCAGAAACACCTGTTCAAATCTGCTGTTCTACTTTTTAATTGGCCTGTCTTCCTTTTTCTTACTGATTTATATAGTTCTTTATATATCCTGGATACAAGTCCTTTGCTGGATATGTGTATTGCAAATACCGTCTCTCACTCTGTAGCTTGCCTTTCTCTCTCAAAGCTATCTGAGCATGAATTAAAGTTCTTAATTTTAATTAAGTCAAATTTCTCAGTATTTTCTTTTATGGTTGTTCGCCTATACTTTCTTTTAGCAGTTTTTTGGTTTTAATGTTCACATTCAGGTTTACGACCATCTAAAGTTAACTTGTGTCAGGTGGGCGGTAATGGTATGGGTCACTTGCTCCACATGCCCGTCCAGCTGATGCTGTACCATTTATTGAAAAGACCATCTTTCCTCCCCTGAACAGCAACAGTGGCACCTTTGCTGTTTATCACCTTTGCCAGTTCTGGACTCTACTTGGTTATTCCTGTATTTTTAATGCATAATTACACTGTATTTTCCTGTTTTATCTAAAGCATCTATAATTTCACCACAAATAAGACAACCTAAAAAGCTCTCAATTCTATCCTCCCCTCACAATTTCTCTTGTTAAGATCATCTAGAATTTTAGTTTCCAATTGATACCTAAAAAATTATTAATTATTGTAGACTAACAACAATTATGATTTAGCTGTAAGAAGCACTTGTTTCTTTTTCTCTGGAGCTCACACCTTTCCCTGTCTTTGATTCCTTGCTCGTTTTAGTAAAATATATTCTCAAACACTTTTTTCATAAATGATTTGAGGTAGTAAGCTTTCCAAGTCCTTGCATCTATTGAAATGTCTGTATTTTGTCCTTCTATCTGAGAATAATAAGATTTTGGGTTCAAAAATTTTGCCATGTGTTGACTATTCTGCTGTCTTCTAACATTCAATGTTGCTGACTTTAAGTCTGATGCCAGTCTGATTTTCATGATTTTGTAGGATAATCTGAAAGCATAACATCTATATACCACCCTATTCAGCATTGGAAAACTTCACAATGTGTCTAGGATTGTCTTTTTCCTTTATCACAGTCAGCTCTCTCTCTTTCAATCTCTTTTACCCTCTGGAACTACTTACTAGACAGATACTGAAACAATCGGATGTAGCCTCCATCTCTCAAATTTTTTCCCTCATACTTGCAACTTCCTGTCTCTGAGTTACATCCTGGAGAACTCCTTGCTCAATCTTCTAGCTCACTAATTCACTCTTCAAGTGAATAGTACCTATTCTGCTACTTTCGTAAGATTTTCATTTTTATAACTGATCGAGTTTATTTTACTTTATTTTAAGGAGACATGAGGATATTATTATACTTATTTAAAAATATTGTTTGTGGCTAACTTTAAAGAATCCTATCTATATACTCTGGCACCATATACTATCGACCCCTTTCCATGTCTTTAAGAACACAAAGAACCTAAAAAGAATCAACTAAGAGTTAGTATACCAATCTCCCAAAGAGCCTCCTATATTTGAAAGACACGCTTCCCAATTATTCAGCACCATTAGATATGTGTTTTTTAAAAGGGGATAAAAAATATCTCAAAAGAACCCATCTTTTGTCATCCTTGAAAGCTCTAATAAACTTCAAGGAATAAAATTCAATTTCCTTCTAATTATGGTTTGATTTTGCTTTTTCAATTCTTTCATGAACTTTCATTATTAGCCTCTGTATGCTGTGTTTTTCTTTCCCACATTCATTCAAGAAACTGACCTGTTAAAAAATGGTTTTTATTCAGCTGAATAATATTTCTTAAATGAGGTTTTCCTAATACATGACATTATAATATCAAATAATTAAGTATCATTCGAACAAAACTATGATGCCATATTACTTTATAATATTAAATAGTTGTGCAATGTTTAAATAACTCCAGCCACAGAAGAATGAATACTCACATGCTGTAAGAGGAACAACTCCCAACCATGCAAAGGCCACAAGTGTATAATGAAACCAATATCGTATTGCAGTGCCAATACTTGTAACCAGTCCAGCAAATATGTCTTGGATTGGAAGCCGCGAAGGCATATCTGGGGAATAAACTATAAGGGGAAAACGTTCACATAATTTCATGAAGATTCAAATAGGTTATATTCTAGGCAGGTAGCACTATCTTAACTTTCAACATTTGCAATTGCACTTAAATATTTTTTCCTATAAGAAAAATGAATCAAATAATTGCAATAAAATACTACATTTACCCAGAAGTCATTTATGAGAGCAAATCACATAAGAAATGTAGAAGCCAATGAAACAGGCCTCTGAGCAGGAAAAAATATTCAAGAGAAGTACACATCCCTCACTCATAGCCAGGAACTTTATGTAATGCTAATTTACACATATTTCAGCATTCAAACACTGTAATTATCTGGTTTCTCAAATTATAAAAGATCACATAAAGCAAAAAGGAGCAAAAGGTGAAGCTGACAGATGTCATCAAGAAAGAACCCTCCCCCATGCCAGCCTCAGAAATAGCACTCAAAATGCACAACAATCTGCAGCAGAGCCACTTCCTGTAAGAGCCAACAGCCCGCTGACGTCTGTTAGCCACTCCCCACCCCATTTTAGCACAATAATCAACATCCCAAATGGTAAATTAAGGTCTTCCCACTTCTCTGCAAAGTGTGGTTCAATATTCAGAAAAAGAGGTTCTGCCACAGGTAATATTGTGATTTATAAGAAATACATATCTGGTCATTCAAATGACCAAAATATATTTCTCATATACATTTGGTCTTCGTCCACAGTTCCTGGCTCACAGCTCCTGAAACTCTAAGAATTTTCTATGCAACGTAAGCCATAAAGGTGTCTTTTGTTATGTTAATGAGATGACTTTTGAACCTGTCTGGGGCAGGGGTGGGGAGAAAGAGTATGGCACGGGTTTTCCAAGGGAGCCAACCAAGTAATTAGAGGGTTGGAATTTTCAGTTCCACCCTTCAGACCTCTGGGGAGGAGCGAGGGACTGAAGGTAGAACCAATGGCCAACAGTCAACGATTTAATCAATCAAGCCTATGTAATGAGGCCTTCATAAAAACCCGTAAGGCCTCAGGTTCAGAGAGCTTCCCTCTGGTGAAAACAAGTAGATCTGGGGAAAATGGTGCAGTTTCCCTTCCCACATACCCTACCTTATGCATCTCTTCAATCTGGCTGTTCCTGATAATAAACTGACGATCTAATAAGTAAAATGTTTCTCTGAGTTCTATGAGCCACTCTAGCAAATTAATCAAATCAATGAAGGGGTCACTGGGAACCCCTGATTTAAAGTCAGTTGGTCAGAAAGGCAAAAGCAAAAGTAACAGCCTGGGTTTGCGACTAGCATCTGCAGGGGGTTGAGGGACGCCAGTCCTTTAAGGACGGAGCCCTCAACCTGTGGAATGGAATGCTATCTTGGAGCAGACAGTATGAGAAGTGGGTTAAACTGTAGGACGCCCAGCTGGTGTCCTGCAGAACTGCTCACTGATGTAGGGAAAACCACCCCACACACATGTTGGAATTGGTACCAGAACCTATGTACACACATTTTAGAAAGATTTCTTTTGTAAACGGTTCCAGTGAAAACCACTGCTCTACCACAGGTTTCTCCGAAAAAACATACAGAAGGAACAAAGGCCTCTTTCTCCAGTAAGGCCAAAACAAAGAGCTATGATAAATAAAGTTTTAAAATCAGTGATGTGAAATTTATGAGAGCACTATTACAAAACTGTTCACAGCTACAGACACAAAGGAGTGAACAAGTAACAAACAGCAACTTTTTACAACATACCCACAAAGACTTTAGAGGATTTTTGATATACAGGAGCAAGTCATTAAACCAGTAAACAGAGTTTTTGAAAAAGATAAACAGAGCACATGATGTCAAATGAAAACTAAAAGGTACAAACACAAGCTTTTATTGGCCTCAGAATAAAGAAGCTCACATGAGTATTTCTTATCAATCGAACTTCATGAAGATATTCAATTATTTAGTCTTGCAGTTTGCAATAAACCTTAAGCTGTACAGTTTTTATGCCCTACAGAAAATTAAAGACTACAAAATAACAGAATTGACATTTTTTGAGCACTATGAATACAAAGCTTCAAAAGTGAAACTGTAATGATTTTAATTATATACACTCATCACATAAAGACAAGGTAAAACTAACAATAATTTACAGAATTTACACTCAGCAGCTCAAGATGCTTAAAACAAACAAAAACTAAAGCATAAAAAAATCTCTGGGAGGGGAGAGCAATATACTAGGATCTGAGAATGAAAATGTGCTTCAAATTATTGATAACCTGCCAGTATAAACCTCTACTTATTTAAGATGAACAATATTAAGTATCAATCCATAGGTAAAGGAGTTATAAATACAATTAGAATTTTAAAGATCTGCAAAACATTTACCAAAGCCTACAAAATACTGAGCTTAAAAAGTCTTATTTTAAAAAAGTGAGTTGTCTTTATTATTTGTCTTTAGTATTTGTCTTTATTATTATTCCAACCAACATAATTTAAACTCAAAAGATGTCCCAAATTTGAACACGGATGGGATATTTGACAAATTCAAGGCATCAATAATTTTTCTGGGTAAATAATGATATTATAGCTGTATTTTTTTTAAAAAACCATTACTCTTTAGAGATACATGCTAAAATATGTACAGATGAAATCATAAATGATGGGATTTGCTTTAATAAGGATGGAGAGGTGAGAACAAGAGCATAGGGAATGACATGTAAAGGCTATGAGTTGAAAATGGATGAAACTGAGTGATGGATACATACAGGCTCATTATACCTTTGTACACGTTTGAACTTGTCTAAAAAAAAAAGAAATATCCCACAAATTAAATCACGTGCGTGTGGTGTGTTAAAAGCTGACGTGTGGTGTATTAAAAGCTGACGTGTAGTTTTTAAAAATATTTTCCAAAATGTTATAGCAATACTTTCTATTACCATAAAAGACAAATTAAGCTGAACACAGTTGCTTTAAAACTGTTTAAACACCTTTATGTGGCCAGTTATAACCTAGAAATGCAGTGAAAACTTCGAAAGAACTTACTTGGTGTGAAAGCAAATCTGTGCTTGCATAATTCACAGTATTCTTTTCGACTGTGTTTCAGCCACTGAACTAAGCTGCAATTACAAATACATTCATAAGTATAGTGTTTATAACAAAAAAACTTTTAAGGTTTCATTGAAAACTAATATTGCTTTACTAAAATTTTACATATCACAGAACTTTTACAATTTTAAATTTAGAAAGTCCTAAACTTTTTATCATTAATGCCCTCTAAGAGTACAGAATTATAACAGATAAAGATAAAAATGACATGTATTTCCTCTATTAAAAAGCAGTTTCAATTAACTGAACAATTAACTAATCAAAGTAAATTGTAACGTCCTCAAAGATAACTGAATATAGAAGAACCTCCAAGCATCAACATCAGTTCTAATATTGGTCTAAGGATACTGCTACCTGGTGGCTAGGTCTATCACTAATTGGCTGGCTGTGTGACATAGAACAAGTTACTTAACCTTTCAATGCTTCAGTTCCCTCATCTGAATAATCATAAAATCATAATCATACTCCACCTTACAGTTTTGTTGTAAGGATTAAATGAGTTAAAATGTATACAAGCACTGAGTTATTACCTTACACAAAGCATTTCCTAAATGTAAACTATAATCATGCCAAGCAAAACTACAACACCATAACACTTCCCACAAACATAAGCTCTCCATGGTAGAAATAAACAAATGGGTACTCACATGCATCTGAAAGACAATATACCAAAATGACATGGCATGGTAATAAGAAATATGGGTAATTTCCAAATTTTCACAAAAAAAATTTTAAAGAAATAACTAGTTACAGAGAAAGTTCACTGAAACAGTATCCCTTATATAGATGACAGAAAAGCTCAGACATAAAAATTTTCTAAAAGGATGACTCACCATTCTTGATGGATAAACTTAATACTGCCAGTACACACACAAGGATGATAAAGAGGTTTCTCAGGTGTTCCTTCTGACCGACACACTCTACATATGTCTATTAATGAAAAAGAAAAATTGAATTATCTTTGGTTATAACTTTTAAAAAAATAATAGGCCACCAAAAACTAAAATACTGCATGCTAAAGCAAGACTCTATCACTAGGTAAAACATTAATCAACATCATGGAAAACTAAAAAGTGTGAACAGGATGATAATCTAGTATATCTGAAACTTAAAAATTTTCTATTATATAAAAGGTCAACTGTCCCTTTGTATGAGAGCTCTGTAAATAAATCAAAATTGAAAATAACGGAAACTGTGGTTTACTTGAAACTGTACTTTCTCATAACTAACAGATTATAGATAGAAATATGCAAAATCACTTCACCATTCCTGTCCTAACAGTTTAAAGTCTAAAGTCCTAAGTCTGGTCCTTTTTGTGAAGTTTAAATTTCACAAAAACACATCGAAACAGCAGAGCGGCCCTACAGGGAGAGACAGACAGGAACAGACACACACACAATAGCGTGTGGAGGGGGCACCCCAAGACCACGAAGGCCAGAGAGAGGCGAGCCAGAGACCACCTTAAGCAGAAACTACGGAAGCTCAGGGCTATGGGTCGGCCACCAAAGGGCAGCAGCTCTTCCTTCACTCCCTCCACCCCCGCCCCAAGTGATTCTCATGGCACTAGCGTCAGTCTTGCCTGGGGTGGCAGGTGAGATACAGATGGCCGAAAGTTATCCCTCAAGCTCGCTTGCTCGGTCCTTAACGCGGTCTTTCTGCAGGACCACCTACCGAAACCTGGTTGCGATTTTCATTTAGACCATCTTCTCAGCAATCCACCAAGACCAAATGCCAACCCCAAGTGGGCAATCTGAGGGGCGATGGGCAGTATGAACAACGGGCAGGGACTTAATGCAAGCTTCTGATCTACTCTCTTACAGGGAATTCCTCATTAATGAGGAATAACTGCAACCCAGAGCCCAGGACTAATGGATTTAATAATGAATCCCCAGCACCTGTCAGACTGGGATACGCACATGCTGAGAAGCGTGGCGCAGTTACAGCCCCTTAAGAGCGTCACAGACTTGTGATTGCTCAATCCTGGGTGGCTAAGCAATATTTGTCGAAGTTAGGGATATCAAGCACTGGGGGTAACCTAAGTGGTGAGCACACTAGTCTCCCGGTTATCAAGGAGCCAGACAAATCACTCCAGCACCACAGAAAGGCCATGCACCACCACCCACGTAAGAGCTATCAAAGTGCCAATCCTGTCTGTGATGGAGTCGCGTAGGGTTGTCCAGCTTGAGTCAAATTAAGCGCAGACCACACCGCTGTGCCTTCAAATTTCAGCTCTGGAACCAGACACTCCAGCTACCACCATCCGAAGGACTTCAGTTTCCCGTAAGCTGCCAGCAATAAGCTGCCGGCACATTACCGGAAATAACGAGGGCAGTCGGCATTGTTTATGGTCAGACAACATGGGATCAGAATCTCTTCAAACCTCCCATTTTCACCTTCATCCTTAAGTAATGAAAACATCCATGGCAAAAGCTTTCACTCTGGTCAGTCTTACATCAATCTAAGACTTTGAGCTCTAGCGGTGCAGTATGAGCAACCCAGCCATCCCGTCTAATGGGCCTCCACAATCAAATTCCAACACAAACAAAACAGAACCACGCTCCCATTCCAGGATTTCCAGCAGCAGTGTGCAGGCAGCTCGCGCCTGCTTGGAGTACTTTAATTTCTTCAAGTGCACACTTCAGCCCACGGAGACTCGGCTAGAAGCCAGGAGGGCACTGAGAGGTAGGGGGTAGGGATAGGAACGGCGGCTCCCCATCCGCAGACCCGCACGGCAGATCACACAGCATTTTAACTGCACCGAATTCAATACCCTGCCACTGAAGCTGGGGATTACCTCAGCTGCCAGTACCAGATTTGCCACACAACAGATCTGCCTTAAAGGATTTTAAGTGGACTCATTCCGATTACCAGACCTCGAAAGTGTCCAGTGTTGTTTTTCATCACTGCCTCCCCACCCTCAGGTCGCGAGTGGCAAATCTGCTACCTTCCTAGGTTGGAGTAGTCGATTACCAGGCTTCCTGTATGGAATCGAATCCAGATTTCCCATCACCCGAATTCCCAGTCACGGTGGTTGCCATGGTACGCAAAACGGCTCCTTAATAGGGCCACAGAACGTGCAATCCTGGTCATCTAGAATCATCAGAGCAGAGCTGCTGATGCCCATGGGCATGGATTAGTTCTAGAATTACCACAGTTCTGCAGGTAGGAGCCAAATAAGCGCTCAAAGTCATTCTCAACATCAGGGTGTCTAAGCCAGAAGTGCTTAGACGGCCGTGGATTAACTTTAGCGACAGGCATGTGCTACGGCAGGATCAACCACTCAGGGTGGGTTTGAGTGCGAGTGTGGGGAGGCAGCTGCAGTCATAGGGCAAAGTGGTTTCCCCCTCATCCTGTCTCCCCGGCCAGCTCTCAGGCAGCTGCGGGAGTAGAAAGTAGGGCGCAGTAGCCAAAGCGCGGCAAGAGGTGTCCCGTAAGCAAGACACAGTGCAGAGGAAAGCGGCAAGAGACACCACTGGGCTTACACGAATGAGGGTCACCACGTCACCCTCCACCAACATGATGACTGGTCAGCCACAAGTTATGCGGCGATGAACTGGGGTGGGGCAGGGACAGCCTTTGTGGGCACACCTGGGCTAGCGGGATGCAGGAACAAACACCGGAAACAGTATCAACATGGGTGTGAACGGCTGATCGGCCGATGCCAGCCGGGTGCCTCCTAGACAGGGACCAGCCCCACAAGGTGACCTAGCCCTGTGTGGCGCAGGGAGCCGCGGCAAGGACATCACAGCGGGAGGCTGAGGGATGTGCCCACCCGCAAGAGACACAACGTCTCCCCACACTCCCATAGCACGGCCGCGAGGGGAAGGTGGGGTTGGGTGGGACTGGAGAGACAGCACTTCCACTAGCAGGACAGAGAAACACGTGAATACGACCAGACACTGATCTTCAGAAGACTCCATCCTTCTGAAGGACGAACCAATAAACAGAAAACTAAGCAAACACAACAAATCTAAATCAAGGCCCAGAGCTCTGCTCGACAGTCTAAAGTACAGGACTGGACTCACCTTGCCCTGCAAGGTCAAAACTATTTTCACCATAACACTAATAGTGTTTTACTCTCATTGTCTTGCCAGTGTACAGTGGAGTTTTCCAGAGGCTACATGAGACACCTGTTTGAATGCAGCTGCCTCCCATTAAACGAGACATTTAAGAGGTATGTAAATATAAAACAAATCCACTCTTCTCACCAATATTTTGGGTTTGGAATATACAGTTATTTTCATGAAAAAAATTTTATATTAACACATAATGAGTGTGTTAAGTGAATAAATATTTCTAAATTTTTTTATTCTCTTATACGGCAATTAAAAGCTCTTCTGAATCCTTTAGAAGAATTTACAGGGATCCTGAGACCAAAAGAGTTTGAGAACCACTGCTCTATCGTAGTGGTATGTTTAGGTATGCTGAGAGATAGATAGACAGATAGATTTTGCTCACAGAACATCTGAAAAAAATCAGAGAATAACTATGGCTCTCTCAAAATACACATATGCATACAATTATCATTATTGTATCAGGGACTTCACAAGCTCCACTGATTATAAAAGGAAAAGGGAAGGGAACATTAGACTTCTGAATCACTTTGTTTTACATGGATATCTTTTACATAATAATAAAAGTGGAAATCATATAATAATCAAAATGCAAAATAAACCAAAAACAAATCAAATGAACCTGTGTATATCAAGCTTAATCACAGAAAATAATTACTTTAGACTTTAAAACATGGTAATATATCCTCAAGTAGGCTATATCCAAAGACAGAAGGAACTATAAAGAAATCCTAAAGAGAATTCAGTAATCATCATGTTAATAGTAATAATATTGATTGTTACTTTAAAACTTGGAGGATAAAGACAGTAAGTATGATACTGGTATTGTGGTTATTTGTTTAAAAAAAATTATCTCTTAGAATACGTAAGTATTCATGGATGAAAAGATATCGTATCTGGGATTTCCTTTAAAACAATCCAGCAGAAGTGTGGGGAGGCAAGAGATAAAAGAATTGAGATAAAAGAATTATCAACCATATGCTTGTATCTGTTGAATCCAGATGCTGGTTATACGGAAGTTTATTACATTAATCTATTTGTGAGAGTTTGAAATTTTGTATAATGAAACTTTAAAAAAAACAATCAAAGGTTAACATGCAATTTGTAAATATCATAGCTGAACTTTCACTTTACTAACACTACCAAGTCCTATTTGTTTGTTTGTTTGTTTATTTATTTATTTATGGCTGCGTTGGGTCTTTGTTGCTGCACACTGTCTTTCTCTAGCTGCGGTGAGTGGGGGCTACTCTCTGTTGCAGTGCACGGGCTTCTCATCGCGGTGGCTTCTCTTGCTGGGGAGCACGGGCTCTAGAGCACAGCCTCAGTAGTTGTGGCGCACAGGCTTAGTTGCTTGGCGGCATGTGGGATCTTCCCAGACCAGGGCTCAAACCCGTGTCCCCTGCACTGGCAGGCGGATTCTTAACCACTGTGCCACCAGGGAAGCCCACCAAGTCCAATCTTATCAGTGAAGTTCTTTAGCAGGAGGTCTTTGCATGTGGTTTATTTAACATACACACACAAATGTGAAAACTCATGTTAGCAATTTTCCTATTTCACTGACCATGTTTTTCAAAATGTGTTAAAACTTTCACTGGCTATATCTTCATCAGGGAAAGAAAGCAAAATAAGATCTAAATAATCTGCCTCAACATTCCTAAAAGCCTACTGCTATGCAACCCACAACCCATTTCTATTAAAACCATTTCATCTAAATGACTCTAATACAGAATCTGGTCCAAGAAACAACATCACAAATCTCTTTTGCAGTACTGACTCTTGTGTTTCCCCACATGATGAAGTTGTGACTGAGTTTTGCTCAAGAGTACTTTATGTATAAATATTTCCCTAAATGGAAAGGCAAAGATTGTTGCTATAAATCAACCAGAATGGTGATAAGCCTCAGCTATAAAACTCTTCAAGGCAAACACTCAGCTGTTTAGCAGGCCCTGAGCCACACCTGATTCGGTGTGGCTTATCCACTCCTTATCAGGGAAATGGAGGTCAGGAAAAGCTACCTAAGAGATAGGCTGCAACTGCCATTGCTCTATATCCTCAACTCAATTTCCTTAGCTAGTCCGTGCGTATGGAGTAGAAGCAATGGAAGGTTCTTCCCTGCCAATCTATATTCCAGGAGAAAAATCTGAAACAAGGCACAGGTATATAAAGGTCATAGTTAAACATTTATTCTGGAAGAATACATAAGAAACTATTAACAGTTGCTACGTTGTGCGGATCAGGGTTGGGGGAAAGAAGTTCTTTCCTTATTTTATAAGTGTATGTTGCCTATAGTGCAGGTGTACCTAGGCATCCATGGATGGATTGCTTCCAAGAGCCCCCATGTATCCCAAAACTCCAGGGCACTCAAGTCCCATAGTTGGCCCTCCACATCTGCAGGTTCTGTCCACATCCACGGATTCAAGCAAATTCAGATGAAAATTCTGATCTACAGTTGGTTGAATTTACAGATGTGACACCCACGAATGGGACAGGGGCCAACACCATATAAGTACTGGAAAAGATCCGCATATAAGTGGACCCAAGTAGCTCAAACCAGTGTTGCTGAAGGATCAACTGTATATATTTGTGTAGTATTTTGCTAATATCTTACTTAAAATTAATAGTTTCCTATATACTTATGTTCAAAGACATGTACAAGAATGTTCATAGCAGCTCTATTCATAATAATGCCTCCAAAATGGAAACCACCCGAATTGCCTAAATTTGGCAAATAAATTTGGATAAATAAATTTTGGTATATTCACATAATTTAATACTTCATGGCAAAAACAATAAACCAACCAAAACCACAAACCACAATTTGGATTTATCTCACAAAATGATGTTGAGTGATAAAGAACCCCAGACGCAAAGAGTACCTACTCCTATATAATTCCACATGTAAAAAAATTCAGAAACATGTAAAACACATATCATTTAGAAAATAAGGATAAAGGTTCGCTCTAGAGAAAGGCAGCAATAAAGACTAAAAGACGAATGAAGATTCTACACCAAGATGAAATAGTAGGAGTTTTCTGCCTACTCCTCCTGCCAAGGACAGCTAAAAACCCCAGATATTATAATACAAAACAAACATAAGAAGACTCTAAAAGGTGAAGAGAAGGCAGATCAGCAAAAGAAGCTGGGACGCCAAGGAACCACAAGGCAGTGAGTTCTCTGGATTTGTGTTTTGCCTCAAGTATCCTGGACTGGAGGCTGAGGTGGAGAAGCTGGCAAGGTAGAAACACCAATGAGAACAGACAAAAAAAATTCCCCCCAAAAGCTTGCTCTCTCTCTAGCCAAAGGACCAGGGAAGGGCAACTCAGCAAGACAGAAAACTTGAGACAGTAACTACTGCTGTACCCCAGCCAAACAGTACAAGAAAAAAATTCGACCCTACCATCACCTCTAACAGTCAAGAACAAGTGGGGAGTAGACTTAAGATTAGCAAACTCTATTTCTAATCCTAGCCCAACTATATTATCAAGCAAGTTAATAAGGAAATGAGGATTTAAAACCTAACCCCCAATTCCAAAAGACAACTTTTTGACGTTATCATACACAACCTGTTTATGTGATCAAGTTTCCTTGAATGTTTTATTTTTTCATAATTTAATGTCAATATCTTATATATATCTACTATCTACCGCTCCAAATTTATAATTTTCTTCCTTTTGAACAGTAGATTTGCTCCCTCTAATGAAACACATTACTGAAATATAAGGGTAAAACTAACTAGTACAACAGCTAAGTAAGAAGTAGTTTTATTACTAGTGAAGCTGGATATTTCCACATTTTGCCATGTTCTCTTTGTGAACTATCTATTCAAATTCTTCGTCCAGCTTACTAATTCGCTCTTAACAATAAGAAAATAGTCCAAAAAAATTCAGCAAAGGATTTGAACAGATACTTCAGCAAAGAAGGTCTACAAATGGAAACAATGCTGACTCATTAAGGAAATGCAAATTAAAAACAAAGTTAAGATGCTGATGACTGTACAACAATGTGCTTATATTTAATGCCACTGAATCAGACACTTAAAAATGGTTAGAATGGTAAATTTTGTTATGTAAATTTTACATTAACAACAAAGCTTAAACCACAGTAAGATTACCACTACATACCTATTAAAATAACAAAAATAAAAACATATATACTCTTACCATACATCCAGCAATCCTATTCCTAGGTATTAACCTAGTAAAATGAAAACTTATGTTTGCACAAAAACCTATGTGAATTTCATTCATAATTCTCCCAGACCGGAAACAACCAACCCAAGCATTCCACAACTGCGGAATGGATAACTGTGGCACATCCCTACAATAGAATACTACTCAGCAATAAAAATGAACAAACTGCTGATACAGGCAACAATGTGACTATATCTTAAATGCATTATGTTAAGCTGAAAGAAGCCAGACTCAAACAGCTACATACTGTTTAATTCCACTTATGACATTCTGGAAAAAACAAAACTATACAGACAGAAACAGATCAGTGGTTGCCAGGTCTGGGGGTGGAGCTGACCATAAAAAGACACGAAGTTATTTTGGGGAGTGAAAGAACTATTCTATATTTTGATTGTGGTGGCTACATGACTATATGTACTTGTCAAAAACTCAGAGACATTAAATAAGGAAGACTTTAAATACACTTTAATTTTAATAAAATCAGGTTTTCTACAGTACTAGTGTCTAAACAGACATAGAGAAAAAGAACAAATGAGAAAAGGTAACGACATGAAAAAAAATTAGTTCCCTCTCTAAAATGTGTTCTAATGAAGTTGTAGATTGAAATATACCCCAATGAGCACATTTATTTCATCCGACCAGGTAGGAATTAATGTTGCTAGAGACTGTGGAAATCATCAGCATTGGTCATCAAATATTTTTGGCATTCTACTTTCTGGGTATGTGGCAGTACTGCACTTCCCTGTCACCTCTGAAATTATACCTGAACATGTGACTTGCTTTAGTCAATGAAATATGAGTTATAGTGATGTGCCATCACTTCTGGATAGAAGTCTTTGGGCACCAATAAACACAATCCATCACACTGCATTTTCTTGCCTGAACAATTGTGGAATCATGTGCTAAGCCATGGTCTCCAATCTAGATCTCCAAGTGACCAGCATTATTAGCAGGAGAATCTTTCCCCAGCCACACTGGACGTGATGTCAGTGAGAAACTTAAAGCAACCTTCTGTTGCTCAGGTTTGGGGGAATTTTGTGACTAAGACATAAATTAGCCTATCCTGTTTTATAAAAGATCTTAGCTGCTTCACAAAACAAAAACTAAAACAAGCACAACCACCACCAACACAGAAAGTCAAAGAAAACTCTTTTCACCATCTTTCCGTGCTACCGCAATGGTGTGCATGAATGACCTGGCTGATGCTCTCAAGAGCATTAACAATGCTGAAAAGAGAGACAAATGCCAGGTTCTTGTCAGGCTATGCTTCAAAATCATCTGGTTTCTAATTGTAATGATGAAGCATGCTTACATTGCCAAATTTCAAATCACTGATGATCACAGAGCTGGGAAAATTATTGTGAACCTCAAAGGCAAGTTAAACAAGCATGGAGTGATCAGGCCCAGATTTGAAGTGCAACTCAAAAATCTAGGAAAATGTCAAAATAACCTACTTCCATTCTTCTAGCTTGGTTTCACTGTACTGACAACCTCAGCTGGCAGGACAACCATGAAGAAACAAGACAAAAACACATAGGAGAGAAATCCTGTAATTTTTTTTCCTAGGAGTATATAACAATGTGCAAATAAAATGCCTCAATGGAGAAAAGGGGGGGGAGTCAAAGAAAAAATAATCTATTTTGTTTACTAGGATCAATCCCACTACCCAAAACCTCAAGAGAATAACAAGGCCAAGGGTACAAAAGGAGAGTGCAGTCTACAAAAGGTGCAGCCTGAGGCCCTTCACTAAAAATGAAATAATGTTCTGTGGTGGAGTAAGGCTCCACCAAATTTACATGCAGTAAAATTACAAATCTTGCTCAGGCCAAAGTAAAATCAATGCACTCTGCTGGTTATGAATGCAAACTTACCTAGAACAATAACGCAAAGCTCTTCCTGGTTTTCAAGGGTAAATTTCTTCTGTTAACTCCTATGGCAACTTTTGTTGCTTTATTTGAATACTTAATATCTTCACAAAGCATACCTTTTAGAAGTTCCTAGCACAGTACCTAGCTCAGTAAGGTTTTTTTTGAATGAAACCTTCAAGTCCTTAGTGACTGAATATGGAGACAGCCCATGAGATGAAAGGGAGGGGGAACACCCAATAGTGTGAGAGGTTATCAAGTTGGTGCCAGCTGTGGAAGTCAACACCCATTCAAGGCTAGCCCATCCCGTTAGTTTTTTTAGCCAAAAATCCAGTTCACCAAATATATTCTAAGTATCTACTATGAGAAAAAATGCAAAACAACTCTTAAAGCTTTGGGTACATCTTAACTCTTAAGCCACTGTCTATCCTGAAAATTGTTTCACGTAAGGTTTCAAAATGTTTCCACTTTCCTTCTGCTGATAAACTAGTGATAATTTAATAAACAAAGGGTTTAATACACTTTATTTTTTAGAACAGATTACACTTACAGAAAATGTGAGGAGACAGTACAATGCTCCCCCGTACACAGTACCCAGTATCCCCTCTTATTAACATCCTACATTAGGATGGTAGTTCTACTACACTTAATGAAGCCATAATGACACACTATCATTAACTAAAATCAACGGTTTATTCAGATTTCCTTGATCTTTACCTAATGTCATTTTCTGTTCCAGAATCCACATTACATTTAGTTGTCACGTCTCCTTAGTCGTCTCTTGGCTCTGGCAGTGTCTCACACTTTCCTTGTTTTTGATGACTTTGATTTTTTTTTTAAATTAATTTATTTTTTTGTGTGCATTGCATCTTCGTTGCTGCACGAGGGCTTTCTCTAGTTGCGGTGAGCAGGGGTTACTCTTTGTTGTGGTGTGCAGGCTTCTCATTGCAGTGGTTTATCTTTGTTGCGGAGCACGGGCTCCAGGCACGCAGGCTTCAGTAGTTGTGGCTCGTGGGCTCAGTAGTTGTGGCTCACGGGCATAGTTGCTCCGTGGCATATGGGATCCTTCCAGACCAGGGCTCGAACCCCTGTCCCCTGCATTGGCAGGCAGATTCTTAACCACTGCACCACCAGGGAAGTCCCCAGAATTGGTTTGATGTTTTTGCTCATGATTAGAGTGGGGCTATGGGTTCTGGGGAGGAAAATCACATAGGTAAAGTGCCATTTCATCACAGAATAGGAACGGTACATTATCAACATGATTTTTATGACTGTTAATGTTGACCTTGATTCACCTGGTTGCAGTAACAAAGGATTTTTAATAGCTGATTAACAAAAATTTTATAATTAGTAGCTACGATTACAGTAAACAAATATTGAAAATACATTATTAAGAAGTATTATTCAAAATATCTGTGGATAACCTATATAGCTAAAACCAGAAGTGTGGCTACATAAATTGTGGTACATTTACTACACAAATGTCTATAGTCCCTTAAAAATAGCAAATATTAACAGTTATATGACAATATGGAAATCTGCATAATGTTAAGTAAACAAAGCAGGAATAAAAAAATGAATACACACTGTCCTTAGAACTAGGGAAAAAACACAAAACAGCCTAAAACAGAAAATACAAAAAATGATAGCCATTATATTGGTTAGATGAGAACATGCGTGATTTCCTTCCCGTTTTCCCAAAGTTTCTACTGTTTCATTGCTACTTTTACAATTACAAGAAAATTTTAACTGCTAAAATTCTGTGAAAAACACTTCCATTTTGACTGTGAAAGTATACCTATTTTTTTTTTACCATGGATTTGGTAATTAGGCCTTGAAAGCATACATTTAAATTCCAATTCTCCATATATCCCAATTCTCCATATATCCCAAAGCTTAGTTATTTCTTATCTCTCCAGATTACTGATCATTACAAAACTAACATTCACCTATACTATTGCTCCTGGAAGCCTGAAAACTACATCTGCCTTGCTGACTAGGCTTGAGTTACATGCTTTCAATGAGAAGCTCTTCTGTGGGATCATAAGATGGTGGGAAGGTGTAAAGCCATTTCCTACTTCTGGCTCTAAAAACAGCAGTGGCAACTAACTGCAGGTACTGTGGACTCCTGCAGTAGTTAGAGTTCGTGGTGAGGATTTTGCCAGCAGTGGGCAAATGCAAATTCAGCAGCACAGGCAATAACTCCCAAGTTTTAGCAGGAGTGTGCCAAGTATCAATGTACTGAATATTTCCTCTCAGGTCCAAATTTATCCTTCAGTACCACCTGTTCACTGATAAGAGGTTGGACTCTTTTAAAGAGTTTTTAAAAATAAATTTGTCGGTAGAGGGTGCTGAAGGGACCACACAGGAGGACTGGAGCCCTCCTTGCTCCCGCTGCCCTGTCAGTAGGTTTGCTTTAGTATCCAACTTCTCACAGCCCTACTGATAACAGCTCAACACACTCCAGGCCTTGAGCCCACAGTGGTACCCTAACTCTGTCTGCATGCCTACCCATCAACCTTGAGCCTCCTGCATCCACCCTGGAGGGTTGTTTCCTGCTCACCCAGAAACTGTGGACTAGCTCTGGCTTGGACAACTCCATACTTCTCCAATGAGGTCTGAACCACAGCTGTGAGGAGGGGCCCTCACCCCTCCCCAGTCTGTCCTTACTTGGGCATTTTCCCTCAGGCCCACAGTACACTTTACAGTAGTCCTTACATCTTTATAATTATATAATTATATAATTATTCTAATCATAGGTTAACAATTCTTTCAACTTCCTCTAGTTAAGTTACTGTGTTTTCTGTCTCCTCACTGGATCCAAAGTGTCAAGGAAAAAGAAGATTCAAAGAAGAACCAAGTGGAAATTTTAGGTGAAAAATACAGAGAGTGTGGACTCACTCCTGGACTCAGGCTCAACAGCAGTGTTTGTCTCAAGAAAAAGCACTTGTATTACTCTTTGGAGTTACCAGCTGAACTAACTGCTTCCCCACCCCCACCCCCACCCCCCACGAAACACCATTTTTACTATGAGAAAAAACAAAACAACAACAAAATGACAAACAACAGTTATTCAGACAGATTTGGGTATTCGGCAGGCATTGTGTCACAAAAGAATGAAGTGAGCCTAAGAACCAAGGAAAACACTGACAATATTTGCTGCCACTGACAAAAATAAAACTTTCAAGCAAATATTAGGATTTTAGAAAACCTACATCCACCACAATAAGAACGACAGCTTCTCCAATACCTAAAGCCTTTTTGAGATACGTGGTGACATTAATGAATGTGACTTTTATGTTACACAGGAAAATGTGTCAAGATTTGGAAGATTTGCATAACTTGATCCAACAGCTACCAAATAATCAATACATGAGGTTACAAAGCCATGCATGAGTAAAAGACAATGGATTTTAAAAAACAGTTTTACTGAGGAATAACGGACATGCAATAAAATACGCTTACTTAGAGGTTATCACCTGATACGCTTGACACTGGTAAAACTGTCACCACAATCAAGATAATGAACATATCCATCACCACCAAAATTAACTCATGCCCCTTTGTAATCCACCTTCATCTCATCCTTTTCTCACCCATCTTGTTCCCTCCCAACTAACTGTTCTCCACAGCACGTATAACCATCTCATCATGCCACATAATTTACTACATGTTTATTTTCTGTCCTCCCCTCCTCCTCTACCAAGCCAAAAACAAGAACGTAGGTTCTATGAAAGAAGGGATTTTGTCTATTTTGTTACCAGCCTAGCCCAAGTGCATAAAATATTGCCTAGCTAGTTAACAGGTGCTCAATAAACACTTGTCAAATAAGTGCATGTATGCTTGCCCGTAAGCATGCCAAAGCAGTGAAAGTTGATCTGTGGCAAGAAGAATGAAGCAGGCATTACTGGAAGCAGAGATGAAAGACCATGTGGTTCTAGAAAGACAGTAACTAGCTGTCTGGTTCTGACAACTTCCTATCCTTTTAACTCATTACTTCCAAATCTAAGTCACCTCAAGGTTTTACCATAATAGATATAGAACATGATCAACTATGATAAAGTTCAGCTTCATCCCTTCCCAATGAATATGACTCATAAAGCATAAAGAACAATTGTTTTGGCAGTCCATAAAAATAGGTTGCTAAGATTTTATACTACATTCTGCTAGTGTGAGCAGTAATTTAGAAAAATGAAAAACATCAGCTCTATATATCACTGGGCTGAAATGAGAGCACCCTACTATGGCAAAACGTTTAATATCTTAATGAGAGTTTCATACATCAATACTTGCAACATTTACTCCAATGTTGCAGTGCTTTTACTTTTAAAAAATGTATATCCTTGAGCAAAGAACAGATTTTTTTTTTAAACTGAAAAATATCAGTGCTTTGCAGGATCAGATTCCTAGTCGATAAAATGAGGAAGATCTAAGATCTCCTCAAGCTCTGAAGTTCAAATATTTGATGATACAGAGCAGTTTACCTAACAGAACTTCTTTCAAAATCGGAGTCAATCCTCTTACACCCTGCCCCTGCCTTACCAACTAAGTTTACATCATATTCTAAATGCTTTGTTGTCATTTGAACAACTTTTCATTTCATCTTCACTAGGAGCAGATTCTGTCTCAAGAAACCACTTTCTTTGCTCATCCATAAAAAGCAACTCCTCATCTGTTAAAATTTTATCATGAGATTACAGAATTCAGTCACATCTCCAGGCTCCACTTCTATTTTTCTTGCTATTTGTACCACATCTGCAGTTACTTCCTCCACTGAAGTCCTGAACCCCTCAAAATCATCCATGACAGTTGGAATCAACTTCCAAACCCCTATTAATGTTGACATTTTTGCCTCTTCCCATGAATTACAAATGTTCTTTTTTTAAATTTTATTTTTTTTATTAAAGTATAGTTGATTTACAATGTTGTGTTAGAATCACAAATGTTCTTAATGGCATCTAGCATGGTGAATCCTTTCCAGAATGTTTTCAATTTACTTTGTCCAGATCCATCAGAGGAATCATTATCTATGGCAGCTATGGCCTTATGAAATGCATTTCCTAAATAATAAGACTTGAAAGTTGAAATTACTTCTTGATCCATGGGCTACAGAATGGGTGTTGTGTTTGCAGGCATGAAAACAACACTCATCTTGTTGTACATCTCCATCACAGCTCTTGGGTGACCAGGTACATTGTCAGTAAGCAATAATATTTTGAAAGGAACCTTCTTTTTTTCTGAGCAGTAGGTCTCAACAGTGGGTTTAAGATATTCAGTAAACCATGTTGTAAACAGATGTGCTGTCATCTAGGCTTTGTTGTTCCATCTACCGAACACAGGCAGAGTAGATTAAAAATAATTCTTAAGCACCCTAGGATTTTTGGAATGGTAAATGAGCAATGGCTTCAGCTTCAAGTCACTAGCTACATTAGCCCCAGCAAGAATCAGCCTGTCCTTTGAAGGTCTGAAGCCAGGCATTGACGTCTCCTCTCTAGCTCTGAAAGTCCTAGGTGGCATCTGCTTCAAATATAAGGCTGTTTCATCTACACCGAAAATCTGTTTTTCAGTGTGACCACCAAGAATTATCTCAGCTGGATCTTCTGGATAACTTGCTGCAGCTTCTACGTCAGTATTTGCTGCTTCACTTTGCACTTTGGTGTTATGGAGACAACTTCTTTCCTTAAACCTCATGAACCAAGCTCTGCTAGCTTTAAACTTTTCTTGTGCAGGTTCCTCAACTTTCTCAGCCTTCTCAGAACTGAAGAGAGTTAGAGCCTTGCTCTGGATTAGGCTTTGGCTTTAGGGACTGTTGTGGCTGGTTTGATCTTCTCTCCAGACAACTAAAACTTTCTCTATATAAGCAATATGGCTGTTTCTTATCATCCATGTGTTCACTGCAGGAACACTTTTAACTTTCCTCAAGAACTTTTCCCTTACATTCACAACTTGGCTAACTGGTGCAAGAGGCCTAGCTTTCAGCCTATCTCGGATTTCAACATGCTTTCCTCACTAATCTTACTTATCTCTAACTTTTGATTTAAAGTGAGAGACATGAGACTCTTCCTTTCACTTGAATACTTAGAGATCATTACAGTTATTAAATGGCCTAATTTAAATATTGTTGAGCCTCAGGGAATAGGGAGGCCCCAAGGAGAAAAAAAGAGACAGGAACAGAAGTTGGTGGGGCAGTGAGAATACACACATTTATCTATTAAGTTCACTGTCTTTGTGGGCACAGTTCATGGTGTCCCAAAACAATTACAACAGTAAATCACAGATCACCATAACAAATATAATAATAATGAAAAAATCTGAAATATTTAAAAGAATTACTAAGATGTGACACAGAGACATGAAGTGAGCAAATGCTTCAGGAAAAATGGCACCTACAGACTTACTCAATGCAGGGTTGCCACAAACTCTCAATTTGTAAAAACAAATTAATATCTGCAAAGCTCAATAAAATGAACACAATAAAACAAGGCATGGCTGTATTATGAGAATGGATTATAGAACTGTTGATTTTACAAAAATAAAACAATACACTGAACACTTTAGAGATCTTTAATACCTAGCAAACACAAAATATGAAGGGTCAAAATCCATCTGGCAAACAACCAATTTTCTAATAGAATTCAGTCTTGTTTACTACAAATATGAAACATTCTGAGCATTCTAACATCATATATGGTAACATCATATATGGTACCATTAGAGGAAAGCAACAGGCAATTTTTAAGAGATGGAAGAGCTTAACAATCTCTTTGCAGGTTGGTATTTCAGATTTCTGTTTGCTCAGATTAACATATTAAAAAACAGATAAGTAAACAACATCATCAGTGTTTTTAACAAGTGATAAAATTTAAAGATTTTAAAAATTTTTATTTTCTTTATGTTTAGCCATATTTTCCAAGTCTCCTACCAAAAAAAAAAGTTTCTTTTATAATCAAAAACCCAATTGCATTTTTTAATTGAAGAAATAACCTGTAATAACTCATTTAGCAAACAGAAGTTTCCAAGCTTTTCGGTGTCTTCACTTTGTCATTTTATCCTGAAATCTTCTGTAATCCTCCCTTTCCTTCCAGCATTTTTTCAAGTTAAATTTACATTAACTTTGAAAATTTCAGAAGACTTCCAATTTGGAATTTTGCAAAATTAGGCATTAGCAGTATTAAAATTCACTTTCATTTCATGACTAACAGTGTCATAAAACAAACGCAAAGTAAAGCTTTGTCAAATTATGTAGATGATTCCTCTTATAAAGGGAGTGACAAAAATACAGTCATCTCAACACTGGACACTGGGTATCCACTTATAAATTTAACCACGGAGTCTGACAGACCTGAGTTGGAATCTTGTCTCTGACATCTGTTACCTGTATGACCTTGGGCAAGTTATTTAACCACACTAACCCTCAGTTTCCTCATCTGTAAAAAGGGAATGGTGCCTACTTAACAGTCTTAGGAGAGTTAAATGAGATGTGTATAAAATGTTTAGTGAAGTACATGCCGTCCATCAAGTCCTCAGTAAGTGTCAGTTATTTCAATAGAGAACAGTGTTCAAGTCAGTAAATAAATATCATTTGTACCTCACCCTGACTGAGGGGGGTGGGCAGTGCACTAGAAGCACTCAGAAAATATTTCTTTCATGATTCCAGCTTTTCGATTCTGCAATTCATGAATCTCCACTATCATACCATAAGTGTATGCAATTACTAAGTGCCTAAGCTCAAAGAATGGGAATTTAATAAAACATGCCAGTATATATCAATCGATAAATCAATAAACACATGCATTACTAGACTGAGTCATTAAAATTTGAATCCAAAAGGATGTATGGATGTAGATGGAAATTTACACACTAGGACCACCTGTCAAAAGAAAGTAATTCCTAACCTCCTCAGCAGTTTCACTTTACTATTTTTTCCAAAGGAGTCTCCTGTGGTGATTACCTTTCACTCACAGCACATAATAAAAACAACTGAGCCATAATGAAAGGAAAACTGTGTAATCAGGATACCTAGGTTCAAATCTTTCTCTTACTAGGATGTGAAACTTGGACAAACTATTAAAATAACTAAACTAACTAACTTCCACACCTATAAAAGATAATAATACCTTCCTACTCCATAGGGATCTTAGATCAAATGTGAAGGCATGTAACTATGCTTTGTAAACTGTCAAGTATAACATGCAAACATCATTACAGTTGAGGTTCTTCCTATCCAAAGAAAGACTTCTTTAAAAAAAATGATAAATTGATCCCCTCCACGCATCACATATACAGACATCAAACTCTTCATCACCCATTACTGCACACCACGATAGTCCCCAACGATCTTCATCTAAAATCATCAAAATCACAACCTGTAAGGTTGCAAGACGCTTATCATATCCCCACATAATAAACCCAAAGCATAAATGTATCTTCACCGATAACCGCAACAACAGGAAAGCGATTAGGAACTTCCTCTATAGACTCACGAAATTATTCGATAAACTCCAAAAAGATAAAACTGCTTAAAAACAACCTAACTACCTTCGCGGGATCAGCAAATGCGTTTCAATAGTCACAGATGTTCAGTCATGTCTTCACTTCTGTATTCAGTTCACAAGAGTCAGCTTGTTCCAGAACAGCCACATCCAAAACACACGCACTCACAAAGCAAAACAGACACACAAAACTCTGCTTATTGGTGCCAGAGACTAAGCACAAAATAAACTACACCGAAACAAAGAGCCTTCCTGCTTCGAATAACCCCGGTGGCCCTGCCTCTGCCTCGCTTAGTAAACAAACAACTAGGGGCCACGCAAGCAGAGGGCAAGGTTTTTAAATACGGAGTCAGTTCACTCCACCAGGCCGTCACCTGGCGGGGTATTTTTCGCGAAGTTTCAGTCAACAAAGAAGTTTTATCGTGAAAGGGTCGGGCCCGGAGAGCGAGGGGCAAAGCGACATAAAGAAAGACAAAACCGAGTGGGAAAGGGCGTGGAAAACGCCCCCAGACTTCGTGCAGCGACCACGGCGCCGTCCCCCCCCCCCACCCGGGACTGGCGGGACAGAGGGGGCGGGGAGCCACGCCGGCCGCGGCCACCGCAGCCCGACGCCCCCGGCCCGGGTAGGGGTCCTGCGCTCCGCGCGCGCGCGCGCGGGCGAGAAACGGCCGGGGGCGCCAAGGGGTCACCTCCTGCTCCCTGCCGCCCCTCGAGCCCGCCGCTCGGCGGGCAAACGGCCCGGGCGCCTCATCCCGCCCGCCGGGTCGCGCCGCCGTCCCCACGCGCCCGCCCCAAGCCGAGGCGCCCCCGCCGCTCCGCCCGCCGCCTGCCTCGAGCGCCGCGGACTGGGCGCGGGCCCGGCCCGAACCCGGTCGCCAGAGCAAGGGCGCGGGCGCCGCCGACTTACCTTCCTCGGCGGTGTCCATCTTGTCTGGGGCGGCGAGGGGGGGCGGCGGTGACGCAGCCGCCAAGCTCCCGCGGCGGAGGCCGGAGCCTTCCGGCCGGGGCGGGGGGAAGGGAGGAGGGAGCGGAGCCGGGCCCGGGCAGGTGCGTTGCTCAGGTGCGAAAGAGGAAGCTAGAGGAAGGAGAGAGGGGGACAGGGAGAGGGAGAAAGGCTGACAGAAAGCGGGCGAGGGAGGGGAGGGGGAGGGGCGGGGAGGGCGGAGGGGAGAGGCCTGGGTGGGGCGCGGAGGCGGAAGGGGCGGGGCGCGTCAACGACAGGTGCCGTCACTTCCGTCGGCGGCCGCGGCGGCCGTGGCTCCTTGGCTCGGTGGGTGGCGGCCGCGGGGACGTTGCGGCGCCCCTCGCGGACAGCGGGTGGCAACTCTCGCGGGTGGCGGGCCGCACGGGCTTTGTCCCGCGGGCTGCGCGGGGCAATGGGGCTGAAACCTTAGAAGGAGCTGAGTTCTAATGACCCCGAGGGAGGCAACAAAGAAGGCGCAGAGCTGAGGGAGGAGAGCAGCGGGAGCGAGCGCCTGACGGCGAGGTGGCGAGCCCAGCGCCGGCCGGGCACGGTGCAGACAAAAGCGGGTCTCAGAGCTGAAGAGTTAGTTACCTGGGCGCCTGTGAAAATACAAGTTCGGCGTCCCCCTCCCTCCCGCCCCGAGATTCTGGTGCCGCGTGTTTGGAGTCGGCCCAGGGATACGCATTTTTGTTCCCCACGCGGGCACTTCTGATGCACGTTTTGAGGAAGTACTGAAATATCACTGAAATTAAAAAGGCAAGCTCTAACTCTACCACACTCCCTCCCGGGGAAACTTCTTCATTTGACTGGAAGGACTGCTTCAATAACCTGCTTAGGCTGGAGGCTGCAACACTCTCCTCTAAGGGAAATCGGTTCAGATACAGACAGGGCTTGATAACACTGCGTGTCGGACGCTTATCTGGCCGGAGCTAAATTGCTTCGGACTGAGCTCTGCTTCCATCAGTACAGCACCTTTCCTCACTTTAATCCCTGGCTTTTTGTCTAAGTGAAGAACTATGTAGAAAATAACAAGTTAGAAAGGTCACCACTTTTAGAATCGCCTGAGTAGAACTAATGGTGTTTCTAATCCCAAGGAAATCTATTTTAAAGAATATGCAGATGACTTGCATATAGATTAGATACATGATACATTCAGGAATGCTAGCAATCTCTTTTCCATCTGTGTGAGTGAAGGAGTTGGGAAGACGCCCTCCCCCAAGCCTCATCAATCAGAATGAGACTTAGAATAAAAATAACGAAGTGGAATCCTCTGTAGAGAGAGCAGCCCTTGAGGACTGATGTCACTGATTTGACCAGTGTCACTCATGTTACCCGAGGTAGGAGAGAATTCAAAGTCTTGACACAATAATGGAGACCCGGGCTTCCCTCGTGGCGCAGTGGTTGAGAATCTGCCTGCCAATGCAGGGGACACGGGTTTGAGCCTTGGTCTGGGAAGATCTCACATGCCGCAGAGCAACTAGGCCCCGTGAGCCATAACTACTGAGCCTGCACGTCTGGACCCTGTGCTCCGCAACAAGAGAGGCCGCGATAGTGAGAGGCCCGCGCACCGCGATGAAGAGTGGCCCCTGCTTGCCGCAACTGGAGAAAGCCCTCACACAGAAATGAAGACCCAGCACAGCCAAAATTAAAAAATAATAAATAATAAATAAATAAATAACCTGAGTTGCCGAAAGTCAGGTTAAGATAGTAAAAAAAAAACAAAAATGGAGGCCCGCTGATTTCAAGGGCTGACCTTGAGAACTGAGCATATTTAAGCTTTTTCTTAAATATGTTTAGACTATATTATCTCCCAAGGAATGGAATCTGAAGGAGGCTCATACCCCAGTCCCCACCCCTCCCGCCCAACAGGACAGAGCACTCACATCCCTTGTAAGGCCTGTGGCAGACCACTCAACTCAGACCAGGGTCACAGTTCAGGACCACCAGACCCAGCCTCAGGGGTTGTACAGCAAAAGCAGGAAGGATTCTGAGAGGTAGACTTCGAGATTTACTGAATGAAGTGCTGATGGTCTTTCCGGGCAGGTATGTGAACCTCCAGGCAGTAGACCTGGGTTAGGATTGGAGGGATGTGGGTGTATGCGGTGTGGGTGGAGGGCTCCCTCGTTTTGTCTTTCTGTGTCTTCCTTTGTGATGCTCAAAGGAAGGTTACTTCTAGAGTTGAGAATTGCCCCAACCTTTTTCATTTTTCATTTGGAGGTTAAACCTAAGAGTAATCAACCAATATGTGTTGAATCCCTACTATGTGCCGGGCATTGGTCCTCACAACAAACCCTTTGAGATACATAAGGCAGTCAGACCTCTCTTGGTTACCAACTAAGCTAGTAGACAAAAGGGAGGAATGGACTGTCGACATGAACAAACTGTGACAAGGGTAGTGGTCCAGTGGGCCCCAGGAATTGCTGGAACCAGAGTCCCCTCTCTGCCCCCATCCCTCTGCTCTGCTTCTCTCTGCACATCAGCTTCTTGTTGTTCCACCAGCTTCCTCCACATGGCTGGGGACAAGGCCCCTGTTAGCTCTCAAGGTCATATCTTCAGCCTCACCATCAGACAGGCTGAAGGCAATGATCTCTGGTCTCAACAATTCCTGGGGAAGGACAGTTCATTGGTCCAGCTAAGTGCCCATCCCTGAACCAAATGATGAGGGTCTGTAAGAACATAACGTGTACACCGCCATTGAACTACATTACGGAAGTGCAGAAAGAACATTTCCCACAAGAAAAGGGAAGACAAAACAATAGATATGCATTATAATTAGAATTCTCTTTGTTTTCAAACAAGGACACCAAGATTATATAGAAATATTTTTATTTGCCACACTTTTATCCAAGGAAACCAGTTAGAATTCATACAGAATTTCAACCTGAGAAAAAGTCATTTTGATCAAAAGAGACACTTAAAGGTATAGCATACATGTGGTTCCAGCCTCTGTGTGTGTGTGTGTGTGTGTGTGTGTGTGTGTGTGTGTGTGTGTGTGTGTGTGCACTGTACCATGAGGATACTATAGCTTAGTAATTCTGGATTTCCATATAACAATCAAAGGAGCAACAGGGGATGTGTGGGAAGACAACAGTATAATTTTTTGAGCACTAACTCAAACTAACAATAACAGTAATTAACCTAACTCCCTATTATGTCCAATGAACGTTAATAGCAATCTTGCAAAGCAAATATTGTAGCCATTTCACAGATGAAGAATCTGAGACAGCTAATAAGTAACTTGCTTTTGGCCATATGTAGAAGAGGAACCAAAATTAAAGCACAGGTCTGTCTTTATCTTCAGACCTCTAATTGTTAAACCTCACCTGTTTGCCATTTGCAGCCACACTCTTAACACTGCCACTAAACTCTCAACTTTTTACCATGAGCCCATGTTTAGATAGAAGCCCAAGGCTTTGCAACAGTTGCACAGAAGTTGCACAGAATTGCTGCTGACCAAGTATACGTATGATAATTAAGTAAAGTGCCTTACTATAAGCTTAACATTAACGTCTATAAATAATTGAAGGCAGTTTATGGCATTATCTTAACATTAAACTCTTTCCTTCCTTCCTATCTTCCTTTCCCTCTCATCTCATCTTCCCTTCCCTTCCATTTTTCTATTCCATTTCTCCTCCCTTCCTGCTATGAGACACAACAGTAATGTGGGCAAGAACATGGATGCTGAAGGGAGAGGCATGCGGGTGGCAGAGAGAGAAGACTGGTGTGGTTCGACAATTGATTATGTTGAATAATGATGACCAGATTTCCCACTGTTGGAGAAAATACTAATATGGAAAATGGGAAGGCTAGAAAGAACCCTGAGGTGTTGGATTGGAAATATAGGTATCATTAGGAACTCATTTTTAAAAATGTAAACAAATATAGAAATATATATAGTTGACCCTTGAAAAATGTGGGGATTAGAGGCACTGACCCACTGCTCAGTTGAAAAGCTGAGTATAACTTTATAGTCAGCCCTCATATCTGTGGTTCCACATCCTTGGATTCAATCAACCTCAGATGGTGTAGTACTGTAGTACGTATTTATTGAAAAAATATCTGAGTATAAGTGGACCCATGCAGTTCAAACCAGTGTTATTCGAGGCTCAACTATATATGTATGTCTATAAATATCATATATAATATATATCAGATATTAAATATATATGCTAGGAAATATATAATGTTTAATATTATGTGTATGTTATATACATTTCCTAGTTCTGTCCTCTGAGATGATAGACATGCAGTGATACCTCAGTAGCTATGAGCACACTGAGTATACAGATTTTGGTTTCTAATACCATGCTCCACTAAAAGGAAGCAAGACTGTATGATCCATAATAATAGACCAAGAGTGAACTGTAATGCAAACTGTGGACTTTGGGTGATTATGACGTGTCTATCAATCATAGCAAATATACCATGGGGGATGTTAATAATGGGGAGCCTATGTAGGGGTATATGGAAACCTCTGTACCTCCCTCTCACTTTTGCTGTGAACCTTAAACTGCTCTAAAAAATAATAAAGTTCGAAAGTTTCAAAAAATATTTATATGGGAAAAAAAGAGGAACGAAGACTCTGAAGAAATGTCAGATTTTAGGGCTGAAGCAGGAAAACTACAAGATAAGCCTAGAACATCTTGTGCAGAAATTAAGGAAAGGCTCAAAAAGTGATAGGGCCATGCTAAAAGGATAAAGAAACTGGCTCAAAGAGGCTCCCGTTGGCCATGCTGAGGACAATTTGAGCATGAAAATAAATATTACATTAACAGATTATAACCTATTAAGTAAAATAGGAATCCATGAGCTCATCATGATATAAATCAGTAGGGAGAGAAAAAAGCTCTTCCTTTGCAGTATAATGCCAACCAATAAATGTAAAAGGAATGATATAAACAGAAAGTCACTTACCAACCTGTTAGTGGTTCAGACTGGAGTTGTCAGTGGAGGCTAAGAATGGGTGAAGTTTCAATGAGGAACAGGATTTTAGCATATTATTGGAACATTTTCCAACAGTTAAAAAGAAAAATAGTAGTTTTACAGTGAAGACATCAACATGAGTAGATGATCAAGGTCTACATCACCAGTGATGGGACAGATTGACATAATGAGAAAATTGAAGTTTGTCAGGAATGCATGCCTGAGTCTGGGCATGAGGCAGCATCCAGTGGAATCAAGTTGAGTGTCAGCCTACGGAATATAAGGGCTGTATTCTCGTAAACTCTCAAGGACATGATAGACAGAAGACTGAGGAACTATTCCAGGTTGGAGGAGGCCAAAGAGACATGACAACTAAATGCAATGTATGAAGGAATCCTAGACATGAAAACTAAGAAAGACATTTGCGGGACAGTTGGCAAAACTAAAATTTGAATAGGTTCTTTGAATGGTAGCGTTGTATCGGTGTTGATTTTCTGACTTCTTGGGAGGTCCTTGTTTAGGGAAATGCACATTAGAGTATTTAGGGGTGGTGTAGAATCAGGTCTGAAGCTTGTAGTGAAATGGTTTAGAAAAAGACTGTGTGTGTGTGTGTGTGTGTGTGTGTGTGTGAGAGAGAGAGAGAGAGAGAGAGAGAGAGATGTTAAAAGTTGGTGAATCTGGGTAAAGGCAATATCGGAGTTTTTTTGGACTGTACTTGCAACTCTTCTGTGAGTCTGAAATTATTCTGAAATCATTTTTTAAAATTAAAATTGCTACGTGCTAATGGAACTATAAAGCAGTGGTTCTCAGATCTGGGGAGTCTCAGTCATTAGCACCTTTGACTATCTGACAAAATCTGTGGGCTTTTTTCCCAGAAAAACTGCATAAACACAAAATGTTGCATACAGTTTCCAGGAGTTCATGGTTGCCTTCAAGTCCAGGCAGAAACCTCAGGTTAGAAGAGCTTCTCATTTAAAGTATTGAGAAAAATGATGATGTTTACTTCCCTTTCCAAGAATATAGCAGGCTAGGTTATTTAGACCAACAGTTGAAAATACTTGATAAAATATTAACATATTTGTAAAACCACTGAAGAGTTGACAAAAATGGTAAAGCAACTAGCAGGCCGGAATCTAAGGACGGGATATAAATGGAACAAGGCAGTTGCTTTTGCTCTGCTGATTACAGGCAAACTTTGAACCTGAATTTTGACAGCTTCCTGGAGCAAGAATAACAACTGTCAAAGCCCAGAGCCTGCCCATGGTGAAACATCTGTTAAGAGACCTACCAGGATTCTCCCCCAGGGCCTCCAGAACTGCGATCTCAGGAGGAATAGTGAACTAAAAGTAGACCCCTCTCTGAAACTTTTAGGAAAATTTGGTTTTGCTGAGCCTTATTAAATTATACCCACGAACCAACCCTGGCATGGATTGCACCTCAAACTCATGACACGCCAGTAACCAAATAATCTCAAGCAATAAATTTAGTTCAAAATGATCCTGAACTACTGGGACCCCTAAGTACCTGGAAGATACAATATAGTAATCCCATATCTGGGAGATATATATATATATATTTATGTATACAAACAAGAACGTACAGATAACAGAAACCATCCTACAAAGACTTCAGATATGGGATTACCAGACAAAGATTGTAAAGAAAGTATACTTACTAGGACCATTTTTGAAAAAAAGTGATGAAACAATTTTAAAATACCAATTTTATGCCAGAATTACATCTTTGCTGCCATTTAAACATACAATGAAAAATTTTTATCAACAAATGAAGGTAATAATTCTTTAGGGTGTACACAAGCAAAATCTTTAGAGAATTCTGCATTAGCATGAATGAGGGTACTTCTGTCCTTGTGCACTTGGAAGTCAATGGCTGTGGATCTTCAACAGCCGTGGCCCCCTTTCATTTACTGATGTTTCCCTTAGGCCAACACAGGTCTGGACATGTAGTAGTAAGTCAATAAATATTGGCTGAATAAACAAAGCATAATTTTCCAATAGATACTTTTTGTTGCTGAAATAGCAACATGTATATGAATGCCTTTCTTAGCAAGAGACACATTCATAAGGTAGCTGAAATATCAATTGAGCAACAGTGATTTATAAGGTTTGGTGTGTCTGTACTTCTGCATCTGCACTTCTCAGTTATAATGAATTCAGTTTCAATGCTTCAGGCAGATAGTCTCAACAAGGAGCTACATTGAGTCAAATCAAATCATAACAAGGTACCAAGTGTTTCTTATCCCTAACATATTCAGATACAATATTCAAATAAAAATTACTTGCAATTTAAGCCAAAATGTTACTGAGATGAAGGCCTTCAAGACCAGTTGTTTTCTGCACATTTTATTATGAACATTTTCAAATATACAGAAAAGTTGAAGGAATAATACAATGAACACCTATATGCCCTCAACCTAGATTCAACAATTATTAAGATTTAGCCATATGTATTTTAACTATAGTTTTTTTTCTGTGTCATTTGAAAGTGTGTGTCTGAACAACTTTCCCCCTAAGCATTTTAGCATGTATCTCCTACAGTTAGAATAATGTCCTTTAAACCCATTGCCACACCATAACAACATCTAGAATCTAAAGTTTCTCAAATTGTCCCAAGAATGTTTTTTATAGTTTTGTTTTGAATTTTTTTTTTGAACAAGCATTCAATTGACCTTCATGCATTGCCACTGGTTTAAGCCTACATAGTCTCCCTTAATCTAAAACAGTCCTTGTACCTTTCATTTTGCGATGACAATCCCTGTTGGAAAATCACAGGACAGTTGTTTTATACAATGTCCTTCATTCTAGATTTGTCTGATTGATTTGTCCTAGTGTCATTTAACTGTTCCTTTAGCCCCTGTATTTCCTATAAACTGGAAGTTAGCCTAGAGGCTTGATATGACTAAAGTTAAACATTTTTTAGCAAGAATATTTTATAGATGATGTGTTTTTCATATGGTAGCAAATCAGGAGGCCAAAATGTCAGGTTGGACCATGATTACTGATGCCGAGTTTGATCACTTGGTTAAAGTGTTGGCTACTGAGTCTCACCATTCATTAATCACACATGAGTAGAGACTTTCCTGGTGGTCCAGCGGTTAAGGCTCCAGGCTTCCAATGCAGGGGGCCTGGGTTCGATCCCTGGTCAGGGAACTAAGATCACACATCCCTGTGGCATGGCCAAAAGAAAATATTTTTTTAAGTAAAACAAAAGAATCTGTGGAGTAAAACGTGAAAGCCACAGTCCTTCATATTCTTTCATTTATATCTTTTTCACGAAGTAGGACAGCCAAAATTTTAAATTATTCTTAAATTTGAAAGTGCATGCTATCATTAAAAACATTCTTGTTGGTATTTGTAATGACAAGTGTATCTTACAAAACCTTCTAAGCTCTTTATTAAAAATTTCTCCTGTAATTTTTGCACTTCCCTGGCAGTCCAGTGGTTAAGACTCCATGCTTCCAATGCAGCGGGTGCAGGTTTGATCCCTGGTCGGGGAACTAAGATCCCACAAGCCGTATGGTATGGCCATTAAGGATAAAAAAGTCTCCTGTAATTTTTCCAATGAAATAAAACCTTGTTCTGTTTGTGTCAATCTCCTAATTCTTGGAAAGAAAGAAAGAGAAAGAAAGAGAGAGAGAGGGAGGGAGGGAAGGAAGGAAGGAAGGAAGGAAAGAAAGGAAGAAAGGAGGGAGGGAAGCAAAGAAGAGGGACCCAGGGAAGAAAGAAGGAAAGAAAGAAAAGAGAAAGAGAAGGAAAGAAGAGAGAGAACAGAAAGAAGAAAGGGAGGGAAGGAATGAAAAAAGGAAGAGGGAAGGAGGGGGGGAGAGAGGGAGGAAGGAAGGTAAGAAGGAGAAAGAAAGAAAAACGAAAAGAGAAAGAAAGAAAGGAAGAAAGAGAGAAAGGAAGGAGGGAAAGAAGGAGAGGGAGGGAGGAAAGAGAGGGAAGGAGGGAGGGAGAGAGGGAAGAAGGAAGGAAGGAAAGAAAGGAGAAAGAGAAAGGCAAATCACGGTTGACGCCTGCAGTTCTTCCCAAGTGACAGCGTCCTGACTGTCCATGTGATGTAACTGGGCCTTGAGAGTTCCTTCTGAAGAGACCAAAGGAAGAAAAAGAGAAGTTGGGCTTAAGCCACACAAATTTAGACTGAGTTGCCACATCTAAACTTATTACTCAATGAAGCACATAAAGAAGATGCTTTATTTGGTGCCGTTTACACAAAACTCACCCACATGTCCCTCAACTATGGTAAAGGAACAGAATGTGAGGAGGGCCTCAGAGGACTTGGCATAACAGAGAGTTCTGTGCTCTCTGCTGTAACATCAAGCAAGTCAGTAAGTCCTGGGCAAACACAGCTGAATCCTGGGATGAAGCAAAGTGTCAGCAGGGGAGCTGGTGCGGAGCAGAGACCAGAGCCCATTAGAGTCAGAGATTGAAACAAGCTCTGAGATTGCAAAGAAGGTCAGAAAGGAGGCATAATCTGACATTCCCTCATTCTGCCAACACAGAAGACACAGTGCAAACACATGCTCATACATTTCCTTTCCAATAGATTTCCCTTCCAAAGCCAAGTATGATTTATGAGTTGTAAAGAGTTGCAGACAAGTTGGGAAATACTGGGCTTCTCTACCATAGGATTTCTGGGTGCCTTTAATTGATTAAAATGTGTTGAGCCTCCTCAAGAGGGAATATGGTCCCCAGTGTTGTTCGCATGTCCTTGGTCTCTGAACTCTTTTCTCAGAGGCCATGTCACACAGCTGGAGTGCCTGGGCATGCACTCTGAAAAATGCTAAACTATACAAGCCCCAAGGACCCCGAGGATAAATGGACCAAGTGGTCCACTCTTGCGAGTAGAAAAGTATCTACGTTGGCCATGAAGACTTCCACATGCAGAGGATCCTTTAGCCCAGGAATTTCTTGAAGCTCTGTTGGATATCCCAGCTATACCAGATTGCTGCAAGCTGGCAGTAAATGCCATCTCCAAGGGTGGATGGATGATGGGCTGTTCCACGTGAGCTCATTGGCTCAGCTCCAGAACGTCTTGGGAGCTCCATGGCAGTCAACAAGCATTTTCAGGAGTGAACTATGAACTTTTTAATGTTCTTGCCTTGGGAGATGAGTGTCATGGGCCAAATGGTGGCCCTCCAAAACACATCCACGCCCTAATCCCTGGAACCTGTGAATGTTACCTTATTTAGAAAAACAGTCCTTACAGATGTAATTAAATTAAGGATTTTGTGATGAGGTCATCTTGGATTATCCAGGTGGACCATAAATCCAATGACAGGTGTCCTTATAAGAGTGAGGCAGAGGGAGATTTGAGACACACAGAGGAGAAGGCCATGTGAAGATGAAAGCAAAGATTGGAGTGATGCAGTCACAGGTCAAGGAACACTAGCAGCCACTAGAAGCTGAAAGAAGCAAGGAATGGATTTTCCTCAGAGCCTCTGTAGGAAATGTCCTGCTAACACCTTGATTTCAGACTTCTCGACTCCAGAACTGTGAGAGAGAAATTTCTGTTGTTTTAAGCCACCTAGTCTGTGGCAACTTGTTACAGCAGTCAAACTAATACTCATGCTTCCCCACCAATCTGAACCTCAATATTGATTTGCTGGCTCCAGAGGCTGTAGAGCCAGCAAGTGTCAACCCCCTCTGCCACACATGGTTACATGCAGTGTCCAGAGGCAGCTCCTGGGGCCCCAAGGGAGGATCTCTTTAACCAATGAGTCTGTTGAAATAAACATTTTCATCCGATATTTCAGATTCTAATCTGAAATTGTGTAGTTGCCCTAAAGCGAAGTTCTTCCTAGAAACTTTATCTTGTGGAACCCAGAGGAACCTTTAGGGATTATCTGGCACCCCTCACTCCTGTACCTATGGAAACCATTAAGCTCTGAAGCTGGATTTCTTTTGTTACCTTCTTGTATGCCTTCATTATCTTTAAACAGTTACTGAGCACTTATTTTGTGGAATATGCTGTTAGGCCCCAAAGATAAGCAGGTCAGGTATATCTAAGACCTGATTCCTATCTTCAAAGGTTACCACTGAATTAGGGATGACTATCTAGTTTTATTGGGAAAGAATCTTTTTTACAACCTCACTTGGAGAACCCATGTAATGATTAGCATTCTGACTAATGTAACTAGTCACATTAAATGTAATTACATTTAGATGTAACTCTGGAGCCTAATTAGAATTTCTAAATTTCTTAGGTTGAATCTTCTTTTTGCACAAACTTTAAGCATATGACTACACATACATGTTATTTCTGTTTGTAAATCTCTCCATCCCCCCTTCTCCTGGCAACAAGATCTGCCTCTCTTTCAGAGAATGGATCCTCCCTCCAAACACAGAATTTTAGGGGACCTGCCAGGCTTTCCACTGGCCTATGCCTCTCTTGCTCCTCCGTCCCTGGGAAGGGCATGCAGTCTAGGCTGGACCGAATGGTGCCCACGAACGATGTGTTTCTACTACTGGCCCCTTCAATCCACTCACCACCCTTCTCTACCCTACTCTGAGGCCAGGTTTCCAACGCTTCAGCTGACAGTTACATTAACACAATTTGACATCAATCCTAACAATATATTTAATTTCAGTTTTTGACCAATTATTCCAAAGCAAAACAATATCTAACATTGACCGAGCACTTGCCAAGTGCCGGGCACAGTCCAGTGAACTTGACGCACATTAACTCAATAATTCTCAGCAGTTTGATGAGGCAGAAGCTGAAGCGAGCACTCAGGTTCAGTGAGTTACCCACGTCCCACACCTCCGAAGGGGCCCTCGCTCCGCATCTAGGGCGTGTGCCAGGAACACAGCCCCGACTCACAAGGGGCTCTGAGAGTCCCCATCAGAGGTGCCCCTGCACCCTGTATTTCTGAGATCAGATGGGTGTTTAACCTCACCCACCTCCCTCACTTTCCTCCCTGTGATGCTCCACGGCCCACCTCTCCTGGGGTGGTCCTCGCAGCTGCCTCTCTACACCGCTCAGTGCCTCACTTCCTTGCTAATAGGACCATGAGGACTACTCTCTTGACTGTCTAACTTCTGGGTGTTCATTGAGAGACTGAACGGACAATAGCCAGGCCATATATGACAATAGAACTCTGACCCACAGTCTGCTGCAACCAGTCCAGGAAGCCAAACCACTACCACTGCAGCAAGCAACCCGGAACGGTCAGCACTTAATAACTGTCAGCTTCCCTAGTTTTTGGCCCGCTTCCAATTCAGGACCAATCAGAGAAAGCCAAATAAGCCACCCTCGCCAATCGCACAGGACGACCCCGCCCCCCGCCCGCCTCCAGCTTCCCCAGGACAACAGCCTCGGATCAGTGCACACCTGCAGCCTTCCCCTTTTCTGTTAGGAGCTTCCCCACGCCTCCCTCGTCTTTGAGCCTCTGCCAAACGCAGGAGGGCGGCTGACTGAACAGCAAGCTCTGCGTAAACAGCCTTTGTTTTTTCTCATTTGGGTGATCTTTGCTTATTTCCACCTCTCTTTAGTTTTAACTGGCCCTTACCTCTTTCTCTTGATGCCCTGACCACCTCTGCCCTTCAGATAACCTTCACCCCTTCCTCTCTCTGAGGCCTGTCCCCCAGCCTCGAATCTGCCCCATTTCTGCACAAATGAACCAGTCTAACAAGCGTCAGGCTTTTCCTGCAGTGACTCATCAATTTCCTCATCGGGCCACACAATTCCATGGCAGGTGAGACCTCAAGCACGGATTGACACCCACAGAGCCTCATTTTAGCCCCAGACCTGAGGAAGCAGTTGCCATAGCGATAGATGCAGCGGGCGGGCTGGAGAGTGGCTCACTGCAGCCAGCCCACGCCGGGAGGGGCCGGGCCTTCCGCGGCGTCTGAGCTGCTCAACTCCCATTCTCACCTCCTCCCCGCCCCCACCCCCGAACACAAAAGGGCTGGGAGTGGGGACTGTCCGTGTGGATCCCTCTTGGAGCCTTGGCTTAGCACATCCCCCGGGTTGGCTGTTAAAGGTTGGCGTCCCTTGGTTGTGCCGCTTAGCCTGTGTTGCTTAGCAACGAAAGAACAAACAACGTAAATCGAGTCCCCCTCGAGTCTTCAGTGAATGCCTCGTTTGCATGGACGCAATCTCAGTGCGCAGCGTCAACCTGGGGGTGGAGACGGTCTAACCCTTTTCAAGTGGAGGATTAACACATACAGCAAAAAGAGCAGAGAGCTTAAGTGCACGTCTTGGAAACTTGTAACTAGCACGCAGATCAAGACATAGAATATTTTCAGGACCGCACAGAATTCCCTCCTGCCCTCCCGATAATCAAGACCCACTGCCCCGTACCTGGGTGTGATTACCATCACCATCGATTTGTTCTGCCTGTTGTCGTCTTCTTCTTCTTCTCCTTCTCCTTCTCCTCCTTCTTCTTCTTTATTCGTCTTCTTCATGTTTCAGGTGCACAGCATTTCAATTTGACATTTTATAACTTGTATACACTACGAGGTGGTCACCACTACGAGTCTAGTTACCATCCATCACCATACAGTTGACCCCCGTCACCCATTTCTCCCACCCCCCACCCACTTCCGCTCTGGTTACCACTAATCTGATTCTGTATCTTTGGGCTTGTTTTTGTTTAGTTTGTTTGGTTGTGTTTTTTTTAAGATTCCACATATAAATGAAATCATACAGTATTTGTCTTTCTCCATCTGTCTTATTTCTTCCCCACCAGTCAGTGACACCAAAACCCTGCATCCCTTGACCCTAAGCCTGAGAGTTAGGGCATCCCAGAGCCGGGAGGCCCAGACAGTCACTGCATCTCAGCCTCAGGCATTAGAATTCTGTTTTCCCCAGACAGTATTTCACTTCTTTCCAATTAGTTTCCTCTTCTAATTTTAAAAACTGCTTATTCTGAAATAATTTTAGACTTACAGAAAAGTTGCAATAATAGTACAAATTCTCATACACATTACGCCCACATTCCCCAAACGTTAACATTTGCTTTGCCATTCTCTCTATCCAGACATGGGTAATTTGTATATGTTAATGTTTCTAAACCGTTTGAGAGTAGATTGTAAACATGTTGCCTCTTTGCCCCTAAATACTTCACCATATATTTCTTTTTTTTTGGAAAAAGGGACACTTGCTTACATAACCACAGAACATTTATCAAAATGAGAACATTAACATTGGCACACCATTGTTATATAATGTACAGAACTTCACACATTTTGCCAATCATTTATGAATGTTCTTTTTTTTAAGTTGCCGTTTTTTAGAATTATTTTTATTGTGGTAAAATATATATAACATTCAATTTGCGGCATTAAGTACATTCACAACGTTATGCAACCATCACCACTGTCTTAGTCTGTTTGGGATGCTACAATAAAAATACCATAGGCTGGTTGGGTGGCTAGAAACAGAAATTACTTCTCACAGATCTAGAGGCTGGAAGTCCATGATCAGGGAGCTGGCAGATTGGGTGTCTGGTGAGAACCTGCTTCCTGTTTCACAGACTGCCATCTTCTCACTGTGTCCTCACAGGACAGAAGAAGCAAGGGAGCTCTCTGGGGTCCCTTTTATAAGAACACTAATCCCTCTCATAACCTAATCACTTCTCAAAGGTCCCATCTCCCAATACCATCAAATTGGGGATTAGGCTTTAATGTGTGAATTTGGGGGGACACAACAGTCTATAGCAACCACTATCCATTTCTAGTACTTGCTCATCATCCCAAACTTGCTCATCATCCCAAACTGACACTCTGTACTCATTGAACAATAACTCCCCATCTGCCCTGCCACCCAGCCCCTGGTAACCACTATCTATTCTGTCTCTATGAATTTGACTATTCTAAGTACTTCATAAAAGTGGAATCACACAATATTTGTCTTTTTTTGACTGGATTATTTCACTAAGCATAAAGTCCTCAAGGTTAATCCATGCTGTAGCATGACTAATGTCCTTTATAAGGAAAAAAGGAAAAAATGTTTTTTCCTGGGCAGGATCCAATCCAGAATCCATATTGCATTCAGTTGTCATGCCTCTTTAGTCCCCTTTAATAAGGAACAATGCCTTAGTCTTTCTTTGCTGTTCACGATGTGGACATTTTTGTAGGGTGCAGGCCAGTTGTTTTGTAAAACGTCTCTCGATTTGATTTGTTTGATATTTCCTCACAATGAAATTCAGGTTATGCATTTTGGGCATGTTGTGCCCTTGTGTTGCATCATATCAGAGCCACCTGTTGTCAATGTGTCCCATTAGCGGTCACATTAACTTTGATCACTCGGTTAAGATGGTGGCCAGGTTTCTCCACTGTGAAGTTAGTGTTTTCCCTTTCGTAGTATCCTGTGGGGAAAGAGCTTGAGACCGTATACAAATCCTGCGTCTCATTAAACTTTCACCCACTGTTTTAGCATCCATTGATGATTCTCCCTGGCACGATTATTACTATGGTGGCTCCAAATGGTATTTTCTAATTCCATTATCCCTTCTACATTCATTAGTCAATATCATATCATAAGGAAGAGCTTTCCCTTCTCCCTATGTACTTATTTTTTTATTTACATGATTATATCCATATGCACTTGTGGATTCTTACTTTAGGCTATGATTATAATAAAGTAAGAATAGTTATAATTCAGTAATATCATCATCTTAGATTTGTCCAGTGGGAGCCTGCTCAAGCTAAGTATCTTTTGTCCTTTTTTTTTTTTTTTTTTTTTTGCCGTACGCGGGCCTCTCACTGTTGTGGCCTCTCCCGTTGCGGAGCACAGACTCCGGACGCGCAGGCTCAGCGGCCATGGCTCACGGGCCCAGCCGCTCCCAGGCATGTGGGATCTTCCTGGACCGGGGCACGAACCCGCGTCCCCTGCATCGGCAGGCGGACTCTCAACCACTGCGCCACCAGGGAAGCCCTCTTTTGTCTTTTTGATATGTTCCTATGATTCTTTGAGCACTTCCTCACTGTCTGGCAGAATAATATGTTTTGGGCACATCTTGTATCTTGAACTGTGAAACTGGCCATTTCTCTGTGGAGCTCTGGTTCCTTTTAGTGGAGAATGGCATTTGGAATGCCCAGATCTGGCGCTGGGTGAGCGTCAAGACTCTCTTAGCGGATAGAATGGGGCGCGCCAGCATTAGCCATGTGGCACTTCAGCCTTCACACCAGTGCGTTCTCACACCAGTTCTGGGTCTCAGTTGACTGCTAAGCTACAGATACGAAAAATCATGTGTTTGTTCTGGGAGGTGGATTACAAGTGACTGATTTTCTTCTTCTTTTTTTTTTGGCCATGTCACGTGGCTTGCAGAATCTTACTTCACAGACCAGGGATCAAACCCACGCCCCCTGCATTGGGAGCACAGAGTCTTAACCACTGGGCCGCCAGGGAAGTCCCTTCATTTTAAAGATGTATGTATTCATGTCCCCTTGCTACTGTAACAAACTACCACAGACTTAGTGGCTTAAAACAACACACATTTATGATCATACAGTTGTGGAGGTCAGAAGTCTGAATGGGTTTCACTGGCCTGCAGTCAAGGTGTCTGCAGGCCTAGGTTCCTTCTGGAGGCTCTAGGGGAAACTCCTGTTCCCTTGCCTTTTCCACCTTCTAGAAGCCGTTTGCATTCCAGGCTAGCGTCCCCTTCCTCCATCCTGAAAGCCAGCAATTGCATCGCTCTGACCTGTGCTTCTGTCCTCACATTTCCTGTGACCCTGACTCTCCTGCTTCCCTATTCTGAGGACCTCTGTGGCTGCACTGTTCCCCGCTGGATGATGGAGGATAATCACCTTCTCATGATCCTTAACTTAATCACACCTGCAAAGTCTCTTCGTTTTTTGTTTTTTATGGGGGGGGGTGGGCTTTAACATGTGTACAGGTTGTGGGTGGACATCTTTGGAGGCCCATTATTCTATTCAGTGTATTTTATCTATTGTTAAATCATGAACACAAATTACTGTGGTAATAAAAACGTTGTAAGAAAGAAGGGCCAAAGGGACAGCTGCCCTCAGTGCTCACCCCTGCAACTCTTGATGGCATCTGCCTCCAGCTCCTGAAGCATCCCTCCACTTTGGCCAGAGGGCAGCAGAGACAGGAACTGGTGACAAGGTGGCCCAAGCTGGCCATATGCACTCTGCAAAGGCAAAGCTCCAGGGTCACCGCCCAGGTGAATGGCTCCGGCCTCGGTAGGGGCTCTCCTTCCAACCCCCAGCTCCCCAGGAGAGACGTCCCCTCTTTTCGGGTCTCTGAGATTCCTCAGGCTGGCGTGCATTTTAGAGGCAAACTCAGAGGACACTGTGGGGCGCCTGGGACTCGGTTTCCATTTGAGTGGCTGGATTGCAATCACGCGATGGAGGAGTTTAGCTTATCTCCGTGCATCTCCTGCAGGAAGCGTCCGCACGGCCGTCTTCCTTCGCAGCCCCTCGGCTTGCTAGCCCCGACCCAGCCTGCCCTGCGAATTGTGCCCACCCCACCGGGCAGGGGTCCCACGTGATCCCGGACCCCCCCCCCGCCCCCCGCCCCGCCTCCGATCTAGCTCCTGGCCGCCTCTCTTCTGCTTTCTCCGCGACCCCCATCCCTACTTCTCTGGACCCTCCTATTTGCTTTTCTCAGTAATACAAATATTGCCCTTTTACGAACCTCCCGCCCCCTGCAGGCCCTTCGATTCTGAGCCAGGTCTCGCTGGGAGAGTCAGGACGGATTCCGCTGACTCAGCGCCCCTTTCCCTGCGGGCCCTCCGCTTCCTCCTCGAGTCCCCGGCGGCCCTTGCGGGACCTCGCGCCCACCCGAGGACACCGCCCCTCTTGGGCCCGGCGGCGACCCCGGAGGGACAGGATCCAGGGGTGCCACCGCAATCCGCGCCCCTTGAGAAGCCCTTTCTGGGCTGGGGGTGCGGTTATGGTTGGTTTCGGGGTCTCCTGGGATGGCTGGGATTGCGCCTGGGGTCGAACAACTTTGTTAGTGTCGCGTGCCACCCTTTCCCTCGGACCGCAGCCCCTGGAGCTCGGCAGGGGTGGAGGGCCCCCCTGGGGCCCCGCCTGGCAACACGTGCGCGCGCCCCCTGGGGGTGCAGCTAGAGACTCCTCACCCACCCTCTGCCTCCCCTAACCCCATCCCACAGCATCTGAGCAGGAAGAGGGAAAAGGGAAAAGGGAGCCTTGCAGAAAAGGTGGCAGGGGCCGAGAGCAGGAGGCTGTTTCCCAGGCGATCTTCTTGCACTTAGGACAGAAATGGCATACCATATCCATCCCTCTAAGGACTAGAATACCCATCCTCAGTGCTCAAAGAACAATTATTTTTAACCTCTTTATTGAGATATAACTCACATTACCATGCCATTCATCCAAAGTGTACGCTTCCACGGTTGATACATTCACAGGGTTGTGCCATCGCCACTACAATCAGTTTTACAGCATTCTCCTTTCTGTAAAAGGAAAACTATTCCCACGAGCAGTGGCTCCCCATTCCTCCTCTCCCCCCAGCCCCTGGCAACCTCTAATCCGATTTCTGTGCCTATAGATTTGACTATTCTGGATCTTTCATGTAAAGGAAATCATTGTACTATGTGATCTTTTGTGGCTGCCTTCTGTCACTTAGCATAATGTTATCAAGGTCCATCGATGTTGTAGCATGGAAGAGTACTTCCTTCCTTTTTATCACCAAATAATATTCCACTGTGTGGATATGGAGCATTTTATTTCTCCATTCATTAGTTGGTAGACATTTGGATCATTTCCACATTTGGGCTATTATGAATAATGCTGCTGTGAACATTTATGAGTACGTTTTTGTGTGGACATATGTTTTCAGTTCTCTTGGTTATATTCCTGGGAGTGGAATGGCGGGGCTATATGGTGACTCTGACATTTCAAGGAACCGTCCAAGACCTGATTTTAGCTATTTGGGAAAAAGGGGGGTGGGGCTAGGTCAGAAAGCAACCAAACAGGATAACTACCTCCCAGCTGATGACAGAGAGCCTTCTGTACAGAAAGCCTACCCTGTGGAGACCTACGAGAGGAACTGCTCACTATGCTGAGAGGAATAAGACCCAGCTCAGAGAGGGCTCGGTCCAGTGAGGACACCCTCCTCCTGGTGATGGAGACGGAGACAGACATCCCAACTCCCAGCGGTCACCCTTTCACATGGGGAGGGCAGAAAGCCAGGGGAATGCCCAGCGGTGACTGTTTGGGGTGGGGAGGGTGTGGGGAGAGGGCAGCTTTACAGCTGAGATAACATCTGTGTCCACCTCCAAGAGACTTTGCAGCAGAGAGGGGGAGCAGCATGGGTTAAAGCCCAGCCGTGTGAATGTGCTTGATGCACTTGGCTGTGAGAAAAGGAGGACAGGAGTGGGGCAGACAGGCCCAGGAGGGCAAACTGAAGCCTGACTTCGATGCCACGCTAGGGAGTTTGGACTTGAACCTTTAGGCCCTGGGAGCCACCCAGGACTTGGGGCTGGGAAGGGTGGTCAGCCCACGACCCGGAGCCAAGCTTTTGGAGGAGGGGAGGGAAGGAGGCCTGAAGCTGGGGGTCTGGGTGGAGGAGAGAGATCAGGAAAATGTCGGGGCAAAGACCGGACGTGAGGGTGGGGAAAGGGGGGAGGAGGTGTATGGGAACCCTGACGGGACTGCGGGAAGGTGGGAGGTGGTGAGGGAGAGGGAGAGCCGCCGCAGTCATAAGGTTTAGTCCTTTCTTCCAGGGAGAAAGAATGGCTACGACCTGGACCGCGCCCAGGGCATGTACAGTTGCTAAACACTTTTACTGTGTGCTTCTTCCCACTGAGCTCCAATAAGGAAACAGCTTCAGATGAAAACGCAACTTCTGTGGGTTCGGGAGAAAGCCTTCACTATCCGTCCCCGCGGAGGGGAGTGGAGCTGCCCATTACATGCCTCCCGCCCCTGGCACACACAGCGCCCCAACCCCCCGCCCAGCCCCACTTCTGCAAACCCCTCCGGGCTCCTCCTAGATGGCTATTTAAGGGCCACCCTAGGGTCATCAGAAGTGTGAAAAGGAAATACTTGTCTCCAGAAGCCATTCTTTTTCTTCCTTCTTTCCTTGTTTCTCTGTTTCTGTGCCTCTTCTCTCTACTCCCCTGTTTTTCTGTAAGAACTCAGAACTCCAGCTGCCAGTGTCTCTGCAGGGCCCGTTCCCAGGGTGGTGTGGCTTCCCCGCCAGTCCTAAGGCTCAGGTACAGGCTGAGGGTTGCAGAAAGAGCCCCTGACTCAAGGGATCAGAGGAAAAAAACGTTCCCTAAGGATGCATGCGGGCAGAAAATCTGGGCTGGGGGCAACAGAGGAGCAAGCCAAAGCCCTTCCAGGACGCTGAAGTTCCTGGTAAGAGTCATAGCACGCTTCATTACTTACACTTGGGGGGTCAAGTCTGAGGTAGGGAGAACTGCTAGTGCAAAGGCTTTGAAGTGGAAGAAAGCATGATGAACTTGGTGAGGTTGAATAACGGGGGCAGGTGTGGAAGCAGTTCCCAACTTTGATATTCTTGCATGCCACTTTCTTCCCAGGGAATTTCTGGAATGAGCCCAGACTGCAGAGGTGGTCAGATGTCGGTGTAGCCCTGGTCCTCATGCAACTGCCGCTCCTTACTGCCAGAGTGTGACAGGTTTGGCAGCCTGCAGTGACAAGAGGGCCAGGTCTGAGCTGCAGGCACAAGGGTTATCCTGGCCTTCTCTGTGCCTTCTGCTGCAGACACCTACCAGCATTACAGCCCTGGTTCACGTGCACGTTCAGCTTTGCCCGCATCCTCTTGGCAATTGGGTCTTTTCCTAATTCTACAACACTGTGAAATGTTTAGACATCAGGAAACCTAAGGGAGTTGACATACAATTAGATAATAATAGTACATTTAAAAATAGCTGATGGATTCGCGTTACTTTTCTCTTAGTTGATGGTTAAAATCCCCATAACCATCAGGGTCAGATTTCTCTGGCTCATCTATAAGTGGTTTCTGATAGTTTTAAGTAAGGATTAACTGCATCAAAGCTGGAATGAATACAAGCTTCTGATCCAAAATAGATCTTTAGTCTAATTTCATCCAGGTTACAGTCTCAGAGCCAAGAGCTAATTTAATTAATGTTTATATGAGCTTTAAATGTTATTAACAATAGTGTGGTGCATTGTGACAGTCATGGCCCCCACAAATGGTGTCCTGTGTCCTCATTCCCTTGCAGTGTGACTTTGCTGCTCTTCCCTAAGTCAAGAGGTGACACCTGTCTCTCCACCCCTTGACTCTGGGCTGGCCTCCTGACTTGCTTTGGCTGATGGAATGCAGCAGAAGTGACACTGTGCAACCTCGGAGACTAGGTCTTCAGAGGTATTGAAGATTTCATTCTCAACGTCTTGGAGCAGATAGAGACCATGTGGAGAGAGAAGCCCCACCAGCAGCCCAAACAAGGTCCCAGGATGTGAATGAGGCCACCTTTGACTCCAGCCGCAGTACCTCCACCAGCAGTCTGACCTGGGGAGACCAGCAGAAACTTGAGAAACAATACCTTGTTGTTCTAAGCCACTAAAGTTTAGGGACATTTGTTACGCACAAAAGATAACAAATATAACTCGTATCCTAAATGGTGGCAGAATGGAGTCCTTTCCCATGAAAACAGACCTCATCCCTAAAAACAAATGAGACATTTCCTCACTTTCTGGAATGGTACGGTAGAGTTTTCACCTTTGAAAGCAAGCAAGCAAGCAAGCAGGGTTGTTCAGGAAAGTCTTTGTGTTGAGGTTTGAAAGCCAAAATATAATAATGTTTATCCATTTTTTAAAAAATTAAGTTTTATTATTCAGACTAAGAGCTCGTTAGGGAGAAAGAAAAAGAAATTGATAAATGCATCCCATGATTGCCTCTCATTTGTCCTGGTCGGTGCTTTGTTGGCTTCCAACTCGGAGGAGTTGGACCTGCCCTCCTAGCACCTGACGCTGAATTAGCAAAATTCTGCTCTCCCTTTCTGTCCTATTTCCTTGCTGATGCCTCCTTCACAGCAGCTCTCACCGCACTAGATACACGGTATCTCTCCCCCCTGATATCACGACCTTTCTCACTTGCAGGCATTTGAATTAAAATGCATCTTCCTATACCAGGTTCATGTGCCAGATGCACAAATGCTGAGATGCGGAGGCTTGCAGCACAGAAAGTGTTTATTCACGAGACAGCTGCGCGAGGAGATGGGAGAACAAGTCTCAAATCTGCCTCCCCAAAGGCGAAGGGCTTGAGATTTTTATGGGATAAAGAATCAGAGTGGCCTGAGGTGTGGGGAAAGAGGATCAAGGCCAAGAAAAAGGTGAAGGAATAGGTGTTCTATGAAGGTGTATCTGAGTTACATGCTTCTATGGGATGCATGTTCAGAAAATGGCAGTGTTATCCTGATCGAATTTGGAGAACTGTCCAATTTCTGAAAAACAACTTAAGCAACCATTACCATAGCAACCCCATAGGTCAGAGGTGTCATCTACTTGTGATATATTGTCTAAGCTACATGAAGCTTGGGGGGAATGCGGTTTGCAAGGACAATTAAATCGAGCTAAGTCGGTGAAGACAGGTTACAGAATATTACTCATTAAGCAAGTTATAGTAAAAGGGATATAAGTGAAGACTCCTGCCCTCAGTTTCAGGATTTCAGGAAGGACCCCTTTGCTCTTTCACTGAAAAAGAAACACATGATGACAATACTCCTTTCATGGGGTTCTCTTGAAATTAAGGAATTTGATAACAGGATTTATTCCCTTTTTCACCAGAATACTGGGCAACAAATACCTAGAGAAAAAGATCCAGGTACAGAATTACTGTTTATCCTTTTTTATATTTGTCTCTTTACATATTTTAAATTATTTTAAATGTACATACTGTAAAATACACATTTGATTTTGGTACACAGCTCTGTGCATTTTAACATATGTGTAGATATGTGTATCCACTACAATCAGGATAAAGAACAATTCCAACACCCCAGAAAATTCTCTTGCATGCTCTTTTGTTGTCAACCCCTCTCCCAATCCCCAGCCCCTGGCAACCACTGGCCTGTTCTCCCTTCCTACAGTTTTGCCTTTCCAGAATGTTGTATAATGGAATCATGTACTATGTAACTTTTTGAAACTGGCTTCTTTCACTCACCTGTTCATGTTTTTGAGTGTGCAATATTGTAATTTATATATATTTGTTCACTCAGATGACCAAATATAAATTTCTCATGTATATATTTGGGCTTCCTCCATAGTTCCTGGCTTACAGCTCCCAAAATCCTTAGAATTTCCTGAGTCATAAGAGCAAGGGGGAAAAAAAAGTGTAAGGGAATAATAATTGGTCTCTTATCCTCCTGAAATTTCAGGAATTTCAGTTCCTGAAATTCTTCAGGGAAGGTGACTTTTGAGTCCCACCCAAGATTGGGGCCCTGATACCAGGAGAATCAATTAAGGGATCAGAAGGTTGGAACTTTCATCACCACCCCCCAACCTCCAGGGAGGGGAGAAGGGGCTGGAGGGTCAACCATTAGCCAACAGCCAATGGTTTAATCAATCGTGCCTATGTAATGAAGCCTCCATAAAAACCCAAAAGGACAGGATTCAGAGAGCTTTTGGGTTGGTGAACACATGGAGGTTGGGGAGAGGGCCTGGAGCGTGGAAGCTCCGTGCCTTTCCCCATGCCTTGCCCTATGTATCTCTCCATGTGACTGTTGATTCCTAACAAGCCAGTAATCTTGTGAGTAAATGGGTTTTCCTGAGTTTTGTGAGCTGCTCTAGCAAATTAATGGAACCCAAGGAGGGGGTCATGGGAACCCCTGATTTATAGCCAGTTGTTCAGAAGCACAGGATGCAACCTGGACTTGGGGTTGGCATCCTGAATTGGAGGGGGTCGTTGGAACCTCCAATTTGTAGCCAGTTGGTCAGAAGCACAGGCTTCCACTGGCGTCTGAAGTGGAGAGTGGTCTTGTGAGATTGAGCCCTTTACCTGTGGAATCTGGTTCTATCTCCAAGTAGATTTAGTTGAATTCTTGGACACCCTTACGGGCACCCAAGAATTGCTCGTTGATATGGGGAAGCATCCATACACAGACGCGCATCACACACACATTGGAATTGGGTCCAGGAACCCTTTGCAAGGTGTGTAAATAATTTGTTCCCTTTTCTATGTGAGTAGTATTCCATTGTATAAACGTACCATTGTTTGTTTATCTGTTCACTCACTGAAAGATATTTGGGGGACTTCCCTGGTGGTCCAGTGGTTAAGAATTTGCCTTCCAACTCAGGGGATGTGGGTTCGATCCTTGGTCAGGGAGCTAAGATCCCACATGCCACGGGGCAACTAAGCCTGTGTGCCGCATCTACTGAGCCTGCGCGCCACAACTAGAGAGAAGCCCGCACACTGCAACGAAAGATCCCACGTGCCACAACTAAGATTCAATGCAGACAAAAAATAAAAATAAAAATAAAAAAAATAAAATAAAAAGATATTTGGGTTGTTACCAGTTTGGGGCAATTATGAGTAGAGCTGCTATAAATGACTCTTTATTTAAATTCATTAACTGTAATGTTATTTATTTCAAAACTACTTTATCAGCAGAAATATTAAACTGTAGTTTATGACACTTTAATTTTATTTGAAGTGTTTATTCTAGTAATTTGGGGGTAAATTAACATTTCTCTTGTATTCACTTTTATTACATAAATATAGATTATTAAATAACTACCATGACTTGTCCCCACAAATCATGACAAGGCAAAGATCAAGTCCATATAATGGATACAAATAAAGTAAAATGGTGGTTTGGAGCAGGGCAGTTTTACACATGATCTGAAGATGGAGAGATAGAAGTTAAAATTTTTAGAAATTTGATGCACTTCGGTTGGACCTTAGAAAGTATTCAATATATTGGCAGCCAGAAATGGATAAGCGAAGGCATGGATTTGTGGATAAGTTTTTGGCATCCTTGAGGGTAGTTTTGGGTACAGAAAGAACTGTGTGGATGTTTATTTTGGCTTTACATTTTAATTTCCCATATATGAAAGTTACAAATCCTAAATCCTTATTCTCTTATTAGTTATTAAAGTTCAGTTTACAGATCTCATTCTTCTTATTATACATCTAGTAAACCTGAGGCATCAGTTGAAAGAGGTTTTTGGATTTACTAAGTTAATGAACCATCTTCAGCTCTTTTAAACAACATTTATACATGTAATGTAACTGATTTTCCTTTAAAGTATTTTTGTTGCCCAAATTAACAACAAAAAAGATTCCTGAATACTACATAATTATAGGAAATTTAATAAATTAATTTACAAAAGAAGCAAAGCTTAAGTTCTCTTACTCCTTTCAGTATGATGAATCAACCTAGTAAGACTCCAGCCTTGAATCACAAATCTAAATTAACTATTTAGTTACACATTTTAAATTGGTGATAAATGGCTGACCTTCTAATTGGTCAAATTCTATTAAATATTCCAAGAACATAAAATACCAAATATGCACACATCTTACCTGAGAAATTTCATGTTAATACTACGGCTTTGACTTTCATAAAGTTTTGATATTTAATTCTAAATCTTCCCCTATTAAAAGGTATTTACCCAGAGGAAAGGATGGTTACCATTCCAGTTAACTGAGGCTACTCAGGCCGGGGGCTTCAGACAAACATGAGTCCTGATGCTGCAGACATTTAGAATGGAATAGAAATCTCTGCCTGACAGTCAGGCACAGCCCTTTCCACAGCTGTTTTGTGATAATTCAATACAATTGACCCTTGAACAACATGGGGGTTGGGGGTGCCAGCCCTACTCCCACCCCACCCCTCTGTCAAAAGTCTGCAAATTGATAAATGACTCAACCAAGGGCAGGAAGCTGAAACAGTTTGGGTAGGATCAGGACTCAAGCCCTAGTTCTTTTGATACATACTGTGATCTCTAATCAAACACAAACTTCCCCATACTTCATTGTACCACGTGGAACAAGATTTTTAGTAAAGGAGCCAAGTGATCAAACTTAACATGACTCACAGTGGGACACCTAACGTTATGTTCCTCCTGATGTCCTAGAACATGAAGTTCTTCAGACTCTTGCCAAAAATGTTTAGCCTGAACTACATCAACCCTTTAAACTTACCTTCCAGTTCACAGGAAATACAGGGAAGGGTAGTTAAATGGACACTGTATTAGCTAGCTATTGCTGAGTAACTAATTACCCCAGACCTAAGCTACTTAAACAACAATGAACAGTATCTCACACAGTGGTCCAAGAGAAGGCAAGGAGAAAGCCCCAATGCCTCATATGAACTAGACTCAGAAGGCACAAGCTGTCACTTCTGCCATATTCCATTTATTAAAAGTGAGTCAATAAGGACAGCCCACACTCAAGGGGAAGTTCCATCTTTTGAATCGGGAGAATCAAAGAATTTGTGAACATATTTTAAAATCACCACAGGGGTTATTTTAGTTTAAAAAAAGATAAAGAAAGCAGAAGAAATGTGTGAATCCTGATTGGATCCTGGATTTTCTAAAAAGTCATAAAAGTCATTTTGAGGACAATCATGCTTAGTGAAACAAGTCAGACAGAAAAAGATAAATACTGCATGCTATCACTTATATGTGGAATCTAAAATAATAAAACAAACTAGTGAATATAACAAAAAAGGGGGCTTCCCTGGTGGCGCAGTGGTTGAGTCCACCTGCTGATGCAGGGGACACGGGTTCGTGCCCCGGTCCGGGAAGATCCCACATGTTGCGGAGTGGCTAGGCCCGTGAGCCATGGCCGCTGAGCCTGTGCGTCCAGAGCCTGTGCTTTGCAATGGGAGAGGCCACAACAGTGAGAGGCCCATGTACCGCAAAAAAAAAAAAGAGAAAGAAACAGACTCGCAGATATAGAGAACAAACTAGTGGTTACCAGTGGGGAGAGAGAAGAGGGAGGGGCAAGATAGAGGAAGGGGATTAAGAGGTAAAAACTACTATGTATAAAATAAATAAGCTACAAGGATACACTGTACAGCACAGGGAATATAACCAGTATTTTATAATAAGTATAAATGGAGTATAATCTTTAAAAATTGTCAGTCAGTATGTTGTACACCTGAAACTTAAGTAATATTGTAAATCAACTTTACCTCAATTAAAAAAAGGTAAGACACAATGATATGTTGTCTACAAAAGACTCACTTTAGATATAAAAACACGAAGATGGTTGAAAGTAATGGGAAGGAATATATGCACCTTGCTCACATAAGCTTAAAAAACTGGTATTACTATATTAATATTACTCAAGTAGACTTCAAGACAAAGAGTTTTGTCTGAGATAAAGAGAACTATTTTATTATGATCAAAAGATTGTCAATAGAAAACCATAAAAATCCGAAGTGTGTGTGCATCTAATAAAAAGAGCTTCAAATACACGAAGTAAACATTGACAGTATTGAAAGGAGAAATAAACAAATCCGCAGTGAGACTGAGACAAACATCCCTCTCTCAAGATGCTTATCTGCTGAAAAAAAAAGTAAACAAAAATTAGTAAGTGTATAGAAGATTTCAATAGCATTATTGACCAGTTTGATCTAACAAACATTTATAGATTGCAAAAAGAAAAAAGCCATAAAAGTCATTTTGAGAACAACTGGAAAACTTGAATATGAAACAAATATTAGACGAATTAAGGAATTATTAATAATTTTCATAGATATGACAGTGGCATTGTGGTGATGTGGAAGAAGATTTTTATTCTTAGAGAAGCACACAGAAGTATTTATCAATGAAATGTCATGAAGTCTGCAACCTGTTTTTAAACAGATCAGAGAAAAAAGAGATAAAACAAATGAGACAAAGTATTAACAATTGAATCTCAGTAGAGAGTACAAATTATTCATTGTACTGATTTTTGACCTTTTCATACTTTCAAAATTTTTCAAAATAAAAATAGGTAAATATATTAGGATAGTTTGGTGTCAAATTAGGGGTGAGTTTCTCAAATTCAAGACTGAGGAATTAGGTTGTCATCCGTGGTTTGCCAGAAGGAAAAGGAGACCCTCTGCTTTTAGTAAATGCTCTTCTTTTGTCTAATATTCCTGGCAAGTGGGTACCACATCAGCTTCAAGGAACTCTCTTCCTGTAAGAGGCACAGGAAGAAATCCCTGGTGTATATGTGGGGCTCCGTCTGCAAAGCCAGGCAACAAAACCACTTTGAAGACATTAAAGACACTCTGGAGAAGCAGAGCCAAGCAGAAATTGATGTCAAGGAGAAAAGCCGGTGTACTTTACAAAAAGCAGAAGTTCCAGGGCCTTCCGTGAAAGTCTGAGAAGGAAGAGTGGAGGAGGTAAGGAGGTGGGGAAGGAGAGCCCCCTCAAACTTCCAGCCCAGGATTTCAAAGAAAACCACCAAGAAGCCTCTGTTAGACACTGAGAGACTCTGGAAGAAAAGGAGGGGAGAATTGTGTTTGAGGTCAACAAACGAAGGTCTCAGGTTTATGCCTCTGTAGGCAGATAGAATGGGTGTCCCGGAAGAAGAGAACCAGACATACTGTCTAACACAGGGGTCCCCAATCCCTGGGCTACGGATGGGTACCAGTCTGTACAGCAGGAGGTGAGCGGCGGGTGAGTGAGCAAAGCTTCATCTGTGTTTACAGCTGCTCCCCATTGCTCACATTACCGCCTGAGCTCCGCCTCCTGTCAGATCAGTGGTGGCATTAGATTCTCAAAGGAGCATGAATGCTACTGTGAACTGTGCATGTGAGGGGTCTAGGCTGTGCACTTCTTATGAGAATCTAGTGCCTGATGATCTTTGAGGTGGAGCTGAGGCGGTGATGCTAGCGCTGGAGAGTGGCTGCAAATACAGATTCTCATTAGCAGAGTGGTTTGACTGCACAGAGACCCTAATATATAAATTGCTTGCAGACTCATATCAAAACCCTATCAGTGAGTGGCAAGTGAAAACAACCTCAGGGCTCCCACTGATTCTGCATTATGGTGAGTTGTATAATTATTTCACTATATATTACAATGTAATAATAATAGAAATAAAGTGCACAATAAATGTAATGCGCTTGAATCATCCCGAAAGCATCCCCCCCATCCCCAGTCCGTGGAAAAATTGTCTTCCACGAAACCAGTCCCTGGTGCCAAAAAGGTTGAGGAGGCCATTTTGGCCTAAGCCATTTTGTGATCTAAGCCTGTCTACAATGCCTGCCTTTGACCAGGCCAGGGAAATAACTTAATCATATCAGAGACAATAAATCAGTTATAAGGACTCCCAGTTCTGTTTGAAGGTTAGGATTAGCCTGAAGCTCACTCTTGTGCCATTTTGCAGGATCCAAACCCCCTTGAGCCCTCAACCACCAGAATAACTGGAAGCTAGGGAACGATGATGCTGACCTCTGCTGACCCTTGAGACTTCAGTCAACCAGAACCTGGACTCTGTCAATCTCTTCCCCAATTCTAGACTGAATTCTCCTCTGCCCAAGTCCCCTTGTGAATATGCATATACTCTTGGCTTAAAACTTCCCCAAGTTTGCTCTTGGGGAGACACTGCATTGGGAAATATCCCTGGTGTTTTCCTTACTCGATGCAAGTAATAAATCCTATGTTTCTCTGTTCTTTGGCTTGGTTGTCTTTTGTGGCTTGGCATTCTCCAAGAGGCGAACCGAGTTTTTGGGTAACATCTTCGAAAGAAGACTACATCCCCTACTTTAGAATACTCAAAGGGAATCCTACATATAGAATTTGAGGTTAATAGTAGAATAAGTTAATAAAACATTATTTCAACATCCCATGATGATTTAATAACTCTTATTGACACCAAAACATTTCATCCATTTAATAACATGTGGTATTATTTTTAGCAACTAGATATTGATCTAAAAATCACATTTTATTGAAGTACATTAGAAGCAAGTAGATAAAGTCAGAATGTGGGAACTTCTACAGCAGCGGTCCCCAACTTTTTTGGCACCAGGGACCGGTTTCGTGGAAGACAATTTTTCCATGGATGGGGGAGATGGGGGATAGTTCAGGCAGTAATACAAGCGATGGGGGGATGGTTCAGGCTGTAATGTGAGCAATGGGGAGCAATGGGGAGCAGCAGATGAAGCTTCACTTGCTCACCGCCACTTGCCTCCTGCTGTGTGGCCTGGTTCCTAACAGGCCATGGACCAGTGCCGGTCTGTGGCCCAGGGGTTGGGGACCCCTGTTCTACAGGATAACAACCCAATGGGGAGACTATTCTAGATAAAAGAATGTTAAGAAAAAAGATAATCTCAAAACTTGGAAATAGAAAAGTGATGATTTAGTGTCCTGTTTTTTCAATGTCACGCTGGGGCATTGCCTAACATGCTAGGGGCGTGCACCTTCATTTCAGGCTATTTAAGATTAATGAAGGTATTTCACAGTTCTGTGAATAAAGATGACAACATGTATAAAACAGAGTGATGCAGATGATTCTTATCTGATAGCAACTGGGATTAATTTTGTCTGGTAGAGATGCAAGTGATTTCTATTTGGTAGCAAAGATCATCAAAAAGATTTTGATTTTAATTTTTATTTTCTTGGAGGTTGTTAACCAGTTTTACAAAAAAAATCTAACTTAGCAATCATTTTCTGATGCCTCAGTTTCTCAAAGTTTCTTTTAACCAATTTAATCATCTTGCTGCTTCCCTTATTACTGAGTTAATTAAATATTTAATACCTAGTTCCTTTATGTTTATAGGAGACTCGGGTTTTGCCTTTTAAAAAATTCTATGTTGAAAAGAGACTTGAAAAACAGAACACCAAATGCAATAGGGGGACCTTGTTTAGATACTGTTCTCTAACAAACCAGTTGTAAAGACATTTTTAGGGAGATGGAGGACATTTACAAGATGGTCTAAGCATTAGATGATATTAAGGAGTAAGTGATAATTTTCTTAGGTGTAAAGATGGCATTGTGGTATGAAGGAAAAGATTATATCTATATCTATATATATTTAAGTGTATGAGTTATCTAGTGCTGTGTAACAAATTACCCCAAATTATGCTATTTTAAAATGTAGGTTTTATTATTATTTACGTATGGCAAGGCCAATAGATCAGAATATGAGTGCCATTGAAAATACAGTTTTCTATACTCCTACATCCCAAGAGAAGGGAGCACACTACACCACACCACAGGTGAGCTACATGGGGAAGCACCTGGGTCAGTCTGGAGGCAGAGGGACTGAGGGGAACATGTGGGCATGAGACTTTGTTGTGGTTTCTATGGGAAGGGACAGGCAAGGCAGGGAAAGCGGGCTTAGGATTGTCTAGTCTGAAAAATTTCAGTGGACTCTGGGGCATGGGGGCTATCTCTAGTTGTCTGGTCCCTGGCTATGCGGTCACTGGTGCAGGTAGATAGTGGCCCAGAGTGTGAGAGCCTGATGGAGGAGGTGGTTGGGGTGTGGGCTCTGGATTAACTGGTTTGCTTATGAAAGCTATGTTCTCTTTTTAAATTTTTAATGTTTTATACAATTTTTAAAGGTTAAACTCCATTTACAATTATTACAAAATACTGACTATATTCCCTATGTTGCACAATACATCCTTGTAGCCTGTTTTACACCCAATAGTTTGCATCTCCCACTCCTCCATTCCTATATTGTCCCTCCTCCCCTCCCTACTGGTAACCACTAGTTTGTTCTCTATATCTGTGAGTCTGCTTCCTTTTGTTATATTCACTCGTTTGTTGTATTTTTTAGATTCCATGTATAAATAATATCATATAGTATTTGTCCTCTGTCTGACTTATTTGATTTAGCACAATGCCCTCCAAATCCATCCATGTTGCTGCAAATGGCAAAATTTTATGGCTGAGTAGTATTCCATTGTATGTATACCACATCTTCTTTATCCATTTATCTGTTGGTGGATACTTAGGTTGCTTCCATATCTTGGCAATTGTAAATAATGCTGCTATGAACACTGGAGGGCATGTATCTTTTTGAATTAGTGTTTTTGCTTTCTTTGGATGTATATCCAGGAGTGGAATTGCTGGGTCATATGGGTCATATGGTAATTCTATTTTTAGTTGTTTCAGAAACTCCATGCTGTTTTCCACAGTGGCTGCATCAATTTACATTCCCATCAACAGTGTACAAGGGTTCCCTTTTCTCCCCGTCTTTGCTGATATTTGTTATTTGTAGTCTTTTTGATGATAGCTGTTCTGACAGGTGTCAGGTGATATCTCATTGTGGTTTTGATTTGCATTCCCCTGATGATTAGCAATGTTGAGCATCATGTGTGCCTGTGAAAGGCATGTTCTATCCCTGGGAATTGGCTAGCCCTGGGAGGCACAGTCTTTCCAGGCCCCAGAGATAAAAACATCAGAAACACATGGTTAATACACATAGCGACTTTAAAAAATTTAGTATTTCATACAGTTTCCGAGAGTCAGGAATCTGGGAGTGGCTTTTCTGGGTGGCTCTGGCTCAGGGTCTCTCAGGAGGTTACCATCCAGTTGCTGGCCAGACCACGGTCATCTGAAACTTGACTGGGGCCAGAGGCTCTGCGTCCAAGATGGCCCAGGCATCTTGTTTTCTCTCTGTTGGAAGAGAGCTCCTTGCTGATTTTGGCCAGCGGCCTCAGCTCCTCAGCAAGTGGGCCTCTCCAGAGGGCGGCTGGCTTCTCCCAGAGCAAGTGATCTGACAGTGAGTGAGAGAGTTAAGCCACACTTATAAAAATAAATAAGTATCAGAAATGACATACCATCACTTCTGCCGTATGCTATTGGTCAGACAGATTAACAGTGGTCCATTGTGGGGGAAAGGGCTGCACAGAGTATGAATACCAGGAAGCAAGGTTCACTGTGGGCCAATTTGCAGACCACCACGGTCCACCAAAAATTCATATCCTTCCCACATGCAGAATACAGTCAACCCCTTCCAGAGTCCCCAGAAATCTCATCCTATTGTAGCATCCGCTCAATGTCCAGAATCTCATAATGTAAATAATGTAAATCAGGTCCGGGTAAATCAGGTCTCATAATGTAAATCAGGTCTATAAATTTATTATAATTCCTTAAATCCAGTTTCTCCAGTACAGTTCTTCTTGACAAATTATCTGCTCCACCCCTCCCCCTCTGTATTAGTCAGCTCAGGCTGCTATAACAAAATACCACAGACTGGGGGGCTTAAACGACAGACATTTCTTTCTCCCATTTCTGGAGGCTGGAAGTCCAAGATCAGGGTACCTGCATGGTTGAGTTCTGGTGAGGACTCTCTTCCTGGCTTGGACCTGGCTGACTTCTTTTTCTTTTTGGCTGACTTCTTACTGTATCCTCACATGGAAGAGAGAGAGACAGAACTAGCTCTCTGGTCTCTTTACAAGGGTACTAATCCCATCATGAGGACCCCACCCCCATGGCCTCATCTAAACCTAATTACTTCCAAAATCTCCACCTCCAAATACCATCACATTGGGGGTTAGGGCTTCAACATGAACTTTAAGGGGACACGAATATTCAGTTCGTAAACCCTCTCCTACTGAACACACAAGGGGACAGACAGAATAACCACTCTAGAAACTCTTGCTGAAAAAGGGAGAAGATGAGAGCATGAAGAAGTTGCTGGTCCATATAGATTCCAAGCCAAGCAAACATCCTAAGTTCCTTAATTATGTCTCAAGTCTTGGGAACCATACTCCAAGGCTTTGGACTGCCCTCTGGGCTCTTGGTTTTTCCCTGTGAGTCATCCTTCCTTTTCCATGAAAGGAAAGGTATCATGCTGTAACATGAAAGGTATCATGTGTTAGCAGCTGAGTAATATTCTCAGCCTGCTTCCTGCCAGTAGCACTTTGAGGGTCCAAAGACCTCTTTTTATTTTGTACTGGCTCTGTCCCTTTCAGTCCAAGTTGGTAATGATTCTGTACATATAATTCTCATAAAAACTTTATGGATTTCCTGCGAATCTCCATGGGATCTACTCCATTAGGCAAAGTCAACACCCCTAAATCTCTTTGAGATGAGCCCTTCTCCACATAGATAGGGCTTCTGCAGACAGCAGAGGGGCAATGATTCGAAGCTTCTAGGAGCACTGTTTTTCTTTTTTTTTTTTGGCCGTGCCGCTAGCATACAGGATCTTAGTTCCCTGACCAGGGATCGAACCCATGCCCCCTGCAGTGGAAGCGTGGAGCCCTAACCACTGGACCACCAGGGAAGCCCTGAGGAGCATCATCCTTTGATTGAGGGGGTCTGTGAGTGTCTTGGTCCACTGGGGCTGCTGTAACAAAACACCACAGGCTGGGTAATTTATAAACAACAGACATTTATTCCTCACAGTTCTGGAGGCTGGAATTCTGAGACCAGGGTGCCAACATGGCTGGGTTCTGGTGAGGGCCCTCCTCCAGGCTGCCGACTTCTTGTGACCTCACATGTGAGGTACACCTTTAAGCCCACAAGCATTCGGGCCACAGCAGCGAGGCACACGTTTACTCTCCTTAGAGGGCCTTTTGTCTGACAAAAGGACTATGGGGTATGGCTTTATATCTTTCTGAAATCTTTTAAAAATTATTTACAGGCACAGCCTAGGGTCTGTCTCTGGACCACAGGTTTTCTGGCAGGGCCCTGAATTTGGACTTTTGCTTGGAAGCCATTCCTTGATTCTAGCATAATTTGTCATCTGGCCCGGCTGAAAACCTTCCAGTTCCAGCTCCTTTCTGCTTAACGACCCTTCTGTTCATTTCTCTCTCTCCTCTGGCATCTTACTATAAGCAACTAGCAGAAAGCAGGCAGCACTGAAAACGTTTTGGCTCCAAATCTCCTTGACTAGATCACGAGTTCATCGGGTGCATTTTCCTCTGTCCACATGACTGTAGGCAACAGCATCACCAGGATCCCTTCCTCCAGTTTCTGACACTTTCCTGCAAGCTCTGACCTGAATCTTTAACGACCTGGACTCTTTAATTCACAGCTTCTTCAAGGTGCTCCAGGCATTTACCGATGCTCTCAACAAAGCCCACCGCCTGGTGCCAAAGCCACTCCCACATTTTGGGTTTCTGTCACAGTACCCCGCCTGCAAAGGTATCCAAATGTATTCTATCTGTACTACCAATGTAGCCCCAACTTTAGCAGGTTAAAGCAGTAGAAATTATTATCTTGCACAGTTTCTGAGGGTCAGGAATCTGGGACTGGCTTAGCCGGTGCTTCTGACGCAGGGTCTCTCAGGAGGCTCCCATCTAGATGTGGTGGGGTTTGCAGTCATCTGACACTTGACTGGGGCTTGGGGATCTGTGTCCATGAGGCTTTCTTTGTCACATGGGCCTCTCCATGGGGCTACTAGCGACATGGCAGCTGACTTCCCCCAGAGCAAGTGATGAGAGGGAGAGGGAGAGAGAGAAGGCAAGATGCAGCCATGTGTCTTTTGTAACTTAATTCCAGACGAGACAGGCCATCACTACTTCTGTATTCTACTGGACCAACCCTGTACAATGTGGGAGGACACTGTCGGAGGGTGTGAAATCCCAGAGGCGAAATGTCATGTTGTCTATAACCTATATATTTCAGCAAAAAAAAAAAAAAAAAAAAGAAATGAAGTAAACTGCAAAAATAGTCACAATAATTATATCTAAATCAGGGGAATATGGGACTTTACTGAGCTTTTCTTTCTATTTTTCTGCATATTTGTACAGTTTCATAGTAAAAAGTGAAAAAAAGCTAACTTAGGCTTTCTGTTTGGGGGTGACAAGATGGCTTAATGGCTCAAGAATCATCTAGAAACCAGCTTTCTTTTCTACCCAGCCTTCCGACCTGCCTTCAGCAGCAATGCCTGCCCTGCACCCAGGACTCAGTGCTTTCCCAGCTGGCTACCTGCAGCTGCATTCAAGGGGTGGGGCTGAGTCAGCAACACCGCCCCAGAAATGGGAACAGATGAACTGCAATACACTCTCCCCCAGGTATTCCTGGGAGATGTTCTCAAACACACCAGCACTTCTGATTTTGTTCCAAAATTTCTTTAGAGGAGCAGTTCCATGGAATACTTTTCCTGACCTTGCCTTCAAGGTCAGTGTTCATACAGGGCTTTAGCAGAGTCTGCGGGTCTTGTTTAACTTTGCCCGGTTTGTTAATTCAGCTTGGGTTCACTCAGTTCCTGGAATTTAGTCCCTTATTTCATAATAATAAATAAAATAACTTTGGAGGGATAACCAGCTGTGACTGCTGAGTCACAGCTCTTTATTAAGGAACTCTGTGAAATCCCAGTGTTCACTTATGCTAAGAGTTTCTATAAGAATAGAGCTTTAAAAAAATTTTTTTTTAGAGTTAAATATTAACGTGTGATGAATTTTCCAGAGGAGTTTGGAACTAAAACTGGTGAAGGTGAAAAAAATGCCATTTGGGGTGTTGCAAGCAGTTTGTACGTTTTAAGATAGAAGCAAGAATTTATGTTTAGGGCCCACCCTCCGTTGGTTCTGGGTGGTAACACTTTGGTGACTTCTTTGACTTATTCAGATATTTAAAAATTACCTACACATTATTTTGGAGAAATCCCAAGGCAGTGAAGTAATTCAGTTGCAGATGTTTCAAACTGGCACGTGAAACGTTCTGTTTAATGCTAAACCAGTGTATCTCTAGCAGGATAACACCTTTGCCTTGGGGAGGACTGGAAGGGTACCCAGCCATGGTGCGATGGTTTGTCGATGTGCCCACTGGGCTAAGCTGATCTATGTTTCCCAGGATTCCCTTTTCTTGTATGTTTCTAGTTTGATGGACCTATAAGATTTATTTTATCCTGAGAGTTGCACCTGCCTTCCTCCAGCCAGGCTTTCCTTGCTGAACCTATAACATAAAATCATGGAAGGTTGACACTGACATGGCCCATACAGATTATCTAGTTCAATTGGGTCCTAAAGTTGGTCCTTCGTAAGAGTCATTTGGGGAGTTTTTTTTTTTTTTTTTTTTTGCAGTATGCACTGCTGTGGCCTCTCCCATTGCAGAGCACAGGCTCCGGACGCGCAGGCTCAGCGGCCATGGCTCACGGGCCCAGCCGCTCCGCGGCATGTGGGATCTTCCTGGACCGGGGCACGAACCCACGTCCCCTGAATCGGCAGGCGGACTCTCAACCACTGAGCCACCAGGGACGCCCCTGGGGAGTTTTTTTGAAATACGGTTTCCCCAGTGCCACCCTGTAAGATTCTGGTTCAGTAGGTCTGAGCCCAGGACATCTGAATTTTACAAGTTCCCTAGATGGTTTTGATGGTCAGCAAAGTGGGTTTGCTAGTCACTGTGATTCTCAAAGTATATGGTCCTTGGACCAGGGACACCAGCATCATCACCCACAATCTTGGACTCACAAATTCCTGAGGTTCCCCCTGGACCTCCTGAATCAGAGGCTCTGTTTGCGGTCCAGCACTCTGTGGTTTAATAAACCCTCCAGGGGATTCTGATGCGTGCTAAAGTTTGAGAACCAAATCTAGTCTAATCCCTCATTTCATAGTTAAGGAAAACGAGTCTAAGGAGAAGGGACACGTCTTTGGTTTAATGCAAGGAGATGGACACAGGAGGCATCCTCTCCTTGCACTCAGGTGTTTCGAGCAGAGAACACTCACAGCCTGCCTTGAGAAACCTCAGGTTACTACACTTGTGAAAGCAAGGTTTTCATCAACTAGAAGATGTTACATGATCCAGTGACCCAGTTTGTAGTACAAAATGCCAAAGGAATCATTTTTTTTTAGGAGTGCAGGTTAAGGAAAATCAAGAGCTGTAGCACTTAAGCAAGCTTCATGAAGAAGAATTCTGAAAGCTGGAAAGGATTTGCATAAATGGAAAGAGAGAGGGCGGCCCTCTCCCCAAATTGGGGAGACCACAGGGAGGAAGAGGCAGGACAACGGAGATTCCAGCCAGATTCAGGGGGAAGGTGCACGTTAAGACAAAGAGGAGACTGTGAGAGGGGTCTGGGAGATAGTTTTGGGAAAATAGGTGGGAAAACAGTAGATATAAATCGTTTTTGAATGTTGTAGCAGAGGTGTACTTTATAATATAGCGCTGTCTCGTAATATTGGAATCCACTGCACAACTTTGCCAACTGAGACTGATTTGGAGGCAACTTTTTAAAAAATTACTTTTAAGTGCATGCATAAGTTTAACGCTGAGTTGGCAAATTTTGGCAAGGCATAGAGTTGTGAATATGAAATCCCTCATGTTAATAAGTGTTAATTAATGTCAGGAATGATACTTGGAGAGCTAAATTTAGCAAATAGAGAAAAATGATGTGTAATCAGTCACATTAGTCTTTCCATGTAACTGGTACTTCCAAGATGCTGGAAGATGCTTAGAAACAGTCTAATAGAAACAATTTTGTGTTTCGATGGAAACCTATGCTTGCCTAGAGGTCACCATCCAGGCTATCTGATTCTTGTCTTCCAATGTCTGGTCGCTGTTTCACAATTCTGTAAGTTGTAGGTAGATGACAGACAAGCAAATTGACCTCGTTCCCCATCCTGTGGAACAAAAGCCAGTTTGCCTCTGTCTGCATTTTCCTTTCACCATTCCTTTACTCCATATGTGTGCACTTTTTAAAAACTTTCTTCTGAACTAGTTTTAACATCTGCCTCGTTTTCTTATTAATTAATCAGTACTGTAAAGTTTTCAACACAGGTCATTTTTATATCTGTGTGAGCATCATGATTTTACCTTTTTCTGAAAACTGCCCTTTAACAATCAGATTAAGTCTCACAAACCTTACCCCTCGAGGCTTTTTATATTACTGATTTGCCATCCCTCTGCAGAAAAGATCCCTTAAGAAAAAGTCACCCTCAATCAGAATTCACGCCTTTTCCAACTGGAAGCGTCTTAACTAGTAAGGCTCTATCTCACGGGTCATGAGATTTGTGGTGAAATTCTTGTGGCGTCAAGAAGCTGCTGCTACTTTTCCCCCTGTCACTTATTTTCCTAATCAACATTTCTTCCGGTTTTCTTTCTTAACCCTTCTCTGTAGCCAATTGAATTGGTTATCACAATGTTAGGTGACCAGACAAAATATGGAGTGGCGGCGGAGGGAAGGAGGTCAAGTATGAATATGTAGTCATCTACTGTTTAAAATAGCCTAATTTTGATTTACAGTAAAGAAGTCACAGGTCTCAGGAGACAGGCGCACATGTAAATTTCATAGGCGGACTGTCTTCCTCCTCCCGGTCTCCCTCCCCCCCTCGTCGTCTCCCTTCCCCTCTCCTCCCCCCTCTCTCTCTCCCTCCCCTCCCTCCGTCTCCCTCCTCCCCTCCTTCCCTCTTCCTCCCGACCTCCCCTCCCTGCCCCTCCCTCCGGCTCCAGCCTTCCCCGGAGGCCGGGAATCCAGGACAGCCACTGGTCCACCGGGATCCCACCGCCCTCCGTCACCGCGTCCACTTCCGTCCCCGAAGGAGGCGCCTCCCCCTCGGCTTGCCCCTGACCGTCTCCCCTGTGTCCCGCGGGGCTGCGGCGTTGCCCGCTCCGGTCCGGCGTCCTCCGCGCGTAAGGACAGCGTCCTTCAGGCAGTTGGACGAGGTACGTGCGCTTCGCTAGCCCAGGATCGCGCTGCAGGTCCGCTCCGCTCTAACTTGCGCATGCGTTTGCTTGAGGCAAAGGCGGTCTTTGCCATGTGCACAGGTAATGAACCTATTAAAGTCCATTTTCAACACCAGCTTTTATCAAAGCAGTACATTGTCACTGCAGAAAAGCAACCCCGCCATCCTACTTTGGTATATTTTCCTGTATTGTTTAGCCATACATTTTGAATAGACAGTTGAAATCATACTGTATATAAACTTGTATTCCTTTTTTTCCATTTAACACTATGTCTTGATCCTTTCCTCCGTGCCATTAAATACTCTTTGTAACCGTTTTCCTACAGTTGAACATTTTGGTCGTATAGTTCTTACTACTGATATAAAAGTATGGGGGAAAAATGAGCGTATCTGCGTCCAGCTCATTCTCCACATTTTGCAGCCTTTATTAAGGATGGGTGTTAAGAGAGTAGGGTCTTGGGCTTCCCTGGTGGCGCAGTGGTTGAGAGTCCGCCTGCCGATGCAGGGGACGCGGGTTCGTGCCCCGGTCCGGGAAGATCCCACATGCCTGGGAGCGGTTGGGCCCGTGAGCCATGGCCGCTGAGCCTGTGCGTCCGGAGCCTGTGCTCCGCAACGGGAGAGGCCACAACAGTGAGAGGCCCGCGTACCGCAAAAAAAAAAAAAAAAAAAAAAAAAAGAGAGGAGGGTCTGGTCTAGGCGTGTAGCGTCCTGTATACTAGGTCCGTGTTGCCAGGAGAGACTGTACCGTTCCCACTCGGCCATGTGGGTCAGGAGGTGAAGCGGTGGCCTGTCCCAGGCCTTGCTGACGCTGGGCACTGCGATTTAGGGCTACTTGCTGATGGACATGCCACCTGTTGTTTTCAAAGCCCATTTAAAGTAAGGTGGTCAGAACTGAGCCCTGTGGGTATCTGGGGGAATGCCATCCAGGCCTCACAACAGTCCAAGAAAAGGCCAGAGGCAGCCACTTGATTGGCAGTTCACAGGCCAATCTAGCTTCATCCCATCTAGTTTTCTAATTAATGCTGTCAAGACCGTGTACCCTTTGGAAAACACAACCGTGATTACTGGAAAATAAAAATAATTGGAGGAGTTGATGTTCACAGAACCATCTAAGGATAAGGAGGGCCCTGCCTTCCCTGCTGCAAGATGGAAGATCAATTGCCATGCAAGTTACAGTGTTTACCCCGTAAAGGAAACCCCCAGCCTTCCCCTGCAGCCACCTTAGAGGTCCTGTAGTTGTTTTCGATGCCCTTTCAGGTGTTTCCGTTTCTAAATCTCTGAGGCTGCCAGCATTTTATTCCTAGACTTCTTTGCTTGTTGCATTCCCATCAACACCAATCCCCTTCACTTATCAAAATCTTCTTCCCTATTTCTTTTGGAGATCTTCATTGCTTTGGGAAGTGTGACTTCTGAGTTATTTAAATCCTGGGGGGTATGAAAGCAGGAAACCACACTAGCTCAACCATACTTGACCACCCATTTCTCGCCTTCTGCCCTCCAGTGAGAAAAGGGGAATGTTCAATTATACAGTTAAAAGATAAGTTTCAGCAAAAGGCAAAATCATGACTAATACAGATAGAAAAACGAACGTGTGTTAAAGATTCTATTTTATTCATTAAAGAGGGAACCAGGCAGATCTTATAACTGGTTCAGAAAAAGAAGTCAAGAAGCACAAATTTGTTTGGAGTAAAAGAATGCCTCCGGATGGTACATTTTAGGAAAGGGGGGAGGACACAGCAGCCCCTTGGAATTTGCAGGTCAAACACGCACCAGTGATCCCCGTAGGTTTTGACTTACAATTTTGTGGAGGCATTTGCTGTGTGAAGGAGGACTGGAGGGTGTCAAAGAAAATATCATTCATTCGTGACACTTGTTAAAAAACGGTAAGGCAGACCTTATTCAGGACCATCGTGATAGGGGTTAGGGACCACTCCAGGGGGATCTTGCAGTAGGAGAGAGACATTGGGCTCAACTCTGAATATAAGGAAAAGTGGGAGTTTCTAGCCAAGGGGCAGAGTAGGGGGTCAGTGGATGGAAATAAAGGGATTCCAGCTAAGCTGACCTAACAGGATTCTTGCAGAAGACAAGCCAGGGTGATCGGACATCACCTGGGGGATGATGGAGGATGAGGGAGAGAATCAGATAGGTGGCTGGGGGATTCTGCTAAACCGACTTAGCAGGATTCTTACTAAAACTGGACAAAGCCCAAAAGCCAGGGCCTAGTTGAGAAGAGAGTTCAGAGGATCCTGACTAGAGTTCGGTCAAGGAGAGAATCTTTGTCAAGGGGCCAGAAAAGTCAGTCTGTAGGGGACGGGTCTCGTAGTCATTCACAATTATGTGGGATCTTGCAGGGGTGTTATGGGGGAAACATGTACTTTAGTGCTGCATCCTGGGTGGCACTGAGAGAGAATGTGCCCATCAGGGTCTCCCCTGCTGGAGCATGTCCTGGCCATCCCTCGTGTCATAAAGAGAGCTCTGACTTCTGGAGGCGTTACTGGTGGAAACCACAGATCTGATCTCAGGGTGGCTGGAGTGTGTTGCCAAGTCCACCTGACATGATACAGAAAAGCGCTTCTTGGTACATTTTATGAGGACCCCACCATACATGTCAGACCTACAGTCCCATCCCCTTACAGGAGGAAACCTTATCCCTCACTGTGACCTTATAATGTCATAGAAGAAACTCTGTGTTTCAATGGAAAAGTACCCATCGACTATAGCCCACCCTTCCGGGCTGTCTGATTCCAGCCCTGTTCATTGTATTTGAGCTGTTTTGCAGCTCTGTGAAAGTTGGGGGTAACTGATAGGTTTGTAAATTCTGTCCTGTCTGGTGGAGAATTAATTGGCTTCCTCCCCTACTGTGGAAAAATTGGTTTTGTCTCCATTTACAATTCATCTCAACATCCCTCTACTCCATATAAATTAGTGCCCTTTTCTTTTTTCCTTAGGACCAGTGGTAACATCTGCCTTATTTCCTCCTATCATATGAGTAAAGTACAATCCTTAATGTGAATTCATTTTGGTAACTGTATAGGAGTTGAGTTTTACTTTTTTTCTGAAAATTGTGTTTTAACAAATGTGTCATTTGGGAGGGAAAAGAGCCCAAATCTTGAAATATATATACAGAAGGTTTACGTATAGTACAATCAGTAGAGTGTCAAGGGTGTGTTTCCCAAGGCTCTTGCCCACAGAGAGACTGTCTACCCTGCCCACTGTGGCCTTGGCCCGGGACACACTGGCTGGGCTTGGCTGCTGTGCCCCGTGAAGTGTCTGGCAGGAGTCCAGCCTTCATGTGTGGCACATCCAGGCCTTCCCAGCCAGCACCCCTTTCTGTGGGAGAAAGGCCTTTCAGGATCAGTTCAGAGAGTGGCTGTCTTAGCTGTAAACATTCCTTTTGGAAAGTGGATAGCAATCGAAGGTAAGTAAAAAGATTCAGATTCAAGGCTGCTTATTTTCTGTGGTCTCGCATCCTCATAGGACAGCCAGGTAAGAAATCAGCCTGAGGAATAAGTTCTCAACAAGTAATGTGCAGTGGGACATAAAGTTTACTGCTATTGATACTGGATTGTTCTGACTTCTCTTATAATAGTTCCATAATGTAGTTTATGGAAACAAAACTATGAAAAATACCATCAAAGTTTTCTTTGGTCAAATGACTAGCTCTTAATTTCTCTTTCCTTAAAATTTAGTCATTTCTAGTTATGAGCATTTAGAACATTCTGGAAAGTACAGGATATAATGTAATAGCCACCTATAGTCACATGACACAGATTTATTTAAAAAAAAAGATATTAACATTTTGTCCTGGGCTTCCCTGGTGGCGCAGTGGTTAAGAATCTGCCTGCCAATGCAGGGGACACGGGTTCGAGCCCTGGTCCAGGAAGATCCCACATGCCGCGGAGCAACTAAGCCCGTGCGCTACAACTACTGAGCCTGTGCTCTAGAGTCTGTGAGCCACAACTGCTGAGCCTGTGAGCCACAACTACCGAGGCTGCGTGCCACAACTACTGAAGCCCGTGCGCCTAGAGCCCGTGCTCTGCAACAAGAGAAGCCACCGCAATGAGAAGCCCGTGCACTGCAACGAAGAGCAGCCCCTGCTCGCCGCAGCTAGAGAAAACTGGCACGCAGCAACAAAGACCCAACACAGCCAAAAATAAATAAAATTAATTAATTTAAAAATATGTATTATTCAGGGGTTTTAGTATTAACTTAGCATCAAAAAACCATTGTCTCTCTCTTTTTTTTTAACATCTTTATTGGAGTATAATTGCTTTACATTGTTGTGTTAGTTTCTGCTGTATAACAAAGTGAATCAGCTATACATATACTTATATCCCCATACCTCCTCCCTCTTGTGTCTCCCTCCCACCCTCCCTATCCCACCCTCCCTATCCCACCCCTCTAGATAGTCACAAAGCACCGAGCTGATCTCCCTGTGCTATGCGGCTGCTTCCCACTAGCTATCTATTTTACGTTTGGTGGTGTATATATGTCCATGCAACTCTCTCACTTTGTCCCAGCTTACCCTTCCCCCTCCCTGTGTCCTCAAGTCCATTCTCTATGTCTGTGTCTTTATTCCTGTCCTGCTCCTAGGTTCTTCAGAACCACTTTTTTTTTTTTTTTTTTTTAGATTCCATATATACGTGTTAGCATACGGTATTTGTTTTTCTCTTTCCGACTTACTTCACTCTGTATGACAGACTCTAGGTCCATCCACCTCACTACAAATAACTCAATCTCATTTCTTTCATTGTCTCTCTATATGGCATTGTTTTTGAGATTTACTGTATTGATAAGTATCTATGGAATTTGCTCTTTGAACTGCTATGTAATGTTCTTTTTAGGAGTGTATTAGCTGTAACACATTACCGCAAACTGGGTGACTTAAGACAGCAGAAATTTATTCTCTCACTGTCTGGAGGCCAGAAATCCGAAATGCAGATGTTGGCAGGGCCGTGCTCTTCCTGAAACCTGTGGAGGAGAGTTTTTCCTTGTCTGTCTCCCGGCTTCTGGTGGCTGCTGGCAATTCGTGGTGTTCCTTGGTTTGTAGACGCACCCCCTCCAAACTCTGCCTGTGTCTTCCAAGGCTGTCTCTCCATGTGTGTCTGTGTCTGTATCCAGATTTCTCTCTCTTCTTCTAAGGACACCAGCCATTAATTAGATTAGCACCTACCTTCACCAGGATGGCCTTGTCTTAACCTGATTCCTCTGCAAAGTCCCTATTTCCAAATAAGGTCACATTCACAGGTTCTGTGGGTTAGGACTTGAACAGTATCTTTTTTGGGGGACGCAGTTCAACCCACGACAATGAATAAATGGCAACGTATCTCATTCTCCTGATGGTCGTTATATTGCTTGCAATTGTTGCCACATTTTGGTGGCAAGAACAGCCTTGCATACCCACTGCATGTGTCTGTGTGTACACACATACACACACACACACACACACACACACACACGAGTGTGAAATTCTCTAGGGAATACACCAGTGGGGGGATTTCTGGGTTGCAGGGTGTGTTCCTCATTGCCTTTGCTGAACTGCTTCCCAGAGTGTGTATCAGTTTACACTCCCTTCCGTTTCCCTGCTTGGGCACCATCTCTTGGTGTTAATAGACTTATTGCCAATCTGCAAGAGGTAAAATGGTGTCTTGTTCTTGTTATAATTTCCTTAAATACCAGTGAGGTTGCGTATCTCTTCACATGTTTACAGGCCATTCAGGTGTATCCTTTTGTAAATTGCCTCATATCTTTGGAGCATTTTCTATTGGGGCTGTCTTTGTTTTGTTAATTTCTAAGAATTCTTCATATATTTTATCTGGATACTATGGCCTCTGCTTTGAAAATAATTTCTTCTTTTAGTCTGTATCTTGTTTTCTCACTTTTTTACGGAGACTTTTATCTTACAGTGTTTAAAATTTAATAAAAGTTTGAAAGCTTTTTGTTGTGGGAAATCTCAAGCGTGTATGGAAGTCGAGAGGGGCTTCCCTGGTGGCACAGTTGTTGAGAATCCACCTGCCAACACAGGGGACACGGGTTCAAGCCCTGATCCGGGAAGATCCCACATGCCGCGGAGCAGCTAAGCCCGGGAGCCACAACTACTGAGCCTGCGTGCTGCAACTACTGAAGCCCGTGCGCCTAGAGCCCATGCTCCACAGCAAGAGAAGCCACCACAGTAAGAAGTCGTGCACCGCAACGAAGAGTAGCCCCTGCTCGCCGCAACTGGAGAAGGCCTGCGTGCAGCCATGAAGACCCAACACAGCCAAAAATAAATAAATTAAATAAATAAATTTAAAAAGAAAAAGAAAGTTGAGAGACTAGTACAATGGACGCTCCTGAACCACCCAATTCCAGTACTGTCAGTACTTAGACACTCTCCCACAATCTCCACAGCCTACTGGGAAAGTCCCAGTACACACATCAGCACGTAGCTATAAAAGATAAGGACTCGTTAAAAAAAACCCATCACTGTTATAACACTATTCCTCCTTCCCTTCCCCCCCCATTAAAATGATTCTCAATATCATCAAATATCCAGTCAGTTCAATTTTCCCCCATTTTCTTATAAGTGTTTTTTACAGTTAGCTACTGCTATGGACTGAATTGTGTCCCCCAAATTTACATGTTGAAGATGGTACTGGGAGGCGGGGCCTTTGGGAGGCAGTTAGGTTTAGATGAGGTCATGCGTGCAGGGCCCCCATAATGGGATTCGCACGTTTGAAGGAGGCTGACAGGATCTCTGTGTGTGGTAGGCAGTGACTCACAGGGCTTTGTTTTCTCACCTGGGTTGCTTGGTGTCCATCCCACCTCCTGAGGAGTCACAGAGCCTTCCTGCCCCTGTCATGACCCGGCAGAGCCCCGTCTGTTCTGCCGGCCTCTCCCTGCCTGCACCCTGCAGCTGGACCTGGCTGGGGGACACGGCCTCGCTGACCCTGCCTATGTTCCGGGCCCTCATTTTCCACTTCTATTCTCCCCTCCAATCTCCTCCTTCTACCCTGATCTGTTGACTCTGCTTCTTAGTTCTCTGAGCAAACAGAGGCAGGTGGGAACATCCACAACCTCCCTCCTGGCAGCACCCACCCACCTGTGTCTGTGTCCTCACCCTCTGCCTTCTCTCCCAGGGCTGTGGGAGGACCTGCCCAGTGCCTCCTCTGCTGTGCTGGCCTCACCCCTCTCTCCAGAGACCACTGGTTCCCTCTCCGTGGTACATTCTCATCCACAAGCCAATATGCTGACATTTCTTCCATGAAGAAAAAGAAAAAAAAAGACTTGTTTCCACATCTTCCCTCCATCTTTTGCTCACTCTCTTTTTTAGGACTGGTGACAGTCTAGAGAGAGCTTTCTGTATTTCCTGTCTCCCTGTCTCTCTTCTGTCTCAGCCCCCGGCAGTCCCGCCCTCCCCGCTCCTGCAAACCTGTTCTGGACGCCCTCAGCCTGACTTCCACCGTGCAGAGCCTGGTGGGCAACCCTGTCTGCACCCTCGGGTCTTCCTGCAGAATGTTGCATGGTCTACACCCTCCCTTTCTTTCTTTCTTTTTTATAAAAATTAATTATTTTTGGTGCATACACGTTTTTTCATTTTTAAGTATAGTGGATTTACAATGTTGTGTTAGTGTCGGGTGTACAGCAAAGTGATTCCGTTATGCTTACACTCTCCCGTTCTTTTTTTTTTTTTTTTTTTGCTCTACGCGGGCCTCTCAGTGTCGTGGCCTCTCCCGTGTACCCTGCATCGGCAGGCGGACTCTCAACCACTGTGCCACCAGGGAAGCCCCACTCTCCTGTTCTTGAAGCCCTTCCTTGGCTTGGCTCCTGGACACCACACCTGGGGTTTCCTCCTCTCTCACTGGCCCGTCCTTCTCAGACACAGTCACTAGTCCCTTTTTACCTCCCCAAAGGAAGTCTTAAGTACTGAAGGACCCCAGGGCTCCGTCTTCTGCATTCTTCTTTATTGTTATTTCCTGAATGATTCACTTGAGAGTGATTCACTCTCAAGGTTGTAAATACTGTGTTCAGCTGATTCTCATTATTCACAGAAGGTATGTTCGGTAAAGTTGCTGTGAATGCTGAACTAGCTGCTAGTGGACCACAGGGAAATGTCGTCGGTTCCTACGAGCCTCTGGTCACGTTTCCATCAACTCATCAATATTTAACCTTGTTTTGTTTGTGTTTCTGTATGAAGAAACACAATATATATTTACTACATATTGCTGATTCATTAACATTGACTCATGGCCAACAGCAGTGTGACTCACACCTGAACAAAGCTTGTCTAACACGTATTTAAGGCACATCACAGCCTTCTTGCACTTCGATCACTAGACGGCTCTTTAGCGCTGCCCATGAAATCACCAACAAAAAGCACAAAATTACCAAACGTGTGGCACTAAATAGACCATGAGAAGGACACTTGTTTACAGCGTGAGAGCTGATACAGGAAGACAGAGCACAGCCTTGCTCGACCTTGACTGGGAACGTGCATCTCAGTGACTCAGATTTTTTGTGGCTCTACACAGATTTGTGGGTGATGCAAAAGCCCGGCAAGAACTGATTTTGGAGTTACGAATAAATTTAGCAAGTAGGCAAATTCATGAATACAGAATCTGCAGATAATGAGGTTCCACTGCGTATGCCGATCACTCTGAAATGCATATCCTCAGCTTGGACCCCTGCCCTGAACTTGGGCGTTGTTATCCAGCTGGCCGCTGGACAGGAATGTGAATGTCTCATAGACATTTCAAACTGCTTATGCCACAGCCTGAAGTCCTGGTCTCCTCAAACCTGCTCTTTCGGCACTCTCCCCTTTCACTTAGACATTCCATCCTTTTCCAGTTGCTCAAGCAAAAGACCTAGTCACCACGGACTCCTTTCTGTTAAATATCCTACGCGTGCCATCTGTCAGCAGAACCAATTGGCTGCACCTGAAAAATCTATCCAGACCCTGACCTTTCTCACTCTTTTCACCATTACCGTTCTCGTGGCAAGAATTTGGCTTTTTCGGTGTGAGATGGAAGCTGCTGGAGGATTCTGGGCAAAGCAGTGTTTCCCACCACGCTCTCTCCCTGATATTTCTGTTCCAACTACACTGTTCCTTGTTGTTCCTCAAAAACCGGAAGAAAATGAACACTTGTGATCCCCTAGATTCAACAGTTGTTTGCAATGTGCCATAATTGCTTTATGTTTCTGTATGTATGTCTGTGCATGTGTGTTTTATAATGATTTGAGGGTAAATTGCAGATGCTGATACTTCATCCCCAACTTGAGCACACACAGTTAAAAAATAAGAACGTTCTCGTACATAACTTCTATTACCACACCGTAGAAAATTAATATTAATTCGTAATATCCACTATCATCCATATTCGCTTCCTCACTTGTTCCCCAAGTGTCTCTTGTAGCGGTTCTTAACTTGGAACGAGGATGTAGTCAAGATTCACATGGTGCATTTGATTTCATTTCTCTTTAATCTCTTTTAATCTCGAGCTGTCTCATCACCTTTGTTTTTCTTTTATATTTTTGAAGTTAGGATTTTTTTCCTCTCATTCTGCATGTTTGTCAGTTTTTCCTGTTTCTAAATTTATTAGCGTAAAGTTGTTCATACTAATTTTTTGGTGATTTTTTTAAAGGGAAAAATCCGTACTTACGTCACCTTTTTCATTCCACATATCGTTATGCTGCTGTTGTTGTGTGTTCTTTATCATTCTTTCCTTTTTATTGATCGGGTTTGCTGGGGATATACCTATTTTATAACTTCGAAAATCAGATTTTAATCACTTTCTGTTTCTCCATTGTTTATGTTCATCTCATTATTTTCTCCTTTTGGGTTTATTCTAATTTTTCCCCTCACTTCTTGAATTGAATGCTTGACTTATCCCCATTCTTCCCTTTTGTCTAATACGCGCAATTGAAGAGGATCGAAGGATGCGCTCCTCAAATGTGGTACTTTGGCGTATTGATTATTTTGAGCTGAAGGCAATTAGGAAACAGCAGATGCCAAAAGAGTTTTTCTCCCTCCCCCTTTCTGCCTAAAATTAGGGCATAAATTCCCTCTCCCCCATGAGGGGAGCAACTCTCATCACCAGATTCCCCATATATTTCCCAGTCATGCCTCCACAATTTATCACCCTTTGTTAAAATGCTGTATAAACCATGTGTCTAACTGCTTCTTGGGTTTTCACTTCTTTTCTGCAAAACCACTGTGTGCTAAAAATTAAAAATATTAATAACGTGTATGCTTTTTCTCCTGTTGATCTGACTTTTGTCGGTTAAATTCGCAGGCCCTCCGGTGCTGAACCTAAGAGGGTAGGGGAAAGTGTTTTTCTCTCTGACTGCAATCTAGGGCATCAGTATTTCTCTAAGGACCAGTGTATTGCTTCAACGTTTCGCTACAGCGTTTTCATTGTAATTCGGTTCTAAACCTTTTGGATGTTTATTATCATTTCTTCATTGTGCTAATATAACACGTTTTATATAAAATTTTTGTTGACTTGTGGGTTAATATGTGGGCAGTTTGGTAGCTGTTCACATCCGCTTGAAAAGACTGTATATTCTCTAATTGCTAATGAAGAGATCTCTATCTTTGGGTTCAGGCTTCCTAGTTTTTCCTTTCCAAGGAAACCTCTTTGAATTAAAAACAAAAATTTAATTAGAGAATCTGTCTCAAACAGTGAATTTAATATATTTACATTTGTTTGGATTTATTTCAGCCCACATTATTTTTTGCTTTATGGTTGATAGGTTTACTGTTCTTTTTCTTCTCCTTTCCTGCTGTTTGTTTGGTCAAGTGTGTTTGGGTCTCTTCCTCATTTCTACCCCCGTTCCCACCATCAGTTTTCCTGACGAGTGTTTATTTGGAGCACTTCCTCCTGTGAAGCTATTTGTAGTAAGCACCTCTTCAGTGGGAAGCATTTTTCGGCCTGGATTGTGAAAGTCTTGCATTTGTTTCTGCCAGGCGCCCAGGGATTTCCCTGCCCAGGGTCCACTGTTCCATCAATTTCTCAGCCTAGGTATTCCTACTTCAAAAGGATGGTGCAAATTGGGGGGATTGGTTTTTGTGTTGTTGTTGCTGAAGACTTTACATTCATTTATTTTCCAGTTTTATTTTATTATTTTATTTTTTATGGTTTCTTTTTTCCTTTCCTGGGCTTCCTTACCATATTCCTAGGCTTGGTTGGCAGAGTTTTTCTTTTTTCTTTTGTTGTTTGTTTTGAATTTTGTCTGCTAAATATGAACCTTTGAGGGCTCAGACCTTGTGTGGGAAAGTCTCAGTTACAAATCCCTGTCTCAAGGGGTCCCAAGGCCTCACTGGACACAGAGTCCTAAGCACTGGTTAGGTGAGGGCCTGTCTCTGGGTCTGGCCCTGTCCCCAGCACCCTGGCTCCTTCACATCTGCTCCTGCCACCCTGACCCTGACCTCCAGTTTCCTCTCTCACCCGGGGAGGGGGGTTGCTTTCTTTTCCCTCTGAGCTCCACCATTTTAACTTTTATTTGTTAGTTTCACTCACTCTGCTATTTCTACTGTTTATAATGGGAATGGATTCTTTTTTTTTATTATTTTTTTTTTGCGGTACGCGGGCCTCTCACCGTCGTGGCCTCTCCCGTTGCGGAGCACAGGCTCCGGACGCGCAGGCTCAGCGGCCATGGCTCACGGGCCCAGCCGCTCCGCGGCATGTGGGATCCTCCCGGACCGGGGCACGAACCCGCGTCCCCTGCATCAGCAGGCGGACTCTCAACCACTGCGCCACCGGGGAAGCCTGGGGATGGATTCTTCTTAGCTTAATCTTATCACCCAGAACCAGTATCATTGATTTCTTGCATGAATACACTGTAAGTATAGTTTAAATTAATTTTTTCCTGTACTCTTGATTTTAGTTTTCTCATTGTTTATAATCTTGAGATGTGCCCCACTCAGTGTAATGCATGTGTCTCTCTGTAGCCTGACTTAAACATCTCCAATGGCTAACGAAGCTCACCCTTGTCCATGTGACATTGGCCATAGAATAGAGTACGGAGGGTTGGGGCGTGAAGTTCAAGTTGAGCACATCAAGGCTTATCTCACCGCATCCCCCGTGGACGCTGGCAAAGCTGTGATTGTCATTCAAGATATATTCGGCTGGCAATTGCCCAATACCAGGTATATGGCCGACATGATTGCAGGAAATGGATACACGTACGTATAAAATTCTTCTCCTTTTTTTTTTGTTTGCTTAAATTCATGTAAATTTCTGTATTTTGTTCCCTTCAAAGGAAATGAAACCAAAAAACCCTGAGTATATTCTGATGTACATTATGTATTTTCTTATCTCACTGGGGTGCAGGTAAATGGAGACTGTCACATACGACAGCCAGTGTCCAGTGGAAGCCAACTGCTCCCAACCCAATGTCTGGGCTTCAGGTCCTCCTAGGATGGCTAGCCCTGTAGACTTGTTGGACGCTGGGAGAGTTATTTCCCGATGTGAGGCCCTGCGCAGACACCGGTACAGGACACCTAGGGCAGAACTCGCCAGCTCTGAAATGGATCCATTACTTGGCCCTTGAAGCATCTCCGCCTGGGGTCAGCTTTCACGCACAGGGCACACGTAGTTATCCTGGTCTGAACACGAACTGTCATGGCCTGATGTGAGTTAGACTGGCTTCCAGAACTGGCAGAGTGAGACCTCAGCTCCCAAAGGCTGTCTCTGTCACATTGTGTGACCATGGCCACCTTTGGTGACTGCTGTCACCTGCTTGCCCCGCACTGCTGTGCTGTTGGTAGCAACTTCAGTAAAGCACGGAGGAGAGAGAGGAGGGGCCATCCCTGCCAGCCCAGCTTCACTCAGCGAGCCCCGAGTGTGGTGCACCCCAATTCCCTTTGTTTTCTTATTTCTTAAAAAGAGGAGCTGAAAACCAAAGCGTGCACCCATCTCGTTTTCCTACAAAGAGAAACCCATTGAAAGGAAGCACCCCCACTGCTGTGTGATGCAATTTCCTGTTGACTGGAAAGAGGACGTCCACTTGATTTTTCCCTTTTTCATGCCCTCACGTTTCTTCTTGTGGATGAGGCAACTTAACTTTCCAAGGGCAATACCAGTAATGAAAACAATAGCCAGCCCTGATTGCTTTCTGGCTCCGCCAGACCGGGGCCCTAGGGCGTTCCCTGGGTAATTGCCCGTCATCCTTCCAACAACCCGGACAAGGCGGGGCTGTCACTGTTCCCATTTTGATGGTTAGGAAACCGGGGCATGAAGGCGGAGGTCTCAGTTGCCCCAGGTCACCCGCTGCATCGAGGAGATTGGATGGGACGGTGGCTTCCGTTGTCTTGGGTGGGTCCATTAGCTGGAGACGGAACATAAAAATGAGTAAAGATGCCTGTGACTTACAAAGCCTGTCACCCTTATCTAAGTATTTTGCCTTCAGAATAATCCTCTGAGGGTGCACAGCTCTGTTAGATCAAGAAAAAGAGGCTAAAAGTCATTAAGTGACTTGTTAAGGTTTCAGGGCAGAACGGGGCAGTACAGGGACCTGAACTTAGATTCTTCTGACCCAGATTTCAGTGCTCCTCCCACCCCTGCAGGAGAGGTTGTGTTCCTCCATCCATGGCCGTGACCTTTACTTCCGGAACCGGCTCTCTGGCGGGGGCCGCGTTGCCCCACCCCGGGGTTGGTGCGGAAGGAAGGTTGACATGGACCCCGCAAGCTGGCGTGTCTGCTCCGCGGCCCCTTTTAGAGCCTGCATGAGACCAAACCTTCGGGGCAGGACATTGTGCCCTGTTGGCATCCTGGGCGGAGGTTGGGAAATTGCATGGTCATGGTGACTGGGCCGCTCACCAGGTGTGCCCTCTGGCCTGAGGCTAATGCGAAAGGCCAGCTGAGAGGTACGACTCCTCAGGGGCAGGAGGGGAGCCTGTGTCCGCCCGCCCAGGCCCTCGCCGCCTGGGAACCCTTGTCCTGGGCGTCACAGCTAGCGGGGAGTGTGCACGACCGAGGCCTCGGCATTTCAGACGGGCTGGGCTCTCAGCCCGCTGCCAGAGGCCCTGCACCTTCGGTTGTGAAATCTGAGATGCTCTGGCCTGGAGCCAGTTGGCCTCTTTGCTGCGATCACAGCTGGCCCTTGTGACCACTACCTTTCTTCTCCTGTGGTCCAGAACCGCCAACGTGACAAGTTCTTAATGAACAGAAGCAAATATGGAGTCCCAACAGTTCTGAAACTAAGCAGGATGCATGTCCCTATTTTACAGAACCATTGTTCCAGACTTCTTTGTAGGACAGGAGCCATGGCACCCCTCAGGGGACTGGTCCACCTTCCCGGAGTGGTTGAAGACAAGAGATGCCAGAAGGATCGATAAGTAAGTCCCAAGTACGTTACCAGCCAGCGTGGCTGTCTTGGTGGCGCCCCAGGGCCCCGGGGGGAAAAGGCAGGAGGGAGAGGAGGGTCTGGCTTCCTCGGTCACCCACCCACCTGCCCGCCCTCCCGCCGTGTACGACCTCAGAGGCCACAGCTCGCAGAGTCCTTCCTGAGGCGTAAAGGAAACCGATTTCGTTTAGCACAGTCTTTGCAGCGGAGGGTTGGTTAGAAACCAACAAGTACCCTGCTGGCCAGTAAGTTCACTTGCTTTTCTCTCTGGGAAATGCTTCGTGGCACTGATGCTGAGAGAGCTTCCTTGAAGTACCTGGGGGTCCCATTTTCCTTGACAGTTGGGCTATAGGGGTCCGTAGATCAACACTCCCTCCTTCCCCTCTGGTTGCAGAACCAGTTGAAACAACAGGCAGAGAAGAGAGATCAGAGAACACGTCAGCCCCACTTCTACTCCGCTGATTGGAAACTGAGGCCCCAAGTGCCATCCCCTCCCCCCCAAAACCGCCACCCTCCCACCCCCTGCCTCGGGGAAACTGGGTCTTTAGACCAGACCCACCAGACCAGGACTGTGGTCTTGCCAGGGTCCAGGGAACTGTGGAAAGAAAAGGGGGGGATCCCCCAGGATTGCAGCCTTTTATTAAATTGGCTCCAGTCAGTCCAGAAGCAAGGACCAGAGGGCTCAGCTGCCACTCAGATCCCCTCTTCTTGGTCTGGAGGAATAAGGATGGAGTGGGGAAAGAGGCAGGGATGTTCTCTAGTGCCAAGCTCCTCCTGAACAGGAAGACCTGAGCCCAGGGCAAAGGGTCCCCCAGCCCTAGCCCCCGACTCACCGTGACCAGGCATCCTCCTGAATGCTGTCCTCTCCCATATCACATCACAGCACAGCCCAGCTTCTCTCTCTGCCCTGCTTCCTCCCTTGCCTTCCCCAGGGTGGACTCTGAGATCACTGGGGACCCAACTTCCCACACCTTTATCCATTTCCAGGCCTCCCTCCCAGGGACTCAGACTGCAAGCCCAGGAAAAACAAAATGAAGCAAGAAGTTACGAGTAAAATACAAGTAGAAACACAAGAGACCCCGAGAACCTGTGATGTGAATATGAAATTCAGCTTTGCGTGGAGGGGAATAGTTAGGACATTTTGAGGAAAAGCCTTGTGGGGCTGCCTTCTATCTGTGAGCGCAAATCAGGGTGATCCTTTCTGGAGGGCATTAGAACACCCAGAGGTACCTCTCCACAGGGGATAAGGAGAGCCACACATTTTAAATCAAAATGAGACATAAAATGGAGACACTAACTTGGAAATTAGACTAAAGTCCTTGTGTCTAGTCAAATATCTTTTGTTTGAAAGAAAACCCATCTTGAATGGTTACTGCTTAAGGAGTCATGGAATTTATTGGCTTATAGTACTGAAAAGAGGTCATTTCTGGCTTCAAGCAGAGGTTGGTCTATAGCTCAGAAGGTATCCCCAGGATTCGACCTCCCAACATCCCTCAGCACCCTTGTCTGATGCCGGCCCCATTGTCAGGCAGCATTTGCCTCTGGGTGGCAAGATGGCTGCAGCAGCCCCAGCCTCCCATGGGCTCCTTTCCCAGCAAACCAGCAAAATTCTCGTTTTGTCCTGATGGTTATGACTGGGTCACAAGTCCATCCTTGAACCAATCGTTGTGGCTAGAGATTGCTATGCTGCGATTGGCCAGGCCAGAGCCACATACTCCCCTCCTGGAACTGACCCTCCCAAAGTATATGGACCGAGCATGGGGAAGGGAGTTTCATCCAAAGCTAAGCTCTGGTGTTCCCAGGAAAGTGGGGAATATACTCGGCAACAAAAGGAAGATAGGTTCACTTGAGTCAGTGAAAGAACGTTTATAGAAATGCCCTCTTCCTTCTTGTCCCCTCCAGTTAAGGCAGTTATTCTTAAGATCAAAGCATTCGAGAAAAACTGAAAAACAAAATGACAAAAACTATTCCTTATTCCATTTTATTTTGCAGAATTACTTAATTACAGCTCTTCTAACATTATGAAAATAACTACTTGCACACAGAATGGTATGATACATATGTTTAAATGTGTTCAAAGATATCTTACGATTAAAAGAAAAAGAACGTGCAATAGAATTGCTTTCTCCTTTTTTTTTTTTTTTCTTAATTGCAAACAGACAGCGTTTCTTCCTTATCAGATCCAGCAGAACTTTCCGGGCCGGCCTTGCAGCACTACCTCTATTTTGGCATCGTGCTTCTAGTTGCAGAAGCTGTATGAGTTCCAGACAACCAATTTGCAAACGAACCATTTGCAAGGCCAGAGCCACTGTTCCCCGTCCCCTCGGGCTTGCCTCTTCCTCGTGGCTTTCCAAATACTACCGTGCTCTTTGGTCATGGGAGGAAACAGGCGATGCAGAGTTAGGGTGTCGGGCAGGGAGATGGAATGTGCTGAGTCAGACAGAGCTGGGGAGCTGCCTCCTGATTGAGGCTGCGCCCTGTTGAGAGAGAGGAGATGAAGGAGCTCCCTGGGGCCGGATCTTGGGATCAAGCCCTAGAGCCGCGGTGTGGCCTTGGGCCTTGATCTCTCCTGAGGCTGTGGAAGGCTGTTGCTCAAGATGGTCTGATTTGTGCCACCCTGTCAGGTGGTTGGAAGAGGCTGGGCTTGGCAGGGAGACTTGCTGGGGAGAGATGTCACTTGTTACTCGTCACCCAGGCAGGAGGTGGTGAGGACGGAGCTCTGAAAGTAGGGATCTCAGAACCTCAAGGAACAGCTGCTGAGAAAGCCCTGTTACCACTAGTGCTTGCTGCCCAGTGTACTTTCAAGGGGCCACAAAATACCTCATTTGTTTTTTTTGGCTGTGCCAGAAGCTTGCTGGGTCTCAGCTCCCCCACCAGGGATTGAACCCGGGCTCCGGCAGTGAAAGTGTGGAGTCCTAACCACTGGACCACCAGGGAATTCCCCTTGAATAACTTTTCTTTCATTCTAGAGAAGTTGACGCGGTCTTGAAGTATCTGAAACAACGTTGTCATGCCAAGAAAATTGGCGTCGTGGGATTCTGCTGGGGTGGAGTTGCTGTCCATCACATGATGATGAAATACCCAGAATTCAGGGCAGGGGTGTCCATCTACGGTAAACCTGCCTTGTGCATTTTTACACAATGAAAACTGGAGGAGGGGTTGAGTGACAAAGGCCACGAGCCTCTTCCCAAACTGAGGGTCCTGGTGTAACACAAACCCCAGTGGAGCAGAGGTGGCCTATCTTAAGGAATTGGTTTTAAAAATCTGAAGGTAGAGGCGGAAGTATGTAATATCTAACCAGAGGGAACCTGGGTCCCGACAGTGTGCCTTTGGGGAAATCCCCTAATCCGAGGTCTCAATTTCTTAACCTAGGATGAAGGGGATAACTTTCTTTCTGTGATGATGTTTAATATCAAGCAATATTTTTATGAGCAATAGCTGTGAAAAGATTTTTCCAAGATATGACTAATTCTCAACTACTCATGCATGCATGCAGTCCTGCATGCACACACACTATATATACACATGCATATATGTGTATATATATGAAAACAGGGAAAGGGAAAACCGACTCTAAAATGTAAATAGCAACATAAACATTTCATGCAAACAAACCAAATGTATCACACCAATGACATAAGAACATTATATCTGTGTATAGAAATGGTTACTAAGTGAGGATATGGAAACCTCCGACCTTGGCTTTCTTTCATGGTAGTATATCCAACAGTTATACTAATGATTCTTATTTGGCTTAATGGTTCCTCACTGCGGTATTTTCACTTACTTTTAGCGTTAAAAAAAAGCCCTTTACCTGTTTACTTACTCAAAGGCAGCAGCAAGCTGCCGGTTGCCGCTGTGCACAATGGGGCTGGCAGCCCTCGCGGCGCCTTTGTGTGAATTAGCACAAGCCGCTCCGGAGTGGACTGCTCGCCGGCGCCCCCTCGTGGCCGCCTCTGCGCAGTGCGCGACTGCGGAGCCGGGCGGGACTTGGAGCCCAGGGGCCTCAAAGCGCTGTGCAGCCACCTAACGTGGCCTTCACAGAATAGGGCGGAAAGCGTGGCCCTCTTGCCCGTGGCTCCCTGCATTCTAGAAAGGAGTTACAGCTAAGGGGAGGCTCTCCGGCTTACTTGGCTTTGCTATACTGCCAACAGGAAATGGAAAACATTTTTTTTTCCTCCGTACTGACTGGGATTCTCTATGACCACCCTTGAGTCAGGCTCCGCTGTGAGTCCTCTTTCTGAGGAGGTCCCGACCTTGGGCTCTCTCCTTGGCCCACTGGGTCAGTTTAGCGAGAACTCCCCATCCTTGATATGTGATCAAATTCCTCCTGTTCCCCCCCCCCCCCCATGGCTTGTCACCTGGCCTGCCTTCAGCAAAGGCTTTGTCAAATACTGTCTGGCCAGAATCCCCGTAGCCCGATGATTCCTTAGTCATTTTCCATCCACCGGCCCCCATCCTGCTCTGCGGTGGAAAATCCCACTTGTCCTCGCATTTGGGGTTGAGTCTGGTGTCCCTCCCTCACTGCAAACCCTTGTTGCCGTGGTCTCCTCGAATAAAACCTTCCTTACCGTCTTTGACAAGTGCCAGAATAATCTTTTCTTTATTTAAATAAATTTATTTATTTTATTTATTTAGTTTTGGCTGCGTTGCATCTTCGTTGCTGAGCGCGGGCTTTCTCTAGTTGCAGCGAGCGGGGGCTACTCTTCCTTGCGGTGCGCGGGCTTCTCTTTGCGGTGGCTTCTCTTGCTGCGCAGCACGGGCTCTAGGCCCACTGGCTTCAGTAGTTGTGGTGCGTGGGCTCAGTAGTTGTGGCATGCGGGCTCAGTAGTTGTGGCTTGTGGGCTCTAGAGCACAGGCTCAGTAGCTGTGGCGCACGGGCTTAGCTGCTCCGCAGCATGTGGGATCTTCCCGGACCAGGCAGCGAACCCATGTCCCCTGCATTGGCAGGTGGACTCCCAACCACTGCGCCACCAGGGAAGCCCAGAATAATCTTTTCTTTAGAACTCCTCTCATCTCAGAATGACAGTGGAGTTTGAAACTTTTACTTATTTTCCTATAGGAGTGGGCACACTCAAAGTTGTCTGAATCCCCAAAGTCCAACATGCTTTTGACTAAATGATCTCTAAAATTCTGAAGGCACTTTAGAAGGATGAAAACTAATTATTATGAATGACCTGCTGGGACCCGCTGCCGTGCCCAGGGACTTCACACACGTGGTCTCCTCTGAGCACAAATACCCCATCAAACCCTGACGTCAGAACCTTGGGGCTTGAGTAAACTGTGAGAAACTTCCAGAACAGCGGTGGTCAGATGGTCCAGATTAGAAAGTTATCACCTCTTGGTAAATGAAGACACGTCCCAAGAGGGAGCATTTTTCAGGCTGCTGCGTATCTTTACCTGCCAAGCAGCCGGCCAGGTCTACAGCCGTCATTTAATGGCCTGATTCCTGGTGAGTGAGGTAGAGAGAAGGGAGCTCAGACTCAGTAACCTCTTTGAGCCCAGTTTTATAGAACAGGCCACTTTTGTGGAATTGCTAAAAAGAAGAGACACAAAACCCCCAAAGCATATGTTTTCCTTTGAAAAATCTAACTCACATCGTTTTCTGTGGCACATGTATGGGAGTCATACCCTGTGTCCCTGTCCCACCCCCATTCTCCAGGCATCATCAAAGACTCTGAAGACGTGTACAAATTAAAGAACCCCACGTTGTTCATTTTTGCTGAAAACGATGCTGTGATTCCTCTAGAGCAGGTAAGTTGGCATCTTAACTCTTCTCGTCTCTGTGTTTAATGGCAGGACTTGACATTTTGGGGAAAACATCCCGAAGGATTCATTTGTTGCTCCAAATACGTTTCAACATTAAGGTTTTAAAGGTGTGTTTCATCGGGGACTTTGAGGGGGTCTGTAACCCCTTAAGTGCTCCTGCCATGGCTGGATGGCTGGTTACTTCCCTGCCCATGCTCCCTCCGCGTGGAACCCATGAGTTATCATAAGATCTCTGTCCTTAAAGACACAGCTCTGTTTGTTTTTTTAATTAAAAAATTTTTTTTATTGAAGTATAGTTGATTTACCATGTCATGTTAGTTTCAGGTGTACGCCACAGTGATTCGGTTATACATAAAAAATATATATATATATACATATATATGTATATATTTTTTCAGATTCTTTTCCCTTATAGGTTATTACAAAATATGGAGTATAGTTCCCTGTGCTATACAGTAGGTCCTTGCTGGTTACCTATTTTAACTATAGTAGTGAAGACACAGCTATGTTAAATCCAGTATGCTGATAAGGAAAAGGCAGATGGAAACTGTGGTTCAAAAGCAGTTGTTTAGAAATTACTGTTGTTATTCATAACTGATACATTTTATTGATATGTTTTAAACAACTTACACCTGAATCTATGAATTACATATTGAATACATTGAATATGGTATATGCAAATAGACTGAAGTATATATTGAATAATATATAAATATATTAATACAATTTCAAATAATTGATGTATCTTTAAAAAAAGTATTTTATTTTTATTTATTTGGTTGCACCGGGTCTTAGTTGCGGCACGTGGGCTCCTTAATTGCAGCACGCATGTGAGATCTAGTTCCCTGACCAGGGATCGAACCCGGGCCCCCTGCATTGGGAGTGCGGAGTCTTAACCACTGCACCACCAGGGAAGTCCCCTGATGTATCATTTTTATATCGCTCTGAATTCTCTCCTTTGCCAGAGGTGCGGACTGTGCCGATTTTAAAATTAAAAGTGAAAAATTCATGATAGCTATGGAACTTAATTTAAAGCACAGATGTTAAAGCTCTTTGATAAGCATTCAGGGAAGATTTGGAGAATGGAAAATATTGCTAGAGGGTTGAAGTCCTATCATCATGAACTCTTTTGCCAACCAGGTCTCTCTGCTGACTCAGAAGTTGAAAGAAAACTGCAAAGTGGAATATCAAATTAAAACGTTTTCTGGGCAAACGCACGGGTTCGTGCATCGCAAGAGAGAAGATTGTTCGCCTGAAGACAAGCCCTATATCGATGAGGCGAGAAGGAGCTTGCTCGAGTGGCTGAACAAGTACGTGTAGCCAAGGCCAAGGGCAAACTTTCTCAAAATAGCTCGCATCCAGAAATTTGCTTTGAAATGCTTAGATCATTTGATTTCATTTTCACTTTACAGAAGATGAATCAAGGAATCCTGAAATTCATCTGAAACACAAATTCAGTAGGAAAAGTTAATGTATGAAATACTTTAACCTTTAACATGTGCATAAAGAAAAATTTTAACAACAGGTCAGGACCTGAAGAATTTGGATGGTAGAGTAATGTGCTAACTATTAGTAAAAACCTAGAGCTATCCAGGGACCAGCTCACAGATCAGGCATGGCCTTCCGGCCTTGAATTGAGCACATCCTCTAAAACGAATAATATGGCAAAACCGTGAAGAGCCTGAAATGTAAACTCAGGTAAAGCCCACCTTAATTGGACTTTTATCTCTGTCTTAATACAGATGAATTTGTCATGTTCATATATTGCACTATGAGAAATTTTGAGATTAAAATAAAGTTTTAATGACTGACCTAATCATATCAAGCTAAAGACTTAATTTTTGAGTTTTTGAATCTGTGGCTTTTTCTAAAAGCTAATAAAAAACGACGGATGAGAGTTGCCATCCAGCTCCCTGCTAGGCAGTGGTGTTTCAGACAGTGACGTTTTCGGGTCCCTGGGGCTGGGGTGGCATCACAAATCTCTCCTGTGTTCAACCAGAAGGGTGGTGTCAAGGGTAAAGTTTCAGTTTTTACATTTAAATTAGTTAAAATCACATCAAATCGAAGGCCCAGCTCCTCAGTAGCCCTCCCAAGTCAAGCCTTCCATAACCATGGGTGGCGGGTGGGAACCGCATGGGGCGTGCGTGCCTGCAACGGTCAAGCCACTTCACGTGCTGTAGCTGCGTCCTGCTGATGCTGTTAACCTCATCATCCCCCACGTGACGGCCCAGCGGTCGTCCTTCTCAGTCCCGGCCCAGAGGATCTCTCTACCTGGCCAAGTGCTCACGACTAGAGCACGTAGCCATCCTTCCCGCTGGCCTGCAGGCTCTGCAGATGCTGAAGGGCTACCTTGTTCTCCACCGGGCCGGCCCTGCAGGAGGCTCTCACCAGGTGGGGCTGCGGGGAGGGGGCCGGCTTGGGTCCTGGGTGGGGGGTGGGCTTTCAGCCCAATGTGCATGGCTGACTGGGGGCCGTTTCTTGTCAGGGCTGGGGCTCCGGGAGGGAAATCGGGGAAATTTCTCGTCCGGAAGCCGGGGAGCAAGAAGGTCCCGGCAGCCTCAGGGAGCCGCCCCTCATCTTCCGTGGTCGCTGGGCCTGCAGAGGCCCCGGGAAGGGGTCCCGGGCCGGGCCAGAGGCCGGGCAGCTGTGGGTGGAGTGGAGAGGAGGTGAAGGCGCGGGGAACCAGGCTGGCTGTAGAGAAAATGAGAGGCGCGAGGGAAGAGCCCAGGACTCAGGACCCAGAGGGGCTTGACTTGTTCTGCTTTTTAAGGGGAGCTACTCGGTGGAAGGTGCGAGGGGGTTGAAGGTGCAGTGGAGAGGTTCTGTCAGGCACGGGGACCTCAGCTCTCAGGGTGAACCTGTCCAAGAGCCCTGACTCACCTCTGCTCCATGCCCACGGCTGCTGGAGGGGGCTCCCATCACTGTCCCTCCAGGGGCCAGGCTGGAGTGGCCGCCTGGAATAAGGCGCCTGGCTGTGCTGAGAGGAGAGCACCCTGGAGGGCCCTGCATGGCTCGTCAACGCTCTGGCCTGGAAGTGATGCTTCTCTCCCCTCACTGGCCTGAGCTGCTCACACGGCCCCGCTGGTCACAGAATCTGGAAGCGCGATCCTGTCGGGTGCCCAGAAAGGGCCACGTGTTGGTGAGGCTCACTCGTGACTACCCGAGATGGGGAACTGAGGGAGCAAGCTTGAGAAGAGTTGGAATCTAGGGTAACACCCCCCCCCCACACGACAGGAGTGTATGAGTTTCCTACTGCTGCTGTGACAGATGATCACTAACTTTGTGGCTTAAAGACAAATGTATTATTCCGTCAGCTCAGCTGTTTTTTCTGCTCTGGGTCTCACAAGGCCAAAGTCCAGCTGCTGGCTCGTTAGGCTCCCTTCAGGAGGTCTGGGAAGGATCCACTTCCAAATACAGCTGACCCTTGAACAACAGGCCTGGACTGCGTGCGTCCACTTGCAGGTGGGTATTTTCCAACAGTAAACACTGCAGAGCCACGATGCGCGGCTGGTTGAATCCTTGGATGTGGGACTGAGTGTATGGAGGGCCACAGGGCCGGCTGTAAGTCACTCAGGGGTCTTCACCTGCACAGGTGGGCGGCGCCCCTAACCCGTGGTGTTCAAGGACCAAGTGTGCACCCCAGTTTTTGCCACAGCCGTCCCTTGCAGTTCGGGACCGAGGCCCCGTTTCCTTCCTCGGCCCCTTCAGGCCTGTCTTCGGGGCCTGCACACGGTCCCTGCATCTCAGGGCCAGCAGGGGGGCATCCAGTCCTTCGCGCCTGCACCTCCCTTCTGTGACCACGAAGGGCTCCTGTGATATCACGGGGCTCACCTGCATCACCTCCCTCTCTTAAGGTCAGCTGACTAGTACTTCATGCCGTCTGCAAAGTCCCTTCACGGCAGCACCTACATCAGCGTGATTGGATGACTGCGCAACCAGACTGAACCCTGGTTTGGAATCCTGCCTGCCACCGGGAGGGGGGTGGAGGGGCTGGCCAGATGACCATGGGCGCGAGCACAGAGGCCGGAAGTTCACACCATCAGCTTCAACCGCCCTTGAAACGGGTCAGGATCATACAGTAAGTCTTGGTAAGTGCAGATTTTCAGCGCTGTATGAACGAGTTTATTTCAACGAGTGAATGGTGCAAACTACGCAGCGTCTCTTGGCAATGACCGGCATATCATGAGGATTTCAGGTGCTAATGCAGTAATTCTCAAACGTTGTTATCTCAAGATCCCTGTACGCGCTTAAAAACTTATTGAGGACCCTCCCCCCTCCTCCCAAGGGCTTATGTTTTTGTCAGTTACACCCGTTGGCATTTAGTGTTAGAAAATAAAACTAAAAAATTAAGGCAAATATTTATTTTAAAATAATGAACACACGTTAATATACACTTTTTGTAGTTTCCAAAACAAAAGAAGAAGAGTGGCGTTGTTTTCCACTTCTGCAAATCTCCTCGATGTCTCTCTTAGCAGAGGACAGTGGGTTCTCACATCTGCTTCTAACAACACATTCAATTCAGTGCAGTGCAGTCTGGCCACATCGATATGTTCAGTAGTTGGAAAACAGTGCATATTCTGTTTTAGTCTCTTCCAAAACAGAACAAGTGGTAGTTTCAATCAACTTTTCATTCTGTTACGTTGGTCCACCTACACAAGAACGAGACCGTAATATACTGATGATTGGAAAACACTAGCTTACTGAGCCACGCACAAATACCATCAGTCGTTGCTGGCGGGGGTGGGGGGAGAAAGAGGGAGACTCCAGAGACCCTCCCGGAGCCACAGTGAGCAGGTGGCTGCCGCCTACAAGCACTCTCACCAGACACCGGACCCGTCGGCACCTTGATCTTGGACCGCCAGCCTCCAGAACTGTGTTGTCTAAGCCACCCGGACTACGGTACTTTTGTTGTAGGTGTTCCACTGAAGTGACAGGGTCACAATTCATTTCTGAGCAGCCGTCTGTCACGCAGACGTGTGAGTAACCGGCTGTCAGTCACATTTAAATAAAGACGGTGTCCACAGGGAGGGGCCGGTCCAGCTGAGGCGGCTGCCATGCCTGTTACGTGAGGTGCTTCACACACTTGCTGTGTCGAGCGAGCACCGAGACGCGTTGTACTCTGGGGCCGAAATCTAATGACTCAGTGGCTGGCACTGCTTCGAGGTCACCCTTCAGTGGCAGCAGCTTTCTAAGCGGGTGGTGGTGAGGAATACAGCTTCTAGCACCACCACCCGATCCCTACTCACGAGTTTTACCCGTCACTGCTTTTGCACCATCAGTGCAACTGTCAACACGGTAAAAACGGCAAATCAGCTCTTAGAAACTACTGTTGACCTCACAGCCCCTTGAAAACCGCTGTTATCACCTACGTAAGACGTTACAACAGCATTCAGGACCCAGCATGTTCCAGGTGCCCTCGCTGCTGCCACTGTGTTCCCCCAACGCTCCCCAAGGAGCCACCTGTCTTTGGTGCCCTCTTTCCTGGCACTTCAGATGACCCCCGTCTGCCCGGCTACCCCCAAGAAGCACCTGAAATGCAGAAACACTTCTCCACACCTAGTAGTACTTCAATTATTTGTTACTTCGTTACTCCCCCCCCCCCGCCCCCTTTAGTGGAGCTGTTTCACCACGAACAAAGAAAGAAAGGATTAAAGACATTCGGTCACATACAACCCACTAGCCTCTCAGCCCCTGCAGAAGCGTTTGTATTTCTGAGTGGTTGTTTATAATTAAAGACCAGGCCACCTAACAAACATTGAATAGGGAACTCCCTGGTGGCCCAGTGCTAGGACTTGGCGCCGTCACTGCTGGGGCCCGGGCTCGATCCCCGGTCGGGAACTAAGATCCTGTAAGCTGCACGGTGCAGCCAAAAAACAAAACAAACTAAAGGACAAACAAACAAAAACACTGAAAAAGCCGCAAGTGCAGGAATTGGGAATCAACAGGACAATGCTGGGCCCTGCGTGGGAATCCGGCTTCAGGGTCAAGTGCCTTCACTGCTCTTGATACACACAGGATGAGGTGTGTGCTCTTGAAGCACACGGGGTCGGCTACAGTACAAGGGATATAAACTCGACCAGCCATTTGGAACTGGAAGATAAAAGGTAACGTGGTACCCTGAAGAGGTGCTTTTACCGGAAAACATCAAAAGCTTGTGAAACAACATGTCTACGAGTTTGTTCATAGCCACATAGTTTCTCTCAACCAAAACCAGGAGAAGCATCTGTGAGGTCCACTCTTTGGAGGAGCGGTTTCGTAGCTCTTTTCATTCAACCCCAAACCCCTTCTTGTGAGACTGGTCCAAAGCAAGTTGCTGTATGTTCTTTATAGGCTAGAATCCACCCTTGTAAATCAACTCACCTGAACTACTAGGTCAAGACATTTATCTAAGTGGGTCTAAGTCTGACACGATCCCAAACTTGACGCATTCTGACGCTGCACCCAGAAAGCAACAGTGTAAGTGATGACAGTGCCACTTCACAGTCCATTTCATGATGAAATGTGTGCCAGGTTGTATGTTCATTAGGGTGAATGATACTGGCGCTTCTACTACGCTGCCTAGCGAAACCACCAATGCGTTAACGTAGAGAAAACACGACGACCCAATAGATAGGACTGGTCAGCACCCAGGTCCCCAGGAGAAGGAACCCTGGATCATTTCCTAATTCTATGGAACCTGACTGGTCCAAATCCTCTCCCCCTGGTGGCACAAGAGTGAACTTTATCATCACGATTCTCTAAGAAACATCCTTTTAGAGAACCAAACACAAGCCAATGGGGAGAGGGGAACTCTCGAGTTAGACTGCCAGGGTTTGACTAAGCTCTACCATGTACTGGCCAGAAGAGGCTGGCAGATGATCAAAACTCACCTGTAGGATGGGAATAACAAGAAAACTGTCTCCTTTACAAGGTGGTGAGAACAGGTAAAGTTCTCAGAACACACCTTGGCCTTTGGTAAGGGCTATGTCACTGTTAGCCAGTATTATTTTAATAAGCAGAATTAATTCAATACCAATCTACTCATACATGGTCATTGCAAGGTATTTCCTCCCACTTAACCCATTTTTCTACATTTCACTCTACTTGTTCTGTTCCTCTGATAAGAAAACGCCAACAGGGTTCTGAATCGCCCTTCTAAGCACCTGCAGGTGGTGCAGGAGTCTGTGCCCACGCTGGCCTTCTCTGTACACATGCTGGCCTGCGCTTAGGGTGGAGCCAGGGCAGGATAACGCCAAGGGGACTACGTGAAGGTTACGCTGTTAACGCGGTCTCAGTGGCACAGTAATAACGCCCTAGCTCACGTCGGTGTAACCTAAAAGCACGTTAAGACATCCCACAATCGTTTCGTGGATACTCACCTCTGACGGGTCTCTACAGTCAAAGATCCACCCATTTACACAGATGCAGCATTTAAATAAATAGGACCAAGCCCGTAATTCCTCAGTGTTAAAATAAATCTTGAGAACAAACGAAACATTTAAAGCTGTTAAATATAGGTCCTACGGCTTATTAAAAAAACAAGAAAAAAAAGAATAAAAAAATCAACTTAAACCCCTTCAGTTAAGGCATTTGATGAATGTTACAGTGAATGTTTCTTAACTTGAAGAGCAGAATATAAAGGCTGTTTAAAGAGTTCCCTTTAATAGCAAATACAAAAAACCTGTGAGATCACATCTCTACAATTCCAGGTCTCTGAACAAGTCAAACTATAGCTACCAAACAGCTACTGTTGCTATAGCACCTACAGTGTCTAATGAAGGACATGGTAATAAATAACTGCAGATGCATCACGAGACACCCATTTATTTAATCACGGTAGCGGATCTTACTTCTACATTTTATTCTAAATTCTTTTTTTATTCTTCAGATTCTCCAGGCTTACGGATGTCATCAATCTTCAAAATCATTCTAACCACTTGTGTTGCAAGAGAGATCTGCTGCTTTTTGCCAATCAAGGTTTCTATGACGTGTTGTTGCTTCATATCTGAAAAACACATATAAATTACTATAAAACAGCATACATATTTATTACTAATACCTTGCTCCAATTTATGGAATTAGAGTAAAACTTAAGAAACACAAATTTGGAAGCCACTAGTCCCGGTTATATTTTCAGAAGAATATACTTCCACTGCTTCCCAGGACATTCTGGAATGTGAACCTGGTTTCCAGAGAGCTGTGGGGACAGGGCCTCCTCAACCACAGGCTGCGTTTCTCAGTGACCTGCCGAAGGGGGAATTGCTCAGCAACACCTCATCCCACAGCACACCCAATGCCGTCACTTACTGATAGTAAGCCCGATGTGACCGTGCCTGAAACGAAAAGTGACTCCAACGACCTGGGCATTCAAGTTAAAGGAACTGAAATATGTGTCTGACAAGGAGTTGCTGCTGTTACTCAACTCCTTGGGCTGTTAACCTAAAACCCAGAATACACCTACAGTTCTAAGTAAAAACAGAAGAAAACAAAACACAACACAACACCAAGGGCTTCCCTGGTGGTGCAGTGGTTGAGAATCTGCCTGCCGATGCAGGGGACACGGGTTCGTGCCCCGGTCTGGGAAGATCCCACATGCCGCGGAGCGGCTGGGCCCGTGAGCCACGGCCGCTGAGCCTGCACGTCCGGAGCCTGTGCTCCACAACGGGAGAGGCCACAACAGTGAGAGGCCCGCATACCACAAAACAAACAAACAAAACCAAAACACCAGCTGCTGGAGACTCTGTGGTCAGGACTAACTGCAGAATCCCAGAGACGGCCCCATCAGGAATCACTGGGAATCACCAGGACCACCGTTCCAACACGCTAAAGCTGCGCTACGTTTTCAGCAGATGAACTATGCGAGTGCTACAGAAGTTACAGTACCTCCCATTTATAAAACACCCTGGAATTTACGGGACACGACCATAGAATCAGCTGTAAACCGAAAAGTCCATTTCAGAGCTGTCTTATAGGTCATACAGAACCCACACCGACAGACATTTGTGTAAAAAAGGTAAGATGGAAATTATTTTCTAAAATGGAAGTCACCTTTGGAATAAATACCGCACTGCAGCTTTTTGTTATTAAAATTAGTTGTAGGTTGCTAAGACCAGCAGTCTAACAATTCCCAAGGTAATTAAATCAAATGTTCTAAAATTCAGGACCTGAATACCTGAAGTGTGTTTAAGTATTTAAAAAGACAGGATAACACGCAGCACGTAACGTTTCAAGTTAAGTCGAACCGCAGCCCCAGAGCGGTGATGGTGCCTCACCGTTTGTTCCCCTGTGCATACAGTCAATCCCAAGGGCAGGGTTCATCTCCTTCACTTGTTTGGCTCGGACTTCGGTCATAGTCTGGATGGGATTCATGCCGCTGTTTTCGGCAAGGGCCATGGGGATGACCTCCAGAGCGTCGGCGAAGGCTCTCATGGCGTACTGCTCCAAGGTCGGGCACTGGAAGGGCACACGGTTACGGTCAGCGTACTTGGCCAATGCCCCCCGCCAGCAGCTATTTGGAAACATAATTAAATCGCGTACCTTGAAAAACTAACTCATAAAGAATTCTAAGGACAGACCGTCCTATGAAAACGTCACTACAGGATAAGGATGGAGAAGGTACATGTGTGAGAAGTCGGAACAGGTCAGCCCTTCCTGCTGTGCCTGCAGGTACGACGTCTAATTCTGAATTTCAAGTAACATTAAGAGTGCAGAGATTTGCTGTTGAGGCTGCAAGGTCTGAAAAAGGCTGAGACACGCTGGTTTGTGGTAACCCGCACTCGAGTACACGGGCGCGAGAATCGACGCAGATCGGACGCCTGGGGTCTAGCACCCCGCTGCACAGTTTGTGACGGGTCTCACTCACCTTGTCGGCCTCCTGGCTGACGGCCAGAGCACAGGCTATTTCAGCAGCGCCTCCGCCGTACACCACGCGGTTGTCACGGATGAGGTTCCGGATGACACACAGAGCATCGTGAAGGGATCGTTTAGCTTCCTCGATGATCTGGGGAAAACAATTTTGCCTAAGTTAACGTGATCACAATCTAATCACTTTAGAGCCGAATACCGTGCACCTGGGGTTTAATCTAAGTGCTTGCTGGGTACTGGAAATATTCCTACCTTGTCCCCAGTAATATCCTTGGTTAAAAAGACTGGTGCCAGAAAGTTCTTTGCCAGATGGTTTCTATCTATTCTACTTTTCCTCCCTATAATGTAGTTAAAAACCCCCAAAATACAGGGCAGCCAGGGACTCATTCCAGGACCTATGCCCAAGTGAAGGGGGTCAAACAAAAACGACAAAGAAACACCCTTACAATGAGTCTTACTCATCTCGATGCACTAAAAACCCATTCCTGGTGAATGAAGAGCATGCCTATGGTTACCACTCAGGTTCCCCATTTATACCTATGAGACAGGAAAGGCAAGTGGGCCTCGTAGACCCAACAGTGGAACACGGTCTTCAGTATCTTACGTTGTGACGTGTCCTTTTTTTCCCCGGCTGCACCGCACGGCTTGCAGGATCTTAGTTCCCTGACCAGGGACCGAGCCCAGGCCCTGGCAGTGAATGTGCTGAGTCCTAACCACGGGACCGCCAGGGAATTCCTGACGCGTCCGTGCTTCTCTAAGGGAGATGCTGTCATCTTTCTCAAGGTAACTGTGTCTCAGTTAAGTACATTATGGGAAAAGCCAAATCACGTTCCAAATTCTGAAACAATGTAGGACAAACAACTGTGTTCTCACCATCTTATTTCCTCCTCTGATGAAAATGGTGACGGCTCTGGAGTTCTTGCACTGCTCGATGACCAGCATCTTGTCTTTAGTGGTCCCGAATGAAATTTCCTTCACAAGACCTGCAAAGCCCAGCTTCTCGGCCGTGAGCTCTGAGAACCTCGGGACGATGCGGCCGCCCGTGGCAATGGCGATCAGCTGACCAGCAGGCCGGGGGAAAGGAAGACCAGGCTGGTGAGCGGGGACTCTCAGAATCGCACCACGGAGGAGCCACACTTGACCCACGAGCGCCGTGTTCAGTAGAACCTCTGCCCCAGCCTGGCCCAGGTTTCAAAGTCTGCCCCGAAAGCCTGGCTCACTGAGCAAGGTTCCGAAGAGCTGGGTGTCCTGGTCAGGCTGCGGCGGCCCAGCGCCATGACCCCGTGCGCAGCCCTCAGCTCCCCACCCGTCCCCGCCACGAGCAGCCACGAGGCCACATGTGCCGGGCTACGGACCACGTCCGCCGGGCTACGGACCACGTCCGCAATGGCTCTCAGTACTGATGGGGCTGACAGTGAGGTGGGCAGCCTGTGCTCCTGCCTCAGAGTGCCTACGAGACAGCCAGGGAGAGAGGGGAAAGCGTCTCCAAGTGCCGTGAAACATCAGAAACACATATAAAAATGGTGACAAAGACTCTAGCGTTCTCCTCTCCCCAGCGCACCCTCCTCTTATCTGTGGAGCCCTGGCAGTGTGCTGACTGCAGGCGAGCGAGGTCACTGCAGCCTCACGTACAGAAACGCACCGTAAGCTCAACCCATGCTCACAGTCTCTTCGCAGGGAGCCTCCTACCTCGATTTCAGGGCCTCCGACCCAACGAACCGCAGGCAGGTTATTCTGAAGAAGTAAATGATTTGCTTCGTCGTCAAAGCCCCACTGGCAAATGGCTAGGTTAGCGCCAGTTTCTTTAATCTGGGGAAAGAAATGCCGCAATCATGTTAATAAAAAGTAAGTACTCCTTGAGCTCTTCTGTTTGAAAAACAGTGAGAAACATAGCTAGGTGTGTAGGTGGGTGCATTAAAATAATGCACAGAAAAGAGAGGAAAAGAAATACCCAAATGTCTACCTTCTGTCATCTCTAAACTCTAAATATTGAACACGTATCAACGGGAATCACCTCATTTTTAAACAAAGCTTTAAACGTTAGCAATTCACGTGAATGCCACCGTTACAAGTGAAGCAACACGAGGCACGTCAACAAGGCCAAAACCCTGCCCCCCGGAAACCAAGGTCACAGCTCTGTGTTGCCACGAACACCTATGAAGCAGTTTATTTGTGTGTGTGTTTAACAAAAGTTGAATCTTGCGATACAATTTTCTGTAGCTTGCTTTTCGCACTTGAGTAGGCTATCCTCCGTGGAACAAGATACAGGCTAATTTACAGGCCGACAGAGGTGACCCTGATTCTAGCACTACCTTCCCCCGCCCCCAATGCCACAAACAGCTAAGTGGCTCGTCCCGGGACGGCGGCAGTGATCGGTACTGTCAATCCCTCCCCGGGCGGTAAGGACTATGCCGTGTCCCACAGCTGCCATTTCACTCCTGTCTCCACCCACCCACCTGGTTCTCCCCCTCCTCCCCCCTTCCCCGACCCTCTGGAAGCTTCCAGTGGCCCTCTGGAATTGAGCCCATCGCCAAACTCCTTCTTGGCAATGTTCCCTTTCCATTCTGGCTGTAAACGAACGCTGGCGTCCCCTGAAAAACCAACATGCCACGCCTCCTCCTCAAATGGCTGTTTTCCCTCCCACCTGCTCCAAACAGGAGGGGCCCTTGCCTCTCCCGGCCACCCACAGCGTCCCTCTTTGGGTCACACTCTCATTCCTGACAGTGTTGGCATCCAGCCCCATCACCACTCCTGTTAGCATTCCTGGCAACCTGCACACCTATCGACACGGTCCACCTGACCCCCTTGGCATCTTGGTTCCTGTCCGCTTTTCCTGCAGGGCACCTTGGCCAGCACTCCCATGGCTACCCTAGATGGAGCCCAGGTAACAAGCTTTCATTTACAACCCTCTGCCAGCATACCCAACCCCTCAGCCTGCGGTTCCCAGCCTCAGGGCCTTTGCACATGCTGCCCACGCCCACCTCGCCGCAGCCTGGAACGCTCCTCACCCAGCCATGCGGCTCTCACTTCTCTGAGGTCTCTGCCCACAGGCCACACCCCCAGAGGCCCTCTGACCAGCGTCTGTAACAGTCCCCCGACCCGCCTTCCCCCTATTCTGCACCCTAAGAGCAAGTGCTCTGCTTTGTTTACTGCGTATATCCAGTGCCCACGACAGCGTCTGGTACATACTAAGCAGAGAGATGTACCATGAAAGCATAAATGAACGCAACTATTCCCCCCTCCCCTCAAAAACACTGGAACAGGTTCTAGTTTGTTTGCTATGATAATGTTTCAATAGAGACCCATGTTCATGCATCCCTGAGTGCTGGTGTTTAAAACTCCCAAGGACAGAGTCCCCAAAAGAGGAAACCGTTTCGTCGGAGAGCAGGCACGTGTAAAACGTTAATAGCCAGAGAGAAAGTTAAGTATTTATAAAATAACACTCTTGACTTGTTGAAGCAATGAACTGGGATGACTATGACTGCATTCTGGTTTGATTTCGGTTACTCAGCAACTCTTTTGTCTGAAAGTTATACTTGGAAGTCTCAAACATGTGGTAAGCCACACTACAACTGTTCAAACCTGGCACACACTAGCTCAGATGTGCCCAGGAGAATAAGCACATAAAATCAAAAGTGCAGCTCCAAATACACAGGCCGAGTCGTTCATGCGCCCCAGACACATTACCATTTTAAGACTTGCCCCCTTATGCTGTCCTGTGCCATTTGATTTTTTTTCTCACTGTGAATGTTTATCCATTTGATAATTTAAAAGTAAAGGAGGGGCTTCCCCGGTGGCACAGTGGTTAAGAATCCGCCTGCTAATGCAGAGGACACGGGTTCGAGTCCTGGTCCAGGAAGATCCCACATGCCGCGGAGCCACTAAGCCCGTGTGCCACAACTACTGAGCCTGCGCTCTAGAGCCCGCGAGCCACAACTACTGAAGCCCGTGCACGTACAGCCCGTGTTCCACAACAAAAGAAGCCACCGCAATGAGTCGCCCCCGCTCGCCGCAACTAGAGAAAAGCCCGCGCAAAGCAACGAAGACCCAACGCAGCCAAAGATAAGTAAGTTTATATATACAAAAAATAAGATTTAAAGAAAAAATAAAGGAAAGAAGCCTATACCTTTAATACCTTATTTGTAGCCACACAAAGTAGCAAGATTAACACAGATCAGCACCACATGTATTCACTACCTGGAGCTAACTAACTGCATCCTTTCAAAGTTTTAAATTTCACCAAGAGCCACGGTAAGACTTACCTGCCGAATCATCTCCTCAAACTTCTCCTTCTCATATTTCTGAAGGGCTTTAAAATCTTCTACAGACGTCACATCCAGCTTATGCTTCGTCTTTGGTTTCGGCGGTTCAAACGGACATGTTAGGATGGCAATCTTAGCATCTTCCACTTGCTACAGTGAGAGACAGAAACGTTATGAACAAACCAGTGGGCTAAGGAGGGAAAAGCCTGAAGCTGCAGAAGGCGCTGACTCACTTTGGGCATCTGCGGGTGACTGAAATCCTTGTCCACGATCACGCCCTTGATCAGCTTGGTGTCCTCCAGCCTCCCGCCCACTTTGCCTTCTACTTTGATGAGCTCGAAGTCAACGTCTCTGCGCTGCATGTCGGCCACAGTGAGGACGGCGTTCACGGCAATCTCGGCCATTTGTCGGTGACAGCTGTTAACCCTGAAACACACGAAACAAACCTTTCATGTTCACTGAACAGTGACTGCAACCAGAGCACAACACGTGATGTGGTAACTCATGACACAACATACTGTGACCCACAGATACTGTACAAAAAGAATGCCACCACGACCTTCACTTTCAACCGTCTGGAGCAGGGATTCTTAACCTGGGATGCAGGGACCCCCAAAGGGAATCATAACCTGGGATGGGAAAATAATTCCATCTTTATTTTCACTAACAATAACTGAAATTTACTATTTCCTTCCATTATGAATATACGTAAGGTAAGAGACCACTGAAGTATGGCAAGAACCGAAAATTTACCAAGACTGCCACTTTTTAATACTATTAACATCCTGAAGTCCAAAACAGAATGGGAGAGCGATGAAACCACCAAGGAGAAGCCAATCTCATCCACAGGAGGTGCAGCACTTAATGAGAAAGGCCTGACCATATCAGTTACAGAGGGGGGACGTTATCTTTTCTGAAAGTTTTGAAACATCGGAAAAGACTGCTCAGTAATTTTAACTTGATTCTGGAGAAACCACAAGGGAACTCTAGTACTTGAAATACAGTGCCTGAAATCTTAGGTCACCTAGAACAGATAACCATGAAACTAAAAATACCGTGTGACCTAAGTAACTGATATACAACGTTTTGCTTTATGTTGAGGATACCTGGCCCTCGTTATCCATTTGGACATTTTCTATAGTAAAGACCTACACATACTGGGGTTTTATAAAGACTTGCAAATAAAGCAGGGTCAACTTAGAAAGCAATAATAACACACGATTTGTGCACTTCAAGAAAGGGTAATGCCTGCTTTCCAGGAGAAAAACAATGCTGTACTTGTGACAGAGGCCACCCTGGGTAGTCACCCTTGCCCCGGAGCTGTCTCAGCTCAGACCTGCAACAAAGGGACAGCTGGCATCACTGAAGACTTCTTTGCTTTAACACAGTGCTGCAGTGGATGCCTCTCCCCGAAGGCAGAAAGCAGCAGACATTTTTGTAGTACTTCCCCTGACCTCTAAGTTGAGACCATGTCTTCCTTCTTGGTACAAATTAAAAAATTTCTCAAATTGATATGGATAAGAAAAACAGCGTAATAAGGCACCTTACACTGGATTTTTATGCTACATTTTTACAAGAGCCCACGAGTCTCTACCGTTGTTCAAAGTAAGTGTGTCCTGGGGCTGACGCTGCTTTGAGTCTCTGGGGCAACGACTGTGTCTTGAGTCCCCAAGACTTGGCAGCAGGCCTGGCACAGTCAGTACTATGTAAATGTTCCAAACGTAAGTCACTTTCAGCTTAAGTCAAACTTCAAGACTGCCCCTTCATACTAAATCAAAATTCTGGATCATTAACTTGCTTGTTGAATGAATAAAAGCAGAACTTTCCCACTAAAAGGCTTCCTAGCAAAGAAATGGTAGAAAGAAGTGCTATGAAAAATTAATACATCCCACTAGCAGGACCTTTTGCTAACCCGTCCTATCCTGCCAAATTAAAGAACTCTCTAGTTTCCAAATACTGTCAAGAGGCCTTAATAACCAAACCTGGAAATTCAGCTTCCAATTAAAACACAAAATGCCCGTCTACATTTGCAGTAAAGACAGAGTAAACCAAAATAACAACACAAACCGAAAGCAGCTCATTAAATCAACAGGAAACCATCAATGATAATTCTCAGTTGCCTTTCTGAACAAGCACACAAACTCTGCCCACTCTGTGAACGCGCCCGGCAACACTGTACTGTACACGCACACTTTGGAGCCCAGCGTGGTCTTCGCGGTCTGGATCAGGGGCTCGGTGTCCTTCGTGTCGACGAGGACACTATCGCTGATCCTGTCCAGGTACTCGATAGCGATGCGGGCGGCCTGCTCGTAGCCATCGGCGATCCTGATGGGGTGAATGCCACGGTCCAGCAGCTGCTCAGCCTCTTCCAACAGGGCACCAGCCAGGACTGAGAATGAGACAGCACACACCTGGCTCAGGAAATCGCTAAAACTCAAAACAAATTAGATGCTGCCGCTGGAAATACGAAGGTTCCAGAATTAAGCTGGAAGCATCTTAGAGGCCGAGGCCATCTAATCTAATTCTGCTTCGGTTCTAACCTGTATGTTCAATTCTTGGTGATATACAGAATGTAAAGAACATAAATCGCAAACGTTTTTATAAAGGGGAAAAAACTTATGTATCCTGGCCCAGGGATTTCTGTTCAGGGACATTTATGTTGGCGATAAAAGGATTACAAAATTTGTTTATTATCCTCCCCCCAACCTTGCCTTTCCCTCTCACTTCAGCATCACAAAGATGAGGAGTTTGTTTTAATGCTGCTGTATTCCAAGCACATCCAGAACAGTGCTTGGTACCCAATGAATATTTGAAATATTTGCTGAATAAATTAATTCAAATTTCAGATACAGAAAAAGTAACATTAAAGATATTCATCTTATCAATCCTCCCAAACTTTTAAAAAATTCAAACCTTCAGAAAAAATTTCATGACAGTAAAATGAACACTAGTTCACTCATTAATAACATTTTGCTGCATTTGTTTTCTCTACAGATGTGTGCCTTTTCTTTTCAACTATGTGAAAATTAGTTGCAGAAATCAGACATGTAACCCCTAAATACTTCAACACAGCTCCTAAGGAAAAGGTCATTCTCCTGCATCTCTGTAACACAACTGTCATACTCAGGAACCTTAACATCGATAAGATACTACTCTAACACATGACTCACAAATGACCCCATATGTCCCAAACATTCTTCACAGCTAGGAAAAACAAACAAACCAGGCATCCAACCAAGTTTTACACATTACAGCTGGCTGTCATTTCTCTTTAGCTCCTTTAATCTAGAATAATTGCCTAACTCTACTCCCCACCCCTTTCTTGTTCTTTTATGACAGTGACAGTTTTGAAGAGTCTGGGCCACTTGTCTTGTATCGTGTCCATTTGGATTTGTCCGACTGCCTCCTCATGATTTAATTCAGAATAAACATTCTCAGCAGGCGTGTTAGGCCTGTAATATTAAATAACACCTCTTAAATGAGAAAGGACATTTTGCCTTTTCTTACCAACCACTCCTGTGGTTCCATCTCCAATTTCATCATCCTGTGATTTGGACAGTTCGACCATCAGCTTGGCGATCTGATGATCGACATCCATCATGCTTAAGATGGTGGCACCGTCATTAGTTACGGTCACGTCGCCATCCTTATCCACCATCATCTTATCGAGCCCTAAAAGACACCAATGTTTAAAATGGCTTTGACCTCTTGACCCAGTTCCTATCTAGGAATTTATTATAAATAAATAATTCAACATACATAAAGGAATATCTCCATGGAGACCTTTCTAGATTGGCTAATCTAAAGCAAAACACTGGAAACAATTTAAAATGGCCAAAACTAGAGAAATGGCAAAAAAATTATGCAGCATCACAAAATGTAACAGTCATCACAAAATATAATGTCACAAAAGACAACAGCTATGATTTAGAAAATGCTAATGGTAATTATGTTAAGTGGATAGAACACCTAATCTAAAATTGTATGCACATTATGACTGTAACCGTGTTTAAGGTCTGGAATACACCAAAAACGTTTGGCCACATTAGGGGAGACGATGCCTCCCTTCATTTCCTAACTTTCGGCAAAGATACCGTATTGACTATTTATGATTTATGACTTTTGTTAAAAAACAGAGAATGTTAGTCTCTTACCATTTGGTCCAAGTGATGTTTTCATTGTATTTGCTACAGCCTTTGCTGCCATTATATGAGACTAAATGAAACAGAAACAGCCAATATTCAAGTTACATATAATTTTAAGAGTTAAGAACATAGAGCTGATGGTTATAAAAATCACTTAAGACATATTTTCCATTCTCTAGAAGTAGCAGCAGACAGGTCCATATCTAACGGTGACCACTTCCCAACTGCTAGTGTTAGAAGACAATTCTTATGTAAAAGAACAGAGCTAAGTGCTCTGTGTTCTCTCTTTAATCCTCAACACATCTATGAGGCAGGTTCTACGGGCCCATTTTACAGCCCAGAGCAGAGACAGTCTGACCTGACAGGCCTTGCAAGAGCACTGTGCAATGCTAACGTCATATGAAGAGTCTGGCCGTCAACACACAGCACCTTGAACTGTCGCACTACGGTTTACTGCACACTCCTCTCTCAGGTGGTCCAGCCAGTACACAACCCACAAGGTGGTCAATGCTGAAAATAACAGCAGCCTGAATGCATCCTTTCCTCCTTCCACACGATTGCACTCATTTGTGTGGTTTCCTGTCTTCCTATTCCTGCCGTCACCGACCTAACCCTGATCCATCGCACCTTACAGATTTCCTGGTCTCTTACCTCACCACCGATCCTTTGGATTCATCCTCCATCCAGCTAAGCTATCCATTTCTCTCAAACATGTTACTTTCCAGTCCCCAGCCCTTAAATGACTCCCCAGCACCTCAACTCTCACGTCTGAAAGCTCCAGCTGCTCTTCAAAGCCCTCCACAGTCTGAGACCCCGCCCCCTTCCAGTGAGGACCTGTGCCTGCGACCCAACAGGTCCTCTCGTCGCTGAAGCACCAATGCACAGAAAACCCTCCGCCCGTCAAAATCCTGACCAAGTCTCCAAGCAGTTCAAGCGCGCACGTGCCGTGAAGCCTACCCGTCACCCCATCTAACAGGTAACAAAACACACAAAGTTCACCAGGTTTGTGAAAATACTGGTAATCCTCAAAATACACCTTGACTGATAGGTCTGCACAATGGAATTTTTATAGGCCAATAACCACAGGGGCGTGGCATATATATTCTTAACCAGGGGTGATACTGCCCGCCAGGAGATATTTGGCAATGCCCGGAGACACCTCTGGTTGCCACAGTCAGGGAGGGGACCACAGTGGGTAGAGGCGTAAACATCCTGAACAGGACAGACCCCACAACGGAGAAGGATTCAGCCCGAAATATCAACAGCGCAGAGGCTGAGAAGTGGGCTTTAGACCACCGGCTGCGGAGTCACACAGAGGTGGGCCTGAACCGTGATCCTGTTCTTTACTAGCTCTGGGACCTCAAGCGATCCCTTAACTGCTGTGGGGTCAAGTTTCCTATTCCATAAAATAGTACCTGTCTCAGAGTGCGAGAACTACACGAGGTGTGGCAGGTCCAAAATAACCTGGACCTTCTGTTATACTGGTATTTTGGGTGCATGTACTTGGCTGTTACTTTCTCTGAAGTGAAAAATGGAATTGAATGCGTAACACAGGTGGTGTGAGCATCTACCACATACCAAGACTGGGCGGCCACTCCTTACGTTACCCCGTTTAACTCTGGTCCTCAGCTCGACAGGGGTGTATTGCCCCCACTGGGTTGTGTAACTTGTCCTAAGTCAAACAAACAGCCCGGAGTAGAACTGTACTGCTTCTTAATTTAGTAAAACCCCAAAAAACTAAGCAAACAGGGACACCTCTGACCTGGTGACACGGTCCATACACAGCAACGTCATGGATTCCATCCTAAATACTACCTCCCCAAGTTTAGTTCTACTTAAATTGTGATTCTGTTCAAATCCCCTTCAATGGCTCCCCTCCCATCCCTCAGGATAACATCTCGATTGCGGGGCATGCAAGAACTTCCACTTTTCGGAGCCACTGTAACTTAAAGTAGACTGTGCTGTTAAAACCGAAGTGCTGTCTTCTACAAGATGCCATGCGTTCTCCTGCCCCGGTCCTTGCGTTCGCTGTTTCCTCTTCCTGGAAGCTAGCTCTTTCCCATTCAAAACATAACTCCATCCCTGATCAAAAGCCAATCAATCCTCTCTCCAACGCCTGAAGGACACCCTCCAACTTTTACCTGCCACCCCTCCCAAAACTGGTGATTTTGGTCGTACACAATCTTGTATTATGGTTATTGGTGACAACTTTTCACTCCTGCAGTATTATGGTTATTGGTGACAACTTTTCACTCCTGTAGCTCGTTTGTAAATTTTTACGACCCCATGTCCTGGAATACGCCATGCATAGACGGACTCAAAAATGAAATACGCTGTAAATGACTGAGCCTTTAGAAAGCGACAAAGAAAATGAAACTCATTTCTTTTGGGGCTGTTGTAGGGACACCGCCTGAAGGCTAAGAATCAGAGTCCTAACCGGTCAGGTGACCTGAGAATACCTCCACTGCATCCTACTGCTGAAAACGCTGCTCGGAAGAACTGCAGGCTGGAGAAACCAGCGGGGACGCGCCTTCAACGCCTGTGAATCCAAGCCACCCCACCCAACTCTGAAGGGCGCCTGCGGGCCTCTTTAACCGCCAAATGGGACTAAGGGCTTATACGTTGGCCTTTCCCGGGCCCGAGGCGTGGACCGCAGGACTGGAGACCAGAGGGGCTCCCTCGAACCTTCCCCGGGAGCACGTGGCAGAACCGCTGTGAAGCGGCGCAGGCGCAGAGCCACTGGCTTCGGCCGCGTCCTCTCATCCCACCGCCAGTGCGTCCCCGTCCCGTTACCTTGAGGGCCTCAAGTCCCATAAGACGAGACTTGCGGTCCTGATCCTTAATGATGAGGAAAGGTCGGCCATATTCATCGAAGGCGAGGGTCCCCACGGACGCCATGCTGCAGCCACTCCAGTTACTCTCCCGCAACTGGCGGAACCTACCGCGGAAGCAAGAAGACACTCTGCTCTCGCGGGCGGGCGCAAAAGCTCGCGCATGCGCAGTATGGGCCGCTGAGACTTATTTCTTACTAGAGACTAGTTTAACGCCGGACAGTACCTTCTGGAATCAGCGGCCTTCGGAAACTTCTATCATCCAGGAAGCTGTGGGGGGAAGTTGGAAGACACGGACGGGAACTTGAGAACCCACAAGCCAGGAGTAGATAGAAGTTAAACATTTATTAAATCTATAAAATTGACTATTTCTTGACAGTGGTTCCCAACGAGGAGCTCATTTACTTAGAGCATTATATTCTCCCTCCTTCCCACCCCGGCTCCGAGGAGATGGTAGAGTCCACTTCCTGTTTTTAAAACTACCGGGGATCTCGCGATGGAAGAAGGAGGTGAGCGCGGCCGGGCGTGATGGTGTGTTCCGGGCGCGGGCGGGGGCGCGGCGTGGGCCTCCTGGGCGTGGTGGTCAGTCAGCCGGGATGTCAGCGATGCAGCAGGTCCGTGTCGGCGCGGCGGGACTGGGAGCTGCGGGGCCGCTGCTCGGGCTCGAGGTCTGGGGTTCGGTGCTCAGTGCTTGTACCTGCGGCAGTCCTGGTATCTGGCCACCGGGAACTGTTCTTAGCGCTTCAGAGCGAATAACTCACTTAATCCGGAACGGTCTTCTGAGATGTGGGCACTGGAGTCACACTGTCCGGGTGGGGATCACAGTTCTGCCACTTACTAGCTGTGTCTTTGGAGAAGTGACTTGTCTGCAAAAATGGCAATAGTAACAGTAGCATCTCTGTTTACGGCTGCTTTACGGATTCAGGGAGAACAGTGCCTGGTTCCTAGCAAGCTCTGTTTGTATTATGTGTTTGTTAAAGAGATTTGTTTGTATTTGTGTTTGTTAAAGAGATCGCCGTTTTGCACGAATACTCCAGTAACTTGCCCAGAGTTACCCAGCTAGTAAGAAGCAAAATGGCCTGGCCTTGCGCTAAGAGTCCCACTCTGAAGCCCTGTGTTGTGCTGCCTCTGAAAGATCTTTTCCTGGCAACCCTATCTAAGTAATACCAGGTCCTCTGAATCCCCTCTGCTGCTTTTTCTTCGGAGTGCTGATCACGACGTAATACTTTCTAGGCTTAGACTTATTTATTATGGGTTTCCAGTCTCCCTGTACTCTAGCTGCTGTAGAATAGGGACTTACCCTGCTGTATTATTCCTAGCTTTTATCGGCTGCTCAGATGTTGAAATGAATGCGTGGGTTATAACATTTAACTGTGGCCTGAAAGTTAAGAACTGGCTTTGTCACTGGATGGTTGGTGGTGGGCATTTAACCTCTCCTGTTGCTTGGCCCACTTCAGTGGTGCTCCGAGGACGTTTTGGCTCTGGTCTCAATTCACTTTGGCTTGGCCAAGTCAGCGTTTCCTCATTCACGGTGATGAATCCTGTAATCCATTTGGTTCATTAGATTGTCCTGAAGTATAGGAAATGTCTAAGGATGTCCCCTATGCAGTTTATTTCCTGTCAAAACATGGAAAAAAAGTTTTTTTTCTAATGTCAATACATTCTCTATTTCAAAAAGACACAAATGACGTTAGACCAGTACAAGAAAGGCTTCTTAAGGGACAAAATAATATACGTTAAAGGGACATAAAATATATGCTGTAGTTTTTCAGCCTGTATGTATATGCAAGTACACGGTGAACAGCCCTAAAATATTGTGACGTTCAAATATAAACCCCACTTTAAACAAACGGCAGGTCCCAATCCCCAAAAGGCCTGTCCTTTCTTCCTGGCCTTTTTCCTTTGGCTTGAACTCGGATAAGAACCCTGTACCTTTTTGTGCCTCTGTCACTGCCTCTAGCTTTGGCTGACCCAGATCTGTCACTGAAAATTGAGATTTTCAACCATTATCAGAAGTCAGTAACTAGGCAAGGCTGGAGACAACAGAAGTTCACTTTTTTGGGTCATTTACTTTCAACAACTGGCTCCCTCCAAGTGCTCAAAAATAGCCAATGGTCCCCACAGCTCTCATGTAAAGGAATGTTGCCATGTTCAAAAGAGCACATGTGACAGAAATCTTATGTCATTTATATGACAGTAAGACTGAATCTAACATGTTCCATCCAGAGGATTAGACATTTGTAGAAGCAGTCTTGATTTTAGCTTTGAATCTTTAAGGATTGGCTTTCACTGATAAAAATCAGTACATTTTTTACTGAACGGACATAGCAATATTTTGGATATATACATTGGATTTACATAGTAACTTCTTCAAAAGCTCATGCAAGTTTTTGTGACGTTGAAAGACTTTTGCAGGTCTAAAAACTTGACACAGAAGATTGAGTGATTTCATCAAGGGGTACACTGCTGTCAGTGTTGACTTTCTAAAAAACACAAATACTGTAGTGCTTTTGCACAGAAAGTTTCATCCCAGTGCATAAGAATAAAGTACATGTTTAACCTGGTGTGCAAGGGCTCCCCCGTCCTTCCTGTTTTATCTCCCACCCCGTGCTCATCAAACTGCTCCCCCGCCTTCCATGCCTTGGTTCCAAGGTGTCCATCCTTCTTTTGAGAATGTCCCTTTTCTAATACAGGCATCCTTTGCTTTTTGAAAATGAACTTTACACCACTTTGCTTTTGTGAAAAACCTACATTAGCCCCTGTTTTCCCAAACTGAAAGGAGTCCAAAGAAGGTTTTTGCTTTCATGACAAAGGGGGAAAAGGGAACACAGCGTGCTGACTTAGTTTTGCAGGGAGCTGTCCCGGAGGCAGTGTGCACCCCGGCAGCGGGAGCAGCCCCGCCAGGCTCCTTCCCCAGAAACCACACTCAGCATCCAGCCGCCACAGCCCTGAACTGTGTCTGGGAGCATCCGTGCTTCACCTAGATTTCTTTTGCTTTAAGCCGTTTGGCTTACGAAAGATTTCATGGAAACACTCTGCTTTTGGACAGTGGGGGAAACCTGTACCCTCACGCCCTGCTCAGATTCTGTTTCTGCCAACACCTTCCCGGTTCCATCATTGGGATCAGTCTTTCCTCCACCTCCTGTTGTATTCCCATGGCGTTTGGTACACGTTAGAGCATCTGTCACAACCTGCCTTGTAACTGTCTCCACTGGGCCCCCATCACTCACTCAGGCTAATGGGGGCCCTGAAGACCAGGAGTTCATCACATCTTTTGCTGATTAAGTTGAAGGGCCCATGTGTACACAGGTGAAACCGTTTGGGTCATCTGACTCGTGTTGGTCTAATCAACTCCCTATTGGCTTATGCTGACTAGAGAAACAGTCCATCAACAGACAAGTGGATAAACAAAATGTGGGCTATCCATACAGTGGGATATTAAATATTTGGCCATAAGAAGGAATAAAATGCTGATACATAGTACAACATGGATGAATCTTGAGAACATTATGCTAGGTGAAAAGTCACTCACAGAAACCACATACTGTATGATTTCACTCATGCAAGTCTGCTTTCTTTAGAGACAGAAGGCAGATTTGTGGCCGCTTAGGGCCAGAGGGGCAGGGGGGAGGATGGGGGGTGATGGCTAAAAGCATAAGGGGTTCCTTCTGGAAGTAATGAAGAAGTTCTGAATTTAACTATGGTGATGGTTACACATATCTGAATCTACTAAGAACCTTTGAATGGTACACATCAGATGGGCAAATTGTATGATATATGAATTACATCTCAATAAAGCTGTTAAAAATTGTTGAGCCCCCCTGTGATAGTATTGAGAGTAATAATAATAGTGGCCAGTAGTCATCACTTTCTCTCTCGGGCTGTGCTAAGGGCTTTATATGCATTGTTTATTTAACTGACCCAATAACTCTGTAACGATAGTATTATTTTAGAATGTTACAGGGAAGGAAACTGAGCCTTAGCAACAACTAGTGCCACACAACCTGTTCAGTTCTGAGACTCCAGAGTTGTGTGGCTGGAATCTTCCTAACCACTGTCCTCTACAGTTGGAATGCCTGCAGGAGGATTTTACACAAGGCAGGACAGATGTGCCTTGACTTATAAAAAAGAAAAATCAAATGCACTTCTATTAGCATGTAAGTTCCTCCATACAATGCTGAAAAGTATAAATGAGAATGTATTTAAAACTCTTGCTTTCTATCAAACACAATCACTTTCCTAAACTTTACTTTACTTCCATCGCCTGCATCAGCAATAGACTTTTGTTGTCGTGTCTGAACTGGTTTTCCTCCCTGACACTAGTTGTAAAACTCACTTCAGGGCACCTCGGGCAGCAACAACAAAGCTGCAACAAAGATGCTGAGGTGGGTCAGCTCCTCCCCCCACCCCCCCAAGCAGTGACTCACAGCCGTGGGCCAGCTTCTGGTGTGTCCTGTGTTCACATTTGGACCTCACCACAGCTGTGACAGATGACCACATCTCATGGGTATGGTAGGCGGAAATAGGTCCATGTTTGAATCCCCGGACCCTGCGAGGCCGCTACCTGGGGAGCAAGTTGGCAGATGTGGTTAAGTTAAGGACCTTGACGTGGGGGAATTATCCTGGCTTGTCTGGGTGGGCCAGTGTGCTCACAAGGGGAGGATCCCTTTCCTATAAAGGAAAGGGGGGCAGGGCTGTCAGAGGAGGTGTTGCGATGGAACCAGAGGTTGAGCGATGTGGGACCGGTGGCCGAGGAATGCAGGTGGCCCATCCTACCCTAGAGCTTCCAGAAGGAACACAGCATAGCCAGCCTATTTCAGGCATCTGACCTTCAGAACTGTACGTTAATAAATGCGTGTTTTTATTTATTTTTTCACACACACACACACACACACTGTATTTTATTTTTACAGGAGATAAATAGACTGACACCAAGCATTGCAAATGGATGACCACGACAAAAGCAACAATGATTGCAATTACCAAACACGAAACACTCACACTGTGTCATAATATTGACATTCAGTCCAGGAATCCTCCACTGTAACAGCTCCTTCACTTTGCAGTGAAAATTGATTTATATATTTTTTGCCTCTGGGTCCTTGTGGGATTTTTTTTTTTAATTCAAACAGAAAGTCATAAAAATTATAATCATCCGCATCAGCTATGCGTGTTGTTTTAACCCACCAACTTTGTGGTTATTTCTTACAGCAGCAGCAGGAGACTAACCCAGTGGGCCTTTTGTATGGCTTACTAAGGCCAAAACTATGAACACTACTGCCTTCGATGGATAAGACTCTGTTGTCGCCCCTCCTCTCACTCTCCTTTTTCCTGCAGATTCCTGTGGTTTTGGTCTTAGCGCCTCAGTGAGATGGAGAGCTGGTTCAGGGCAGCGATGGGCTTGTTCCCTGTGGGGTTCAGGTGCTGGGCGCTGTTCTGAGTGCTCTTCCTGTATCCCCTTGTTTCATCCTCACAAGGATCCCATGATCCTCACCTTACAGAGGAGGAGACTGAGGTTCGGAGAGGTGAAGGGTCACAGCTCTTAGTGAGGGGCGGAGCCAGGGTCCTGACCTTGGCAGCCTCTGCAGCCGTGCCCTTCGCTCTTGTGCTGTGCTCATCATTAATCCATTTAGAAATTAATTTCAAGTCAATTTCAACTTAAAAAACTTGAGATCCTATTAGGAATACTGTTCTAAAGGATAAACTCAAGAGGAGGTTATGTAAGTTACCATTTGTTTCCTCTGTAATCAGTGACTAGAGTTTGCTATATTCTGTACTTGTGATAACATTGAAATGCTTATTTTATTTTTTGTTCTTTGTGGATCTGCTTTAAAAATCTCCTTATTACCATATTTAGTAAAACCTGAGTTTTGTCTCCTCTGTACTTCAGAATTGAATTTGTACAACTGGATAATTGATGCCTGACCAATTTTGATGTAGAATACTTTCATCCTATTTGAAATAGGGTAATAATCAGACATTTTCATGCTTATTTCTTTATGGGGCTTTGTTCTGAACCATAAAAATATGGAGTACATAGTTAATATTTGAATTAACGGATACTGATTCATAAAATACCAAATAGATTGGAACACATTGTTTTCTAAGGAAGATGCCTAGAAAAAAAATCAATATGTTGGAAAGAAAAGGTTTTAGTCTTCCATGAGTATTGAATACTTTTCTGTAAAACACTTTAGTTGCTGGACTCTAGAACTCATTGTGGAATTCTACATTTGTAATTTAAATTGTATTGAGCAAAATTATCCTTTAAAAAGCATGAGTGTATTTGTCAATAAGAATTGTAAAAAAACCCCACTACCTTGGATTCCCGATTTGGTGCTACATATGTCTTTTCTGCTTGCTCTCAATCCAGGGACACCCCCAGAAACACTTAAAGAAGAAAGGCAGTCAGGATGTGTTCCACCTACAAGTCTTGAGGGCAACAGTTTGAAGAAAAGCAATTGGGGGTTCTTATTTACTGGCATTGTTGGGGGGACGCTGGTGGTCGTGTATGCTGTGGCCACACCGTTTATAACACCAGCCTTCCGAAGAATCTGTTTGCCTTTTGTACCTGCAACTGCAAAGCAGATTGAAAATGTTGTGAAAATGTTGCGATGCAGGAGAGGACCCCTGGTAGACATCGGTAGTGGCGACGGACGTATCGTGAGTTATGCGAAGATGTTTTAAGGTTTATGTTGTTTTAGGTTTTAAGGTTTAAAATTTCTGTTTCACATTTCTTGTGAGGCTTATGCAAAGACTTGCTAAATTGACAGCCTGATTAAAGTCATTTAATTTTGTGTTTGTTTGGCTGAACTTCTAAGCCCTTCAGCGGGATTTTGGAATTTATTTTTCTCAGATTTAATTTTTCTTAAAGGTGAAAGTGCACTGTAGATCTGCCAGGTAAAAAGGAACAACTAATTTGTAATTATGAAGTTGTCCATTAAAAAACTTAGGCAGTAGAGGTGACATAACCAGAAGAAACATGTTAAGTCATGTAGTTTGTTTTACATTTTTTGCATCATAAATGCTTCTACATTTACCTGTATTTATACAAGTATCATAATTCCTGTGTGGTAATATTGAGTTAAATAAGGAAGAGCCAATGTGTTGAGCCCCACTTATCCAAAAATCAGACTTTCAGTGACTTCAGCTCATTGTGACCCCAGCTGGGAACCTATAAATAAAGACTTAAAGCCACTGACTGGCCAACGGTGTCCCTCGTTGGGCAAGGTGGCACCATCTTTAGGCCTCCCCCCAGATGATGAGCAGAAAGTGAGGATAGCAGAAGCATAGGCTCGTGTTCTGGAAACATTTAGTGTGGAAACCAGCAGGGTACAGCACCTTTCACTGCCCCTGCAGACGTGGACCCTGCAGTTTCATGGTAGTGACCTGGAATAATCAGCAAGAGTGACTTGTTTTGAAGAAATCCGGGGATTATATATTAACTAGGAGGACATTTTAAAATCCAGATATGAACGCTTTACATCTCTGGATGGTCTCTTTCTGGTTTCTAAGAAAATGGCAAAGGGGCGACACCGTAGTTACTTGGGAAATTGCCGTAGATGGGACAGTTCCTTCAGGGCTGCTCCCTTGAACAGTGGTGGCAAAACAGGGTGAGCAGAGACCGCAGCCCAGCCCACCGTCCCTCTCACCTTTGGAGGCCGGGGACATTCGGCACTTGACTTTATCCTGACTCGTTCCATTTTGCTTTTACCTGTTGTCGATTTTGAGCGAACCATCTTTAAATACCAAGGAAATGTGTAATTAATTGCAGGTTCCTCACTGACCGGTTGTTCTCATTGCATGTTACAGCTAGTTCACAAAACAGTCTCCAGGCTCGCTCAGTTCACCTGCTGCTGTTCCGTCAGTGATGGAAGGAGAAGGCAGGTTTTCAGAAACTTTTTGTCAGCCCTTCCTGGGGTGGGCCAGTCCAGAATGAATTAGGCAGCTGTCCAAAGCAAGCCTGTTCTGATGCTCAAGGTGAAATCTTCGACAGAAAAATAAGAAAACTGAGTTTAAATGGACGGGCATTACGTTGTCCACAAAGCTATTGTAACTTCAGAGCCCCACCTTTAAATGGTGTCTTGAACAAACACCTTTTGATTGGATGTTTTATGATTATAGACCATAAATAGGAAGTTTTCATATCATTTGACTATGTGAGTTGATGTTTTTCTTATTTTGAACATGGCCTCTCCCCACAGGTAATAGCAGCTGCAAAGGAAGGATTCACAGCTGTGGGTTATGAATTAAACCCCTGGCTCGTCTGGTACTCCAGATACTGCGCTCGGCGGGAAGGGGTGCAGGCATCGGCCAAATTTTACATCTCAGACTTGTGGAAGGTAAGTAAGGCAGAGGATGGTGCTAGGAAACTCCACCCCCAAACTTTATAATTCATGATTAGTATGACTGAGACCTGAAGATGTATTAAAAGAAGAAATGTAAGTGTATATTTCAGCATAATGAAATGTGAACAGCTTTTAAACTGATACGTTTTACAAATCAACACTACTTTAGAGGAGAAACTTCAGGTTTATAACTTACAGGTCATGTGAATACTAGCATTTCATTTACTCAATTTAAAAAGTTCTCATTTCTATTTATTATGCAGTGATAAGATTTTGATCTCTTTTGGAAGTCTTATGCATCGTAATACAGGCATTAACTTGTTAATGTCATTCTTGGTAAATAGTAGGTGTGTGTGTGTGTGTTTGTATGTGTGTATGTGTGTGAGTGTGTTTATTTGTGTGTATATGTGTATGTATGTGTGTGTGAATGTGTGTTTGTGTGTATATGTGAGACTGTTTATGTATATGTGTGTTTGTGTATGTGTGTGTATATGTGTGTGTATGTGTGTATGTGTGTGAGACTGTATATGTGTGAGTTTGTGTATGTGTGTGTCTGTGAATGTGTGTATTTATGTGTGTGTACATGTGTGTTTGTATATGTGTGAGTGTGTATATGTGGTTTATGTGTGTGAGTGTTTATATGTGTATGTGAGTGTGTGAGTGTGTGTATGTGTGTGTGTGTGTGTGTGTGTGTGTGTGTGTGTATGTGTATACATACCTAGAGAGAGACAGAGATGGTGCAGGAGAAAAGAAGGGATCCACCAACCATGCTGTCATGGTTCCTTCATGTCTTCATAAAGCACAAGATATTTCTAAGTTTACTTGTTCTCTAAAAAGTGCCCTGTAATTTTGCTTTAGGAATGCTCCATAAAATGCTTTTTCTTAAATAACAATTTCCCATTGTAATATTGTCATCAGTAGCTTATAAAAATTCACTCGAGTTTTATTCTGTATATACGTAAATGATCTCTCCATAGAGTAAATAAAACTTTTATCGGGCACTAAGAATTTTGACTGGTGAAGCACTTTTTCCCCCAGTTTTCCAACTAAAGACCATTTCATTGCATCTTTTACTTAGTATTTTAGAGAAGAGGAGGGGGGCTAGAATTCTAAGGATGGCTCAACAGGAAAAACAGGTGGTTCTGAAATCCCTTGAGCTCTTGCTAAGCTCGTTTGGTAGAGAGTGGAGTAGAAAGTGGGCCAGGGGTGCAGACGGCCCGGGCTACCTTGATGAGCACCAGTGGTCCCTGGATGAGTCACTGCCTTTCTGACAGTTGACCCCGGGTGGCCCTGCATGGAGTGGCTGTGAAGATGAGATGAGATAACTTACGGGAAACTTTTGGAAAACTGTAACAGATGAACTAACACGGGCGAAAGTGTGAATGTGGGAAATCTTAAAAAGGACCACTCTTTGCGAAAACCCACTGTTGGGTGAAATGGGAAATTGATACTCATTTTGAAATAAAACTTAAGCTAATGTATGGCTTTCAAAAATTAATCTGTGAATTGTTTTTTCCCTCCCCTTTAGGTCACTTTTTCGCAGTACTCAAATGTTGTTGTCTTTGGCGTGCCCCAGATGGTGAGTATGCACTCTCCTGCCCCCTGCGTGTTTGGTTCTAGGTTATGAGGGGGCTTCCAGCCCGAACAGACTACCTATCTCAGGCCTGCTCCCCCATGTGCAAAATGACAGCCTCCCAAGATTCTGAGGGAACATCGGATTTTAGATCATTGGTTTAACAAAGTACTTCAGGGCCCTAGAAGATTAATCATAAAAGATCCAGTCTTGTAGTTTAAAACTTTTGCTTCAGATAAAGGTCTCAATGATCTACCTAAGCCCTAAAAATTCCAGTCTGAAAACTGCTTTATGAGCTCCTGGTGTCTAATATGGGTGGATATTTTCACGTTCACTCACTTATATTCTGCTGAAATCACTTGGGAAAGTTAAGGGAACGTTCCCTTGGAGCTGATCATTCCTTGGATTTTGCAGTGAGATGATTTTCAGGGTGCATGAGCGTTGACTAGTTTCAGCTGACCTCAGTTGACTGATTTGTATTGAACTCTGACTCTGTACTTTCACAAGTGAAAATGCTGCCGCATCAGACTGAAAATGATCCTAAATTTAGCCTTTGGAAAGGTGACCAGAATGGGATGCTTTCATTGTAATTGTTGGTTTACAGACCATAGTAAGAAATCCCCCTTCACTTTTCAAAGTATATAATTGTAGCCATAATAATCTTGGTAAAATTGGATGTTTGCTGAAATGCCACTGTGTGACTGATATGATTTTTAATTAAAAAAAAAAAGAAATTTACTTTTTTTGTTGTTATACCTTCTTATTCATACCTTACTTTTTGTTTAAGATGTCTCAACGCTGGAGAAGTTTTGTCTTACTGTTAGGGCTTTCAGTGCGATGCCATTTTCTTTAAAAAGTCTATTTAGAAGTGCTTTTGTTAGATATTCTTGAAAGTGACAGAAGCTTATATGTTCGTAATTCTTAGCAAGCCTAAAATTAAGATGAAACCTCCGCATCTACACTTCTGTTATAGAAATGAAAAGAGGTAGAAAGGCATGATCCCTGGTTATTAAAAGAAAAAAAACTATTTAGGATCGTAGAGTTGCTATGGAATTTGATGGTTACTTCCTACTTATTGTGAAGTTTGGGCATTCTTTTGGAATAAGTAGCATTTTGGGGCAAATAACTTTAATTTGAAATCTGTACTTTCTAAAAATAGAAAGTTGCTGTTTATTCCTCGCTGTCTTGAGAGGCCCCGTGGTGGCCGCAGCAGCTGTGTCCCAGTGGGGGGCAGCAGTGGCCTTTGCTGGGCTCTAGTTCCTTGTGCTTCTAACCACTTCTGTAGTCAGTTTTGGGAACTGTTCACTCAAGGGAAATAAGAGTGTGTAATTTTGAAGAATACTGTTACGATTATTGTCCGTTCTTCTGTACACAGAGAAATCTTAAATAAGGAACTTGCAGCATTTCACTGTTCCCAGAAAAAGGGAGCAGGTGAAATACACGAAGCACCCACGTTCCCTGGGTTAAGAGGGATTCAGCCAACTTGGAGTCTTCCATGCAGGGGGATCGATCGGGGTGCAGGGCCCTGATGGCTTCTGTGGGTCTGGGGGCCCTGGTTTCCGGGTGGAGGGCCCTGCTTTCCCCCTTGTCAAGCTTTGCCTACGTGGAGGCAGTGAGCGGAGGGGAGTGCTCCCAGGGGACTCACGGGGCCGGGTCGGCCCTCTGCGGGTCGTGTGAGCGCTGGAAAGTTCTTCAACCCGTCTGGGCCCCATCATGCCATTTTCTGTTAATAGACTGCATTTCCCTGGCCAGTTTCCTGGCAGTGGCTCGGTGGCTGGACAAAGCCAGCATGGCAGGAAAGGTTTCCAATGGCAACTGAAGCACACAGAGGCTGCGAGAAGCCGGAGGATGCTTAGGGAGCTCCAGAGGTGCGGACCCTGGTGTTACCCATCCTCACTCTGCCCCTGGTACCGGGCTGGTGCTTCCTAGCAGCTCTGTGCAGTGGTAGCTCAGATGAGAGCGGCTCTGACCTTTGATCCTGGGTGTGTGTCCGGCGTAGCAGGAGTAAGGGTGCCAGTGGACCTGGCAGGCCAGTGCTAGGATGGTAAACAGCCGCACTTAACACAAGCTCATGCCCCAAGAGTGTCTTTTTGGAATGTGGGACAGATCGGTTGTGTCCTTGTTGAAAACCCTTCTGTGACTTCTTGCTACCTGAAAGCAGTGAGGGTAAGGCCCGGCCCTCCACATGGCCCGAGTGGTCCTGCTTCCGCCAGCCCTCTGCACACCAGCTCCATCCTTCTCTTGGCCCTTAAACTGTACTGTGTGGGGTGGTGTGTGTCCTTCTCTCTGACTTCAGTGCCCCCAGCTCTGGGCCTGGTTAGGGAGCGTCTGCTCAGCACTCGCAGGTCGGATGTCTTTTCCTTCGAGGAGCCATCCCTGATCGCCCTGTGAGACAAGCCCCAACACCCCCGACTTCCAGAGCCCTTTCCTCTCTCTGAGGACACATGGCCGCACGTTTCCTTGTGCGATGGCTTTGGTGCTGTCGGCCATGGGCACCGCGCACTGTGAGCTCAGGAGCAGGGCGGACCTGTCGTCCTCGCTGCCAGACCTCCAGCTCAGCAGCACCCGGCCCCGTGATGGCCCAGGAAACGTGTGTCAAACGAACGGATGAATATCGTATAAATACACGCATTAAGTACACTCTTCCAGTGGGCTATTAAGTTTCGTAACTTCAGAGGGTGACTCCTTTAATTTTAGTTATGAATCCTGTTATGACTTGATGAATGAAAATACTATCATCATGTTCTGATCAAGAAACATGATTCATGACCGAATCATTTATCATTCATTCATTCATTCAGGAGCAGGTTCCAGGAGCAGCAGGGAGGTGGGCAGGAGGAGGGGAGCAGGGGAGAGGTGGGGTCCGAGAAGAGACAGGGCTTGGGCGGGAAGGACACAGGCTGCCATGGGGAGCAGATGGGGAGGAGCCAGGGGACGGGGTCTGAGCTCTGGCAGGCATCTGGGCCATCGATGGAGCAGCTGGTGAGAGGTGGTCCAATTCTGGATGCGTTGTGAGGAGAGAACCAACAGGGTGAGCAGGCAGATCCAGTTGGGGGCACGAGGGAGGAAGGAGCCCAGGGCGGCCCGAGGTGTTTGGCCTGAGCTGCTGGAGTTTGCTGAGCCCGGAAAGGTGCAGGCAGAGTGTGCAGGGACGGGAGGGGAGACCAGGAATTCCACGTGGCCTGTGCAGTCTGGGACGCGTGTGGATATGTCAGGTGGGCGGCGGTGGATGCCAGGAGTCTGGGGCATGGGAGGGAGGGCTCGTGGGACATTAGTGCCAGGAGTTGAAGCCAAGGAGTGGCTGAGGTCACCTGGGGAGGGGCCGGAGCCGTGTAAGGCCTGAGCCTTGACCCCCAGCAAAGGACTCGAGGGGAGGGGGAGGGGGAGGGGAGGAGGGGAGAGGGAGGAGGAGGGGAGGGGAGGGGGAGGGGGAGAGCAGGTGTGTATGTGGGTTACTCCAGAAGCCAAGAGAAGCCCGTTCCAGGGAGGACTGACCAAGTGGCTTGGAGCTGCAGGTGCACTTCTCTAATGTGTCTTACGCCTTTGAGCTGGTTTCAACTTATGTTTAAAGTTTTGAAGATGTAATTAGAATACGATGAGTTCGTGTCACTTTGAAACGTGTAATTGTATGAATAATTTTGAATTTCATTAGGCGGACGTGGCACATCATGGCTTCTCTTTGTGTATGATATCAAGAGCCAGGTTTGTTGCATATTTATGTGTAATTTAGTCAGTTAATTTCTTATGATTGAAATAGTGCCTTTCATTTGTACGTTTATCTTGACTTAGCATATGACAGTCATTTGGAAATAAAAGATCTGTAAAAAAGAAAAGAAGAATGGTAATGTGAATAAATTTATAATTGTCATTTCTGTGAACAAAATTACCATAAGAAACATCTGATATTTTGGAAAAACACATATTGTCCTATTCTTTGCTTATTTAATTTTTTCCTTCAAGGAAGAAAACTTTTCCTTTTTTTTATTTTTTAAAAAAGCAATCTTTTACTAGCTGTTAAAAGAATGGAAATATTCCATCCTTAATGGAATTTATTCTTTGTTATCTTGGTATTGATTCTAATGAAGAATCAGAATTCTGGCTCACTGCAGCCATAGGTCAGGTTAGAGGAATTTTTCCAAACCTTTCTTTAAAGATATATAGGTGAGGCTTCTTCCTAGAAGCCCTATTGATTTGTTCATCTTGATTTAATTGGTTACTTTTAAAGGGAGTAGGTTTTGCTCAGATCTTGGTTTCTAAATATCGTTTCTCACTCAGAGGAACCGGGAATGTTTGAGAAATGGCTGATTCCGGGGCTGAGGAAGGGAAGACACAAAAGCCTGGAACATTTTGTTGAGCCCAAATAGCAGGAGGTGCTCAGAATGTTTGATGGGGCACATCGACAGGAGAGAGAAGCCAACTTGAGGGAGTTCCCAGTGGCCAAGCTGGGACAATTTGTGTGCTAGAGTAAACAAGGACGATGGTGGGTTGTAACCCATCGAACGAAGTGAGAATCTAGGAGTTCACACTTACAGTGATGGAGAGACAGAAGGGAAAGCTATTCCTCGACGTTTTGACTGTCGATCTGGGAGGAAGGATGGAATTAGCAAATTGCCACTTTCAGTCCTTACAGTAAAACTTGACTCAGGCAGAATCATCAGGAATGCTGCATTGAGTGGGGCAGCTGGATGAGTAATAGGACATTTGCATCTTCTCAAGGCGTCTCCCCGCAATTGCTTACCCATTGCAAAGGAGCAGTAGTAACCAAACTGGAGACACCAGAAAGCTCCTTGACTGAGTGGTACGTCACCCTCAAAGCAGGAGGACCCCATGGACTCGGGACCGTGGAGCCCTGCAAAGTCCACAGCCCCGCTCGTGGGGCGTTGCCAAGGACGCGCGCACCGAGTCATCATGAGCCCGTGTCAGAGGGACGTCCGGTAAATAACTGGCCTGTGTTCTTTCTTTTTTTTTTTTTTTTGCGGTATGCGGGCCTCTCACTGTTGTGGCCTCTCCCGTCGCGGAGCACAGGCTCCGGACGCGCAGGTTCAGCGGCCATGGCTCACGGGCCCAGCCGCTCCGCGGCATGTGGGATCTTCCTGGACCGGGGCACGAACCCGTGTCCCCTGCATGGGCAGGCAGACTCTCAACCACTGCGCCACCAGGGAAGCCCTGGCCTGTGTTCTTAAAGGAGGTTATTGTCGTGAGAGACTAAAGGAGGCTGAGGAACCATTACAGCTCCATGCAGTGTGGGAGCCCGGCTGTGGGACAATGTGAAGGACATTACTGGGACATTTGACAAAATTGGGATGCTATTGGAGTTATTATTACTGGAATACAATGTTAAATTTCCTGAATTTGATAATTGTGCTGGGTCTCTTTCTTAGAAAACACCGAAGTATCAAGGAGTAAAGGGCCATGTTGTATGCGACCTGTTCTCAAGTGGTTTAGAAAAAATGTTCAGAGAGAGGGGAAGAGAGCAATAAGACAAACTATTAAAAATTGGTGAACCTGGGTAAAGGAATACAGGAGTTCTTTGCTCTATTCTTGCAACTTTTCTATAAATTGAAATTATTCCAAAATAACAAAGGAATAAAGTAGAAAAGATGTTTTTAGGAGGTGAAGGTGGTAATATAATTTTAGGACCTGAAGATAAAATTTTAAGCAGCTGTTAATTTGCTGACGTAATTACAATGTCAGTACTCTTAGCAAGCAGTAAAACTCCTCCTTCACAGATAGTAATAAAATTATGCAAAAGTGATAAGAGGATTTTATTTTTTATAAGTTATGTTGACTATCAAGAAATTAATTATCAGTGTATTATGGATGCATTTTTAAAAACTATGAAATAGCGGGCTTCCCTGGTGGCGCAGTGGTTGAGAGTCCGCCTGCTGATGAAGGGGACACGGGTTCGTGCCCCGGTCCGGGAAGATCCCACATGCCGCGGAGCGGCTGGGCCCATGAGCCATGGCTGCTGAGCCTGCACGTCCGGAGCCTGTGCTCCACAACGGGAGAAGCCACAACAGTGAGAGGCCTGCGTACTGCAAAGAAAAACCCCCCAAAAACAAAAAAAAAACTATGAAATATTTCATCATATTTCAAGTTGGTAGAATGTGTATATTTTTTCATGGTCTAATTATACCATTTTTTGTTGATTTTAGGTGCTGTTGATTTTAAGATGTACCATTGCTATTGGGAAAGAAAAAAAAATGTTGCCAATTATAGTTCTAAGACAATGTCAATTGTACGATGTATCCTGATTTCAGACGTGTTAAAAATGTGGAAAAAGATAAATAATTGAGACAGGTAGATTGAAATGTTTAGGTAGGTAAATAATTTAAGGCTGCTTCTCACATTAATTACTGCCACATCATGATTTTAGTCAGGAAAGTGAACTCTGTGATACACATCTGCTATAAATGGCAAATTTTATAATTGATACTAGAATATTCTTATAACTGTTGTTCATGTGACTTCTGTATTTTAATGGATTATTTGATGATGTATTTATGCCCAGGAGTGGTATTTTTACAATCAGTAATTTTGCACAGGCTTTTTTCAGGGATGCAGATACAAAAGGACATTGAGAAATCATTTCCTCCGACTATCCGCTCACTGAAATGATGGCTGTCGTTCTCCACAGATGCTGCAGTTGGAGAAGAAGCTTGAGCTTGAACTTGAGGACGAGGCTAGAGTCATTGCTTGCCGGTTCCCCTTCCCACACTGGACCCCGGCCCAGGTCACAGGGGAGGGGATAGACACCGTGTGGGCCTACGATGCCAGTTCTTTCAGGAGAAGTAAGAAAAGGCCCTGAAGATCCGTGCATTTCCAGTTGGTCATTCAAATACAAACTTTATCCAGAGAATTTTCTGAAGTGTTGGGGGTCTTTGATTTTATAGAGACTTAAGGCTGTGTCTTCAGCAAACAGGATATTTTTCCTTGTTATGGAATGAGAAATTATGATTGCTTTCCTTAACTTTTGGAGAAAATAAACAGAAGTTGAGAACAGCAGGTAGATTTAAAGCTCCTTTCATGGTGTGTTCAAAACAAATGTGCTTACTGCTTTTCATGCACTCGGGTGTGTGAAAATATGGATGAGCTATGGTCATGTTGATGGGTGGGAGAGATGTCAGCAGCTCTTCACATTATAAAGAACATGCTTTAATGCCACAGATGAGAAGAAACAATTTAAAAGGAGGGAATGCATTTGTAAATGTTTGCAATTTCCTGTAACTTTATTCACACTTGAGATTTATCTCTTTTTTTTCTGTACTAGGTCAAAATTAATTTTCTGAAGGATTTAGAGAGGTATTTATATATATATATAGTTTTAAAATTTTTTTAAAAAATTTAATTAATTAAGTTATTTATTTATTTTTGGCTGTGTTGGGTCTTCGTTGCTGCACACAGGCTTTTCTCTAGTTGTGGTGAGCGGGGGCTACTCTTCGTTGTGATGCGTGGGCTTCTTATTGTGGTGGCTTTTCTTGTTGTGGAGCATGGGCTGTAGGCGTGCGGGCTTCAGTAGTTGCAGCAGGCAAGCTTAGTAGTTGCGGCTTGTGGGCTCTAGAACACAGGCTCAGTAGTTGTGGCGCATGGGCTTAGTTGCCCCGCGGCATGTGGGATCTTCCCGGACCAGGGATCGAACCCGTGTCCCCTGCATTGGCAGGCAGATTCTTACCCACTGCTCCACCAGAGAAGCCCAGTATTTATATTTTATAACACTTATTAGGAATATTTTTTCCCAAAGTTAGTGGATTACTGTATTTTGTTGAATCTAAGCTGTGCATGTGTGTGTCAATGTGTGTCTATAAATACACATTTTAACATGTCTGAAATTGTGATGTACCTTCCAGGTGATGGTGTCTTATCACTGTAATTGGCAGTGCTGTACTTCATGAGGTAGTTGTATGTCACCCACCATAGACAGAATCTCAGATATGATGAACTCTGGTATTCAGAGAAGACACAAGGTATAGTGGAGTAGTTGGTATGGATTTAATAGTAAAATAAACAATCCTGAGCTTTGGTGTAAGCCAGACCTGGGTTCAGATCCTGCTTCCTCATTAGCAGGGACCTTGGACAAGAGGCTTTCCCTTGGTTTCCTGAGCAGCCCTGTCATTGGGATAATGATACACTGAATAGGGGGCTGGGGACCGATCTGTAAAACTCATGGCACAAAGTCCGTGGCCTGTAAGTGGCATTTATTATTTTAGACACTAAAGAAAAGCTTGTTCACAGAAGTTGCAGATTATTTCTGCTAGTCACTTCTTTATTTTATGAAAGCAGCCATTTATTTAATATTTCTCATTTATGAGAAGAGACTTGACTGATTTAGATAAAGACAAGTTAAGGAAAACCTCTGAATGTGAGTAGACAAGCTTCACATATCTGAAAAATTAATATTGAATGGGGGTTGAATAATCCTTGTGTATCATGGAAAATAAACTCCCAATTATATACCTGAAATCTAAATACCAAAGCATTTTAAGAGAGATTTGATATAAAGTGAGATGGTTTGCATCTTTAAACTGATAAAAATATGATCAATTTGATAATCTTCATTTTAGTGAGAAGCCACTGTGGACTCATTCATTCATTCAGCAAATGGTTATTGAGTGTCTGCTGTATAATAAGCTTTTCCAATTCAATGCTTAATGACATGCAAGTTCCTGAATCTTATGGGATTCGTGTTCTAGAAGAGAGACAAACAAACAGGTGAGTGAATGTCACTGTGTGTGAATTCTCTGGAAGAGGTAAACAGTGGGTGGTGTAGAGAGAAACTGTGTGTCTGGGGTGAGGGGCTGGGATGTTGGGGACATGTGTCAGGTTTTTAGCTGTCACCATCCATCCGTTTCCCAATAGTCCCTGATTTCCTTACGAAGAACAAATTCTTTCTCGCTGTGTGTAGTTTTGGTGTCTTCCCCTTGCTGTCACCTTCCATTCCAGCCAGACCTGTAACTTGGCTGGGTGCATCTGGAGAGGGACCTCTCATAGCTCCCTGCCAGGAGGGTGGGGTGGGCAGAGGCCGGGTTTTGTGGAACCTTGGAGGTATTCCATAATTTCCTAGACATATTCCTGCTGGACTTGTAGAGGCATCAGGCTATCTGCAGAGTCATGTATGACTTGGCTGTTTTGGGGGTTCCTCCTTTAACTTCCTGAGAATTAGATGATGCTTGGTCCTGCAACCTTAGAGAAAAACGGACCGTTTCATAGAAGTTCTGTGATTCATGGCATCTGCAGGGTCTTTAATTGACTTTTAGTTCCTAGGTTAAGGATACGGATCAAATTTGCAAACAACACGAGGCAGGGAATGAGAGCTGCTATATTTGATGTCAAAGATGGGATTCAAAAAATGTCTATACAGATTGAAATCAGAGGCAAGTGCTAACCTGATAACATTTAAAGTTAAATAAAACAGTAGAAATACAGCTTAGGGGTCATGTAGCATAACAGGAGCCTTTGTGAACAGACCTGGAGGCTCCATTAACACTCAGGTGCTCAAAGACTTGAGCACCTTTCCATCTGAACGCACCTCTCTCTGGAAGCATGGCCCCAGGATTGCAATGCTTGTGTTCCCCAGGTGTGCCAGGTGGGCACCTCATCAGACCCTCAGCCAACTCTGGCATTCAGACTTCTCCAAATGCTTAGCTCCACCAACTGCACATGAAACCAAGTTTAGAAGGTGTAGGAAATGAGACTCTTCCACATACATTGTTCACCGTTGCTGGGAGACGGCATACACCAGGACAGGTGATAGCCAGAATAAAAAAAATGTAAGATTCCTGATATTTAAACCACGCAACTGGATACTACCCCACTGCCAAAGTACTTTCCCTGATGGCCAAAATTATTAAAGACCTGCTGTGAAGAATTCAGTGTCCTCACGTCCAGGAGTCTCCTAAGCTTGTGCTAGTATGTGTATTTCCTAGCTTAGCCCTGGCCGAGCGCATTCCAGAAAAGACCTTGAAGCCATTGCAGAACATACGACAGGAGTCTACTTAAGTCTCGACAGACAAGAAGCACATCCCTTGGCTGTGTGGTGTGGCTCGTTGCCCACTGTGGCCCTAGTGTGATCAGCCCTTTATTAAGATGTTGGAGTCGTGTGGGCCATGGTGGAGTATTCCTCACCTGGTCTGGACAGCAAAGTTTGCTGACCCAGGCAGCAGGGGGTGCCAGTAGACCAGCCAAGGGGGTGTGCAGACTCTGCTCCCTCCTGCCCAACAGCCATCTCCCCTCTCCTTGGTGACAGGCACCAGTTATCCAGGTGTCAGGCGTTGACGAGTTCAGGGAATGTGGGCCCTGCCCGTTGTCTGATCCCATCGCCTGGGCGTCAGGATGGGCTGTGGGCAAGTAATCCAGTTTCCTCCAGTGAGGTTGGAGGGTCCATCCGCTAGCAACTTCGGGAAAGGTTTTGCGGCAGTAACACCTGAAGTTTTAGCAGCCATTTTGCAACCACTGGGGAAAAAATGAAGATGAAACCCAAGATACTGAGGCTGGAGGAGCAGAAAGAAGGAAAGACTCTGGGTCTTTCTTTGATGACGCACTGAGTGGCTGAACCGACCTGGAGCCTCTGACTTCAAGACATCTTGTGCGGTGAAGTGATAAAACCATGTTGTTCTTAAGCTGTTTTTACGTGGGTGCTGTGTTATTTGCACCCTCAGCAGCCTGACGGAGACAGGAGGGTTGAGGCTGCATTGGGGTGAGAGGTGCCCGGCAGTGTGAATGAGCCCACTCCCCCCGTCTGGAGGGCCCTGGAGGAGGCAACACCTGCTAGCGAGGTTGGAAGGTATGTCTGGAGTGTCCCAGAGAGACGGCGAGCTCCCAGGAGCAGGGAAGCCTGCTCCCAGAGTGGTGTTTGGGAACTCTTTACCAAGTCAAGGGGGCTGTGAACTTGGACGTGGCCTTCACAGTGACATCTGAGGAGAGCATCCTGTCCTTGGGGACACAGGCAGGGATGAGTAATAGCAGAGCTTCAGCTGTATCCCTACGCCCAGGGAGTCCTGTAGGGGGAGAGATGATTTCTCAGGATGGGAAAGGAATTAGAAAAAGGAAGAAATCACCTTGGACTGCCTTTCTTGACAGGTAGGGTTGCCAAGTAGAGGAGCTGTGTTATGGACTGCACGTTTGAGTCCCCCAAAATTCCTGTGTTGAAATCCTAACCCCCCCACCCCCCCACAGTGTGATGGTATCAGGAGGTGGGGCCTTTGCTTTAGGTCATGAGGGTGGGGCCCTCATCAACGGGGTTAGTGCCCTGATAAAAGAGACCCCCAGAGAGCTCCCTCACCCCTTCTACCACGTGAGGACACAGCGAGAAAAGGGCCGTCTATGAACGAGGACGCAGGCCCCCACCAGACTCTGGATCAGCCAGCGCTTTGACTTTGGACTCCCCAGCCTCCAGAACTGTGAGAGGTAAATGCTTGGTGTTTAAGCCCCCCAGTTAGAGCAGCCCGGGCTAAGACAAACTGGTACTTAAGAGAGCCACGCTTGGCACTGCCCAGACTCGTCCGGGCCCTAGCCAGCATTCCCTTAGCTCTGATGAGGAAAGGAAGTTAAAGGGAGCTAAGCTTCAAGAGGACTCTCCCATGTGCCGGCTGTGAAGGGCAGCAAACCATCCCGCTGACCTGATGGTCAGGACTGAATAGGCTCCAGAAGTTCTACTGGGCCGTCGGAGGGTGTGGTTGGACCATGCTCGCAAAGGAGGCCTCCCCGGGAGGGGTCTCCTCTCCGGGTCTCCCTTCCAGGCTCACACGGGGGAAGCTTTTGGCAGTTTGTCCCTAAACTAACATGGGTGATGTAAAAAACTAGAATTAGACAAGGGAGCAGAAGAAACCGCATTGATAAGCAGAGTGACTTCTAGATGGTAAAGGGTCCTGAAAAGACATCCTAAGAGGCACAGAGTGGTTGTGATGTTTATCCTGGGTGAGAGACGGTTCGGAGGAAAGAGCTTTCAGCTTTTGAAGGGCTGCCAAGCAGCAGCAGAAAGGAAAGTGATAACACGGCTGTGTGCCTGGGTTTCCATGCACTGGAACTGTCCCGTTCTCATCCTCAGGGAGGTGGCACCGTCTTTACTTATTTTACCTTTTTTAACCAAGGGGGGGTGGTGGTGGTGTGTCATCATTAACTTGCTCAGTTACAACCTGACCCGGAGGCGCAGGGTCTTACTACACTTGGCTGCTTCCCTGCAATTCGACCTGTTCTGTGGCTCTGGGGTGTGAACTGGGGTCATTGGGTGGGTGCCAGAGGGACGTGACGTTCACCCTCAGGATGAAGTACAGTCCTAATAAAGTCATTTAAAGTCAAAATGTGTTGCCTCTGGACCTGGTGAGTCCCTTGTCACTGGAGATGCTGGAGCAGAGGCTGGACAGCCACTTGGTGGGGATGTTGCCGAAGGGATCCTTCCACAAGCAGGCTGAGTCCTAAGACTTGAAATGATGATGAGTTTTCCCATCCTAGCGGGGCCGCCAACCTCCGGGGGTCTGGGAGGCATCACAGCAGCCTTCAGCGGTGAAGGCCAGTCACACAACTGCAGAACTCAGCATCCCCAAACACAAGGAGGCTGTGATTTGCTAACAAGGTAGTTGAAGTACTGGGGTGCAGATGAGTGAAGAGAAACGTATCAGGACTCCAGCTGAGAAATGTGTAGGGCCAGAGAAGGAAGTTGGAATCTATAACCCCCCCCCCCCCCCCCCCCGCCAAGGGCTCAGCTGGAGAGAACACAGTTGTGTTCCCTGGGTCCTGATTAAACCAGGGGACTGTTTCTGAAGACTCTGGTGGAAATAGGTCACTAACGGTGCCTCATTCCCTTCTGACGCTGCCTCACCCAGAACCTTGTCCCCGGAGCAGCCTTCTGAGGACCAGAAGCCCGCGACCCTTCTGCAGTTTGTCGGCCCAGGTTTGGACATCTGGTGCGGCTGGCGGATAGACGCGAGCTGAGCTGCGGGATTCGGTGTTGAGAATTTTAACTGGAGAACAGAAGAATTGGGAAAATCTTAGTGGAAGTTAAAGTTATGAAGTTGAGGCCAGAGGAACTTGGTGTGAGAGACGAGAGCCAGGTTTCTCTCTGGGTCAAGGGCTCCGTGCAGGGGCCAGGCCATGGTGCTGGGGACATGGAGGGTGGGACCCCCTGCCAGGTGCCTGCCCCCACCCGCCGGGCGGCAGGAGGACATGTCACTGTTCTGGAACGTCTCAGCTGCCTCTTCATCAGAGGAGTGTCCTCTTCCTTGAAGAGCTCCATTTAGGAACTAGGTTATTTTGGACGAATGAAAATACTACTCATCATAGCAGGTATTAAACAGGAGGAGCTCTTTTTCCCCAAAGACGGTGCAGGTCATATACTTAAATGGAAAAAGATGGATATTTGTATAAATGTAAGAAAATCTCCATCTAAATAACACAATAAAGTTTTTCGCTCAGGTAGAAAACTTCAGTCGTCCAGGATCCTCTCGGGCAGGACTCCTTCTCCCTTCGGAGTGAAGTGTTGCTGTAATAAGGACGTGTTACAGTTGTATTGGAATTGGTGCACTCGTGACCCAGTGGACTGATGCAAATGGAATATGAGCAACAAAAACCATATGCCTGGGCTTCCCTGGTGGCGCAGTGGTTGGGAGTCCGCCTGCCGATGCAGGGGACGCGGGTTCGTGCCACGGTCCGGGAAGATCCGGGCTGGGCCCGTGAGCCATGGCCGCTGAGCCTGCACGTCCGGAGCCTATGCTCCGCAATGGGAGAGACCACAACAGTGAGAGGCCTGCGTACCGCAAAACAAACAAACAAAAACCATATGCCTTTTCCAGGTGAGGGAGATTAGATGTCTTAACTCTTTCTCATTTAATATTATGGTGTGAACGTTATCCGGAAGGATGGATAAAACAGTAGCTCATCGATCACTAGGTTTAATTCAAGGATTCGAGGGAGGAATCAAGTGAGTTTTCTTCTCCATAATATTGTAGGATGAGCAATTGGGCAGCTGTGTCAGAATAATTTCACAAAACTCCATCTATATCCCAAACTCCGTGGATACATTCATTTGGCGAGGTCTTGTACGGTTGGCTATAAATATAGCTTTGCGGTATTGTCCGTGGGGAACGTGACAGCTGAAGAAGGGGCGGCGTGTCACAAGACATTAGGCGAATGCCCGTACCGCATAGCTGGGAGTCAGCAAAATCCTAAGGCAAGTTCACGAAGCTGTTGCTGTTCCAGTGATCTTCCCTTTACCTCCCCCTGCACTGACCTTGTCCCAGGCTCTTACCCTTTACCCCTTTACCTTTTTGGCTTTTGCACATTTTTTCACACTTTAACATTTAAAAAAATTTTTTATTGAAGTATAGTTGATTTACAATGTTGTTTTAGTTTCAGGTGTACAGCAAAGTGATTCAGTTCTACATATATGTATTTTTCAGATTCTTTTCCTTTATAGGTTATTACAAAATATTGAGTATAGTTCCATGGGCTATACAGTAGGTCCTTCTTGTTTATTTTATATACAGTAGTGTGTATCTGTTAATCCCGAACTCCTAATTTATCCCTCCTCCCATCTCGTAGCCCCTTTTTCACATCTCTGCTATTAAGCCTTACATTTTCAAAGGCATTTGCGTTTCGTTAAGGAGTGTGTTAATATGAATTTGAGTAAGACCGAAAGAGATGAATTTGTAATGGAGAAGTGTCAGATTCCTTGCTTCCACCTGCCCTTACCCCAGTCTATACTACTCAACTGGTACATCCGTGACAGCTCGGAAAGGCAAACTGTGGTTGCCGGAAGTTTCTCTTGACTTGAAAATGTTAATTATGAATGGAAATTTGTAGTCCAGAAACTATGATAGTGCTCGTGTAATGACTGTCTACCATGTGATCAGCCTTTTACATACTTTATTTTTAATTCTTATGTTAGCTCTGCAGTGTAGACATGATATTTCTTAGTGGGGTAAATGGAGGCATTTAGAGAGATTTGTTTGCTAAGGCCCAGGCACTACTAGGCAAGTAGTGGAGCTGGTATTCAAACCCAGGCCCTCTGATATTAAAACTGCGATTTCCCCAATTTCACTGCTTGGGCAGGACGCAGGGGACATTCTGTTGCTCGGGAATCAATCCCGTCTACCCAGTCAGCAACACTTGAGAAACTCTGAAGCCTGGGTTCTATCACACGGTAGCGGGCACAGGGTGGTCCTCGAGTAATAATAATACCTTCTAAGCAGAACTGAATTCCCATCTACCTGCCTGATAGGTCTACCCCACCTACAGATGGGTTAGTGCAGACAGACCACCTATGCTGGGAAATAAACGACTGGTGAAAAGTACCCATCTGTATTAGTTTGCTCAGGTTGCCGTGACAAAATGTCACAAAATGGGTGGTTTCAACAACAGAAGTTTATGTGTCACAGTCTGGAGGCTGGACATCTAAGATCAAGGTGCCAGTAGGGTTGGTCTCCTTGGCTTGCAGATGGCCGCCTTCTCACTGCGTCCTCACGTGGCCTTTCCTCTGCGCACGTGCATCCCTGGTGTGTCTTTCTCTTCCTGTAAGGGCACCAGTCCTGCCAGATTAGGGCCCCACCCTAGTAGCCTCATGTTAACTTAATCACCTCTTTAAAGGCCCTGTCTTTGAGGTCCTGGAAGTTAGGGCTTCAACACATGAATTTTGGGAGGACACAAATCAGTCCATAAGAACATCTGACCAAGTTAATTATGGCATCAGTTTCGTAAGTAAATAATTGGACCTAGCCTAAATGTGCATCGTTTGGAGACTAGTTAGTACCTTCTGGTCTGTGTGTCTGGAGCAGCTGTGAAAAAAACTACAGCAGAGTGACGCGTACCAATGCACGTGTGATTTCCGGAGAGAGGTTCCTGTACTGTGACACGTGTTCTTCAACAACGCACATTAAACGTCACCTGCCTTATGGAAAAATTGGGTTAATGGGAGGCTATTCAAAATGGGTGCAACCTTGAAATCAGAGCATTAACAGAAAGAATCACTGGTACCTGGGGAGATTACCTGGACTGTCCAGATGGACAGCTCAGTGGCACTGGAGACTGCCCCAGGGGATAATAATTTATTCAAATAGCGTGGGAATGCTGGTTTGGGGGAACAGCACAGCAACGATGAGTCTCCTAGGGCTTCCACTTGCTGCAAGCCCAGGACTGTGCAAGCCCTTGGGCGATGCAGACCCTCCTTTTACAATTTCTTAAAGTACAACAGAAAGGGCCCTAGGTTGAGAGCTACTTCCCTTCCAGCCGAAGCTTCCAATTCTGTTCTCATCATTCAAAGCTAAGCTCCCCTTGCAGGAAAATCACACATGAACCAATATGACTTACAGGTTTTTCTCTACTCTCTGCACCAGTGGTCTGCAAGTTAATTGGTGTTATAACAATAGGTGTTGTTGCAGCGTGGGATGTTGTCAGGTATAACGAACAAGGGGCAGAACAGTGATGTTTGCATCTGTTTATGTCATCACGGAGCATTCACATGCTCACACATGTGTTCTGTTTCTAACACACACACACACACACACACACACATCCTGCCCAAAGTCATCTATGAATATAGGAGAAACTGGTAATAGCATTTGCGTCTCAGGAGGGTGGGTGGCGTTTGGGACTTGAGGTAAGAGGAAGATGTCTTTCATTACATATTTTAAAAATTATTTTTTGCATTTTTACCATACATATGACTTTTCAGTGAAAAGTTAATTTTTACAAGTTCAGATAGAAGGTTAGGTCCAATTCACATATGAGATGCCACTTTTTAAAGCACATCTGAGGAACTTCCCTGGTGGCATAGTGGTTAAGAATCTGCCTGCCAATGCAGGGGATGCGGGTTCGAGCCCTGGTCCGGGAAGACCCCACATGCCGCGGAGCAACTAAGCCTGTGTGCCACAACTACTGAGCCTGCGCTCTAGAGCCTATGAGCCACAACTACTGAGCCCACGTGCTGCAACCACTGAAGCCTGTGCACAGCAATGAAGACTCAATGCAGCCAAAAAAAAATAATATGACAAAGGATTAATCTCCAAAATTTACAAGCAGCTCATGCAGCTCAATATTAAAAAACAAACAACCCAATCCAAAAATGGGCAGAAGACTTAAATAGGCATTTCTCCAAAGAAGGTATACAGATTGCCAACAGACACATGAAAGAATGCTCAACATCATTAATCGTTAGAGAAATGCAAATCAAAACTACAATGAGATATCATCTCACACCAGTCAGAATGGCCATCATCAAAAAATCTAGAAACAATAAATGCTGGAGAGGGTGTGGAGAAAAGGGAACCCTCTTGCACTGTTGGTGGGAATGTAAATTGATACAGCCACTATGGAGAACAGTATGGAGGTTCCTTGAAAAACTAAAAATAGAACTACTATACGACCCAGCAATCCCACTACTGGGCATATACCCTGAGAAAACCATAATTCAAAAAGCGTCATGTACCACAATGTTCATTGTAGCTCTATTTACAATAGCCAGGACATGGAAGCAACCTAAGTGTCCATCAACAGATGAATGGATAAAGAAGATGTGGCACATATATACAATGGAATATTACTCAGCCATAAAAAGGAACGAAACTGAGTTATTTGTAGTGAGGTGGATGAAGCTAGAGACTGTCATACAGAGTGAATTAAGTCAGAAAGAGAAAAACAAATACCATATGCTAACACATATATATGGCATCTAAGAAAAAAAAATGGTCATGAAGTACCTAGGGGTAAGACGGGAATAAAGACACAGACCTACTAGAGAAAGGACTTGAGGATATGGGGAAGGGGAAGGGGAAGCTGTGACAAAGTGAGAGAGTGGCATGGACATATATACACTACTAAACGTAAAACAGATAGCTAGTGGGAAGCAGCCGCGTAGCACAGGGAGATCAGCTAGGTGGTTTATGACCACCTAGAGGGGTGGGATAGGGAGGGTGGGAGGGAGGGAGACGCAAGAGGGAAGAGATATGGGAACATATGTATATGTATAACTGGTTCACTTTGTTATAAAGCAGAAATTAACACACCATTGTAAAGCAATTATACTCCAATAAAGATGTTAAAAAAATAATAAAAAATAAAGCACATCGGAGAGAGACCTGCTCAGCAATGCTGTGGGGCTGAAAGCTGGGCTGTTGTGACCATGTATGTTGGTAAATGAGTGGAAAATTGGAGAGCTGGGTATTTCAGGGCACATCCACCGGCAGTCAGAACTGCGCTTTTGTGAAGATGGAGAGCTGAATTTCAGTGGTTTGTGTTGGTTGCTTGTTGTTTGTGATTTCTTTTTCATCGTGCTGGTTACATATTGTTTGTGATTTCTTTTTCATCTTTTTATTTTTTGGCCTTGCCGTGCAGCATGCAGGATCTTAGTTCCCCGACCAGGGATTGAACCTGTGCCCCCTGCTTTGGGAATGTGGAGTCTTAACCACTGGACCACCAGGGAAGTCCTTTCTTTTCATCTTCGGGTCTTTCCCTCTTTCTCCCCTGATATGTGTCTTTATCATCAAATGGAACAGAGAAACACGTGATTTGTATGATTTAGGTCAGCAGTCCCCAAAGTTAGAGACTGGAAGATGGGAGGTGGGTGGAGCGAGGTGGTGGATTCAGTGGGTGAGGAGGGAAGTGGACAGCCCTGAGCAGAGATTCCCTTCCCTGGGCCAGACCTTCCCCTCCGCCGCCCTCCTTCCCAGCCGCTGTAGGTCACGTCCAGCCCCCCGCCCCCCCCCCCACCTTCGCCCTTGGTGTCCTTTACCTCCTCCTTCTCTGGGAGATTGCCACTAACGTTTGGAACGGGTCACGCCCAACACTAAATTTTGACAGCAAGTTAAAAGCCAAAATGCATTCTCTTTTGCTTTTTGTACTGCCTAAAAAAGGACATCCTGCGTAGATTAGCAAGTGACATGCACGGACAGTGCTGAATGGAACCTTTAGGTTATTGATTCTAAATAACCGTAACTCCTGTCTGAAATGTTTCCTTTGTGTCTAGGGAGCCCTGAGTGAACGCTTCCTGGGACTGGCCGTTCACTCCCAGCCCTTCAGGCAGCCCGTTTACCTTGGGCACCCCTGTTGGAAATGCCTTCTGTAAACGTGACTGAAACCAGGCTCCCTGGCACTTCCCACCCACTGGTCTAATTTTACCCCCTGGGGATCACCCTGAAGGAATCTGATTCTTCTTCCATGGGCTAGAATTTCAAAGATTTGAGGGACCATCTCCTGTCCCCAGTGAATCTTCTATTCTCCAAGTTCTTCATATAAACTAACCTCCCTAGGCTGGTAACTCTCCTCTTAACAGAAGCTAGAGTTTATATGATGATCTTTCTAAAGTGTGACTCCTGGACCCAGACATGGCCCCAGATGTGGCCCAACCAGCACAGAGGAGAACGGATGACTGCCTTCCTCATCTTCAAATTAGACGACACATGACACTCTCAACTCACATGGAATTTTTAGTTATGCTTCTAAGTCGTCATCTGTCCCATATAATAATCTTATATAAACCACATTCATGGAGTGTTTTTTTTTTTTTGACCCAAGTGGGTTTTAGTTTTTTGAAGCAAATAAAGAACCTTAAATATAGTCCTTTTGAAATTTTATTGTGTTTGACTTGCCCGACTGCCAGGGGTTTTGAGGGGACGGCTGGATCCTAATTTCATCATCCAGTCATCTGGTTGCCCCTGTGCCGCCCACAGCTGTAACCACCATGCCATCAGTCTTCTCATCCACGTTGTGTGAAAGAAGCAGCCACAGAATGAGGCAGAACCCTGAGACCTCCCCACCTGTAACCTGTACTTTTGCTCTTCTGGCTGCACTCCTGGGAGGCTGTTGTTCACTGAGCTTATACTACTCAGTGATGCTCTCTTACAGCTCGTGTCCCTCTTTCTTGACTACAAGGATGTGTAGATGAGCGTGTAGCCAGAATGTCACCTCCACGTGGAATTCATCACTGTGTCCCAGCTCGGAAGACAGTGCCTGGATGTCTTAGGCGGTTGGTCCATAGTATTTGTTGAATAAATGGGCGAATGAAGGGTGTCAGGGGAGAGTTGTTCACATGTCTTACTAAAGTCCAGCTACACTGTTTTCCTTTATCCCACACCCAGTGATGTTGGCTTCCTAGTTAAAAAAGAAAACCCGCTACCCTGCCATGATTCATTCCTAGCCATCCATACTGTCTTCTGTAGTCCCTACATATTTTTTTTGACTCATTTTTTTTTATTATTTGCTTTCTCACATTTTTCTTAAAAAACAAAACAAAACAGGTTTATTGAAGTTTAATTGATACACAAAAACCCCCCCAACAAAATCCTGGATGTATTTAATGTATACAGTTTGATGAGTGGACATATGCACACACCTGTGAAACCATCACCACAGTCAAGGTATAAACATATCCATCCCCTCCAAGAGTTTCCTCCTACTCTTTTGTGTTTTGTAGTTGTTCTTGTCTTGGTGGTAAGAACACTTACCATGAGGTCTGCCCTCCTAACAAATTGTGAAGTGTACAATATTGAATTCTTCACTGTAGGCACTGTATTGAGCAGTAGACTTCTATAATATATATATATATATATATATTAAAATTAATTATTTATTTTTGGCTGAGTTGGGTCTTTGCTGCTGCACACGGGCTTTCTCTAGTTGTGGCGAGTGGGGGCTACTCTTCATTGTGGTGCACGGGCTTCTCATCGCGGTGGCTTCTCTTGCTGTGGAGCATGGGCTCTAGGCACGTGGACTTAAGTAGTTCTGGCACGCGGACTCAGTAGTTGTGGCATGCGGGCTCAGTAGTTGTGGCGCACGGGCTTAGTGGCTCCGCGGCATGTGGGATCTTCCCGGACCAGGGCTCAAACCCATGTCCCCTGCATTGGCAGGTGGATTCCTACCCACTGCGCCAGCAGGGAAGGCCTAGACTTCTAGAATTTATTCATCCCGTATAACTGAGACTTTATACCCACTGAACACAGCTCCTCTTTATCCCTCTACCAAGCCCTTGGCAACCCTCATTCCACTCTCTGCTTCTGTGAGTTTGACTATTTTAGATCCCTTGTGGAAGTGGACTCATGCAGTATTTGTCCTTCTGTGGAGGCTTACTTCACTCAGCACGGTGTCATCTGGGTTAGTCCGTGTTGTCACATACAGCAGGAGTCTGCTTCCTTTTTGCTGCTGTGCATAAACCTTCTCAGCCTGACTCTTTCCTGAGGTCCAGGTCTTGTCAGTCTGTAGTTTCCAGAATTGACCTTCCTCCCCTTTTCAGGACTAGTGTTTGCACACTGCTAAGAGATCTCCTTACTTCTCCTGTGGTACATGATTTCTCCAACCTCCCCAGTAATAATCTTATTTCTGGACAATATTTTATTCTAACATGGATTCATTAAGAGCAGTTAACTGACCCAGCTGTCTCTCTGTAGATTAAAAAAGCCCTAGTTGGAATACATTTTGCTATCCATTCTGTTTTTTAAAACTTTCTTTCCCTTTGGATGACTATGAAATTCTCGCAGTGCTGGTTTCTTCCTGAGTAAATGAGTCTAAATTTGAAATTTCTTTCTTTTTCTTTTTTCTGGCCACACTGCTCAGCACATGGGATCTTAATTCCCTGACTAAGGATTGAAACTGTGCCCCTGGCAGTGGAAGCATGGAGTCTAACTACTGGACTGCCAGGGAAGTCCCTAAACTTGCAATTTCTAATGAAGAAGTTTTTCTTAGCATAATCACTAATTGAGATAACATTTCTCTCTACTGACAATTTTTCATTTATAATATCTCAATTCAAAAGCTAAGTATTTTGGGTGGTGGGTTCCAAAATAGAACAATGGGTTTCACACTCACCATGTGTTTCTGCTTGTATTTACAATTTACAAATCACTTTCCACTGTCCATCGGTTCAGCTCAACTGACTTTTCTCCTCCTCTCTCAGACACTCACCTTCATCTTATCTTCCATTCTGTCTCTCTTGCATTTTGGGACCTGGCATGTGCTGTGTCCTCTTTCTGTTCTTGAGGAGGTGTTAGGTGTTTTCCTTCCACATTTTAGTTTTTACAAATACAGTTTTTGATCACAAAAATTCACACCCTTACGAAGCCTCTTGTCGTTTTCTGTTCACGTTTAACTAGACATCATCTTGTCTTTTTTTTGTTTTTATTTTATTTCGTAGCCTATCTGCTGATGCAGCATCACTTTTGTTTCCAGTAAATGAAAGGAAAACATTTCCACCCACTTAGTAGTTAGGCAAAGGGAAGAAAAGAAGCTTGAGTGCTCAGCAGTTCTCTGAGGTAAGTACATGATGGATTGACATTTTATTCTGTTTCACTCTTTGGTTCACAGATTGGTGTTTTGTATCTTCTGTAGTTTGGTGATTATTTGTTAAGGTTTTTACTTGATGCTTTTTAAGACATGGATTTGATCCTATATAAAAAGAGTTTCCATTAAAACAGAAGGTTCTGATTTTTTTTTCAGGCATAAAGAATTACTTTGCTACAGAATGCAATGGATTATGTTTAGCGTGATAGGAACAAACAAATATTTCAAATTATCCATATGACTGTTGGTCAAATCCTGCAAACTGCTAGCAAATGTGAAAATAATCCAGACTGATTATGATGAATTTTGTCCCAGAATCAAAGGAACTGTTGCTGGAATTAAAACAAGAACGAGGATCTTACTGCTCCATTTGTCTGTGGAGGGAAATGATGAAGGACAGGGATTTGCTATTTACAGTTTTTCTCCCACAGAGGGAGAAAGCTTCAAAGTTTCAAAGTGGGTTTGATATGGTTTTTTTTCTTTCAGTTGTCAATCCTTTGTTCAGAAAAACCAATATTCTGGCCTAAGGAAATATCAATGGAAATGTCTTCCAAGTGTTGGCCAATAATGATACCATATAAAAATACCATTTAGAATGTTTTAACCTAATGTTTTAAGGTGTTAATGGTAAAATATGAAAGCTCTATGCTTTTAAAAATTGAGGTATCATTTACATACAGAAAGACAAACACGTACCGTCGCCTAACTACTACACAGTCGAGATATAGAATAATCCCGTTACCCACAAAATTCCCTTGTGCCTTTTGTGGTCAGACCCTCTCCCCACCCTCACTCCCTGACAGCCACTCATCTGTCTCCTCTCCCTCTATTTTCTAGAATATTGTATGGATGGAATCATAGAGAATGTAAACCTTTGAGTCTGGCTGCTTTCACTTAGCAAAATACATTTGAGATTGTTTCGTGTTTATTAATCTTTACAGCTGAGTAGGGGTCCACTGTATGGATATACCCGACTTTATCATTCACCAGTAGAAAAAATTTGGATTTTTTTCCTGCAATTCTTGATGATTATGAATAAAGTCGCTACAAACATTTGAATAGTGTTTATTTTATTTTATTTTTTTTTGTGGTACGCGGGCCTCTCACTGTTGTGGCCTCTCCTGTTGCGGAGCACAGGCTCCGGACATGCAGGCTCAGCGGCCATGGCTCACGGGCCCAGCCGCTCCGCAGCATGTGGAATCTTCCCGGACCAGGGCACGAACCCGTGTCCCCTGCATCGGCAGGCAGACTCTCAACCACTGCGCCACCAGGGAAGCCCTTTATTTTATTTTTCATTTTTACTTTTTTGTGAACACGAGTGTTTGTTGAAGTTGGGTAAATCCCTAGAAATAGAATTGCTGGGTGTTCGTTATGTCATAAGAAATCGCCAGGCTGTGGCTGTATTATCCGCATTCCCACCAGCAGTGCAGGGGAGTTCTGCTTGCTCGACATCTTCATCAGCACTTGGTTTTCTGAGTTTTCTCCTCTCGTTCCAATAGGTTTGTTCTGGTTTCTTATTAGGGCATCATTTTGTATTTTCCTAATGATGTAATGGGGAGCATCTTTTCATAATCTTATTTGCTACCCATAGCAAATCAGTTCTTTAATGAGGTGTCTGTTCAGATCTTTCGCCTGTTTTTAAAATTGGGTTGTTTGTTTACTTATTATTAAGTTTTGATAGTTCTTTATAAATTTAGGATCCAAACATATATCAGACATGTGTTTTATCAGACATATGTTTTGCAAACATTTTCTCCCAGTCTGTGGCTTCTCTTTTTCCTTCGTTTAGCAGTGTATTTTGCAAAGCCGAAGTTTTTAAAAAAAATTTATTTTATTCAAGTATAGTTGACTTACAATGTGTTAATATATGCTGTACAGCAAAGTGATTCAGTTATACATATATATACATTCGTTTTCATATTCTTTTCCATTATGGTTTATCACAGGATATTGAATATGTTCCCTATGCTCTGCAGCAGGACCTTGTTGTTTGTCCATTCAATAAATAATAGTTTGCATCTGCTGACCCCAAACTCCCAATCCATCCCTCCCTCCACCGCCCTTGGCAACCACAAGGCTGTTCTTTATGTCGCAAAGCAGAAGTTTTTAATTTTGATGAAGTCCAACTTAATCAATCTTTTATGAATTGTACTTTCATATCATATCTAAGAAATTTTGCCAAGTCACAAAGTTTTTCTCCTATGTTTACTTTTGTAGTTTAGGTTTATAGTTACAGTTTTTACATTAAGGTCTATGATCCATTTTGGGTAAAATGTTGTGGAATAAGGTATGAATTAAGGTTTATTTCTTTGCATGTGGCCATCCAATTATTCTAGCAACATTTGTTGAAAAAACTGTTCTTTCTCTTTTGAATTGTCATTGCATTTGTGTTGAAAATCAGTTGACAAAATATATGTGAGTCTACTTCTGGACTGTGTGTTTTGTTCTACTGATCTATGTGTCTATCTCTCTTCAGTTCCTTACCATCTTAAGTATTACAGCTTCATGGTAAATCTCAGCTTTGTTCTTTGTAAAAAGTGTTTTGGCTTATTGCAGTTCCTTTGCCTCTCCATGAAAATTTTAGAATAAGCTTGCCAATTTCTACAAAAATGTCTACTGGGATTTTGAAGGAATTTGCATTAAATCTATAAATTAATTTGGGAGAATTGACATCTTAACAATATTGAGTCTTCCAGTCCATGAACACAGTATATCTCATGTTTATTTAAGTATTTAAATTTTTTTTGCCAGCATTTGGTAGTTTTTAGCATACAGATCTTGAACATGTTTATTGGATTTGTACCTCAGTAGTTCATGTTTTGGGGTTCTATTGTAAATAGTAGTTTAAAAAAGTCAATTTCCAATTTTTTATTTCTGGTACCTAAAAGTACAACTGTTTTTTATATGTTGATCAGGACCCAGTCATTAGTCCTTGTAGCTCCTTTGTAGGTTCTTTGGGATTTTTTTTTTAAACATCTTAATTGGAGTATAATTGCTTTACAATGGTGTGTTAGTTTCTGCTGTATAACAAAGTGAATCAGCTATACTTATACATATACCCCCATGTCCCCTCCCTCTTGCGTCTCCCTCCCTTCCTCCCTATCCCACCCCTCTAGGTGGTCACAAAGCACCGAGCTGATCTTCCTGTGCTATGTGGCTGCTTCCCACTAGCTATCTGTTTTACATTTGGTAGTATGTATAAGTCCATGCCACTCTCTCACTTTGTCCCAGCTTACCCTTCCCCCTCCTCGTGTCCTCAATGGGATTTTTAGTGTACAGAATCTTATTGATGGCTTTTCATTTCTCACTTTCTCTTATTAAAAAATGAAATAGGGATATTAATCTCTGATTTCTCCCTCCTTTTTCATGGATTAGTGAGAGAATTCTGAAAAGCAAGCTTCTCGTAAGAAAGGTGTAATAAACATTATAATTGTAATGTATTTTAGTTAAGAAATCTATTAAGATAGCAATTGATACATGTGATAATTACAATTCAAATCCAGTATGATCAGTGCCCTCTAAAATCTATTGTATATCCACAGTAACAGTGCTGGAATGATGTTAAACATAATGGAAATTTTATCCTCCAGTGTTTTAAACCTTCAGGAGCTTCTCTAGTTTTTTACATTTTCTAAAGAATAACGGATTGAGCTTTAGAGCTGTAGGTCAATTTATATCATCTGAGGTTATGAGATAATTGTCATATATATATATATTTTTTTTTGCGGTATGCGGGCCTCTCACTGTCGCAGCCTCTCCCGTTGCGGAGCACAGGCTCCGGACGCGCAGGCTCAGCGGCCGTGGCTCACGGGCCCAGCCACTCGGCGGCACGTGGGATCCTCCCGGACCGGGGCACGAACCCGTATCCCCCGCATCGGCAGGCAGACTCCCAACCACTGTGCCACCAGGGAAGCCCCAATTGTCATATTTTTATAATTATCTTTTAAGAGTGATCCTTGTTTTAATGAATATCAGATTATAGTTAGTTTCCTTGGACTGGTTGCCATTTCTTTTCCAAAATTAAAAACACGTATACACACACTATATTTCAAAAGGAACAATGGTGAAATTTTTGATGAGTCAATGAATAGTCAGTGCAAAGTGAAAAAACTAGAGAATAAACTTCAATAGTTGCAAATACCTGCCTTAACTATGGCTATACTTTATTAAACTTTATTGATCAATTTTTTTGTAAAATGGTAAGCATGTTGAGGAAAGGGAGAAAGTGGAGCATAATCAATGAATAGACGTGATTTGCCTCCTACTGAAAAATAATCATTGCAGAATATTTTATGATAATTATCCTAATAAAAGAAAGAAGGAGTGATTTTTTTGCCATTTTATTAGCCATTATACTATACAAATGTAGCTTTGATGACACATTTTTACATCTACACTCTATGATGTATAAAAGTAATGACAGGGCTTCCCTGGTGGCGCAGTGGTTGAGAGTCCGCCTGCCGATGCAGGGGACACGGGTTCATGCCCCGGTCCAGGAAGATCCCACATGCCGCGGAGCGGCTGGGCTCGTGAGCCGTGGCCGCTGGGCCTGCACGTCCGGAGCCTGTGCTCTGCAACGGGAGAGGCCACAACAGTGAGAGGCCCTCGTACCGCAAAAAAAAAAAAAAGCAATGATAAAATTCTATTTAAGGAAAATAGATGCCACTTAAAGAAAATTATTATGATTTTTAGTGTTTTCATTTTCATCTTAATTGTAATAACTTTTAATATAATTTTTGGGACATAATCAGATTTTCAAATATCAGTATTTTGTCTGATGCTTTGTTTTTTTTTAAAACAGGAACTAGTACTTTATTGTTAGGGCACTGATTGTTTTAAGTGTACAGTTCAGTGGTTTTTAGTATATTCACAAATTGTGCAATCATTGCCACCATTTAACGTCAGAGCATTTTCTACACCCCAGAAATAAACCCTGTACCAACAAGCAGTAACCCCCAACCTCTACTTCCCCAGCCCTTGGAAACCATTAATTTGTTTTCTGTTTCTATGAATTTGTCTACTCTGGAAATTTCACCTAAATGGAATCATACTATATATGTGGCCTCTTGCGCCTGCCTTCTTTCACTTAGCATTATGTTTTCAGTGTTCATCCATGTTGTAGCGTGTAACAGTACTTCATTACTTTTTATGGCTGAATAATATTCCACTGTATGGACAGGGCAGATTTTATTATCCATTCATCAGTTGATGGACATCTGGATTGTTTCCACTTTTTGGCTATAATGCATAATGCTGTTATGAACATTTCTGTATGAGTTTTTGTGAGAACATTCATTTTCAATTCTCTTGCTGGGTCTTATGGTAATTCTATATTTAACTCTTTGAGGAACTGCCAAATTACATTCCAAAGTGGCTGTGCCACTTTACATTCTCACCAATGACATATGAGGGTTCCAGTTTCTCTGCGTCCTCACCAACACTTGTTATTGTCCATCTTTTTTATTATAGCCATCCTAATGAGTATGAAGTGTTATCTCATTGTGGCTTTGATTTGCATTTCTCTAATGATGAATGATGTTGAGTATCTTTTCATGTGCATATTGGCCACATATATGTTCTTTGGAGAAATGTCCATTCAAATCGTTTGCCCATTTAATAAATTAAATTATTTATCTTTTTTATTGGTGAGTTGTAAGAGTTCTTTAATTACTCTGGACACTAGACTTTTACCAGATGTATGATTTTTAAGTATTTTCTCCCATTCTATGGGTTGTCTTTTCACTTTCTTGATAGTGTCCTTTGAAGCACAAACATTTTTAGTTTTGATGAAGTCTAATTTATCTTTCATTGTCTTGTGCATTTGGTGTTATCTAAGAAATAATTGCCTGTAATAATTAAATGTAAATTGAATATTTACATTTATGTTTTCTTCTAGGAGTTTAATAGTTTTAGCTCTTACGTTTGAGTCTTTGATTCATTTGGAGTTAATTTTTGTATATGGTGCGAGGTAGAGCTACAGCTTCATTCCTTTGTATGTGGATATCCAGTTGTCCCAGTCTCTGTTGAAAAGACTTATTCTTTCTCTGTTGAATTGTCATGCACCTTTGTCAAAACTCAATTGACCATACATAAGTGGTTTAATTTCTGGACTCTCAAGTCTATTTCATTGACCTGTAAGTCTATTTTTTTTTTTTTTTCGGTACACGGGCCTCTCACTGCTGTGGCCTCTCCCGTTGCGGAGCACAGGCTCCGGACGCGGAGGCTCAGCAGCCATGGCTCACGGGCCCAGCCGCGCCGTGGCATGTGGGATCTTCCCGGATCGGGGCACGAACCCGTGTCTCCTGCATCGGCAGGCGGACTCTCAACCACTGTGCCACCAGGGAAGCCCTGTAAGTCTATTCTTATGCCAGTACTGCATAGTCTTGATTGCTGTAGCTTTGTAGTAAGTTTTGAAATGGTGAAGTGTGAGTCTTCCAACTTTCTTCTTTTTCAAGACTGTCTTGGCAATTCAGGGTCCCTTGCATTTCCACATGAATTTTAGGATCAGCTTGTCAATTTCTGTTAAAAAGTTGGCTGGGATTTTGATAGATGTCTCATTGAATATGAATACCAATTTGTGGAATATTACCATCTTAACAATATTAAGTTGTCTTCCATGAAATTGGGATGGCATTCTATTTCTTTAGATCTTTAATTTCTTTCAACAATGTTTTATAGTTTTCCATGTTCAAATCTTGCACTACTTTTGTTAAGAGTATTCCTAAATATTTTATTCTTTTCTATGCTATTGTAAATGGAACTGTTTTCTTTTTTTAAATATTTTATTTTATTTTTTTAACATCTTTATTAGAGTATAATTGCTTTATAATGGTGTGTTAGTTTCTGCTTTATAACAAAGTGAATCAGCTATACATATACATATATCCCCATGTCTCCTCCCTCTTGCCTCTCCCTCCCCCCCTCCCTATCCCATCCCTCTAGGTGGTCACAAAGCACCGAGTTGATCTCCCTGTGCTATGCGGCTGCTTCCCACTAGCTATCTATTTTACATTTGGTAGTGTATATATGTCCATGCCACTCTCTCACTTTGTCCCAGCTTACCCTTCTCCCTCCCCGTATCCTCAAGTCCATTCTCTACATCTGCGTCTTTATTCCTGTCTTGGCCCTAGGTTCTTCAGAACCATTTTTTTTTTTTAAGATTCCATATATACGTGTTAGCATATGGTATTTGTTTTTCTCTTTCTGACTTCACTCTGTATGGCAGTCTCCAGGTCCATCCACCTCACTACAACTAACTCAATGTTGTTTCTTTTTATGGCTGAGTAATATTCCACTGTATATATGTGCCACATTTTCTTTATCCATTCATCTGTCGATGGACACTTAGGTTGCTTCCATGTCCTGGCTATTGTAAATAGAGCTTCTATGAACATTGTGGTACATGACTCTTTTTGAATTATGGTTTTCTCAGGGTATATGCCCAGTAGTGGGATTGCTGGGTCATATGGTAGTTCTATTTTTAGTTTTTTAAGGAACCTCCATACTGTTCTCCATAGTTAATTTGCCCAACTCTTAATATCATTATTGGGCATTTAATTATTTATTCCTTTTTGAAAACTTGGTTGCCGATTTCCACTTGATAGCCTCATTGTTTCCAAGATCTAAGATAAAATTTAAAATTTAAAATTTCTGTTCTTTTCAAGTCTGTTATATCTGACATTTTGTTCTTTAAGTAATTAATTATGATTTAACAAGGGTGATTTGACCTCAGGACATTAACTAACAGACATTTGTTTTTAAGAGATTTGCTACCACTATTAATCAAGGAAGATGAACATGAAAATAAGATCCTAAGTAAACTTGCTAATTGCTAATTTGATAATTTCTTGTAGTTCACCTTATCATTGTCTCTCCTTTAAACAAAGCCAGCTACAAAGAAAATATTCTTAGGTGAATAAAAACATGTCCTTTCCTATACTTAAAAAAATCAACTGATGTCTAAAAAGTTTAAGTTTAGTTACCCCCAGTTCAGAGAATTCCAAAGCATTCCTCAGTCTGAAGGATATTCTTAGAGGTGGAAAAAAAGGAAATTGTGCTACAGCAAAGCAAATGAAAGTCTCAAAGTGAAAAATCTGTAGTGAGATGAATCGTCAATCACTCTTCAAGGTCTAATTCTTCCTATTGAATTTTCTTATTTTGGCTCAGTGACACATTCAGTGAAGGGTCATGATTTTATATAATTAATTCCATGACTATAAGTACTGAAAAAAGAGAGGTTATTAAAACTCGGGAGACTTCTGAGTTCTAGTAAAACCATTAAGAAGGAACTAATGTGATAATAAAATGAAAAGCAATTCAAAACTTATCAGCCTAATAAAGAATATTACCAAATAAAAATCTCTGAAAATGAAACAAAGGGAAAAAAAACCTCACCAGCTCAGATTAACAATCTGTTATGATGGGTTTGGCCCTCATTAAATCAGCCATGATATCTTGAAGAGGGTATTTAATTACCAAGTGATTTGTAACCCGATTCATGGGAAAGTTATAGGGGGAATTGTAAGCATCTTGACATCAGCAACACACACACAAAGTCTAGCCACAAACGTGGTCTATCCTTTGGTACTCACCTGTCTTTTCTGTCAACCAGTTAGAAGCATTTCTTTCCTCTGCAAGGCAGTGAGTTACACATACAGTGCATCGAAATAACAGCATTCTGCCAACAAGGACAAAGTATTTCATCTCTATGAAGGGAGTTTGATGTCAAGAAATGCTTTGTGGTGGATGGCAGTACGTACAGGTCTCCCCCCTCCATTTTTACAGTGGTGAAGGGAAGAGAAGATTAAGTGTCCAACCTTGGACTCTAATTCCTTACTGCAGAAGAAAGGCTGGCTTTCCCCTAAGGGGACTTGTGCTCATTCCATCTTGTTTCTACACAGGATTGTAGAGCACACAACTATTACATTTTACAACCACCAACAAGCCTGAGATGAGCCATCATGCAAAATTCAGGTCATCAGGATCTCAGAGATGCCAGGTGTTCTCTCCTGCTCGGAGTGTCTGCTCCCACCTTAACATCCCTCATCCCTCATTCTCTTCAGCATCTTCCATTCCTGTTTCACTTCCTTCTCCCTCGTCTCCTTTCTTCAAGGCTCTTCTTCTCCCAGTACCCTTAAGTTACTTCTGGGTGCTGTCGACTGAAGAAAAACTCACAACCTAAAAGTTGCCAGTTAAGTTTTATTTGGGGAACTTTCTGAGGACTATAGCCCAGGAGGCAGCCTCTCAGATAGCTCAGAGGAACTGCTCCGAAGAGGTAAGGGAGGGGCCAGGATACAAAGAAGTTTTTGCTGAAAACAAAACAAAACAAAACAAAACAAAACAAAACACGTAGTTGAACATCAAAAGATTACTGCTGATCACAAAAACCAGACATCTCAAGTTAATGATTTTAGTGCTTTTCTATGTATGGGAAGATGCAAGAGTCTGGGCTCATTGAAATTATTCTCTAGATATGCACCTTAACTATCTAGGACCAGTATCCTGTTTTTCTCCATCCTGAATCCCCTCAGGGCCCAAGGTGTGGTGGCTACAGTGGCTGATGGCGTGATGGCCACAATGTTTGTTGTTTACTGAAATGGCAGGCCACGTTCTTTGTCCACAGTGCCCAGCAGAGTCTTAGAAATCTCACTGTTCTCAACTCCCCAGGCACATAACCCATGCTTATGAGCTTTCCCATAATAATCTCCAGTAATTATAAAATTGGAATGGACTTTTAAGAAGTAAAGGTAACTGAGAGGTAACTGAGAAAGTGGTGTGCGCCCCATCACACAGAAGTGGCTGGACTGGAATGGGAACACCATGCCTTCGGACCTTCCTAAATGCCTGATGAGTTAATTCACACCAGGCTGGTAATAGCCAATGCTGGCACATTGTCAAGTCTCTGAAGTGTTTTTTCCAGAAGTATATAGAGCCATTGGATGAATCAGTATGGTACATCTTCTTGGAGCATGAATTCAACTAGAACTGATATTGGGAAAAAAATGAAAGACTGTGTTAAGCTATTGTCTCTCACCTTGCTCTACCTTTCTGTGTTCAGTGTTGGGGTGTTGGGCTGAGACTCTGCAAACACGGTTCTACTTTGGAGCAGCTCCTTTTTGGGTGCTGCCTAAAGGGGGCGCTAAAGGGTGGCTGCTAGGCTGGAGGGGGAAGAAGGGACCTCCTTCTTCCTGTTTGTTTCCTGTTAGTGACCACCCAGGGACTGACTGCCCAGTGACAGTTTCTTACCCCGCAGCATCCAATGTTCCAGTAGCAATGATTGCACTTTATCCCACATGTACAGAACCCATCTCATTGGTCCCCTTAGAAACACCCGCACTGCTGTTTATGTTTCCTCCTGCAGAGAGCTCCATCCCCTGTGGGACTCGCCTCTCTGCTTCTAGGGTTTAAGGATCCCAACTGCTTCCTTTTGTTTCCCAGCACTGGGGGGTTGGTTGCTTTCTGCATTACAACCTTTGTGAACCTTGGGGTCCCCTATTTCCATTTTTTAGGTCACCAGTGCTTGGTTATCAACTTTATATGTTAAATTCTCAGTTAAAATCGTGGGCGTGGTTTCTGTTTCCTGTCCAGACTCTGACTGATAGAAGTACTTCAATCCGTATTTACGATTATATTAAAATAATCATAAATATCTATGGAGTAGAGCACAGAATTTAATTACATTTAAAAGACAAAACAGTGACTTCCCTGGTGGTCCAGTGGTAAAGAGTCCACCTTCCAGTGCAGGGGACGTGGGTTCGATCCCTGGTTGGGGAACTAAGATCCCACATGTTACAGGCCAAGCCCGCGTACCACAACTATTGAGCTTGCACGCCTGAACGAGAGAGCCTGTGTGCCGCAAACTGCAGAGCCCACGTACCACAACTAGAGAAAGAAAACCTGCATGCCACAACTAGAGAGAAGCCCACGTGCCTCAAGGAAGATCCCGCGTGCCGCAACTAAGACCCAACGCAGCCAAAAAAAAGAAAAGAAAAGAAAAAACAGGAACTTCTTCAAAGGAATTTGACACCTCTTCAGAAATGCCTCCTGCATTCCCTTCCAGACACCTTCATTATCTTCCTTTAGGAGTACCTTAGTGGGAAAGTTAAAGAAGCAGTGGTTTGTGGAGTTATTCCCGAGGGTGTGTTAATGCCAGGAGCGGGGGCTTCCAGAGACGAATGCCTTCATTTAAAGAGATGGAGATGGCACGCTGGTTGGGAGGATCACTTTTAGCAGCTCTCCACAAATTTTACCTACGAGCAAGTCAGATTGTATCATCAGAGATGAAGAGTGTGTGACTTTAAATGGCATTATGCAAGTAATGATCGGAAAATAGCAATGGATTGGTATCAGAAGCACTGTTTTCCTGAACTCTATAAAATTCTAATAGAAAGTTTCAGCTGGAGCTGAGTGGCCCACCCCATATGGGCTGGGTAGTTCATGCATGAATCAGAGCTATAAACAGCCCTTGGAGATGGGATAAGTCAAAACTTCTGATTGGAGCCAGAGCTAAACTAGCAGCTGTGGTTTGTTCTGTTCACTGATCAGCAAAGCTTCTGTTTCACATTGGAACACCCCTGCATATGCTTGGCAGGTGGATGGCATCTTCTTTGCGACTCCCAGAGAAGACATAACCACGGAGCATCATCCTTCTTGAGCAGGCTCCCAATGTCCTTCTTGAAGAAAATAAGGCAAGAGAACAGCAAGAGAGCAACTCATTCTTGAGAGTGTATCAAACATTAAATTGTTCATAATGCAGTTTAGTGTCAGGAGATAAATCAGTCTTTTTTTAAATCATAAATTTATTTATTTATTTATGGCTGCATCGGGTCATCGTTGCTGCGCGCAGGCTTTCTCTACTTGTGGCGAGCAGAGGCTACTCTTCATTGCTGTGCACGGGCTTCTCATTGCGGTGGCTTCTCTTGTTGCGGAGCACAGGCTCTAGGCGCGCGGGCTTCAGTAGTTGTGGTGCACGGGCTTAGTAACTCTGCGGCATGTGGGATCTTCCTGGACCAGGGCTTGAACCCCTGTCCCCTGCATTGGCAGACGGATTCTTAACCACTGCACCACCAGGGAAGTCCCGATAAATCAGTCTTGCGTTGCTAAAGTTGTAAATGCAATGGTAACGATAGAAACAGGTACACAGCCTCCTAGTACTGCAAATAGAAAACCAGGGCATGGAAATTACATTGTGGTCAAAAGTAATGTCCAGTAATAGTTGCGTAAGATGTATAGAATAGGTTGGGATCAATGAAGCTGCACATGTGGGTTTGGGTCAGGCCCATGAAGCTTATGGAATCTAGGTAAAGCTTTCTTCTACTGTTAAGTGTGTAAAATTGCATGAATATGAATGACAAGGTAGTCTTTATGGAACGGGAACCCCTAAAAAAGGGCAACTTGAGAAGAGGACCCACCCCATCCCCTTGCCTGATTAATGGTCAGAAGTAGAGAGCAGAGAGAATCTGTGATAGGAGAATGATCTATATGAAAACATCTTTCCATGCTACCTGGCAGAAGCTTCCTGAAATCATGGAAGCACAGAATATGAAACTCTGGAATGCTAGAGTTGGTTCCATAACACACAGACACCCTTTCCTAGTTACAGGTAAGTTTTTGGATTCCTTTGTTTATATCCTTGAAAATAACCAAGCCTAGAATTAATTCACCTGAGAAACAAAACTTAAACACAACCCAGATAATTCACTGACTGAATTATATTCTTAGAAATGAAAGCCAGTCTTCCACCCAAATGTATTTTAAGGTCCCCTCATTCCATGGGATGGTCCTGAGAAGTTCTGCAGTGAGGAAACCCGTTAAATGTTTTATCCATTTTTTTCAACTTTATTGGAACACACAATTCTTTTTTCATGTAGCATCTCTTAAGATCCAGTGGAACCTGCATTTTTTTTTTTTTTTTTTTTTTTTTGCGGTATGCGGGCCTCTCTCTGCCGTGGCCTCTCCTGTCGCGGAGCACAGGCTCCTGACGCGCAGGCTCAGCAGCTGTGGCTCACGGGCCCAGCCGCTCTGCGGCATGTGGGATCTTCCTGGACAGGGGCACGAACCTGTGTTCCCTGCATCGGCAGGCGGACTCTCAACCACTGCGCCACCAGGGAAGCCCTTTTTTTTTTTTTTTTTTTTTTAATTTTCAACATGGACTTTAACTTTTTTCTGCTGTCCTCGATTTTGTGGTTTATGTTTTTAGAGGTTTTTTTCATATTTTTTTCTATTATGGTTTATTACAGGATACTGAATGTAGTTCCCTGTGCTCTACAGTAGGACCTGTTGTTTAATCCATCCTATATATACTAGTTTGCGTCTGCTAATCCCAAACTCCCAATCCTTCCCTCCCTCACCCTACTCCCCCTTGGCATCCACAAGTCTGTTCTCTATGTCTGTGAGTCTGTTTCTGTTTTGTAGATAAGTTCATTTGTGTCATATTTTAGATTCCACATGTACGTGATATCATATGGTATTCGTCTTTCTCTTTCTGACTTACTTCACTTAGTATGATAATCTCTAGTTGCATCCATGTTGCTGCAAATGGCATTATTTCATTCTTTTTTATGGCTGAGTAGTATTCCATTGTGTGTGTGTGTGTGTGTGTGTGTGTGTATATATATATATATATATATATATCTCACATCTTCTTTGTCCTTTCATCTGTCAACGGACATTTAGGTTGTTTCCTTGTATTGTAAATTGTGCTGCTATGAACATAGGGATGCTTGTATCCTTTTGAATTAGAGTTTTGTCTGGATATATGCCCAGGAGTGGGATTGCTGGATCATATGGTAGTTCTATTTTTAGTTTTTTGAGGAAGCTCCATACTGTTTTCCATAGTGGCTGCACCAATTTACATTCCCACCAACAGTGCAAGAGGCAGTGGAACCTACATTTTAAAGATCAGTCTGGGAGGTGGCCTAAAATATTCTCCTGCATATAGAAACAAGTTGAAGATTGGTGTCTTCTTTTGGAAAATTTATTGGAGCTTATTCTTAGGTATCTTGATCTAAACAAGTGAGTGTGATAATCATAAGGATTGTTGATTATTATTTTGGTAGGTCTGCTTTTCACACGCCTGGTAGGATTGGAATTCCCCAACTCCTTGAAATTAGGCATGGCCATGTGACTTAATCTGGTCAATAGGATGTGGACAGAGTCTTTATGATTTAGTGCATCAATTACTGCACTTACTTCTTCCTGCCATAACAGTTCCAGTTGGTGGAGTTGTTGTCAGACTCTGTCCCTTAGTGAAGATGACAGGGAGCAGAGCCCGCTCTGTGCCCCCTTATGGCTGATGCATAATGAACAGTTAACATGAGAGAAAAATAATTATTTATTTTTTCTAGCCATGGGAGTTGTAGGGCTGTTACTTACTGCAGCATAGTTTAGCTTATTCTTACTGATACAGAAATTGCTACCAGGAGTCGGACGCTAGCATAGCAAGAAAGTTATAATTTGTCATTGGCTCGAAGGACAAGTCGTAGGCAGTGAAGAAACTGTGATAAAGCCTGGAAAGATGAGAATCCTCGTTATGCAGGTGCAAAAATTTTGGTGAAACTGTTGTTCACAGTTATTTGGAAGGCAGATTATATGCCTAATGAATCTGCAGTTCTAGAGAAAGAGACAGGAAAACAGTAGGGTTGACTCTTGAACAACCATGAATCAAGTAGTACCATAGTATTTACTGTGGAATAAAAATCCGTGTATAAGTGGACCTGCACAGTTCAAATTCATGTTCAAGGATCACCTGTATTAGTAACATGTTGGTTTCTGCTGGCTGCACTTGACAAAGTATTGTAAGAGACAAGGTCAGAAAAGAAGTAGCTGGATTCCAAGCAGGAGGTCATGGAAGATTTGAGGCTTTGCAATATTGGAAAGGCTGACTGATTTTAGATTCCAAGCAGCAGGAGATAAAATTGAGAGAAACTTTTAGTAGCAAAAAACATTAAATCTGAGTCTTGCAGCACAGGGCATGACCTCTGTGCCTACTGTTATAAACCATTCAAATGATTATATTTCCTTGGCTATCACACCATTATTAAAACCTCTGCAAGGGCTAAGGTGCACCAGAGTAAAGATCCAAATAAGACATGTCTTGAAGGTAACTGTGGTTGTGCCTGTTGGCAGATGGAGTTTTCTGGAATCAAATAGATAAAAGACTAAATCGTTGCAAGGGGTACAAGGGGTACACTTGCAAGGAGTACACTTCCAAAAGAATCACCGGGTTGGACTAAAAGAGACTATAACTATTAAAGACCTAAAACGGCCCTTGGGCCCCAAACATTTAGGTCTGGAAGTAGGCTGAGCAAGCTGTGCAGCCCCTGAGCAGAGCATCCACCCTGATGCCTACTTCAGGATGTGTCAAGGAGCATCATGTAACAGGAGGCCAGGCCCTGTGGAGGATGACGGATATGAGGCTTCTTGCAGGGAGCACGTTCGGGACTAATATCCCGCCCGCCCAGCATAGACCTCAGAGTATTTGTCCAGGGGATTGCAGAATTGCTGAAGGCCACTATCTGTTATATACCTCCCATTTTCCTTCTTTCCAAATAGAAATGTTTGTTGGAGTTTTCTCTTCCTTATTTCATCTTCATAAATTGGGTGTGTGTGGGGTAGATAACTTGTCTTTTTATTCTGTGAGTCTCCAGGACAAGAAGAGGCACATCCAGGACCAGTTTAGTCGCTGTGTATCACCTCCTTTCATGGACTGAATTGTGTCCCCTCAAATCAAATACTGAAGGCTTAACCTCCAAGGAGACGACACTTGGAGACAGGAACTTTAAGGAGGAAATTAGGGTTAAGTGAGGTCATAACGTGAGGTCCTAAGCCGAAAAGATAGGTCTCAGGGGAAACCAACCTTGCCGACACCTTGATCTTGGACTCCCAGCCTCCAGAACTGCGTGAAATAAACTTCTGCTGTTTAAGTCCTGCAGTCTTTGGAATTTGTTACACCAGCCTGAGGAGACTAATACACCTCTGGATGAAAGGACGAACATACATTACCCAGAGGTGCTGGATCAATGACTGGGGAGGGAATAAGTGAATTTTGTTTAAAGGAAGAAAACTGAGCTGACTCTCCACGAGAGAGGTGGATTGCGGTGGATTCTGGTTATCATTAATACTCTTCAGCTGTTAATGTTATATTTCCATGACCCCTTGAAGAGCAGCATGGTCACATGGCTCCCTTGGCCAATGAGATGTGAGCAGAAGTGACAGGTGTTTGTCTAGGCAGAATCCTTTAAGAGCTAATGCACCATTTGTCATCTCCCCTCCCCTCTGCCACAGCATTTGTGATGTTGCAGGTGGTAGAGTGTCTGTCAACCGGTGTCCCTGAATGCAGATTACACGGAGCAGTCCCAGCCAATCTATTGAGCAGGGTGAGAAATAATGTTTACAGCCATTGAGATTTTGGGGGGTGTTTTTAAATGTGGCATAACCTAGTCTACCTCAATGGATCTAATCAATAATATGGGTTGGGAAAATTTCCAAAACTCTTATAGAAAATTTGATTGTGTAATACGATTAAATCAATATATTGGAGCTTGTCCTTCATTAGATAAAGAAGTAAAGCTGATATCGGAAGATACCCATCAGTCACTACATTGTCCTTTGTCTTCAAAGGTGATGCTATTGAATCACTGTCGGAAGAACATGTTTTAAGTTAATTTGTCAGCAGTTGTAATGGATTCTCTTAAAACTATTCACTCTTCTCCACTCAGCTGCCTCTAGGAAGGCGAGGGTTATATGTAATCATCAATCGGAGCCAGGCGGGGCCTCAAACCCACCACGTCAGTTCCATTCACTCTGTGCTGCAATAAGTGCGCACGAACAGTTGACAGCAGCAAGGCAGAGTCACCAGGGAATCTTCAGGTCATAGTTTAGCTTAAACATGAACCACAAACCAGGAACAAGGAATGGCCACCCACAGATTAAAGACATTTGTACGATTAAGGCATAGTGACCTGAGGAACAACTGTTGTATACCTTCATGAATAAAGAGTTTGCAAGAAAGTTTCACCATGTGCAATGCCAATAACTCATCGATAAAATTCTAAGAAGGTAGGCTGGTGCGTTGTTATAATAGGGAGTTAAGAGAAGCTGAAAACATTCTATGGAGTAGAATGCATGGTTGTCTGTGTGTGGTTTGTTGTTTATTCTCTTAACAGTGCTTCAGAAAGCAGAGAATCTCAAGGGTGTGTGTGTGTGTGTGTGTGTGTGTGTGTGTGTGTGTGTGTGTGTAGAGAGAGAGAGAGAGAGAGAGAGAGAGAAAGAGAGAAAGAGAAAGGGAGGAATCTTGAAGAGTAAACTTTTGGGAAAGACTGCATATGAGGGAGAAGGTAGAATTTTAGTCTGCAATCAAACCATCGTCCCTGTCTTCCAGAAACTATCTTCTGCCACATTTGCTCAAGCAGTCATTCCATGCAGTGTGGTCCCTCCTCACAACTATTTGCCCGAGGGGCCTCTTGACCCAAAGTGGGCCCTTCCCTGGGCTTTTTGACCAAGAGCCTAGAGTCGCTCTAGTGACAGAAGTCATAAGAGATGAAGCTGACAGAGTGGAATTGCTGGCAGAGTGGTCTTGCCCCTCTAGAAGGCCTGTGGTGAGAGAGGGGAGAATAAAGCAGGTTGTAGAGGGGATGGCTGGAGACCGAGCCTGTCAGGGTTCCAGGGCCTGGCTTCATCTTGTCCTGTCCTTGACCAGCACAAGACAACCCAGTGTCCTTATGTATTAGTTTCCTATGGCTGCTGTAACAAACTCCCACAACCTAGGTGGGCTTAAAATAACAGAAATGTATTCTTTCAAAGTTCTGGAGGCCAGAAGACCAAGATCAAGGTGTTGGCATGGCTGGCTCCCTTCAAGGGCTCTGAGGGAGGGAAACTGTCCAGAGCCCTCTGCTTGCTCCTGGGGATGGGTGGCTGTTCCTGGCATTCCCTGATGTGGAGATGTGGCACTCCAATCTGTGCCTCTGCTGTTACACGCATGCTCTCCATCTCTCTTTGCATTGTCTTCTCTCTGTGTGTCTGTCTCTATGTCTCTTCTCCTCTTTTTGTAAGGACACCAGTCATACTGGATGAGGGCCACTGTAATGACCTCCTCTTAACTTGATCACACCTTCCAAGACCCTATTTCCAAATAAGGTCACATTTATAGGTGCTGGGGTTAAAACTTGAACACATCTTCTGCAGAGGACATAATTCAAACCATAACACCTTGTATGTATCTTTTCCCTTAAGCTTCCTGGAAATGACCTCTGTCTCTTGCAGTTTCACTTGGATTTGCGGGGAGGGCACCTGAGGCAGAACTTGAGGCCCTGAAGATAGAGTGGGTGTGAGGGAAGGAGCACTGAAGAGAGCTGTACAAGTATCCATCGGTGTTGGGAGGGGATACTGGATTAGGAGCTGAACTAATAGAATGACTCAAAGGGGAGGTGTGTGAGGCTGCATAGACTCTTGGCTCAGGAGATGACAGCCAGGGTTAGAGCCGTTGGGACTCTTGCCTTTGGAAGACAGAAATCCAGCTCAAAACTGCTTAAGTAAAAAAAAAGAAAGGGGTGGCTTCCCTGATGGCGCAGTGGTTGAGAATCTGCCTGCTAATGCAGGGACACGGGTTCGGGCCCTGGTCTGGGAGGATCCCACATGCCGTGGAGCAACTAGGCCCGTGAGCCACAACTACTGAGCCTGCGCGTCTGGAGCCTGTGCTCTGCAACAAGAGAGGCCACGATAGTGAGAGGCCCGTGCACCGCGATGAAGAGTGGCCCCCGCTCGCCGCAACTAGAGAAAGCCCTCGCACAGAAATGAAGACCCAACAAGCCAAAAATAAATAAATTAATTAATTAAAAAAAAAAAAAGGGAGGTGGAATTACTGACACATGTAACTGGGAAGAGAGGAGATGTTATATATAAAGCAGAATAAAGTATAACTGTTGCTCTTTTACGTGGAAATATCAAAAAGAGCCAGGAAATATCTTGTTATTACGTCTAAAAATTAATAATACCAATAATAATATTTAAAAAATGAGTACCCAGCTGTATTTGAATACATTATTGAATGGCCAATTTTTAAACTAAATATGACTCTACAATAATTACTTAAACTATACATAACATTCTTTCTTTTTTCTAAAGAAAGAAGACTTTTTACTGAAATAGATAGAAAAGGTTTCCTGGAGGAGTTAAAATATATTTGTCTATATTTGTCTATATTTGTCTGATGAATTACATTAATTTTTAAAATTTTTTAAAACTTTTTATTTTATATTGGTGTATAGTTGATTAACAATGCTGTGATAGTTTCAGGTGTCCGGCAGAGTGATTCTGTTATATAAATACATGTATCTGTTCTTCTTCAAATTCTTTTCCCGTTTAGGTTGTTACATAATATTGAGCAGAGCTCCCTGTGCTATACAGTAGGTCCTTGTTGTTTATCCATTTTAAATATAGCAGTGTGTATATGTCAACCCAAACTCCCTAACTATCCCTTCTCCCCACCCTTCCCCCCCTGGTAACCATAAGTTCCTTCTCTAAGTCTGTGAGTCTGTTTCTGTTTTGTAAGTAAGTTCATTTGTATCATTTCTTTTTAGATTCCAAGTTGAAGCAATATCATATTTCTCTTTCTCTGACTTCACTCAGTATGACAATCTCTAGGTTCATTTTATATATATATATATATATATATATACATATATATTTTTTTTTTTTTTGCGGTACACGGGCCTCTCACTGCTGTGGCCTCTCCCGTTGCAGAGCACAGGCTCTGGATGTGCAGGCTCAGCGGCCATGGCTCATGGGCCCAGCTGCTCCGCGGCATGTGGGATCCTCCCGGACCGGGCCACAAACCGCGTCTGCTGCATCGGCAGGTGGACTCTCAGCCACTGCGCCACCAGGGAAGCCCGGTTCATGATATTTTTGATCGTCCGCCATGGATATACTTTTAAGTCGTTTACAACCTTTTGCTATTAGAAATAATGAAGTTTTTTGTGCATATACATGATTTCATACAGGTGCGAGTATACCTGTAGAATACATTCCCCGAGGATAAATGTGTCAGACAGGGGTCAGTCAGGAAAACAGAAGCCAGTCCATGTAGTTCTTGTGTTAAAGATTTGAATAAAGGCAGTGAGGGCTTACACATCCTTGTCAGATCCAGGTCAGCAAAGGTTAGGGAAGATGCAAACGGCAATCTCAGGTCGAAGCCTCTGAGTCGGGGGTCCTTAGAAGCTCACTGCGAAATTGCTGTAGCTCCAGGAAGCTCTCACCAAGGACCTCACTGTGCAGTGCAAGGTCGTGGCTCTCAAGAGCTTACCAGGAGCAAGCATCAGACTCCCGGCTTCCATGCCTGGCTCCACCTCTATATGCAAAACAGTGGTGGCTCCTCTCCTGTTTCTCATCTGCAAGGGCTTCTTATTGGAGGACTAACTCAGAACAAACCTGCGACCAGCTTCTGGGGAATATAGCTCCTCCCTTTTCTTTTCTGATTCAGAGATTTTAGAAGGGGTGGGTAGTGATGAAGGGTTGACAGCAGACAATCCAGTGCAAGCAATGTGTAGAGAAGTGCTGGGTTGATGGGTATGTAAACTTTAAATTTCAATTGATACTTCCTAATTGCTGCTCAGAGAGGCTGTACCAGTTTACATCTCCAGCCAAGAGTGTAAAAGAGTATTTATAAGAATGCCTCTTTCCTTACACTCTTGTCTACACAATGAATTATAAAAAATTTTTAACTTTGCAAAACCAGTAATGGAAAATAATATTCTATTGTAGTTTCTAATTTGTATTTTTAAATGATGAGACTGAGTGTTTTTCAGTTTTAAAAGCCATTCCCCCCAACCCTGCCGTGACTAGTCTGTTCATGTCCTTTGTCCATTTTTATATGATGTTGCTGCACTTTTTCTTATTGATTTATAGGAGCCCTTTGTCATAGTGCTACAAACATATACCAGTTCTGGTCTTATTTTTGCCATGCATAAAATTTTAATGCTCTTTATTCAGATTTGAAAAATCTTCTATTTATAGCTTTTGGATTTTGTATCATACATGAAAGTCCTTCCCTACTTTGAGAACATCAGGGAATTTGCCCTTAGTTTCTTCAACAATATTTATGGATTTTTAAAAATTTAAATGTTTGACCCATTTGTGATTTATTTTGATATGATGAGTGTCATAGGGATCCAACTTGATACTTTCCACATGAATCAAAGGAAAGCAGAGAGTTCTAGATTAAACTGTATTCCTTCTAGAAGTTATAAATTGCAGACATTCCACCTGTAGGCTCGAGCAACCCCAGGTCAGGCTGAGCAGGCAGAGGACTGGGAAAGACTTCGGGCTGGGACAAAGCTGGAGGCAGACGTGAGCTTGGCACGTTCACAGCTGGGAATGGGACTAGCCTAGGATGGGCTGGTGATGTGACGCGGAAGAGAGAGGATGGGTCCACCTGGAGGGAGCCATGCTACGGATGCGCCTCAGTATCAGGCCAAGGTGATAAGGAACAGAGCTGTGAGTAGAGAGCTGCAGTCACCGCATTTTGGGAAGTCTGGCCTGGCTGAGGATTGGTGGGAGGGAGGGCAGATGACACAGCAGGGGAACCTGAGTGGATGTGCTGTCCCAGCCCCAGGCTGAGCCCACTCAGGGCTCATTCCCCAGGACTGGGTGGGCGGCTGAGGCAGAGGAACTGCCTACAGACAAGGGGCAAGTTTCAAACCAGGACTCTCAGGGGCATCCCTGGAGTCAGATCGGAGGGTCCCCAGGAGGCCTGGAGACCTGGGGTTCTGCTTCTGCTCCTGACTCAACCCCAGAGAGCTTCACATCAGACCAAGCATCCTTGTGGGATCCATGGCTCAATAATGAGACTTAATAGATATGGTGAGGAGTTTGCACTGTGCCAGGGTGTAGGTGAGCTCTATATCTACCATCTCATTTAATCCTCACCTGCTACCATCCCCATTTTATAGATTGGGAAACTGAGGCTTAACTCACTCAAGGTCACAGGGATTGAAAATGGTGGCGCTGGTCCTGAGAAGAGTCTCTCTGACTCCAGAACTGAGCTCTTAATTGCTCTGAAGTTACCTCTGTGACTCAGGGTCAGCAAAACTTTTCTCTCCTCTTGGTTATGAGCAAAGGGCAAAGATTCATGTACATATATAAACTCTTCCATTGTAATTAAAAATGTACTTACACATTGGGATGTACAAGAAAGTAATTCTGAATTGTTGACATACCTTCTAGTGTGATCAGGTAGATACCTACATAGATTTTAAGAACTTCATTGGGGAAGACATCCCCTCTTCCCAAATTACTTGTCCCAGCTTCTCACAGATGCCTGGTGTTCCTCAGAGGGAGACAAGGGCTTTCCTGAGAGATAAGGTTTAAACTAAAGGCTGGGCTGCTGTCTGTTCCTCTGTGCCCTTCACATTCTCTGCAGGGCACCTGAAGCAGAGATTTAATTATTTTTTTCTAGAATAAGGGAGGAGAAAAGGTGGCTTTTAAAGTAATGTTTATCCTTCACATTCACTCGCTATTTTTGTGTAATTATTTGATAAGAAAACCAAAGTTATAGGATTGACCGTGTTGCTGTGAAAGGGAGGGAACAAACAGTCTCTAAGCACTTTCTCAGCAGGCTGTGACTCTCCCTTTCACTAGCAGTGGGCTTCCTGTAGTCCAGAAATCACGGCTGCCTACAGGGGCACCACCACCCGGGCTGTGGTACAGCGTCGCCTGCTTAGAAGGGCTCTGTGTTTTGTTTAATGCGCCGCGGTCGCTGTCTTAAAATTCTTAATAGTTTTTGCACAAGGGACCTTGCATTTTCTTTTTGCACTGGGTCCTGCAAATTAGGTACACGTTCCTGCCTGAAATAACATGGTTAGGGACACTTGTAGAAACTTGGGATAGAATACTTTATTGACCTCCAGTGACGTCCTGCATCTTAAGGGTAGGTGATAAAATGTGGGAGCCCCAGGTGCAAGGAGCAAATTTGGTAAGGTTTTATGTAGGATGCCACCTGGCATCTTTCTACAGGCACCTCTGCAACCTTTCTGCCCTCTTCCTTGCTGTAACAATCCACAACCCACAATTAAAGCAGCAGAGCTGTTGTTGAGAGAAATGGGAGAACTAAGCTTGCAACTAGGACCTTTGCTCCAAACTCTCAGTTGTTCATCCTCCAAGAATTCTGTGAGCCTGTCTGCCTGGGGCTCTTCGTACCTTGTAATATATAGTACCTGTCCATTAATACTGAGAGAATTTCCAGGTGGATCCTGTTTCGCCTGACAGCCTGGCACCAAAGAGAGCACTTAGGGGAGTGGGTTTTGAATCTGGTTCATGTTAAATCATTTGCAGAAGTCCAGGAGATAAGACATAAACTTGTGCTTGTTGAAGCAGAGATGCCTCACCTGCTGCCTCTCCTTCTTCGTACCTACCTTCCCTCTTACCTCTAGAGTGCTATAGAGAAAAGTTTACAAACTCCTGGCCTAGATCCATGTATGGTCCTACCAATGTTTGTCAAAAATCTAAGCTTACTTCAATCTGAAGCATTCCAGCTCAGAACACAAAAATTACAAGAAGAATGAAAAATTCTCTATGGTAAAATGTATTGCCAAATATTAAAATAGTTCAAGGGCACTGTTCAGCTGAACAAAGGAAATGGAGAGAAGAGTCCAGAGCAGGCTGACTCTGTCCTTGGACATTGCAGGTTAGACACCCACTATAGATTCCTCAGTTCTTCTTGAGTATCTACTTTTTCAATCTTGTCATTGTATTGCTTCATTCAGTTCTCCTAACAACCCCAGAAAGCAGGGTACTGGGGTAGGTTGATCATGTGAATGGGCCCAATGCATGGCTCTACCCCCCGCCCCCTAGCTTTTAAACTCCCCCAACTCTGAAGCTGGGCTTGGCCATGTGACTTGATTTGACCAATGGGATGTAGAAAATGTGAGACTGTTTTGCTTGCTCTATCAGTCAGGGTTCTCCAGAGAAATAGAACCAATAGGGTATATATATATGTATATTAAGAAATTCCACAGTCTGCCTCTGCAAACTGGAAAACCAGGAAAGCTGATGGTGTAATTCAGTCTGAGTCCGAAAACCCAAGCACCAGGAGAGCCATTGTCCAAGGGCAGGAGAAGACTGATGTCTCAGCTCAAGCAGAGAGAGTGAATTCACCTTTCCTCCACCTTTTCGTTTCATTCAGGATCTCAGTGGCTTGGGTGAAACCCGCCCGCCGTGGCCAGGGCGATCTTTACTCTGTCTACTGATTCAAATGCTACTCTGTTCTGGAGATATCCTCACAGACACATCAGAAATAATGTTTTCCTGGCTCTCTGGGCATCCCTTAGCCCAGTCAGGTCGATACATAAAACCAAGCATAACAGGCTATAATGAAATTTGCAGTCCTCTCCCCATCCTTCCCCACTGCCGTCAGCAAACACTTTCCACACTTTTTCGTTTTCTCATGTATTTCCCTCCATAACTCTAAGTATGATGCTTTTACTGCTATTTCTTGACTTTTAGTTTTAGATTACAGTTTTATTAGTATTGAATTTATATTATGAAAAATCAGGATTTAGCTGTGTTTCATGATTACGTAACCCTCACACAAAGATATTTCCCTTTCTCAGATCTCCCCTTAAAAGTCTGAACAAATATTGTGTGTGTGTGTGTGTGTGTGTGTGTGTGTGTGTGTGTAATTCCCTTTTCTCCACATTCAGGGGTGGGTGGGTTTATATATCTAGTGTTTTCGTTATTTTATCTGTGTAAATCTTGCTTACAAATGAGACAAATTATATCTTAGTGATTATATTTCATTTCCTGTGCATTTTTTCTGGTTCCTTCTATTGGGAATTGTTTTCTTCTTCGCCCCATCCTGTCTTTCTTCATATCTCTTTCTGACATTATCTTTTCACATTCTCAACCAGTTTTTTTTCCCAACAGACCTCTCAGATAACTTCTCAGATATTTGTTTGGATAAGCTACTGAGATTTTATGTTTTTTCCCCAGCTTTATTGAGTTACAATTGACATATCACATTGTGTAAGTTTAAGGTGCACAATATGATGATTTGATACACTTATATGTTGCAAAATGATTCCCACAAGAGGGTTCATTAATACCTCTATCACCTCACATAATTGCCATTTGTTTTGGTGGTGAGAATGTTTAAGATCTCCTTTCTTATCAAATTTCAAGTATATAATATCAACTGTAGTTGACTATAGTCATCATGCTGTACATTAGGTCCCCAGAACTTACTCATCTTATAACTGGAAGTTTGTACCCTTTGATCAACACCTCCTCATTTCTCTCACCCCACCCCCTGGCAACCACCATTCTACTCTCTGTGTTTGTGAGTTCTGCTTTTTTTTTTTAGATTCCACATATGAGATCATACAGTATTTGTCTTTCTCTGTCTGACTTATTTCATTTCTTATAATGCCCTCAAGGTCCATCCATCCACCCATCCATTAATTTTGTAGCAAAAGGCGGAATTTTTTTCTTTTCTTTTAACGGATGAATAACATTCCATTGTGTGTGTATATATCTGTCTCACATCTTCTTTATTCATCCATAGATGGACACTTAGGTTGTTTCCGTATCTTGGCTATTGTGAATAATGCTGCAATGAACATGGGGGTGCAGATATCCTATCCCATGAAAATACTGATTTAGGGGATTCCCTGGCAGTCCAGTGGTTAGGACTTGGCGCTTTCACTGCTGGGGCCCGGGTTTGATCCCTGGTCGGGGAACTGGAATCCGGCAAGCTGCATGGCATGGCCAAAAAAAAAAAAAAAAAAAAAGATATTGATTTCATTTTCTATGTATATACACTGAGAAGTCAGATTGCTGGATCATATGGTAGTTCTATTTTTTAAAATATTTATTTATTTATCTATTATTGCGGCTCGTGGGCTCCTTAGTTGTGGTATGCACACTCTTAGTTGCGGCATGCATATGGGATCTAGCTCCCTGACCAGGGATCAAACCCAGGCACCCTGCATTGGGAGCACAGAGTCTTAACCACTGAGCCACCAGGGAAGTCTTGGTAGTTCTATTTTTAATTGAGGAAACTCCATAATATTTTACATAATCGCTGTACCAACTTACAGTACTACCAGTAGTGCACAAGGGTTCCCATTTCCTCCACACCCTCGCCAACACTCTTCTAGGAGTCTTACAGTTTCAGTTTTATGTTTAAATCTTTAATCCAGTTTGAGTTAATTTTTGTGAGTGGTGAAAGATAGGGGTCCGGTTTCACTCTTCTGCATGGGATTATCCAGTTTTCCCAATACCATTTATTGGAGAGACTATCCTTTCCTCACTGAGTGTTCTTGGCTCACTTGTCAAGTATTAGTTGACTGTATATGTACAGGTTTATTTCTGGGCTCTTGATTCTGTTCCAAATATGTGTGTATTTTTATGCCACCATCATACTGTTTTGATTACTATGGCTTTGTAATAAAGTTTGAAATTAGGAAGTGTGAAGCCTCCAGCTTTGTTCTTCTTTTTCAAGATTGCTTTGGCTATTTGGGGTCTTTCATGGTTCCATATGAACTTTAGGATTGCTTTTTCTATTTCTGTGAAAAATATCATTGGCATTTTGATAGGGATTGCATTGAATCTGTAGATTGCTTTGGGTAGTATGGCTATTTTAACAATATTAATTATTCCAATCCATGAACACAGGATATCTTTCTATTTATTTGTGTCTCCTTCAATTTCTTTCATTAAAGTCTTGTAGTTTTCAGTGTACACCTTCTTGGCTAAGTTTATCCCTAATGGTTTTATTGTTTTTGATGTTATTATAAATAATATTGTTTTGTTGATTCTTTTTCAGATATTTTGTTGTTAGTATATAGAAATGCAACTGATTACTGATTTGTTGATTTTGTATCCTGTGACTTTACTGAATTTATTTATTAATCCTAATAGTTTTTTGGTGGTCTTTAGGATTATCTATATATAAGATCATATCATCCGAAAATAGAGACAATTTTACTTTTTCTTTCCTGATTTGGATGTATTTTATTTCTTTTTTCTTGCCTAATTGTCAGTCTTGAGATTTTGTGGTTATTTTTCCATGCAGGAAATAGCAATAGCTGAATGATAAAGAGGCTTTCCTCATATGTCTAGAGATCCTTGGCTGATGGCTCACTTTTAAGAATGGAGCACTGAAGACGGGCCCAAGACCCTGTGTGTGTAGATGGGGCTTGTGGATTATATAGTGACTGTGAGGGGACGTAGATGTTTGATGGGGAGACTCCAAATGTAGTGTCTGCACATCTTGCTATTGTGCCACCACTTTTCCTGGGATGTCCTTGTCGCATGACTGGAGTTTATACATCTTACTTCCAGCAATCTGGTGGACATCTTCCTAGCATATCTTCATATGGCACAGAGAGAGTGCAAAAGCTCTTGTGTCTCTTCTTGTAAGGATGCTAATCCCATTCATGAGGGCTCCCCCCTCAGGACTAAATCATCTACCAAAGGCTCCACCTCCTAATACCATCGCTTGGGGGTTAGGATTTCAACATATGAATTTTGGGGGGACACAAACATTCAGTCCATAACACATCATGAGATAAAGTGTGGATATTGCTGAACCCACAGAGCACTGATGCTGGCTTACCTCTCGTACTTGTCAGTAAGAACTTTCCTGATCTCCTTGCCTCCCGCTTCCTGCCTGACCTGGAGGGGTCAGAGCTGGATCTAGCAAACAGGAGCAGAAACATAAGCTAAGGAAAAGAGAAGAGGCAGCTCCCCTCCTAACTGCAAAAGCCTGACCTGGGGAAGGAAAGAAATATGAACTTAGAATCAAGGTTTGAAGTTTGAATGCTTCCGTGGGACTGGATATTTAAAATGTGGAATCGAACTTCTGTTTCGTGATTTAGGTCTTTTTAAAGTTTTAAATTTAACAGTGACCAGAAAATTCATGGGGATGAGTTTTTATCCAGAAGTAGAACTTGTCCATTAGCAGTTTTAAAGGGAAAGTGAGTCGAAAGTGGATGTTAACAAGTTTCAGTTGCTTTATGATTATATCCCAGACTTTGGAAAGTTCATCTTCATGATGACATTCATCTGAGAATCTTTTATTTTGCCCTTCCTCTTGAGAGGATGAAATTCTAGACTATTATTTTTGTCATTACCTCAATGATATTATTCCATTGTCTTCCAACATCTAACGTTGTTGAAGAGAAGTCTGTGTCACTGTAATTGCCCTTTGTGTTTCTGACAGTCTTGTAAAGGAGGAACTGGCAGCCTTTGTTCTGGACTATCTTTTTAAGGATGTTTGTAGAACAAACAGCCTCGGAAGGTGGAGATGATGTCTCCTTCTGGAACAAGGGGTAGGCTTGCTTAGAGCCTTGGGAGCTGAGAGAGCCTCTCCTCAGGGTCTTCAGCTCTTCTTAGTGCATTGAGATTTTTTTCCTGTTTGTTGTGGGAGATGTTTTGAGCCCAGCTTTGCCTTTTTTTTTTTTTTCTTGGAGCATAGTGAGTACTATTTAGACAGGAGGTTTACCAGTTGTAGATAAATAATCACTTTAATGACGTTTTCTGGAGTATTTAATCACGTTTCATGGTAATGTGATTAATCCTGGAGTTGCATTTGTTGCCATAGCAGTTTACTATTGATAATTCCATTTAACAACATTGATTTTAATTTTTGCAGATATTGTCTATATTTTTCCTCAAAGTTTATTTCAGAGTACTTACTCTATTTTTTAAAAAACATAACTCATCTAGCCTTCCTTATTATACACTCTCTTGGGACTTTCAGATCAGTGGTATTACTACTCCTAGGATTTTACAGTGATTCCAGTCCCATCTGATGCTCTGCACACTTCCCATTTCCCCCTGCTCGTGCTAGATATGTTACATTTCCCATTTTATGACTTTTCACTTCTTCAAACTGCCCTTTATTGCTTGAAGTTCCACATTGTAATTTGAAAAGTAGAACACTAAAATATCTATTTCTGAATGATTTGCTAACTACTGGGCTGTAATAGTATTCAAAATTCATAGTTCAGTTGAAACTTTATTTTATTCAACTTGAGAGGTATTTTTGTAGCTGATTATTCTTGCTTATGGCTTTACCTAGAGCTTTTATTTCACGGTTACATTTTGTACCATGTTAAATATTTTTCCATCTATTTTCACAAAGCTAGATAAAAATGTTAACAAAGGCATAAAAGTCATACGTTAAACCAGGAATAGTATTGGAATCAGAAATGATATACTGTGTCACCTTACTTTTATTGTTTTCTGAGATTTATTGCTGTGGAGAAGATTCAACCCAAGAGTAGGATGGCTAATACAGTTATACCAAATTTTCAAACCTCTAAAATTATGACGCTATAACTTTCATATGCTGACTGGAAATGAAAAGGAAAATATGTTCAGATAAATGTCCTGAGGTAGAAAAATAAATACCAACCATACAGATGAAACAAGTCTTGCTTGTTATCTGTGTTAGATTGGCTGCTCTCCTGCTGAGAGCTGTTTCATCATTTGAGTCTTCCTTCAGTGATTTCCCAGTACACTGTCACCCAAGGGGAGTCAGGAAACTATGTGTAGGATGGCAGAGAATCACTGCAGTTCTGCCCCTTCCCCATAACTGAGAGGCAGCAGCTCCTGACCTGGGATGCCTGGAGTCCCCGGGGTTCCCTGGGCTGGCTTTGTGGACAGGGTGCAGGGCATGGGTTATGTGTGTATTTATGGGAAGTGGGTCTACATCTTTCATCACATTCTTAAAGGGGTCCATGATCTTCCAAATGCCAAGAACGGAGTGTAACAACTTCTCTCTTTTACCAAAGACTATTTTAGAAATTATTTTGGCTATTACAAAAGGGCTAATGGGTATTAAGCACATTATTAATAATAATGTATATGATTATGTGCAATAACTGACCTGAGCACTCGGTTAAAATATTATTATGGGTAATTGCAAATGTACAAAAGTAGGGAAAGCATTAAAATGATTCTCCATGTGCATATCACACAGCTCCAATCATTATCAACATTTTGCTAATTGTTCTTAGCTACTGAAATGCATAGCCTGATATAATTGCTGTAGGTACCCTAGGGGTGGGTACTGTCAATATTCCTTTTACAGATGGGGACCCGAGGCTTGGAGAGGCTCAGCTGCTGGCTGAGGGTTGCACAGCTTGGGAGTGGCTGGGCTGTAGGGAGGGGACTTGAACCCGGGGCTGGCCAGCTCTGGAGAGCCAACCTCACCTCAGGCCACTAGGTGCCTCCCTTCTTGCATGGCTGCCTCCCCTGGAAAATCTGTGGCCCCTGCACTCCTGTGCCTGGTTTCCCTGGAAGTGCTTTCATCTTGGAAGTAGCTACCATTTACTGAGTGTCTCCTCAGCTTTACACGTGGTTTTATTCCATTTTTTTCTCCTGTGTTTCAAAAAGTGTATTTTTGCTTTTATTTTAATAAAGACTCTCTGAGAGAAGGATTTTATTCCCACTTTACAAGTGAGGAAACCTCAGAACAGATGTTAGGCCACTCAACCAAAGTTATACCTAATCAGCGATGGAGTTGGTGCCGGAATCCAGACATTCCGTCTTCTCTCCAGCACACACTGGGCTCCAGGCTCAGTTACATGTGGCATGAAATTAAGAAAAAAAATGTATAGAGTGTATTTTCTAGAAGAGAGTTTATATTCATGGGGTCAACTAAGGGTGGCTAGAATTGGACACCTAGATGGAGACTGCCGCTATGTCAGCACAGGGGAGGGTGCGAGGCTTCCGGAGTGAGCCCCTGCCTGCCTGCCTGCGGGGCACTGCGGTGTCTCCCTGAGACCCTGCCCCCATCAGATCCTCAGCGTCCAGTGCAGGCTCTTGTTTCCCAGTTCCAAGCTGGGCCCTCGGGCATCGCGGTGTATGCTCCCACGACTTTGTGCACTCTTTCAATAGAGGAAGAAGAGACTTCCTGGAAGTGGCGGATTTTAGGACCGTCCCTCACCCCTGGACAGTGAGATCTGTCTTCTGGGACCAGAAGCAGCATCACTCGTCATCACCCAAAAGGTACCGTGCTCCATCTCGCTCAGACGAGCACCCAGGCCAGTGACACCACAGCATTCAGGAGACACTCCTGTCCTTCAGGGCGTGGCTGGCCTGTGGCTGCATCACTCCAATCTCTGCCTCCATCTTTGTTTTTTGTTTTTTTTCAATAAATTTATTTGTTTATTTTTGGCTGCGTTGAGTCTTCGCTGCTGCTCGCGGCATTTCTCTAGTTGCAGCGAGCAGGGGGGGCTACTCTTCGTCGCGATGCATGGGCTTCTTATTGCGGTGGCTTCTCTTGTTGCAGAGCACGGGCTCTAGGCGTGTGGGCTTCAATAGTTGTGGCTCGCGGGCTTAGTTGCTCCGCGGCATGTGGGATCTTCCTGGACCAGGGCTCGAACCCACATGCCCTGTGTTGGCAGGCAGATTCTTAACCACTGTGCCACCAGGGAAGCCCTCTGCCTCCATCTTCGCATGGTCTTTTCCTTGTGTTTCTCTGTGTCCTCTTCTCTTCACATAAGGACACCAGTCATTGGATTTAGGGATTGCCCCCAATCCAGGATGATCTCATCCTGAGATCCTTAACTAACTACATCGGCAAAGACCTTATTTCCAAATAAGGTCACATTCTGAGTTTTGGAGTAGACATGAGTTTTGAGGGACACCGTCAACCCACTGCATTCTGGATGGCAGAGAGAAGACAGGATCATGAAGTAGAGTTCTCGTGGTAGCCTTTTGTCATGGGGGTAGTGAGTTCCACCAGCTGTGTCCTCAGAAAACAGAGGATGTCGGGATGGAGGGGCTGGCCTAGCCAAACGCACTTGAGCCCACTGCTCCCGGAATGTATTGCTGACCCCAGGCATCTTAGAAGCGCAGCCTCCATGGGTTTCCAAAGAATGCTTTGGAAAGTGGGTCCTACCGAGAGAAATATGACTTGGAAAACTCAAAGAGCAGTCTTGCAAGTCAAGCCACAGAGCTGCAACCTCACAGGCTCCAATAGGCACAGGAGTAGAAATGCTCAACTGATGGATTTGCACATTTCACCTGCTCAAAGCGGAGGTTTACACTACGGCTAACAGGACGTGCCAATTTAGTGTTGGGTTATTATTATTGTTGTTGTTATTGTAATGCCCTGCTGTGTCCTGGGAACACTCGTTGTGTCACTGAGGGTCACTAGACATGGTGGGCTGTGACAGTTGCCCACCTATATCCCCACAAGGGGCTGGATTGTGGTGGGTCATGGCCGGAACTACTGCAGGCCCAATGACTCCTAGGACATGAGACATGGAACATGGAACATGTCACTTAGTTGTAGTTTCCTTACACAGTACTGCTTAGACCCTTGTCTGCTGATGTGCCCCCAGCCCATCCTCGTAGTATAAAATGATGAATTCTTGGCTCTGAGCTTCTCTGACCTGGTGGATTACTCCTCCATGAAGGCTGCACTGACTATTAAATTTTGGACCTGCCTCTTTGAGCATATAGGAAAGCCACGGGTGTTTTGTTCCCTTACGTTTAACCTTATCTCAGGAATATCTTTTGCACTGTTTGCTACTCAGTGGCATACTGAAGGGGACTGAATTCACGCTTTTAATTCCAGTCTGTTTTAGACTCTGTGGTCTGACCCTACTCCCAAAACCATGCCCGAATCAACCTCCATGGCTGGGGGTTGGAATAATCTATTTGATTTTAGCCCATCTGGCTTGAACCTTGCATGGGGTGGGGAGGGGACGGTGGAGTCAGTCTCTCAACCACAGAGCTGAGTGGTATGGGAAGTTTGTAAAGACGTTTGGAATTCTATGCCTTGAATAAAGGGAGGTAATGCTGGAGGAAGTAGCAGATGGCTACTTCATTCATGGGTGTTTTCTAGATTGTATGTACTCTTTACATGCCCTGACCAGATACTTGCAGATTTCAGTGTTTCCATTTCTTGATGACCTTTTTCTTCATAGTGAGAAGTATAAGTCTTTTTTTTTTTTCCTGGCAAATAACATTTCTCCTTTATTTTATGCTGCTGTACCTCCATGTTCTTTTTTTTTTTTTAACATTTTTATTGGAGTAAAATTGCTTTACAGTGGTGTGTTAGTTTCTGCTTAATAACAAAGTGAATCAGCTCTACATATACATATATCCCCATATCTCTTCCCTCTTGCATCTCCCTCCCTCCCACCCTCCCTATCCCACCCCTCTAGGTGGTCACAAAGCACTGAGCTGATCTCCCTGTTCTATGCGGCTGCTTCCCACTAGCTATTTTACATTCGGTAGTGTATATATGTCCATGCCACTCTCTCACTTTGTCCCAGCTTACCCTTCCCCCTCCCCGTGTCCTCAAGTCCATTCTTTATGTCTGCGCCTTTATTCCTGTCCTGCACCTAGGTTCTTGAGAACCATTTTTTTTTTTTTTAGATTCCATATATATGTGTTAGCATATGGTATTTGTTTTCCTCTTTACTTCACTCTGTATGACAGTGTCCAAGTCCATCCACCTCACTACAGATAACTCAATTTTGTTTCTTTTTATGGCTGAGTAACATACCATTGTATATACGTGCCACATCTTCTTTATCCATTCATCTGTTGATGGACACTTAGGTTGCTTCCATGTCCTGGCTATTGTAAAGAGAGCTGCAATGAACATTGTGGTACATGACTCTTTTGGATTTATGGTTTTCTCAGGGTATATGCCCAGCAGTGAGATTGCTGGGTTGTATGGTAGTTCTATTTTTAGTTTTTTAAGGAACCTCCATACTGTTCTCCATAGTGGCTGTATCAATTGACATTCCCACCAGCAGTGCAAGAGGGTTCCCTTTTCTCCACACCCTCTCCAGCATTTATTGTTTCTAGATTTTTTGATGATGACCATTCTGACTGGTGTGAGGTGATACCTCATTGTAGTTTTGATTTGCATTTCTCTAATGATTAGTGATGTTGAGCATCCTTTCATGTGTTGTTGACAATCTGTATATCTTCTTTGGAGAAATGCCTGTTTAGGTCTTCTGCCCATTATTGGATTGGGTTGTTTATTTTTTTGATATGGAGCTGCATGAGCTGCTTGTAAATTTTGGAGATTAATCCTTTGTCAGTTGCTTCATTTGAACATATTTTCTCCCATTTTGAGGGCTGTCTTTTCATCTTGTTTATGTTTTCCTGTGCTGTGCAAAAACTTTTAAGTTTCATTAGGTCCCATTTGTTTGTTTTTATATCCATTTCTCTAGGAGGTGGGTCAAAAAGATCTTGCTGTGATTTATGTCATAGAGTGTTGTGCCTATGTTTTCCTCTAAGAGTTTTATAGTGTCTGGCCTTACATTTAATCCATTTTGAGTTTATTTTTGTGCATGGCGTTAGGAATTGTTCTAATTTCTTTGTTTTACATGTAGCTGTCCAGTTTTCCCAGCACCACTTATTGAAGAGGCTGTCCTTTCTCCACTGTACATTCTTGCCTCCTTTATCAAAGATAAGGTGACCATATGTGCGTGGGTGTATCTCTGGGCTTTCTATCCTGTTCCATTGATCTATATTTGTGTTTTTGTGCCAGTACCATACTGTCTTGATTACTGTAACTTTGTAGTATAGTCTGAAGTCAGGGAGCCTGATTCCTCCAGCTCCGTTTTGCATTCTCAAGATTGCTTTGGCTATTCAGGGTCTTTTCTGTTTCCATACAAATAGCAAAATTTTTTGTTCTAGTTCTGTGAGAGATGCCATTGGTGGTTTGATGGGGATTGCATTGAATCTGTAGATTGCTTTGTGTAGTAGAGTCATTTTCACAATGTTGATTCTTCCAATCCAAGAACATGATATATCTCTCCATCTATTTGTATCATATTTAATTTCTTTCATCAGTGTCTTATAATTTTCTGCATACAGGTCTTTTGTCTCCTTAGGTAGGTTTATTCCTAGATATTTTATTCTTTTGGTTGCAATGGTAAATGAGAGTGTTTTCTTGATTTCACTTTCAGATTTTTCATCATTAGTGTATAGGAATGCAAGAGATTTCTGTGTATTAATTTTGTATCCTGCAACTTTACCAAATTCATTTATTAGCTCTAGTAGTTTTCTGGTAGCATCTTTAGGATTCTCTATGTATAGGATCATGTCATCTGCAAACAGTGACAGCTTTAATTCTTCTTTTCCAATTTGGATTCCTTTTATTTCTTTTTCTTCTCTGATTGCTGTGGCTAAAATTTCCAAAACTATGTTAAATAATAGTGGTGAGAGTGGACAACCTTGTCTTGTTCCTGATCTTAGTGGAAATGGTTTCAGTTTTTCACCATTGAGAATGATGTTGGCTGTGGGTTTTTTCATATATGGCCTTTATAATGTTGAGGTAAGTTCCCTCTATGCCTCCTTTCTGGAGGGTTTTTATCATAAATGGGTGTTGAATTTTGTCAAAAGCTTTTTCTGCATCTATTGAGATAATCATATGGTTTTTCTCCTTCAATTTGTTAATATGGTTTATCACATTGATTGATTTGCGTATATTGAAGAATCCTTGCATTCCTGGGATAAACCCCACTTGATCGTGGTGTATGATCCTTTTAATGTGCTGTTGGATTCTGTTTGCTAGTATTTTGTTGAGGATTTTCACATCTATGTTCATCAATGATATTGGCCTGTAGCTTTCTTTGTTTGTGACGTCTTTGTAAGGTTTTGATATCAGGGTGATAGTGGCCTTGTAGAATGAGTTTAGGAGTGTTCCTCCCTCTGCTATATTTTGGAAGAGTTTGAGAAGGATAGATGTTGGGAAGTATAAGTCTTATTTTGTTTTTCTGAGACCTGGGAGCAGTTGTGGATAGCTCTGCTCACAGGTATAGATGTTTCATTTGATTATTCAGTGCATAGCTGAGCCATGTTCTGCTGTAAGCACCGGAGATACAGAGAAGGGAAAGTCTCTATTAATTGGGGTAACACGAGCTGCTGTAACACAAGACCTCAAATCAGAGAAGCCGAATGTATCAGCCATTTGTGAGAGTTCTGAGGGGCGCCCTGCAGGTTGGCAGGTGGCTCTGCTCATTCAGGGACGTTGGCTGATGCTGGGCTTTGCAGTTTTCCACACATGGCTTTCAAGGTCACCCTCATCCTTGGCACTCCAGCCAGCAGGAAGAGGGGAAAGATTGTTGGTGGGGGCTGAGGGTTGGGGTGGAATACAGGAACCAGGCTTGGAAATAGCTCTCATCACTTCTGCTCACATTCCTTTCTTCTGGAAAGTTCCTACCTGCCCTATGAGGACACACTTAATTTAATGGGGAAGATCAGCATGTGAATCAAAGGCAGAGGAAGAGCAGGTCTTAAGCAGTAATTTTCTACCTCACCGCCTACATTTTACAATTCCAAATTGTCCCAACATTAGGAACAACTCAAAAGGGAAGAACTCTAAGATGGAAACCCATTGCAGCCTAACACATGCAACAAGGTCATATTTTAAAATTTTTATTTCCCCCTTATATCTGTTTCTAATTAGTTCTTTCTTTCTTTTTTTTTGGTATGCGGGCCTCTCACCGTTGTGGTCTCTCCCGTTGTGGAGCATAGGCTCTGGACGTGCAGGCTCAGTGGCCATGGCTCACGGGCCCAGCCGCTCCATGGCATGTGGGATCCTCCCGGAGCGGGGCACGAACCCACGGCCCCTGCATCGGCAGGCGGACTCTCAACCACTGCGCCACCGGGGAAGCCCAGTTATTTCTTATTGTTAGTGATGATGTTAAATTTTATTTACCTCATTGCAGTTCCTGGTCATTCTTTGTCTCTATTCCTTGGAAAAAACCAAATCCAAGCTTGTACTGGAGATTTATAATGTTGTTGGTTCAGATTTCCATCCCCCTCCCAACTTAATTACCACAACAAACCTGTAAAGGGCTGTTAATATTTCCATTTTATAGACATGGACACGGAGAACTTAGGAAACGTCAAGATCGTGCATCAGTAGAGATAGAGCTGTGTGTTTGTTAGGGTCACACCAGTTACTGAACAAGCAAACCTCTAAATTTCAGACATTTGTTTCTTACTCATGGGATAGCCCAACTGGGGGTTCCCAGGTGGTGGGTGACTTTTGTCCCCTGGCTCCTTCTTTTTTTTTTTTTAATATTTATTTATTTATTTTGGCTGCACCTGGTCTTAGTTGCAGCATACGGACTCTTAGCTGCAGCATGTGGACTTCTTACTTGTGGCATGCATGCGGGATCTAGTTCCCCAACCAGGGATCGAAACTGGGCCCCCTGTATTGGGAGTGTAGAGTCTTACCCACTGGACCACCAGGGAAGTGTCCCCCCCCCCCCCCCCCCCCCCCCCCCGGCTCCTTCTGTCTTGTGGTTCTGCTATTCTCTGGGACCTTGGAGCACTCAGCATCCAGCTGGCTTCCACCCAAACTCAGGTCTTTTCATTATTCTGGAATCCCGTCTTTTCTCATGAATATACAGTGTCACACATACACTCGCATTTGGTGACTTTTATATTTTTGTATTGTCTTGGTAAACTATGCCATTACCAGCATTTTAAAAACAAAGTTTGTAAACCTTAATGTAGGCTTTTTTTGCCTCCCAGTTTTTAATTTTCAAACAATAGCAGAGAAGCCATATATTTTTCTCACTCTCAAATATTAGCCTCATATTTCCCTTTAGCTTTTTTTCCAGCAAAACTACATTTTTTGACAATGTCTGGGATTTTTTTGCATTGCTCCCCTTCGCGTTTCCCACCTCAAGGGTTGCTTCTGTAGGTGTTTTGACAGATGCCTGGCTCAAACAGGCTCCCATGGAGAATGGATATTTCTTGGCTCTTGTGTGTTACTGTTCAGGCTATTAACAGCTCCCTAAATGGATTCACCACAGTCAGCTTTCAAGTCACCACTGGCCTTTTCAAGTTTGTCAGCCACAGGTGGGGGTATTTCTAGCCCTTCCTAAAGCTCTCTGAACCTTGTTCCACATTTAGCTGTTTCTTATGAAAACCCTAGACTGGTTAGGGGAAAAAAATTTTCTCCCTAGTCCTGGGATCGAGAATTTGAAAGGAAATGTCTATAGTGTATCATTTTTGATTCTTTCTTAGTGTGTTACTCTGGTGCCCAAGATGAGGGGCTTGAGATTTGATAGCCAGGGAGGATGAATGAACAAGAGGATGAAAGGTTAAAGGTAAGCCCACTATGTAGTGAGCTATTCCCTGCCAATTAGCTTTATCCCAGGACTGTGTCAGCATCATATTTATTCTCTGGACACCTTTTCTCCAAGACTATCATTGTTAGTCACGTGCTTCCAAGAAATGTACCATTTTGCCTGGTTATTCACAAAACTTGACTGCTGAATGAAGAGGCGCCCTGCCGCAGTGCAGGGACTCTGGGACAAACACTGGCCATTGCAGATTTGACTCACTACCCACACTGGCCCCACCAGAGGCAGAAGGCAATGGTGGCCAGGGCCACTCCTTTCTTAAAATTGAGGGCTTGACATTGGGCTGAGCTCAGAGGTTTAATCCACTCCTCTGTCTCGGCTTGGTGTACCCTCAGACTGGTGAGAGGTGGGTGGCTCCTGCCCAGGGAGACCTTGGTCAGGAGGTTCACCTTGCAAGGCCTTAGGTGTGAGGTAGGTCTAACATCTCTCTGGAAATTCCCAAAGTTGAACCTCTGGGTCGCTGGGATGCAAACAAAACACATTTGATGAAATGGATATGTGTGGAAAGCAATGCTTAGCCTCTCTGTATTATGTTTCTAGTTGTTCTATAATTATTACATCATGGTAATTACTGAATTTCCTAGATTCTAAGATATCACTGACTGTAAAACACTATCAATTGAATAGCAGTATTTTTGGTGTGTTGAGGAGGAGAACAAAATCCTACTGTTTAAAATGTGCAGTTTGACTGCAAAACACATTCCGAATTTTAGAAATGATAAAACGTGATAAAATGGTCATATTTTAGCTCAAGGAAATATGTTAGAAAAGAATATGTTTCTGCTCCAGACTACAGCAAAACCAGCTCCTTGGGTAGCTGGAGACGCTTCCTTTTTTCCAGGTTAGTTATCCCTTTTCTGGCAGTGGTTTTTGGTCTGCAATTATAGGAGCGGGCAAAAGCCAGTGGTTTTAGCACTGAGGCTCCTGCAGGGCGATTTGTGGCTGTAATTTCTTGCTGTTGTCTGTTCTGCCTCCCACCTAGCTTGCACTGAAACACGCTGTGAGCCAGCGGACCCCTAGGGAGTGAATTTGCAGGAAGATAAATTCCCCGTCCCTGCCTACATTTGAATATGGTGGAAACTGAATAGAATACAGATCACCCCCAAATTGAATTCTGCGTACCTGCTCTGCTAAGTAGAAAATTGCATATCAAATAGGTTCCTGGACTCAGCTGTGTCTAGATACAAAGCTTGCTTCCAGTTTTTAATGTTCTCAGTCATTCAGGCATGTGAAACCCGTTTGCCCTAATCATTTCAGGATCTCAGGCATTTTACTGAGGGGGAAGTTATCACTTTTTACTGCCAACTCCTATCCCTGCCCTACCCCACAGTATTCTCGAGGATGCTGTGTTTATCTCTGTTACAGTATTAGCACCCTCAGTTGGAACTGCTTGGGTGTAGGGACTAGGTCTCATTTTTGCAGTAAGCATTTAGTATTAGTAGCAGCACACATCATTGTGCGATAAATGTATGTTAAATGCATGAGGGCAGGGAGAACTGGCTGGCATTAGAACCTCTAAAGATCCTTCTCACGTGGACTTAGCCCTGGAAGGAAGCCCATTGCCCCTCTCCTTCTGTGTACGGCACGTGGGTAAGATGCTAACTTGTGTCTGATTGGCGTTTGAGTATAGTTTTCTCCTTGATGTAACTCCTCATTACGCCCTTTGTCTCTGTTTCCTCTAAACACTGGTAGATGCTGGGGCTAGAGGAAGCTGCAGAGGCTGGTTGTGCCATTGCAGCCATGCCAGTTCTGTTCAGTCTCCAGGCGGCCACACAATTCCACAAAGCAGGAAGGAAGATGCCAATCACAAAGTGAAAATGCAAGGACACTCAGGTTCCATACAGGATCAGTGCCAGTTGTTGGCAGATTGGGTGTCTCCAAGCAGGGGATTATTTGGGGACCATCAGGAAGATCAAGGATGCTTCCCTCAGTGGTCTAACAGCACATAGGTTTTCACCATTAGTGCTTTGCTCCTTTGAGGCTGAAACCTTTTTTTTCAAGAGTCTTAAGTAAAATAAAACTCCACGTCAGGGACTTGTGTGGAGAGGGCATAAACTGCGTGTCAAAGAAATTAAAACACGAAATCTGAATTTTGTCCTGAGATGGCTTTGCGGAGAGGATCCTTTGCTTGCATTCTGAGACTTGTGTGGCTCTCCCCTGGGCAAGGGCCTAGGGGTGGGGCCTGAGCTGTTTGATTGGCAGAGTACAGAATCTGGGGTAAGAGGCCCCCCCTTGATTTTCTCTCTGGGTCTCATGGTTTAGTCAGGCAATTCTCACTGCTTCCTGTTGGGGTGGTTTTCCCTGGGGGGTGCTACATTATGGAAACTGGAGGGGCATTTTTGCTTGTGACAAGGTTCAGGGGGCTCTGCTGGCATTTAATGAGCATGGCCTAGGGACCCTGCATCCTGCAGTGCATGAGGTAGTACTGCCCATGGATGGATTGCCCTGGGTCCTGCCGGACTTTCAAATGTCCCATGGGACTTTCTTTTTCATTTGTTTGTTTTAATTTTTAAAATTAAATATTTATTTACTAAAAGGTGATTACCCTGAATATTTAAGTTACTGTGACTATTTCTTTCCTTTTTGAGCATAGATCAGGTTTCTAATTGTGTTTGGTGCTCCTGGGGTCTTTTCACTGATGCCTTTGCAAGTGTACAGCCAAGTAGACACCGCAACCCAAGCAGCCTCCAGAATTTCAAAATTTACACGCAGGGAATGTAACGGTTCATCTCGAAATTTACATAAGCCTTGAAATCTTGGGAAGAATGACCTAAAAACAACAAAAATAATGCAGTAGATGTTTGTGTTTATAATACTTACAATTTGAGCAATTACAACCACGCATTACATAGTTTCTACCAGTGAACCTTGACAAAGGCCATGCCCAGCACTGCTTAAGGAAACACACAGAGTTACTGACCAAGGACACCATTGCCCTGTTCAAAGGGCAAGAACGTGGCAAAATTAGGCCATATGTTCTGCAGAAAGAGCTTCATAATATCCTTTTTGTCATCACCATCCTTTGAACATGTCATCCACAGGAAGAGAATTCTAACCCATGATACTTTGGGTTAAACCACAGCATTTAGCATGCCATTCATTCCCGAGGAGTTTCTCCATGCCCGCCTGTGTCTTCAATGACAGTCTCTAAGAAGCTGTATAAGAAGGACAAAGATTACATCTTGTCTTTTACATTTGGAAGGGTTTTCCTTTGCATGGAGTGCGTTGGGATTATGAAAAGGAAGGAAACAGAGAGTAGAAATCCCAGATTCCTTTTCTTTCATTTACTTGTTCATGAAACAAAATAATTATTGAGTTGTATCACACACGCCACGTCGACACTCAGAGCTGGTGAGCGATGCACATTCGTAGTCTCATGTTGTTTCCTGCCATGGGACTTGCATACGGGTGAAAATACTCTCTGTTTTCCACGTGCACGGGTGTGAGCTACTCTAAATTTTCTGAAGGCAGCCACCATATAAATCATTTTGCTTGGAACTTGACTGAGTTAGAGCTGGAAAGTCACTTGTGGGGTTTGACTTACCAGTGTAGTCACCTTGTCCACTCACCTCTATGGCTTTCGTGTTCATGAAGTCTCTAAGGACAGGAGCAAGCATCTGACTACTGCATTACGTCCTCCAGTATTGCCTTCTCTGAGATTTTCTGTGTTGAAATATATGTACATTTTATTGCAAATTTATTTTCCCCTTTTTATTACAGTTTTAGGGCGCTGTGACGATTATTTTTAAAATTAAGTTTGCGTTAGGATGTATATATATTATATATATTTTATATCATCTTTGAAACTTTTTCACCTTGCAAAACTGAAACTCTATACCCATTAAAAAACACCCCCTGTTAACCACCATTCTGCTTTCTGTTTCTATGAATTTGACTACTTTATGTACCTCCTATAAGTGGAATCATGAGGAATTTGTCTTTTTGTGAGTTTTTTATTTCACTTAGTGTCCTCAAGGGTCATCTGTGTTGTAACATATGACAGGACATCCTTCCTTTTTAAGGCAGAATAATATTCCACAGTATGTACAGACCACATTTTGTTTTTCCATTCATCATCAATGGACGTTTGGGTTATTTCCACCTCTTGCCTATTGTGAATAACGCTGCTATGAACACGAGCTCCTGCTTTCATTTCCTTTGGATGTATACCCAGGGTGGGATTGCTGCATAATATGGTAATTATACTTAAGTTTTTTGAGGAACCTCCATGCTATCTTTCATAGTGGCTGCACCATTTTACATTCCCACCAACAGTGCACAAGGGTTCCAATTTCTCCACACCCTCGCCAGCACTTAATATTTTCTGGTCTTTTTTTTTTTGATAGGAGCCACCTTAATGAGTGTTTTTATAGACTATATTTTATATGTATTCTATTTTAAGATAGTAAAGGGGTAGTTAAAAAATGCTTGCTATCAAAAGCGTTTGAGGACAGCTGCTCTAGTGTTTTTCTGCATGACAAGACAACAGTCTTGTTAACCTACAACAGTATCTTTGAAAATTCGTTAGAAAACAACTATCCCTTCCTACTCTCTAATGATGCTCTTCTTTTCCCATAGCTGACCCTTGGCACCAGCTTGGTCTAGTGTGGCCTCTGTGGTTTTCCTTTGTTCTGTGCGGAATTAGGCATTTTTCAGTATGTTTTTTCCCCCTCTGCAGTAATTAGTGATCTCTTTCTATTAAGTAGGAAACCAGAATTGCTGTTTTGGCACGGAGCACTTGAACTTACATACAACATTAATGAGTAATGTTTCCATGACTGACCAAGCGTGAATTTCCTGGTGGAAACATGTCTCAGAGACACAACAGAATAAACCGCAGTTGGGGTTCTGGGGTTTTCACCTGCTGTATACTTGTTGGCCATATAAGTTATGACAATGCAAGTTAATGTTATCATTGGGAGTGTTGAAAGGTAGAGTATTTCATTTAGAACATTATGGGGTAAAGATGGGTAATAAATGGACATCCTGTTCTATAGACGGATGTGGAAGGAACTTGGTTGGACTGTTTGCCCCAGGACCTCAGTCTCGAGGTGTACTTTATGAAGCCTTTTATGCATTAACCCTGGGCTCATTCAGAAGTTTTCCCCGCCTCACCTTTGGTGGTCTCCTCTGTGCTCTAACGTGGAAACCCGTTACAAGGACTGACCTGGGATGTATTTTGTAGCTAATGTTTCCTTAGTAAACTTCCGTATAGGTCCCCCAAAGAAATTTTTCTGTGATGTGTCAGGGACCAAAAATATATATAAAAGAAAATCATTACAGTATTTCACTTGAGATTGTGCAGATAATGATAAGTTCCTTTTTTTTTTTTTTGGAAGAATTTATGGCTATTCAGTTAAACAGCCACCAAACAACCTGGAACCCACCACTATTTCCAAATGTGCTGTGTTGGTGTTTGTAGCTCACCGTATGTTTGAAGTATGACATAATCCTTATGGAACACATTCAATTTGTTGCTTCCCAACTTCAATAGAAGCAGTTAAGTCTGTCTCCTTTTAGACAGATTGTTAATGAAAAGGTAGCTGAACAATCATTTTCTTGTAATATGCAATTCTGTCTCCTTAAATACAGGAGCCTGACAGAACCATTCAGCACTTAATACTTTCTCTCTACAACTGAACTCTCTCTGACCCTCTGAAACTAACAACTGGAGCAAAAAGAGAAGAAAGGGGGGAAAGTTAGCTGAAAATAAAAACTCACCTGTAACACATATAATCCTGAAAGTTGAGTGGAAAGTATATTTTACCTTATTGTTTTTAGATAATGTATGAATAATTGCCTTCTGCAGCCAGATCTGTTTTTATTGATTTTAAAGTATTTCATGATGTTGGTGCAATGCTTAGAAAATGGTGAGACTGTCTGAAAGATTGAGAATTTAGAGTCCTGAGCTTTCCTCTCATTTAGCAATGAGTCAGTGCTGCTGATTATGGCACAGATGCATGGTGCTCCCTCTTCCAACAGGGCCACGCAGGAGAAAACAAAGAGATTGGCCATCGGTCCAAAATAAGTGTGTGATTTTACCTTATTTTATTTTACTTTACTTTAGTTTTTTGCTTTTTAACACACTTTAATATTTTAAATATTTTTAATATTTTTTTTGATAAGACTGTGTAACCTAAAGAAAAGTTGAAAAATGGTGTAGTGCACAGCCTATAATCACCAAGTAATTTTACAATTAACTTTTTATAAAATTATATTTTATTTATTTATTTATTATACAGCAGGTTCTTATTAGTTATCTACTTTGCACATATTAGTGCAGATATGTCAATCCCAATCTCCCAGTTCATCACACCACCACCACCCCCAATTTAATTTTATATTTATTTATTTGTTTATTTATTTTAATAATTTTCCCAAGAGTTTCTTGAATAGAATTGAGCAAAGACAGCTTTTCATCCCATTTTAAAATACAAATAAAATATTCAACAAGGTCTTTAGAACATAGTGTAGAATAGCAACTGCTGGTGTTTATTGAGTGATTACTCTATGCCATCCCATACCCAGGTTATCTGCGGACCTCACTAGTGAGAGGTGGATGGGTCATGATGAATACCCCCATTTGACTGATGCAGAAATGTGGGTCAGAGAGGTTAATTAACTTGCCTAAGATCACCCAGCAATTTTGTGGTAGAGCCAACTTTTACACTCAAGAAGGCAAAGTCTCAAGTCAAGATGCTTAACCCCTATACGATGCCGCATGACAGCAGGAGATCACTTCCCACAGTAAAACCTCGTCACTTCAGATTACATTGGAGATCTGGGGGAGGAGCTGTCTGAATGACAGAATGTGTGAAAAGAAATGCAATCTTACACCTCCAAGGAGATGTGTACAGAATAAATTAATATGGGTTTTAAAATTAGGCAAGCAGGGAGTTCCCTGGTTGTCCAGTGGTTAGGACTCAGCTCTTTCACTGCTGTGGGCTCAGGTTCAATCCCTGGTTGGGGAACTAAGATCCCACAAGCTGCGTGGCATGGCCAAAAAATTCAGTAAATAAATAAAATTAGGGAAGCAGTCTTGACAATCTCATTTTATTGTAAAGGAAAATAGTTGGTTTTAAAATAACAAAGCATTTAATTTTAAGTGTCTTACTTTCATGATTCTAATCCATGGTTTCTTGTAGTACAGATCTAAACTATTCGCTTGTTGATTAAATAAACATCGTGCCGTGTGGACCACGTAAGTGCCGTGCAGACATGTAAGTTACATGTGGTGGAATCTTTGAGAGTGTAGACTCCAGGCTCAGGGCTGGGTTCAAAGGCTCGTATAATGTCCCAGGGTGGAGGACTAGATGGACCCAGAGGTATTCAGCCGGCCTTCGCACAGTGCCTGGAGCGGAGAAGAGGCTCAACTGATGTGGAGTCATCACTAGTACCACCGAAATGAGGACTCGGGGCTCACGGAGCGAGCAGGAGACAGGGATGCAGCAACTAACTGCCTTCTGTAGTGAATGGATGTGTGCGATCATATTGGAGGCGGTGAGTCTGGAAAGGCGGGATGTGGCCCGACCCTGGGCAGCCTTGGGACAGCGTTTGGGCTCCATTCTTTGGTACTAGGGAGCATGGAAGGTTCTTGAGGCTGGAGTGATAAGGTAGGATTTAGGAGTGATTTGATGGAGACACAACAGAGACCTTGTCTGGAGGAGGGGAACAAAGAGAAAGGAGACAAGAGCGGGACTAATGCTCCCCGTGCCTGTCAGGCACACCCAGGTAGGGGCACCTGGGGGCCTTTGGCACATCAGGCCACCAGGCTGTTCCCACCACATGGGAGACCACGTAGCTCACAGGGCCTGACTCCCTGCTCACCAAGTGACCGCTCGTTGATCTTCTCTCCAGGTTACTCACAGACAGAGAACGCAATGGCTACACTAAACAGGGGCTTTAGGCCACTCGACAGTTATGTTTCACGCTGTGAACTGGTAAGTCTGGGTGTAGTTGAACATGGCATTGCTTCGTTAGTGTGAGTCAGCATCCCAGCCCCGCACCCTCTGACACTGCACACATCTGGGCTGCCCAGCTGGAGGCCAGCCCCAGACCGCAGAGAACTCACCAAGGTAAATGCCACCCACGGGCTTTCCTGGGGGCCCAGCTGCACATGGTGAGTTACTGTGTGAACTACTGGAGTCATCCCTGTGTCTCTGACTTTTCTCCTGAATTCTAGACCCACGTTTCCATTTGCCCTTTAGGGGTCCATCTTGTGGATGCATCTTCAGTTGAACTCGTCCCACCCACACCCGACTTGATAAGACCAACCCCTGGCCCTTCCTCCCCACATGTGACAGCCCCTAGCACCTCCTCCCTTCACTTATGACCCTGCTCTGTGACCTGGCAGAAAGTCCAGTTCCTCCAAGGCCTGTGACCCCTGATGCTTTCTCCTGGGTTCAGCCCTTGCCAACAGCACTTGACTTTCATAGACTTTATCTCTAGGTGTTCCTTAAGGTCTTTAAACCAGTCTCCCCCTTTGGGGGGAAGGGTCTCAGCTTTGGCTTCCTTTGGCAAGACCACTGCCCCATTCTTGTGTCCTCCTCACCCCTCCCTTGGGACCCATGCAAATTCCACACCTGCAAATTGCCTCAGTTTGACCTTTGGACCTCTCCATGTGGATAGACAAAAGTCATGGCCAAAGTCAAAATTATTGACCCCTCAAATCTGTGTTTTCTTTGACGTTCTTGAAGTTTTAAAAATGGCGTTAGCTTTTGTCTGTTTACTCAAGGTAGAAACTTGTCCCTCTCTTCTTTTTGGACACCAAGCCGGAGGTGAATCCTCTTCTTAAATATCACTCACAGCCCCGGATCTCTGTCCATCAGTTCCACTCAGAACTTGGGTTGGTGCCCAAGTACAGGGATGGCCTTTAGCTGGTCTCCCTGCCTCTGTTCTTCCTCTTTTCTAACGCCATCACAGTCATGCTCCACACTGCTGCTCTACAGAATACTTATCATCTCTTCTTCCTACGCAAGGAAACAATAGCAGCAGCAAGCAAGCAACCAACAAAACACGTAAAACCTCCTTGGTGGCCCTCCGTTGCCGGCAGGGTGAACTGGATTCACAGTAAAGGATGTTCATCACTTGGCCCTGACTTTCCAACCCCTTCCCCTGTGTTACAATTCAGCCACACCACCTGCCACTGTGCCTCTGTTTCCTGAGAAAGCTGTGCATTTGTGATTTGTTTTGTTTTCAAACGTACCTTTGTGCTTTGACACTTGCTGGGGATGCCACTTCTCACACCCCGTCCCTTCGTTTGCTTGTTGAACTCATGTTCACCAAGGCTTGGTTCAAAGGGGCACTGGCAGACGTTCTTTTCTCTCTGTCTTCACGGTGACAGGAATGCAGTGATACTCACATTGTGTTGCGCTTGCTTGCCTCCCAGGTAGCCTAAGTAGCCTCTGAGCTGCTGGAGGGTAGGTCCTGTGCATTACTGTATTTGCACAGGTGCTCAGTGCTGTGCATGGCCCCAGTGGTCATTGAGCAAGGAGGGGGGATGGAGGAAGGGACAGTGGCAAGGCTTGGGAAATGGAATGGGTGGCAGTATGCCATGGATGGGGGGTGGGCATTAAGAAATGTAGAGAACAGCCAGGATCCATGAGCTGTAACAGCTCAAAACTTTGTGATTGACTTTTATATGCCATAGAACCTTGCCCTGTTGGCAACAATTTTGGGAAAAGCCTCAGCCCTAATGCTTTAAGTACATTGCTGTAATTTGGCTCTTCATAAAATGGCCTTTAAATTGTGTTTTGAGGCTGGGAAGTGCACATTAATGACGTGCTTAACTGTACAGCCGCAGCGAAACAGGAATCTAGGCCTATCTGTATGCAAATGCAATGCTTCAAGTTCATTATTGCTATTAGGAAATGGAAATACGGCCAGAGCAGAAATAACAGTATATTTCCCTCTGCCTATGTGGTGTTTTGTCAATGGGGCTTCTGGAGGACTATGCATTTACTAACCCATTAAAATGAGCGATTTTATATCCTAATGTAACATTAAAGGAATTTAAGGATCTGCCTAGGAGATATACTTGTTTAAACCTATATTAATGTCTCTATTGGTTCTGTTGGCTAGGTTAGTGATATATTATTGGAGAAGAAAATGTCCCGGGTTGCGTGTATACTTTCTAAATCTCAATGTATTTATTTTCTGACAAGGTGTAGAGCTGATTTTCTTCTCTTCTGTCCAAAGTATAAGACGTAGGGACAACATAACTGTTCTTAAATGCAAACCATACTATCAATCCTTTATTATTATTATTGTTAAAAATCTCCATCCTATTATCACATTCTCCATTTTCCTCTGATGTACTCTTGGCTTCTCCCAGCTCTCATCTGTGAGCCCATTAGTTCCTTTTCCTTAGGCCCATCAAGAAGTGTTTACTGTGGTGTTTACCAGGGCCTCCCATAGGTTGTGTGGGATCCTGGGCAAATATTCTTTCGTGGGGCCTCTGGCCATATTAACAATTTGACTGAAACATGTTAAAAATGCTTGGGCCCATTGAGGTGTATTGATTTATCAGCGAAGATTTGGAATCACGGTAGAGAAGAGATACTTACGTACTTACTTATTCTCCAACCAGTGCGTGTGAAGGTGCTTCCTCCTCTTCAGGCACCCTCTCTTCCTGTTCAAGTCTAGGCACCATCTCTTCGTTGTGTTTATGGCCAAAGGCATCAGTCCCTGATTATTCCACATCCTTCACCTTGTGGTCACTCACAACACATGGCTCTTTGGAACCTGCTTGTGTTGAAACAGTACAGCCCATCTTGCCTGTGCAGCTCCCCGGACCACTTACTGAGGGCTGGTTACACTATATTATTCACGATGTACATCGTCCCTCGAGCTGTCCAGGAACACTAGCTTCCAGGGACAATCTCTAGGGTGTTACTGTGCTTTGTCAGTGATGATTACAAATGCAACCCTGCCCCAGAGAATGCAGTAACACTTGGATGATAACTTCTTTGTGGTCATGTTAAATATACTAATTTTATAGCGTAAAGGTAGAACAGCACATCTTCCAACTGCATCTTTTAACTCTTTAGATGCTCATCGCTGCGTTCTTAGGATGTGCTCTCTCTCAGTGTTGATCACAGCTTTACACTCCACAACCCAGGGGTAGGGCGGGGTGAGAAGAGTGGTCCATTGGTTCAGGGAGTATTCCTCCCTCATCCTGTACCTAGGGAAGTACAACCATAAAGGAGTCCCACTAGATTTACTGTTATTTCTGTAAAAATGTCAACCTGAAGGTTTGCAGACAGTCTCTTGAGTTATCCCAGAGACAATGCACGAGGTATTCTCAGATAACCAGGAAGCCTGACAAATCCTGAATTATCCAAGAGCTGAAGAGTTTGTAAAAATAGCATTCTGTATGTCCCGGCCATTGTGTGTGTGTGTGCACGTGAACTCTTATAAGTGCTCAGTGGTTCTCATAATTTTCTGCACCCATTTGTGAAGTGTGCCTTGATGTTGATTTTATTTTTCCTTTGTGAAAAAGTATAATAATAGACATAAAACTTTTCGAAAGGATGTTGATGGTGAGGGAGGCTGTGTGTGTGGGGCAGGGAGTATGTGGGAATGCTCTGTACTTTTAGCTCAATTTTGCTGTGAACCTAAAACTGCTAAAACAACACACCCTGTTTAACAGGAAAAAAACATCAAATAAAAAAGGCTGGCCTGGAAGAGTGTGATGTCACCATGTTGATTGGAGCTGGAAGAGGATGTCTCCAAAGCCCCACGGTGTTGTGAGGCAATGGTTGGGGAAGTCTTAAGAGGAGATGGGTGCAGCCGCCTTAGGACCGCCTGCCATGTGGCGTGGAGACTGCAGAAGAATTGGGGCAAACCCCCCCACCCCGCCTGCCAGGGTAAAGGACACCTGCTAACACCCCAGCTGTCCCTGGGTGCTGGGGACCAGAGGCAGCACTGTGGGTGGAACACAGATGCGCAAGAGCCAATCCACAGACCTGCACACTTGGCTCAGGTCCACGGGTCAGCAGTGGCTTTTCAGGAGCTCAGAACCCTGAAATTGTCCTGTGTCTGACATGAGTGAGAATCTCCAAAATCAGCATGTCAGCACCATTCTGGCAGCCTGGTGTCACACAGACCTTTGAAACCAATATGACACTGCCATCGGTTGGAGTCATCCACTGGCCAGGCTGCCCTTCCAAAACCAGAGCCCAGCCAGGGCTCAAGACAGCCCCACAGGCATGCGTCTGATTGCTCCTTGGGGCATCTGGTTGACCCATTTCCGGACCACGGGGTCTGGAAATTAGACATGTTTGCCCTTTGGGGGTGCAAGAAGCCTGTGCTTCACTCCCCATATCTTTTCTCCACCAGCAGTTAAAATATGGGGGGCGAATACCAGCAGCATTAGGTCCTTCCTGAGATCCCCTCACACCTTTGGACTCCACTTTGCTGACTGGCCTGGCCACTGCTGCTCATCTGGTCTCACCATCAACACTCAGAGCTGCTCTGTACAGTTGTGCAGGTTGTGCATTGCACAGTGGTGCCCGTATCCAGGGGGCACCACTGACATCACAGAGGGTGCAGCTTTGTATATTTTACTACAGTAGATGGCAGTAAACTGTCTTGTTCTAACAAAGATTGGTCTATTATGATGATTTTTTGATAAATGGAAGTCTTGAAGAAGGGGGTGCCTTTTAAGAATTTGCAGGAAATCACCAATATGGGCTAGCAGTGCCTTGGGCTACACCTGTCCACTCCCTCAGCTGACCAAGCTGTGCAGGCACCTTCGTTTCCCCTGGTTAACTTCATTCATTTGTTCATTCATTCATACATTCATTTACTCATTGAAAATGACTCAATGCTAACTGTGTGCCGAAACCCTGAGCATTTTGAACGTTTTGTAAGTAGTTTCAGTACCTGTGGGGAGGTGGTCCAGGCCCCCTTGGGTGTGTCTGGTGCTGACCTGCGGGCTGTGAACAGGAAGTGCCGCTCCGGGCCACGCAGTTGAGAGGTGGGTGCCGCTCCCGCCCCACTTCCCATCTGGGGCAGATGCCCGAGACTCCGAGGCCTGGGGGAGGCCCAGCTGCAGGGCTTGGCCTGCGGTCCACCCCCTCCACGGTTGTTGTGAGAAATAAAGGGCACGACACACACAAAATGCGGGGAACAAAGCCCCTCAGTGAGTGGCCCCCGTGATGCCCGGGGCTGGGGTGTTCTCAGTGGTTACAGGTGTGGGCTCCAGACCAGGCTGCTTGGACCTGAATCCTGGGTCTGCCCCTTCTGTGCTCCCTTGGGGATGTGATTTACTCATTTATTAAATGGGACAACAGTCCCTAGGTCATAAACCTGTTGGGAGGATGATATTCAATTGAGAACCGCCTGGCACAAACACTGGGTGTCGTGGGCTGAATGGTGGCCTCCCCAAAAGGTAAAGATAATCCAGGTTGTAACTCCAGGGACCGGTGACTGTGACTGAACCCCAGGGTTATTTGGAAAAAGGGTCATGACAGATGTCATTAAGTTGCAGATCTTGAGACAAGATCATCCGGATATGCGGATAGTCCCTAAGTCCAGTGACAGATGCCCCTGAAAAAGGCAGAACAGGAAAAGGTAGATGCATAGGGAAGAAAGCCGTGAGGAGACAGAGAGGAGACAGAGGCTGGAGTGACGTAGCCAGAAGCCAAGGAACGCCGGCAGCCCCGAGAGGCTGGCGGAGGCTGGAAGAGACAAGGAAGGATCCTCTCCTAGGGCCTCTGGAGGGAGCCTGGCCCTGGAGGCACCTTGATTTCAGACTTCCAGCTTTCAGGACTGTGAGAGAATCCACTCCTGTGCTTTTAAGCCACCCAGTTTGTGGTAATTAGTTAGAGCAGCCCTAGGAGACTAATATCCTCAGTGAATATCATCTCATCGTTATTACCGATGTAATTTTCTCATGGAAAATAAGAAAAGAGAAGGTGAGTAGTCATAGATTCGAGCAGACCAGCGGTGTTGAGATGGATGGATGGACGGCGTCCCCTGAAATGGCCTAGGGCGGGGTCGGCAAACATTTCTCTGTAAAAGGCCAGATAGGCAGTGCTCATCTCAGTTACTCAGCTCTGCTTCCCGAGCATGAGGGCAGTCACAGAGAGCACGTAGATGATGAGATGTTTTGGCCGGCCTGGGGGGTCGTGTGCTCACCCCTGGTCTGGGGCAGCATCGCTCCAGGGTGCTCTGTGGGTCATGCCAGACACAACTACGTGTTACCCTCTGCAGTGAGAGAAGGATAGATGGAGGGTGTTTACAAAATTCCATGGCAATTTCATAGAGTAATTTTATGTCTATGGAGGCTAATTATGAAAAATTTAGGTGTATATTTTGTATGTCCTTCTCTTCCTTCCACTTTTCTAGGAACTTCTTACTGTTAATTTCACACAAGTGTCCCTGGGCGGCAGAATCGAAATAAAAACGTGGCCTTTGCCCACAGAGGGTTTGAGAGACTTTGGTCTGGGCAAAGACACCCTCCTACATAAGAAGGCGCTGCTTACCATAGGGAGCCCCAGAAAGTGAGGGGCCTGGGGAGACCCAGCCTTTTGGGTGGCCCAGGAGTGGAAGGGTCTCCAGCTTGGGGACCTGAGGTGGCTGAGTTTGGAAAGGACCTAGAGGCCTCATCCACGGACCCTGGCCAAGCCAAGCATTGCGTCACATCAAGTGGTGTATTGCTGGACTGAATCCACCTTGCAAAGCAGGGCAGAAGGCTGACAGCTGGCCAGCCCAGGGCACCCTGGACTCGAGGAGGGACTGGCTTTGTATGTGGGAGTCTTGGGTTCCCTCCCCACTACCGTTGACCCCTTCCAGCCCTTTCCCACCCCATGTGAGGCTCTGGAAAACCCCGGCTGCCTCATGCCATGACTGCCACCTTGGTGACGGTGGCTCCCCCAGGGCAGGGTGGAGCCTGCTTCCCCATCCTTGAGGCTGGGCCCCTGCTCTCTACTGGGCTCACAGCAGGCGCTCAGTGAACGTGGACTGAAGGGCCACTGGACACACTGATCTCCCTTCCAGTGCCGTGCCCGCCGCCTGTGTTAGGGTATCAGGTCCTGTGAGCGTGGAGGACGTGCTGAGAACGGTGAGACTGGGGGAGGGGGATGGCAGAACCCGGCAGATCTGCCATTGAGAGGAGGGAGGTTTCTGGAAGCACCACACATCCGTCCTCTTGGTCTGCATGGACGTGGGGCAGGAGGAGTCCCTCAGAGAAGAGACGGGACGCAGGGCCAGCTGGAGAGGGAGTGCAGGAGGGCAGGCAGTAGCCTTCCCACACGGCCGGGGGGCAGGAAGGCGGTGCCGCCCGCTCACCTGGAGGACCCGGGAGAGAGGCTTAGCTGAGCTGAAAGGTAGCACTGACACTCAGAGTTCGCGGGGGAAAGCACCCGCAAAGCGATGTTTGCAAAGAAACGGACCTGAGCAATGCTAGACTTTTAAGCGTCATGAAACCTGGAGGGAAGAAGACAGCCAACCAGTCCTGCTGGCTCTGGGGGCGATGGGTGATGCTTCCGCCCTTGATGATTCTCTGCAGTGAATCAGCCCACTCAGCTGTCTGGGCGCGTCTCCATAGAGTTCCTCCCCAAACTTCCCCAAGGTCCCCGCCCCCCCAGGGCCTTTTGAGAAAAAGTCAGTGCAGGTGTCACGAAGCCTGAAGCCTGGGAAGAGGCGGGATGAGGGCCAGCAGGAAGGGAAGCCCGAGGGCGAGGATTGAGTCCTGGAGACTGCAGTCCAGGACTGCAGGACACAGTCGTAGGGGGTTTGTGACTTCAAATAAAACTGGGACTGGGTTTCAGGTTGGGGGCTGGGAGACGGATCAGTGTGGACACTCAGAGCGAAACAGAACATGAAGTCAGACAAGTCTTGTCTTTTGGAACCATCTACCCTTCCATGCGCGATGTTTCAGTGTCTTTGCCATTTACCTCGGTCCTCAGGGAGGCTTTAGCTCGTGTAACAAGACCTCACATTTCAGTGACTGAGCCCCGTGGAAGCTGCTTTCTTGTAAAAGTCCAGTGAGGGTGTCCTGGCTGCTGAGCAAGGTCCATGTGGCGATTCAGGAGCCCAGGCTCCTCCCTTTGTGGGGTCCAAGGGCTCGGCTGCATTTGCATCCAGACGGGGGACGGGAGGGCAAAAGGAAAGAGAAGGGCCTCTTAGCTCCTGCATGGCTGGCCAGAACGAGGCCCCTTGCCCTCCCCAGGGTCCCCAGGGCCCTGGGGGAGTGCCCTCCTGGAGGAGGTGCCAGGGACCTGCCAGCACGTGTGTTTACTGTCCCACCAGTACCGCACATGGTGAGGCTGGGGGTGGGAGAAGCCCTTCCTCGGAAGCAGACCTGAGTTCTGCTAGAAAGGGGATGAATGCTTAGTTGGTTCTAATGACACGTGTTCCTTCCAGGGTCCCTGGACGTGAGGCCCGGTGGAAGGAGGTAGATGATAAGTTCCTGGGCATGGAAGGGCATGGCTTCCCTGGATAGGCAGAGCCAGAGGGCTACTCGGGGCAGCAGGTGACCACACCTGGGGCCTGAGTGCCTGGCTGGGGTTAGGGGAGGAGAAGGGTGTGGACATGAAGAAGGAATAGGAGACCCCAGAGACAGCCTCACCTCCCACAGAGGTTTGGAGAACATGCGGGAAGGACCTAGTGCCCTGGAGGGAGCAGCGGCTTTAGCTCCCAGCTCCTTGAAGGTGGAGGCGGCTAGAAGCCCTTACCTGGCTCCCCTTCTGTCCCTTGCTGACAGTTTCCGGGGTGAGATGGACAGTCCATGGCAAGAAGCACTTGCTCTGCTCCCCGTGGTCTGATGACACAGGTGGGCTGCCCCTTGGTCTCACAGCTCTCACAGCCGGAGATACTGATCCCAAGAAAGATCCTGCCCAGGCCGCTCAGGGAGCTGGGGTGACAGGTGGGGACCAGAGTTCTCCCAGGCCCCGTCCTCTCCCCGGGGCCCTTCTCATCCCTGGCAGAGACACCTGGCCTCTGTGTGCGGGCTGTTAGGTTCCTACCCAGCACTTCCTGTGGCCAGGGTGTCTAATCACCTTACCTATTTTTCCTCCTGGCAGTTCTGAATTTGTGGATGCCCGGTCACCTGTTTACAGACGTGGAAACTGGTTCATAGAGTGATTTAAACCCCAGACCTGAGGATACGTTCTGCGAAAGTACGGGGCGAGGATGTCTTTCCATCTGGTTTATGGCTTCCCTCGCTGAGCGGTGCTGCCCTTGGCCTTGCCGAGATTTTATAACTGGCTCTCGTTCTGGGTCAGACGGAAGCCCCCTCTGGAGTCGTAGGAGAGAGGAAGCCAGTCCCGCTTTCTGTGTGAGCCGGATCTTTTCTCTCGCCTGAATACAACAGTCATAAGTAAGACTCCAGTAAATAAATAGTTCAGTTCCCATCGAAATTGCCTATGCTGGAATTTGTGTCTTTAAAAGAAACATGAATGGTGACTGGGACAGAGCATTCTTTTACTTGAACCCAGAGGATTCTAACACAGATAGTAGAAACGTGAGAAGCCTCAGCTAAGTGTATTCTCTGGGTTATAAATTCCTGTTCTCTCTAATGCCTCTGCCTTATCTGGAGGTTCTCTTGGCTGCACTTCCTTCTTTCACTTCTGTCTCTTGATTCACTGTGTTCCTTCTTTTCTGGGATTTTACTAGCTCAGCAGCTGCAGCTCAATTGAGCCAAGAATGTTTGCTCTGGGTGGTGAAGAGGTGCACTCACTCTGCCCCCGTGGTCCTGCTCTCCCTGGCACACTGGTGCCCTTATGTAACTCTGTCCTTTTCAGAATCAACTCTGCCGGAGCTTGGTTAAAAAAAAAAGTCAGTGAATGACAAATGACGGGGTTTGTTCACCTTTCATTAGCTGCCCTTAAAACGGAGCCCCTCTCCTAAGTAACTCTCAAAGTGTGTGCTTTGACTGTGTCTACAGGATGCTTTGAAACCCATTATTTCTCAACTAAAGAAGAGTGTGACTGGATGCATTTTAAAATAGCGAGTGCACTTGAAATATCGAGCCAGAGATTTCTTTGCTGGGAGCGTGGAAATATTGGTGGAGTTCTGGCAAAGTGGAAAAGTAACTGGTCACTCACACAGTTCTCAGAACTTGTGCTTGAAAGAAGTGTGACCTGTGCACTTTGGGGGCAGTTATGGCATTCTTCATAGAACCTAAACTTACCCCAGAAGTTGTAATTGAACTTGAAAATAGCTGAGGCTAAGGTTTCAGGTGTGCAGAGGGGTAAAGAGAAGTCAGATTTGGGAGCATAGGGTCAAAAGGAGCCTAGAGAAAGCAGGGTGAAGGGAAAAAATATGTTGTAATGGCAGAGATAAGCCCACATTTATCAGCTGTGATGATATAAAGATGAGATAAAAATCAGGCTGAAACAAAATGACTCTGAAAGTTTTAGAATTAACTAAAAAGAAAATGTAGCAATATTCATACAGATAAATTAGAACTTGAAATGAGAAGTTTAAGAAGGACAGAGACAGATATTTCATATTAATAAAAGTGAAAATGCATCAAGGAGATACAATAGTTTTGACATTGTTTATACCTAAGACCACATCTTTGAAATATTTACAGCTAAATTTCTTTGAATTGTAAGGAGAAATTGACCAACTTAGAATTGAAGAGATTTTAACACAGCCCTGTTGCACTGGGCTGAATTGTGGCCCTAAGATATGTTTACATACTAATCCCTAGAACCTCTAAATACTACCTTGCTTGTAAAGAGTCTTTGCAAATGTAATTACTTAAGAATCTTGAGATGAGATCATCCTGGATTACCCAGGTGGGCTCTAAATGCCATCACAAGTGTTCTTATAAGAGAGAAGCAGAGGGCGATTAGACACACACAGAGGAGGAGACTTATGAAGATGGAGGGAGAGATTGGAGTGAGGTGGCCTCCAGTCAAGGAGTGTGGGCAGCCCCCAGAAGCTAGAAGAGGCAGACAATGGATTATCTCTTAGGGTCTCAGGAGGGAGCACGGCCCTGCTGACACCTTGATTTCAGACTTCTGGTCTCCAGCACTGTGAGAAAATAAATTTCTGTTGTTTTTAGGCCACTAAGTTTGTAGCAATTTGTTATGGCAGCCACAGGAAACAAATAACAATTCTCAAAAATGGATCGATCAAGTAAAATAATAATTAATAAGACTATCAAGGATTTGAAAAAATTAACTCTGCACCCAACTGAGAGTGCTCATTTAAAAAATATATAGGAAAAGTTATTAATATTAACCATGTCCTAGGCTACAAAGAAAATGTGCAATTTCCCAAGATTGAAGTCACGAGTCCTTATTCTTTGGAGGCGGTGCAATGAAAACAGCAACCACCAGCAAAAAGATAGACAGAATATCCCCTGCATGCATTGGGAGATTAAAAAAATACCTTCTAAAAATTTCATGTTTTAACAAGAAAATCAAAATGGAAGTTATACTACTTAAAACCAAATGACTCTAAAAGTTGTGCATATAAAGTTGTGAGATGAAGCCACAGTATTACTCAAAGGAGAATTTAGAGCCAGAAATGTGTTTATTAGAAAACAAGAAAGAAATGAGCTAAGTTTTCTTAGCTGTAAAAAAAAAAACTTAAAAAAAGGACAACAAAACAAACCTGAAGAAAGTGGAAGGAAGGAAATAATAAAGATTAGAGCAGAAAATAATGAAATAGAAAGCCAGAAAGTCCAGTAGAGTTAATCAACAAAACCAAAAGCAAGTTCTTTAAAGTGACAAATAAAATTGGCAAGCTTTGTGCAGGTATTGGGTCGGCCAAAAAGTTCATTCAGGAAACCCCAAATGAACTTTTGGGCCAACCCAATATAATCAATAAAAAAAAGAAAGCATAAATAAATATCATGAGGAAACAAAAAAGGATCCATAGCTGTAGCTATATTTGACCTTTAAAAATTTTTAAAGAATTAAATATCTTTATACTAATATATTAAGAAAGTAGCTGATATTGAAACGTTCCTAAGATACAAATAATCAAGATAGACCCAAGAACAAGTAGGGAAACAATCATAAAGTCAATGGAAATGATAGACAAAGATCAATAAGCAAGCGCCACCAATGCCATACAGTTTAATAGATGAGTCCTACCACATAGTCAAGATGACAACTTAGATTTGGGGAAACTATTCTAGAGTGTAGAAAAAGATGGAATGCTAACCAACCCATTTTATGAAGTTAGTAGAAAACACATTATCAAAACCACACAAGGAAAGAATAAAAAAACTCCAAAGGCTCATTATGAATGTGCATGCAAAAACCAAAAAAAAAATATTAGCAAATTGTATTTTAGTTTATTAATAGGGTAGTACATCTTGAGCCAGTTAGGGTTGCTTCAACAAAGAATATTTATCGGTGTGGTTAACTGCCTGAAATTAAATGAAAAAAAAAACAAAACCCAAACCTCCATGGTTTTCATAATAGATGCTAACCTCCCTCCCCCAACCCACAATAGGTGTTCATTCACCACATAAACATGGAGAAAATGGAATAGAAGGAAGCTCCTTGAACTAATAAAGAACATATACCAGAAAACCATAGGGGCCGACTTACTTAATGATGTAACAAAATTGAAGTCTAGTCACTGCTCCTATATTATACATCTTAGCCACATTTCAAGGAAAGAAATAAAAAATTTAAAGGAAGAAATAAAACTGTGATTATGTTCAGATGTTTTAGTTGTTCAGTTTGAAAAACCAAAGGAATCACCTGATGAATGACTAGAACCAATAAATTAGTTTAGCAGGAGTGCTGAATGTAAGTTGAACATAGAAAGATCTTTAATTTTTCTTTAGCTACCAATAACTAATTAGAGATTGCAATAGAAAAAAAAAATCCCCTTCATAATAGCAACAAAATCTGTTAGGTACCTGAGAGCAGACCTGTGGCCATCATGCCAGGAGCATAGCCACTCTCTTTTCTTCTTTACTAAAAGACCCTGAAATTTTGTTTGTGTTGGCAATATACTCACCTAAAAATACATGATCTCCCAGCATCCTTTGCAGCTACGGTTGGCCATGTGATGAAGGTCACATGCTTCAGGAAACATAGGCAGAATTCCATGGGAGGGCATTCCTCACCAGATAAGAAGAGAACACCACCTTCTTCCTGCCTAGGATACAGACAAGATGCCAGGAGGTATAGCAGTCTTCTTGTGATCACAGCGTGAAAGCTTCCTGCTGGGAATGGTGGAAGAAATGACTAGAAGATGCTCTGTTCCCAGATGATCTCTGGCCCTGGACTGCCTTACCTTGGGCTTCTTGGAGAGAGGGGAAAAGGAGGAAGGGGAGGCAAGGGGAGGGGAGAGAGGGAGGAAGAGGGAGGAAGAGAGGGAGAACCTTACTTGTTACAGTCACTGCTGTTTAGATTTTCTCTAGCTCACAAGTGAACACATCTTTAACTGATGCAAAACCTGACAAAGAAATGTTAAAACCTAAATGAAGAAATCTATAAAATTTCATAGTAGAATATAAAAGATAGCCTAAATGAAAGGAGAGCTGTACTATTGGGTTGGCCAAAAAGTTCATTCAGGGCTCTCTTCCCGGCTTGTAGATGGCCACCTTCCTGCTGTGTCCTCACATGGCTATTCTCAGTGTGTGCGTGGGGAAGGAGAGAGAGAATGAGCTCTCTGGAGTTTTCTCTTATAAGGACATGAATCCTTTTGGGTCAGGACCCCACCCTTATGACCTCATTTAACCTTAATTACTTGCTCAGAGAGCCTATATTCAAATACAGCCACACTGGGAGTTAGGGCTTCAACATATGAATCCTGGGGGGACACATACACTCAGTTTCTAACCACAGATCTTGTTGGCATCCTCGTCAGCACAGAATGACAGTCAAGTGGCTGAGTACTGTTTAATTTGTCATGATACTGTTGGGAATCACAGAACAGGTAGGTAGGAGTTTGGAAATTGGCTACTTCACCATCCTAAAAACAGACAAACTCCCATGGGCCACCCTATGCTTTGAGAACAAGAGCTTCCCCAGGCTATGTCTTCACGGTGAAGACTGCTGCTTTCTGACCATGTCCCCTCCTGCTGTGCCAGAGGGCTCTGAGGGTCCCTCTGGTGCTGGGAGTCCCCAGGGCTGGTCTCATGGGTCCTCATGAAGTGATCCCATCATCTTCCCTGTGGCCCGCTCCCCCTGTCCTCCTGGAGCCCCCGGAGCTGCCGACTTCATGCACTGACCATGTGGAGGGTCCTCAGGGCTGATGCTGCTGCAGCATCACCACCCCTTAGGCACTGCCACCCCCGGGGGCCTCACTGCCATGCAAATGCCAGAGCTCTTGGGGTGCCCACAAGGCTCCGCGCTCCTGAGGTCCCAGGTTGGGAGAAAGCCTCTCTCCCCTGCATCCCCTTGGTCACAGGGAGCAGGGCCGTGGTGCTTCTGCTTCTGTGTCCCCCACAGGTTTTAATAGCAGAGCTCTGTGCACCCCCCTCAGGCCTCTCCTCCATCATGCCTTGGGGATCTGGGACATGGTGCAATCTGGGATGGGGCTGTTATACTGGGCTGTATCACTGGACCAGGCTTGTCTGCTTGGCCCTCTGGTTCCTAAGGCGGACCACCACACAGGAGTGTCCACCCCAGCACTGGACAGCCTGGACAAGCCTTACTCCCAGAAGGCTGTGGCCTGGGCCTCGTGGCTGCAGAAGGTTTCCTATGACGTGGACCAAAACCTCCCCCAAGGCCAGGTGTGCAGAGCGGGGCCACCTCTAATGTCTGTCCCAGGTCCCCCCTCTGCCAGGTGCCAGGTGTGTGATTTCAGTAGGTTTGGGGTCTTCCTCCCCTTTCTCTGGGGCTGTGTGTCAGTTCCAGGGGACGTGCATTGTGCTGAGGCACCATGGATGTGTGTGCATGTGTGTGTGTGTGTTGGGGGGCGCTGATGGGGGATAAATTATCAGCCATCTTCCTCCTGGCACCCACTTGAGCATCCTTCCTCTTGCCGGGTCTTCATCGCCAGCTGCTGTGTGTCTAGTTTCACTCTTCTCCCTGCACATGAAGTATCTTTATATCTGTAGGCCATCTGGGCCATGTTGGCACTGTGTCTGGGCCAAAACTGGGCTACCCTTAGCCATGTGTCAGGGCGTCCAGCTGTTCCCATCCCCTGCCAGAGACAGTAAGCCTTTGGTACTGGTATGGGTTGGGTTGTGCTCCCAGAGGCAAGTTCAAGTCCTAACCCCAGGTACCAGGGAACTTGTTTGGAAACAGGGTCTTTGCAGATGTAATTGAGTTAAGTTGAGGTCATACTGGGATGGGGGGGAGGCCTTAATCTGATGACTGGTGTTCTTTTTTTTTTTTTTGCGGTATGCGGGCCTCTCACTGTTGTGGCCTCTCCCATTGCAGAGCACAGGCTCCAGACGTGCAGGCTCAGGGGCCATGGCTCACGGGCCCAGCTGCTCCACGGCATGTGGGATCTTCCCAGACTGGGGCACAAACCCGTGTCCCCTGCATCAGCAGGAGGACTCTCAACCACTGCACCACCAGGGAAGCCCTGATGACTGGTGTTCTTGTAAGAAGGAAATCTGGACACAGATGAAGATGGAGACAGAGATTGGAGTCCTGCATCTGCAAGGTGAGGGGCATCAAAGAGCACCAACCACCACCAGAAGGCAGAAGAAGCAAGGAACAGACCCTCCTTCAGAGTCTCTAAAAGGAACAAACCCTGCTTAAACACCTAGATTTTGGACATCTGGCCTCTTGAACTGCGGAAATAAATTTCCCTGTATTTGGGTACCTAGTATGTAGTCTTTTTTACTGAAGCCACAGGGAACTGATACAGTTAGTGTTTGGAGATGTCCCTGCACACAAGACTTTTAGAATCAAGACACTCTGGTTCCAGTTCTGCCCCATCTCTCTGACCCTGACTTGTCCCCTCTGCTCCTCAAAAATGCCACTGCCGTTTCCACTTCAGGGCTTTGCTTAGCTGTTCACCTCTCAGCCTCCCTTCCTCAGGGACCAGTCTCTGACCACACAGTGCAGCCACTGGACACTTTCCCTACTAATTCTCTGTGTAGCGTTAACATTTTCTTATATATTTCTTTGTTCATTATCTATCTCCTGCATATGACTTGGTGTTTAGAAAAGTTTTCTTGATGTGTAGAAAGTACCTAGCAATGGCTAACCCAATAACGAATAGATACAACGCTTCTGCTTTGAGGTAAGTGTGTTGGTTTCTCCGTGTTGTTGTGACAAAGCACCGCATACTGGGCAGTGAAAACAACAGGTAGTTACTGTCTCACAGTTCTGGAGGCTGGAAGTCAGGAATCAGGGTGTTAGCCGGGCCGTCTCCCTCTGACACTGGGGAGAACACTTCCTGGCCTCTTCCAGCTGCTGGCGGGACCAACAGTCTTTGGTGTCCCTGGCTTGTAGCTCCATCACTTCAATCTCTGCCTCTGTCATCACCTGGCCTTCTTCACATCGTCTTCTCTCTGCCTGTGACATGTCTGTGGTCAAATTTCCACTTTAGATAAGGACCCGGTCATGTTGGACTAGGGCCCACCCTAATGACCTCATCTTAACTTGATCACCTGCAAGGACCCTATTTTCTTTCTTTCTTTCTTTTTTTTTAATGGAAAATTTGGCTAAATTTTGTTTTTTAAGATTTAATTAATTAATTAATTTTTTTTGCTGCGTTGGGTCTTTCACGCGGGCTTTCTCTAGTTGCTGCAAGCAGGCCTACTCTTCGTTGAGGTGCGCGGGCTTCTCATTGCAGTGGTTTCTCTCGTTGCAGAGCGTGGGCTCTAGGTGCACGGGCTTCAGTAGTTGTGGCACGTGGGCTAGGTAGTTGTGGCTCACGGGCTCTAGAGTGCAGGCTTAGTAGTTGTGGCGCACGGGCTTAGTTGCTCCGCAGTATGTGGGATCTTACTGGACCAGGACTCAAACCCGGATTATGACCCACTGCACCACCAGGGAAGTCCTGGACCCTATTTTCATATAAGGTCTCATTCTCAGGTACAGGGGTTAGGACTTGAATGTATCTCTCTTGGAGGATGCAATTCAACACAGCAGTATGGATTCTTCAGATTATGAGTCACTTCTCTGATTTGGGAAGAATCTGTGTCTTTCCAGCCAGCATGACAATGCTCAGCTGTCATGGCTGCAGCCTGCTCCCTGGTGGGCTGGGGGCTTCAGGGGATTGTGTTCCATTGTCTTCTGCAGCCGGGCTCTGGCTTGTACCGTGGACTGCTCTCCAAGAGCTGTTGAAGACTGAACAGATGGGCCAGTGCTCTGTTGAGGTACCAGGAAACTTCTTGCAAACTGCCCAAGGGACGAGCTCAAAGTCAGGCCCTAGATAAAAGAATGCTGACTTTTGCCTCATTTTCTGCTACTGAAAGGGTCCCTCGCCCTTGGATAATAATGTCCAAAAGTGAAGGAAGATTGGGTCACTCTGGGGGTAATACTGACAAATTTCCATTATTTATGGGCTGCTGGGACCATGTTCATGGTAGATAATGGATTTTGGTTCAAAAGGGAGTTGCCAATTTACCCTACAGGAATTCAGAAAGTTTTATTAAAAAACACTCAGAGCTAAGGCTAGTCTCTGGGTGTGTGTGGGTGGGGAAGCTTTGGGGGTGGGGAAGGTGGTCCCTGTCACAGGGCAGAAAGAGAAGCATGTAGCCAAAAGGCAAGCAAGCCGCTGGAGGGAAAGTTCTGGAAGGGCTTGCCCCACTTCATGCTGAGGGAAGCCAGGAGGCAGCAGCTCCTGGCGGGCGGGCCTGTCAGTTAGAAGCTGGACACAGCAGAAGCCTGTGTACTTAAAACTCATTTTATTTGACAGAAAATAAGATGCTGAGGGTCGGTGCCAGGCCTGGCTGCTGGTTGTGGACGAGGCCCATTGGGTTGCAGTCCATGGGTTCAACCAGGCCAGAGTTTCTGGCGGGGCTGAGGGACTAGGAGCAGAACCTTCCCTCGGGGACAGAGGAGAGGCGGGCTCTAGGGTGAGGCTTCTGTATGGAACGTTCTGGGAACTAGGATGAGATGGGGGATGGGAGTTTGGTGGTGGATAGACATAGCCCTTAGCATTCAAGGTTTTCAGTCTTAGCAAGAAGCCATTTGAGTTCACAGACTGTTATAGTCTGACAAGCAGAGCAGAGGGATGTGATGGAGAGATGCTGGCCTGGAATGGAGGACAGATCCAGGAAGGCTTCCTGCAAGAGGGGCCCTCTCCACTGAGTTCGCAGGAGGGCTTCTCAAACATCAGAATGGTGCATTCTGAGTGTTAAGATGGTCACCATGAAGCCAGAATCGTATGCCCATTATTCCTGCTGTAATCATTCTGGCTAGAAGGATCCACTCCACTTTACTGCTGATGTAGATGCTTCTCACATAGTAAGGTTTGAGGATTAAATGAGAAGTCATATAAATATGGTGAGTGAAAGGAGTCAGTCAGAAAATCTCACATATTCTATAATACCATGGTGTTAGGGTTCTCCAGAGGGACAGAACCAATGGGATGTGAGTGTGAGTGTGTGTGTGTGTGTGTGTGTGTCTGTACACAGCTGACCCTTGAATAACAAAGGTTTGAACTGTGCAGGTCCACTTATTTGTGCATGTTTTTCAATAGTAAATACCACAGTCCTGTATGGCTCTGTGTCCAAGTTTGGCTGAATCCACAGATGCAGAGTGGAGGACATGGAAGAAATGAGTATATACAAAGGGCCAACTATAGGTTATATTTATTATATTTGGATTTTGGACTGTGTAAAGGGTTAGCACCCTTAACCCTTGTATTGTTCAAGGGTCAACTGTATACATATAAATTTATTTATTTCATGGATTTAGTGCACATGATTGTAACGTCTTGACTAGTCCAAAATTGTCCAGGTAGGCTGGTGAGCCGGGAGAGAGTCGCACTTTGAGTGCAAAGGCAATCTGCTGGGAGAATTCCTTCTTGCTTGAGGAGGTTGGTCTTTTTCCATTAAGGGCTTCAACTGATTGGATGAGTCGCACCCACATTATGGAGAGCGATCCGTTTTATTCAAAGTCTACTGATTTAAATGTTAATCTCATCTAAAAATACCTTTACAGAAACATTTAGAATAATATTTGACCAAATATTTGGGTACCATGACCTACCCAAGCTGACACATAAAATTAACTATCGCAGCCACTTATATGAAATGTCCAGAATTGGCAAATTTTGAGTGGTTGCCATGGGCTGGGGAGAGAAGGGATGTGGAGTGATTGCGAATGGGATACAGGTTCTTTTTGGGGTGCTGACATGTGAACTACAATACTACTGTACAGTGTACAGGCATACCTTGTTTTATAGCACTTTGTTTTATTGAGTTTCACAGGTATAGCTTTTTTTTTTTTTACAAATTGGAGGTTTGTGGCAACCCTGCATTGTCAGATGATGGTTAGCATTTTTTAGCAACAAAGTATTTTTTAATTAAGGTATGTACATTGCTTTTTCAGATGTAATGCTATTGCACACTTAACTGACTACAGTATAGTGTAAACATAACTTTTATATGCATTGGGAAACCAAAAAATGCGTGTGACCCAATTTACGGCGATATTCACTTTATTGCGGTGGTCTGGAACTGATCCTACCATATCTGTGAGGTGTGTCTGTAGTTTTGTAATACTATGCCAGAAAAGTGGAAAGAGCAGTCCTGACATCCAGCAGTGGCTGGGCATTCACAGACAGGCACGTTAATCTGTTGGATGTAGACAATCTCACAGAACACCTACCTCAGATAAGGTTACTCTGAGCCCGTGATAAAGTGAGACCAGGCAAAGCCCCCCCATCAATTTGTCTAAGCACAGATGAAAACAAGATCACTGTGCCACCCACAGAACACCTAACACGCCCCTCCGGGCCAACATGAGTGATCCCCGTTTCACCAGTTACAGCTTCATCTTTGCTCTAGTCGGCTGTCCCCAGGGATAAGATGTACTGAGATACCCCCTCATAGGCTTGCCCCCTCTCTCTGATAGCATCCAAGCTAGAGAGAACCCCTCCCTTAGATCCTCATCCAAATCACCAATCACCACTATCTAACACCATCTTACTGACCACCATCCCCCCCCAAGTTTCCCATGGTGCGAAGTCTCTCTCCTCACAATGAGTAATAACTGCAACTTGTTCACCAGAAATTCACAAGCGTACTTCTGGTGGCTTTGGCTGGAGGGCGTTGACAATACACATAGATAAAATATATGAAATAGAATTTTTAAATGAGCTAAAGTATGTAATATTTAAATAATAACTTATTCCTGTTTATTAATGGTACTGAAATTTTCTATACCATTTCTTTCTGTTCTCTTTAGAGTACATTAAGCACTTTTAATAATAGTAATATAATCAAATATGCATTATTAAAAAATCTTGTTTACTTTACTGTGATACAGTGATCTGAAGGCCAGATTTTAAGTTCAGTTTCCTTTGATATGTGTTTTAATATCATCTTAACTGAGAGTGAGACTTTGCAAATATATGTAGATTCAAATGGCTGTGCTTACTAAAATTCATTTTTTTTCTTGACAGTGAAATTTTTCCTTTATTGAATTTTATCTATATAATCATACCAGGACCTTTTTTTTTTTTTTTTTGCGGTATGCGGGCCTCTCACTGTTGTGGCCTCTCCCCCTGTGGAGAACAGGCTCCAGACGTGCAGGCTCAGCGGCCATGGCTCACAGGCCCAGCCACTCCATGACATGTGGGATCTTCCTGGACCAGGGCGCGAACCCGTGTCCCCTGCATCAGCAGGAAGACTCTCAACCACTGTGCCACCAGGGAAGCCCAACCAGGACCTTTGTTAAAAAATGAAAATTAAAAAATTACAATGAAAAGGAAAAAGTTATAGATTCATATTTTAAAATTTCCATTAATATACTTGTAGGAAAAAGAAGAAAAAGCTTGTATGTACCTACTAGTTTTTTTTTTTGCAGTGGCAAATAGTATTAAATTTTCTGTTCTTAAGCTGTAACTTCTGCAAATTTGTCAATGATGTTTTCAAAATCTGATCTTGTTGTATTTATATGCAATTCCCAATATAGGCAGCTTTGTTCATCTATTTTCATTTGTAGTTGAAGAATACCTCCTTATCATTTAATCATGTGAAGATGGAACCGTCATGATTAAGGTGTTAATGGATAAGTTTGGCAAGATTCATAAAAATCTCATTTTACAATAAATTCTGGAAATTGAGTTCACGTCTTCGATGAAACTCATTTTAAAAATCACAGCCACCAGTTATGCAATTTAAAACATATGGAATCAAAATCCATTCAAAATATTCATTTGGAAACCTTTTAAACAGCTTAGAAAATTCTGTTTTAAGTGTGCAGATAAGAGAGTTTAGTAGATGACGTATTATCTTGTTTGGGCCAGCAAAGTCATATAATAATGAAAACATTTCCATATATCTGTATTCAGAAGCTCTCTGTATAACATTACTCTTTCTTGCATACTCATTTTAAAATGTTACTTTTACTTTGAAGGGACAGATGGAGTGTGTCTGTTTTTTCAAAAGTATTTTTATGATAGCTGAATACTTACTAGTTGTCTTAAACAAAAGTCAAGCCAGTTGGGAAAACTTATTTTTTTTGGTGCAACTAACCTCTTTATATTTGACAACTGTTAGAAGCACTTTGCCTTCACTAATAAATCTTTGTGAGGTAATAAGAGATACTTGTGGTTCCTTATTTCATTGCATATTCTGCTCTTACAAGGAGTGTAATCTGCAGGTCTCTAACTAGGCAGATGTGACTGCATTGTACCACCAGACCCTGAACAGGAACCCTGACGTGAGGGCACCACCATGAACTCCCCAGCATGTCCATCCCCCTCCCCTCACTCCAGGAGACCTTGGGATTATCCATCACATGGACCCCGTAGGCACCCCAGGGTTCATCTGTATTTCAAACTGGTCATGTGGCCTTGAACAAGTCACTTACTCTCTGGCCTCAGTTCCATAAAATGAGGACAGTCAGTCACAGTACTTCCTGGGGCTGCTGAGTGGATGAAATGGAGCCAACATGGAGTCAGCTCATCAAGTGAGTGCAACCTGAATGCTGGGCCTTCGTGATTCTTCAGCGACAAGACTTACCTTCGTGTAAGGTAAGTACAGTAGCAGAGAACACAGAGAACAGGGGGGCGCAGAGGGTATGAAATCAGCGCTGGGCTGGGTGATGGGGATGTTTTTGCTTCTTGGGGACTGTGGCATTTGACTGGGTGCTAAAGGGTGGGCGTGATTTAGTTGATAGGAATTGAGGAGAGGTGACTTCCTGGAAGTGGAGGGAAAGCAGACGAAGGAATCAAGGTGGAGAAGGCAGGCTGCCTTTGGCAGTGGGACGTGGGAGGCTGTCTAGACTGGGGGTCGCAGTGGGGGAGGGGTGGATGTGGCCCTGGTCTCTCAGCAGAGGCTGAGATCCGCCAGGGGGTCATAGTCCCCATACAACCCCTGGTCCTTCCCCTTCTCCCACAGCATCCCTGGGCCTCTTACATTTTGGTAGGTTGGGTTAAATTCTTCTGGGTCCATGAGTAGGGGGCAACTGGCCCTGCCCCTTCCTCCCTCCTCTTGCACCTGCCCTTTAGCTGTGCCCTTGCACTTGTCTGGTTTGTCTATAAGGGCGTAGCAGACTTGCTTACTTGATGATCTTTAAATTGTTAATGATTTTTAGCATTTTGTAATTAAAATGCTCATTCTCTCCATGAATTTTAAGCACACATATATCACAAACACAAACACTGTCTATTTTAATGAATTACATTAAAACACTCAATTCCAAGTAATGAGGTTATTTCCATGTCTTGGCTGATAGTTCATATTTGATTCATTCATTTATTTATCTACTCACTAAATATTTTTGCCCCCCTACTATGGGTAAACTATATTAATACAGCTTTGCAGATGTGGCTTCCATACATTATGGTGAAACAGTATTTCTATGCCTGAGTAACACACAATCGATCTTTTGGAAGATATTCTTTTTGGCTAGGTATTTCATGATAATACCTAAATCTGAGCACCTGCATGCTGTTAAATAGGGCTGACTGTTTAGGAAAATACTCTGGCATTTAGGAAAATACTCTGGTGTAAAAGGGGAAGTTTCCCAGGGCATAGCCAGGAGAGACAAAGGGAGCAATGAATTGCTTTGTGTAATCAAGTTAGAGGGATTTTGAGGTTTCTGAGATGCTGAGGAGTATGGAAGAGAGGATATCAGAAATGTGAAGAGGTTTTATGGGAGATTGTATTTTCCAGAGATGGAAACATCTCCCATCCCACAGCCTCTTCCATCAAGAGTTGGAGGCCATGTCCTCTTTCCCTGGACCCTGGGTAGGCCTTTGTGATTGCCTCAATCAATGGAATACAGCAGAAGTTGCACCATATGACTTCCAAGCCTAGGTCATAAAAGTGCTGTGAACTTCTACCCTGTTCTCCTGGGATGCTTGCTCTAGGGGCCTGGCGGCCATGTTGTGAGGAAGCCCAAGAGAGCCCAGGTGGAGAGACCACATGTGTGGACATTATGGTCCACAGTCTGCTCAAGTTCTCAGCCAACAATTGGCCTTAACCACCAGACATATGAGAGAAGAAAATTTCAGCCCCCAGCTATTAAATCACACTCAGCCTTTGAGTCCTCCCAGAGGAGGTCCCAGAAATCATGGAGCAGAAGTAAGTTGTTCCTTTTGTGCCCTGTCTAATTCCTGATCCCTAGAATGTGTCAGTATAATACATTAAAAATATTTTTAAAGATTTGAAGAATGGATCTAGGTTCATGGCAAAATTGAGAGGAAGGTAGGGCCTTCCCTGGTGATTCAGTGGTTAAGACTCTGAGCTCCCCATGCAGAGGGCATGGGTTCGATTCCTGGTTGGGGAACTAAGATCCTGCATGCAATGCAGCACACTGCAGCCAAAAAAAAAAAAAATTGATAGGAGGATAAAGAGATTTCCCATATTTTCACTGCCTGAAAAATCCTCTGCGGTCCACCTACTCATCCCTTCCCACCCCTCTCATCCCCACCCAACCCCTGGAAACCACTTTTTACTTGATTTTTTCAGAATGTTATATAGTTGGAATTATACAGTATTTAGCCTTTTCAGATTGGCTTCTTTCCTCTATGTCTAGACATTCCTCTATGTCTTTTCATGGCTTGTCAGCTCATTTCTTTTTAGTGCTGAATGATACTGCATTGTCTGGATGCACCATGCTATATTTATCCATTCAGCTACTGAAGGACATCTTGGTTGCTTCCAAGTTTGGGCAATTATGAATAAGGCTTCCATAAACATCTGTGTGCAGGTTTTTGTGTGGACATACGTTTTCAGCTCCTCTGGGTAAATACCAAGGAGCATGATTGCTGAATGGTACAGTAAGATTATACTGAATTCTGTAAGAACCCATCAAACTGTCTTCCCAAGTGCCTGCACCATTTTGCATTCCCACCAGCAGTGAATGAGGGTTCCCGTTTCTCCACACCCTCACCAGCATTTAGTGTTGTCAGTGTTCTGGATTGCCTTTCTAGTAGGTGCGTAGTAGAAAATGTTTTTCACTTTTTAGTTTGGGGTGGTTTGTTGCATAGCAATAGTGACAGGAAAAGGCCTCAAAAGAGACAGGGACAGAATTGCAATGGATGACCTGGGGGATCGGGGGAGAAATTTGGCTTTCAAGTTAGTTCCTCAAATAATGGCTCTCCTTTTAAAACCAGAAATGTCTGCTATTTAATTTATTTTCCGTGATATAACCCCTCATCATCACCCTGAGTCTTTAGTAAAAGTCTGCTACGTTGAGGGAGATGTGTTTGGAGAAATAAAGGAAAAGATCTGCATTTTGTCGGTGGTTTATAGCAAGGGGAGCTAGAAGATTCAAGTCCAGGGTTATCTGCATGGAGATTATGGAATCTGTGAAGGAAGAAAGAGGAAAAGGGGACTGGAGGACCTATGGGCCCCAGAGAACCCCGAAACATACAGGGAGGGTGGGGTCTGTCCACTTTGGGGTAAAGAGGCTTAAACCATTCTAGTTACATATTAAAGGAAAAGTGAGCTCCTGGGTCACCCAGCCCACAAACATGTGGATTATATTCATGACAAAGTTTGTTCTTTGTCTCAACATCCTGTTGGCTGAGTGTCTGAGTGTCACAACCACACGTCTCATCAAACGTGGGACTGGTCTGTTCGAGTGTCTGCGTCAGTGTCTGTGACCGAGCGTGTCCTGGTAGCTGGCGTGTGCTGGTGGTGCTTAGAAATCAGCTGGGTCCCGGCTGGTGGAGGTGAGTTCTGCATTGCCGTCCTGTGACACCTGGGGCGGACATAGAGCTTCTCTGTTCTTCGGAAATAGCATCTCAATTTTCCTCTGGGAACCACATGGGCTCCCCACTCTCAGGTCCTGTGTTTAGTTAGAAGGGCCTGACCCCCCCTCCCCCCCAGCCAGCTCCCAGGGCATCTCCATCTCGTGACTCAGTGTTTGAATCAAGGTGGGCTGGTGACCCAAGTCAGTCCACGAGATCCCACCCCGACTCTTCTCCATGCCCTGCTCTTTCTACCAGGTGGAAGGCTAGTGGGATATTTGCCTGGAGCTTCCAGAGGTTGCCCAGGGAAGACGACCACCAGCAAGAGGGCAAAGCATGCGGTGGGATAGCGGGGTGACACACAGGGAGGCCTGCTGGCACTGCTGGAGCCTGGATCCAGCCTGACCAACAGGCAGAGCTTAAATGCCATGCCCAGGATTGTGGATCTAGGAACAGGCGGTGACATGAGGTCAGGCTGCGTACAGCCCTGCAGGGAGTGCACTGGGCTCCCACCCCCGCCCCTCATCCGGCCCAGGAGGCTCCTGCAGCTTGGAGGACAGTCCCACACAGGCCCACACCTGCTGCCTCCAGCCCCATGTCCTCCGCCTAGGCCTTTCTCCCGTGGCTGGAGAGCTTACCCTGAGCCTAGGGCAGGGAGATGCTGCACGGGGTACGGAGCCTGGATCCATCCTCTGTGCTGCAGGCACAGAGGATGCTGCAGACACAGAGGATGCTACAGGCACAGAGGACGCTGCAGGCATGGAGAACGCTGCAGGCCATGGTGCCGATGTCAGCTGGGGTCTCCTCAGAAGCTCAGACAAGGGTTTGGGTATGATGGGTTATTGGGAGGTGACCCAGGGGCAGGAAGGGGTGAGGAGGGGAGGGGAAGTGGGGAAGCAAGTGAAGGGTGTGTCCATGGGCAGGTCACCCCCGGGGCAGCTGGAGCTGGGGCCCATTGGAGTGTCTGGGGGACTGCCCAGTGTCACATGTTCCCATCCCTGTTGGGGGGTGGATTGCCCCTGAGCCTCTCCTGCACACCTGGTGGTGCAGCAGTGCCAGGGGCTCCTTGCGACGGCCTGGAGTAGAAGCCGCGGGTTCCGGCTTTAGTGACTGCAGGTCCAGGGGGCCTTCCCCCAACCCCGCTCCCGCCTCCATCCCACACTTCTTCCATTCCTCCGTCTTTCCCTTCCCCCCCTCCCTTCCTTCTATGCCTCCCTCCTTCCCCACCCTCTCTCCCCCCATCTGCTCTGGTGTATAAAAATGGTTTCAAGCACAGGATTAGGAAACCAAATAGTATAGGGGGCCATATAATGAAAAGGGACAGTGCTTTGCTCTGCGCCCTCAGCCCAGCTGAGGGCTTCAGACAGACCTGCTTTGAAGGGTTTCTGTGTTTCCATCTCCTGGCCGTTCCTCCATGTCTCTAAGCTAAAGCTCTTACCTGGCTCTCTCCTGATTTATCAACTCCAAACACCATCTACTGGCTTCCTGCTGAGAGAGATGAGGCTTCGGCCCCCAACCCCCTCCTTCCTTCCCCATCCCAATAGCTACATCACTTATTTCATTGCGCCTTTGTTTAACTGTGTAACTCTACATAATATATTTAAACATCTAATTCTTGTTACTTCAGCTTGAGAAAAACACACACTGTCTCTCCCTCCCTTTCTCTCTTTTTCTTTCCCCACACCGATGTTTCATTATCTGGATTCAAAAGGAAGATCAAAACTGTCTATGTACAAACTCCTCTACAAGGACCCCTGCCTAGTGTCACTCCTTCCACTGTGATTTACAGTGGAGGTGCCCCTGGCCACCAGCTGTAATAGGAAGGCAGCCTCTGCTTTCCTGGGGTTTTCCTCCCAGCTTGGTCTTTTGGGGCCTTATTTCTTTCCACTTTCAGGGCCCCTCTCCAGACACTCCCACCTTTGGGCGTGTCCTGCACTTATGGCTGCCAGAGGCTCATGACTGATGGTTCCCTCCTGGGCAGCGAGCTCAGCCTCCCTTGCCCGTTGCCCTCCTGGAGGCTCTGACCCCCTGCTCCAACCATGCCTTCCTCTCCAGGTGTGCCACCAACGGTCCCCGGGGCCTTTCCCTCTCCACTGTCCTTGGTGGAAGACTCTATTTCCTGGAGTCTATCCTCCCCCTTTCTTTGTTTACTCCCTAATTTTGCTAGAGCACATCTTTGGGTAGTTTTCTAAGAAAGGGTGAATGGGAGAGAAATTTTCAGCATCCTATGTGTTCTTTTGCTGCCATAACAGATGACCCCATGCTCAGCATTTATTATCTCACAGTTCTGGAGGGGTGAGGGGCCCAGACATGACCCAAGTGCACTTCCCGCAGGGCTGTACAGAGTCTACTCTCAAGACATTGCCTCTTCCTACCATCTCCCAGATCCATGATCCTGGGCATGGTATTTAAACTTTTGTGCTTATTAGAGTCCCCAGGGGTAACAGATGGCATGTTCTGTTAAGATAAATTGAGGAGGTCTTATTTATTTATTTATTTTTTGCGGTACATGGGCCTCTCACTGCTGTGGCCTCTCCCGTTGCGGAGCACAGGCTCCGGATGCACAGGCTCAGCGGCCATGGCTCACGGACCCAGCCGCTCCGTGGCGTGTGGGATCTTCCCGGACCGGGGCATGAACCCGCGTCCTCTGCACCAGCAGGCGGACTCTCAACCACTGCGCCACCAGGGAAGCCCGAGGAGGTCTTATTTTTAAAGGAACTCATTACAAAGGTATGGCAGGTATCGGGAAACCATGGCATAGCGCGGGAAACAGGGCTAGCAATGGTGGAGCAGTTGCCATCCTAGGAAGAGGGAAGGGACAGGTTACTGAAACCCAGAAGAAGAGAGAGTGGCTGGAACAAGCCACCTTGAGAGGAACAGTGACAGTCTTTGGATGGACTTAGCAGACCGGTGTCACCTCCATGGAGGAACCAGAGAATAAACACCCTGATTTACTCTCCTCCTTCCCTCCCTCTCCTGCTGGGGCTCTTGCTAGCTGAACCCAACTGGAAGCCAATTTCTTTGGGAGCCTCTTGTAGAGTTTAATCAGTCCAGAGTCCTGGGGCAGGGACCAGGGTGGAGAAGGGTGGAGACAGACCCAGAAAAGCAAATGGAAGGATCTGGGACAGGCGACTCCTTTGCCCTCAGCATCCATTCCTGTCCTTTGCATGGACATGTCCCCAGCAGAGGGAATGTGTGAAGTCCCACCAGCTACTCTCACTGCAAAGTGATATTAATTTGGTCATGTTTCCATGTGAAATCTAAATTGTCAGCCAAGCCTGTGTCCTTCATTTAAGGAAATAGACATGGGGCAGGGATCAGCAGCTTGGTTTATCACCGCAGCTGCTGTGCTTCCCAGCTTGGTAGGTCACGGGGCCTAGAGAGACATCTTTTCCCACCACCCATACTTTAGTCTCCCTGCCATGTACAAGCCCATGCTGGATGGATTCTTTACTGGTGAGATGACCCCCACTTTCATTCTTGCAGGGTGTGAGATCTTGGTGACTTTTCTGCAGTTTTTTTTTTTCTTGGCCAGGAATGTGGGGCAAGGGAGAACAAAGAAGTACCCCAACAAATCCTGTAGGCTGTAAATACTTGATATCGTCTTTTCCACTGGACCCCTACCTGGCTGTTTGTTCACTGGAAGGTGGAGGGGGGAAAGGGGAAGGTGTCTCAGCTTCCAGTGGATCAGAAACATGATTGTTTTCTGCTTTGGTCATGGACCTCCAAATCCACTAAACCCAAGGTCATGGGCATGGGAAGTAAAACTTCTGGTGTGTTAAGAGCTAGAACAGTAAACACTTGTACCTCCACCCCTTGTTTCTTTGGCCTGTGCTCCTGGCTGTGGGGGAAGATTGCACCATATGTTGATCATTGGTTTAATCCTTAAACTTTAAGGCAGACGTTCTACCCTACAACCTTATAGGATGTTTGCTTCCAACTGGTACTGTAATTGGGCTTTGAGCAGACCATCCCATCATCTCTCGAGCCAGCTGATTCTGGGCAATAGGTAAACCCAGGGGATTCTATAGGCATGATCCCACTGAGTCACTTCTTTTAAATGTCCCCTAGTTGATGTTATGTGGGACACCAGGGTGCTTGTTCAGGGATTCTGGCATTCTGTAAATCCATTAATGGTGAGACTGGCAGAAGTGCTGAGGGCAGGAAAAGAAAACTCACACTTGGAATTTGTGCTACCCTATGAAGACAAAGACTTGTCTCCTCTATAAAGCGAGGGGTCCAATGTAATTCACCCGCTACCAAGTAACCAGCTGGTCCTCCCAGGGATGGTTCCAGAGTGGAGGCTCAGTATATTCCTCCGTTGTTGGAAGTTTGGGCGCTCAGCAGCAATGGTGGCCACATATATCTTGGCGAAGGCAGCCATGCAGTTAGGCTGTTGAGTCCATGTGTGGCATCCATCCTGACCCCATGCCCGGGTCTTCTTGTCCACCTGTTATAGAGTGCCTCTTCCACTGTGGCTGCCCTCTGGTGGGCATTTGCATGAACACAAATGTGTCCATATTCTCAGAAGTCCTTCCACGCAGCTCTCCCCCAACCTCCTTACTATGAGTTTTTCAATTTTGTTTTCTCAAAGGCCCTGACTAGTTGGTCAACTCATTGACCCCCGCTGATCACTCAGGGTATATTCACATCTTCAACCATTTATCCTTCCCATGAAAACCAGATGTGCCTCCTGAAGTTCTGTCTTGGGGGAAGATTTCCTATCCATTGTCTTTCAGAAATGGTCCTGAGTGCAGCAGGCACCCTCTTCCAGGGTGTTCAGGTGACCACGCAATTAATCCATGAGTCAAGCTTGTACTCTTTCCTCCTTCATTAACTGGCCATAGGGAATCCCCATGAGGCCATAGTGCAGGGTGGCAGAGGGTTGAAACAGACACTCTGAGGAGGCATCTTGGAGGCTGAAACCACCTCCTTTTGCAGGTCAATTATGTTGCCTACACCTGCTTGGACCAGATCTCCACATACCGTTTCTATTTTATAATGGCATGCTTTTGTGCACATGCAGTTGCTCTTCATGGTGGTTTGGTAGATCAGACATCCAGTTCTCGGTGGGCAGTTCAGCTCACATTGTGCCTGTGCCTCGTGGTTAGTCTTTCTTCTTCTACCAGGGCGGGTAAGAAAGGAGCTGCTTGCGCAATGGCGAAGGTCCTTGGCAGAGGGAGGCGGTGACCTGCTCCTGCACCTTCAGGGTCTGTGCTGTGAACTCTTTTTGGAGCCCTCAGAGGCTCCACACAGCATCCCCCGGCTGCAGACACTTCCAGTATCATTGGGTCAAATGGCCCCAAAGTCAAAGTCCAGGGCAGTGTTCACTGCAGTCTCAGCTCTCCGTGGAGCCTTTCCTTGCTCCAGACTCTGCTTGAAACTGGCACCATCTGGGTTGACAGGGTTACTTTATGGGCGACATGGCTAGAGAAGCATTTTCAAACATGGTTTGTCTTACCTCCCCAATCCAAAGAAATCTATAAAGATTGTGCCTCTTTCTTCGTGGTTATCAGGGCAAGGGCAGTAACTTGTCTCTCATTACAGAGGAGGTATCCTGACCGCCGAAGCCCTAGAATCTTCCTTGATGCGGCAGGCTCCTGAATTCTCCCAGGTGTATCTCTACCTTGTGGCACACTTGTGAGGACTAAGGCTTGCTGAGTGCCAAGATCAATGTGGAGGGCGTGCTGGAGTTGGAAAATTATCATCTTATGACCATTAAAGGTTGGTCAGGCAAAAGTCCTCAGTGGGTGCTAAACCAAGAGGGAAACTTTGAAGAGGAAGATCTTTGTATGGTTTCACTGTATCTCCCCGCAGACTGCTTGTTGCTTACAAGGGGAAAAAAAGCAACTACACAGTGGAGAAATTGGACACTAATTTAACCAGGAGGTAAAAATTAACCTGTGAGGAATAGATGAATATCCAGGACCTCCAGATATGATTCCCTGAGAAGTATAGGCATCACTCATGGCATTTTCTGTCCTGGAAGAGCATAATCTGAATCTGGCTATGAGGGACCATGGAACAAACCCCAAATGAGGAAGAGTCTATTAAAAATAAATTGTATTCTTTAATAGTGTGTCTTAGTCTATCTGGACTTCTATAACAAAATGCCATAAACTGGGTGGCTTAAACAACAGACATTTATTTCCCACAGCTCTGGAGGCTGGAAGTCTGAGACCAGGGTGTCAGCTTGGCTGGGTTCTGGTGGGAACCCTTTTCCAAGTTGCAGACTGCAGACTTCTCATTGTGTCCTCCTCACATGGTGGAAAGAGGGTGAGAGAGCTCTCTGGGGTCTCTTTATCCGGGCACTAATCCCATTCACGAGGGCTCCACCTTCATGACCTAATGCCCTCCCTAATACCATCACCTTGGGGGTTAGGATTTCAACATATGAATTTTGGGAGGACACAAACATTCCTTCCATAACAGTGTCAATGTCATAAAAGACAAAGAAAGGCTGTGGGAAACGTTACAGACTGATAGATATTAAAGAATGATGGTAACTAAGTACAGTACCTGAGCTGGGTTGGATTTTGTAATGGAAGAAAAAAATTCTCAGAGGACATTTTTGAGTCAGTTGATAAAACTGGAATAAGAAAGGCAGATTGGATAAAAGTACTGTTTCCATGATAAACTTCCGGAGGTTGATAACTGTTGTGATTATGTAAGACATTATATTTACATTTAGGAAACACACACTGAAGTAGTTAGGATTAAAGGGCTATGATGTAAGCAGTCTTTGTTCACAGGGTTGAGAGAGGCTGACAGAGAGACAGTTAAAGATGATAAAACAAATGAAGCAAAATGTTAACAGTAAGAGATTTGGCATAAATGGTGCATGAGCATTTTATGTATTATTTTCATTCTTGCCAATTTTCAGTAAGTTTGAATTATTTGCAAATAAAAAGTAAGAAAAAATGTGCAAGGTACAGAAAAAGGCTGCAGGAAACATCCTTATACATGTCTTTGAGCCCTTGTATCAGCATTTTTGGGGAAATGCTCTACATTCTTGGACATGGAATTGCTGGATCAAAAATAGTCACATTAAAAAAAATTTGGTTGATGTCAAATTGTCAGGCCATTTTTGCTGCACTGTATCTCAAGATAGAGAGTGATTGAAATGGACATCACTGATAGAGACTGACAATACCACCACCAAATGGGCGTGTTGCAGGCTTGTTGGGCATGGGTCCCATTTTCAAAGGCCCTGTAAATGCCCCATGTGCCTTATAAGTAGGGCAGGAATCACAGGACTAGTCATCATAGGTGTATTAGTCTGCTTGGGTTGCTGTAACAAACTACCACAGACTGGGTGGCTTAAACAACAGAAATTTATTGTTCCACAGTTTTGGAGGCCAAACTCTGAGACCCAGGTATCTGCAAGGTTGGTTTCTTCTGAGGCTATGAGGGAAGGATCTGTTCCAGACCTTTCTCCTGGGCTTGTAGATGGCCGTCTTCTCCCTGTCTATTCACATCATCTCCCCTCTGTGTGCTTCTGTGTCCAAATTTCCCCTTCTTATGGGGACACCAGTCATATTGGATTAGTGCCACCCTAATGATGTCACTTTAACTTGATTAGCTCTCTAAAGACCCTATCTCCAAATAAGGTCACATTCTGAGGTACTGGGGCTTGGAACTCTAACATACGAATTGGAAGGGGGTGGACACAATTCCACCCATAACAGCAGGGGTCTATGTGCTCTGGAGCAATTCCTGAGGTTTTCCAGGCTTACCTCCCACCTGCTTTGAGCCCTGTGTCTGGGTTCCATCTCTTTTGGCTGCATATCTTAGCTTCTTTTTGATCTAGCTCTGCTCTCATTGGCAGCTTGGCTTGGGGCTTGTTCTCCTGGCTCTCACCAGGCATTCACTTCTGGTAGTCAGCCCCAGAACCACTGGTAAAGAGGCCCTGCAGGCTGAGAAAGAGCTGAGGGCTGCACAGCTCAGCTGGTGGCCAGAGTCAGGAGAGAGAAATGAAGCCTGCATCTCAATGGCATCTCATTTTTCTTAGCATCCTCTCTGCTGCCCGACATCCATCACTTGTTACTATTTGTGAATACAGTGTATGCCAAATGTTGTTTTCTGTTTATGAATACAATCCCACCAGCACATCATATTCCTTCTGTTCGTTGCACCCCATTTGCTAAACCCCTGCTGGGTTTAGCAAGGCACCATGGCAGGAACTCTGTTAAGGGCTGTAAGAGACAAAAAAGGAATCAGACTCAGGACAGCATCAGGCATAGAGAGGATGGAGGACTAGGGAAAAGGTGTGAGTGCAGATACAACATCATATCAGCAGTGGTGAGGGTCTGCTCCAGAAGTGTCCTTAGAATGAAAGATGCAGTGGCCTATCCTATTAATAACAGTTAGTGAAAAAAAGAGCTGGAGCATCTGAAACAGCATGGGCCAACCCAGTCAAAGATCTCACCTTGAATCATGTTGGTAAATCCTATGATTTGCACATGACGCCACTGGGTTGCCTCTTCTGTCTTAGTAAACTTTGCATGAAAACAAGCTGCACCAAATCAGAGGAATGCAACACAGGTTTTGAAAGGCTTTCTTTCCTTTGAGGCTTTTCATTTTATACCAGAATTCTGATGAAAACTCTTCCACACAACGACATCTCCCCATGGGCCAACTAGCAAGTCAACCAGTGGGTTTTAGGTGATGTGTCTGTACACAGACTCACACTCCACAGCTCCCCAGAAGGCTCCAAGCGTCCTCATCCTAGAGCTGTCCTGTGGGCATTGCTGGATCAAAATATTTTCTTTCAAATTGAAAATCCCAGTAGCTCAAAATCATCAGAATGTAATGAAACAGGTGAAAATCTGATTTAATATCCATTTCTGCAAACTGAACAGTGAGGTGAGGAAGGCAAGGGCTGGGGAATTCCTTCAGGATGGAGAAGGAAGCCACCAACCCAAGGCAGCCACTCATCCATGGACAGCAAAGAACAAAGGGACAATACAGCCAAGGCCGAGGTGTCATTTGGGATTTCAGGGGGGTTCCTCCTTGGGTGCTCTTGTCAGCTGAGGAAATGAAGTTATAGAAACTGGAATCAGGGACTTCCCTGGCGGTCCAGTGGTTAGGACTCTGCTCTTCCACTGCAGGGGGCATGGGTTCAATCCCTGGTCAGGGAACTAAGATCTTGCAAGCCACGTGGCACGGCCAAAAAATAATGATAATAATAATAAAAACAACCCTGGAATCACCCTTCTGTCGATCCTAATTCCAAACCTTCTCTTCCTTTACCTCACCTTTTCATCTGTATCGGATTGAATAGGTTCCCTCCCCTTCGTGCTCCCACCCAGCCCAGCTCATGTCTACCTGGAGCCTCAGAAGGTGACCTTATTGGGAAATAGAGTCTTTGCAGATGTAATTAGTTATGATGAGGTTATACAGGAGCGGGGTTGGAGTAAGGACAGTGGTGTCCTTATAAGAAGAGAAAGCAGACAGGCAGGGAGAAGGCCATGTGATGACAGGGCAGAGATTGGAGTGATACATTTATAAGACAAGGAACGCTAAGGGCTGTCGGCAACATCATCAGATGCCAGGAAGAGGCAAGAAGGATTCTCTCCCGAACCTCTAGCCAGCACAAGACCTTGCTGACACCTTAATTTTGGACTTCTGGCCTCCAAGACTCTGAGAGAAAAATTCTTCTGTTGTTTCCAGCCACTCAAGTGGTAGTCATTTTTTTGGCAGCCCTAGGAAACTAATACATTCTCTTAGAAGAGGTGTTTGGGGATAGTTTAAAAGATCAGAAACTTCTTTTTCTTCTTGGGTGGTCTGGTGTGTGTGTGTGTGTGTGTGTGTGTGTGTGTGTGTGTGTGTGTATGTGTGTGTGTGTGTGTGTGTGTGTGTCAGCTTGGCCCTGTTTGCACTCACAGGTGAACTGTGTATCAGACCACAGGCTGGTTTGAGGATTGCGGCTGCTGAACTCAGATTCATTTCAGAGATGGTGGGTTACTTTGTCTTTCTGTTGTCTGAGGGCTCACTGGAGCTGACTCAAATGTTTTCTCAATCATATGAGAGAAGCAGCTACTCAAGTACTTAATGAAGTTCTTGGCTCCATGTCTGGGGCCGTGAGGGCTGGTTCCCTACTTTTGGGAGAGGAGGATTTAGATGGGCAGAGACGTGCAAAGGGTACAGAGCAGAGGTACGGGATGTAGAGGTGAGCAGGGACTCTCCATGTTCGGAGGAGGGGAAGTACCATCGGCTAAGGGAGGCCAGGATGGGTTAGAGAGCAGAGGGCCTGGGGAGTCCCTGTGGGTGTCTGACTTGCCACAAGAGGTACTGAAGAATTGTCTTAGCTTCAGTTTGCAGGGTGGGTCAGATGAGGGGACAAGGAGACAAGGAGAAAGAGAAATCCCTGTGGGCTGCTGATGTCCCCAACTTCTTTGCTGTGACAGAGCTGTGCCAGGTCTGGAAAATCTCCCCAGCAACATGGTCCTGGCTGCTGAAAGGCAAACGGGGCCCAGAACGTTGCCACTCAGGGTTCCGAGTTCTAATTCTTGGTCTGTGGTTTCAGCAAGTCACGCTGACCTTTTTGTGCCTTCATTTCCTTCCTAAAAATAATAAATCACTGACTGTTGTGTCCAGTTTCAAGTGGCACATAAATGATGGTAAAGCAGGCTAGAAATGTAAATTATCCAGAAATGATAAATGGTGGGTCCCACGATCCCGCCAGCCTGGCAGCATCTTCCTGCTGCAAAGCTTTCCACTGGTCTTTCTCTGAATATCTGATGACAAATAAGTTTCACTTTTTTTTTTTGAACACAAGCATGAGATCCTCTGTGTGGAAGTACGGATCCTGGTTTGTTTTTTCTTGTCCATTTCCTTTCCAGTGCTCTCTCTGAGGACAAATTTCCTGCATCCATGAGCCCCTCAGAAGTGACAAGGAGTGTAGTAGTGTCGTATGCGTATAAGTTGTGGTATTGTGCAGAAATCAGAGTCGGCAAAGATTCTGCAGTCAGAGAAAGGTGCAGAGGTGTGGAAAGACAAACTTGAATTCTGTGGGGCTAGGTCCTGCGTGGGGACCGTGCTGTGGCTGTTACCATTTACTGGTACTATGCTCAGGGCCAGGTGCCTCAACAATTTTTGTTGTTGTTTAGAGTTCTGTTTTTTTTTCCTTTTTAAAAAATTGATGTAAAATTCACATACCTTAAAGTTAATCGTTTTAAAAGTGAACAATTCCGTGGCATTTAGTATATTCACAGTGTTGTGCAACCATCACCTCTATCTAGTTCCAAAACAATTTCAGCACCCTGAAAGGAAACACGCAGTATGCTAAGCTGTGGCTCCACCTCTCCCTTCCCCCGCCCCCTAGCACCCACCAATCTGCTTTCTTTCTCTATGGATTTACCTGTTCAGGACATTTCAGGTAATTGGAATCATATAACATTTTGTGTCAGTCTTCTTTCTCTCAGCATAACATTTTTGAGGTTCCTCCATGTTGCAGCATGTATCAGGACAGGTGTACCTCGGAGATATTACAGGTTTGATTCCAGACCACCACAGTAGAGCAAATATTTCAATAAAGTGAGTCACATGAAGTTTTTGGTGTCTCAGTGCATATGAACGTTATGTTTACACTATACTGTAGTCTATAGTCTATAGTCTATTACACTATACTGTAGTTACACTATACTGTAGTCTATAAAGAGCTCTAGAATATTACTTTCTTACTTTTGTTCAAACCTTTTTTGGATTAGTGTTGGTTCTAAGAGCTCTAGAACATTACTTTCTTATTTTTGTTCAAACCGTTTTTGGATTAGTGTTGGTGTTAAGAGCTCTAGAATATTACTTTCTTTTTTTTTTAAATTTTTCGATTAGTGAGGAAATTGTAAGATAAATTGAGGAATATGCAGGCAATACATAAACTCCCATTTTGACCAGAGTCCCACAGTTCTGGTACCTCCTGGAGCCACTGGTGGATCCCTTTCCAGATTTTTTGATATAAAAGGTGCACACCTTATAAATGACTTGGAGACTTGTAGTTTTCATTCAGCATGGTGCCTTGGAGAGCTATCCATTTTAGTACATACCGATCTGTTGCTTTCTTTCTAACTGCTCCATGCAGGATATGAAGACAAATAGGGCTGCACCTTGAAAATCCTGAGGGAAAGAGAGTTCCCATTAGAATGCCAATGGCATTGTATGCGGAAAACATCCATCAAGGTTGAGAGACACTCGGAGGCATTTTCAGACACTCAAGAACACAGTGTACTTTCCCGTGTTAGGGGTTACTAAAGGATGTGCTCTAAGAGTCACAAGCAAGCAAGCAACAAAGTAGGAGGAGTGGAGTCCCCCCCCCCAGAGGTTTAATATTGCTCAGCCCTCTTGTTATATCATTATTGCTCTGTTTGTTTCTCCATCTCTGCCTCCATCTCTCTCTCCCCTTCTTATATTTCCTGTTTCCTCTCCTCTTTAGAGCACTCACCCCTCATCTGAGGGTCCCCACCAAGCCCCCTCACTTTATTATACAAAGCAATCCAGTCGTCTCTTTGTCTCCCTGGCCTGCCCTGGTTACTCTCTGGGAACTTCCCCTTTACTTTCCTGAATAGTCAAATCCCTCTCTTGGAAATTCTCTTTCTCCTCCCTGCTGTACTGCAGGGTCATTTAACATCTGCAGGCATTTAAGTCCAGCCACCACTATAAAAAATGGCTCAGCCAAAAGAAGCTGTTCTCTGAGCAAAAGTGGCTTTCAGATTTATCTTTTCTATTGTTCTTCTGTCTTCTAACTTATTCTTTTCTACTTTGTTCCTTAATAATTCTTCATTCAACTTTCCTTTAGTTTGCATTGCATTCATCTGCCTTTGTGAGTTGGGTGTTTAATTGTTTCCTTTAATTCTTCATTTTTCTTCTCAATGGATAGGATGGAAGTGTTTTCTGCTGAGCTTTGCTTAGCTCTTTCCTATGGATTCTTACCTGTGACCATTTCGTTATTGTTTTCCAAATGTTATGTATTTCTGTTTGTCCATTCTCTCTGACTCAAGGAGAATTTAAGGGCATTTTTTTTCCTTCTAGGTGGAGAGATATTTTGTGTGTTTTGTTTTGATTTTCAGTTTCTGGTTTTCTTGCATTGTGATCATAGAAATTTTTCTGCCCTGTTTTTGCTTTCTGGAGATTTTCTTTTTTGGTCTGAGTCCAGTTTTTATGATAACACTTGAACTGAAGATATTTTCTTTATTTTTAGGGTGTATGTGTGAATATATTTGTGCATACATAAACCAGACTTACTTTATTAATTATTTACTTAATTACTTTATTAGTTGTGCTATATTGGTCTTCTGTAATTTATTTATTTGTCTGTCTACTTTATGTATCAAGAACAGATGGATGTGCATAGATGTTTAGGGCTATTATACCTTTACTGTGAAATTGTACCATTTAATTTAATAAAGTGCTCATTTTTGTCTTTTAAAAAATGCTTCATGGTCTTCAATCTGTCTTTGTTGCTGTTAAGATCACAACTCTTGCTCCTTTTTGTTCGTATTTGAAAATATTTTATTCAAAAGTCAAAAGACTTTTTAGTCTTTATGAAGTATTTTGTGTTTGTGAGTTGGGTTTTGCTTTTGGCATCAAATTTCTTCCCTTGATCCCTTTATTCCTCCCTCCCTCCCCCCACCGTCCTTCTTTTCTTCTTTCCTTCCTCCCTTCCTTCTTTCCTTCCTTCCATCACAGATGAGTTAAGCTTGTTTACTTCTATAATGATAGATGGATTTGATCTTAGTTTTTCATATTATTTTACATTGTTTTCAATTTCATGGCTTTATATAAAGTCATCCACTATGTGGTCTGTTTTCTTTGAAAAATCTTCCTGAGCTTTAGGAAGGTTTGTAATTTTATTCTAATGGTTGTTTTAAAATTTTCATTGAAAATGAGCACCCTTGGTCCTCTATTTTCACACAGTGTATGTATGTTACTCTGAATAAAGTACAGTTCTCCCTCTGTATCCATGGGGCATTGGTTCCAGAAGCCTTGGAAGATACCAGAATCTGCCAGTGGTCAAGTTGCTTATGTAAAATGGGCGAGTACGATGAACACAGTCGGTGTCAGCATCTGCAGGTTTGGCGTCAGTATCCATTCACGATTGGTTGAACCCCTGGATGCAAAACCCACGGATACGGAGGGCAGACTGTAACAATAAATTAATATGTTTAGTTTTTTACCCCTCCCACATACCCAGTTTTAGTCAATAATACCCATCTGTCTTAGTATTTATCCTTGTAAGGTAGATATGTTTATACTTCTACCATTTGTCAGCTGTAATGACTTTTGCGATCTTTCAGCTTTTTTAAATGAGGCGATTGGCAAACTCACTCTGCCTTTTACCTTCTCATCCCCTTCTGCTGAGTCTTGTTTTTGTATCATTTCTACATTGTAGTGACATATAGCATTTACTTCTGCTCTGTGACCCTAGTCTATACATTTGTTTTGGTCTTATTTTACAATTAAATATATCCAATGCTCACTACCAGGTTCTGTGCCTGTGGTTTTTTTGATCATCTTCTGGTTGGCAGAAGTATGTCCTCTAGTAGCTTCTCAAGAATGGTTCATGATAACAATATTCCCTAACTTCTTGCAATTAAAAACAAACATACCCTTTATACTCGAAGGACAAGTCCAATTTTCCCTATCAGTATCTTATAAATGCTGCTTCATTATCTTTTGGTTTTAATGGTGGAGAAATATGACTGATTTCTTAGTCCAGAATTTTTTTCTTTCTTTTATTTTAAAAGTAGATGATTAAGACTATGATTAAGTTTTGGTATTAAGCATCCTAGGTCAACATTTTTTTCCCTGGTACACAGTGTACCGTTTCAATTGTGCAGATTACATTCTTCTTTTTAAATTTCATGAACATTTCGTGGATCATGTCATTAAATATTTGCTTTGGGTTTCTTTAGGATTCCAGTTAGGTATCTGTTGAATCTCCTTTACCTCTCTTCCAGATCTATCATTTTCTGTTTAACAACAACAAAAAAATCTTTTCTATAAAATGTTTTTCTAATGTTCATGTTTCTCATTCTTCTTCTTTATGTTTCTTATTGAGTTTCCAGAGTATCTAGACTCATTTCTACTCCTTCCAGTATTTATTCATTTATTCTTTCTTGGAGTGTACTAGCTTATGTTTTATTTCTTTCTGTTGAGTAGCCACATCTGTTCTAGGTTCTTGTGTTTCTGATCTTCCTTTGTAGAAATAATGGCCACATTGAATATTTTAAAATTTATGGTGAGATACTTAGTTAAAATCTCTATCTGCTCCGTGGCAACATGTTTCTGATGAGCATTTTTCATCTTTGACACATTTTGTTGCTCTTTCCCCATTATCTCCTAGTCATCTTTGTATTAATACTGAGCTAATTCCTTTTTCATTACTTATCATTGAATGGTCGTATTTTCCTTGACCAGCTGGTAAGTGGTTCCTCTTTGGGGACCAGGTATTGAGGCTAAGGTAACTTTTCAGAGACAGTCTGCTTCTTGCAAATATGACTTTTTATGTGATTCTTTATATCCACCCTCCCCCTCTGTTTCTTTCAACCAAAGCCTTTCAAGGAAGGCTTTTGCCACTGGCTCTGCCCACCTTCCATCTTTCACAACTGCTGTAGATGAGAGACACACCTGTTAGAATAGAGTATCGGCCCTTCATCTTCAGGAGTTGTGTCCTGGTGGCATTTTCTGACCTCTGGCCACACTATGTCCTCTCTCCATTCTCTATGCTTTTCCTTTTCCTTCCTCTATGTGGCTTCTGCTCATTTCACTGCATTTGTCAGTATTTACATATATTTTAAAGTCTGTTGATTATACTGTTTTCCAAATTTCACAGAGAATGAAGTTTCTGCATTGTTTTGGTAATGCTTCTTGTTGTTTTATGATTTTGAGGAGGAGAAAGAGAAATGTAGACTTAACCATGTTTACGCTTGAAGCCCATCTACGTTTTCTTTAATCTTTATGATTTCATTTTGACATATAACTAAGCCATCAGGCATTTTCTTTTTTCTTTTGGTAAAATATGAACTTGAGGTCTGATATATATCTTTTCTAGTTGTCCCAGTATTTTTTATTGTATAATCTGATCTTCGTTCCTGTTTTGAAATGGTATGTTTATCACATGCTGCAATCTTATATTTACTCTCTGTGGAATGTGTTATTATGCCTATGCCTTCAGTTACTATTACCACAGTATTTTAATACTGAGTATTTATAATCTGCTTTCTGTGTCTACCTTTTCAGAATCTATTTGCTATTTTTTCTATTCTTCTAAAGTTAATCCAGTAAGGTATATTTTGAATCTCCAAAATGGAGATACAATATGTATTGTATTCTGTGTTCATTGAAATATGGAATTCTTTCAATAGTACAATAAGAATTTCTCTCATTTGAAGCTAATATTGTATAAAACATACTTTGAGAAATGCTACACTACTATTTTAACAGTAAACATCATGCTGGCTGTTGTTCAAAAAGAAGTCATTTAAAATGTTAAAGAAGTATTAGTGTACTCCTATTCTTCTAAATTAAAAAAAAAAATCAGAAAGGAGGTTAAATTTAGTACCTATTGAGAAGAATCATTTTCCTTCCTTGACCTGTTAATATGATGTATTATGTCTGGAATTTAGTTCTCACTATGAACCATTTATATATTCCTATTATAAATGGTATGTGTTCAGGGCATGTTATTATTTTAATATATTTCTAGATTTGATATAACAGGATTTTTGCATCTATATTTGTGAGACTTAGTTTGCAGTTATCTTTGTCATGTCTTGATTTAAGGTGGCTCATGCTTCTTAAAATAAAATAGAACACTTCCTTTTTTGCTATTTTCTGAAACAGTTTAATTCCATAGACATTATCCGTTGCTCAAGAGTTTGAAGTAGCCTGCTGGGGAAATCATGTTGCCCCCCTTCAGTCCTTGGGGGCTGCCCTATGACATAACGTTCAATATCTTCTGCACTGCAAAGGTAACAATGGTGCCAGCCATCGAAATGCCAGAGTCAAGGTGCTTTAATTCCAGTTATTAGACGGTAGGAAGCTTCTTAATTTTACTTAACTTCTCTGTCTTCATCTGAGCAAACAGGCATAATGATAGGACCTACACCATAAGGTTGATGGGCAGATTAATTGAGACAGTACAAATTGAGACAGCCAACGAGTATCTGACACCAGCAAATGCTGGATAAATGTTAGCTGTTTCCTTTCTTTTTTCTTTTTAAACATCTTTTTTTATTAAAAAAAAGTTTTTTAACGTCTTTACTGGAGTATAATTGCTTAACAATGGTGTGTTAGTTTCTGCTTAATAAAAAAGTGAATCAGCTATACATATGCATATATCCCCATATCTTCTCCCTCTTGCTTCTCCCTCCCACCCTCCCTATCCCACCCTCTAGGTAGACACAAACCACTGAGCTGATCTCTCTGTGCTATGCAGCTGCTTCCCACTAGCTAGCTATTTTATATTTGGTAGTGTATATATGTCCAGGCCAGTCTCTCACTTCATCCCAGCTTACTCTTCCCCCTCCCTGTGACCTGAAGTCCATTCTCTACATCTGCATCTTTATTCCTGTCCTGCCCCTAAGTTCTTCAGAACCTTTATTTATTTTTTTAGATTTTATATATATGTGTTAGCGTATGGTATTTGTTTTTATCTTTCTAACTTACCTCACTCTGTATGACAGACACTATGTTCATCCACCTCACTACAAATAACGCAATTTCATTTCTTTTTATGGTTGACTAATATTCCATTATATATATGTGCCACATCTTCTTTATCAATTCATCTGTTGATGGACACTTAACTTGCTTCTGTGTCCTGGATATTGTAAATGGAGCTGCAATGAACATTGTGGTACATGCTTCTTTTTGAATTATGGTTTTCTAAGGGTATATGCCAAGTAGTGGGATAGCTGGGTTGTATGGTAGTTCTATTTTTAGTATTTTAAGGAACCTCCATACCATTCTCCATAGTGGCTGTATCAATTGACATTCCCACCAGCAGTGCAAGAGGGTTCCCTTTTCTCCACACCCTCTCCAGCATTTATTGTTTGTAGATTTTTTGATGATGGACATTCTGACTGGTGTAAGGTGATACCTCATTGTAGTTTTGATTTGCATTTCTCTAATGATTAGTGATGTTGAGCATCCTTTCATGTGTTTGTTAGCAATCTGTATATCTTCTTTGGAGAAATATCTATTTAAGTCTTCTGCCCATTTTTGGATTGGATTGTTTGTTTTTTTGATATTGAGCTGCATGAGCTGCTTGTAAATTTTGGAGATTAATCCTTGGTCAGTTACTTCATTTGCAAATATTTTCTCACATTCTGAGGGTTGCCTTTTCATCTTGTTTATGTTTTTCTTTGCTGTGCAAAATCTTTTATGTTTCATTGATCCCATTTGTTTATTTTTGTTTTTATATCCATTTCTCTAGTAGGGGGGTCAAAAAGGATCTTGCTGTGATTAATGTCATAGAGTGTTGTGCCTATGTTTTCCTCTAAGAGTTTTATAGTGTCTGGCCTTACATTTAATCCATTTTGAGTTTATTTTTGTCTATGGTGTTGGGAAGTGTTCTAATTTCATTGTTTTACACGTAGCTGTCCAGTTTTCCCAGCACCACTTATTGAAGAGGCTGTCTTTTCTCCATTGTGTATTCTTACCTCCTTTATCAAAGATAAGGTGACCATATGTGTGTAGGTTTATCTCTGGGCTATCTATCCTGTTCCATTGATCTACATTTCTGTTTTTATGCCAGTATCGTACTGTCTTGATTACTGTAGCTTTATAGCATAGTCTGAAGTCAGGGAGCCTGATTCTTCCAGCTCTGTTTTTCTTTCTCAATATTACTTTGTCTATTCAGGCTCTTTTGTGTTTCCATACATATTGTGAAATTTTTTGTTCTAGTTCTGTGAGAAATGCCATTGGTAGTTTGATAGGGATTGCATTAAATATGTAGATTGCTTTGGGTAGTATAGTCACTTTCACAATGTTGATTCTTCCAATCCAAAAACATGGTATATCTCTCCATCTGTATCATTTTTAATGTCTTTCACCACTGTCTTATAGTTCTGCATACAGGTCTTTTGTCTCCTTAGGTAAGTTTATTGCTAGGTATTTTATTCTTTTTGTTGCAGTGGTAAATGGGAGTGTTTCCTTAATTTCTCTTTCAGATTTTTCATCATTAGTGTATAGGAATGCAAGAGATTTCTGTGCATTCGTTTTGTATCCTGCAACTCTACCAAATTCATTGATTAGCTCTAGTAGTTTTCTGGTAGCATCTTTAGGCTTCTCTACATATAGTATCACGTCATCTGCAAACAGTGATAGCTTTACTTCTTTTCTGATTTGGATTCCTTTTATTTCTTTTTCTTCTCTGATTGCTGTGGGTCAAACTTCCAAAACTATGCTAAAACTTCCAAAACTATGTTCATAATAGTGGTGAGAGTGGGCAACCTTGTCTTGTTCCTGATCTTAGTGGAAATCGTTTCAGTTTTTCACCATTGAGAATGATGTTGGCTGTGGGTTTGTCATACATGGCCTTTATTATGTTGAGGTAAGTTCCTTCTATGCCTAATTTCTGGAGAGTTTTTATCATAAATGGGTATTGAATTGTGTTGAAAGCTTTTTCTGCATCTATTGAGATGATCATATTGTTTTTCTCCTTCAATTTTTTAATATGTTAATTTGTTAACATTCATTGATTTGCGTATATTGAAGAATCCTTGCATTCCTGAGATAAAACCCACTTGAACATGGTGTATGATACTTTTAATGTGCTGTTGGATTCTGTTTGCTAGTATTTTGTTGAGGATTTTTGCGTCTATGCTCATCAGTGATATTGGTCTGGAGTTTTCTTTCTTTGTGACATCTTTGTCTGGTTCTGGTATAGTGTGATGAATGTGAATTGTAGAATGAGTTTGGGAGTGTTCTTCTCTCTGCTATATTTTGGAAGAGTTTGAGAAAGATAGGTGTTAGCTCTTCTCTAAATGTTTGAGAGAATTCGCCTGTAAGCCATCTGGTCCTGGGATTTTGTTTTTTGGAAGATTTTTAACCACAGTCTCAATTTGTCCATTTCTTTCAGATTGTCGATGTTATTGGCATATAGTTGCTTGTAGTAATCTCTCATGATCCTTTGTATTTCTGCAGTGTCAGTTGTTACTTCTCCTTTTTCATTTCTTATTCTATTGATTTGAGTCTTCTCCCGTTTTTTCTTGATGAGTCTGGCTAATGGTTTATCAATTTTGTTTATCTTCTCAAAGAACCAGCTTTTAGTTTTATTGATCTTTCCTATCGTTTCAATAATTTCTTTTTCATTTATTTCTTATCTGATCTTTATGATTTCTTTCCTTATGCTAACATTGGGGTTGTTTTTGTTCTTCTTTCTCTAATTGCTTTAGGTGTAAGTTTAGGTTGTTTATTTGAGATGTTTCTTGTTCCTTGAGGTAGGGTTGTATTGCTATAAACCTTCCTCTTAGAACAGCTTTTGCTGCATCCCATAGGTTTTGGGTTGTCGTGTTTTCATTGTCACTTGTTTCTAGGAAATTTTTAATTTATTCTTTGCTTTCTTCAGTGATCTCTTGGTTATTAAGTAGTGTATTCTTTAGCCTCCATGTGTTTGAATATTTTACAGATTTTTTCCTATAATTGATATCTAGTCTCATAGTGTTGTGGTTGGAAAAGATACTTGATAAGACTTCAATTTTCTTAAATTTACCAAGGCTTGATTTGTGACCCAAGGTATGATATATCCTGGAGAATGTTCCATGAGCAGTTGAGAAGAAAGTGTATTCTGTTGTTTTTGGATGGAATGTCCTATAAATATCAGTTAAGTCTGTCTTGTTTAATGTATCATTTAAAGCTTGTGTTTCCTTATTTATTTTCATTTTGGATGATCTGTTCATTGGTGAAAGTGGGGTGTTAAAGTCCCCTACTATGATTGTGTTACTGTCGATTTCCCCTTTTATGGCTGTTAACATTTGCCTTATGTATTGAGGTGCTCCTATGTTAGGTGCATAAATATTTACAATTTTTATATCTTCTTCTTGGGTTGATCTCTTGATCATTATGTAGTGTCCTTCTTTGTCTCTTGTAATAGTCTTTATTTTAAAGTCTATTTTGCCTGATATGAGAATTGCTACTCCAGCTTTCTTTTGATTTCCTTTTGCATGGAATATCTTTTTCCTTCCTCTCACTTTCAGTCTGTATGTGTCCCTAGGTGTGAAGTGCGTCTCTTGTAGACAGCATATATATGGGTCTTGTTTTTGTATTCATTCAACCAGTCTAGGTCTTTTGGTTGGAGCACTTAATCCATTTACATTTAAGGTAATTATCAATATGTATGTTTCTATTACCATTTTCTTAATTCTTTTGTGTTTGTTATTGTAGGTCTTTTCCTTCTCTTGTGTTTCCTGCCTAGAAAAGTTCCTTTAGCATTTGTTGTAAAGCTGGTTTGGTGATGCTGCATTTGCTTAGCTTTTGCTTTTCTGTAAAGGTTTTAATATCTCTGTTGAATCTGAATGAGATCCTTGCTGGGTAATCTTGGTTGTAGGTTTTTCCGTTTCATCACTCTAAATATGTCCTTGCACTCCCTTCTGGCTTGCAGAGTTTCTGCTGAAAGATCAGCTGTTAATCTTATGCAGATTCCCCTGTATGTTATTTGTTGCTTTTCCCTTGCTGCTTTTAATATTTTTTCTTTGTATTTAATTTTTGATAGTTTGATTAACATGTGTCTTGGTGTGTTTCTCCTTGGATTTATCCTGTATGGGACTCTCTGCACTTCCTGGACTTGATCAACTATTTCCTATCCCATTTTAGGGAAGATTTCAACTATAATCTCTTCAAATATGTTCTCTGTTCCTTTTTCTCTTCTTCTTCTGGGATGCCTATAATTTGAATGTTGGTGCTTTTAATGTTGTCCCAGAGGTCTCTGAGACTGTCCTCAATTCTTTTCATTCCTTTTTCTTTATTCTGCTCTGTGGTATTTATTCCCACTATTTTATCTTCCAGGTCACTTATCCATTCTTCTGCCTCAGTTTTTCTGCTGTTGATTCCTTCTAGAGAATTTTAAATTTCATTTATTGTGTTGTTCATCATTGTTTGTTTGCTCTTTAGTTCTTTGAGGTCTTTGTTAAAAGTTTCTTGTATTTTCTCCATTCTCTTTCCAAGATTTTGGATCATCTTTACTATCATTATTCTGAATTCTTTTTCAGGTAGACTGCCTATTTCCTATTTCTTTATTTGGTCTGGTGGATTTTTGCCTTGCTCCTTCATCTGCTGTGTGTTTCTCTGTCTTCTTATTTTGCTTAACCTACTGTGTTTGGGGTCTCCTTTTCACAGACTGCAGATTCATAGTTCCCGTTGTTTTTAATGTCTGCCCCCAGTGGGTAATGTTGTTCAGTGGTTGTGTAGGCTTCCTGGTGGAAGTGAGTGGTGCCTGTTTTCTGGTGGATGAGGCTAGGTCTTGTCTTTCTGGTTGTGTTCCTGTCTTGCTAGTTGTTTGGTATAGGGTGTCCAGCACTATAGCTTGCTGGTCGTTGAGTGGAGCTGGGTCTTAGCCTTGAGATGGAGCTCTCTGGGAGAGCTTTTGCCATTTGATATTACATGGAGCTGGGAGGTCTCTGGTGGACCAATGTCCTGAAGTCAGCTCTCCCACCTCAGAGGCACAGGCCTGACACCTGGCCAGAGCACAAAGACCCTGTCAGTCACATGGCTCAGAAGAAAAGGGAGGAAAAAAAAAGAAATAAATAAAGCAAATAAAAAGTTATTAAAATAAAAAAATTATTAAAAATAAAAAAATTTAAAATAAAAAAACAAGAAAACAAAAAATGGACAGACAGAACCCTAGGACAAATGGTAAAAGCAAAGCTATACAGACAAAGTCACACAAAGAAACATACACATACACAACTCACAAAAAGAAAAAATGGGAAAAAAATATATATCTATATATTTTTAAAAAAAGGGGGAGGAAGAGAGCAACCTAATCAATTAAAAAATCTACCAATGATAATAAACTTTAAATACTAAGCTAAAATAAACATAAAACCAGAAACAAATTAGATGCAGAAAGCAAACCCCAAGTCTACAGTTGTTCCCAAAGTCCACCTCCTCAATTTGGGATGACTCGTTGTCTATTCAGGTATTCCACAGATGCAGGGTACATCAAGTTGATTGTGGAGATTTAATCTGCTGCTCCTGAGGCTGCTGGGAGAGATTTCCCTTTCTCTTCTTTGTTCGAGCAGCTCCCAGGGGCCCAGCTTTGGATTTGGCCCCGTCTCTGCGTGTAGGTCACCAGAGGGCATCTGTTCCTGCCCGGACAGGATGGGGTTAAAGGAGCAGCTGCTTTGGGGGCTCTGGCTCACTCAGGCTCGGGGGAGGGAGGGGTACGGATGCGGGGTGAGCCTGTGGTGGCAGAGGCCTGCGTGACGTTGCACCAGCCTGTGGCATACCGTGTGTTCTCCCAGGGAAGTTGTCCCTGGATCACGGGACCCTGGCAGTGGTGGGCTGCACAGGCTCCTGGGAGGGGTGGTGTGGATAGTGACCTGTGCTCGCACACAGGCTTCTTGGTGCCTGCAGCAGCAGCCTTAGCATCTCATGCTCATCTCTTGTGTCCGCGTTGATAGTCGCGGCTACGCCCATCTCTGGAGCTCCTTTAGGTGGTGCTCTGAATCCCCTCTCCTTGTGCACCTGAAACAATGGTTTCTTGCCTCTTAGGCAGGTCCAGACTTTTTCCCAGACTCTCTCGCAGCTAGCTGTGTTGCACTAGCCCCCTTCAGGCCGTGTTCACGCAGCCAACCTCAGTCCTCTCCCTGGTGTCTGACCTCCAAAGCCCAAACCTCAGCTCCCTGCCCCCATCCACCCTGGCGGGTGAGCAGACAAGCCTTTCGGGCTGGTGAGTGCTGGTTGGCACCAATCCTCTGTGCGGGAATCTCTCCGCCTTGCCCTCTGCACCTCTGTTGCTGTGCTCTTTTCCATGGCTCTGAAGCTTTCCCCCCGCCATCCCCCATCTCCACCAGTTAAGGGACTTCCTAGTGTGTGGAAAGTTTCCCTCCTTCACAGCTCCCTCCCCGAGGTGCAGGTCCCATCCCTGTTCTTTTGTCTCTGTTCTTCCTTTTTCCTTTTGCCCTACCCAGGTACATGGGGGAGTTTCTTGCCTTTTGGGAAGTCTGAGGTCTTCTGCCTGCATTCAGTAAGTGTTCTGTAAGAGTTGTTCCACATGTAGATGTATTTCTGATGTATTTGTGGGGAGAATGGTGATCTCCACGTCTTACTCCTCCGCCATCTTGAAGGTCTCTCCTAAACATCTTTTTAAAAAATATTTATCTATCTTTGGCTGTATTGGGTCTTCATTGCTGCACGCGGACTTTCCCTAGTTGCAGTGAGCGGGGGCTACTCTTCGTTGCAGTGCACGGGCTTCACATTGAGGTGGCTTCTCTTGTTGCGGAGCTCGGGCTCTAGGCGCATGGGATCAGCAGTTGTGGCTTGAGGGCTCTAGAGCACAGGTTCAGTAGTTCTGGCTCGTGGGCTTAGTTGTTCCATGGCATGTCGGATCTTCCCGGACAAGGGCTCGAACCTGTGTCCCCTGCATTAGCAGGTGCATTCTTAACCACTGTGCCACCAGGGAAGCCTGTTAGCTGTTTTCTTATTCTTGATCTGTTCAGACTTGCTCCCCTTTAAAGAGTCAATTATAGTAAATAGACTATTTCTAGACAATTAACCATTTCATTGAGAGTTAAATATTTATTACCATACGGTCATTCATAGTATTTGCTTATGATTTTAAAAAGCATTTTCTACATCTGTGGTTGTGGTTCCTTTCTAATTCTTAATAATATGTGTTTGTGCTTTTCCCCTCATTTTTCTTGATTAGCTTTGTTTGGGGTTTGTATGTTTTATTGGTATTCTCTAATATTGGATTTATTTACCAATGGTATTGTTTTTCTGTCTTCTCTTTCATTAATTTCTGTTTTTAGTGTTATATTTTTATTCTTGCTTTTTCTGTTTTGCTGTTGCTGATATTTTTCTAGCTTCTAGAGTACATTACTTATTTCATTGATTTCTATTTTTCTTGTTTAGCAATAAAAACATGTGAAGTTAGGAATTTCTCTCTAAGTGCTTAACATTTAATTAATATGAAGCAGGAGTTGGTAAACCAAGGTTATGGGCCAAGTCCAGCCTGCTGCCGGTTCCTATAAATAAAGTGTTACTGGAACACATCCACACCCATTCATTTGTGTGTTGTGTATGGCTGCTTCACACTACCGTGGCAGAATTAAGTAGTTACAGAGAGACCTATGGCCCGCAAAACCTAAAATACTTACTGTGTGGCCCTTTACAGAAAAAGTTTGCTGTCCCCAATGTAAAGCATTCCATAGTTGTTGATATATAGTATTATCACTTTTTTCTAAGCAGTCTATAATTATTGACCGAACAAGTTATCCAGGAAAGTGTTTTAATTTCCAGTGGTTTGAATTTTCTTGTTTATAGTTTTGTTAACTTCTAGTTTTACTGCATTTGGTCAGCGAATATTGCCTACACAGTGTCTTCTTTTTTCTTTTCTTTATTTTTGATTTACTGAGATTTCTTTTGTCACATCAACGTATGGCCAAATTTTATAAATGTTCCAAAGACATTGAAAAAAGGACGCATATTCTCTGTGGAAAACAGACTCTGATATTTGGTGACCTTATTCATTATACTATTTGAATCCTAATTCTTTTGTCTATATAAAGATAAAGCTATGGCTGTGGTGTTTTTGATTCTTCTTATATTTCTGAGAGCTCTAGTTTGGCTTATTTTGATGCTAAGTTATTTATAAACATGCATAGGTGCAAACATGGCAGAAGCACTGACTGAAAAGCACTGGCCCACTGGAGCTTGCTCTTTCGCTGCTCTGGGGACTTCTGCCATATGACCATTCCCGGCTAGCCTGCTGGGTGCGGAGATACACATGGCCCCATCCTCAGCATTGCTCCTGCTGGCCCTGCAGACAGTCAGCCAACCCCAGCTGCTGACCATGGCAGCTGACCACAAATGCAGACTGAGCCCAGCAGAGACCATCAGAAGAAATGCCTAGCTGAGCCCAACCGAGATCACCAACTCACAGAATAGTGAGATAAATAAAAAATCGTTGCTTTAGGCCACTAAATTCTAGCATGGTTGGCCACATAGCAAAGACTAACGTGCTGCCTGTGAATTTTACCTTCCTTTAACATATAATGACCCTCTTTGTCCAATGATAAATCTACGCATGTATTCTATTTTAACCATACTGTTTTGCTTCCTTTTTAAATTATATATTTTTATGTATAGCTAAGCTGTAGAACATGATGATTTGCTATATATATACACATACTGAAATAAAAACTACAGTCAAGCTAATTAACATGTCATCTCCTCATGTAAGTTACCTTTACTTTTTTTGGTGATGAATGCACGTGAACTTTGTGGTAGATAGTGTCTGAGAGCTGAGGGTCTCAGTCATTTAACCACAAGTAACTGAATTCTGACAATAACCAGTGAGTTTGGAGAAGCACCCACAGCCTCAGATGAGACCACAGCCCTGGCTGACACCTTGGTTTAACCTGATGTGAGGCTGAGTGTAGCACCTAGCTAACTCACACTGACTCTTGACCCATGGAAATTGTGAGGTAGTAAGTCCTTTTAAGCAACAGGGTTTGTGGCACTTTTTACAGAGATAGAAAGCAACTACACCTCTGTATTTCTAAACAAAAGGGCTTTTGTTGCCATTTATGGAATCGTTCATTTTTGGCATCCTGTATCACTTTGTTCTCTGATGGGTGAAGAGTAGCTCACTTACAAGGCTTGATCCCCTCCCCCCATTTCTACCCCATTAGAGTTTGAACAGTGGGCTACCCAGGCTACTTGATTTCATCTTTGCCCCAGGGATGAGCCTTAATTGGGTTTTGTAGCTCAAGGCCTTCTCAGTTTTATCTTTTATGGGTTGGAGATGAGAAACAGCACTATTTTTTAACCTGCAAATCCTGGAATTTATGGTCTCTCCAAACTATCTTTCAATTCTGCTTGCAAAATGGCCATTTCTTCTATGAGCTTATTTCTCTTTTATTGTGCACTGTCAAAAACAGTCATTAGCAAATGTCCAGTGTTACCAACATTCTGCTTTCTCCCCAAAACCACGAGTTCATTAGTGACACTCTGCCTTCCAGATTATCACAGGCAATCGTTTTATCAAATGCTATGGCACTGCATAAAAAAACCTTTAATACCAGTTTCTTGTTTTTTGTTTTTGTCACCTGCCACTCGACACCAAGGCCCATGCACACATTTTGTGTTTATTACAGTAGCACTTTACTTCTGGTGTCAGTCTGGGAATGGTTCAGCTCTTCTGCCAAAACAATCAACACCAAAACCAGACAACCAAACCTATAGCTTATAATAGCAAAAGTTTCTGTCTGCAGAGGTGACTATGGCTTGGCTGGGGGTCTACTCCATGTGTCTCCTTTGTTCCAGGATCCAGGCCAAAGGGGTGGCCCCTCTCGGAGAGCAAAGTACATGGCAGTTTCATGCCATGACTCTTAAATCTTTGGCTTGAAAAGATCACGTCACCTCTGTTCACATTTTTTTGCCAGAGGAAGTCATATGGCCAAGCTTGTTATCAATGGGTCAGGCGTGTGTAATCCTCCCTCAGGGAAGGGCAACACATGTCTACCCTGACCTCATAGCCAGTGTTGACAGACTGAGAAGACATTTCTAAAACACACAGTCAGTGAATGATTAGTTTCTAGTGTATGTAAGGAACACCTGTAAATCAACAAGAAAAAGTCAGGAAACGAATAGAAATATGGCAAAGGGCAAGAAGAGGCAATTCAGAGCAGAAAAAGCTAACGGCTTGTAAGAAATCTCATTAGTAATCAAAGAAATGCAAATTAAATCAAGATATCCATGCAACTGTCAAAAGCTGTAGAGCTGGAAAATATTAAGCATTGACTTGAACATGGGGAACACTTTGTATCCTGCTGGTGAGAGTGTGTAGACTGGGACAGCAATTTGGGAGATTAATTTGGAAGGAGTAAGTGAAATGGGCATAGACAGAGTGAAGTGGTGAATGCGTTCTGGATTGGAAAGATCTAGCTCTGTGGGATTATCATCACATCCACTTTCGCCCCTCTATCCTCATTCTGTACTTGGGTGATGAGAGGAGTTCATTCTACTAGACTGTAAGATCTGAGAGGCGGGGACCACGTCTCATTTTCCCACCATTGCATCCCCTGCACCTTGTACAAAGCTTGCCAGAGATGGACACTTTGTATGGGTTTGGTAAATAAAAGCATGTTTTAAAAAATCCATTAAAACCGAGGGACTTGTCTCCTCTAGGGCAGGAAGGTATGGACTTGCCAGTGTATAACTGCATTGTCTGAGTACTCCTTTGGGATCTGTTTTGGACTGAATTGTGTCCCTCCCTCCTTCTCCCCCAATTAATATGCTAAAGCCCTGATTCTCAATGTGACTGTGTTTGGAGATAGAGCCTTTGGGGAGGTCATTAAGGTTAAATGATGTTGTAAGGGTGAGGCCCTAATCCGATAGGGCTGGTGTCTTTATAAGAAGAGGAAGAGACACCCAGGGGTCTCTCTCTTACTCTCTGCACACGTTCACAGAGGAGAGACCAGGTGAGGACACAGCGAGAAGGGGGCCATTTGCAAGCCAGGAAGAGAGGCCCCACCAGACACTAACCCTGACGGCACCTTGTCCTCGGACTTCCAGCCTCCAGAACTGTGCAAAAATAAATTTCTAATGTGTAAACCCCCCAGTCTGTGGTATTTCGTCATGTCAGCCCAAGCTGACTCACAGAGGATCCAATGTATCATCCCGTATAAACCCGCCTCCTTTGTTTAATTTGCATTTCCTTACAGAGACTGTACCAAGGCAGAAAGACATCAGTATGCTCAGGTCTCTCCTACTGATCATAATTTGCTAAAATAGAAATAGATTTGGGGAAGCTTTCTATTTGAGGTGGATGGGAACTTGATAACACAAAGTCCACTGACCTGTCTTAACCATTGTTTGAAATGGTTCGATACTTTTAAGGCATGTAGCTCTTTTAGAGCCGATACAGAGTTTTCAGATCACTTCCTTCTTGGTGGTTTAAGTCATGGTTGAATTGAGCAAACATCGTATTCAGAAAGGCTCAAGGCCAATCTGATAAAAACAGGAGCTAAGTATTTTTAACAGTGTCTTAAAAAGTAACACTGAGCCTGCCAGGCCCATGATCCAACATTTCTTTGCCTGATTTGGGGGTCAGGCTCCTCTGGGTCAAGGGCAGCTCTCTTTCCTGTGGTCCAGGATGCCTCTGATCCTGCATCCTCTGAGCTCTCAGAGCTCTTGGGTGTGTCTCCTGTCTCCAATCAGGTGTGCATCGCCACTGCCTGGACCCTCTCCTGTAGATCCTGCTGTATTTGGGGTGGGCTAGGGCTTCTGTCTTTTTAAACAAACCTCCTAGGTGGTCCTGAAGTACACTGGAATTTGAGAACAACTGGTGTATAACGTGTTTGCACTTAATTATATTTTGTTGTGTTACTCTTGACTATTGTTTCTTATGTTTTAGCAATGAATTCTAAACCGGTTTTACAATCCCCTGTGGGCAGGTGATACATCTTGATTTTCCTTTTATCCTTCATTTCACTGTAACGGGCCTGTAACAGGCTCTTAGCAGATGCTAAATGCTAACGGGTAGCTAGTCTAATGACTAAAAGCACTTTTCTTTGCTCAAAGAAATTCTGCCTTTCTTGTGGGTGCTGGGTCTTTGGTCATAAGTTTCTCAACTGTTTCCTTTGGATTCCTTCTTACTTCAAGGTCCATATCTCGGTCTCCATGTCATCTGATGGCATCCAGACTTTTCACAGGCATCACTGGCCTTCTTTTACGTGGGCTTGAGCACCCATCTTTGGAGTGGTCCACAGTCGGCTGTAGCAGCCAACACTGAGGTGCCAGGACAGAGAGCACCTCTTCTTCAGGCTGCCTACTGACCACAGCTCTGTCTGTCTCTGGTGTCCTGCTGATGGGCCCAATGGTGAGCTGTGCACGGTTCTGTTTGGACATTGCCTTTCTTCCATGCATCAGTTGGCTTTGGTCACTAACCGTGATAAGAATTGCTGCCCTCTCCAACCCTCCTCATCTCACAACAGCCTTGGTGGCCTCATCCTAGTGACCATGCTCTTGGATACACAATTTTCTTCAGGCAACCCTCACTAGGCATGTTATAGACTCCCACAATTTACTGATGAAGCACAGAGTTTGCCCTAGGATGGCCAGCAACCTTCCGTTGCCTGTCTCCTAGCTGGGTGATGGGGAATGGGGAATTCCAAGAATGTTCTTAGCCCACCCTAAGAGAAGTTATTCTAAGTATGGTAACATTCACTCTAGCACAAAAACGAGAAGAAACATACGCTTAAGTAACCTTGGGAAAGGGCCTGTCTACCCACCTACCCAAAATTCAACAAGCCTTTCAAGTGACAATTAGTAGCACACACAATTCCTCAGGGACAAAGTTAATTTTGCCATGATGCTTTGTAGTAATGATATATCATATGTTTGAACACCCTTTCAGATTAAGTCATGACTAGGGAATATCAGATAGGGGTACGGGAAACAGGGTAGGTCAATGGGAGGAGGAAGGTCTGGCCCTGGATTCTGCAGAACATGGAACGAATGGAGATTTTAGAGGAAACTTTCTATTTGGGGGATGGAGGGAATTAGAGTAATGAGTGAGCACACTGTCCACCAGAATCCAAAGGGATTGGATAGAAAGGCAGAAGATATGCATAACGTGGTATAGAAACTGTGTCACCAGGCTAGGAAAACCAAGTTCAGAATGGAGCGTCCACCTGGAGAATGTGCCCGAGGTGCAGAGAACATAATGGGCTACAGAGCATGTGGTCCTACCCAGGGGCGGGAGGCAGCTTTACAGTTTTTCAAGTGCTCTTACATATATGATTTCAATTGATCTTCCCAACATGCCAGTGAGGTAGTTGGGGCAGGTGGCGTCTCTGTACTAGTTAGCTTTGGCTGTGTAACATCCACTCTGAGTTATTTATTCTCATGGATGGCTTTGCTCATCTCAGTTACATTTGCTGCTGTGGAATGGGCGTCAGCTTGACTTGGCAGGAGAGACGTGGCAGGGCACACTTGGCTCTGCTCCACACGTCTCCCACCCTTTTCAGGGGACTAGACTCCCAGCATGTCCTTCCCATGGTGATGGAAGAAGCTCAAGAAAGCAGGTGGAAATGTGCAAGGCCTCTTAGCCTAGGCTTGGAACTGATGCACTCTTTTTAAAAATAAATTTATTTATTTTATTTATTTTTGGCTGCGTTGGGTCTTCGTTGCGGTGTGCGGGCTTCTCATTGCTGTGGCTTCTGTTGTTGTGGAGCACGGGCTCTAGAAGCATGGGCTTCAGTAGCTGTGGCATGTGGGCTCAGTAGTTGTGGCTTGCAGGCTCTAGAGCACAGGCTCAGTAGCTGTGGCTCATGGGCTCAGTTGCTCCGCAGCATGTGGGATCTTCCCGGACCAGGGCTCAAACCCGTGTCCCCTGCACTGGCAGGCGGATTCTTAACCACTGCACCACCAGGGACGCCGGGAACTGCTGCACTTTTATTTCTATTATATTCTATTGACCAATGTCAATGGCCAAATCTAGAGTCAGACTGGGAGAGTATTACCAACTTACTTGGCAAAGGGTGAAGATACAAAAGGGGTGAAGAATTGGGCATTAGTACATCAACTATTGTGCCCCATTTTACAAATACTGAAACAAGGCTGAGAGGAAGTGATTTCCTCAGGGTCTACAGCTCCTTGGTGGTCAAGCTGGGGTAAAATCCATGTCACCCATCTATCTAATGTGTCCTTAAATTACAAATAGGACCCATATTGGAACAGTGTGTTGTTTATGGTTCTGTTACAGTGCCTGGTGGCAGTGAGCACTTGAATAAGTTCTCTGGAAAATAAATTCAATTTTTAAAAAAGTCTGGCTGTCAAAATCTGATTTCCTGGTTGAATGAATTGGCTCTGTTGTTCAGATCCTTTGGGTCTAAATTTATTTTTTTATTTATTAATTTTTTTTAACATCCTTATTGGAGTATAATTGTTTTACAATGGTGTGTTAGTTTCTGCTTTATAACAAAGTGAATCAGTTATACATATACATATGTTCCCATATCTCTTCCCTCTTGCATCTCCCTCTCTCCCACCCTCCCTATCCCACCCTTCTAGGTGGTCACAAACCACCTAGCTGATCTCTCTGTTAGATAGCTGCTTCCCACTAGCTATCTATTTTACATTTGGTAGTGTATATATGCCCATGCCACTCTCTCACTTTGTCACAGCTTACCCTTCCCCCTCCCCATATCCTCAAGTCCATTCTCTAGTAGGTCTGTGTCTTTCTTCCCGTCTTGCCCCTAGGTTCTTCATGACCTTTTTTTTTTTTTCTTAGATTCCATATATATGTGTTAGCATATGGTATTTTTTTTCTCTTTCTGACTTACTTCACTCTGTATGACAGACTCTAGGTCCAGTAAATTTATTTTACATGAATTTATTTAAGAAATTGATTACAATTCCCCCTCTATCTGGTATTGTGGGTGTTATAATTGGAAATTTAGAGAGAAAAGACAGAAATGACTTTAAACGATTTACGTATCCACCTACAATTTGCAAAACGGTAAAAATATAGGAGACTTTAGGTAAGATGGGCTGCATTAGACTCCTTGTTAGGTTTAACTATCTTTATTCTTTTCTGATATCAATGCCCATTGGGCCTTTTATCTGCTTATTTTGAAAAACAAACTCAAAGTGCTTTGGCTGCTTGCTGTTCATCCCCCTTTACAGTTTCTAGCACACGCGGCTGTAGGAGAAATTTGAGGCTGTGCACAATCTTTGCACAATCTTTGACACATGCCACTCAAGATGGGTCCCCCTTGTCTCTCTCTGTGTCCCTTGTTGTCAAGGATGGAGCTATCTCTATATAGCCAAGTTTCAGGTTGTTGTCAAATGCTTTTCACTCACTCTAAACCTATTAGGATTTCTACTCCAGGGGAATGTTTCTGAAGATTTGGGCAAAGTCTTTGGCACCAAAGCATCCTGTGTGCACAGGATTTTACCTGAGGACAAGCATTCCGGTTATAGCTAACAGACATAAGAAAATATTCGGAAATTTTGACTTAAAAGTGAAGCTTAACTTTATTGGAGGTAGACCAGGCTGGGAGAAATGGCTAATGGGAAGCACATCTGTGACACTCAGATTTTGGGTTGAGGGCCCTGGGATGGGATGGCTCTTTCTTTACACAGGGAAGTCACGGGGCAGCCGTGGCAATGTTGTTGGCTTCTGGACTTGGGGGTTTCCATGTTGCATTCGAGGAATGAGTTATTTTACTGGTCAAAGTTCTTTAGTACCAACCATGGCCATCAGCATTTGGTTCTTGGGACCCATAATTCTACTTGTCCATTTCTATGTGGTCTTGTGTTGCCACCATTACTCTGGTAATACTCACCATGGTTATAAGCGTATGATGTGGAGGTAGGACTGTGTCATAGCACAAGTTTGCCATTTACAGCTTGAGTTCTGAGTCTTCTTCTTATCCTGCTCTCACTCCTTATTCTCTACTGCTTCTGACCCTCCCATCTTCTGGCAGGGGAGCTTTCTCTTGTGCCATTTCATTCCAGGGCACTGTAAATGCTTTTTTTTTTTAAACCAATTTTACTTTTGTCATTTGCCAATTGAAAAAGGAGTAGAAAAATCATTTTCAGATTGAAGAATTGTGTCACAGACATACTCAAAACTGAAATTTTAGCTCTAGAAGGGACCTTGGCCATTGAATGGAATCTTTTTCCGCATTTTACAGATGAGTAAACTGAGGGCCAAAGAGATGTACGGGGAATGCTCCCAAGCTCACGGGGTGACTGGTGGCAGAATTTGGCTCAGAACATGGCGGGATGACTTTAAGAACTGTTCTTCCCACCATACCACATGGCTGCACTCACAGAAGAGGCTTTGGTTTGACCTGCCTGTTTATTGTGTGTTTGAGCATGAGCACATAATAAAGGAAAGATGCAATTTTTATTGTCTCTTTTTACTACATGTACATGTATTAATTGAGATGATTTCCTAGATAGAATAGTGTTTTTCTAATCTTAGGAAATGGCATGTTGGGGGTCTTTTTAAGCAGGACTACTACAGTGTTAAAATCATACATAAACATTTGCTAAATATTTAATATAAATGGTTAATTTTTAACCATATTTTTTGGCTGATATTAATTATCATCATTATTTATTTAAAGAGCATTAGAGACATCTAGGATAGTTTAGGAGAAGTCAAATATCATTATAGAAGGTCAAGGGCAAGCTGGTTCCATTCCCTTTGATTATGGCCCAAATGTGCCAGAAGGTATGTAGAGCTGAGTTATCCAGAGAAAGAAGCGTTCCAAGGGAGTGACCAGTGAACCCATAGCAAGCTGCCCATGGTTCAGTTAACTTTGTTGAATTTTTAGAAAATGAGAGTTTAATGAATTCCAGATGGGGAGATTGTTAGTTCTGCAATGTTTCCAATCTTCTTTACAGAGCATGTGGAACAGCACTGTATTTGGGTTCGTTCTTTGGAGAAACAGAATTAATAGGATGTATGTATATACAGAAAGAGATTTAATATAAGGAATTGGCTTACACGATTTTGGAAGCTAACAGTTTCCAAGAGCTGCAGGCGGCAAGCTGGAGACAAAGGAGAGTTGCTAGTGTTGTTCTGGTCTGAAGGCTGGCATGCTTGAGACGCAAAGAGAGCAGCTGTTTCAGCTCGAGCCTGAAGGTAGGGAAAAACTGATGTCACAGCTTGAAGGCAATCAAGCAGGAAGACTTTCCCTTATTTTAGGGAAGTTCAGCTTTTTTGCTCTATTCAGACCTTCAACTGATTGGATGAGACCCACCCACATTAGGGAGCGCAATCTTGTTTAGTCAGTCTACCAATTCCAATGTTAATCTCATTCAGTAACACCCTTTCAGACACATCCAGAACAATGTTTGACAAATGTCTGGTTACCCTGTGGTCCAGTCAAGTTGACACATAAAAGTAACCATCACTAGCACTGAATAAAATTAATAGTTCATTAAAGGCTTTCTGATAATGCTGAATTTTCCAATATTGAAAGGTTTGGGCAGGTAGGATAGTGTTAGGATGGAGAGTCAGAATTCTACCTGCCAATGAGAATGGAGATCTTGGTTTTCCATGCCTTTCCGCTTATGGACACATATGTGGATTCCATTTGTTACATTCAGTCCAGGATAAGATGCCGTGAGGACACTAGGGGACAGGGCCCTGATTCCAAGGAGTTTTCAGTTCTTTTGGGGTGAAGAACAATTAGGTGATAACAAGTCGCAGTAAAGAAGTTATGAGAAGGGACAGAGGCCAGTGTGGGTCTGTGGTTCTCACATTGCACCTCTCAGTGTCTGAAGACGTTTCTGATTGTCACAAATGGTCAGGGTGCTATTTAGGGTATTTAAGGATGCTGTTAAACATTCTACGGTGCACAGGAGAACCCTCCATAAAAAGATTGTCTGGCTCAAAATAGCAATAGCTCTAAGTTGGAGAAACCCTGGTATAGGCTTTAAGGAGGAGGTGACATTTAATTTACTTTTTCTTTCATTCATTCTCATATTTGTTTAGTGCCTACTATTTTCCAGTACCAGTTTTGTCATGGAGAATATGATAGGGAATAACCAAAGTAGTTCTGTGGGCATAGGTCTTACAGTTTAAAGGGAAACAACGATTAAGAAAAAAAATGAAAATCATGTATAATAATTATTGTGATGGAGAATACAGGGTGCTAAGGGAACCCACCACAAAGAGACACATCTTAGTTAGAAGGCCAGGAAACTCCTGCCAAAGAGAATTATCCTTTAACATACAACGAGAAGGGTTAAGTGGGAGTTGGCCCATGAATAAGGTGTGAGTGAGTGTGTATCAGGAGTTGGAGTGTAGGGAGGGAGTGGCTTTGGAGGCACAGGCAGAGCGGCTTGTTCAGATGTTTGCAGGTGAGTGAGAGGGTGGCATATAAGTGGTTCTGCATGTCGAAGATGCAAAGAGAAGAGCAGCAGATAAAGCTAGAGACGCAGCAGTACCTGTGTCTAGGAGAACCTTGATTCATACCAGGAGTTCAGGTGTCATCCTAAAGCCAATGGAAAATATTTAAGAGTTTTAAAGTCTTAAAGCAATGGAGTGATGGGATCAGATTTAAGTTTTGGAAAGTTCACTATGGTTGCAGTGTGGAGGTGAGAGTGGAGCAGAGCAAGATGGTGCAAGGATGCCATCAAGACTGATGGGCTGGGATGGACAAGGAAGGATGTCGGCTCAGAGGATGACGACAATGGGAAAGTCAAAAGCAGACAGATTGACAGATTGGAGGGCTGTTGAGGAGGTAGAGTAAAGGGCACTCGATGGAAAGTGAGAGGGAGGAATTAAGGAAGATATCCAGGTTTCTGACGGGGACGAGCAGGTATTTTGAGGTGCCATTTCCAAGGTGCACTGGAGTGAGTGAATTCTCCTTCAGTAGTAGTTGAAATAATGTGAATTATTGGAATTGTGGAATGATGTGGAGTCCAGTTTTGGATACGTAGAGTTTGAGTTCCTGAGTGATGTTCTACTAGATATGCCGATTGGCCTAGAGAAATCTGGGCTGGAACTCATCATTTAGAGTCAAATAGTTGATGAGACTTTGTACAGCAAGGACAGAAAAGTGCTCGGAGACATGGCCACATTTAAGAATGAGCGGAAGATGAGGAACTTGCATGGCCTCCCCAAAAGGGATCAGGATGGTAGAAGCAAAACCGGAGGAGTGTGGTGGTGGAGAAAATAAGACAAAGTAACCAGGAGAAAGGAGTAATCTGTGCTGTACTGCTGCTAACTGTTGCTCAAACCACCCACGCCTTTGGGAACATGCAGGTCCCTGGTGATCTTGAAAGAGCAGTCCAGATGGAGCCTCGCAGGAGGAAGTTAGGTTGGATGGATCAAGGAGAAAGGAGCAGAGAGCATCTACGGAAATGGGAGATAGATGAGCTGTAGCCCAGGGTCTATTCAAGCTACTTAACAACTGGTGTAGCACATGTGCTGACCCATCGGAATAGCTGCAGGCTGGTATAGAACCAAAACATTCTGACTGATCTCAGACCTGACTGTGGTTCTGATGGACATACTTTCCAAATAAAAATGTGGGATAGCTTGTTTGGACATACAGTCTGGCAAAAAAAGATGGAAATTCTGGAGCATGTGGTTGTTAAGCAATGGCCGTACCCTGGAGGGATGGTGATTCATTGATTCATTTGGTACAGTGTATGAAGGGGTAAGAGTCCAGGATAATGTCAAGGTCATTTGAAAGTGATCTCAAGTAAGGTTTCTCAATAGTCACATCTCTGAAATGCAGATATTTACATCTGCAACTTAATTTGTAGCGCTTCTACAGAAAATGGTTAGCTAAAGGGAATAAAGTGCACCGAAAAGATGAAGCTTACTATATATTTTAGATAACCTATAAGTCTCAGCTAGCAAGACACTTCCATTAGCACAGAAAAATAATGGCCTTTTTCAACAAGATGACTGTCAAAAAGAAAAAAGATAGACAGTCATATGATTTATTTCCCCATCCATATTGAGTTTATTCATGGGAGATTCACCTTGTGAACTAATAATTTTCTGGGCTAAGAAAAAGCAGCAGGCATTTTTCTTTTTAGGAAATGCCTATTTTTATTTTATTTTTTACAGCGGGTTTCTTTTGGCCTAAAAAAATGATCCAAGTCTATGGCTTTGATATCAAGGAAAAGCCTTCTTTCAGTTGCTTTAGTCTTTTCCAAAAAGTGACCCATTGAGATAAATGTTCTCACGCTGAGAATCAAGGTTTTCTCTGATAGCACAGGCAGAACAGGAAGCAGAATTTCTTGAAGTGGCTGAAGAAAAATTCAAGATCTCAGGCTGAGGAAAGGAACTCTTTTGAAAGGGCAAGTTTAAGACCCATACTTCAAGCAATTAAAAAAAAAAAGATAAATCTCACTCTCATGTCAGGTGGTGGATGACACCAGAACAGGGCGACCAGGACAGAGCTAGGGACCCAGGAAGCAACTAAGAGGAAAGGCGCTGGCAGATGATTTCTTTCCTTTTGGGCAAACAAAGGGCCAAATTCCTGGAGACCAGCTCAGGCGGGGAGGTGGGGCAGGCACAGGGCTCGGGATGCTGGGGGTCAGGGTAGTTAGGGCTGAACTCACGTCACGGAGTTCTCTGGATTTCCAGTTAGAGGCACGAGTAACCCCCTCCTCCCTGCATTGGGTCCTTAATAGGTTGCCCAAAGACCTGAGCTCAGGGAGCAGGCAGCCCGTCTTCCCTGCACCTTCAACCCCTTCCGCTGCTCCTTCACCGACTCCCCAAAACCCCACCCTCACCCCAGCCTCACAGGGTCCTTGAGTCCTCACTTGAGTCCTGCCCCTGCTGTGGGTGTAGCAGCTCATATTCTGTCTTGACCCCAACTTGGGCTCATATTCATGTCCCCATCTCATTCTACCCCTTCTTGGCTGTTGTTACCCACCTGTACCTCTTGGACCCTGACCTTGGCTAGGAATGACATCTACATTTGGATAATTGCTTCTCACATGTCAGTGCCTCGAAAGAGCATTCATGATAAAACCGTGTTTCATCCCTTCCGAATGGTATGTATAGTCCAGAAGGAGCGTCATGAATGCCAAAGCGTCTGTAATCCTGCAAAGAAGGAATCTCTGGGGATTCAAGTATGCGAGTGGGGGTGAGGAGCGGGGGAGGGCTCGGGGGCATAGGCTGTGTGACAAGTCCCATATGCATGTCACATCCAGAGCTCTTCCTCCCCAGGGCAGAGGCTGGCCCCACTTATCCAGGCTTCCCTGCAGGCACGATGGCCATGGGACTGGCGCGGGGTGTGGGCAGAAGCAATTAAGCCATCCCGTGTGACCCTCCCTGGCGGTGGCCACCTTGCTGGATGCATGCTCTGATGGCCGACTCACACCAGATCCCATGAAGAAAAACATCTTCATGGTGTTAAGCTACCCCAGAAAGTCTGGGCTTTCCAAGGTGTGGCATTGCTTAGCACCAAGCTCCTCACTTTCAAGGTCTTTTTAGGGGATCTAAACGGGGCAAGTGCATTGCTCTGTGATCATCTGATTCACACATTCAGCTCCATACTGCAGCTCAGGATTTGGATATCTGCCTGCCTGACCATGATGTCCTCGCCTGTGTCCCCTGTGACTTGGGCTTCAGCACCTGTGGTCGTGCTGGGCGCTTTATAGAAGCTCAGTGGAAAAGCAGCTTGTGTCTCCTTTGAGCCGTTGATCAGACCCTCATTTGCCATTTGCCTTTTTTACTGAAGCACTCTGTTTATATACACATTTCTCAGTAGAGCGAAAGCAGGTCAGGATGGAGTTTGAGGCAGGTTCTTTGATATAAATGGTCTGCCCAGGGGACAGACATCCTTGAAGGGCAGGAAGTCCTGAGGCTTGGCTTGATGACTACCTACTCTTCTGTTCCCCAATTTGGGGACCCCAAATTCCAAGACTACTATTTGCCTTTACTAGGGATTCTGGGTTATACTTACCTTGGGGGAAAAGAGTTTTATTTAGGGTTGCCTGCTTCATGTATAGGAGCAACCAGGGAGAAGCAGTTCCTGACTGCAACTGTTTTCTTGTCCAGCTCATCTCCTCGTGCGTGACCTTGGACATGATCTCCTGGCTTTGCTGGGCTTCCCCTGTTGACTCCATGGGGGTGGCTGTAGCTGTCCTTAGCTTGAGTGGCTTCGTCGGAGCTGAGGAAACTTGCCCTAGATCTTCCCCCGTGAAGCCTACAGACACAAGTACTGTGAAAAGAGACCTAAGCCAGTGTAGTCATGCGCATCTCTCGGGCTCTTTTTGGTCCATTTGGGTAGCAGCTATAGAAGTCTGAGGCAGGTGAGGGCCGGTTTGTCCTTTGACATTTTGCTCCTGGGTGTTTGTGACAGAAACTCTCAGAGCAGCTCAGCTGCACACAGACATTTACTGAAGAAGCATGAATTTGCTGGCAGGCCCAAGTGCTCATCAGCCTGTTCTGTGAGCTTAGTGAAGTGCTAGCTCCTTGCCCCTCAGACGCTCTGACCGCCCCTGGGCAGAATGAGCCTCGAGGCTAATGCCAAGACTGCAGAGGCAAATGCTGTCACCCTGATAGCCAGCATCAGACAAGCTAAGACCTCCAAGTTTCAGGTTCCCTGGGCGTGGGTCTAAGGGCTGTTGTTATACCTCTTCCCACGAGAAAGGGTCCAGGCATCACTGGATTCACGCACTCTCTTCCTGCAAGGGGGGGGGCGGATATTTTCTTAAATGTTTCAGCCACTCCACATATCTTGAATATCTTTAATGTCACCACAGAGAGCTCATTTCTAGCAGCCATCATGACAATTGATAGGACACTAATTGCACTTATAGGAACCATTTTTGATATTCTGTCAAGCCTTGTTTGATGACAACAGAAGTGCTGGCCGTAGCTGCCCTGTGTCTGGGCTTCCTGAGCAGACCACCAGAGGTCCACCCTGAGCTCTGCTCGCTTGTCAAGGATACTGGCAGCACACTTCACATCGCATGGTACATCTGGAGTATTTTAAAGGGAAGTCCGGACATGGAGATGGTCAACAGATGCCATCGGGTAAGCTGAGCCTGTGCTTCCAGCTCCCTTTGCCATTATAGGTGACACCAAAAGTAAGAGTAGCAGCTGTCATGTTGGGGCGCTTCACTATCCCCTATATCTTATGTTCATCTTCTCGTGTCGTCCTCACGATAACCCGGCAGAGTGGTCTTATTATCCCCATCTTTCAGGTAAGGACATGGAGACTCCAAGAACTTCTAAATTTTCCCAAGGTCACCAGCTAGTAAGTGCAGAGATATTGGCCCCAGCGCCTGAGCTCAGAACACCTCTGTCACCTACTGGGTTGGACCCAAAGCAAATGGCCGATCAGCCGGTGAGAGCTGTGGCCAGCACGGCAGATTTCAGGAACGGGCTGAGGGTGTCCTGAGGGTGATGGCTAGACCTCATAAGAGGCCAGTGCAGAATATGTTGATATAGGAGTCTCAACTGGTATCTAGAGGGTGGGTAGATGAGGGTTGGATTTAGGTCACCTTGCAGCTGCCCAAAACCGTGGTGCAGGCTTGTCCTCTAGCTGTTCCCCCCAGATGAGCCCCACCACGGACCGGCCATCCAGGAGGTGTGGGCAGGGAGCTACACTGCGTGCTGGTATCTTCCTTGCCTGCCTGGACCATAGCAGTTGATCTTGGCATGTCCTCTTGGGGGTTCTCATCCTCCCCGGGTCACTCTCATGGATCCTGAGGAAGTCTTCATTTTTTATAGGCTTCACCTTTCTTCGCCGAAACAGCCGTTTGTACCAATGAAATTTACTGATGAATTCGATGAACTTCAGTTCATTAAAAATTTTCATTTAATGCGTCATTTATGAGACTAATGTCAGCACACATGGAATGATTGTATTGGTCGGGGCATGTAGCATGGTCAAACGCTGGCTTGGCCACTTCCTGGCTGTGCAACTGTCGAGCAATTGATTTGACATCTCTGTGCTTCAGTTTCTTCCTCTTAGAATGGGGATCAAATGGTACGTGCCTCACAGGGTTTTTGGAGGATTAAACGAGTTAATCTATGTGAGGATTTGCTCCCCAGCCAACTCAATTGAATGGCTTTATGTTCAGATTTTTCTAGAATCCTTTTTTTTTTTTGACAACATGATCTGCTACTTTGACATCGCAGGTGAATGTGGGAAATGTTCCTTAACAGTGGAGGATTTTGAGGGAAGGTGGATGCATGGGGGAGAACCCACTGAAAGTGTCGTGTGAAGAGATGCCTTATGAGGAAACACTAAACGCAGTTGGGAATTTTTAAGCCATTAGTGACTGGCTTAGTTCTTACCATCTTTATTTGAGTTTTACTTTGCTAAGTACTATCCAACAAGTTTTGAATATCTAAGTTATTTGAGGTGGTTCATTCAAGGCAAACTGCTGAAAGTAAAAGCAAAATCAAGGAGAACCCCGGGGCTTTGAAGGTTTTTCTTAACTCGTGGCCATTTTCCACCTTTAAAAGCACTGACTTGACTTTTATAGGAGCCGGTAGAATTATCTAACAGAAAATGGAAACCACGAGCACAGTCATTCCCTTAAATATTTTATACTGCATTCGGATGTGCATTTTTCAAAGATCATTTCCTTGACATTTTCTGGGGGTATATTTCTTGGGAAATAAAATAAATATGTTTGGTAGATGCTCATACCAATTTATTTAAAGCTATAAATAAGATAAAGATGCCTCCTGTCATTTGTGCTAGAAAATATAAGGATTAAAGGAATATCTTAGGAGGTCAGGCAAATGATTCATAATACTGTTCAGGTTATGCAGAGGTTGGTTGATGCTTTAAGCCATTTTAGCTGATCCTCAAGTGAATTACTCTTAAGAATGGACAAGAGAGATCCTATGGCCAAAGCGTGGGCCAGAGACAAAGCCCAGGCCACACACTTCATTAGGGGCCACTGAGTGAAAGAATCCAACTTCCTGGTTTTCCAGTCTAGGTATGTCACACAATCTCCCCAACTGTTCATGATCTGGTAACTAGATCGCTCCGAAGGCTTCCCAGAGGCTGGGAACAACCCTTGACAGGCAAGAAATCCAGTCCTTCCATTTGGAGCCTGTCATAGGCAATGTCCCAGCAAGGAATCTATGCATGCAATGAGTCTATTCAATCATTGTATTGCTGCTCTGAGAGATATGATGGAAATGGCTTCCCTCAGGGAATGGTTGGGGAAGGGTGGAATATGCAGGAACCATGGCACAAAGTATGTGACCTTAGGGAGAGACGAGGCACCCAAGTCTGGGTTGGCCAGGGAAGGCTGGGGGGAGGCAAAGCGGCAGAACAGGGGTCCAGAGGAAGGGAGGATGTTACCTGGGTGTGGTATCCGTGAGGGCGTGGTATCCATGGCAACAGGAGAGGCAGCAGGACAAAGGAAAGCACTTTGGAAGACGCTAGAGTGGCTCCATCTGACCCAGGGAGGAGCAGGAGGGAAGAGAAGGTTGCCAGGTGAGCTGCACTCAGGCTGTAGCCCTTCATCCCCAGGAGTTCAGATTTGTTTTTGCTTTTTTGTTTTTTTTGCGGTACGCGGGCCTCTCAGTGTTGCGGCCTCTCCCGTTGCGGAGCGCAGACTCCGGATGTGCAGGCTCAGCGGCCATGGCTCACGGGCCCAGCTGCTCCGCAGCATGTGGGATCTTCCCGGCCCGGGGCACAAACCCGCGTCCCCTGCATCGACAGGCAGACTCTCAACCACTGCGCCACCAGGGAAGCCCCAGGAGTTCATATTTGAAGGCAACAGGAAGCAGTAGGTGATTTTTAAGGTAAATCAAATCAGATATAAGATACCTCAGAGGAAAACAATCTTCTAAAGAACTCTTTTGTAAATCCTTTTAAAAATGAAGTGAATCCTTCATCATGTAAATGCAGTGAAAATGGTAACTTTCAAATTCAATCACAAGTTTAAATTTTGTGTATCGCTTGTTTTCCTGAATTAAGTGAAGTACAACCTCATTTCTTTTATCCCACCACCAAAGTAATGCCATCCTGAAAGAGAAGCATGGTGTGGAGAGAAAAGGGGGAAATAAATATTTAGTAGAAGACAGAGCAATGCCATCAAACGCTTATTCTGAGTTTTGTCTCAGAACTGAGAAAAAGGTTTTCATTTCTTCTTTTCATTTTTATGTCAGTATATTTAGGGTCCAAATCACTTCAGAAATTTGGGACCTTTTTAAATTAGAAACATTGATATGAAGAAAGATATAGTGGTGACGGCCTGAGTCTGAAACTCATGGGGTGGTTGTTAAGTGGCTTACTAGCTGCCGTCCCCTTCTTCTTCTTCCCAGGAGATTCCCCATTTTAAAATCAGAGCTCAGAGTGTGCTTCAGAATCCTTCTGAACACAGTGCTCTTGCACGCTCACTCCCAACTGAATTTGCAGTCAGGTGGAACCAACTTGCCTCCTGGCTTTGAATGTAGTAAGAGTGGTTCTTACACTTGAGCGGGCATCAGAAACCCCTGAAAGACTTGTTCCAACACAGGAACTGGACCCCACTCCCTCTGATTTAATAGCCCTGGTGGGGGGTGGGGGGGCATAGATGTGCTGTTGATGCTGCTTGATGGGGAGAACACTTTGAGGACCACCATCTTGGATTTTAGAACAACCATCAACAGACGGCAGCTCAGTTTTCCACTTCAATGAGGATTAGATTGGTGAAGAGAGCAACCGTTTAGAATTCCCTTACATTTTCTCCCCCTTCCTTGTTCTCTGTAGTTCTTCCTTTTGATCCCTTAATTAGCGGCTTTACAAACCTATGACCTTAAGTCAAGAAAATGTCATAGTCCAGGACATTCAATTCTTGACATTCCAATGACTATAGTACCTTAGCTGGAAGGTAAGTGAATGTTTTAGAATATGAAATGGGCAGTTTCAGAATATAAGAAGAGCTAGTAGGTTGAAGAGTAAATCAAAGAAGAATGTGTTGGGAATTTAGGAAAAGTCCCAGTTTTCACTCCAGGTCAAGGGTTTCTACCAATGATGATGTGGCTGGTTATTGGAAGTTGAGATGATCATTACAAGAATGACAAAGGGTGACTGTTTCCTGGAGCTGCCCTAACAAAGTACTACAAACTGGGTGGTTTAAGCAATGGAAAGGTACTGTCTCACAGTTCTGGAGGCCAGAAGTATGAGATCAAGGTGTTCCTTCTGAGGCTGTGAGGGACAATCTTTGTGTCCAAATTCCCACCCCCCTTTTTTTTTGTGGTACGCGAGCCTCTCACTGTTGTGGCCTCTTCCGTTGCGGAGCACAGGCTCCAGACACACAGGCTCAGTGGCCATGGCTCACAGGCCCAGCCGCTCCACGGCATGTGGGTCTTCCCGGACCAGGGCACGAACCTGTGTCCCCTGCATCGGCAGGCGGACTCTCAACCACTGTGCCACCAGGGAAGGCCCAAATTCCCCTTTTTATAAGGACACCAGTCCTATTGGATTAGCATCCACCCTAAGGACCTCACCGTAACTATTTACATCTGCAATGATCCTATTTCCAAATAAGGTCACATTCGGAGGCATAGGGCCTGGGGTATAGGACTTCAACACATGGGTATTTGAGGGGCACATTTCAACCCCTGACAGTGACCCTGAGCTTAGTTCTTGTTCAAACTGTCTGCAGGAGACCCACCACCATGAGGAGCCTTCAGGGGCCTCAGGAGAGCCACCCAGGAGCTGTGACACCCACCCCTTTCCTCACTGGCTCTGGTGACTGGCCAAAGATGCCACAGAACGTATCTGGGTACATGTGCACGACCATAAAGTATCCTACTATGTGGAAAATCTACTTCTCTTCATGTCCTAGCATTGTCCTTTGAACTGCTGAGCTTTGAGATGATACCATCTCAGACTGGAAGATCAATTCCTAAGCTTGAAGAAGCATTGCTTTAAAAAAGGCAGGACCTTGTTATAACTGCAATTGAGGGGTCCTATTAACCCCCGACTCCGAGACAGAGGCTCGAATCTTCTGAGATGAGATATCTGCCAAAGGTTGCCAGGGACAATAAGAGCAGTAGATCTGTCAGTAGCTGCGAGGTGTCTGAAGGGGACACAGTTACCTGAGGGGCAGCTCTGAAGCACAACGGGACCTACCAAGGCCAGCTACTTGGCTTGTGTTTCGATCTGAGGAGCCGTTGCTTAGCTTCGTGGGATGAATCTTCCTCTGCATCTGTCAAGAGTACTACCTCATTCATTAATGTGTCACTAAAATTTAAAATGCTACCTTTCTGCTCCTCGGGTAATTATTGCAGACAGGTTTGAGGCCTGTTGTGAAAGCATGGTTCTCAGCAGAACCAGATCCCGCAGAATGTTGGTGGGTAGTGTGCTTGGGTCTTAACACCTGCTGTTCCTTGGTTAACTAGTTCATGGGGCACCAAGGTCGGCAGTGAGCTTGCTCCTTCCTCACTTTCCCCTTGTGGGGCTTTTGTTTGTTTCGCTAATTTCTGAGTCTGAGTTTCTGTGTAGTCAAGTACATGGAATCATTCCTTCCATGAGTCACAGTTGCTGGGAGGAAATCATTTTGCTTTTGATACTTTAGAACTTTCCCTCCCTTCCTCTCGTCCATCACTATTCCCCTATTTCTGGAAGTGCTCTTACCTCTCTGCATCTACTGGGAGGAGAACTTTAAACCCCACCGTGGAGGCCTTAAGACACATGGCTTGAGCATCAGTGAGAAATGGAGAGTTGTTGACATCTAGCTTCTGGCTTTTCTTTTTACCTCTTTCATCAGATCATTGGTTTCATATTTCTTAATAGACTCTTAAAAACTTAAGGATGTCTTCCGTACTCTTCAATTTCTAATTTTTATGATGACTTGGGAGCTCTCTATTGGCCCAGCTTTCTTTTATAAATCTTTTCATTGTATCCTTTGGAAGCCTGCCGAAAAAGTACTCTTGTTTTGACTGTGAAGTGTACATACTGTGGAAACAATGCTTTACAGAAATGGACTCATAAATGTATCCATGTGCAGGATGGATTTGGACTCAGGCCATTGTTTCAGACAAGGTGGCACAAAAAACAGCACTCAAGATTCTTGTGGGGCTTCCCTGGTGGCACAGTGGTTGAGAATCTGCCTGCCAATGCAGGGGACACGGGTGTGAGCCCTGGTCTGGGAAGATCCCACATGCCGTGGAGCAACTAGGCCCGTGAGCCACAACTACTGAGCCTGCGCGTCTGGAGCCTGTGCTCTGCAACAAGAGAGGCCGCGATAATGAGAGGCCCGCGCACTGCGATGAAGAGTGTCCCCCGCTTGCCATAACTGGAGAAAGCCCTCGCACAGAAACAAAGACCCAACACAGCCAAAAATAAATAAATAAATAAAGAATTATTAAAAAGAAATTAAAGAAGAAAATGGCTGAACCAGCATCAACAATAATATCTCAGATACATCATAAAAAAAAAAAAAGATTCTTGTGCCCAGGTGCTATAATGACAGGTCACTTCACCTTTACCTTCCTTGCTTTACTGTCTTGCTTGTCTTTATCGATATAAGAATTCTTGGGACTCCCCTGGTGGCGCAGTGGTTAAGAATCCACCTGCCAATGCAGGGGACACGGGTTCTAGCCCTGGTCCGGGAAGATCCCACATGCCGCGGAGCAACTAAGCCCGTGCGCCACAACTACTGAGCCTGCGCTCTAGAGCCTGTGAGCCACAACTACTGAGCCCACGTGTCACAACTAATGAAGCCCGTGTGCCTAGAGCCTGTGCTCTGCAACAAGAGAAGCCACTGTAATGAGAAGCCCGCGCACTGCTACAAAGAGCAGACCCCCCTCGCTGCAGCTAGAGAAAGCCTGCACGCAGCAACGAAGACTCAATGCGGCCATAAATAAACAAACAAACAAACAAACAAAAAGCAATTAATTAATTAAAGAAAAAGAATTCTTTTTAGAAATGGCCATAAAAATGTGGAAATGGATGAAGACCAACCAAATGAGAAGAAGCACAGGCTATTTATCCTTTACTCACCCTAGCAAGGGAGTCAACCACCTTTGCTGTGTTTTGGCAGACACTCAAAGGCAGGCAGGGGATTGGGGAAGGTTTACAGGGGAAAAACCCGGAGGGCTTCAGGTGGGCTCTGATTGGAGGCTGTTGTTATGGGGAAGCGGGAGGTGGGCTAACTAGAAGCAGGGCATCCTGTGTGATTGGTTAGGGGTGCACGTTTGGCTTTCTCTTGTTGGTCCTAGATTGGAGGTGGAGACAAAAATGAGGGAAGCTGTCAGTTATTAACCAAGTCCTGCCTTTTTGGGCCAATGGTTACAGGGGCTATGGGCTGGCTTCTAGGATCAGTCACTAGAGATGTGGTCTGACTTCCTGCAAGTCTGACTTAAAGAGCAGGCTGGCTTCCTGGGCTGGTTACTGTAGAGAAGGGGCTGGTTTCCTGGGCTGGTGGTTGCAGGTTGTGGGTCAGAGCTCTGTTTTCATATATAATCTGGCCACTGCCCATTTATATATTCAGTCTCTCGAAAGCAATCATGAGCACTAGTTGTGTCGATTAACTTCGTTAAAATGCGGTTGAACATAATATCTTTCCTTTTCTCATCAAACCATTTTAGATCTATCTTCAGTGAAATACCATCCACAGAAATTCACATACAGGATATAAGCTGGTTGGTAAACAGTGGAAATGAGTCCCATGCCTGAAATTGCATGTTAAAGGAATAGATATCACCATATATAAACTATAATCGTCATTCTTAGAAATGGAATTTTTTTAAGGGAAAGTAGTTTAAGTTACTAATGGACAAATAATTTTGTAATGATATTTCAGTCATAGGTTAATTCCAACACCCCTTTAACTCTTTAGGTATTAATTTCAATGCCATTTAATAGAAGAGTGACCCACTTGTGTTACTTTAAGTATTTAGGATTTTCTTGTAGGATACATGTACCCTGGAGCCTCGAAAAGACCACTCTACCCTGACAGTGACCCTGCTGGTCCTTCCCTCTTTCTTCCACTCATTGGGCCATGCTCATTCTCTTTGGGGCTTATTCAATATTCCTTCCACCTTTGAAATCTTGCATCATTAGCTCCTGTGTTCCTCCACAGGCCCAGAAAATCTTGTCAAACATTATGTTCTATAGAGTGTATTATGAAAACAGCAGGTGTTACTTTTTTCGGCCGTACATTCCAAACTCTAAATTGCACCTTACTGTCCTTTATCAAACCGCACGTCCTCCCCAAGTCCCCTACCACTGAGCTTCTGTCTCAGGTCACTTGCCAGCCTGCTGATTGGCTATCCTTGGGCCAGGTCCTCACTGGCCTGATCGAGTTATTCACAGCGGAGGGATGCAGGAAAGTACGTTCAAGGTAGTTTCTTCCCTAACTGCCTCCTCCAAAGGGAATCGATCCGGACACTTCTGCTAGAATCTGCAATTCAGTAGGGAAGGACACTGCATCATCCTGAAGAACACGTGCTCCAGGAAGCAGAAGACAAATAAGGATGCATTTCAGGTCTGGAAATCAGCAGTGAAAATTCAGGTTCTGTGCTTGACAAGAGTTGAAAGCTGGCAAAGGAAGCAGAGCTGATGTCCTTCTGCACCAGCCTCCTGTTGTCTGTAAGGAGATCAGAGGAAAGGCCACAGGGACAGAATTCTGGATTCCAATAAACCTGGAGAGAAGGGCACAGGGGCATCTGCATAAAATACTAAAGGACATTTAAAAGAGAAATTGCCAGCCATTTGGCCCTTAAATTCAGGGGCATTTGGAATTTTAAGGGGTGGAAATTAAAGTCGAGGGCACTTCTCATTGGTGTAGACGATTACAGGACTATGGTTTAGTTTGCTAGGTTCTTTATAGAACCCTTGTTTATGGAGAATGATTGATACATTCTTATCTGGTTTGTTCTTTAAACCATCCCTTCTGGGCAGAGCTAGTCCAGGTTTCAGGAGATCAAGTACCTTGTCATACTTCAGGTCTAGTTCATTCGTGGCCCCTGGTCATGGTTGAGATCCTGCAATGGAAGAGGAACACCTATATTTTTCTGAGAATTCATTCGTACTGAAATCACTTCCTGAAGTTTCCTGTGGCATAAGCCTCTCTTTGGTCATTATAACACTCAATTTACATTTAAATCCTAATGTTCTTAGTTGTTCATCCTCCTGTACCATGGAGAAGACAATTGGTTGTGAGCTGTCTTCTCATTACTTTTGGCAAATCAGAAGAATTCCTTAGAACCAGCCATAGGTGAGCATAGAAATTCCCAGACGGAGTTAAAAAGCTGTTCTCATCATGTGTGTTCTTTTCTCCCATTTGAATTGTGCTGCTGGTGGCGCCAGCACTGGCAGCAGAAAGAAATACGATGTTTGGCTAATGGCTTGAGAAGGGGAGGGAAGGACTCCGGGTCACCTGTGGCAAAGCCTATTTCGAGCTGAGCCAAAGGAGATTAATGCTGTCACTTGCTTGATTAGCCATTGCATGGCTCTCCACTTCAAAATGTATTAATACTGAGAGAACAGCTAGCTTGGAGTTGTCCCGTTCACGTTTGCAACTAACCCTGTAAAATCCCACAGCAGTGGGCTGACTGGAGGGAGAGCCTGAGATGCTGCAGAGCTTCCCTTGTCTTTGGTTTGCGTTTATGACAAGGGCGTTCAAAATCACGCTAAATTGGTTAAGCTTGAGCCTGCAAAGTAACTGGTGTTTTGTGTCTCAAGTTAAACCTCTTTTTAGCAAAGCGTTCTAGAGAGAGCATCTTAAATCTATTCAGATGTGTACATGCATTTATTCATGTGAGTGTCAGGAAATTTCTTGTGAAGATAACCTTCTTAAGTATATCCCGGTGATGTGAATTGGTAATGTGTTCCTATAGTCAGAAGTCATCTGTGCTCGGGTTTTTAAATGCTCAAGTGTACTGTCTCATTTTGCTGGGCATGATCTGGGTTTAGATGTTCTGCAGGTCAAAGTATGACTTAGAGCTACTTAAACGTTTTCCATCCCATTTGCTGACAGATTGAAAGTAGCTCTGCATATAAATTCTGTTTCTAGTTCTGTGGACCCACTTTCCTTTATGTGGGAGGCTGAAAGCCTGGTAGGTTCCTGAGCTAGAAGACTTCAGTTCCAATCCCATCTCTGGCACTTCCCGGGAGCAATGGTTTTTTAAGTACAGAAAGCATTGTGGGTGAATTGGAATAGATTATAGGTGCTGTCATTGAATCATAAAATATGAATTTTAAAAACCTTTTGACATGTAATGCCACCTTTTCCTTTAGAAGGGTTATGCCAGTTTTACACTGCCACCATGCTTGTTCTGAAATTCATCAGATGTATCATTTAATAATCCTACCCAGCATATAGGGAAATTTTTTGTGATTGTTCTAATGAGTGCTTCTTTGATGACTTGTGAGGTTAAACGCACTTTTTCAAAAAACACAATGTTTATTGGCTTTTTGCTCTTTCTTCTGTTTCTTTTTTCGAATTGCCTGTTAATGTATTTTGCAAATCCCCTGTTCATTCTCTCTTCCTCAATACAATGAAATAATCATATGAATGATAAAGACATTATATTTTTTTGGGAAGTTATAACAATAGTACCACAGCTCTTTTTTTAAAAAAAAATAATGGGTCCAAAATATATTGTATGAACCTGGTGTCTCTATGAAACCCACACATTCAAACCTATCTTTCCGCATATAGGTTTTCTTCTCTGATGTTATTTTTCTTTTTCTTTGTCACGGGTAGTTTCATGGGTGATTCTCTTTCTCTTTTTTTCTTCTTATTTGGCTATCTTATCAAACTCTTTGACATTTCCCATTAAACCACACTGTCCTGGCCTTTAGTAGATTAGGATGGTCCAAGCTACAGTTCTCTTTCCTTCCTGGCTGAGATTCCCCACCTCTCAGGCAGACCCTACTCCCCAGTGTGAGACTGTGTTGGCATCACGGGACAGATGGAGAGCTGTTCCTCTGGGTCTGAGCAGGAGGTCGTGGGCATTGAGAAGCGTCATTTCTTCAATGGTACAGCAAGTATTCATTGAGGGACTGCCACACTGAAGCCCTGTTCTCAGGGCTACAGAGAAGCCTAGGGCCTAGCAGCCAGGGTGGGAAGGAGTGCCACGGCTCCGTGTGGAAAGGTCAGGGAAGGCCTCCATGAGAGGATGGGACCTGAGGGAGATGGGGGAAGCAGGCACATGGATATTTGCCTCTGCTTTGAACATGGAATGTTCAAAGCAGAGGGAGCAACAGGTGCCAAAACTCTGAGTGGGGACCATGAAGGGGATGAGGAAGAGTAAGGAATGGGCTGTGAGGTTGGAGTGGTACCTGGAGAACCAGACCATGGGATGCCTTGTTGGCCATTGGATGGACTTTGACCTTTGCTTTGGGTGAGATGGGACGTCAATAGAGAGTGAGAAAAGGGGATGTGATTTCAGTTGGTTTTCAAAGAGTGACTTGGATCCCTGTGCTGAAAATAGATTGTTGGGGAAGAGAGGGGGTGACAGTGGAAGCAGGGAGACCAGGCAAGGGATGATGGGGGCTGGGGGCAGGAGGGAGCAATTGACCAGAAACAAAAAGACATTTCAGGGTCTTAATATCCCTTGGATACGTTGTAGTCTGCTCGTATGTGGCAATGAGCCACATACACACAGCTGCATTGATATCACTTTGAAATTCACTCTCCTTTCGCCTCCTTCTCTGTCCTCCTGTGATCACTTCTTTGATGCACCTCTTCCTTTTCTTCAATATTTTACTGTGAAGTCTTTTAACAGTTGCCTGGGATTCTGATCTGTTCTCACTGGGAGATGAAACTATCCAAGGTAGACTAGATCTCTGAGTTCACAATTTCTTCTAGAGTGTTGTACATAGGACATACACATATAGTATATACACATACATGTTTATTCTATATATGCTATATACATAGAATAGAAACAGACCTGAAAACCCCATTGTGCCCAGAATGATGATTCAAGGTTCTAGTTACAATTGGAAGGGTCTGCTGAGCATTCTAATGGCATTCTGGAATTTTCCCATTACTGTTAACTAAATTCACACTCATCTTTTCTAAGCTCCAGAATATCTTCCAAATAAAAGCACAGAGAACCACAGATCACATCAAACATAAAATGACCACACAGCGCTTCTTTGGCCTTTATCAAGAAGTTCGATTGCAGTTTGTCTAACAACTTTCCTCTTTTTAGCATGAATTAAATGTGCAATGTCCATGTGCCCAGTTTGTGTTTTCTGGTGCTAGTACTTAGAACTCGATCCCAAGTATATAAAATATGAAAGAAGAACTAAATTTAGTGATTTGGGGGGTGCTTATCCTAATAAAGACCCAACTCACAAGGGTGTTTGTAAAATCCAACTGTCCTAAATCCTTTATCTTGCTGGACAGTGGGAAGGAAGATTTTTGGCTTGGAAAAGCACAAGGGCTGAAACAGAAAACACGGTGTATTGCTTAGATGCAAGTGATTTCCCACCTTCCAAAAAGAAAAGTTGCCATTAAGTCCAAATTAACCCCTTACGTACAGATGCAAATATTAATTTCATCCCTGGATGAATGGTGGTTATTCATTCTTATGAATGAACATATTCTTCTGTTAGAATCCTAAAGAGAATCGGTAAAGCCAGCTTACCCTGTCAGGCACATTATTTTGCTATAACCAAAATTATTGTATTGTATTTTTTGTAAATCTGCTGTAACCAAATTTATTGTAACTCGATGGTTATACAAATAAAATATTTTTCTTATCTCTGTTACTGATTTCTAACAATTGCATAGTGGTCTGTACAACTCAAATCCTTTAAAATGTGTTCAAACTTGCTTTGTAGCCCAATATATGGTCGATTTTTGTAAATGTTTTGTATGTGCTTGAGAAGAATTTGTATTTTCTATTTTTTGGATGCAGTCTTAACTTTATAGTGCCTTAAATAAATCTTAGTGATTATAGTCAAGTCTGTTATGGCCTTAATTATATTATAGCCTTAATTAGGCTAATCATTTGTCTAATTAAGCAAATTAATTTGACCTATCAATTGCTAAAAAGGGTATGTGAAAATTTCCCATATGATTATTGATTTGAATTTTCTTCCATAATTCTGTCAGTTTGGCTTTTTCTCTTTGGAGTCTATTTTATGAGTTGTGTACAAGTTACAAATTATTATATCTTCCTAGTAAATTAAAATTTTTATTTTAACTTCATGTTAAGAAATGCTTTTTGCCTTAAGGTTTATATATCTAATAATATAAATTCATGTGTGTGTGTATCTATATGTATGTATCTATATATGTGTCACTCTACCTATCTATCTACCTCTCTATCCATCATCCACCTATTTCTTTATAACTTATCTATCATTTATCTACCTATCTCTCCATCTATTTATCTATCCATCCATCTATCGATCATTTACCTATTTCTTTATATCTACTGTATCTATCTATCTACATATCTATCTATAGAATACCTAGCAGAGTGACAGCAACTCTCTTTTGTTACTATTTTCCTGGCCTATCTTCTCATAACCTTTTTCTTTTAACCTTCATGTGCCCTTTCATTATATATTTGCCTTTTGCAAACTATATGCAGTTGGGTGTTTTAGTCCAATCTGAACATCTTTGTCTTTAAACTGAAACATTTAATCCATTTACATTATTGTCATATCATATATTTGGGTTAATATTTACCATAAGCTTTTATTCTTGTTATTTGTTTCTCCTTTTTTCTGTCTTCTTTCCCCATATTCTCACTAATAATTTAGAAGCTCTATACTCTTCCTCAATTCTTTTAGTGTCTATCTTTGAAATTTTAATTTGCACATTGAAGTTAATTTTCTGGCTCCTTCTTTTCCTTTTTTTTGGCTTTGGAGAAGTCTTTACTCTTTTTCTATTTCATTAATAGATTTAAATGATGTTTTTCTATTTATTCAGGATTTTTAGTTGTGTCAGTGAGACAGTCAACCAGGGTATCTAGTCTTTTACACTGACCGAAATGGAAGTCCTGAATGGATTTTATTTTCTATTTAAACTATAATTTTCATTATTTAAAATGCAATAAATGAATATTCTAGGAAGTTAGAAAATACAGGGGAATAGGAATAACCAAATAAAAACACCTTATTCCTGTCACTCACAGATGATCACTTTTAATACCTTAGGGTATATTGTTCCACGTGTGTGTGTGTGACATGATATATATCTTTGTATGCTTTTAAAAGCCAACATAATATCATACTACTCATGCTAAGTAGTAAGGTGCTTTTCCAGTTAGTAACGTCCACCTTTGCATGTCCATACATTTTTTATTTTGTCCTATACACTGTCCCTATTCCGGTTTTTCCAACTGTGCCCAAATGTCCAGTTCGGTTGATTTCTTCACCCTCAACCCCAACCCAGGAGCCCTCAGCAAATCTGGTTGTTGAATCCCCACGTCTTCTCTACTCAGACACAACTTCCCTCTTTGTTTCCATGACCTCAACTTGTTGAGCTGGCCAGGCATCTTTCCTGCAAGCTGTCCACTTTCTGCATTTGTCAGTTTTGTCTCTCATGGTGCCATTGGACTTGAGCTTTCTCCCCTCTATTTCCTATAAACTAGGAGTTAGTGTTATAGGATTAATGGATTCAATTCACACATTTTTGATTAGAAACCATCGTAGGTGATGTTGCAACTTCATCTTGCATTGGGACACGTCATATCTTAGGACACCATTAGTGAGTTTGGCCACTAGATTACGATGATAGTGGCTTGATTCCTCCATGGTAAAATTATTGATTTTTCTCCTTGACATAAGGAAATAATCTGTGTGTTGCTACTTGGGTGCAATATGAATATCCAATTTCCATCAGTCATACCCAATAGTTTAAAAAATTTTTTTATTTAAATTTTTTACCCATTTTTTATTTTTAAATTAATTTTTATTGGAATATAGTTGATTTACAATGTTGTGTTAGCTTCTGCTGTACAGCAAAGTGAATCACTTATACATATACATACATCCACTCATACCCAATAGTTTTAACGTCATCTGAATATATTTGCCTGGGTCAATGGCTTCATAAAATTTGCAGAATGATGATTTTTGAATTCCATTATTTCTTCTCACTATTATCTGGCATTCTTCTGTAAAGCAGAGCTTTCCTTCATCAACCAGATAATTGATTTCTCTGAAATGCTATTTTTACTGGGAAGGCTTGAAAAATGCTTAATTATTTCATTTTAATTACCAACTTTCAAAGTAATTTACAGCATATTGTGACAAGAAATTTTTCCTAATCTCTCTCTTTTTTAGTATCACTGTGGACTCACCTATTTTCACTGATTCATTGTGTTTCAATCCACTATAACTGAGATTCTTTTTGTTGCTCAAATTGTCACAGATTTGGATGTGGAAGCTTCTAGGCCATGTCAATGCTTAAAACTAGGAAGTATATTCTACATTTCATCAAAACCAAGGCTTCGTTCATTGTATGTTGCAACATTATTTTAGGTAACATTGAAAAATTAGTTCACAACCAATTTTCGTATAAGTTGTCGTTAATTGTAAGATAACTCCTGATTTCAGAGACGTTAAAATGTAACAAAAAAGGTGAATCTTAGGGCTTCCCTGGTGGCGCAGTGGTTGAGAGTCCTCCTGCCGATGCAGGGGACACGAGTTCGTGCCCCGGTCTGGGAAGATCCCACATACTGTGGAGCGGCTGGGTCCGTGAGCCATGGCCACTGAGCCTGCGCGTCCGGAACCTGTGCTCCACAACGGGAGAGGCCACAACAGTGAGAGGCCTGCGTACCGCAAAAAAAAAAAAAAAAAGGTATCTTAGATTCAATGCGATATTCTATTTTAAAACATACAGCATGGTGACTATAGTTAATAATACTGAAATAAATACAGTATTTGAAAGTTGCTAAGAAAGCAGATCTTATAAGTTTTCATCACAAGAAAAAAATTCTGTATCTATGTATGACGATGGATGTTAACTAGATCTATTGTGGTGATTATTTTTCAATGTATGCAAATAACAAATCATTATGTTATATACCTGAAACTGATATAATGTTGTGTGTCAATGAAAAAAACCCATGAGTTCGTACTGATGGTTTCAACTTATGTTAATAATAGTATGTAGACTTAGTTTCTGTGATTTTCATAATGGTACATCTATCCTCTTACCCTAGAAATATGGATTCCTAACCTCCTTGTATGAGTTTCCTGTGGCTGCGATAACAACTTACCACAACCTGGTAACATAAAACAATAGAAACTCATTCTCTCGCAGTTCTGGAAGCCAGGGGTCCAAAGTCGTCATTGTTGGACTGAAATCCAGGTGTCAGCAGAGCTGCGCCTCCGCAGGGGCTTCTAGGGGAGCGTCTGTCCCTGCTCTACAGCGTTGGGTGGCTGCAGCCTTCCTGGCTCAGGGCTGCTTCACTCCAGTCTCTGCTTCTGTGATTGCATCACCCTCTCCTCTGTGTGTCTGTGTCAAATCTCCCTCTGCCTCGCTCTTATAAGGACACATGTGATTGCATTTAGGGGCCACCTGCCTAACACAGGCTAGTCTCCCCTTCTCAAGATCCTTAACTCTATCACCTCTGCAAAGTAATCTTTTCCCTTTTAAGGTGATATTCACAGGTTCCAGGGATTAAGTTGCAGTTCTCTCTTGGAGTGTCATTATTCAACCTACAAAAATCGTGCATGTATAGTTACTTATAAATTGATCATACAATGCAAGGTGAGCAGCTGTAAGATATCTGTGCACATATTATTACTAAAAATAAAAGTACTACGTGAAGTTTAACTTTAATATGTCAATTTTTTTGGTCTGTAGAATTAAACCTTTAATTCTAAGGTGAATTCAAAGTGCTGTGTTGCAAACTTACTTGAGAAAAATCCTTTCTCCGTGTTTAAGTTCGTTTGTCTCAGTTTGCCTTCAATTTCAAGGATTCCAACAAAAGTAGCCATTTTAAATTTAGGGGATATAGTTCATGATTCAAGGCGTCTTTCACCAGTTCCTAAATTGGGAACTGACCTCAGCAAAGTCTTGTTGAGGGCAACTGGGCCTGGGATATGAGACAGAACCTCTCCGTCCTGGACTCAGTGGGTGTCCACCTCCGCAAGGCTGTGGGGCTCCTTTGGTTCCATCAATGTGCTCACCAAGACATTTTTGTTCTACTCTCTTTTATACAGATACCTCCCCTTTCCTTCCTTTCCAGCACTTTCCCCTTCTTTCTGAACTTTCCTGTCCAGTCTCCAGGATGTACTTTCCCCCCAATCTTTCTTCCAGCTTCCTCTATACCTAACATTGTGCAATTTTTGCAAAGGTGCTGAGAGTGAGATGAAGTGGGATTAGGGAACACTTGGAACTTGGGTCTCCTACTAGGATGCGAGTGCTTTGCTTACTTTCCGGGTCATCTAGAGCTGAGCACCAGGAGGCCCTGCTTTAGTGAAGGAGGGAACAAGACCTATCTTATTTCAGGAACCTCAGAACAAAGCACCTTCGCTCTGCAAACATATGCACGCCTGTCCTTTGGTATTTTCTACTGCTTTATTTGTCCTTATTTTTGTATTAAATATCCTTTGGGGAAATATCTAACTTGAACCAGCTGAATCAAGGCAAAAGAGATCCTTCATGCTGTAGTGGTCAGGATGTTCCTAGAGACCATACGTGGTCCCAGAGGGACCACCGTCTACCTGGAAAACTCAAATAGTCTGTTGGCAACGGGGTCAAAGGTAGGGAGAAGCAATTCTGAGAGTGGGACAGTTGTGACTTTTTGTGCTTTTATAACCCAGGATGATTCCTTACACGCTGCTAGTTTGCACACATGGTACTTAATCTATTTTCTTAAAAGCATAAGCAACTGAAGGTCGCCCAGAATGTCTGTGCGTCTTTGTCGACTGTGCATCTTGGTAGAGCAAACTTAAGTCTTCCTGGGAGATGTAATATAATTCAAACATGTTTTCTCCCTTGGCTTGTGTTGATTGTGTGACTTGGTAAAGGAAATAAGACTACTAAAAGGAGAAGGTAATTTATGTTATAAATAACTCTGGTTATTACTGAGACATTTTTGAAATAACACTGTTACTGTTTTTAAATATTAATTCCGTTTCCTGAAACAATGAGCTGAAGAATTCAAGCAATCCTAAAGCACATGAAGGAGAAACTAAGCTCTCAAGAAAAGAAAATTGCTAGAAGGTGAAATATGCAATTTGACAGTGTGCATACATTATATTGTTATAAATGCTTCAGATTGTTTAACATCAAACTGTAGATGTGTTTTGACAGAGCACAGTAATTTTGAAGACAAGTGATTAATGTAGTACTTAGTGGGATAGTTTCTAAGAAATGAATTAGTTTTCTTGGATATGGAAGTGGTTGAAGGCATGTATTGACTATTTTGGTTCACTGGGGTAGCATTTGTCAAATTGAAGCAATAATGGACTAAGACTCATTCTAGGGAGTTTAGAGAATTAAAATTCCCAGGTAAGTTTCTTTTATTGGAATGATTCCAGGAATCAGTTAACCAGATTATTAGGTATGCATGATAGAAACAGATTGGGGCAGGGGCCCCCCTTACAGTCATTTTTGGTGGTCATTTCTAAGCCACCTTTCTTGGCTCTTTCCCCTTGTCCCACTTCGAGGTCTGCATGGGTCCTGTATGGGTCCCAGCTGTGATCCATTAAAGGGCAGACATTTGACCTAAATTCGAGCATTGGTAACTCACCTCGATAGCTACAATAATTGGTCTGGGGGTACCATTACTAGGGTTATACTTGCTCAGACTTCCCCAATTTCAAAATTGAAAGTCCCATGTCCGGGGAACCTCTTCAGTCTCAGGCAAACTGGGGCAGATGGTCATCCAACATTTAACCGAAATTAGCCAATCAGCATTCTTCCCTGGGAGATTTGGACCTGGGAGATTTGGACTAGAAATGAAGTCTTTCTCTTTCTGGCCACAAAACTGTGAAGATGTAAGTGAAGAGTAGCTGGCAAGTTCTGCTTTCAATCCCCGGACTAAACTTGTCTGAGATAATAAAGTCTCTTTGTGGAGAATGAGATAGAAACAAAGTCCCGAAACCACTTGAGTTTTTGGTTCCATCTCTCCCCAACTTTGGCAAGGACAACATGTTTAATGTGATCCAATGGATCTCCAGCTTTTGCCCACACTTTTCTAATTGGGTTTCTGACAATTGCCAAGCAAAGAATCCTAATACAATATGTTTGCTCCTAGACAAGTCAGGGGTTTCTAACTTTTAATCCTTTTAGTTATAATTTTCTCCAGTCTTACAAAACTTACAAAATAAAGAGTAGAAACATTTTTAATAGTAATTAGAGTTTCTTAGAGGATCCAAAAGCTAATCTTGCAGCTAGGACAGAATTCCTTTCTACAAAATGCCTGAAAACCACTTGGTATATTTCACTCTTTCCCTCTAGTTATCAAGCCCAGTTTCATCATAGCTTATAAGGCATCTCACATCTGGTGGTACATAAAGGCATGGTGCTCCTGTTAACTGATTTACTGTTGAATGGATGCATGTTTAATTGAACTTAACTCAGTTGTAATGATCCTTTAATCTTAATTTTACATTTGGGTTTTGGAAGAGAATCTTAGGAAATTATAGAATCAGATTATTAAGGATCAGGGGAACATCTTATAGCCACAGTGTATCATGCATATTGCATAACACAGGTCAAATGAATTTTGGGCATATATGTTTTATAGTTTCTCTTTTAGATGTTTAAGAAAGTGGCTTTATTTTGATATATGATCATGGAGGATGTACAATAGTCATGTCCAAAATTGCTCTTTGGAAAAATGAAGTTTTCTGTTGTAGCTTGTCTTTGGAAAAGAACTGTCTGTTCATATAGTTAATAAAAATTTACCAAGTGCCCACCTTTTGTGTAGAAGGTGTGTAGAAGCTCAAGGAGTTGGGGCCTCTAACCACCTTACAGTGTGTCTAGGAGGTGGAAGATGTATCAGTTGGACCCTTGCAGTTGCAAGTAATAAAAAATGCTACTCTAACTGGCCTAAACAAAAATGGGAAGGTTTTTGTTCATATAATGGAAAAGGTGGACCAGGCTCCAGGGCTCCCACATTGTTACCAGAACCTGACTTCTCTCTCTAGGTATGAGCTCTACTTTCTCTGCGTGAATTCTTTCTCAGAATGGCCCCTCGCCCATCCCATGGTGGTTAGCTGGCTGCTGCAGCCTGAGCATCACTTCATCCTAGGTTCAGGTGGGGATGGAGAGGGAAAGAGTATGTGTCTCTCCAAGAACAATCCCAGCCAGGGTTTCCTTATATCCCCTTAGTTCTAATTTTCTGTGTGGATTTCTGCCCCCCAAATCAATTGAGGGTTGCTGATGATTCCCTTAGGCTTGGTCATATCCTCCATCCTGGAGCCAGAGTGAGAACCCCAGAATGTGTGAGACGTGGTTTCCTAAAAGGAGGAGAGAGGAGGCATCATGGCTGGTAGATGGTGAAACAGTTAGCAAGCAATTTCTACAAAGGATATCCGGCTGAACAGCGTTTGGGGGTATGAAGCCTTTTCTCATTGAGTGTAAGTGGTAAAAGGCTGAACTATATCAATGTAAAAAAGAAGTTTGCATGAGTGCCTTGCTGGCTCCTGTATGTACGTACACTATTCTCATACACTGAGAATCTTGGATTTTTTAATCCATGTGTAGTTAATGCTGCAGGTCCACTGGACAGCCCTCTGCCCTCTTGTTGCAGGGGCACAGAATAGAGGGGATGGAAGCCCTGTGCAAAAGCTGGGCCCTCCCTGCCCCAGAGCTACCGAGTTGGACTCTGGGAGGACGAGTTTGGGAAATTTTAAACAAGTGCCCAGGTGATTGCTAAGGGCAGGAAGAGCCGATCGTGTGGGGTCGTTTTGTCCAGAGAGTCATTCCTCCTCTTCACACCCAGCCTCCGCCACGCAGCCTCCACAGTCTTGGTGACTCCTCCCTGCCTCTTGCGGGAACACTGATGCGCTCTCTCCTCTACAGCTACCTTGTGCTGTCTTTGGTGTTCCAGCACTTTTCATCTTATGTTGTTGTGACTTTTTTTTAAAATATGTTTTTTAATTGGAGTAGAGTTGATTTACAATGTTGTGCTAGTTTCAGGTGTACAGGAGAGTGATTCAGATATGTATACATATATATATTTATATATATGTATATTCTTTTACAGATTCTATTCTGGTTCATAAAAAATGCTTGTCTCACTCTGAACTCCCTAAATTGACTTCAACCCCTGCACTGGGGGCCACATCCTGCAGCTTGGGACACGCTGGTGTAGATAACGAGGGGGAGGCTAGGAGGACTGTTGGATTTGGAGCCTTGAGCCATGTCTCCCGAAGAGTCTGTAAAAATGCAGCTTCCCCAGGCCTCAGTCCTGGGATGCCCTGGGATCTGAGAACCATGGCGAACACAAGAGGGATGGGGTCTAGGAGAGGGGAGAAGAAAGAGGAAATTTGCAGAGGACAGCTGGAAGATTGATGTTTACTAGAAGTAAAGGTCGCTAAGTAGGCCTGGACCAGCTCATGCAGAACCTTGAAAGTCAGGTGAAGGACTTCTGGACAAGATGGAAGGTGTTCATTCATCCATACTATTAAGTCATATCAGCCTTACCATGGTCAGTCACCTGAGAAGTGTTAGCACAAATTCCTGCCTGCCGAACCTGCTGGCCTTGATTAACGGGGGTTCCAAACAATGCAGTGGGGAGGTGGGTCAGTCTTTCTTTACCCCCGTTTTGGGGTAACAGTTGGGGAGGAATATGAAACCGCCCAGGCACTATGGGGAGTGATTCCACAGGGATGGGTTTGCCACCAAACAGCTCCAAGCCCTTAGAATTTGCTCGGGAAGGCTATGGGCCCCCATTTATTCTGGACCTTGACCTGTTCTCCTCTAACCAGGGATGAGTGGCAGCTGAATGGAGACTAAAGCTTGTGTTCGATTTCCTGAAATTAATGCCTGGGTGTGACCTGCTTCTTCTTCCTTATCTACTGTTCTTCTTCTTTCCTAGTGATTGCACAAAAATGGCAGAAAGAGAAGTTTCCTTGAAAGCTCCCTGACAGCCACCCAACACTCTGCTCTACTTTTTTTTTTTTTTAATGTATTTATTTATTTTTGGCTGTGTTGTGTCTTCACTGCTGTGTGCGGGCTTTCCCTAGTTGTGGCGAGTGGGGGCTACTCTTCGTTGCAGTGCGCGGGCTTCTCATTGCGGTGGCTTCCCCTGTTGCGGAGCACGGGCTGTAGGTGTGTGGGCTTCAGTAGTTGTGGCACGTGGGCTCAGTAGTTGTAGCGCGCAGGCTCTAGAGCGCACGCTCAGTAGTTGTGGCGCACAGGCCCTGTTGCTCCATGGGCATGTGGGATCTTCCTGGACCAGGGCTCGAACTCATGTCCTCTGCATTGGCAGGCAGATTCTTAACCACTGCACCACCAGGGAAGCCCTGCTCTACTTTTAAATCACTTGGGTTGGGCTATTGTTTTATCTGATGGGAAACGCCTGGGTGCTGAGACTTTCCTCTGGAAGCAGTAATATGAAAATCATGTTCCATTTTGGACCTAACCAGGCCTGTATGTTTTAAGCAGACTTAACATGATTTTGTAGTAAAAACTCTTGCGTGGCAAACCGTGTGTGATCTTGAGGCTTTCCAAAATGAAAGGCTTGATGTTGAAAACTGGATGCTGTTGATAACCAGCCCGACAAGGCTGGTGAGGAGGTGGTTGAATGGGGTCTTAATGTTCTAGTTTTCATCAACTAGTCACTGTAGCAGGAGTTTATCAAATTGCAAATCGGAGTCTCGGTTAAAAGTGTTAGCTGTGATCCAATTAATATATTCATTTTTAATAGTTGGGCCCCAGGCTAGGAAAAGGCGCTAACTCAGAAACGCATGTGGGTTCTGTCTGAGTCCTAGCGCCTGCATTTTGAGGTTAACCTGGCACCTTATTGCCCTGCTTGGCCAGCACGCTTGGATTCACCTTTGATGACTTCTCAGAGAAAGGCAGGGGGAGACAGTGTGAGTTTTGCTCTTGTTGTAGTCCTAAGCATTTCTGACGTGCCCAGGGTGGAGAGTTTCTTGCCAGTTGACCTTCTGATTAGACAGGGGAGGTATAAAATGTAGTGTGTATTGATTGGCTTTGACTTTTGAGAAATAAGACAAAGGTGCTTTCTGCTGATGGAGAAAACTAATTACAGCTCGGGATCGCTGGGCTTTCAGCATCTTAAACAAAGCAATGCCCTAAGGTCTCCTAGGAAATCAAATAGAATCTAAGAGCAAAGGGAGAAATCAACACGGGGAGAGGTCCTTTTTATGCCCTGTGCTTATTTGACACCTGAAGTGAGAATTCTGTTGCAAGACTGTTGAATTCCTTATAATTGTCTTCCTTTGGTGACACAGGACCTGTGGGGCAACTACATTCATGCCCAAGCCACCTCGAGGCAGGACTTGGTGTTTCTAAGCGTCCCCCAAACATAACTGATTTGACTGTACACGAATGAGGAAGGGATTCTTGGCTTCCTATTTTCTGTAGAAATGGCGGAGACTCATCACCCAGCTGAAATGGAATCAAATTCCCGATGGACAGCTCTGATCCCTGTCAACATTCTTCTTTACCTTCCAATCCAAGCGCACCCTCGAAAGTTCCCTTCTATCTTCTGGGTCCGTTTTGGCTTTGGCTGTCAGCCTGCCGGCTCAGTCAGCAAAGCTGGCACAGGGGACCTGAGCAGTGCCATCTGTTCCTGCCCCTCGGCTCGCCCCTGGTGTCTGCATTCATCTCCTTGCTTGGCTGAGTCTGTGTCCCGAGTGGAAGAACTCTTCTTCCCGTTGTCCTGTTGATTGTGTTTCACACTCCAACAGCATTCAGCATTCCTGAATGTGGGTTAGAACCCGGATGCCCTGGATGTTTCCTGCCAACACTCGCCTTCTAACTTCAGGATGCGATCTGGCTTGCTACAAAGTCAGGGGACTTGCGAATCCCCTGAGAATTGGTTAAATTCTCAGACGACTCCACGTTCCATAAGCCTTGTTGACAGGGCTGCTCTGATACTGCCCCAGTGACTGTGAATGTACTTCCACCTTGTTCTTGAGGCCAAGTCCCCACCGGTACCCCAGTCTCACCCACCAGCCCTCGCTTTGTTCGTTAGACCTCCATTTTTGCTATGATAACACACCCGTTAAGCCCCGTCTCCCGAGTCTGACACCCTGCTTTGCTCTTGGAAAGCCATTCGAGATTCTTAAACTTCTTCCTGGTCTTTGAGGTGCTGCTACCAACTACCCCTCCTCCCTGATTCTGTTTTCCCCTCTATCTCCCCATACTGCCTTCCCCAGATCATGTATGGTGAGCAACATAACCACAGTCCCCCAAAGATGTCCATGTTCGAATCCTTGGGACCTGTAAATATGTCAGGTCACATGGTAAAGGGGAATTCTGGTTGCAGATGGAATTAAGGTTGCTGATCAGCAGATGGGGAGCTGATCTGGGATTCACTGGGTGGGCCCAATGTTATCACAAGTGTCCTTAAAAGTGGGAAAGGAGGTGGAAGAGGAGGGCAAAGGGATAATACGTGAGATTCTGGACCTGCCATTGGTTGCTGGCTTTGAGGACAGAGGAAGGGGCTACAGGTCAAGGAATGCAGGCAGCCTCAAGGCTGGAAAAGGTGAGGAATGGGCTTTCTCCTTAGAGCCTCCAGAAAGGAATGCAGCCCTGCTGACACCTTGATTTTGGCTCAGCGAGACCCACTCTAGACTTATGACCTTCAGAATTGGGAGTAAATGGGTAATTGTAAATTGCAATTATATTAAATTAATTATAAATTACAATTGTAATAGTAAATCTGTATTGTTTTAAGCCACTCCATTCATGATAACTTGTTACAGTAGCAATAGGAAACTCATACACTTCTTCTCACTGCCCAGCTCTCTGGCCCAGCATCTTCTGTACCTGCCCACTCTGACCACCTGCCTGGATCAAACCTGCCACTCCCCACGGTGCTAGCTCATCCTAGCTCACACTGGCGAGCACTCAGCTGAGAACCTGGCACATTCCAGGTGCTGTGTGTGTAGTCACTCACCATCTTGTTTAACCTGCCTTGCGCTGATACCAGGGTCTCCCTGTGTTGTGAGCTGGCCTGAGCTAATCTGGGTAAATATGGGGAGGCCCTGGAGGTTTGCAGCAGGTAACCAGGTAGGGAGGAAGGTATTGTCCGTTTTTCTTTCCTCAGGCTGCAAGCCTTGCCTTGCAGGTAAGGCTCTCACTGGGGCCATGGGGGGCATGACTTGCCTTCTTGTAGCAGCTCAGCACATGGCCATGAGTCCACGGGGCTCGGGACCAACCGCCTGCTCCTCTGGTACAGGCTGCCGGCCCTGCTTGATCCCTATGCCCCCTTCCTGCACGTGTCCCACCAACCACTAATCTTTTTTTTTAGCTGCACCGCGCAGCATGTGAGTTCTTAGTTCCCTGACCAGGGATTGAACCCTTGCCCCCCGCACTGGAAGAGTGGAGTCTTAACCACTGGACTGCCAGGAAAGTCCCACCAACAAGTAATCTTAAATGTCACTAATTTCACCAAGAAAACCCCTAAAAGAATTGAAATAAGGACCTTGAACAGATGTTTGTACACCAATGTTCACAGCAGCATTGTTCATTATTCATAAGAGCCAAAAGGTGGGAACAATCCAAATGTCCATTGACAGATGAAAAGATAAACAAAATGTGGTCTAGACATACAATGGCTGGATTTGAGAGAGGCAAGGTCGAGGCAGATCTGGGAGATATTTTGGAGGAGGAGTCAACAGCATTTGGCAACTGTTTGGGAATGGGAAGAGAGAGAGGAGGAAGGAGTCCAAGGTCACTGCCAGGTTTCAGAAGGTGGGAGCTATGCCATCTGTATTGGTGTCCTGGGGCCGGGTAACAAAGACTAGAGACTTGGTGGCTTAAAGCAACATAAACTTATTGTGCTAAAATTCTGGAGGCCAGAAGTCCACAGTCAGAGTGTCAGCAGGACTGGTTCCTCTGGAGGCTCTGATGGAGAATCCCTTCCATGGCTTTTTCTTTCTTCACTTCTGGTGTTGTGGGCAATCCTTGGTGTTCCTGGGCTGGTAGAGGCATCCCTCCAGTCTCTGCCTCTGTTTTCATGTGGCCTTCCCACTGTGTGTGTCTGCCTCAAATCTCCCTCTGTCTTTCTCTTAGAAGGACATCAGTCATTGGATTTAGGGCCCACCCTAAATTCAAGATAATCTCATCTTGAGGTCCCTAACTTAATTACATCTTCAAAGATGCTTATTCCAAATAAGGTTACATACTGATGTCAAGATAGACGTCTCTTTGTGGGAGCACACCATTCAACCCACTGTATCATCTGAACAAAATAGAGAACACTAAAGAGGAAGGAGTTGGGGGGAAAGTGGCAAGTTTTAGTTTGGGGCACATTGAAGTGTCTGTGGGACGTCCAGGTGGAGATGTGCAAAAAGTATATGAACTGGGAGTTGAGGAGATGGGCTTGGGTATCATTGTCTACGTTGGGTAGATGAGAATAGCTAAGCTCTTTCAAGGAGAGCATGGACCACAAGGGAAGCAGTGACTAAGAGTGAATCCTTGAGGAATGCCAGCAATTAAGGAGAGGGAGAAGAGTCAGGGTCCACTAAGGAGTGGTCACAGGGGTAGGAGGAGGGCCATGAGCCAGCCTTGTTATTGGGACAAGGGAATAGAGAGTTTCGAGGAGAGTCGTCAAGGTCAAGTATAGCAGAGAGACTGACCAAGACAACTGCTGGGTTTTAAGGTGGCCTGGTCATCACGTCTGTGTGGACGTGAGTTAAAGAGAGCCCTGGACTTCCTCCTGCCTTGTCTGATGAAGCAGTGAGTTTGAGTCTGTGATGGCTATTGTTAGTAACGGGCAACACAATGGACGTGACTGGGTGTGACTCTGCTGGGAGTAGGATGCTCTGAATTCTGGTCTCGGCATTGGAATTTTAAGATAATTACCTTAACTGGGTAGGGCAAGACCCTGAATGGATCTGACTTCCCCTTACAAACTTCTGTCTGCTCTAATGCTCCTAATTATCACAACTAAAGGTTATTTGAGGGTAAAAAGTGGCGAGAAACAAGATGATAGGAAATTAGGTTAAAACCATGTGCAGTTGAAGGCAGAAAGGTGGAGGCACAATTTTGTGTCATTGAGACAAGTTATTGGACTGCACAAACCACTGCTCTGACAGTGACGATGTTTCTCATGAAGGTCCAAAGCAGTGGTCTTGTGTACTCTGATCAGCCATGGTTGGTTCATCCAGCCGTGAATTAATTGTCAGGGTCTTAAGTGCTTTTGTACATTCAACTCCCTTTGAATTCGGTTTCCACAATTTTAAAGTTCATGGTACTTTCTCTTTCCCACTTATAAAAGAACCAGAAATCCTGCTAATTATGAAAGGTGGCTCTAAATATCAAAGGTCATCTGTAAGCTTTCTTTTTTGGCTTTATGTCTGAGTTTGATTCATCGGGAACTTAATTGAGTGGATTGAGTGTATTAGTTGGAACAGGCTGGGTTTTGCTGCAGTAAGAGAGAACACCAACAGCTCAATGGAGTAACACAAAAGTTTCTTCTCACTTGCACTTCGTATCCAGCACAGAGGGCAGATGGCTGGGCCCAACCCAGTCATCAGGGGCCCTGGATGATGGAGGCTCCACCACCTTTTGGCTGTGCCATCTGGAACACATGGACTTCTAGATGGCAGCAGCAGGGGAAGAGAGACACTCTTTGTTACCTCAGTCAACCCATCGGCCAGAAGCTAGTCTTATGGTCCACCAGCTCCCCAGTGCACAGGCCTGAGATGTGCAATCTTCCATTGACCAGAACAGAAAGAGAATGGGATATTGGTGATGGCTAGTGTTGTCCACCAGGGATGGATGTAAAGAGCATCAGTGAGTGACTTGCACACTTCAGCATCAGTTACTGTTTAGATAACCCTCCCTCTGTACTGTAATACTGACTAGCTTATCCACCACATCACTGATTTGCCAGAGAATCCTGCCCAGGAAACAAACTAGTTTGGAGTATGTGTGTAAATGTTTGACAGTCCTGTTCAGATTACCAAATGGGTCTATGCCACCTTCACAGAAAGTGTGCCTAGGTAGCCTTTTTTTCATCCAGTGACCTTCTACCCGTGGACATTGTGGATTGGCCCAAAGAGTGGTAACCCCATTGGCTTAGGAGTGACCAATCAGATGTTCTTTTTCATAATTGTAACTGGATGTCACAGACACGGTCATTGGGCTGTGGGTCTTGAAACCAGCTAGTGGATCCAAGATTCTGATTCTGTGCTGGTGTCCTCCTCAGGTTTGTCCTATGGGGAAGGGTCCACCCACTGGAGCATCTGTCCCAGGGTCCCAAGAGTGGCTGAATCTTGAATGGTTTCAGGAATAAGGGGTGGAGCCTGGTTGTGAGAGCAGGGTTGTCCACACACATACACACAAACAACTTCAAGAAGTGAAAGGAATTTTAAATTGGAACTTGGCCTTCCAGGTCACTTAAAGGTGTATTTGACAAGGTAGTAGAATAGAAAATAACTTATTTAAAAGTTTGTTGGCTTGATGAATTACTTGTTCATATTTAGACATAAGGCACATGGGCCTCCACTGTATTTTTGCCTTGGGCCCTGAGAATGATGGCAGGGGTGGGTGGGGTGGGAGTGGGGCTGGGAGAGGCAGGGCGTGGGTGCTGGTATTCAACATCTGTAAAAGGATGAAGGATCTTCAGATGATCTTTCGTGCCTTTAAAGTTCTGGTTTGTGTGTAAACAATCGGTGTGTTCATCACAAGTGCCAATAGCTAGGCACTAAATTTGGTTCTTGAGGACCTCTCTGTCAATGCAGGTTTCATCAGCCTGTATAGTTTCTATCCAGACTTGAAAGTAAAATAGTCCCAAATAAAACAGACTGGATGCCCTTGTGCAGCTCTGTTCTCATCCTGCTCTGTTGGTGGGGTATTGCAGGAATTAGTACGTTAGGCACCAAGGCTGGCTCCTCTGTCAACTCCCAGTTCCCTCTTTCCCACCCAACTTCTAAATTCACTGCTATCTTGAGAATTTTCCTAAAAATTTTGTGTTGGGAGAAGGGGAATAATGATAACAGTCAGCACTGACTATGGGCAAGGACTTGTTCTAAATACTTAATGTAATGTGTATAGGGCACTGATACAGAATTTGTGTGGCTCAGGTCAAAATGAAAATACCAGGCCCTTCTTCAATAATGATTAGGAATTTCAAGACAGTGACAGGAGATCACTAAACCAAGCATAGGGACCCTTCTATGCATGGGGGAGGGTGATGGGGAGGGCCCTGTGTGTCTGCTCATGTCACAAGCCCATGAAGCCTCCTCTGTTTTGTATTCACTCTTTAATGCTCATAACAACATTTTGAGGAATTACTGCCCCCATTTTACAGATGGGAATGCTGAGGTCCAGATGGGTAAGTGTGATCAGTGTAATGTCACGGGGTTAAACCACAGCACAGCTGAGACTGGAACATAGGTATTCTTGGTTCCAACGTGAGCCCTTAAGCAGCGCCCTCTGCTGCCTCTCTAGGGAGGAGAGTACTGGCTCCACACCTACAGCAAACCTTCAGTAAAGCCCCTCAGTTGGATGGCTGGACTCTTCTTCCCAAGTTTCTTTTCTGGTGTTGCTAGCTGCCCCTCCTCTTAGCCCCTAAGATCACAGTCTCCATTATGAAAACAAATCCCAAAGCCAAGAATAAACTGACCCCCACCCCAGTGACTTATCGACCATCTATTTTACTGTAACTTAAGCATCCTCTCTGGGGAGTCTCGTCCCACCACACACACACAAACCAAGAGGGGTAATGAGGTTTTAAGCCAACAAAAATCAATCTTGTCTGTCCTCAGAGAGATTTTACTGCTACGAACGTCTGGTTTTCTCCATATTGTTATAGGGACAAAATTGCACTTCCTTTAAAACATTCCATTTGTTTTTGCCCATTTAGTCACTCTTATGGTTCTTTTCCCCCATTAGTCTAAATTTGTGAGTTTTTATTCCAGATTGTTCCAGATTCCAAGCAATCATGATAATCGAGTCTTTTAAAATCCATTTTGATTCACTTGCTCTTTCAATACACTCAACACATAATGAAAGGGTCCCTGCAGAAATGCCTTTGCCTGCTTTATGAAAATGAGTCCTTTCCAATGAGTTCTGGCAAGAAGTTCATCTTAACATCAAGGAATATTGTTTGGTGAAAAAAAAATATGACGTGCTGTCCTGTGGGAGGGCACCTCAACGACACTCTCCCCTAGTACTTGAAGACTATTATTAGAGCAAACAATTGATTCATTTTGCAGCATTCTTATCAGAAAACTTTGATGTTAAATGTATATTCTAATGAAGTTGGAATTTGGGGTAAGTGACTCATTGGAATGACTACTTGAGGCTCCTTTCCATGACTAATTGCAGGACAATAAAAGTGTATCTTATATTTCCAAACTTCCTTCCCAGATCTGCCACTTCCTGTTTGAAGGGTATCCATAAATCACCTTGGAAGTTGGATGAGAAGACTGAGCAAGGATGAAAGGAGAAAGGAAATCTCCCTGGGAAAGTTCAGAATAAATTAAGTAGATCTGATTAGTGAAAGAAGACAGCTACATTTCAAGGAGATGTTAAATGTTTTGTACAAATCATTTTATGTTGATTAAACAGTACACTGAAATTTCTTTTCTAAATTGAATGGGCTACAGTGAAAAATGGTATCTGGCCCACCCTGAACAATAACTCCTCTCTGAAGACCTTTATGGTGAATTGAGAATTTTAAATTAGATGAAGAAATAACAATGCATGGTGTTGCTAAGCAACCACTATATGTCTGTTAGTAACAGAGACTCCAAATGGATAAGTTTTAGGTCATGCTGGGAGAACAAATAAGCTAATTACCTGAGGCAAAATTAAATGAATTTCCAAAAGCTGAACCTATGCCAATGTCATTTTGTTCACATAATTGTGCCAAGGAGAGAGATGTTCGTGATTATGAGGGTTCATGACTTGGGTTGTGGCTCTTGAATCAGTTACACACTCAGTGGCTCGGAGAAGTGGCTTTGGTCTGGGAGGGTGATGATGGTGAAGGGAGGTGGGGAACTGTGGGGGTTCCCAGCTGTAGATGGTCAGCTGGGTCTTCACCGTTATCTGGGGCTTTTTGTGGATACGGGTTGCCTCCCAAGAGCAGAGATGGGTGAAGGTTCTAGTTTTTGCTCTCCATAACCTCACTACCAAGTGTTGACAATGAAAGCAAGTCTCAGAATGCATTCAGCCACCAAACAAGCTTTGTTGAGCAAAGAGAATGAAACCTGTCCTTGGAAGCTCAGGGGAGGCTCAGCTGTTTGTCCTTAGCCTCTCTGAAGGTCAGACCATGTGGCAGAATCCATAGCAATTTCCTGGAATCCAAGACTTCATAGGGTTGTAGGTGTAGTGTCAGTCTGCTAGCTGGATTCTTGGACCTTGCTTATACCTGGGCAGAGGTACCCGGAAAATATTTCTAGCTCCTGATTCACAGACCTTGAACACCACTTATTTTACCAACAAAAAAATTCTTTCTACTACCCTTTGTGCTAATTAACAAACCCTCTGCTAGTCAGGGTGATATAGTTGAAGACTCTGCATTGTGGGCTTCTGAAAGGGGTCTTTCAAATATGAAGAAACTGCCCCTGGAGTGTAGATTCCTGATTGGGGTATTTAAAATGTTTGTGAACCACTCCTGGGTTGTAGATGAAAACTGCTTCACACACACTTGTGTATGTTACTGAATCTAAGATGTCATCACTTGTAAGACATGTCACTATTTTATATATCACTAAGAAAATAAATGCTGCCAATAAAACTGATACAATACTTCTTAATCACTTAAATTTTTTATTTTGTATTTTTTGAAAGAAACTTTTAGATTAGACTTAAACTTTTACCCTAGGTTGAGCATGTTCACAGATTAAGAAGAAAAAAATATATGAAGAATTGCTTATGGTTTTCCTAAAAAAAATCTTTCTATTCCAAGGTTGACTTTTTTCAATCACTTTCTTGACTAAGAAAGTCTTTTTTTTTTTTTTAAACCCAGTGCTCTTCTTTGTGTTATTAAAGACTGCGATGATGCATGCAGCTTTTCTTAGAATAACTAAAGCCCTTGGTGCTGGCTCTTACGTGGCTCTGTCCTCATGGAGATGCAGTAGGGATGGAGCTAGGTGGTGTGGGGACTGAAGTTTATAAAATTTGGGGAGGGAGGCTTTCAAAAAAAGAACACAAAATCACAGATACAAAATTAGGTATGATCATGATTATTTATTCAGAATGAGAAAAACAAATATTACAAAGTACTATAAATTTGTGAAGTCAAATTTTGCAATCAGGAGCTGTCAAATACCACAAACAGTCCAAAATAGCAAAAAAAAAAAAAAAAAAATCCTTTCATTAACTGACTACTTGGCCTGCCTCAACAATGCTCTTTTTCCTACATTTTTTTTGGCTGCAAACTCAGTGATTGCTGCGTCATATTGAGCTATGTAATAGTTACCAAATTGACTTTAACATGAGAAGCAGTTTTTGTCACTGGAACACTCAATTCTTCAGACCATTTCACCACTTCGATTTGATTTTTCATGCCATTTCATATGAGACTGCCAGATTCCATCAGGACAAGATGCTATAGTTACACTAAAAAAAGCCATCTCATGTATTGGAATGTATGAAACTTCACCCACGGAGATGTCTGTAGTACTTGCAGTTTGAGGCACAGTTCCATGTTTGTCCTCTTAAAACAGAGGACTTCTAATAAATTGTGTGATTTTCATAAAAAAGTATGGTTTGTTTCCAGTTGTAAACATGTCATTGTTGCGTTTCTCTACAGAAGGCCACTTCCATGTGGATTTGGATTGGTGATAACTGAGCCCTCTGCTTGCAGTGTTACACCTTTGATGACTGGAATAAATTTGCATAGGCTAGCTTTTGGCTCTGTACATTTTGAACCTTATTTTCCCTTCACTACCCCCATGCTTGAGGTGTTAGAGCTGTATTCGTCTGCTTTGGCTGCCATAACAAAACACCACAGACAGGGCAGCTGAAACAACAGAAATGTGTTTTCTCACAGTTCTGGAGACAGGAAGTCCAAGGTCAAGGTGTCTGCAGGTTTGGTTTCTTCTGCAGCCTCTCTCCTTGGCTCGTAGACCACTGCCTTCTCACTTCATCCTCACAGGGCCTTTTCTTTTTGCACGGGTATCCCTGGTGTCTCTTCCCTTTCTTATAAGGACACAAGTCCTATTGGATTAGGGCCCCATCCTTATGACCTCATTTAACCTAATCACCTCCTTAAAGGCCCCATCTTCAAGTATAGTCACATTGGGGGTAGGGCTTCAATCTATGAATTTGGGGTGGGGGTAGGGGGACACTTCTGGGACTATACCTTTGTGCCAAATTGCTGGGTGAGGTGACATAGTGGGTGGTGGGGCAAAGCCAGAAGCATTCTTATAATGAGATGACTAGTGATGAATTAGTTAAACTTCCAAGTGTCTGTGAGCCATGTAAACCTCATCGAACCTCAATTACCAACCAAATGACCCGTTTCTCCTGTTCAACTTCCCCTTAACAAGGTCCCTACCCAACCTGAGGAGAATGGAGGTGGGGACAGTTCAGAGTAGAAGGAGACCATGGTCCTCACCAGTACTGGTTGAATATCTTAACTTTGCAGTTTTAACTCATGCAATTACACCGTTAGGGTGCATCTCAGGGCCTTGGTATAGTCCTGTGCAAGTGACCCTACCAGAAGTTTAAAATTTTATTAGTTTTGTGGTAAAGCCATCTCTGAGAACTAACTTAACTTTGATGCCATCTATGGGAAAATCCCCAAACGCATGTGATTTCACCATTCTCCAACCCCTCCCTGCAACTATTTGACTCCTAGGGGTTAAAAAGTATTTTACTTCATCTACAGGATTTTCTTCTAAATTGCTAACATCCAACCTGAAAGTTTTTTTTTTTTTCCAATTAGACCTTTTATTTTAAGACATTGTAGATTCACATGCAGTTGTGGGCAATAATATAGAAAGACCCTGTGCCCCTTTTACTCAGTTTTCCCCAATGGTAGCATCTTGCAAAACGATGGTACAATATCACAACCCAGATAGGGACACAGATACGGTCAAGACACAGAAAATTTCCATCACTATCAGAATCCTTCCTGTTGAACTTCTGTAGCCACACCCACTTCCCTCCCACCTCCATCCTCTCCTTGATCTCTCACATCCACTAATCTATTCTCCATTTCTAAAATTTTGTCATTTTGAGAATGTTGTATACAGTAGTCCCCCCTTATGTGTGGTTTCGCTCTCTGTGGTTTCAGCTACAGTTAATTGTGGTCTGAAAATATTAAATGGAAAATCCCAGAAATAAATAATTCATAAGTCTTAAATTGTGTGCTCTTTTGAGGAGCATGATGAAATCTCTTGCTGACCTGCTCTATCCTGCCCAGGATGTGAATCATCACTTCGTCCAGTGTATCCGTGTTGTATATACTAGCTACCTGCTAGTATAGGAAAAAACATGGTATGTATGGGTTTTGGTTTGAAATCTGCTACTTTAGGCATCCACTGGGGGCCTTGAAACATATCCTTCACAGATAAGGGGGACCACTGTAAATGGATCATATAGTATGTAACCTTTTCTAAGATTTTTTTTTTCTACTCAGCATAATTCTCTGAATATTCATCCAAGTTGTCTGTCTTCTTCTCTCACAATTCAGAGTCTCCTTATATTTGTTTTATATATAATGTTCAACGTTTTCAGTTGTACATATTGAAAGGAATTGGGAAAGGACATCTATTCCCTTCTTGGAAACAGAAGTCTATGCTGCAGGCTTTGATGCTGGTAGTTTTGACGTTTGTTCCTGCACAGGCAATGACAATGACATAACAGCTGCCTCACCAGGAGCTAAGTCAGAGGCGGTAACAGATGAAAAATTCTTAGAATGCAATACCGTATATTATGTAGCCTGTGATGAGTATTTTCCTGTAAGTTATAGACCATATAGCAGGTAATCTCTCAATTATCCATACTTTAAAGCTCACCAGAATTCTGGTCTCCTCACTTCTGTTTGCCAGTTTGAAGGTATTTAATAGCAGAAGGATATTAAACTTGGCAAATGTTTAACAAAGCCATTGAGAGGTTTGTGCACATAGTTTGTGGCACAGTTTTGGTGTCCCAGAAGGAGTAGAGCCTGCAGGATGTTTATTTGGGGGTGTCCCAGGCATCGGCCTCTGTGGGAGAAGCAGAAGGAAGCAGGATGGGGCAGAGGGAGAGGTCTAGCCATGGTGGCCTCAATGACCCTGTGTGGAGCTCGATGCTAGATGAGTCTACAGAATTGTCCGGAGCTGGACCTGGCTGGCCAGGCCTTTATGCACCTGCTCAGCAGACTCTCTGGATGGGGGCTATGTGAAGAGGGCACATGAGGTCAGCCAGGTGGCTCTCTGCAGCAGAGGTATCCCTGAAAGTACTGGCCACCGAGGGCTGTCTGCCCCCAGCACTCTGAGTAGCTGGGCATCACATCTTTCATCTAAGGGGGCTCCTGGCACTGCCTTGTAGTGCCCACCACGGTGCATCAGTAAATATACATGTAGTAAAGATGCATTCTCCAGAGTGTTCTACTATTAGGGTTGTATAATCAAAAAGTTGGCTAACCACCAACCTTGAAAGCTGATTTTTTTTTGTGGGAAAAAAATGCCAATACCTCAATTAATAATAACTCATAAGTTCTCATTTGTTGATATGAGTTTTTTGGTCATTAGGGTGGCTTTTTCCCCCTAGAAGGGATGACTTACATTTATTGGGGGTTTTAGATTAACATTCAATTTATTCAAATTAAAAAACATCCAAGTTTTGTTTTCCTTAAGCCTGTAAATTCCACTTGTAAGTCTTATTGTTCTTTTTATAAATCCAGTGGATTTTAACAATCCTATTCAAGGGTGCTTTTACTAGTGTTCCAGTGAACAGACAGAACTATCTTAAATAATCAGCCCCTTTTACAACTTGGTTAATTAAATTATTTTAAACATTTTTACTGCATTTATAAATATAATGTATTTGATTTCTCCTCTGTAGTTGATACAATAAATTAAACTTATGGATATAGTAAATCTCAACTTCTCTTAAGCATTCCAGCACTGTTTACAAACCTAGCCAAATTCTCTTAAACCTTTCAGCTTAAAATCTCAAGCCTAAAATAAAATGCACATTTTAATGGAATCACCAAGCAAATTCGTTGGTTCTGATAGAGGAGATTATCCCCAAACACTTTAAATACCAAACATACACATTGTAACATACAAGCATTTATCTTCTAACCTTCTTTTGGGAGCTGGCTAGTTCTCTGATTGTCAGAAGCTCTCAGGTTCTTTTAGGCAGATGGTGACGGCCCAACCAGGTGAGAGGAGCAGATCTCAAACCAAACTCTGCCTTCCACATGGATATTTATTAAACAAACTCTTATTATTAAGTGTGTGAGCTCAGTGAAGTCCCATTTCTCTGTCTTGTCGGTGGTCTACTGCAATGCAGGAAGGTTCATCTGAGAAAGATATGACATTATCCACAGGCCAGACTTCTCCCAACTTGATGGCTAGACATGGGAGTTTTAAGACATCAAATGTTGGTGACATCATTTACTGGGTTCTTCTATCCTATTCATGAAGTGTGGGGATTGTAACTAACATATTTTACTTAATCACATAACTTGCATACCACTAATTTTACTAACAAAAACCCTTTTCAGACTCTTTCTATATTAATTAGAAAAACCTTGGGCGTTGATGGAGATTTGGGTGGCTGAAGCTCTTGGTGTAGCCTTTTTGGTTACAGTAGGCTTGTTGGTGAGAATGCCAACCACAGGCTGGGGTTCTTCATAAGGCCACTGACTATACCTAAGGTATAACTTAAACTGATATATAGCACTGCCTATGCTAAGTATTTTAAGATAGATTATACACATCTTAACACCTTCCAAGGGTAAATGATGCCCTTGGAAGTTTTAGAGTTTGTTAGGGACTGAATTTTGTCAGTCTCCCACCCCAGCCCGCCACCCCTCAAATTCATACGCTGAAGCCCTATGATCTCCAATGCAATGGTATTAGGGGGTGAGGCCTCTGGGAGGTAATTAGGTTTAGGTGAGGTCATGAGGGTGGGGCCCTCAAGATGGGATTAGTGTCTTTATAAGGAGAGATAGCAGAAAGCTTCCTCCCTTCCCCTCTCACCTCCATGTGAGGACAAAGGCATCACCTGCAAGCCAGGAAGAGGGTCGTCGCCAGTACCTGACCATGTGGGCACCTTCATCTTGGACTTTTATCCTCCAGAACTATGAGAAATAATTTTCTGTTTTTTTAGTCCATTGAGTCTGTGGTGTTTTGTTAAGAGAGCCTGAACTGACTGATACACCATTCCAGGAATATTGGGATTCTCATCCTGAGCAGAAGGATGTCACTTCTCTTTAAGAGAATTTTGTCTGGGATCCATGCCCTGGATGCCCAGGTCTTCTTGTGCTTCAGATGGACGTGTGGGGTCTTTTAATAATCATCTGTAGGGAGACTATAGGGCTCCTAGACCACACCCTTCAAATGAGATGGGCTTGCAGCCCACGTCCTCTCGGTTCAAGTTAACTCTCACCAGTTACCAAATTAACTGTGAGTTGCATGAAGCCCTCAGTCTCACTGAGATCTCACTAACTTCCTCCCTTACTTGGTTAGATTTTCCATTTCTTTAGCTCTCTCAAATAATTTTAATGGTTTCCATTTTCCTTCACAGAATTAGCACATAATTCTTTCCTCTTATTTACATCCACAATGAGTCCCACCCCACTGTCTTGAAGCGAACCTCTTTTAGAAATTCTCTTTATTTTTCTGTTTTATTCTTTAACCGCGATTAGGAAATATTGGCCCACGTAGAGGAACTATGTAGTGTACGTGTATATTGTGGAGCACAGTAGTACGATAAACACTCAGGGTCCTGGAATACCTTATAGGATCAAAGGAAGAACGAACCTCTGGGCCTCCGGAGGACAGGACATGCTGTAGTTCTGGATTCTTAGAAACAAGGGCTTCTGGATCATGTCTCTAGGTTGTGGCTGTCAACCCAATGATTCAACTCCAAATGCCTTCTCTCCTGTGTGTCTCCCTCGAACTCCCAGGAAGAAAAGTCTGTTTGACCTAGCATGGTCACACACTCAACCCTGGGGTTAGGGTGTGGCAGGTCTTGTGGTTGGGGACACAGTAGGGTAGGATAGCGCCTCCAAAGGAAAAGTTAAGGTAGGTGAAACAAACATTCATTTCTTATGCTCCACAAGCCAGGAGCTGCTGGTGGAGCTTAGCCAGGGCTCCCTGCCCTTGTTGTCTCTTGTTTCCCATGTGGGTTTCCCCTTGCATTTGGCAGTTGTGGGCCAGAGTAGCCTGTTCCCTGGCTGGCCTCACTTCACTATATTGCGTGGAAAACCCTTGAGTATCATTTCAGTGTCGTTTTCAACCTTACCAATTTTCCAGCATTGATATATATTCTCTTGTCATCTGATGCTAATTTTGAGAAGGGATTAAATTTAGTGCTTGAATCATATTTTGAACCATAGGAGATATTTCTGGCACAGGTTGGCAGGGTTTGTGGGTGGGATAGGAAGAGAGGGGCAAGAAAGAAGGTAAAGGAAGTTGAATATAGCAACATTCTCCAAGTAAGGGAATACATGAACAAATTCTGGTGAAAAGAGTGACAATGGGTAGAGTTTTAAACCTTATGGGTTTGGAGGAATCTCGTAGTGAAGCTGAAACTGGCCTCTGTATCCCGACACCAAATTAAATCTTGGAGACAGAGTTTTGGGTGAAGTAAAAAATAATAGCTTTATTGCTTTGCCAGGTAAAGGGCCACAGAGGGCTGGCTAATGCCCTCAAAACTGTGTCCCAACTTGAAAAGGGTAGTGAGAAGTTTTATAGTAATGGTTCAAAGAGGATGTGACCAGCTCGTGAGCATTCTTCTGATTGGTTGGTGGTGAGGTAATTGGGAATCAGCATCATCAACCTTTTGGTTCTAACCGGTCTGGGGCCTATGTGCTTGTGGACAGCACACCCTTGTCAAGCATTAACTTCTCCCACCTGGTGCAGATTTCAGTATCTGCAGAACAGCTCAAATATATTATTATGTGTATCCCTTGATGGGGAGCCAAGACCTTGCCCCAAGGCTGCACTATTGTTTCTCTTGACCGTTTCTTCCTTGTCTCACATCCCCTCCCTTCCTTAATTAACAACAGCTTGAATCTTAGGGGAGGTCATGGAGGCTGAATGAAGCCTATTTCCTGTCATCAAAGAAATGGGGGACACAGAAAGGCTTTTGTGCCCAAGAGCCCCAAAGGGCCCTTCTCAGTATCAATAGGTTGATGCAAATGTGGGCTGGATTGCTTGACCTCTGTTCCACTTGGGGGCCATGGTTTTCTGCTCATGCCCTTACTCTCAAAGTTTTGGTTTTCACCATCTGCCTCATCTTTGTCTGCAATCTTTTGTGCCCAGCTTGGTAAAAGTAATAGCAAAAATGATAATAACTACCATTTTAGGAGCTTATGTAGCAGACACACTTAGCGCTTGCTATATATGTTTAACTTAATTTTCAGAGCAGCCCTGCAAGGTAGGTCTTTCTATCCCTAATTGACAAGGTGAGGAAACTGGAGCTTTGTGAGATTATTTCTGCTTAGTTTGACTTGGGGTTTTGTCATCAGCTTCCATAGCTGCCTGGCTGGAGAGGCAGGATGGTCAAAGGTCTGAGAGGAGTCTGCTTGCCCGATTGGGATCTTGGCTGCATCATCTACTGGTTGTGTAACCAGTAGTTAAGTTCCTTAACCACTCTTGGCCTCAGTTTCCCCATCTGTAAGATGAGGATCATCACTGAACTTACCAACAAGGTCATTGTGATAATTAAAGAAATTACACACGAAAAGCACTTGAAACAGTACATCGTATATAATGAGTACAGTGTCAATGTAAATGATTGCTGCTCTGTGCCCGTGTGTAGTATAGAGAAGAGAGCTTTCCTGGGAGTCAGGGCTATTAGCTAACTGTGGATTTTGAGGCAGGGCATTTTGCTCTTTGATTCTATTGATTTGACTGTGAAATTAGGAGGCAGATGACATGTTCTCCAAGGGCCTCTTAAGCATTCGTCGGAATGAATGAGGGGCCAGGGCATGTTTCTGTGCTGCCTGAGGTCCTTGGCATTTCCACAAAGGGTGAAAAGCCACAAAGGGTGTCTACTGAGATCAGCCCACCTGGTCAGGCCTTCTGCTCAGAATGTCTCTTGCTTGTGGAGGCAGAACTAGCCCCATCCAAGGAAGCCTGGGCTCACAGATTGTAACCCAGGGCTCCTTGAAGTGGGGTATTAAGAGCAATGGAACCAATCACAGGTCTTCAAGGATGTGGGAGAAGCAGTGATGATTCAAAGACACACACCTTCAAGGAAAGAATTCCTACCTTTCTTTGTCCCCTGGACCCCTTTGGCCACCTGATGAGGCCCATGTACCCTTTTTCCAAATCATGTTTTTAAATACATGAACTACAAAGGATTACAAAGAATACCAATTGTGGTAAAATATAATTACCAAATATATATACCCCCTATATATATATATATATATTTGGTGATTTAGTAATATATGGGCTTCTTTATTACCATATTAAATAGCAAGCTCCAGCTCCAGCAAGCTCCTACTCATGGTAGGTCTACAGCTACTAAAGTTTGAAATAGTGATGAGAGTAAATATTTTCAGACATCTGCACAACCTTAATGTGATGTGAAAATACCTGTGATTTCTCTTGGTGATAAAGTTCCCGAAACTACTGTGGTTTCCTGCCTGCTTTCGCATTTGAAGGAAATGCTCAATTTCAGTTAGAGGTTAGTGAAAATAAAGATGTAATCTTTTTCCCATCCAAGTTTATAGATTCCCTAATTCATGCAACCCCAATAATGTCTGATTCTATTACCCAAAGGCAGATGCATAATGATATACAGGTTGGGAGGCATGCCAGAGGCTGGGAAAGAAGAATGTCTAAACAAGAGCTGCAATATTTCTGATCTGTCCATGGGAAGGTCTTCTAGAGAGGGTGGAAATGAGAAAATCCCTCTCAAAATGGCAAACTATTCATTGTAGAGGCATAAAGTATTGAGAAGCAGTATGACATTGTGTTCTTATGCCCATGAAGTAGGCAAGGATTGGCATGGGTCATTTTTGGCCTGAATTTCTTTCAGAGATTCTTGCAGACAGGCTGAGGTGTGAATTTCCTGTGAAAGTGTCATCATGTTAAGTATGTAAAAATACTGGCTTATCACCCATAATGCAATGGACTAGTGGAATGATTTAATGTGGCTCTCAATAGCACAGTTAAGATTTATGTGGACAATCATCCCAATGGTGGGAATGATAATTTATCACATTTATTATTTGCATATAGAAAGGTCTTTCATGAATTCTCTGGGTTCTCACAATTCAACCTTATGCTTGAGAAGAAGGTGAACAGTTGTTAGATTTAATTAGAGAGTACTAGAAAGGTAAATTGAGAGGGTATAAAGCATCCATAGTAGCCTATGTGTTAAGACTAAAAGAAAAAAATGGAAGAGATTTGTTTCCTGACATAGGCAAATCTGGTGGACACACAGTAATCTGAAGTTTTAAGGCCAACAGTGAACGTGTTCTAGGATGTCTGCATAGGGGTCATCATTTCTGGATAATTTTATGGCTCTCCCAGCACAGAATCAGTGGAAGCCAGCCAGTGGGACCCAGATTCCTAGGGGTTGTGGAATTAATACAAAGGCCTGTGAGTCTGCCTCTGCATGTGTTCTACGTTTTTCCAACCACGAGAGAGTTCTCACTAAATTTCTTGGTACTCAAAAAGGATCTTTGTAAAAGTTAGGAACCATTGTTCTAGAGGATAGGCAATTACTTCCATGGAAATATGATTTCAAATTTATTCTCAGCAAATTTCAAAAGCCATCAGCAGTTTTAGCTATTCACGTAATGCATTTCAGAGGTATGGCTTTTATGAAACAGCATACTCAGTTTCATACACCAAACTTTATTTCCTTATCTTTTTCATTTCTTTACTAAGTTCTTCTTAAAAAACCCCACTAGAACCTCAGTTTTTAAGTTCCATTTCAATATTATTTTAAAACTTATGTTCATAAATAAGCTTGAGTTTGTAGCTAGAAACTGGCCATAAAAGACTCAGGTTGCAATCGTTTCTAAAGGAAACACTGCATTTAAATTTGAGCTCAAATTAAATGAAGCAAGAGAGAAATGTAATGCAGACTTTTTACTCATCTTTGGAAAATCGAAGATGATGCGGAAATTTATCAGAGAAAAGCAGTCAATCTGTACTGTGTTTTTGAGAGGTGATTCATTTATGTGATACATGTTTTGTTTGTTTGCTTGTTTGAACTGATGGAATTTGGGAATCTGATGGGTTTCTGGAACTTTCTGAAAGGGACTAATGGAAGATATCTTTTAGTTGGTTATTTTCTCTACCATGGCAGTGGCCTACTTGTGAATGCAGTGGACAAGAGCATCAAGTGGCCAGAAGGTGGAGAGGCAGTGGCCAGGGGGACTTTGAAGGTGTGTAGCAGCCTCAAAGTCCTCAAGTCCTTCTGAAACTTAGCAGCTGACCTGGGAAGCCCAAGGTAAGAATTCATAATGTTCAAAAGGAATTTTCTCTTCCTGCCTGGAGAACAATTTGATCTCCAATGCTAAAGGTCAGCTTGATAAACAGTGTTAGATCAACTAAGGGTAAAGGACAGTTCACGGTGAGTCTTCAAGGTCATTTCCCCGTGATAGTTGCCTGCAATGTAGAAGCACAGGCATATCAGACCTGAGAACCATACTACTGAAACACGCTTGCAGCCCAAAGTCTCCCTGCCCTACACACTTCTGCTCTTCTATGGACAAGATAAGGATTTTTGTAAGAATTCTACAACAGAGGATTGAGACATGGTGATGGCCACTTAGAGGAGGCTGTGAAGTGGGAGCTTTAGCACAATGTGTTAGGACACAGGTCTCCTGCTAGAGGGAAGGGTTAACTGCATAGCAGGCTCAGCAGGTAAGCTCACATAGGACAAGAAATGCACTTTTAGAATTGGGTTTCTTGAGGACTCATTCAGCAGGCTAGCCGCTCTATTGGCCTCTGCAACTTCTGAACAGAACCAGAAGATTCAGCAGGCTCCTGCACAGCAGCTGCCTGGCTGCAGTTGGCTGTGAGAACTGGCTGGTGGTCAAGGAGATCTACAGACCCAGGTTGGTCCTAAGGATGCAAAAAGTCAACAGATGAGGAGCATGTCATTACAACACCTTCTGAAACTGACATAATTCCTTTAAGAAATAGCCAGGAAAAAAGTCTCGGTCTCCCATCTTTCAGGGCCAGCCTCCACTGTCTTGTTCTCTGGACAATCTTGTGTGCTCAAAAGCTGTCTGGAGCAAGCCCCAGCTCCTGGGATCCCATGTACAGACTTGATTTCCTTGAGATTTAAGGTCTTAAGAATGAAGCAACTGTGGGGCATCAGGCCATTGGCTTATTGCCTGTCTATTCTTCCAGGCACCAGAGCAGAAGGTCTCATTAGACGTTCCCTTAGTAGAGGTATTTTAAATGGGGAACAAACATAGGTTAATTAAAACCTATGTTTTAATTGTTAAACAAAGGTAATTGTTTCTTTGATTGTAATCACTGATTTTGTGGGGAGAGGGAAATGAGAGAAGAGACCTTAATTTAGGTAGCAGCTTGACATTATGCCACTTGATTATGCTCTTCAAAAACACTGAATTCGGAAGTATAAGCAACATTAAGTTCCCAAAGGGTGAGTTCATCCTTGAAAAACAGCAAACAGTGAATGTCCTCGGTGGGTCTCTGTATGGAGCCTGCAGCTGGGGAACATCACAGTCACTCCATGAATCTCATCATTTGTGTGATTTCCTCATGGGCTGTATGCTCTTTGGGGGAAAAGTCAATTGATCTTGACCTTTGCTTTTTTATATTATTCACAAATGCTTGACACTCAAATATTTGTTGAAAGAATGAGTGAAGGAAGGAAGGAGGCAGGCCAGTTTCGTCCAGTTAAGGTCAAGGCTACAAGCACTTGTTAGTTCTATGCAAAACTGAGACATAGGCAATGATTGGTTTTCATCTCTTTTATGAAGCTGTCCTTCAGGACATCTTCAGGAAAAGGCGTCCATGGCCCTCACTGATCCAACTAAATGACCCATAGCATGTCCATTTTCCCATCTTACTTCCCATTTTTCTTTCCTAGTCTCGCTTACACATTAAGTCACAGACATAGCAAATGTGTATAAACATAGAATAACATGAAAAAATAATTTAGCTCACCAAACATTCTTTCTAATTTCTAGGTAATATCTGCTCCAAGAAAGGCAGCCTTCCCAGTGTCCAGCTTGACATGACTCAGGAGCCACCTCTCACCCTTCTAACATCTGAACTCCTTGAAGTCTAAAGCCAAGAGCAAAGCCACAGGAGAGATGAAGCATCTCCTCTTCTGCCAACCTAGGCTCATTTTTTGAGGGGTTCAATTTTTTTCCCCCAAGAGGATCTAAACATTTCCTTAAGTAACCCACACTGGAAAAGATCTTTCTTAAAGAAGAAATTTGTCCACCAACATAGAATAAGCTATCAGAGGAACATCATCATTTATACAAGAGAAACACATATGTGTGACATGCATTCTCTACAGAGTGATGCTTCCCCCAAGGAGTCAAAAATTGGTTCTCAGAGGTGGGGAGCATGGGTGAGAAAAATCTTAGACATTACGATGATTTGTGGACCTCTAAAATGTCATAGGACATAGACAGATGTACAGTGTGTTGGTGCCATTTAGATTTTATGGGAAGGGGCGGTTAGGAAAAGTCTAAAAAGGCTCTTTGTGGGGGAGGGATGATGGTGAAAATAAGTTGAGAAACACTAATCTATGTTAAGCGAGGTCATTTTCTTCACCACGTTTTGAGGCCCAGCTCATATCCAGACTTCTCCAGGAAGCTTTCCTTTCTTCCAGCCTGTCCCAGTCAACGAATTCTCAGAACTGTTTTCGTCAAGGCTGTACAAGGGGTGATAGCTGTGGTGCTATCTTGGGACTTTCTCTGAAGCCCCCTGAGGGAGAGCAGAGGCACCAGTACAAGCATGGGGACTGGAGGGTGGGCTGTGGGTTCCAGAGGATCTCGCCTGCTGCAGGACACCCCCTGGGCCGTCCCACATGTGTGCTCCCCATTCTAGAATAAGCAGAGGTGGGAGTTAGTGGGGTCTCGTGACAACACCAGCCCAAAGAGCAGGAGCAGGTTCATAAATGAGAGATAGAGCCTGCGATGAGGGAGCATATATGAACTGTGAGAGGGCAAGGAGGGCCTTCCTACAGACACCTTTGGGGTTCATTGCCTTCATGTTGCTGTGTTGGTTGGCTTCAATGTAGAGGATTGGGACATTCATTTATTTATCTATCTGGCTACTTACTCAATCACCACTTATTAAGTACTTACTCTGTGCCAGGCATTATTCTCGTTCCTACATACATAGCAACTGAATAGAAGGACCCAGTCTTTCCTCTCTGGAGCTTAATCCTTGAGGGGAAGCCAGGCAATCAACACAAACAAGAAATAACATAGCCATTTGTAATAAAATTCTTCAATAAAACTCGGTGGAGGGACAGAGAATGACCGAGTGCTCCTCAGATGAGGAGATCGGGATGGACCACTCTGAGTCGAGGGCCCCTGAAGGATGAGGATGATGCCAGCAGGGTTAGGGCTGAGAGAAGTACATTCTTGACCAAGAAATATTCCTGCAAATGTCCTGAGAGGGGATGGGAAATGACCTCTGGCTTCATTATGGATAACAGATCATAGAGGGACAGGAGTGAGTGAAGGAGGCCTTTGTGGTTGTAAAAGCCAGAAATAGTGATGATGTGGCCATGGTGAGAGATGGATGGATTCAGGTTAAGCTTTGGAGGTAGAGCCAGGAGGGTCTGATGGACTGGATCTGGGATGCAAAAAAAAAAAAACATCAGAGATGATTCCCAGGCTTTAGACTCAAGATGCTATGTAAGGGGGAAAAAATCACTGCTAAAATGGGGAGGACAGGGGGAGGAAGAGGTCTAGGAAGAAAAGTTTGGTATTCTTATTTATATACAAGTGGAGATGTCAAATAAGCAGTTAAATACACAAATCAAGAGTCCAGTGGAGAGATCAAGGATGGGGATAAAAATTTAGGAAACCTGAGCCATAGCTAAGGACACGAGAGAGAAAGGCATCCTACACGACCTGTGTTAAGAACCACTCACGGCAAGTTTGGCATCTATTCTACCTTTGTCCTTGCCTTGCTTTCCTGTGGGGAATAGCTTATGTGTGTACCAGGGGAGATGATAGATTCCCCCAGTTAGCAGCCAGATCTGTTATTCTTTGTGTCTTTCACAGTACACGTGGGAATCTCAGTGACACGCGGGTGATCTTTCATCTTGTACTACTATTCAGAGAGAAACCTGACTTCTTTTTCTCACTATGAGACCAGGGAGAGTCCTTTGCTCTGGCTTTGTGTGAGGCCCAGGCCACTGTGGCTTCCTGCTCACCTATAAGAGGCTGCCTTAAGCCTCCACCTCCGCCTCTGCCCTGGAGAGTTAACAGAGGACAGCGACTTGGTGTGTTCCATGCCTTTCTTCTTGACCACACCTCCCATTTTTTTCTCATCTGAAGCAAAAACCAAACCAAACCAAACCAAAAAAGGCAAATGAGACTCAAATCCTATTTAGAAAACAAACATGGAGAGGATAACTCCCCCTCTTTCCGTTATTTCTCATATCCAGGGAGCTAACTTTTTGTTTTCCTTTGTTGGAAGTGAAATGAATGTATCCCCCTTTCTGTTTGTTTTATAATATTTGCTTAGCAACTCCTTAGCAATGGTAGGAAATTACAACCTGTCCCAGTCAACTCATTCTCAGAACTGTTTTCCTCAAGGATGTTGAGGTGGTCTTCTCCTCCTCAATCCTCTGACAGGGAAGATGAGAGAAAGAATCAGGGAGAGGGCAGCCACTTAAGATCAAGAAAGTGTTTTTTACTAGAAAAACTCCTAAAGGCACAGGGCCTTCACCATAAAAGGTACAGATTCTAATCAGAATATTTTGGAATCTTCTCAACAAATACTTAGCAGACATCAATACTACTTTATGATGACACATACTGTTCCTAATCATTTCAGATCAGGTCTTCAGAGAAGTGCTAGTGCTCAGAAGATGCTTAATAAAAATGTGTAGCTTGAGTCATTAATTCAGTTCATCATGCACTGTGTCCGGCAGCAAGATTTTAGCCTTCTCTGATTAGGAGTCAAAAACAGAAGGCAAACTCGGATGCCTAATATCGTCTTTATGAAATTCTGTCTTCCTAGGATGACTAGCAGCTATTGCCCGATTCCCATATATTTTATAACCAGTAGTTTGACAAAGCTAACTCCTCAGTGCCCTGATCCCAATAACTGGGAATCAGTGATAGCCAAGGACATAAAAAGGGGAGTGCTTGAGGTACTGACCTGTCATGCACAAACTTTTCTGACCAAGGAGAAAGAATGCTGTTTGCAATTAAAGAAAGCATGGTCCCAATTCTGTAGTTGTGAGTGAGCACAGATGGGATAAAAACTGGGTCTGCTTCTGGTGGCAGCCATAACCATGCCTGATCCACCAGGCAGTCCTCAGAATTTGAAAGGAAACCGGCACTGTTTGGGGATTATGAGAAAGCCAGTGGAAATCTCACAGGACCACAGGGAGCTCTTCCTGCTCCATCCTTCAGTATTCTGCAAGAGATAGCTGTAGGATATAGTTCATTTCACATACATGATTTAAATGGAATGCAAACAAATTTGTTATTATTATTCTCCCCTTTAAAATGTTAATACAATTTCTAGTGTATGTTTTAAAAATTCATTAAAAAATACATTAATTCTGAAAAAATGCAGCATCCTTAAAAATACAAATGAATTTGACTTACTCTGCAAATCTCTTTGAATACATATGAAACTAATAAAAATAAATAAAGGGGATGAGAAGCTATAAGACTGAAACACACACACACACACACACACATACACACAAAGGAGATAAAGCATCATTCAATAGAATAGCAAACAAATGATTCTCTTAAAGAAAATCTCCAAAATTTGCTTAGAGAAATGGAATCTTCATGGTTTTGAAATAAATCAAGGCTCTTGGCACAATGCTAATATGCATAAATGTTCAGTTTTCCCCACAACCATAACTCCAAAATGGAAAGTTGGCTTTGTTATTGGGGTAAACAAATCTATTGTATATTTCATATTTGCTGTATCCTTTCTTAAATATTTGGTTTTGAAAGGGGTGATTAGGAAAAGTCTAAAAAGTCTCTTTGTGGGGGAGGGATGATGAAAAAAAGTTGAGAAACACTGATCTATGTTAAGCAAGGTCATTTTCTTCACGTTTTGAGGCCCAGCTCACATCCAGACTTCTCCAGGAAGCTTTCCTTCCTTACAGCCTGTCCCAGTCAACGAATTCTCAGAACTGTTTCCGTCAAGGCTGTAGAAGAGGTGATAGCTGTGGTGCTATCTTCCGATCCATTTAATGCTGTCCCACTGGAGGAACAACAAAACTGTAGTTGGAGGCTACAAGTCATTACCTGGGGGCTTCCCAGTGACTGAGACACCTGTGGGGTTGCTATAGCCCTTGGTTTTTCCCTGCACACCGGCTCGCAGCCCAGGCGTGTTGCATAATGCGTATATCGATAAAGCACTGTGTGCAGAAGCTCTAAGACTGACATTAATAAATTTGACACACTTGAACTTGCTTTCAGTGGAATCCTATAAATAAAGATTTATTCTACAACTGAGTGAAAATCCAGCCCGAAAGCTCACGGTCATCCTTCAGACATCAAGGCCAGGTCCTTTTGTGACTCCGGTCAGTTCAGCCGGTCCAAGACATCTAGTGCCTGGAGAAGAGAAGGTCGTGATAAAGGGATGCCCATCCCAGGAGAACAGGGCGTGCAGGCTCTTGTGTAGAAGAAGCTGCCAGAGACTCAGAATCTGTAGGCTGAGTTCTAGGTGGGTCCACTGTGACTTAGGTTTCTGAACTTGGGCAAGCCATTTAATTTCTTTGGATCTAATTTTTTCACACCAAACTGAGATATTTGGATGAATAATCTCTAATCTTGGACTCTAAATAATTCTGTAATCCCTTCCTCAGAACCCCACCCCTTACCTCACCTCCTAGCCCATTTCCTACCCTGCACCTCTCCAAGAGAAACTTATAGCTTGAAGAATGGCCCTAGTTAGGTAGGTGGGTGTGGAGAGGAAGATAAGAGGTGGCTAAATCACCGGGCAGTCAGAGCCCTTCTCTAGGGCAGCAGGAGCCCCTTAAACAGCTGCCAGGCATGGAGCTGTCCTTGGTAGACCATGTGCCAGCATCCTGGAGGCTTAGTGCTTCTTCCCTTTTCTAGGTTCTTTAAGATGAAAGGTGAGACCTCTAGCCCTCAGCATTACTGGGCCCTTTCTGGATTCTTTCTGATGCCACATGTACTTAAAGAAATTTGTATAATCATTTTGTCATGTGATATATTTAAAGCTTTGACAGATGTATTTTACCTGAGCAAGAACTACTCTTAGAGAATTAAATTCTCTTTTAATGTTCTTATGCCATATTTAACAATCTAGGTGTCCCTCTATAGCACTTCTGGATTAGTAACCCACTCCATTTTTATAGACATTGGGCTGGAAATTTTGAAGCTGCTATATATTTAGCTGGTCTCCAAATGAAGTCTATTTTTAAGAAGAAAAAAAGGAACAAAACTCTCTTCTACTATAATTGAATTTTCTCTAAGGTTTTTAACCACCATTATGTGGGATTGAGGGCTATAAAAACTTCTAAATTTCAGATATGCTGCAGTTAAACCAATAGACTAAAACTTAATTTGAATTATAGCTGTGAAGATGCATTATTCTAGAAATAATTCCAGTACACATGCCATAAAGATGATGATTTTTTTGATTTAGGCATTTTACCCCAATTTCCTCTCAGATGGTCTTAGGACATCTTATGGAAGTTCAAAACTGAATTATAAGTAGTAAGATGCATTAGTCAAGCATTTATTCATATGCCAAAGTCAGTATTGATTAAAAATATTTACCATTTCTATCTGTTTTATCAATAGTTTTAAGTTTTCCTTGGCATGGACTTCTGGGCTGTGCTCTTGCTTTATTCTTGTTTATCACACCAATTCATCGATAAAGTATTAGCTCCAGTTAATTGTCCTCCATTAAGTCTTCCCTTAAAGTTGTCCAGAGAAAGTTAACAACTCCTACCTGTCATGTTTTTTAGATACTCTATATGAATTCCATGAGACCCAGGAACGAAGTTGAATTATATTGAATGAGTCTCAAATATGGGATCTGAAGCGACCCAAAAAGAAAAGGAATTATTTGGTGGTAGAAAAAAGAGGCATGTAGGGCAAAGAGCACCTGCTAACTTGAAAAGGGATAAAATGTAAAGAATATCAGGTAAGTCAAACATCAGATTGTTTGACGACAGAGACTCTATCAACATTTCTTGACCTCACAATAGCTTTTCATTAAATGTAGCATTCAAATACCATTGTGTGTTCTACAAAACTGAGTACAGACCCTGATCTCTGGGTGCTTACAGTAAAAACCCATCTTCTTAGTACTTACCTTAGGTGCCAAGCCGAGAGAAACACAATTCTTGAGAAGTAACCCCAATCCATCCATCTGGTCATCTCCAAATGAAAGATATCAAAAGAATTGTTTTCTTGCCAGTTAGGGTAGAGCTGTGTAGGTCAAATGATGCCACCTCATGGCCCCCCTTCAGAATGGGGGTAGCCCAGCGATGCAGATTGGAAGGGTTTTGGGAGTATTCATAGGCAGAGAAGCCACCTGTCACACCACTGGAGGCCTCACAAAGAGCAGGGCCTATGGTTCCATAAATTAAGATCAAGCCTCAATGACCTTATTATGGTCTTTTTAAATATAGAATTCTGCAGGGTACAGGTTATATGTGTTTGTACTCATGGTGTACATAAGGGGGAACTTTTTTCCTTGTGTGAGTTTCTAGATCTCTGCTCCCCTCCCACAGGGGGTGGATGTTCAAGAGAGTAGTGTGAGTTCCTTCTCCCTGCTGATGGGCTCCTGGCCGTATGCCCAGGATGAGAGCTGAATAGCCACTGTCCAGGCCTGTGCCACTGGGTGGGGCCAGGGTTCAAGGGCTCTACTTGAGTCTGGAAGGTTCTCTGGCCCTGGCGAGGTGGCTGGCACCAGCTCTCCCACTTGTCATTACCAATCAGTAAACCTACTGCTCAGGGTTTCCCAGGAGGAGGTGCTTTCTCTCCCATCCTTGCACTCTCTCCATGCAGTAATAGGTGTCCGGGCTAGGCCTGTGGTCCTGCAGTGCTCTGGACAAGTCTCAAGATCTAGAATCAGAAAAGGAAGAGCTCCACTGCAGCCTTAGCCCAAGCTGTGTTCTCTCATCCTGTTTTAGGGGGAAGCCTTGGCCCAAGTGAGGGGCCTATGGTCCTTGATTCTTTTTGGCCACCATCTCCTTGTGTCAGTTTCCACCTGTGTTTATAACCTACAGGTGAGAAAGAGTGAATCTTAGGACCCCCTACCCATCCCAGGCTCCAAATTATAAGTTTATTGACTGACGATCCCAAGGGGAATAACATCTGCACTTGGTTATTCTGAGTAAGCCCATCTCCAGGTAATGCGCTGGGAGAGAGTCTTTGTTGAAGACAGTACTGTAGGAAGAGCTTGAATGAGTGCAGACACCAAGGGGGTCAGAGAAGCTCAGAGGTGAGAATGGCATCATCAGATAGATGTAGAGCAATTGTCAAGTGATGATAAACACATTCTTTTGTGTCATGTCAATGTTTGGCCTTCCTCTGGTTCTCAAAATCAACCCAGGCCAGGTTCTTAGAGATCCTGATCTCTCCCATTTGATCCTTCCCCTTCTATTTCCTTTCCATCCACCTTTCTCGTCTTTTTAAATGAGAGCTTAGTCATTCACAGTGAGAACAACAGGTTAAGTTGTATCTTAATATAAATATATTTTAAAACTACATAAATGTGAAAGTGCTTATTAGTGATCAGTATATATACATACATATATACATACAGATATATGTATATATATATATGTGTATATACAGATATATACATACAGATATATGTATATATATGTGTATATACAGATATATACATACATATGTGTGTGTATATATATATGTGTTTGTGTATATATACATACACACAGATGTGCACAATCTTTTTTTTAAACAGAAATTTGAAGATATCCACTCTCCACTATTTACAGCTCATGTCAAATTTTAAATACTTCTGAAATTTTAGTAGAATGTGGACTCTCTCTTTAGAAAGTTCATGACATTTTTTGTCTCTTTCTTTCTTTCTTTCCTTCTTTCTTTCTTTTTTCTGGTGGAACAAACAAAGTTTACTCTACCAAATAATTTGAAGCCAACAATTGAGGCAACAATCTGAGAGATTTTGAAGAATGTCTGGGTTTGTACGGCTCTTTCCTTAGGTGACATATATTACCACGTTTCAGAGTGTTTTCCATGGAAAATTCCCCTGAGATGGTGGTCAGATAAGTTTGGGAAATAGTGGGTTAATTAAAGTTAAATAGATTTCTTTATAGCAGAACTAATCAGAGGCTTTAGTAAGCTAAGGTACGCTATGAATTTCTAAGTTGAGATAATAGTGGCAAAATGGAAATCACCATTTCCTAAATGTATTTCTCATAGAACCTTTTTTTCCCAAGGTGCATCTCATAGGACTAGTGTTTTATAGGACAAACTTTGGGAAACACTTAAATAAATGCATCTCAGAGCAGCTACCTTACTGCTTTGAGATGGAGAACAGCCTTTAAGAAAAATCTCTCTCTTCTGCCTATTGAATATTACCTTCATATTTTTGATGTCTTTTTGTCTTCTTATGGCATATTTTTGCTCTCTTTTTCAGATGTGTGTGTTTGTCTTATCTTCCTTGCCTAATGTCTCTCCTCCACCTCCAACTAGACTGCAAACTCAGCGGGGACAGGCTGATGGCTCACTTTTCTATGTCTCTTTCCCCCTCCCACCCTCCCTAGAGTAACTTTTTTCTTGAAAGAGACTCTGAATCCACATTTATTGAATGGACATGCCCTACAACACTTGATTCCTCTTAGTTTATTTTTGGCTGCTCCCCCCAAAACCCAAAAGAATCCCCCCAAATAACTTTCTTAAAACAAAAGGGCTAGAGTTGTTATACTTTCTTAGGGGATTGCAGGGAGGGTTGCCACAATGTATTCAAGTCAGGGAGGAAGATGTAGCAATTATCTTATTAATAGCAGTGTCTGGAGAAACCAGCCTCCAGATAACCCATGAGCCATGGTTCACATATCAGGAACTGCTATTCTGCCATGGGGTGGCCAACTTTTCTAATCCGAGCAGGTCAGATTCTAACGATGGGCCAACATCTCGATTCTCCATGGATTTCAGGCCCTTGGGTGATAACAGCGGAGAGAGGGCTATTTTGTGGCCAAGGACGGAAATGTCCAGACATGGGAGGCACAGTCCTATTAAGCAGCACTATCCCTGGGAACCCTTGCCTCCTTAACACTTGATTAAAGAAATGCCATTTAAGACAACTTATGTCCCTTTATGTCCCTTGTCCTATTGTATCTTAACGTTCCTAAGACACCAATAAAACAAGATAAAAACAAAAATAAAAAATGAGTAAAAAACTTTGTTTTCCTTACTACATACATTAAAGTTTAGCTGACAACCTAAGCTCAAAAAGACTTCATCTTTAAAAATAAAGCAAGATTTTTCTATGTGAAATTGTGACATAGTAAAAAATATGTATTTGGTCTTTATCCCTGGTCTTTGGCACAGAGCTCCTAAAACCCTTGGAATTTCCCAACATGGTTGATAGGGGCATCTTCTGTTGTTCATATCAAAGCCTTTCAACCATACTTGACTTTGTCTAATAAGGGGGCTCTCGGAGGAAGATGGAGGCTGGTTGCCAGGGGAGCCAACCTATGGTTAGAGGGTTAGGATTTTCATCCTCACTCCCTGGCCTCCGGGGAATAGAGAGGGGCTAAAGATTGAGCTAATTACCAATGGCCAATGATTTAAATAATCATGCCAAGGTAATGGAACCTCTGCAAACCCCTAAACAACAGGATAAAGAAAGTCTCTGGGTTGGTGAACACACCTAGGTGCTGGGAGGGCTGTGCACCCAGAGAGAGCATGGAAATCTCTTCCCCATTCTCCCCAGTACCCTGCCTTATGCAGCTCTTCCATTTGGCTCTTCCTGAGTTGTATCCTTTATAATAAACCCAATAATAGTGAGTAGAGTGTTTTCCTGTGTTCTGTGAGCTGTTCTAGCAAATTATAGAACCCGAGAATGGTGTCATGGGAAGCCTTCATTTACAGGCAGTTAACTGGTCAAAAGTCCCAGAGGCCCAGACTTGGGACTAGTGTCTGCAGTGAGTGGCAGTCTTGTGGTCCTGAGCCTTTGACCTGTGGAGTCTGTGCTGATTTGGATACTTAGTATCAGAATTGCTTGGTGTGGAAAACCCAAGCAAACCAAATGTGGAAAACATTTGTTGTCAAAAGTATTGTGAGTAGAAGAAACAAGTGTTTTCTTTTAGCCTAGATGTAGGTGATGCTTTTCCCCCCTCAGTGTCTGTATTAGGATATTTTTAGCTGTAGGGCACAGAAACTCAGTATAATGTAACATATGTTTCCTGTATCAGGGAAGACCAGGGCTGCCTAGGCTTGAGGGTCACACTCAGTGACATCAGGAAGCTGCCTCCCTACCTTTTGAATCTGCTTCCCCCTGAGTTGCTACATTCTCAATCAGGTTCTCCACGTGGTGGCAGAGTGGCTGCTGACACACCTGGGTATACATCTTCCCAGTGATGAAGCTAGCAATCCACAGAGAGTGTCTCTTTTCTGATGATTCCAGCAAAGTGCCTGTGGGGAGAAGGGCTGCCTGCCTGGCTCCAGTGGGTGTTGGTCCCTGCAGTAATCGCTTTGGCCTGGGGCTTGGGTTTCTCTGGGAGACCAAGCTTGAGTCACGTTCCTTCCCCTCGGGCAGGGGAAGAGGTCGGCTCCAAATTCATCTATCAGAAGGAGTTCCCCATGAGGGCTTCTGTTACTAGAAGAAGGGGAGGGAAGGAAATTAGGAAGATAAAAATTCTAATTACAACAGCCCACCCCAACCAGCTTCCAGAAAAAGCAGGAGACACTGCCCTTATTTACTCAAGCCATCAGACTCACAGTTTCCTGCCTTCCAATATTTTCTCTGATGAGAAACAGGATCAAGAGGGTGCCCCTCATCAACATCTAAGTGACTTTTACATATCTATACTCAGGAGACATCCTTCATGATTTAGCTGAGCTTCAATATTTATATTACCCATGTTTGGAGTCAATTAAACCCATTTGGGAACTAAAATGCAAATACAGCAGCAAGCCCATAGGGCCGATGGCTGATATGTCACCACAAAAGAAGAAGCATCATGGGGTTTGCAATGTCATCACACCTGGTAATTGAATGTTACTTTGTGTTTGAGCCATTTCTGTTATTAAGAAACAGATACTCTTCAGCTGAATCTCATGGAAAAGCAAAAATTGATTGTCAACAAGTCTGTGGCTTGGATGTTATTACTCAGAATAAATTGTAAGGGAAAAATAGTCTTTATGAGGGTGTTGATGTATTTTTAATAGAAACTCTCCATCCCTGCTACAGTAGATTACAAATATTTCCAAGGGAACATGGTACTGCCGGTTTATCATATAAGGGCTTTCTGTTGGTTTTAGTAAATTGAGTTTCTTCAGTGCCAGGAAACCCTGATAGCATTTACTAGACAAGAGACATAAACACCCTCTCTAGCACTGAAACTTTAGGCCATTTACATACTATGCCATCAATTTTAATTACTTGGAAAAGAGATGTGCAAGAGAAACCACTATTAGAACTCAGTCATAGAGATGGAGAGGAAAAAATCATTCTCTTGACATTTCTAGATATGTATTTTCAGTTACATATATATTTCAGATTATCTTCCATTGTAGGTTATTAGGAGATATTGAATATAGTTCCCTGCGCCATACGGTATAAACTCTTAGAGTGTTGACCTAGACATAATGTAGTTTGTACGGACACAGTGGTCATTGATCTTGTTCTCCCCCTTTCATTGGAAATTGGTTTAGACCCAGTAGCTGCACTGGGGCTTACAAAGTGTGGCCATGCGGGTTGGAGGGCCATGAAGAAAACAGAAGGAATTCTGATGCTCCCAGGATGAAAGCCGTTAGCAGTTTATTTGCTCCAAAGAGCTCCCTTATGACACTGTTTATCCTGTGTGTGCCCCCCACTACCTGGAGGGAATGGATCAGGAAGATGAAGTCCTATCAAGGCCGTGAGGGAGCATCCAGCTCATCTTACTCCCCAGGGCTTGTCTGCACTGGAGCAAGAGAAAAAGGTTGGTGTGATGAAGGGCTGGAGAAAGCCATTTGGAAATTGGGCAGCGTGGACAGGACTCTCCTGACCACCAGCTGACTTCCCTGGATGCTCACTGAAGGGGACAGAGGAGCTTCCAACTTGGAAACAATCAGTGAAGCCACAAGGGTCTCTCTCCTGTTTGTGGGTACAGAGCTGTGAGTCACATCATGCACCCAGGCTGAATTAAGTCTCACAACATGGTGCCTGCCAGGCACACTCGGAAACTCCACCTGTAATAGTCAGGTAGGGTCTCCCACACAGGCTTTTATGAAGGTGGACAAGGGATGTGTTGAGAATAGCTAGGTCTGAATTCTGGAGCAAGGTAGATATAGATGGGTAGGCATAGATATAAATATATAAATAATTTATGAGATAGCATAATATTGTATTATATATGTAATATCTATAGTATCTTAATAGATATGCAATACATATAGAGGTAATGTGTATTATTATATTACATATATAATATATGCAATATGTAATATATTAATATGTTGTATATTACATGAATACAGACATAATACAATGTTAATAACACAAATATATCATCTATACTATATCATTTATGATCTATGTGGTTGCACATGTATTTATTTATTGAGATGCACAAAACCACGCAGGGGGATGACTTCTGGGGAGACCAGCATTCAACCCACCGCAGCCTCTCTTCCTGCAGAGGTATTTCCTGATGAGGTGAATTTTACCTGCTTTATAAGTATTTTCCTTTACTTGAAAAGCAAATGTTTTCAATAACATATCCTTCAGGACGCTGGTTCTCAAACTGTGGCCCAGGACTAGCAGCATGGGCTTGCCCTGGGATCTTGTTAGAAATGCAGTTTCCGGGACCCACGCCTGCTGGATCAGGAAGGGGCGCTGTGGCCCAGCACCCTGTGTTCCAATAGGGCATCTTGGGTGTCTCAAGTTGGAGAACCTCTGCTGTGGAGCTAAGTGCCTTCACAGGGGACTCACGTTCTCCTCCAGGACGGTGTTCCGGTGCCCTGTGCAGACTCACACTTTCCTGGTGCCAAGGGTTCATCCCTGCCCTCTCCCTCCCGCTGTTCTAGGTGTGGAAGAGCTGTGAGCCCAGAGAAGCAGTGCCCTCAGCTTCTCAAGGACACTTTGGGAGGGCTGTGGGCTGCATTGTGCCCCACCAAACATATGTTGAACCATCACCTTAGAAAGTGACCTTATTTGGAGATAAAGTCATTGCAGATGTAATTGGTCAAGAGGAGGTCCTACTGGAACAGGGTGGGTCCCCCATTCAGCATGACTGTTGTCCTATGAAAAGGGGAATTTGGACACAGACATACACCTAGAGAGAACACAATGTGAAGATGAAAGCAGAGATGGTATGCCAAAGATGTCCAGCAAACTCCCAGAAACTAAGAGAGAGGTTCCTTCACAGACCGGGATAGGAACAAGTCCTGCTAACACCTCAATCTTGGACTTCCAGCCTCCAGAACTGTGAGACAATAAATTTCTGTGTTTAAGCTACCCAGTTTGTGGTACTTTGTATGGGAGCCCCAGGAAACTAAAACAAGGAGCATTTAGGGTTAATTTTCTTTGGTGAGCTGGCCTGAGTTCTGAACAATTAACAACAAAAGAACTTTCTGAGCTCAACCCATTTGTCAGCTGAGAACTGCCTTACAGCAGAGCAAAAGCTTTAAGTCATGTTGACAATTATTTGGGACATGCAGTTCTCAGTTCCTAAGAGTGTTCAAGATGATACTGTTAGTGAGTTTTAAGTGGCTGTAGTATCTTAAAGCAGGTTGTCAAAAGAATAATATTTTAGGTTTTATAGCACTTTTGACCTTCTTCTTCTTTATCTTTATTTTCTTTTAGAACTGCCCTTTATAAATGTTTTTCCCTTAGGAGTTTTCATTTGTTCAGAGCTACAAATCAATACAATTAGATACAAAAGTCTTAGCTGAAAATAAAAGCAAATTACTGTATATGTTGCAGGAACATTTTGTGCAATTTTCCTCTTCCAATTAACCCAATTAGTCAGTGACATCTAGGATTGGTCTTCTAGAAATAATTATGGGCCAAAAGTCCAGTTCTTAGCTTTAATGAGGGAGCTGGTCTTCCTGCACGAATTGATAAGTATGAGATGTTCTGGGTAATAATTCCAAGTGTTTATGTTCTTCTCTCACTTGTTCATTAATTTTTATCAAACAAATTTAAGACTTAAAAAATTTTAAAGACATAACTTTTCATTGGTTATATGAAACTGCCAAAAAAAAGTTTTTACATAGTACATTTTTCTACAGTACCTTTCAATGTAAACTGTAAACAGACACAGAGACACACACAGACACACACAGACACACACACACACACACACACACAAACACACATCTTTTAATTCTTAAATGGGCAAGACTGGAAAAAGCCAGCCGAAGAGTTATGAGCCCTACAGTTGACACTTGTTCAGTATGGACCATACTCTCCAGAGTCTCCTCCTGAGACTGAGAATGTATTTCATAACCAGGAAAACTTCGAACTAAGAAATGATGATTATGCTCTTCTGCAACCTGATTGTTGGAGCTCAACTTAATGAGTGGAAAAATAAAATGAAGCACCTATATAAAAAAGAACTGCTTCGAAATGGTAAGTAGGTGTCCATCTCTTATCAGCCTGCAGGGGTCAGCTGAAATCACATTTTCTTTATTCTCAAATTGACATGACCTTAAACTTCCCCCTGCAGGTGCCTCACCCTTTCAATGATTCCTTGGGTATTTTGGGGTATTTCTGTGTATTTGGGCTTCATGTGTTCAGCTCTCTCATGACCTTCATCTCCAGCCTCCTCTTCTTGTCACTACCCCACAGCCCCTGCTATCAATAGCCCTCATGGGGAGTCTCCTCTGGTGGACACATCCTCCCCCTTTTGGTGAAGGCTAAAGACCACCATTCTGGCCATAGGAGGGGACATTACTGACCCCCTTTTGCCTTTATGTCTCCAAAATAAATCCAGTCCTTCCATTTAAGGTCAATTGCAGAGTTGAAATCAGGCTGCACCAGTAAGGTTCTACTGCATGTCTACGGGTAATAGAAGGGAAGGAACAACACCAAGAATAGTTTACGACTGTTACGAGGCATGGTCTTCAGAGGGAGTCACTCCGCCTACCCATCATATCCACACATTCAGAGTTTAATCACTACAAGGTCAAAGAGAAGACAGTGGTCCCCTTCACCCAGACTAAGGTCCAAATTCTAAGTCTGCATTCCGTGTTCCCATATCCTTCCTTTCCCAGGGGGATGGATTCTGGTAATCTACACTCACTCCAGGGATAACTGCTCATCTCTCACCCCAGGAGCTCCCAGAATGATCCTGTCAGAAGAGGATAGTTCAATATCAGGATACCATCCAGGGCCCAGGAGAGTACATGCAAATAATACCAGCACACACGTTAACAGCCCAGTGCAGCTTTTGTCTTGCCATGTCAAGTCTATTACCTTTTATAGCCCAAATTCCAGCATTAGGGGAAGATCCACATCTTCCCAACTTTCCTGAAGCTCCAGGTCCCAAGTTGCGTGTTCAGTGAGTTATTGAGGAGGATGAACATCTATCTTCAACAAGCCTTAGCTTATTCCCACCAAACCAAGGACCACTTCTTTCATCTCCTCCTTCTCCCCACCCTGCAATAAAAAGTCAACAAAGACACAGTTCAAACTCAATCATATGTAATCTGGTTTTGTATCAGGTCACATCACAATTTTCTCCTAGAACAATGGGCAGACACTCACTTTACATCTGTGGAACTGGGAGGGTACATTCAAGAGACTTTCCCCAAACAAATGAGCCATCCCCAAGCTTCCACTTCTTGAGACATTTCTGTAGCTCCAGGGATCTCAGAGTCCAGTTTCAAATAGGGCATCTTCTTATACAAATATCAACAGCTTGGTTTCACAGGCTGTGTCGATCTTAACAAAAATCTTGTCAGGTAGGTGAAAGGTTAACTTTTACTTTCACAAAGCCTAATTGAAGAAGAGATCATCTGAAATTGTAGTCGGTGGGGCTGTATGTTAGGAATTTCAGAGTGCATGTTTCAGTCTTGCATAATGCTATTCTCCATGATACCTCCTGGACATTTTACTGTGCAAAAGTCCTAAGTCCTGAATAGGGTGAGTAATATGCTGATTCTACATGTGGATACTCTTTTGTATTTCTTAGCAAAGCTGGTCTTTCTCCTAATTTTATATGTGTTGTACATACTTCCTAACCTGAGTTGTTGAACTTTTTTTAGGAGCACTCATGGGCCACTATCTCCATGATGGTAGCGGGATCAAGGGACTTCAGAGATGAGAGAGTCATGGTGCCTCCAATGGGTCATGAAATAATGGGGAAGTAGATTCACAAGCAAATGACCATGACACAGTATAAACACTGTAACGGTGGAATTTGTAAATGCAACGAGAACGTAGCATACGGTGGAATTCTTCTTGGCTAAGGTTCAGTGAAAGCTAAAGGGAAGAAGTATGGATTTTTTTTTTTAATTAGGAAGATGAATAGGTTTTCCTAATACACATTAGTAGAGAAAGCTCTTCTAAACATGGAGAATATGAGCAAAGGCCTGGAAATATCTGAGAAGGAACAGATTGTCTGCTACAACTGGATTGTCAGGTAGAGAGAGAATAATGAATTTAAGTCTGGAAAGACAAACTAGGGCCAATTTCATGAAGGGTCTTGCCTGTCACCTTAAGGTGTTTTTGGCTTATTCTATAGGCAGTACAAATTCTCAGGTACTTATAAGCCAGTATGGCAGAGGGAGGCCAACAAAATAGGGGCTTCCTTTTCCAGGATGTGGAGGTGTGGATGAGAAGGGGCTGCAGGAGGGGCCAGAGAAATGGTTCTGTCTGATGGAATATAAGTGGAACTAATATTGAGTTTATTTATGAAACGTTGGATGTGCTGTGCTAGGCTGAAAGCACTGGGGAGAGGGCTGGTTCGTGACATAGATTTGGGAGTCATCAGCATATAAATGATAGATAACGTATGTGTTGTTAGAAGTGGGCTGACAGAAAGTCAAGGAATAAGAGTATTTAAGAGGCAACTAGAGGAATGATATCCATGGCAGAAACCAAAAAAGATAGTCGGAGATGTAGGAAGAGTCAGTTCATTGGGAAGTGATAAAATGGAAGGCAGTGGAGAGTTTCAACAAGAAGGAAGGGAACGAATGTACAAGAGGTCTAGAAAATAGTAGCAGAAAGTCATTCATGGATTTGTTAATAAAGAGCCATAAGAAATTTCTTTCGAAGTGGAATGATTTTGGTGGGGAGAGGTGCAGAGGTTGAGAATAAAGGGGCAGGTGATTGTTGAGGTTCCAAATGGAAACAATCAGTCATGGATATTTAATACTCTGAATGAATATGCATGCAAGGCTTCTTACGTCTATACTCATCAATTACTTCGAGCTAATTATGTGATCTTAGCAAAACAAATGTCCCTGTCCCCCTTTTAAAGTATCATTTACTAAACTAAAGTTTTAGTCTCTGGCAATAGCCCTATCTCTGCTCACTAGCTAGGTTGTAGATAGTAATTTTTAGGGTTTGATAGTGGTGGTGTGGAGGGGGAAAAACCTCTTAAAATTGTGAAAAGCTCCATCATTTGAGAGTGAAAAATTCACACAAAAACTCTGAAGTAATCCAGTGTATTAATTGCCTGGTTCTCCTATAACAAAATACTACAGACTAATGGCTTAAACAACTGAAACTCATTTTCTCACAGTTCTGAAGGCCAGAAGTCTGAAACCAAGGTGTTGGCAAGGTTGGTTCCTTCTGAGGGCTTGAGGGAGAATCTGTTCCTTGGCTTATAGATGGCTATTCTCTCCCTGTCTTCCCTCTATGCATGTCTATCTCTATGTCCAAATTCCCCTTTCTATAATATGTTAGCCATATTGGATGAGGGTCTCATGTAAAGTGACCTCATTTTAATTAATTCCCTCTATAAAGACCATATCCCTAAATACAGTCACATTCCGGAGTAGTGGGGGTTAGGACTTCAACATATGAATTCTCAGGGGACACAATTCAGCCCATTACACCCATTCTCTGCAATCATCTGTAAGTATTTGGGGGAGTTTTAGAAGCACTTAGAATCCCATCACGACGTCAGTGTGTACTCTTGGGAAACTATGGCTGCATCAGCACAGCCAAAGTGTTGCCTAGTCAATCCTAAACCATCTAGTCTGAAGAGAGGCTATGTTAACAGAAGGCAGATTAGCAACATGAGGCCAGAGGATGAGAGCTGGAGAGCAGGACATTTCTGGGGCAGGAACTTCACTATCGGTGGGACAGGATGCCCTGTGTAGCAGGCACATGTTTTGGTCTCTTTGAAAGGTTTGTCTGTATTTCTACGACTTCATGTCACAAACCATCAAATTATTCCACAATCTTCTCTTGTTGTCATTACACGCCCATCATACAACCTTTTTGTTTATGATTTGACTGTCCACATTTGAATTTTCAAAGTGGAGAGACTGTGCTGACCCGAGGAAGTAAGTAACATGGTGAGTAAGGAGTTCTCTTGCTGTGAATTGAGAAACCGCCATTCTCATTTACGTATCAGCCTCTCAAGGACAACTGGTCTTCTTGGGAGACCTCTGGGTACCTGGCAGAGCTGAGGACCAAACCACTTCGCCCAGCGCTGCTGTCCTGGGAGACTGGGTTCTAATTGGTCTTCTCAGGCAGCTTCTGAGGCTCTCTTCCCTGAAAATGCAACATTTGTCAACCTTTTTTGTGAAGGATCTTGTGGGAAGACTGAATCATTTGCTAAAATTAGATTTGTGGGTTATTGTTGGCTTTTTATTACCTATATTCTATCTGTGTCCTATTTCAAGTAATTGAAATGAGCAGATAACTTGGCAGTGTTAAATAGTGCTAGAATCCCATCACAACAGGATGGAATCCATCCCATAGTGTAGGAACACTGTGTTTCTACAGTCGTTTTGTGGTTTTGTTAATTTATGGTGGCATCTCGTTAAACAAAGACCTCTCCTAACAAGTGACTTGTCATTTAAAAAATCATTGTTTTAGCTGCAGTGTGTGTCCGTGCGCGTGTGTGTGTTTGTGTGTGTGTGAAGAGTGGCTGTTGCTGGCAGCATCCACGTGGCCTTTCTCTTCCTCCCCCAGAAGCGTCCACTTGCACTAAGCCCAGCTCCTATCACTCTCCATCAAACTTCCTTCTCATTTGCCTTGAGGGGCTCTTGTGCCCTGAATGTAATTTTTTTGTTCTATAAGCCTGACTCATAAATCCACTTGGAGTTATTAATGATCTTATGACTTTGGCACCAGAGAGTGGCTGTATCTTTGACCTAAGACTCAATAGATCCCTGCCCAAGAGTGGAAAATGGGAATTACAGAGACACGATATTTATATACTTTCCTTCACCCAAGATTTCAAGAACAAATAAGAAGGTGAATACGTCCTGAAATATGTCCAAAGAACAATGGACAGGAATCACTTAAAGAGAATAAAGAGGTTCTTAAGATATCATTAATGAATAATTTGGAGGATTATGTGTATAAAATTGTCTTTGTCCAATGTATTAATACATTTTTGTATTTTTTGTATTAAAATACTTTTCAATTGTGTTAGGATTCTCCAGGATGTATGTATGTATGTTATATAATATATATAACATATATAATACATAATAAAATATACTAATAATATAATATATAATAATATATATAAACTGGCAAAGCCAAAATCTGCAGCTAGAGACCCAGGAAAGATCCTATGTGCAGTTCAAGTCCAAAGGCTTTCCTGCTGCTGGAGAAGAGTTGATGTTACAGTTCAAGACCGAAGGCTGGCATAGCACAGGGAGATCAGCTCGGTGCTTTGTGACCACCTAGAGGGGTGGGATAGGGAGGGTGGGAGGGAGGGAGATGCAAGAGGGAAGAGATACGGGGACATATGTATATGTATAACTAATTCACTTTGTTATAAAGCAGAAAACTGACATACCATTGTAAAGCAATTATACTCCAATAAAGATGTTTTTTAAAAAAAAAAAGACGGAAGGCTGTCTGCTGAGAATTCCCTCTAGTTCTGAGGAGGTCAATCTTTTATTCAGTTAAGGCCTTCAATAGATTGGATGAACACATTATGGAGAGCAATCTGCTTTATTCATAGTCCACCAACTTAAATGTAAATCTCATCCCAGAAACACCTCCACAGAAACATTCAGAATAATATTGGATCACATATCTGGGCACTGTGGCGCAGCCAAATTGATACATAAAGTTAACCATCAGGGATTTCCTGGTGGCGCAGTGGTTGAGAGTCTGCCTGCCGATGCAGGGGACACGGGTTCTTGTACCGGTCCGGGAAGATCCCACATGCCGTGGAGCGGCTGGGCCCGTGAGCCATGGCCGCTGAGCCTGAGCGTCCGGAGCCCGTGCTCTGCAATGGGAGAGGCCAGAACGGTGAGAGGCCCGTGTACCACCAAAAAAAAAAGAGGAAAAAAAAAAAGTTAACCATCACACCAATACTCTCCAAAAGCGTGAAAGCATTTTGATTGGAATTATGTTGGCAGCAGCTTTTTCACTTTTGATGGGATGGTTGACTGCATAAAAGGCAAAGAAGGGGCAGTCACAGTAACCCATATTTAGGTGGGGTGGAATTGTGGGGAATTGTCCCCTTCAAGTTAGTCAGTGGAGGAGTGTGAATCTTGGAACCTGTTTGAGGGACTGCATTCAGTGTAAGTTCATAAGCCCTACACCACTGTGTTTGTGTCTGTCCAGCTTCAGGTAAGCCTGTAGAAAACTTTGGGTTGGATGAAAGGATGCTTATTGGAAAGAATGATCAGTTGAGTGATGATGCCATCTTATGTCAATTTGAACTTGAAAAAGAACATTGTTCTAGAATCTGTAAACTTCAACATTTTTATATGTAGCCTGAATAAAAATAGGCAGGTGTGATTATTACAATGTTTTGATGTTATGAATCTTGATTGGGCAGTGGATAAGTAAGACAACTAACTAAGGAGCCAGGATATGTGGAGAGATTCAAATAAATAACTGAATCTAAGTAGAAACTTACAGGAGCACATTGTGATCCTATTCTTGGCTTCTTAAGCACTTCTGCAAACTGCAGGAAGATGGAGTTGTGGCTTAGTCATGTGGCATGAGTAAAAAAACTTAGGAGAGTTGAGGTGAGTGTGGATTCGATGAATTTGCCAAGGCCAACTGGATGTGCTGAAAAGCTTGAGCTGAGTTTGTTGCTTGTCAAGTCAGCATTGCCTACTGGGACAGAGTACTCTGCTCACCAGAAAGTCACAAAAAAATCAGCCACTCTGCTTAGTCATCACATACTTAAATAGCCTTGTTAAAAGGGGCTTCTACATAATAATGGCCAGAAGATAGGGTGATCAGTGAGATTATTTCCCCATGCTTTTTCTTGTTGCTGTCACATTATTTAGAAAACCAGCACTCATAATTTGTTTCCACAGTGGAAGCCGTTAGAGTACAAATCCATTTATGATGACAAATGTATCTTTATTCGTATATTTTAGCCTAAATCAATTATATAAGTGCTCCGTAGGACCTTTATTTTGCCCAATGTTTCATCAGCATCAAGGATTTAAGAAACTGTTTGATCTTTCCTTTGCTGAAACTCCTTTATAAGAGTGATGGGTTTACTAAAATTTACAGTGATGCTAACCTGATTACTCTGAGCCATTTTAAGAGGATTAGACTATTCAGGGGAGGATGGATTCTAATCCCATGACTAATGTTTTGGCCAATATAGTACAATGCTTTTCGATTATGAAAATTGGTTAGTAACCATTTCAGTATGCTCCATCCCTTTCTGCTTATGACAAGCAGTACGAAAATGTTTCTGTTGGAACTTGGTTATAGATTAGCTTCATATCCCTGAATTAGTCACCGTGGATAAGGGCAACCTGCCATGTTGCAGGAGGGACCTAGGGGTAAAGATCTTTGGCTGTTGACAATTGCGGGCGACTCATGTGCAAGTGTTTCCCATTATTTAATCAAGGTTGAATACAGAAAATGGAGTGGAGTGGTGGTGGTAATAATCATCTCAGAGGGATCTATTCTTTGCCGGCATAGAATTATGTCTCCAGGTTGAGGTTTCCAAATGAATTTTGCTTAAAAGAAAATAGCTTTACTTGTGTTACTGTCACTGTGTTAAAATTTACAATGGATATAAGCTTTAGGAAGGTGGTTAATTAAACAACTTTGTAAGTGTAAAGGGATATTTTACAGATTTGGTAACCATAGTTTTGGATCCAAAGGCTCTTGGTCTGATAAAACTTGGGGATACTTTTGTACTAAAAAGAATCTGGAAATGTGGCTTAGTTACCAAAATAGCAGATTTTCTGAGAGACGTTGAGAGTTTATGAAGACAAGGGAGGAGAATATTTGAAATTGGGATTATATTAGTGAAACTAAACTCATGCTCTACCCTGATTCTTCCCCCACACCCCCTTGTCCCCTAACTGGACTCTTTACCATTATTTACTAGTTCAAAGCACCACTGGGTAGCTCAAGTCAGGCATCATCCTTGACATTGGTCTCTTGCAGAGTTCCTTTATCCAACCACCTACTAAGTCCTATTGATTGTACTTCCTAAGAGCCAGCTACTTCTCTCCACCTCCACACTACCATCTTGGGTGAAGCCACAATCATATCTATGTGGACTATAAATGCAGCAATCAGATTTTCCTCCCCAAGCCCTCCTATACTACTGGTGGGAATATAAGTTGGTGCAGCCACTATGGAAAACAGTATGGAGGGTGCTCAAAAAACTCAAAATAGAGTTGTCATGTGATCCAGAAATCCCACTCCTGGGCATATATCTGGATAAAACTATAATTCAAAAAGATACATGCACCTCTATGTTCATAGTAGCATTATTCACAATAGCCAAGACATTGAAACAACATAAATATCCATTGACAGATGAATGGATAAAGAAGAAGTGGTACATATATGCAGTGGAATACTACTCGGCCATAAAAAAAGAATGAAATAATGCCATCTGCAAGCAATATGGTTGGACCTAGAGATGGTCATACTAAGAGAAGTAAGTCAGAAAGAGAAAGATAAATACCATTTGACATCATTTATATGTGGAATCTAAAATATGACACAAATGAACTTATCTATGAAACAGAAACAGACACACAGACATAGAGAACAGACTTGTGGTTGCCAAGGGAGGGTGGGGGAGGGATGGATTGGGACCTTGGGGTTAGCAGTTGTAAGCTATTATATATAGAATGGATAAACAACAAGGTCATACTATATAGCACAGGGAACTGTATTCAATATCCTGTAAAAAACCACAATGGAAAAGACTATGAAAAAGAATGTATTTATTTATATGTACAACTGAATCACTTTGCTGTACAGCAGAAATTAACACAACATTGTAAATCAACTATGCTTGAATAAAATTTAAAAAAAAGAAACAATATTTGCCTCTGCAAATTCCTCTTAGCTCCCTTCAGCTCATTCTGTATGCTGCAGCAGAGTTATGTTTTTAAAACATAAACTTGATCATGTTGTCCCCTTCTTCTCTCATTCTCTGTGGTCCATGCAACGTTACATTCAGTTCCTTTGACCAAAGCTTCCCAACTCAGAGCTTGCCTGCACATGTCCTCCGCTTGGATCACCCCCTCTTACTTCCACCTCCCCAACTTCTACCGCACTGCCACCTACTCACGCTCCAGCTCTCACAATGACTGTAGGTGCCCAGTCTGGGTAGGGTGTCCATCTGGGTGGGCTGTCCCCGCCATCTGCTCACACAACATCCAGTACTTTCCCCACCACTGCACCATGGTCATGAAATAGTTAACCGTTGTTTAGCTTCTTTCACCTGCTAACCTGTCAGCTCCCCAGGGCAGGAACTGTGTCTACTGTGTCTTCTCCAAGCTTCGCTTGGCACCCACCATATTCCAGGGACTTGCTACATATTTGTTGAATAGAAAAATAAACGAGAATCTGAAATGTGTGGTCACTGTGCCGGGGGAGATCTCATGTGAGCCTGAAAGGTCAGGAGCCAAGAATATATATGGTGGGTGGCAACATAAAGAGAGGTAAATATTAGCCCAATGTGTTCCTTCTCTTTCATTATACATCCTCTCTTTTGGTACATCTGTGCCATTCTGCAATCATCCCCTAAGGAGTAGAGAAAGGCAGGTGGGTCTTTTTCTGGCTTGTGGGTTGTGAAAACTGAGTGTGATATCATAAAGAATAGATCTGGTCCTTGTTCCCAGTTTCTAGCACAGGACTTTAAAATCTTTGGGGTTCCCTGAGTAATAGGAGTGTCTTTTGTTATTTGAAATGAGTCCTTTCGACCACACCTGAGTCTATGCTAATGAGGTGATTCAAGGTGGACCCTTAGGTATGAGAGAGGGTCTGGTCATGTGGCCAATGACATAATAAGACCTTAACAAAGTTGGAAAATCTTCCTGTTTAGTGAACACATTGATGTGCCAAGAGGGTGATGTGTCCTGACTCCATGGAGACAGGGCTCGGGAGCTCTATGTCTGTGACCCTCCCAGAACTTGCCTTATGCATTTCTTACACCCAGCTGTTCCTGAGTTATGTCCTTTGTAATAAAACTGTGATAGTAAGTGCAGAGAGTTTATGACTTGTTCTAGTGAATTATCAAAACCGAGGCAGTCATGGAGAACCCCTGAATTTATTAGCCACTGGTCAGAAGTGCAGCTGACCTCAAGGCTTGTGGCCTTGGGGTGGTCTTGTGGAGGACTTTGTCCTTAACCGGCAGGGTCTGCTCCAACTCTGAGGACTTAGTGTCAGAATTGAATGGAGTCACAGGACACCAGCGGGTATCAGAGAATTGGTGTCAGCTCAATGAGGAAGAAGCTTCAGGACACCGATGCCAGCAGAGTTTCCATCCTTTAAGACCAGAACAACTGCCCTGGGGAAGCAATGAGGCACAGATGTGGGTGGACCCCTGAAAAGGGAGTCCCAGGGTCCTGCCTTCCTCCAAGTGCCATCAAAGGCAGAAACCTCAGATGGTTTTGTGTGGTGTGAGAGCAGAGAGGCCCTGTGCCCCCAGAGAGCAAGACCCCAGAGAGGAATCAACTGTCCCTTGGGATCCTGGTGAAATTCCTTGGGTTTTAGTGTAGGCAGCTGTAGTTGACTGAACCTGACCTGCAAAGGGGCACAGAAGCAGCAGGAAAAGCACCAGCATGACAACGAGGGGGCTGGTCAGGTCAGGAGGGGCTTCCAGGAATTGGGAGGGGTGGTGGGTTCCAGGAGCTGTGTGCTCAAGTGCGAATGTCAAGTAAACCCTACATCTCCTAGCGTTCTCTTGCTAAAATCTCTTAGTATTTATATAATTGTCATCAAAACCTCCCCAAATGGAATCACACTTACCTTATGTATATTATCATTTTGCAATTGGAACTTTTGCAGCAGGCAGAATAATCCACGCTCCCCCACCAAAGTTGACCATGTCCTAATCCCTGGAATGTATATGCTACCTTAAATGGTGAAAGGAACTTTGCAGAGGTGGTTAAGGATTTTGAGACAGGTTATCATCTGGATAATCCACGTGAGCCCAGTGGAATCACAAGCATCCTTGTAAGAAGGAGGCAGCAGGATCAGAGTCAGCGAAGCGATGTGATGACAGAAGCAGGGCTCAGCGAGAGATGTGAAGGTGGAGTAAGGGACCACGTGCCGAGGAATGCAGGCAGCTTCTAGGAGCTGGACAAGGAAAAAAAATTCTCCTCTCCATCCTCTGGAAGGAACGTGGCCCTACTGACATCTTGATTTTAGCCCAGTGAGACCCAGTTTCACTTCTGACCTCTGGAACTGCAATATAAAACATTTGTGTTGTCTTAAGCCAATAAGTTTGTGGTAAATTGTTACAGCAGGAATAGAAAACTAAAACTTTCACTTAAAATATGTAATAAATATTTCCATGTCTGTAGACATATTCCTTTAGCCTCATTTTTAATGACCCCGGTGGTTTTCCATTATAAAGCTATACCATAATTTACTTATTGATCTATGGCTGGACATTTAAGTTGCGTTCAGATATTTTTTTTCTTCTTGCTATAGTAAACACCACATTGATTAATATCCTTGATATATATCCTTTTGCACTTTTCTGATATTTCCTTAGGATCAATGTCTAGAAGTGCAGTTCTAGAAGTTTAAAGGTTTGTGACACACATTTGACATTTGATTTTGAGATATGGAGATGCTCCACGTAAATTTGTTGGTGACCGGGTGACTTCATCAGCCTGTCATTTTCATTTATGAAACCAGATCTGCTCAGAGAGAACATCCTTTCTTCTTCCCCCTGTTCTTTACAAAGAGAAGAAAAGGGAGATGCTAAAATAGTGCAGGGAGGAGACTGATTTATATAATTAGTGGTCAGTGGGCATGTTCTTGTCTGGAGGAGACCTCCTAGGTGACAGAGGTCAACATCTTGCAACAGAGCTGGGGTGAAAGAAGTTGAACCCATGAGTCCCCTGCACTTACATGTACCACTTTATTCTCCAAAGTATTTGCCTCTGTGTGGCTGTGACTTTGCCCACCTGCAATGCTGTGGGCATGTGGTGATGACAGCAGAATGCCCTCACTGTGAAATCCCAAGAGCTTTTGTTGTGCACATTAAACACATCTCTAAACTCTATTATTTGAAAATAAAGGCACCACTGGAGTTAATTAGGGACAAAGGGTTAACGTGAAAAGTGTGTTGCATTGAAAAAAGTGGTGATCAATCCAGAATTTGAACAACTGGGGGTTTTAATTTGGAAAGAAATGCAATATAGACACATTCATTTACTTCTAAAATACTAAGGTTAGCTCAGAAATGACCAGACGCATGAGTGAAAGAAGACAAGAAATGAGGAAGAAGGGAAAGAGAAACTCCAGGGGGCGGGAGATTGTGTGAAGATGGCGTAAACTGCCAAATCCTAAATATGCTTCAGGTAACAGGTCTATGAATGGCCTGTCATGCCTATGACCCTGGTGCTATGAACAAGTTCTTCTACTATATTTATTATTAATCACTAACATATAAATGACACTGGTTGCTGTGCATATTTAAGCCAACAGTCACAGATATGCCCTCAGAGACTGGTGACCACATGCCAAAAAAAGTCTGTATCTATGAAAGGCCAAAGATCTGGGACATCAGAACAAATCCACATATTTATCTTCATGCTGTGAGATACAAAGGTACTTTGGAACATCCAAATTTTGAGTTTTTCAATTTTCTTCTGAATATTTTGGTTGTTTGAACCAAGTATAGGAAACATCCTTTTTCCTATGTCTCCCTCCTTAAGAAAATCAGGACTGGAGTGGGAGGGTTATAAGGCCCACTTACAGGAACCCCTGTGCCAGGGCTGCCATAACAAATTACCACAAACTTGGAAGCTTAAAACAACAGAAAGTTATTCTCTAACAGTTCCGGGGGCCAGAAATCCAGAATCAAGGTGTCAGCAGGGCCAAGCTCCCTCTGAAGGCTCTACAAAATCATCCTTCCTCCCTCTTGCAGCTTCTGGAGGCTCCAGGTACCCTTGGCTTGTGGCCACATCCCTCCAATCTTTGCCTCCTTCATGTGGCTTCTCCTCTTCTGTCTCTTTTAAGGACACTGTGGTTAAACAACAGGCCCACCCAGCAATCCAGGATGATCTCACCTTCAGACCCTTAACTTAATCACATCCGCAAAGATCCTTTTTCCAAATGCAGTCACGTTCAGTGTTACAGAGATTAGGTCATGGATATACCTGTTTGGGGGCCACCACTCAGCCCACTACACTCCCCTGTCCACTGGAGGCTGATATGGACAGAGTGGACAGTGGCGGCTTGGCTTACTTCCCTGGGAGACTGAATATACACGTAGACGACTGCCAGGCCATGTACATAATAATAGAACTCTGACCCACAACCTGCAGCAACCTGCCCAGGAAGCCAACCCCTTAGCTGCGTAACGAGCTCAGGAAGCCAGTCCACTCTCTGTAAGTCAGACTTGCAGGAAGTCAGACCTCTAAGTCTAGTGACCTTCTGTAATAGGGAAGAACCTTTGTATTCTATATATTGCAAATCAGTCGCTAAAGGGATGTTGCCTATAAACTTCAATTATACATAATGGCCCATCTCTGGGAACCATGCCTCCCAGGTAATGAGCATGAAGCTGAAATACCTTTGTTTAGCTTACAGGAAACACCCTGACCAGGCCTACCTGTGAATGACTGCAGGGAGGACGTAATTAACACATCCCTTCCAGAGGCTGATGGGAACCAGGATGTGTTTGACTTTGTTCCCTCCCCTTTTAGTATAAAAGAAGCCTGAATTCTAACTCGGGGAAGATGGTTCTTTAGGACAGCAGTCCATCATCTTCTTGGCCTGCCAGCTTTCCAAATGAAGTTGCTATTGTTTGTCCCAACAACTTGTCTCTCAATCTATTGGCCTGTCGTGTGGCAAGCAGTACAAGGTTGGACTCAGTAGTGCTTCCAGGAAGCTAAGCAATAACTCCTGTAATAATTGGGGCCAGATAAATAACTGACAGCTTTTCTAATTTTTGTCCCCACTTCCAACTTAGGACCCATCAGGGAAAGCCACATGTGCAGCCCTACTACTCAATGGTATGGGATGTCCCACTTCTACTTAGCCTTCCTCCAGATTCCCCAGCCCACAGCCTCCATCAGGGCGCACTGGAGACTTTCCCTTCTCCCCTGGGAAGCTTTCCCACTCCTGTGCCTGACTCGAGTGTCTGCCAAGTGCAAGTGATGGTGGCCGACTCCCTTACTCGAGCAAACTCTGAGCCCGTGCTTTTCGCACTTGGTTGATCTTCCTTTATTCCACGTGCCTTTGCCATTCTTCTGACTGCATCAGGCAAACATTCTCAGTTCAGAGCTACTCTGCCTTTTATATCACTTTCCACACTGTCGCGTCTCCCTGCTGCTAAGGAGGAGCCATGTCACGTTGGTGGAACTGAGTGACACCGGAGGGCAGGACTGGGAGATGCAATGAGCAAAGGGCTGAGTGGCACTGGGGCCACCAGAGGGTGGAAACAATGGGACCCATGATGACATGTCAGGATGCACCACAGAAACCATTCAAAACTCCATCCTTAAAATCTGTACACATTAAAAGATATTTGTGTGTGCAGCCCAGGCATTTTATAAATTGGGTTAGATTTCTTAGGCCTTTCCTTAGTTAATTGAGTGGCATTGCATTTGGGATAAACCAATGGTTATTTTCTACCACCCTATGGAAACTGACAGGAACACATCTAGGCATAAGAGAGATTTTTTTAGGCACATGTGACTATATGAAGCTCATTATGAAAGAAAAATAGAGAGAAGGCCAGAAGGGGTTAACCTCTAAAGGAGCAAATCAAGGCTGCAAAGAGAGGAGAACATGAAATAGTGTGAGAAGGTGTGAGAGGCCGTGTGGTTTAATATAAATAGTTCGTGGCTGAAAGTCAGGTGACCGGGGTATTGGGAAAAAAGGAGCTGATTTATAGGGTCCTTAGAGTGCCCTGCTGCTCCATAATTCATGCTCTGCTACTAGCCTGATGTTTGCCTGATGAGACAATAATTCTGGCCTCTGTTTTTTCACATGAAAAGTCCCCTTTTTCATGAAAAACATCCTAGAGCCGATGGGAGCATCGGCTCGACTCTAATATCCATGAGGACAGGTTGGAGCAGTGGTTTTGGATCTGAGCTTCTTTGAGCCGCACAGAGGTTTTCCGGAGGGTCTGGGGCAGCTACAGGGGACCTGGCTGGGTGTTGAGATCTGTTCCCCGTGGCAATCCAAATAATGCCACATTTGTCAGTTTTACATGTTGGGCTTCGACTTACATTTCCCTTTGAAGAAATTTTCTTTTAGCTGAACATTTTGAAAACATTGCAGCTGAGTATTCTGGGGAGATGTTACCTAGCCAGTGACTATAGGCTCTCTCTTTTCCAGAACAGTCTTGCTTTCCTGTCTTCAGCTCCGTTCCCCAATCCCCCTTGCTCCCCTCCCCCCACGTGTCAAATGCACATGTTTCAGGAAATGTATAACAATGATCCCTCTCACCTGGCTCAAAGGTGCTTGAAATCTCCATCTATCAGGCTGTGTTCAAGTCACAGGCTAGTTACAGACAGTGGGAAAATTAGGACAGATTTAATTCAACGGATTTCACAGCATCTCTGGAGAGAAGACATAATTAATCCTGATCTTACAGATGAAAATCTGGAAATGCAAACTATCTGAAGGACGCCCTGCGGGACACTGGATGGGTCATTAGACAGCCAGGGCTGGAACCCAAGCATGTGACATCCAAGCCTGGCTTCCCTGGTGACTTTTTTCACAGCTGCCTTTTGAATTTCAGTCTGCTGCCTCTGATGGAGAATACGGTAGCCACAAATTGCTAATTCTTGTCACCAACACAATTTACACTTGACTACTTTATGATGCTGGGATTTCAGTGTTGAAATTCCTGCCCTAGAAGCAAGTGAAATGAAAGGCAAGCAGGGTCTGTGCTTCTTGCCTTGACCCTTCCGTTAATCCTGTCCCTGAAGGCACACGTGCTGGCCGTGTAGCTTGAAGGACCAAGCCCACAAAACCCGGGGAGCCCTGCAGCCTTGCGATGGCCATTCTCCCATAGGACAGCGGACATGGAAAAGAGGGGCCTCTCTCTGGCTTTAAACCAGGTGTATTTTGTCTCTGTGTCTGCTATAACAAATTACCATGAACTTTGTGGGTTAAAACAACACACATTTATTCTGTCACAGTTCTACGGGTTACAGAAATCTGTAATGTATCTCAGTGGGCTAAAATCAAGGTGATGACAGAAAGGCTCCAGGGGGAGAATGTATTCCAGCTTCTAAGGCTGCTCATTCCTCGGCTGCATCATTCCGGGCTGCCTACAAACGTGGGCCCATCTGGATAGTCCAGGATGATCTTCCCGTCTCAAGATCCTTAGTCACATCCGTGGTGTTCTTTTGACATACACCGTAACATATTCACATGTTCTGGGGATGGGTATGTGGACATATTGCAGTGGGGCTACTATTTAGCCAGCACACCAGGCAGTTCTCAGACAGGGCTGAGGTTCAGAATGAATCCGGCACCCAGACTTGACAAAGGCTGGAAGTGGCCCCATCTCCTCTGGAGGGTGAATGAGGGGAGCAAGTTTTCTCGAATCTTCTGTTTGCAGCTGGATGTACATGACTCTCTTGAGTCTCTGAAGATGCAGTGGGATTCTCAAAGTGTCTCGATTCTGGAAACCTCCCATCCTTGGAGCATAGAGAAAAGGCCTGGGCTGGTGAAAGTCCTCAGGAATCAATTCTGTCTGCAAAGATCCAGAAAGATCTCGAAGTGCTAGGCATCCTCTGCCATGTGCCCTGACCCCTGGGGACAACAGGACGGGAGGAGTGGAGACCCGGCTGGTCCCTGACCCTCTACACTTGCAGGCAAGTTCCTTAGCATCAGTTTCCTTGACTGCTACAGACATGTCATTCAAAACCAGCCAGCACTTGCAAAGGCTATAACAATTTTACTTTACTTTTATTATTCATTCTTTCAAAAAGTCTATTAAGTATTTATTTCTAACAATAATCAAGATACATGTTCAGGATAGAGCATTTGAATAATTCAGAAATCCATTAATTAGTCAGAATCTAGTCTTCCACGATTCTAAGGTATTGCTCCCTGTTTTCCCAGGCAAATACACAAATCTCCACAACTGGGACCAACCATTCTACAAGCATGTAAGACATTTTTTGCAGCAGTTATCCAACTGTTGTTACGGGAAAACATTTTGATTTATTAACCAGTGTAATATATCTGCAACACAGAATTTTTGGTGCTTTTCACACCTACTTTTCCTTGCTCTCAGGCTTCTGGAGTTGGGACTTCCACGTTCTTCTCCCAGAAAGGTCATGACGAGCGTGAACCGTGCAGCTCATGGAGAAACCACGTCTTGCTATTGGAGTTTCTTCGCTGGTTTTTAGAATTTATAAAGAGACGATGATCTTGAGATTCAAGGCTAACAATTTGTAGGAATTGGGCCTTTTGAAAAAGAAAAAGGTGTTTGAGATTCATTGCCTTGTCTTTGGCTCTCAAAAGCTAAATAAGTCACTGTGTATAGATTATAATGTTTGTACTGTAAAAGGTGGATTGGGGGAAATGGAGAGAGCGCCAGACTATCTTGTCACCCTACTGGATGAAGATTCAGTGCTTTGTGGAGGTGCAGGCTGGGGGATTGGAGAGGGTGGGAGCAGAAAGGGAGGTCTGTAGTCCAGGGTCAGGGGGGACGTGAGTAGGACAGATGGAGTCAGCCTAGTCCAGAACGTTCTGCCCAGATCACTGGAAGCTGGGTGTTTGATGAACCAACCCATGAAGACTCTCCTGTCAGCATTTGAGTGGGTCCCACGGGTAGGCACTGCGGGGTCCCACTGCCTTGCCCTTTTGTTTCTTTTAAACATCTTGATTGGAGTATAATTGCTTTACTTTGTCGTGGTAGTTTCTGCTTTATAACAAAGTGAATCAGCTATACATATACACATATCCCATTATCCCCTCCCTCTTGCGTCTCCCTCCCACCCTCCCTGTCCCACCTCTCTAGAGGGTCACAGATCACTGAGCGGATCTCCCTGTGCGATGCAGCTGCATCATTCTCATCCTTTGAGGTAACCTGAGGGTGCTGTGGGACCAGGTCAGTCTGAGCCCTGAGATTTGTTTAGCTCTGTCTCCATTGCCCTGTGTGCTCAGCCATCCTTTTCTTTCATTTTTTTCCCTTTATTTTTTATTGAAGTAGAGTTGATTTACAATGCTGTGTTAGTTTCAGGTATACAGCAAAGTGATTCAGTTCTACATATATATGTATACATATACATATATATCTATTCTTTTTCAGATTCTTTTCCATTATAGGTTATTACAAGATGTTGAATACAGATGTTCCCTGTGCTATACAGTAGGTCCATGTTGTTTATTTATTTTATATATAGTAGTTTGTATCTGTTAATCACAAGCTCCTTATTTATCTCCTCCCTCGCTTCCTGTTTTGTAACCGTAAGTTTGTTTTTATGTCTGTGAGTCTATTTCAGTTTTGTAAGTAAGTTCATTTGTATCATTTTTTTTAGATTCCACATATAAGTGATATCATATGATATTGGTCTTTGTCTGACTTACTTCACTTAGTAAGATAATCTCTACGTACATCCATGTTGTTGTAAATTGCATTATTTCATTTTATTGATAGTTATGGCTGGGTAATATTCCATTGTATATATGTACCACATCTTCTTTATCCATTCATCTGTCAATGGACATTTAGGTTGCTTCCATGTCTTTCAGTCTCCCTTTTCAATGGCCCAGGTTTCGTACAGCAGAGGATTACCTATTTTCTTTCCTCACATGGCAGTTCCATGTGAGTGCCTGGTACTCAAGCCTTCCAGATATTCATTTTGTGTCTCCTTCTTCCTCTGCTAAGACTTCTCTGTAGGATTCTCCGCTTCCAGCTGGCAGACAGGGGAGGGAGAAAGATGGACGCTTTCATATGGAAGGTTTTCAATGGACCTGGGCTGGGAACTCCCACCGTCACTCCTGCCCACATTCTTTTTTTTAAATTTTATTTTAATTTATTTATTTTTGGCTGTGTTGGGTCTTTGCTGCTGCGTGGGCTTTCTCTAGTTGCGGTGAGTGGGGGCTACTTTTCTTTGAGGTGCGTGGCTTCTCATTGTGGTGGCTTCTCTCATTGTGGAGCACAGGCTTTAGGCGTGCAGGCTTCAGTAGTTGTGGCTCGCGGGCTTAGTTGCTCCGCGGCATGTGGGATCTTCCCGGACCAGGGCTCGAACCCGTGTCCCCTGCATTGGCAGGCGGATTCTTAACTACTGCGCCACCAGGGAAGTCCCACTCCTGCCTACATTCTATTGGCTAGTGTTCAGTCACATGGCCACAGAGCTGCAAGGCACGCTGGGAAATGTAGTCTGGTTGTGCCCAGCAGAGGTAGGAAAGGGAGTGGTGAGCATATGGTCAGTCTCCTTGCAGGCAGACATTGCATCTGTGGGCCCTACAAGAGTGTTGGGCATGGGGTTGATAATGAATAAATATTGTTGAATGAATGAATGAATAAATATATTTTAGCCTATCTAAATCTTTCCTGAACATCCAAATTGGAAGAGATTAACTTTTTTTCTTGAGTGTCAGTTTCACTTATAAACGTTATTAGGTACTGAAAAGCTCATGGAAGGTAACTTGTAATAGGAGAGCACTAGTCTTAGCTCTGCCAGTGAGACCAAGCTAAGCTTTGATAAAACCACTTGTACCTCCGGGGCCTTAGTTTCTTACTCCACCCTGGGTGGCTCTGGAGGGCAGAGGTTCCATGAGGCTGTTTCATACATGATCAGCCAGCACAGTTCTGTTTACAGAACAGACCTGAGATGAATGTTTCTAGATTGATTATCTGACCAGCATAGTTCCCTCTGACTGACACATTCCTCCAGATCTGGTCTGCTTGGGGGGGAAGTACATTAAAAAGAAGGACTCTCAGCCAGGAGGACAGGAACGACCCAATTGTTAAAAGACAGGTTGTCCCCCACCCCCACCCCCCAACACACTCCAAGGGCTGGAAAGAGCAAAATCCAGGTGTGGAGTTACCATTTCAGACTTCCTTCAGCCATTGATGAAAATTGTTCAACCAATGTTGTGGTTTATATTGGAATTACAGGAAGCTTCTTGACAAGGCTTTTGTTACAAGCCTGAGATGGTTCATGTAGAGGGTTGCCAAATTTAGGGGAAAAAAATACAGGGTGTGCATTGCATGGGACATACTTATAGCAAAGAATGACATGTTGTTCATCTGAAATTCTAATCTCCCTCATGCGCTGTATTTCATCTGGTAACCTTATTCACGTGGATCCACAGCCTTGAGCACGGGCTATTCTGAGACTGTCTGTCTCCACTTATGATTCATTTGAACAGGGGCAGAACTGGCTGAGAACTTCCAAGATGTGTGAGTAGTCAGAGCAGGTGCCTCCTCCTTTCTCATCAGGTATAAGTTTGTTACTTGAGGATTGACTTGAGTGTTCATGCATTAGCTCCTATGTCCATTTCCTGGACTGGCCAGCCCATCTGCTGCATGTTCTGACTAGTGGGTCATTTACTTCCCAGGCTTGAGTAGAAGGGACTGTCTTGCCTCCCATTCATCTTACTTTCCACCTGACTGGAATTACTCAGCCAAGTCTTAATGATTGTATTTGCTCATCCTTTATTAAAATTGGGGTTGACCTTAACATTCGTGAGCCATGTTCAGATGTAATTAAGATACGCTTGGTTTGGTCCACAACCACTTATAAATTTTAATTAAACTGGATATATATGAAACTGAATTATTTTACAAGAACTGGTGCATTTGATAAGAAATATAATTATCTGTGTTTGAAATGCTACAGTTTTATATTTTGAAATCCTGATTTTAAAAGGGAAGTCATCTTAGGTCAACTTTAGCCTTGAATAAGCACTGATGAATGGGATCATTTCTGGCTTTGATTTTAATTCATATTAGTCTCTTTTCACTATTGGAAAATATCCATTCATTCATTTGACACTGAGGGTTTATTTAGTACCAGGAACTATGTGACTCATTATATTGGAAACTCAAATTTGCAGATTCATAATTGTCTTCCTTTGCCCTTGCTTTTTGTCTTCATAGCCTTCATGAGTTAAGTTAGCTATCCACTTGAGTATGAGTAGATTATCTTATTACTCATTTACATGTTCAACTCTATTAGTACCTTAAAAAGTTTGGGTAAGGGATGTCTAAACTCTAAACTGTCTTACTCAGGGAGAAAAGATATCCTCTTTCATTTTTGGTTTTTTTTAAGTGAAGACCAAGTCTGTTTAGGAAGGTGAAAAAAGGTTGTGTAAGGAAGGTATGTGTTATGGACTGAATTGTGTCCCCCCTTGTTAATTCATACGTCAATACCTAACCCCTAACGTGATTGTATTTGAAGATAAAGCTTTTAGGAGGTAAAGTTACCTGCGGTCAAAGGCCGGTGTCTTAATCTGATAGGATTGGTGGTTTTATAAGAGGAAGAGACACCAGAGCAGAGATTTCTTTCTTTCTCCATGTTCATGCACCAACGAGAGGCCAAGCGAACTCACAGTGAGAAGGTGGCCATATCCAAGCCAGGAAGAGAGTTCCCACCAGAACCTGACCACGCACAGTTCCAGCCTCCAGAACTGTGAAAAATAAATCTCTGTTGTTTAAGGCATCTAGTCTATGATATTTTTATTATGGCAGCCTGAGCTGACTTATACAGTGTGCCTGAGTGTAAGATTTTGATGCATGCAGGATTTCCATGGCCAGTTGGCATTCTGGCCTGGGAGGTGAGCAGCTCTGTTCCAGGGCAGTTCTGCCCGTTGCTGTAATAGATTCCATGACGACAGCCACTCCCTGCTCCTGGTAACGGCATGGATTCCATCATCAGCATTCCTGGGACAGCTTTTGATGATGGAGCAAAGCTAACCAGCTTGTCCTCAGACTGACTCACAACCTTGACCTATTACCATCACTTCTGGACTGATTGAACTTCACAACCTAGATGCTTGTGATTTACAACCTGAAGTCTTCCATGAAAAGATAAAGGCAGTATTCAGTTTATCAGTTCCCACGGCTTGCTTCCATTCCATCAGGGAGAATTTTTCCATTAGAAGAAGTAATAATCCTTTCCCTTTTTTGTGTTCCATTGAGTCTCACATGTCAACAGATTTCAGAACATCCAAAAAAAAAATCTCAAGTTTAACTTAGTATTTAATGTAACTTTTATACTCCTCAGCCGTGTCCAGCCCTGAAAGCATGGCTTCCGTCTTTCCCTCTGAGTCTCACCTTCTGTACCTCTTTGATGCACTATAAATGCTCTCCGTGGATCAATGGAGAGTACCAACCCTCCAGACAGAGCTGTGACAGAAAATCAATATGTGGTGTGGAAAGTTGAGGAGAAACTTAAATAATGTCTTAAAATAATCTGCACTCCAAAGGTCCCCACCCTCAGTGCCTGCAGCGATACCTGGCAGGGGTCATACCTGCTAAGGTGCGTATTCTTTCTTGGTGTGCAGAGGTTTTGCTAAACAAGCAGATGAAAACTATAGTCAACATTAAAATTAAAAAGCATTTGGATTCACAGATTATTCTGACACTTTTCCCCCCTCCCGTCCCTATAGTGAGGATATTTTTATACACCGAACTTGGCACTTTGCTAAAGTCATGCTGTGACCTAACGTGTTCATCTTAGTTCTTTTCTAAAAGCGACATTTTGCAACTTTTACTTGCTGGCATCATCTGGTGCCAAAAACAGTGAGAAGATGCAGCTAGAGAGAACCAGAGGCTGCTTTTTTTCTGGTATTAGAAGAGAAGGAGGCGGGAGCCCCTACTTATTAGCTTCTTGTTATAGCATAAAGTATTATAAAGCTGCCACATGTAAAAGGATCTAAGGAGGGACCACAGACCAAATGTCTGCAATTCCCAAGACACTCCAAGACTGCAACAGCCGTGGTGCTGACTTTTGCCTGATATGGTCAGCTGTGGATTTCTCCTGGTAGAGTACCCCTTGGGTAAAACACTCTGGGGATTTTCTATAATAAAATTTTTGCTAAGAAAACTTCTTAGGGCCCTGAAATAGATAAAGGTAGGCAGGTCTTGGAGGACATACTTTTCAGAATAGATTTTGTAGCTTGCGTATGTTAAAACAACAACAATAAAAAACACAAGACAGATGAGAAACTCAAAGGGCACCAATGAAGCCCTGAAGCACTGTAACTGTGAGAACTCCCCAGCTTGGACTGCCTTGCTTGTAGCTGTTGATAGTGTTGTAAAGCTACCTGTGGTTTTCAGTAATGTGCCACCACAATTTATTTAACCTTACCCCAAGGAGATAACAGTTTAACCCCTTGTGAGTCATCATTCAGAATCCAGCAACCAGACCCAGCAATCCCACTACTAGGCATATACCCTGAGAAAACCATAATTCAAAAAGAGTCATGTACCAAAATGTTCATTGCAGCTCTATTTACAATAGCCAGGACATGGAAGCAACATGAGTGTCCATCAACAGATGAATGGATAAAGAAGATGTGGCGCATATATACAATGGAATATCACTCAGCCATAAAAAGAAACGAAACTGAGTTATTCGTAGTGAGGTGGATGGATCTAGAGTCTGTCATACAGAGTGAAGTAAGTCAGAAAGAGAAAAAAAATACCACATGCTAACACATATATATGGAATCTAAGAAAAAAAAAAAGGTCATGAAGAACATAGGGACAAGACGGGAAGAAAGACACAGACCTACTAGAGAATGGACTTGAGGATATGGGGAGGGGGAAGGGTAAGCTGGGACAAAGTGAGAGAGTGGCATGGACATATATACACTACCAAACGTAAAATAGCTAGTGGGAAGCAGCCGCAGAGCACAGGGAGATCAGCTCAGTGCTTTGTGACCACCTGGAGGGGTGGGATAGGGAGGGTGGGAGGGAGGGAGACGCAAGAGGGAAGAGATATGGGAACATATGTATATGTATAACTGATTCACTTTGTTATAAAGCAGAAACTAACACACCATTGTAAAGCAATTATACTCCAATAAAGATGTTAAAAAAAAAAAGAAAGAATCCAGCAAACATTCTGCTGCTTTAGTTCTTTCCAGTGAGTGTCCAGAAGACATTTCTGTTTGTGCATCACCTTGGTCTTTCCCTGCTTCTCTTTTGAGCTCTGCCTTCTCCTCGTGCCCCAGTCATGTGGATTATACGTCTCCCCCGACACGGCTCCTTCCACCCCTACTAACACCTTAGCACCCTGTGAACGGTCATCACAGAGGCATTGTGGGAACCTCCTGGTGAAAGGTGCTTTGTAAAGAATAATGCTACATAAATGGAGGATCATTAATACTAGATTAGCTTCTCTCTCCCGGACTAACTATTTCACAGTCTTGCAGAAGGAACTGCATTTGCCATCAGCTGGCCCCATTACCTAAACGACTCACTTCTTTTTAAACCTGGTCACACCGGTCCTCGTTCTTTCCACCTCCCATCTTAGTGCCGTCCGCAGATTTTAGAGTCCCAGTGTTCAGATTCTTTTCAGAGCCACTCAGTTTTATGGTGCATAACAGCTCTCCCAGAAGTAGCCCAGTGACCCTCTTGAAGATGAAGGCAGTGACAGTCTCGCTTCACTTCTCATCTAGCATTTACCTAGTTTTTATCATCTACTCTTTTGCTCTGTGTCATCTGCCTCTTAAAAATTTACATGGAGTCTTTTTGAAAAATCAAAGAAAGCTGAACAATGCCTGCTTGCTCTGTATTTCTTTACTAACGATTGACAGTGAATAATTTTTGGCTTTTTGGTCATATTGTCTAAAAATTAAATTCCAGAATGTTAATTGAGGATGACCTTTTTCACACCTGAACTCTTTTGGCTTATGCAATTTTGCCATGTTGTTTGTTTTACTTGTCTTTAGAAACTATCCTCTTTCCAGATTAGCTCTCTAATGGTACTTTAGATGTGGGTTTTAAATTTCCATGATTTGTTTAAGTTACTGGTTTGTACGTATATTTATTGCTTAAATCAGTCTGAGTTAAGCTTGAAATTGGAAGTGGAAGCAGGGAATTGTGGTGTAACCAAAGGAACTCCCACCGTTTACACAGGGCACAGGCAGATACAAATGGCCCCATCTCCTTTTCTTTCTTTTGCAAATACTCTATTCCTTACCCTGCCTTACTTGGTAATAGAAAATAGTGATTTCTAATCAAAGTGAAGCAAATCATTTATGAGTCTATGCTATATGTCAGTTATAGGTTAATAACTCTGGAAGATACACACACAAATTCTGCTTCCATAGTCAAATAGCAATGAAAGCCTTAAATATCAGTTCAAGATATTAAAACACTTCATAATTAATCAGAGAATTAGTTGTGCAAATAGTAATTACAGCAGAAAATCTGAGAAGAGAGGGCTTACTTTTAAACATTAATTTTTCAAAATGAAAATGTGCTTTTATTATTATTTGTGCTCATAGACATGATATATACTCATTATAAACAGTGGGAAAAGATGCTGAGAAGAATAAATGGAAAGTCATCTATAATATCTACATGGAAATTATTGCTGTTCACTCTTTAGGATACAGACTGCCAGGCATTTTTTGTTCTATTATAATGTATTAGTTATTATTTGCTTCATAAGAAACTATCTCCAAACTTAGCAGCTTGAAATACCAACCATTTATTTAGCTCATGATTCTTCAGGTAGGCAATTTGGGCTGGGTTCAGCTGGGCATTCTGGCACAGGCAAGTCTCAGGTGATCTCACTTGGGCTTGCTCCTTTGCCAACAGTCAGCCAGTGGATCGGCCTTAATTATCACAGGTGGGGTGTCTGGGGTCTTTCTTCAGTGGCTTCTGCAAGCTCCAATACCCAAACACTTTTCAAGTCTTCTCTTAGATCACATTTGCTATTGTCTCACTGGTAAAGCTCAAGTTAAATGGCTGAGCTTACAGTCAAGAGTGAAAGGGACCATCAAAAGGCATGGATACAGGAACAAATTGGGGACATACTGCAGTCACTTCACCACAAGTAGATCTACATAGTTATAGTAATTTAACAAAATGAGATCCTACTATATATGCATGCTGAATCAGCCAGTGTTCTCTAGAGAAACAGAACCAGTAGGATGTATATATCTGTATATCTATATCTGTACAATGTTGTTTTTAGACGAGTTCATGACTCATTTCCCTTAGTTATTTCTCTTCTTTAACTAGAATTAAGCATAACATGATTTGGGTCAGAGACTTGTCTATTTCTCCAAAAAGCTGCAGTGAGAGCTAAATATATAAGCATAGGGTAGTCAGATTACTTTAAAAAATGGTCTTCTTCAAAGATTATTGTATCTCTCACAGAGAGCAGACCATTTGAACAAAATTAAAGTATGATTTGGAGAAAGAGGTTTCAACTGGCTTTTATTTCAATCATTAAAAGAAGTCAGTATCACCAACTGACCCTCTGGAACTTCCAGGGTGCTCTGAGCTGATGGCAGGAATCTGGGGTTGGTGGAGAGTCATGGCAGCAAGAAGAGCATTTGTCAGAATGATAGGAGGAATGAGAGGCTCCCCTTAGAGGGCCAGTGGGATCACAGTAGCAGCACTGTGGTGAGGCTGAGGGGAGCAAAGACAGAGACTGCCGGGGGTGCATTACTGAGATCAGGTTTGGATGCTAACTACTGGAAAGCCAATACTGGAGAGACAAGTGTTGGTAGGAAAGGAAAGTTGGCTTTATTCAGGAGACTGGCAACCTGGGGAGAAGGTGGACTCATGTCCAAAAGCCAATTCCCAACTCCTGATCAGTGGGCAAGAGCTTTTAAAGGGGAGTTTCAGGGGTGTACAGGTAGGGGAGGGGACTACATCCAGAACAGCACAGTCAGCTCTGACAGTCATCTTGAAATTGGTCATGCAGTGGTCTGATCAGTGTCATCTGGATTGTTTTAAGTAGAGTTAATCTTTAGTTCCAGGGTCACTTTGTTCCCATGTCCTTGAGCCCAGTTCTTGGAACAATGCAAGATGGAGCAGCTTATGTCATGGCTACAGTCTGGTCATCATGTAGTTAACTTCTTCCACCTGGTGAGGGTTTCAGTATCTGTAAAACGGCTCAAAGGATATGGCTCAGAATATTATCTCTAGCCTTTGAGGAGGAATTAATGTCCTTGAACTTTGCTTAATGGCTAAATTATTATTATTTTGTCTTATTTGACTGTTTTCCTTTGCTTCTGCATTTTCTCACTTCTTTGATTAAATTTATCCTTTCACTAAGGTTTCTCTACAGACAAGAGGCAGGCGGAGGACATGGTGGGAGGCTGTCCTGGGAAGGCCCCATAGGGTCCTGCTCGGTTACAGGTGGAGTCCTGGGGCTGGTGGGTGTGAGCTGTTGTCTAACTCACCTTCCCCCAGATATACAGCTTTCATCCTTACAGACACAGGTTTACCTGGGCCACTGCCTGGAACACTTTGATCTCAGGTGGAACGCTCTGGTCCAATAAAAGCTTATTTGGAAACTAAATTTTGTGGTGAGCAAGCAGTCTGTAGGGTACACATAGGTAGAATATGATGTACACATGAAACTTACAAAATGTTATAAATCAATGTTATCTCAAAACAAAACAAAATAAAACAAAAACCACACAAAAAACAGGCAGTAGGCCAGATTTGGTGTACGGGCCATAGTTTGCCGCTGCCTGGATAAAGCACAAACACCTCCGTCTGCTATGAAGGACTTTTCCTCTTTAGGTTCCTACCCAGTTTTCCACCCTACTGTGACACTCGGCATGCTGACTCCATGTGCCTGGGCCCCGTCCAGCTTTATGCCTTTGTTCATTTCTGTTTTCTCTGCACACCCAAGCTGCATCCTCCTTTCAAAACGAGCCCTCCTGAACCTTTTAGAATAAAGGAGTAAAACAAAGCTCATACCATGCTGTTTCAAGTGCTCAGATGGGAAAATACTATTTTTTGTTCATTCTTTCAATTTCTGAAGTGCATACTTTTTTCTTTGTCTTATCAAAAGAGCTCGGAGCTGGTGATCCTGGGACGGGCAGCAGCTGAGATGGGCTGACGGGTGAGCAGGACATCCCCAGCAAGGCAGGGTCTACGTTCCCAATGCTGGAGCTGTGTCATTCCTGACCTGGGTCAAAAAACTATTCCAAAGACACCATTCCACAGGAAGGAAAATCAATAAGTAATTTCTTTCTCACGTGTAGCTCCATAGGTGACAAGGACAACTCACACACACCCAGGGCTGTGAGGACGTGTGCCTGGAGTGAAAGGCAGCATCCTGCGTGGTTCTAAATGAAAAGAGAGACAAATGGGAAAAGCAAAGAAGGCCAGAACAGATAGATGCTGATGGGCAGAAAACCATTTTTCAGAGGCATTTAATTTTTGTTCACCCAGGCACTTTGGCATCAGGGCTGGTTGTTGGTGGAGCTATAATTCTATTTACAGAGGGACAACGTGGACTATTTTTCAGGGTGAAGTAGGTTAGTCTTGCATCTCTTGAATCTGAATCTATCCCATGGCCGCCTCCTCATTGCTCTCCGTTTGGAGAGTACTCTACGGAAATTGCAAGTGAGTGATGAAATGTGAGTGTGTAGAGAAGAGAATTCCTCTGCGCTTTCGAAATGGAGCTCGCCACAATGGTAATCTATCATTTTTTGCTTCCAGAGCATTGCCACTGAAATGCAGCTGATTCAGCTGAGTTTGAGAAGCTTAGCGGTTTTGTGGCTGATACATGCTTATTTCTTTCATGCTTTCTGAAATAAGTATTGTAGACAAAGCTCTTCATTCTGTTCTTTCAGTGACTGGAAAACTACTTAGTCCTGAAACAATTTTTAATACTTTGTCTAAGGGGTCATTCCAAATAAATGAACCTAAGTGCCTCAAATATTTTGACACATTGTTTTTCTGGGCAAGCTAGCAAACTTGTTTTCTTTCTAGATGTAACAATATTGCCAATCAGATCAAGATGATGAAGCAACAGAAAAGTGCTAGAAACAACCCTTGATCCATTAATAGAATGAATGGTCCCATTATGTCATCTAACAAGTTTTATTTTCCTCTGTGTGCTGAGAAGCATGAAATTATCATGTAAACAATGTCACATCTGTGCAAACAATTTACAAGGAAGGTGCTCTTCAAATTCAAATTTAAGCTGTCATTTCTCTTAGTTTGTTAACAGGTGTCTTTCCTGAAGTTTTCTTCCATCTCATATGAGAATTGGATGTTGATTCTTCATTGAACCCTCATTCTTTTGTGACAGGAATCCGTGTGTTTTTAAGGATTTGGAGTGAGTGCCCATCAACACCATTTGGAATTAAGATTCTATGAGCAAAGACAGCCAGCAATAGGCTTGGATGAATTTCTTTAACATTCCTAGCTGGCTTCATAATCCTTTTAAAGGTAATTTAATTTTCTTTTTGCATTCACCGAGTTTGTTCTTATGTCTTAATGCTTGTGTACTGATGGTCCCTGTGGCCTCCTAGCTTCTGGATTGTTCTCTGTGGACCTCCATTAGGTAACTCTGCATACAGAGGCTGGCAGCGGTGGAAAGGAAGCAATCATTACAGAATCACGACCATCTTGATCCCTAAAGGAGCCTCTTGCATATATCCAAATCCTGCATATGCTAAAACTTAATGGTGTTCTTTTCTATAGAAATGCAGTTTCTGGCCTTGTGTGTTTTGGTGTAGGTACTTGCTATTGTCATAAACACACACACACACACACACACACACACACACACACACAAATCTTCACTGAGAACTTGTATTACTTAGCACTGCAAACCCAAACCATTCCAAAGAGAATGAAGGAGTACATTCCAAACCCTTTAAATACTTCAAGCATGCATTCTACATCATTTCATTAAATTCAGGCCTCGCCGCTCAGGAATGTAATTTCATTAGCTGGACGGTTATTTCCAAGGTACCTTTTGTTCTGCATTCAAATCGTCTTCAACAAGTGCGCTACTAATGGTTTTGCACGGTGGCATCATCAGTCTTGCTACAATGTTGTTCTTTTGGGCACTCGTATTCAGCACCAAACTAATTGCAAATCAAGTTTTAGCATCTCAAGGATGCGAGGCTGGGAAATACTTTCTCCTGTCTCTTAGGTTTGGGCAGAATAACAAAATAACAATTTCTAGCCCTCTTCTCCACGCTGCATTATTAAAAAGGCTGATGTGGGTAGAGGCTTTTGTCAGTGTGGATGGTGTGTGTGTGTGTGTGGTGGGGGAAGAAGGGGAAAAGGACACAAAGGCTGATACTGTGTGAAGCTCTAAGATTTGGAACTTCCTATCTCAACATCTAGGTCTCACGGATGGGATTGCTTTTCTGCTTTTACAAATGTTGGGTGTTTCGATAGTTGGTTATTATCCTTCAACATGATTTAAAATGCATAGAAATGATCATACTGCTTACCGGCCATTCAAGGGCAGTGGTTTCCAGGTGGCGCTAGCAGCCACTTTGACAAAGTGGCCTGTGTTAAACAGACATTTTACATTGTGGGTAACGAGGCCTGCCCGGGTACCCAGTTTTATACCTTTCACTCAGGATCTGAGCACTTGTCAGGGGTGTCCTCCAAGGGTGAGCTGGCGGTGACTTCTCACTCGGGCTTTTTATCACCCATGTGGACACCACTGGGAAGAAACTTGCAGCCCAGTGAATGTTTACTGAAGACTTGCTACAGAATGCTTACAATAAAAACCGACTCCTTGGACTTACCTCAACTGATATCTCCCAGAGTGCTCTGGTGTTGACACAACCATCCAAGCATGGAGTGATCCTGAAGACCACCGTCATGGATTGCATCTGATCTTATGACAGGTTGTCAGGAAAATGACAGACTCCGGTACAGTGTCATATTCCACCACCTTTGAATCATTTACAAATATGCTCTAGGCAGGAGTCTTGGGAACTGTATGAAAAATTACAGCTGCTCACTTGCACCACTCGATGGTTCCCTGGAGCCCCAGTGCCCAGGGAGGAGGTGTTACATGGTGTGGCTCTCCAGCCCTCAGGATAGGGCTGGTGGACTTGGAAAGATTGACTCTAAGAGAAGTGTCTCACCTGGGGCAGGATCATAAAGAAACCTTCCATAACCACTCAAAGTCACTCCACGATTACTGTCTCAGGAACAAGAGTGAGTTATAGGGACACGAGATCACTACTTTCTGGGAACCCACCAGAGAATTTTTTATTTTAATGTAACATCCTATGTCTTCCAGTATAGCCCTTTGGAAACAGAACACTATGTGCATTGAGGCATATAGTTTGTTTATTGTTATTTGAGCTGTGTTGACTGAGCCTCTACTATATATCAGGCTCTGTTCAGAGCCGTGTACAGACCAGGGGAAAGTCCTACCCTCACTCTGCTAACATTCTAGAGAGGAGAGAGACGGTAAAGAAACAAAACACGAGCAATCAAAAGTCCTTAGCATAAACACGTAGAAGAAAACTGAAAGAGGAGTTGGGGTGAGAGCGAGGGGCCCTGTTGTGTTTGGGGGCCAGGCCAGGCTCTGAACAAGGAGGCCTTGTGAGCAGGCCTGAGCATGCAGAGGAGAAGCGTGGGGTGCTCTGGGAGGACTGTGGCCCCGAGGGAGGCGAGTGCTTGGTTCCTGAGCTGATTATTCTTCCACAATCACAATCTGTAGTAAAAAGAATGCACAGGCAGCCTTTGGAGGAGTGCCCCCAAAGCTTTAAAACTGGACTTCAAGTTTCCTCGTCCTGCTTGTACACAATGTTGGAAATGTCTTGAGAGAAATTTTGTTTCAGTTTCCTTTAAAATTAAATAAGCCCCCCACCCCCCACCCCAAAGTCATATCCTGTCACATGGATGCTGGTCAGTAGTTCTAGACCCGAGCTGGCAAGGTGGGTGAGTCTTGAGCCTTCCTGGGTCATTCTTCTTCTCTGTAAATGGGGATGTTTGGGGAATAGGCTTTAGGTTCCCAAGAGTTGTGTGTATCTCCTCATTTGAGCCTATGTGTATCTCTCCATGTGAGTCCATGCATATGTCTCCATGAGAGCCACGTGCAATTTCCCACATGCCTGCACGCACTCCTTCTTGCCAGCCTGTGTGCACTCTCTCTGTGTAAGCTTCTGTGCATTCTCCTCTTGTAATCTTGTGTGCACTATTCACTATTTCCATGTATACTCATAGATCCTCTCTCCATTTAAGCCCACATGACTCCCCTCCTGTGAGCTTGTGGCATTTTCCTCTTGTGCACAGTCTTACCTTGCAAACCTTGGACGTCTGTGATAATGATTGTTGGGAACCCAAAGTCTGCAGGGACCTGGGGGATGTGCACTGCCTTTAGCAATGGTCTTTTCCCAGGACTTTCATCCAAGTAAGAGAGTCCAGGGTCTGGAGACCAAGGATCGGCTATGGGATCACCCATGGGCAGTGCATTCCTGGGCCCTCCATGGTGTGTGGCAGCTAGATTTCTACTGGCTCCTCTTGGAAACTGTGACTTCGGTGCTTATTCAGGTGGTACTGCTGGTCTTACCCAGCTCAGCGAGGTCATGTGACCATCGACTACAGGAGTGGAGCCCACTTTGAAAAGGGAGGCTGGTTCTGAGATCCATCTCGGTGCCCCTGACTGGGCACATCGCGGGCCTTCCCTCTCACTGCTGGGAACTGCCTTGAGCCAGCTGCACCACTCACAGCTCTGAAGTGCTCTTCACCAGTTAATGGTATCTGGTCAACAGTGAGAGGTGGTTATGCCTCCCAAACTCCCTACTGGTTTGTAGTGAAAACAAGTCTTAAACCAAATTTGCCATCTACAGAAAGCAGTCGAGAACAGTTTACACAGTAGATAGTGTAGACCTGGGAAAGTCTCAGCTCTCTGTCTTTCTGGGTGATTCCTGCACACCATGCAGGGAAGGCTCTATGACACATGTGTGACAGTTTTCCTGTGACAGAGCCTTGTCATCCTACCAGGCTTCAGGCCCCCAAGGTCCTCCTACTCAGCTGCTGCAAATAAGCTGTTTTAAGGGTAAACCTTGGTGCTGTCCCTATGGGTGGGGACGGATTTAGAATAAACTGTAAACTCCAAAGCATTTTACAGATGTGAGGGATGAAAGATTGGGAATCTGTGTCAGTTTACATATGCACAGATGTTAACAATTTAGTAGCTCAGAAGAAGACCCATTTTCTCATTGACAAATTTTATTAAAAAAAATGTAGGTCATCTAAGTTGCAAGAGTATGCTTTCTCGTCACCCACTCACCCTCCCTGGGGACTCTCTAGAGCTATTCTCCTTATGACTGAAACGCATTATGATTGACATATTATTTATCACAACCTGAGTAAGAGGCAATTCCCTTTTTGGACTTTTGATGGATGGCGGTGGAAGGTGGGGAGTTGTCAGCAGAAGGGCTGGGAAGATTATAGAAGACCAGAAATGGTGGTCATGGAGAGAGAGGGATATGGTGGAGTCCGTTAGCATGCCATGTGGTATTGGAGGCACATTTGGGCTGGTGGTCCTGACCTTCTCAGGACGCCCATTTACCTCTTCCTCTGAGGGGCTCACCTGTGAAAGACAGTGGGTGTGCAGAGCACTCAAGGTGGTAGAGGAGGTACAGACTATACCCAAGAGACACATGTCCCCAGACAGAGGCAACAGTAACAGTTTATCTGAGAATTCCCAGGAGAATGTGTCCAGCAGCACAGTGCAGTCCAGGCAGGCCCTTAGGCTACTCCTATTCTTTTCTTTTTTTTGGCCATGCTGCATGGCATGCAGGATCTTAGTTCCCAGACCAGCAATCCAACCCACGTCCCCTGCTGTGGAAGCAAGGAGTCTTAACCACTGGACCGCCAGGAAGTCCCTGGCTACTCTTATTCTTAAATAATGACTCTCATCCCTTCCCCAGAAGTGGTTTCTGTGCTGGGGATCTGGCCCAGATTCCAGGGGAGGCATGTATACAGTGGTGCTGCTTTAGCGCCCAGCTCCTGGTCTTTCATCGAATGGGAGCCAGCACTGAGTGGGAAGGTAGGCAGCCCCTAGAAGGTGATAGAGGCAAAGTAAGAGTTTCCCTTGGAGCCTCTGGAAGGAAGGCAACCCTGTTGTCGCCTTGATTTTTAGCCCATTCGGGTGCATTTTGGACTTTTGACCTCCAGAACTACAAGAAAATACATTGTGTTGTCTTAAGCCACTGTGTTTGTGGAAGTTTGTTACAGCAGCAATGGGAACAAGTACAGGCACCAGCAGAAGAGCTGGAGGTGATCCGCTCCCGGGCTCAGGGGAGAAGAGTGTAGAGGCTGGATAGGGGTTTGTGGGCCCTGAGAGGAGAGGAGGCTGCACCTGTCCCCAGGTAGTGCCCTGGGGGAGGGCCCAGGCCCTAGCTGGGGGGGGGGGTTCAGTGGGGGGTCTGGACAACTGGGACCTTGGGCTACCCTGGCCCACAAGCCAGGACCTGAGACTAGAAGGTGTCTCACAGCACCCTGTACTGGACAAGTCCCCTACCAGCCCTTCTTCCCCAGCCTCAGCTGGTGATGTTCTCTCCACCTAGTGAACAAAACAGAAATCTAGAAACAATTCTCACTACAGCCCCTCTCCATTTTTCCATCCCCAATCCATCCAAATTTAATAATTCAGATTGAATAATCTGGCCCTAAGCTTCCTCTCTCATTTTACCAACTATTGTCCTTTCAGCCATTTCTGTTTGTCACAAAGACTAAATGGATTTTTCCCTTTAAGCCCTTTGATTTCCCTATTACAGGAAATTTGTTTCTTCCCCTTGGTCTGCTTATTTTTCGGGTCTCAGCTCAAGTGTCACCCAGTAGAGGGACCTCCCCTGACACAGGGCCTCTGAAAACCACTGTTTTCTATCACATCTTCTGGGTTTTATTTTCCTCGTAGTTTTAAACCCTACTTGAAATGCTCTTGTTTGTTGGATTTTATGCTTATGGTTATTCTTTTTTGAGAACAGGGAAGACCGTGACTGTCTTGTTCACTGTTGAGTCTTTTGTGTCTAGAGTGGCACCTGCATATAGTAGGTGCTTTACATCCTAAACATCTCCAGGATTTTTGCCATATTCCCTCTCCAGCGCCATCACCCTATTTCTCATTTGGATTGATAGTGGGAGACACTTCACAAAGAAACAAACTTTGAATTGTGTTTGGTCTTGAATTTGCTGGAATAACTATTTATCTTTAAGCTGGTCTGTAAGGAGAAAGATAAGTAAGTCCCAGAGGGTCTGGTGCTTTCTGAATACTAGAAGAACCCACTACTTATATAGTGTAGAGCAATTAGTACAAGGCTGAGGATTTAATTTGTATGTTAAATAAACAAATTCCATATCCTATAATAAACATATTCTGTAGATTTAAGGAACAAGGCATTATTTCACATGCTTTGAGCTCTTCACGTGCTTTTGAATTAAAGATTGCATTCCTGGGAAATTAAGTGAGAAATATACAGTTTGGAATTGAATTATTTTGAGAATTTTCTTGCTTTCTCTCAGTAAATATAACGAGACTGACCTTACATAAATTTAAATTTAAATAAGGTGTTTCCCCTTTACTTTTCTTCACTGTGACGCAATGGTCATGGAATGTAAATGCTTCCTGTCAACTACTATTACTACTAGTATTACTACTGTTACTACCACTACTACCCAAATTACTGCTACTAGTACAATTACTACTATTACTACTACTACCAAGATGACTACCAGTACTACTGTGATGACTATTACCACTACTATTATTACTGATGACGAGCTTCTATAGATCACAAGCTTCTTTCCTTCCAAGGTCCCACTTCATTTCCTTTGTGGGTAGAGTGTTTTTTCTTTAAATTTTTGTTTTGGAATAATTATAGGTTCACAAGAAGTTTAAAAAAATGTACAGGGAGGTCCTAGTTTCCCTTAATGGTAACATCTCACACAACTCTAGTACAATATCAAAACCAGGAAACCAACATTGGAGAGTTTTTTAAAAATTTTAATCAAGGTCATATCAATTTTTTTTAAGTTTATAAATTTTATTTCCACCATGGTCCATATATATGTTCAAGCAAGAAAGAGGTGCATGATTTATCGGTTGTTAAATGATTACATGATTAATTCTCAGAAAGTTCATAACATATTTGGTTACAGGTAGCACCTTTCTGTGTTTTCATCATTTTACTCTTTCATCCTTTGAGTAAATCTTTGATTTGAAGTGGATGACACTAGTAGAAAATATTTGAGAGGTCTGGGGTCTTTGGCTGGACTCTTATTTCTTTGTTTTTTTCTTTGCTTTATTTTTTTGTTGTTTCTGGGTGTTACTTACAATATCATATATTGTATTGGCTGATGCAATTTCCTAACATAAAGCCATGAAATGCTGCATTGCAGTGGGGCAAACTTTTTAATGCGTCAATGTTTTATTAATATGACAAAAGTGAAGTAAAGCACTCTTTCATCTAACTGAAGGTGTATTGCTGTTTGATATGAGTGACTGGACTTTAGGGCTTCTCTTTTCTCTTTCAGCAGGAAACTAGCCCTGCAGCCTCTGGAGAGGGATTCAAGTGAAGGAATTTCTAGGAAGCAGCAATACTCTGCTCTGGAGCCAGTTAGATGAATTATTTGTGGAGTCTTCCTTTGGAAGTCAGCAAAGAGGTTTCTCTTCCTCTGTGCAGAATAGCCACAGAAAAAAAGGGTCTGACAAGACCCCTTTCAAGCTTCATGAATTTCTTACTGCAGTCTTCCTGGCATAAGGCACAACCTGAAACATTAGTTCGGTCACTCTAATTGCTTCAGTAATCTCGTCAGACATTTCAATAAGGAGCGCTGTCACGGCTTCATTCTTCATATTTTTTCCTCCCCACAATCATGTTGCTTCACCTTGGGGACCTGGTGTGGGGAACAGGTGGGGAGCATCCTTAGCATGCAAGCTCATCATTTAGGAGCAAGAGACCCAGTGGACACAAACCAGAGGGGTGCTGAAAGGTGTCCTTCTAACATGGGAGCTGTGTGGTGACCAGAGGGTTTGGAGTTGAACTCAACTCACTACTCACGTTCTTACCCCTGGCTGTGTTTCACAGCAAAAATGCCAATGCTTGAGCCTCATGAAGACCAATTAGCTCATAATCTTCATCAGGTGAGGCCTAGGCATTAGCATTAAAAAACCCCCAACATTTTCAGGTGCATAATCAGGGTTGACAGCCACTGGCCAAGGTGCTGAAAACAACATATCCTTAATGAAACAAACTGTGCTATGTTTGGATTCTCTTATTAAAGAACTGGGTTAAGCAGGCTGTGTGATATCCACTGGGAAGGGGAGATCAGGAATGGGGGAGATGTGGGTCGCAGGGAGCAGTGGTATCCATCCTGGGAGGCACTGCCGGCCAGTTAGCAAAGTCGATGTGCTGGGCATTGCTTGGTCAGGCTGGATTGTAGTGCCACCAGTCTGTGCTTTCCAAGTAAGGCCCTCGTCAGTGGGTGAGGTGCAGGAGCAGGACTCCTTTTGTCAGGAGGCTAGGCATGGTCTCCAGGTGAGCTAGATTCAGGAAGGGGGGCGTGTCATGGTAAGGATGGGAGACATGCAGTATTCCCGCTTCCCATGCAACATGGCACTTCCCCCACCTAGTGTGGATGGAATCAAAGATCCCTGCAGTTCTTCTGGAGGCCGCTCTCAAGTGACAGGGAGGAGGGAGAGAGAGGCCTGGGAGTCAACAAGCCCCAGATCTTGGGCTTCATCTGGTGGAAGGAGATATCAAATTCTGGATGTCCAGTGAGGCTAAGGCTCCTTGGAATTTCCCACTATGGCTGTTCCATTGGGGTCGACTTGGTCTATGGGCAGTGACCATTGGGGGAGATCTTGCTCTGGAGAGCCAGAGAAGTGCTAAGTACTCCCCCCCCAGCCCCCACCACTTCCTTAGAAATCCCACAGTACTGTGACTGGTGCATTAATGTCCTGTAATTGGCTTTAATTATTTAAAATAATTGTTTTATCATTAGTCTCTTCTGTCTCCTTTCTAATCATGTTTCATCCAATCAAGACTTAAAAAAAAAAACACTGTAAAACCTCATAATACAAAAGTGAGAAAGCTGACACCAAAGCTGGTTTAAATTGGCCTCTAGAAGATTTGACGCTGCTCAATTGAGTTGGTCTTCTGTAATCACAATTCTCTCCTCTCCCCAACCCTGCTAGAAGGCACTCATTAATTATAAATAGAAAATATAAGGGTTGGTTTTCCTGCCTTGCATTCATCACAGAGATGTATAGTAAATGCAGTGAAATTGCATTGCTAAACTTGAACTCATCTTAAAACAAACTGACCTTTAAATTGTCCTTCAAACTTTTGCCCTCAACCCCCATTCCCAAATAACCATCGGTCCACAGACCAACTTTTATTAATGAAATTAAATTTGATTAACTCTATTTGAGCTCAGGCTGAAAAGGTTGGAGAATAGCTTTTACTGCATGCTCTCGGTGAAATCTAGTGTAATGTATTATATTAATATGCTATTTGATTCTCCAACTGAGATAAGGAAACAGAATTATGTTGGCGAATCACAATGCAATCTCAGCCCACACCAAGTCTTCTAAACTAAAGGATATATTTTCTAAAATGAAAAACCAAAGAAAAATAAGAAGTCATGGATGGATGTAATGATTCTCTGCAACGCTGAGGATCAGTCTCCTGTAGTTTGGTCTCAGGGGACCTTGACTCTTCCCCATCATTGCTCTTCATCACTGGTCTTCGTCCAGGCTTTCTCACATTCTCTAAGCCCCTATGTTTTGGTCCTTATCCTGTGCTGCTTTCCTGGTCTTTGAGCAGAGGATGAAATACTAGGATGGCACCATAGGAAAGCCCTCACCCAGCTCCTGAACCCAAACCAAAGTCTGAGCCAATTTAGGATCATAGGACTACTATGTAACTGGCTAGGGCATTTTCTAGTGATATGGAGACCATGGCAGCTCCCTCCCCTGGCTTACCTTCCCACCCTGCCTCCTAAATCCCCTCACCTGGGGCTCAGTAGCTTGGAAGAATAATGTCTGATACAATATATCCTCCTGTGTGCAACTACAAGAATCCTAAGACATGCTGTCAAAGATGTTAGAGTTCACTGCTTATCCTCCTGAAAAGTGACCAGATAACAGGAACTCCACAAGCTCCTGTATACATCTCACATGCCTTCCGGATCTCTTCCACTTCTCTGCATGTGAAGATCTTTTACATGCTCTCTTATTAGTTTTTTCAACTGCAGAATGGAGATGCTTAGAGAAAATACCTATAGCCGTGTGTTTAGATGTAGAAGTTAGGTGAGACACAAACATTTGCAGAACTGAATAGATGAATTAGGAGAATAGTCTAACATATTCTGTGTTTCGTACATTTGTTAAGGATTGAATTGTGTCATGGTTGTCAATGAATTGAAAAATTCATTTGTTAGAGTCCTAATGTCCAGCACCTTAGCATGTGACCTGATTTGGAAATAAGCTCATTGAAGATGTAATTGGTGAAGGAGAGGTCATTACGATGGGCCCTAATCCAATATGACTGGTGTCCTTATTAAAAGGGAAACTTGGACATGGAGACACTTACAAGGAGAAGGCCATGGGAACATGAAGACAGCTGTCTGAATGGACGTATGAACCTGAAGGCAAGCCAAGGAGAGGGGCCTGGAACCGATTCTCCCTCGCAGCCTCAGAAGGAATCAACCCTGCCAACACCTTGATGTCAGACTTCAGCCTCCAGAACTTTGTGACAACAAATTTCTGTTGTTTAAGCCACGCAGTTTGTGGTATACACTTTGTTACGGCAGCCCTAGAAAACCATCAATAATACAATATTATGTGGGAGGGAAGAAAGAAAGGAAGAAAATCAGAAAAAAAATTAATGAAAGAAGAATGGGATGAAATAAGAAACTATTCTTTTATAGCACATGTCATTTGAAAAAAGTATCTACTGCAGGGTAGATATTTAATTCTAATTTTACAGGAAAAAAGACCCCCAAAAACCCTGAGGCTTACTCTACACGAATGCTCAAGTTCGCCTCATTTATAAGCTGTGGGATCAAGATTTAAGGCTAAATCTGTATGCCTTCCCAAACATTTGCCATACGATACAAGAAGAAGATTCCAATCCATCCTAGCTATGACTGTTTAGGTTCTAAGAAGCAGAAATCTGCCCTGGTGTATCTGAAAGAATGGTGCCTGGCTTTTGTTTGTTTTACTGAAAGTCTAGAGATAATCTCATGAAATCCAAGGCAGGAAATACCCCTGGGGCTGGCTGAAACTGGAGGGGAATGGAGAATCAGAAGCAGAGGTTGATTCACTCTCATCCCTCAGGGCTTCATGTTTCTCTCTTCTCTGATTCTGTCTGTCATTATGTGTCTGGTGGCCAGGGGCTACTGTGGTCCCTATGATCCCTGCCTCCTCATGTGCATGTCCTTGTGTGAGGCAATAAATGTGGGTTGTTTTAAGCCACTAAATTTGTTGTGATTTGTTATGCTGCAATCTCTGTTTTCATCTTCCAATTTTTTTTTGTCTTGTACCTAGCTCTATATGGTTGCTTAGTACTAACAACTCTCACCCATTAGCTCAGGCCCCTACTGCTGGCTCTAACTTCACTCTGTGTCTCAATTCTATTTTTTTCCTTTAAAATAGACTTTATGTTTTAGAGCAGTTTTAGGTTTACAGCAAAATAGAGCAGAAAGCTCAGAGGTTTCTCTTATACCCCACGACCCCACAAATGCACAGCCTTCCTTACCATCAACATTTCACACCAGAGTGATACTTTTGTTACAATTGAACCTACAATGACACATCACTATCATCCAAAATCCATAATTTACATTAAGGTTCACTCTTGGTATTTTATAGTCTATAGTTCGGACAAATGTATAGTGACCTGTATTTACCATTGTAAGATCATACAGTGTATTTTCACCACCCTAAAAAATCCTCTGCACTCTATCTATTCATCCCTCTCTCCCTGCCAACTCCTTGCAACCACTAATATTTTTACTGTATCCATAGTACTGCTTTTTTCCAGAACATTATTTCGTTGGACTCATATAGTTTGTAGCCTTTTCACATAGGCTTCTTTCACTTAGTAATATGCATTTAAGGTTACTACATGTCTTTTCCTGGCTTGATAACTCATTTCTCTTTATCACTGAATAATATTCTATTGTTTGGATGTATCAGTTTATGTAACAATCACCTACTGAAGGCATCTTTGTTCCTATTGCTTCCAAGTTTGGCAATTATGAATAGAGATGTTGTATACATCCAAGTGCAGTTTTTCTGTGTGGACATAAGTTTTCAACTCATTTGGGTAAATACCAAGAAATGATTGACATATTGTATGATAAAAGTATGTTTAGTTTTGTAAGGAACTGCCAAACTGTCTTCCAAAGTGGCTGTATCATTTTGCATCCCACCAGCAGTAAATGAGAGTTCTTTTTGCTCTATGTCCTTGCCAGCATTTGGTATTGTCAGTATTCTGAATTTTGGCCACTTTAATAGATGGTAGTTGCATCTCATTGTTGTTTTAATTTTCAGTTTCTTAATGAGATATGATGTGGAACATTCTTTCATATGTTTGTTTGCAATCTGTATATCATCTTTGGTGAGGTGTGTGTTCAGGTCTTTTGCCCATTTTTAAACCAGTTTTTTTCTTATTGAGGTTTTTTTTCTTATTTCTTATTGAGGCTTTTTTTTTTCTTTTTGCATATTTTGGATAACCATCCTTTTATCAGATATGTCATCTGTAAAATTTTCATCCAGCCTGTGGCTTGTCTTCTCAGTCTCTTGACTGTGGCTTTCACAGAATAGAAGTTATAAATTTTAATGAAGTCCAGGTTCTCAATTCATTCTTTCATGGATTGTCCTTTTGGTGTTGTATCTAAAACATCATCACTGTGTCCAAGGTCATCTAAATTTTGCCTTACGTTATCTTCTAGGAGGTTTATAGTTTTGTGTTTTACATTTAGGTCTATGATACATTCTGAGTTAATTTTTGTGAAGATTATAAGGTCTGCCTCCAGATTCTTTTTTTTGCATGTGGATGTCCAGTTGTTCTAGTGCCATTTGTTGAAAAGACTATCTTTGCTGCATTGTATTGTCTTTGTTCCTTTGCCAAAGATCAGTTGGCCATATATATGTGAGTCTATTTCTGAGTTTTTGATTCTCTCCATTGATTTATTTGTCTGTTCTTTCACTAGTACCACACTGTCTTGATTATTGTAGCTTTGTATTAAGTCTTGAAGTTCAGAACTGTTACTCCTCTGACCTCGTTCTTTGTCAATATTGTGTTGACTACTCTGGGTTTTTTATCTCTCCATGGAAACTCTAGAATAAGTTTGTCAATAATCCATGAAATAAGTTGCTGGGATTCTGAATCTATAGGTCAAGTTAGGAAAAACTGACATCTTGAAAATATTGAGTCTTCCTATCCATGAACATGGAAAATATCCGCATTTATTTTGTTCTTCATAGATTTCTTTTTATCCAAGTTCTATAGTTTTCCTCACATAGATCTTGTACAGATTTTGTTAGATTTATATCTAAGTATTTCATTTTGGGGGGGTTCTACTGTAAATGATATTGTGTTTTTTATTTCAAATTTTATTTATTCATTGCTGGTATATAAGAAAGTGATTGACTTTCTAGTATTAATCTTGTATCCTGAAAACTTGCTATAATTACTTGTTAATTTCAGAAGGTTTTTTGTCAATTCTTTTTGTTTTCTACATAAACAGTTATGTCATCTTCAAACAAAGACAGTTTTATGTCTTTCTTCTTTCCCAATTTATATACCTTTTCTTCCCCTTTTTTTTTGTCTTATTGCATTACCTAGAAGTATGAGGTTGAAAAGGAGTGGTGAGAGGGTACATCCTCACCTTATTCATGATTGTAGTGACAAAGCTTCTAATTTCTCACTGTTAAGTATATTAACTTAGTATCACTTGGTAGTCACTGTTAGTATGATATGATATTAATGTAGGTTTTTGGGTGATGCTCTTTATGCAATTGAGGAATTTCTACTCTATTCCCAGTTTGTTGAGAATTTTTATCATGAATGAGTGTTGGATTTTGTCATATGCTTTTTCTGCATTTATTAATAAAATCATGTGATTTTTTTTCTTTAACCTGTTTATATGATGGATTACATTAATCGATTTTCAAGTGTTGAACCAGTATGGTATACCTGGGATAAATCCCACTTTGTCATGGTGTATAATTCTTTTTATACATTGTTGGATTTGATTTGCTAATATTTTGTTAAGAATTTTTGCGTCTATGTTCATGAAAGATACTATCTCTAGTTTTCTTTTTTTTATAGCGTCTTTGTCTGGTTTTGGTGTTAGGGTAGTGGTAACTTCATAGAATGGGTAGGAAGTATTTCCTCCTCTTCTGTCTTCTGAAGGAGATTGTAGAGAATTGGTATAGTTTTTCTTTCAATATTTGGTAGAATTCACCAGTGAACCTAGTGCTTTCTGTTTAGAAGGTCATAAATTATTGATTTAGTTTCTTTAATAGATATTGGCTTATTTAGATTGTCTATTTCTTGTGTGAGTTTTAGAAGATTGTATCTTTCAAGAAATTGGCCCATTTCATGTAGGTTATAAAATTTGTGGGCATAGAGTTTTTCATAGTATTCCTTTGGTATCCTTTTAATGACTATGCAACCTGTAGTTATGTCCCCTCTTTCATTTTTGGTACTGGTAATTTGTGTCTTCTCTGTTGTTTTCTTAGTTAGCTTGGCTAGAAACTTATCAATTTTATTGACATTTTCAAAGAACCAGCTTTTTGCTTCATTGGTTTTATCTATTGATTTCCTGTTTTCAAGTTCATTGATTTCTGCTGTAATTTTTATTATTTCTTTTCTTTTGCTTACTTTAGATTTGCTTTGCTCCTCTTTTTCTGGTTTCCTAAGTTGGAAGCTTAGATTTTTGATTTTAGATCTTTCTTCTTTTCTAATGTATACTTTCATTGTTACAAATTTCCCTCTAAGCACTGATTTCACTGCATCCCACAGATTTTGCTAAGTTGTATTTTTATTTTCATTTAGTTCAAAATATTTTAAAATATCTCTTGAGACTTCTCCTTTGACCCACGTGCTATTTAGAAATATGTTGTTTAATCACCAAGGTGTTTTTGGGATTTTCCCGCTATCTTTCTATTATTTATTTCTAGTTTAATTCTATTGTGGCCTGAGAGCAGGCATTATATGATTTCTACTCTTTTAAATTTGTCAAGGTGTGGTTGATTTCTCAGCTTGTTCAGTTTTTTACTTGTTGTTAGGATGAAGTGGTGACTTCCAAGCTCATTACGTGCTGGACTGGAAACCAGAAATTGAAATTTTATAAAAAGAATCTCATTTGTTGCTGGACAGCCCAGTGACAGCCATAGCTGGGATAACTTTGAGGCACTGTGTGCTAGTTAGAGTTCTTGTTTCTAGGATGCCAGATAAGGCAGCTATGCTTTTGGATTTGGGGAAGAACACAAAAGCACAGTTACATATGTAATACATACCCTCAGGAGAGCAGTTGCTACATTCAGTGCATATATGCATAGGTAGCATTCAATAATAATTTTTTTAATTTATAATAAAGACTTTACAACTTCACAGATCCTTGGTAAGGCTAAATGGTAGAGCATGGTGTTCAATGTCACACCAAGTTTAAGAGCTATACCACAAGTTTAAGAGCTTGGGGGTAAAATCCTGGCTTGGTCCCAGGTGTCCTCTGTGCTCTCTTGGCATACCTTGCTGGTGATATCTGGGAGACAGAAGACACATCAAATAGTAATGGAAGATCAACAAGAATGTGATCTTGCAGTCCAGTGAGCCCACCAGTTCTGAATCCTTTCATGCTGTTCAGATCTGCTGGGCTGGACTTGGGAGAATGATAAATAGGCTGGCACTGGAGCAATTATTTGCTGGTCAGTTAAAGCAAAAAAACCATGGATGAAATAAGTGAAGGACAATCTATTATATGGGGCACCTGCCAAAACAATTTTTCTAGGGCAGTTGTGCTTTTTTCCCCCTATGGAAAATGAACAGAACAATTTGATGTACAGTCTCACTGCCCCACTCTGGTCTAGACCCACATAACTTCATGCTTGCATAATTGAAATTGTTTTCCCACAGGTTGTCTTGCCTTCTGTCTTTCTCTCTTCCAAAGCATTGTTACTACAGGAAGGTTTATTCTCTAAAATACCTCATTATCATGTACACTCCCTTTTTAAAAGCTTTCAATCCCCCCAACCCCCATATACGAGACAAAGTATAAACTTCACCCAATATTCTAGACCTTCTGTGTTCAGATGACAGTCTTGTCAATAATTTTTTCTCATTATTTATTGGCATCTATATTCACCTCTGGCCATATTGTTTTCCGGAAGACCAAATGTCCCTCTCTATGACTGTGTCTTTGCCTGCACCCTTTCTTTGTTCAAATGGACACTCTCTTCTCTACCCAAACAAATTCTGTGCCTGCTTCAAGTCCTACCAGAACCAGCTTCTTTAAGAAGCTTGTTTTATTTTTATTTTTTGACCTCTTCAATTTCCAGTGTCTCTGTGAAATAGTAAGAAATATATATGTATTTGTCTGTGCCCCTGGTTCTTGACATAGAGATCCTAAAACCCTTGTAAATAGAGGTGCTACAAAAATCTTTTGTTCTAATATTTAGTCTTTGATCCTGGTTCCTGCTGCAGAGCTCCTAAGACCTTTGTAATTTCCTGAGTGATAAGAACGTCTGACACTGAGCTCCTAAATCCCTTGAAATATCCTGGGTGATGGAACGCTTCTGTTCTAATGAGGTGACCTTGGTGGGCTCTTGGATGGGGTTCAGTCACCAGAGAGACCAAGCCATGATTAGAAGCTTGGAACTTTAAACCCCTCCCTTCATTCTCCAAGCGGGGAGAATGGCTGGAAATGGAGTTAATAATCGGTCATGTCAAATTGGTGAACCCATCCACATACTGGACGCACCCCAGCTCCATGGGGACAGAAACTCCTGCCCTCAGGACTCTCCCAGACCTATGGATCTCTTCCTCTGGCTGTTCAGTTGTATCCTTTATCATAGTCTTTATTATGTAATAAAGTGGTAAACACAAGTAAGTGTTTCCCTGAGTTTTGTGAGCTGTTCTAGCAAATGATTTAATACAAGGAGGGAGCTGTGAGAACCTCTGATTTGTAACCAAGTTGGATAGAGGTGTGGGTAACCTGGGGACCCACTACTTGCCATTGGCGTCTGAAGTGGAGGGCAGTCTTGTGGGACTGAGCCCTTAACCTGTGTGGTCTGTGCCAACTCTGGTTAGTGTCAGAATTGAATTGAATGGTAGGATACCCAGCTTGTGTTGGAGAGCTAGTCAGTGTGTGGAAAACCCCACACGCCAGGTGTCAGAAGTGGGAGTAAAGGACAAACGTAGGGGTTTTTCTTATACAGTCTTCTGTTTTGGCACTGTCTCATTTCTGGACTGAGACATTCATTTCTACTGAGTCAGTCACTACCGTTCACAGCCGTTTGTTCTGATTTTTAAATCAAGTTCAGAATCAAAGCTCCTTGAGAGCTGGAACCATGCCCGTCCTATCTTTCCTTGTAGTGTTCTCAGGGTCCACCTCCGTGCTGTATGGGGGAGGGTCTCAGTAAATATTTGATGAATGAGTAAGTGGTACAAAGCAAAGCAGCAGTAAAAATGAGTCCAGCTATCCTGCCCTCCAAGGGGAAAGACTGAGTTTCAGTGCCACACTCCTCAAACAGGCTCTGTCCCTGATAAACTGTTCTGTTGTGGCTGAGCACAGATGGCATTGTTCTTTCTGACACAAATTAAATCCCTTTGAGCAAGTGTATCTTAAAACATAGAGTGATAACTTATACAGAATGAAACACACATCTTGGTCTTGTGTAAGTCAACTGTATTCTGCCAGAGGTGGGCTGTGTATGCAGGCATTCCTGGATGAGGTGTTGCATTTGAAATTTAACAGAGTGAAATCCATTAACCTATTAGGGAGCTGGACTCTGGGTTGCAGACCACCTTCCCAAGGTGTCCTGACCACCTGGGCTCCCTGGGCACATCTCAACTTTGATTACTGCTGTAAGATTATAAGGCAACAATGTGAATCTTTTCTAGAACATTTATCAGAAGAAAGCACTTACAATGCACATTGCTTTCTATGTCTATTTCCTCAGACCCCAGTTTTCATCTTTTGTTATAGTTCTGCTTCTTTAAAATTTTTATCTCTAGCTATTTTTTTTTGTCTTGTGTTCAAACTGGGTGGGAAAAATCCCTCCTCGTGCTCTATTTTAGAAAACCTGGGCCATGTGAAAGAGAGTGGGCCAGAGAAATTAAGAGATTAGTCACACCTGTCCCTCTGCACTCTTCTGTTGGTCATCACTCTGAATGCCATGGTCACACACAAATGATTTTCCTGAAAAAGCTTTAGCATAGACAGTATAAAATATTTATATGTGTGAGCTAGTTAATTTTATTCTCTCTCCTGGGAGTGGTCAGTTAGCATTTATAGTGTCCTGAAGAGGAATGCACACTCCACTGACAGGCACACTTAGCATTTTAAAAATGCTGAACATGAGTACAGAGTTGAGTGTCCTCTGCCCCAAATCCTCAACTATCCTCACCCACAAATCTCTGCACTAGAGGTTGGTTAATTCATGTAAGGACTATTGGAGGTAATTCTTATTTAGGGAAGTGAGAGATTCACATAATATTTGGCATATGTGTGTTGGTTAAAACCTGCCTAGGTCCTTCTGCCCTCCAATGGACAGGGTGCATGAATCTGGGGGCCCAGTAGGCTCTGTGTGCTCCTTTGGAGTGTTGACCTTGACCTAGGGCTCTGCTGCATTCTCCTTCTGGTCTCTTAATTGAGAATTCTGGGTCCGGATCACACAAGGTACCCCAGGAGTGCCGAAGTGACAGAGAGATGGGACTCCATCAAGCTTCCAGGAACAGACTGTTTCATGCCAGCTTACCAAGAAACATGAAACGTGTGTGCTTGCCAAGAAACATGTGTGGCAGAATTGTGTCTGAAACCTACTTTCATGGTGATGTGCCCTTTGGTGGTAGTAAGGCTGTATGGAAGGGATCCTCTTGCCCTTTCTCATCTCTGGACACCACCAACATCTACTGGCAAGAGCAAGCTTACCTTAGTAGGGTTGTCAAAACCACACACGCAAGCTGTTTCTGTCTTGCTCTGCTTGCTTAAAGAATTCCCTCTTATCCCAGAGCCAAGAGCTGAGGATAAGATTATTGTGCCACAAAATGGGAGGTACTTTGAAATTTGAACCCCTTTGTGCCTGGGAATTGTAAACGTCTTACTCAGTAATCTATTTTCACATTTTTCCTCTGGTAATAATAGGATACTCTGATGGTTCATTTTATGTGTCAACCACCCTGGGCTAGGGAGTCGCCAGAGAGCTGGTGAAATACGATTTATGGGTGTGTCTGTGCAGTTGTTTCTGGAAGAGATTTGAATTTGAATCAGTAAACTGAGGAAGGTTACCTTCGCTAGTGGGCATTACCCACTCTGTTGAAAGCCCAAACAAATGGAAAGGAGGGGCAAATTCTGTTTCTCTTCTTGAGCTGAGATGTCCATCTTTTCCTGCTCTCGGACACTGCGGTTCCTGATGCTCAGGCCTTCAGACCCCAGGACTTACACTGATGGCCCCCCTAGTTCTCAGACCTCTGGGCTGAATTATGCCACCTGATTTCCTAGTTCTCTAGCTTTCACGTGGCAGACTGCTGGTCTGCTCACCCTCCATATTTGCATGAGCGAATTCCTGTTATAAGTCTCCTTGTATATATATCAGTATACCTCCTACTGGTTCTGTTTCTCTGCAGAGCGCTAATACAGATACAAGCTTAAGTTGAGGATGTATATTTCCAGATGGCTATTTTAGAGTTTAAAAAATATGAGATTATTATGAACAATTGCTAGGCAAGGAAAATTAGCCTATTTAATTAACCTAAGATGAGATATATATTAATAGTTTAAAACTGAGTCATTAGAAACACAAGGATGACTTATGAACAGTAACAGTCCTACTTAGAATTCTGAAGCGAGACCCCGTGTAATTAGAAAATACATTGTTATGAAATACAGAGAATTAATTAAAGTTAAAATTAGAGGGAGAACATTGAAGATATGTCTTTTGCCCGTGTTTTGTCTCCTAATGTTGTGTTTCTATATCAATCTAAAACAGAACGTGGGTTCTTTCATCTGCAGTCTCCTAGTGATTTTATCTTTCTTTCCCTTCAGATAAATGGTTTTGTTGCTTTCGTCATCTTCCTGGCACATTTTGAACTGCTTTGTCTACTAAAGTGGAAGAAACATGCTTAATAAAGTCAAATGACTTCTTCCTAATGTTAATTCAGTAAAAAATGAACCTCCTAAGAATGGGAATGGATGATCTCATAAAACTTGACTTTAGGCAAAGATACTTGTCTACTTTGTCATTCCAAGAAAGTTATTGCAGTTGAAAAAAGCAAGCATCTCTCCAACTTCTGGCGAAGTTGCTGTTTGCAGCCTAACAGACAAAATGAGCACAGGTAGATCTTCCTGAAGTTAGCTGAGGTCAACATGCTTGCTTTAGAACTTTACACGGCCCGCCAGAATCACCTGGACTGCCGACGGAAATAAACAGTCTCGCTTCTAGTTTATTACTTCTACCTCTGTTTTGAAAAGAAATGAAAAAGTCCCAGATGTAAGATAGCAAATCTGTGAGAAATTCTGTATTCACCAACTGTTTTAATAAAAACAAAAGTCTTTCCAAGATGCAGCATTTTTAATTCAAGGAGGATTTTTTTGTAAAGTATTTTTTCTTTTTATTTAAAGGTTCTAATAGGTTATTTGTGTGAGTTTAATGGACCTTTCAGACTGAAATAGTACTTTCAAGATGACCTTGCTGTCAAAAAAAGTGAATACTTGAAAGTAACAAAGCCTTAACATTTGTATAGCATTTTAGAATATACAGAGCACTTTGCTTATTCAAGCCTCACAATGACCCTGTTAGATAAACAGTATTTCCATTTTATATATGAGTGTCTGGAAGCTCAAAGAAATCAAATATATTGCCTAATATTATGTTCACAGTGGTGGACTGTTAACTGGAACCCATCAATTGCAAATCCAGCTTTCTTGAGAAAAAAATACACTCTCTTTAAAGTATCAACTGGAGGAAAAATTGAGACCACCCTTAGCCTTCTAGGGGAGTAGCCACCTTTCCTAGGCAGTGGTGCCTTCATCTGTACCATTTCCTCTGAAACAGAAGTTATTTTCTTTTGCAACTGTGCATCATATTTATAATAGCTTATTGATCAAAGCCAGGTCCCCTTTCAAAGCAAGGAGGAAGCCAAGTACCTCTTCCTTGTGTGTTAGTTTTTCAGCAGAAGGCACTGGTTTTGCAGTCCCAGCTCTTCTGCATGAGCCATTGTGCATTTACACCCACTCCCCTCTCTCCCCCATGCAGTCGATCATGCTTAGGCACGAGAAAGCAACGGCTTTGGTCTAAAGATGCAGAGCAAGCTGAACTTGTCACGGACTACTCGGAACATTCTTCATTAGCCTCAGCTGCACTCCTGCTCATCAAGAACTGTCCCTGTCATTATATGGCTGATTTATGTTAGCTGTTTATGTGGACCGCTTTTTGGCATTCGTGTTTTAAACTTTAGAAAAATGTTGAACCTCATGCATCAAGCTGCCTACTTTCTTCTGTCCTGAAGTCGGTATAAGGACATTTTGCTTTGTTTCTTGGCCAAATATGTAAAAACTGAACTACACGAAGAAATCTACTGGGAAGTGGCTTCACCAACAAGGATGTTCCCTGGCACTGAGGCTGACGACATCATTGTAAAGTCTCCAGTGTCCAGTAACTCTGTTTCTAACCTGCCTTAATATCTGTAGGTGACCCGAGTGGAATTACCTTACCTGTATCAGTCTGCTCAGGCTGCCATAACAAAATATTACAGATTAGCTGCCTTAAACAACAGAGATGTATTTTCTCACAATCCTGGAGGCTGGACGTCCAAGATCAAGGTGTCAATGGTGTGGTTTATTCTGAGGCTTCTCTCCTTGGCTTGAGACGGCCGCCTTCTCACCATGTACTCACATGGACCTTCCGCTGTTGTTTCTTTTCGCGTGTCCAAATTTCCTCTTCGTATAAGGACACCAATCAGATTGCAGTAGGGTCCACGCGAAAGACATCATTTTAATTTAATTACCTCATTAAAGACCGTGACGCAAAATACAGTTACATTTTGGGTACTGGGGGTTGGAACATCAACATACGAATTTTGGGAGACTACAAATCAGCTCACACTTACTTTAGTGCATGTGATGACTGTCCCCATTCCCTTCCCAAAGTTAGGAGCCATCCTATCACTTTTTTTTTTTTTTTTTGCTGTACGCGGGCCTCTCACTGTCGCGGCCTCTCCCGTTGCGGAGCACAGGCTCCAGACGCGCAGGCCCAGCGGCCATGGCTCACGGGCCCAGCCGCTCCGCAGCATGTGGGATCTTCCCGGACCGGGGCGCGAACCCGCGGCCCCTGCGTCGGCAGGCGGACTCTCAACCACTGCGCCACCAGGGAAGCCCATCATCCTATCACTTTTGATCAAAGCACCCTAAGCCCCTGCAGGCTGTGTCAGGTGCTGTATGTCAGGGACAGTTCCCATACCCGTCTGATCCTTGATCCCTGAGCAGCTCTTAAAGGTGCAGGTTTAGGGCACCCTCCCCCATCTCCCTCCGAGCGTCTTAAGCAATAGTCAGGTCTTAGGAATCTATTCTGTTTTTACAAAATAGAAAAGTCCCTCAGGGGATAGATGTACAAAGACAAACATGCATTGTTTAGTTCTTCCCTCTGGGAAGGGGCCGGAGAGCAAGAGTGGAAAGAGACTCATCTCATTGTTACCCACGTGGGTGCTGTTTAGATTTCTTTTGTATTTGTGTTATTTTTTAAAATAAAAATGTATTTGTTAATTTAAAAATAAAGCCTTTTTTTCAAGTGGATCTTTGACCAGTCTAATTGGAAAACTACGGTTGAGCGAACCTTGGGCTCTGTCTAGGAGCATGTATTTTAAGATCAGTACCCATCTGTGCTAAGGAGGTCGGAGGTGGGGTCTTAGTGGGGCTTCAGGATGAGGCAGAACAGACTGGCAGACTCACAGACAGAAGCGTAGGTGGCTCAGGTGACCTACGAGATGATGGACAGGAGAAAATATGAAATGGAAAGCCAGGTCAACCAAGGCATCACCCAGATATTAGTAAAGGAAGGCAGGACGGGACCTGCCAAGATTCCCTGGACCATGAGGCCCAGCAGTTCTTGCCTCTGCCTGCACGTAAGGATTAGCTGGGCGGCATTAAACATACTGCTCCCCGGGCCCCATTCCAGAGAGCCTGATGGACTTGGTCTGGGTAGACGTACAGGCATCAGCAGTTTCTAAAAGCTGCCTGGATGATTCTGACGTGGGGCACGTGGCCTTGGCTGGAGCACAATCAATGGTCAGGTTTGCCCTGCACACGCCTGGGAGTGACCATGGGGCAAGTGAACGCAGGGCTCCTTGGCCAGTTTATTCCTTATCAGTGAAGGAAGAAGGAAATAGAAATGAGCCTTAGTCTTCTGGAGAAGGGCTGTCTTCCTGAGCATAAGACTCTGTTACCTGGCCCCAAGCCTGCTTCCACTGGCCCAGCCAGCCAGCCAGGGGAGGGTTACAATGGAAAGAATGGGCAGAGAAAGCGCTTCTCCCTAGCAGTTCTGGAATTCCAGACATGGAGTGGTGGTGGGGTGCCCAGGGCGGGGGATCATGAAGAAGATACGCAGTGAATTTCTAGCCTAGACCATTGATTCTTAATCTTACCTGTATATTGGCGTCTCTGGGAAGTTTTAACCACTGCTGATACCTGGGCCTCTCCCTGAGGTTGACGCGTATGTATGAGGCTCATCCTGGGCACAAGCATTTTCTGAAGTTCCCCCAGTGATTCCAATACCTAGTGACTAAGATCTGCTGGCTTATCAAAGATGTCTTTGGAAAGGAAAGAGTAGAAAGGGAAGAAAAAGGCGGCAATGCCTGGGTACAGTTGCAGGGAAGAGTTCTCCAAAGCTTGAGAAATGAGTACTGAGGTGATTGGGTTGCGGTGTGGGAAGAAGAGTCAGTGAAAACCTTCCTCACACTCAAAATTCACTTAGCATTTCAAAGACTGAGGCTGGCGCACTCAGATCCGTATGCCTTCCACAGCCTGTCTACAAGGATGGTCCTTCTGCTTTGAAATCTAGGCTGAGAGCCTGTTTGCCTGGAGTAGGAAGATGACATGAGGTAGAGGAAGAAAAACCCTGAAATCTGGCTCTTCTGGGTCAGAGTTTTGTGGGGAGAAGGATTGAGAGAGAGGATAGAGAAGGGGATGTGTGTTGGGAACACATGGATTCTGCTGGGCAGTGACATTCCAGATGTAACAGCCAGTACAGAACGTTGGGTGGATCATAAGGGTAGGCAGCCCGAGGGTCCTGGGGAAGCCAGAGAGGGTGAGGTGGGACGCTGTGGCATCGGGTCTCCAGGTTCTGCCTTTTTCATTGACATATAGTGGGGCTCTGCCCTTGGGGTTCTGGGGGAGAAGCACTTTGGAGACTTGGAGCACAGACATTCTTTAATACTTTAACAAGTGCTCCAGCTGCAAGGGTGGGTGCTGGCTGAATGTGAGCCTTGGTCTAACATCTGTTCTCTGGGCTTCTACCTGCAGAGGAGGATGTGCATGCTGGCATTCTAGATGAGCCTACGGGGACACCATGGGCTGTGGGCTCTTTTGCCCAATTTGCTTCTAGGATTCTGGAAAAACAGCAGCCACATGGAGGGACGTATACCTGGTGGGTTAGCGGGGCTTGTGGGTGTGGGCTGAGCCCTCTGGACCCATACCTGTGGTTGGGACTCAGAGTTCATCTGCCCTTGGCCCCAAAGAACTTATTCATATGAGTTATATCTATCAAAATGTACCATATTCAAAATTGACTTTTTAAAATATATGTTTAATAATTCATTAAAGGCAATAATGATAAATGTATTACATGACAATGTAAATAATATATTTCTATGAAAAATAACAGTATTCTCCAAAGCAAAAAATATTTGGTGAGAGATTGGCATTGTTTTATGCTCTTTTCTGCGTTTCTCGTTAATGGAAGAAGGCTGCCTTCTCACATCTGCTTCTGTGCTCAGTCCTGGAAATTTGCTCTTTTCCAGATACGAGGCTGGAGAAGGGAGGGGTATTTAATGTTTTTCTGTTTTTGTTACCCCAGATACTTGTAGATGCTCTTCTTTGATATTACATCAAAACCCCATTAAAGACTAGTGGTGGGGACTTCCCTGGTGGTGCAGTGGTTAAGAATCCCCCTGCCAGTGCAGGGGACACGGGTTCGATCCCTGGTCCGGGAAGATCCCACATGTCGCGGAGCAACTAAGCCCGTGAGCCACAACTACTGATCCTGCACTCTAGAGCCCACGAGCCACAGCTACTGAGTCCACGCTCTAGAGCCCGTGAGCCACAACTACTGAAGCTTGCGCACCTAGAGCCCATGTTCCGCACCAAGAGAAGCCACCGCAATGAGAAGCCCGCGCACCGCAACAAAGAGTAGCCCCCGCTCGCCGCAATTAGAAAAAGCCCGCGCTCAGCAATGAAGATTCAACACAGCCAAAAAATAAATAAATAAAATAATTTATTTAAAAAAAAGTCTAGTGAGGGGATGAGGTACAAAAAGCCAAATATTGACTTAATAATAGTACAGATATAGCTTTGACTTCTTGGCCTCTCGAGAGGGTCATAGTATCTCAAGCGATGCCCGGAGACATTCTGAGAATTGTTGAGGGAGAGGAAGGATGCTGCCCTGAAGGGACGTCCACGGGGAAGAACGGGGCTCTGCACAAACCCTGTATAATCAACTTTTGGCTACGATTTCTCCTCTATGTCTCTTTGCTCTGTGTGCAGTTGTTTCTTGCTTTTGGAATCCTGTGTTAAGGCTGATATGTGGTTATAAGTAAGTCGCAGTGGCCTTCAAAACCAGAGCCAGGCAATTTCACCGGGTCAGTCATTTAAACTTTGAATTGTTCAAAGAAAAATAAACAGTAAAGGAAAGCCAACTAAAAATGGTTCTTTCCCATTCTGAGGGCTGTCTTTTTGCCTTGTTTATGGTTTCCTTTGCTGTGCAAAAGCTTTTAAGTTTAATTAGGTCCCATTTGTTTATTTTTGTTTTTATTTTCATTACTTTAGGAGGTGGATCAAAAAAGATCTTGCTGTGATTTATGTCAAAATGTGTTCTACCTATGTTTTCCTCTAAGAGGTTTTTTTAATACATCTTTATTGGAGTATAATTGCTTCACAATACTGTGTTAGTTTCTGTTGTACAACAAAGTGAATCAGCCATATGCACACATATATCCCCATATCCCCTCCCCCTTGAGCATCTCTCCCACCCTCCCTATCCCACCCCTTTATGTCTTCACAAAGCACCGAGCTGATCTCCCTGTGCTATGCTGCTGCTTCCCACTAGCTATTTTACATGTGGTAGTGTATATATGTCCATGCCACTCTCGCTTCCCCTTACCCTCCCCCCAGTCCTCAAGTCCATTCTCTATGTCTATGTCTTTATTCCTGCCCTGCCACTAGGTTCATCAGTACCATTTTTGGTTTTTTTTTAGATTCCATATATATGCGTTAGCATACGGTATTTGTTTTTCTCTTTCTGACCTACTTCACTCTGTATGACAGACAGCATACACAAACAACACACCACCTCACTACAAATAACACAATTTCATTTCTTTTTATGACTGAGTAATATTCCATTGTATATACATGCCACATCTTCTTTATCCATTCATCTGTCGACAGACATTTAGGTAGCTTCCATGTCCTGAGTATTATAAATAGAGCTGCAGTGAACATTGTGGTACATGACTCTTTCTGAATTATGGTTTTCTCAGGGTATATGCCCAGTAGTGGGATTGCTGGGTCATATGGTAGCTCTATTTTTAGATTTTTAAGAAGACTCCATATCATTTTCCATAGTGGCTGCACCAATTTACATTCCCACCAACAATACAGGAAGGTTCCCTTTTCTCCACACCCTTTCCAGCATTTATTGTTTCTAGATTTTTTGATGATGGCCATTCTAACAGGTGTGAGGTGATACCTCATTGTAGTTTTGATTTGCATTTCTCTAATAATTAGTGATGTTGAGCATCTTTTCATGTGTTTGTTGGTCATCTGTATGTCTTCTTTGGTGCAATGTCTATTTAGGTCTTCCACCCATTTTTTAATTGGGTTGTTTGTTTTTGATATTGAGCTCCATGAGCTGTTTGTATATTTTGGAGATTAACCCTTTGTCTGTTGTTTCATTATGGTTTCCTTTGCTGTGCAAATGCCTTTAAGTTTAATTAGGTCCCATTTGTTTATTTTTGTTTTTATTTTCATTACTCTAGGAGGTGGGTCAAAAAAGATCTTGCTGTAGTTTATGTCAAAGAGCATTTTTCCTATGTTTTCCTCTAAGAGTTTTATAGTGTCAGGTCTTACATTTAGGTCTTTAATCCATTTGGAGTTTATTTTTGTGTATGGTGTTAGGGAGTGTTCTAATTTCATTCTTTTACATGTAGCTGTCCTGTTTTCCCAGCACCACTTATTGAAGAGACTAGCATTAATCTCCAAAATCTAGAAACAATAAATGCTGGAGAGGGTGTGGAGAAAAGGGAACCCTCATGTACTATTGGTGGGAGTGTAAATTGATACAACCACTATGGAGAACAGTATGGAGGTTCCTTAAAAAACTAAAAATAGAATTACCATATGACACAGCAATCCCACTACTAGGCATATACCCTGAGAAAACCATAATTCAAAAAAATACATGCACCCCAATGTTCATAGCAGCACTATTCACAATAGCCAGGACATGGAAACAACCTAAATGTCCATCAACAGAGGAATGGATGAAGAAGATGTGGTACATATTTACAATGGAACATTACTCAGCCATAATAAGGGACGAAACTGGGTCATTTGTAGAGATATGGATGGACCAAGAGACTGTCATACAGAGTAAAGTAAGTCAGAAAGAGAATGCATATATTAATGCATATATGTGAAATCTAGAAAAATGGTATAGATGATCCTCTTTGCAAAGCAGAAATAGAGACACAGACGTAAAAACAAACATATGGATAACAAGGGGGAAGGGGCTGGGAGGAATTGGGAGATTGGGATTGACATATATACACTATTGATACTATGTATAAAATAGATAACTAATGAGAACCTACTGTATAGGACAGGGAACTCTACTTAATGCACTGTGGTGACCTGAATGGGAAGGAAGTCCAAAAGGGAGGGGATACATGTACATGTATGGCTGATTCACTTTGCTCTACAGTAGAAACTAATACAACATCGTGAAGCAACTATACTCCAATAAAAATTAATTAAAAATATAAAAGTGGTTCTTTCACATGGACACTCACGTGTTTAACATGTTAGTTTTTATAGACTCTCATTCCTGCTCATGCCAAACTTTTTTTTTTCTTTCTTTAGGCCACTTTTAGGGGATCAGATCAGACTCTCAAATTTTGCTTTCAGGTGACTCTGTGATATTCTTTATCATTTTGGAATGATGTGAGCCCTGCGGGGAGGAGGATGCACTGCTGAGCAGATACCAGATCTGGATGGAGTAAAAGTGGGAGCATGGAGGGATATACTGAAGTCACTGGTCTTCACATGTTAGGAGGGGGTGGGTTCCTTAAAGGAAGATTAGGTTTTAGGGTGAATTTGAGGGTTAAATCTTAAAACAGGCCAGGGTGAGTCTATGGGTAAACTTAGGATAAAGTATTTGAATTGCAGATGAGAGCAGGTTAGGAGTTTTGTGCCCTTAACCACTGTAGCTGCCTTTGGTGAGTGGAACGTCTCCTGGTTTCTTTTGACTTTACCATTTCTACTTCCTCTGTAGGCATATCCTACCCAACTTGGCCATGAACCTGTGGGATTTCTGAAGGTTGGATCTTGGGTCCCTTTTTCTCCCTACCCCAGATTCTATCCTTAGGGGATCTCACCCATACTCACAGCTTCATAACCTGGAAACCCTGTTGTCTCACAAATTGATATCTTCAGCTCTGACTTTACTCTGATCCTATATTGAACTTCTATATTGACATTTCTACTGGGATATCTCAAATATCCCTTACACTGCACTTGTCCGAATGCAGATGCACATTCCTCACCAAGTGTGGTCTTCTTTCTGTGTTGTGTGTTGCCGTGAACGTCACCCCCCAGGTTTCTAGTCGGAGACCTTTGAGGCCTTCCTCACCCTCGTGCTTCCCCAGCCCTGTTTAATCCCTTCCTATGTTCTGATGAACCCATGTCCACTTGTCACCTCCTCCAGGCCCGCTGGGGTACCATGGCCTCCCGTGGGATTTTGGCTGCTGTCTCCTAAGGCCTCTTTGCATCCTCTGTTGCCCCACAATCTGCTCCATATAATAAAGTCAGAATCACCACTGGAAAATGCAAAAATACAAATCTGGTCATGCAGTCCACCCTCCTGATAAAAAGCAGTGACCCAAAATACCCTTTGTGATGATTTAATGCAAACTGTAAGCTCAAGGGCTTAACTCAAAATGGAAACTGCTTTCCTGGTGGAGCGTGGAACTCCAGCTGAGTCTGGTTCTTTGAGCTCTAGTTGGGCCTGCATGGTCCTGAGCCAGCCAGAGATGCAGATAGAGTTCATACAGAGAATTTGGGGCTCTATTCCTACCAGACACTCACCCCCCATTGGTTTCCAGATGCTGGGTTTTTTCCATCTCTCTCTTCTCATCTGCAATTCAATAAGACTGCAAATTTTCACCTACTCCTGCATGCTACACACTGGGGTCTGTCCTCAGAGCAAAAGGCACAGACAAGCTCCTATCCCTTTTTCAAATAAACATCACCATCTCTTCAGTCTCTGCCTGCTTTAGTCACCCTCCAGCACCCTTCAGGCAGTTGCTTATTATATCTGGTCTCAAGTTCGTAGGATTTTTTTTTTTTTAACAGTTTAAGGGAGTTTCTTTTTTAATTTTTTTTTTTAAATAATTTGCAGGGATGTTGGTCCCATAGGAATTACTGAGCCATTATCAGAAGTACAAACTCAAATCTAAAATTCTCAAGCTGGCCTTCAAGCTTGCTTTTTATGTGTTCCCCTCTCTTCATCCCAGAAATGCTCCCCAAACACTCTTCCCTTTGGCCACACTTGTCAGTTTTCACTTCCTCAATGGTGCCACCCTCCTTCCACCATCTTGGCCTTGTCCACGCTTTCTTTCCCCATGACCTGAGCGCTCTCCCCCTTTCCTCAGCTCCACATAGTTGAAAAAAGATGCTCTTCCTCTGGGGGAGTCAGGCACTGCTTTCTCAGAAATGTTCCCTGTATCCCCTCCAGGTCCTTTCTCTGTTATATACTGTGAGCACCATGGATGTTTCCTTTGTGTCTTTATTTATTTATTTGTTAAACTTTTTATTTTATATTGGAGTAGAGCCAATTAACAATGTTGTGAGAGTTTCAGGTGCACAGCAAAGCGACTCAGCCATACATACACATGTATCCATTCTCCCCCAAATTCCCCTCCCATTCAGCCTACCACATAACATTGAGCAGACTTCCCTGTGTTATACAGTAGGTCCTTGCTGGTTATCCATCTTAAATATAGCACTGTGTACATGTCAATCCCAAACTCCCTAACTGTCTCTTCTCCCCACACCCTTCCTCCCTGGTAACCATAAGTTCATTCTCTAAGTCTGTGAGTCTCTTTCTGTTTTATAAATAAGTTCACTTGTATCATTTCTTTTGAGATTCCCCATATAAGTGATATCATCTGATATTTCGCTTTCTCTGTCTGACTTACTTCACTCAGTATGACAACCTCTAGGTCCATCCATGTTGCTGCAGATGGCATTATTTCATTCTTTTTTAAGGCTGAGTAATATTTCATCGTGTATACACCACATCTCCTTTGTCCATTCCTCTGTCGATGGACGTTTAGGTTGCTTGTGCATTTATATTGGCTGTAATTTGGCGTTTGTTTCTGGAACTCTGATTCATGTCTATTTCCTCAGTCAGACTATAGGCTGGTGAGGTCTGGGACCATTTTGGGGGGATGACAGTGAGCCACTCTCTCACCACTGTGTATAACTCCTGGTCCATCCCAGGAAGTGCTTGCTCAGCAATTTACATGCTTTGTACATAAGGCTCTCCATACATGCATTACGGATTGATTAATTTTAAAAATAATCCAGCAGAGTGTGGAAGGTTCAGGACAGCAGAAGTCTGTTCCTATTGCTAAGCTGGTTTAGAGTGGGCAGAGCGTTAAGAGTCTTTCGGGCTTTGGGGAAGTGACTCAGCAGAGAAAATGCAGGCGAGGTCGAATCCATTTTTTTGGAGACTCATTCTTTGTGACTGTTAACTCTTTGTCAGTCAGTCTAGAGCAAGAAGAGAAAAGGCAGAAAGTTGGGGTGTTTTAGCATCAGGCAGCCACTGTGGAAACTCAGCCATGAGGCTGCCCCAGATGGAAAGGGAGGGAGAGAGGAAGGGGCACTGGAGGAGGAAGGGTTGTCTGGGTGTGGGGAGGTTATGGTGGGATGAACAGTGAGAGAATCAGAGGTTATGGGTCACATCAGTGATTCTCTCCAGCTTTGTCTAAGCCCCAGCTCTGTCGAGGTACTTAGGATTGGTCCAGGGCAGCGGGCTGTTTCCACTCTTCCCCCTCTGCTCCTGTTTCCTTGCTATATTGTGTGAATCCTAACCCCTTTCTGGGAGTACTCCTACTTAGCTTTCAAGTTTCTGCTCAAAGTTCCATCGATTATCTTTTCTCTTCAGGCAAACTGACTTTCTTTCTTTTTTTCTTTCTTTCTATCTTTCTCTCTTTCTTCCTTCCTTCTTTCCTTCTTTTTTTTTTGAATCTTTTCTTTTTATTCCTGTGTAATGTCCATATATTTTTCTATTTCCCTAGTTATGCTTGTTACAACTTATCACACTTGTTCATTTTCATATCTGCTTTCCCTGTTGGACTGTAAGCTCTTCACTACAGAGTCCAGGTCTTATTCACCTTTTATCTGTAGTACGAGCTCAGTGACAAGCACACAGTCAACGTTGTATAAATGGTTATGGTTGGAACAAGTGAGTAAATGATGACAGGTGTTCTGGGTGGTTTGGGGGTTTGGGACACCACCTTTTATATACAGGTGGTGGTGGAAAAGCCTTGTGTGATGAGTCGAGTATTGGGGGATGACAAAGGCAACATGTGGATAATCAAAGACAGTGGAGCGAATGTGGTCAGGGAAGTAGGAAGAAAAGGTCTTGAAGTTCTCTGTGACCAGGGTGCTGAGGAAACTGGGGAAGACAGGATGAGGTTTGCTGGGAGTTAAATCACTGTCTGTGATTATTAGTTTGTGGTGTGATCAGGTTACCTTTCAGTTAAAAGAAAAGTGATGGCTGGATATGGACAACTGAAACTCCCTTGTCCTACTGATAGAATGTAAATTGGTTCTATTACTTTGGAAAACAGTTTGGCAGGACCTACTCAAGTGAACACACATACAGTTTATGCCTCAACAATTTCACCCTCAACAGTAATGCAGACATGTGTGCACCAAAAGCTGTGTGTGAGAACATTCCCAGTGCCATTAGACATAATGGTCCTAAACGAGAAGCAACCCCAATGTCCATTAACATATAGAGTGAAGTAAATCAGAAAGAGAAAAATAAATATCTTATGCTAACGCATATATATGGAATCAAAAAAAAAAAAAAAGGTACTGATGAACCTAATTGCAGGGCAGAAATAAAGAGGTAGACATAGAGAATGGACTTGATGACATGGGGTGGGAGGGCGAAGCTGGGGTGAAGTGAGAGTAACGTTGACATATATACACTACCGAATGTAAAATAGTTGGCTGGTGGGAGGCAGCAGAATAGCACAGGGAGATCGGCTCTGGTGCTTTGCGATGACGTAGAAGGGTGGGATAGGGAGTGTGGGAAGAAGGCTTAAGTGGGAGGGGCTATGGGGACATGTGTATGCATATGGCTGATTCGCTTTGTTGTGCAACAGAAACTAACAGTATTGTGAATCAATTATACTCCAATAAAGATCTATTAAAAAAAGTTTAAATAAATTAACATTCAACCCCCCCCCAAAAAAAACAATAGGATGGATAGATTTTGGTAAATTCAATAATGCAGTAAACTTCTATACAGACATGAAAATCAGTGAAATACTGCAGAATGAAATGACATGGATAAATCTCACAAACATAGTGTTAAACGAAAGAAGGCAGACAGAAAAAATATGAGAGTGTGAGAGTCAGTATTTTATAAAGCTTAAGAAAAAGGGAAACTTCTATTGTGTTAAGGCCAGGAGAGTTGCTACATTTGGGGAAAAATCAAGAGGTAGTAATTGGGAGAAGGCTCGAAGGGGCTTGTGTTGTGTGGGAGTGTTTTATTTCATGACCGAGGTAATGGTTACGTGGATGTTTTACTTCTTGATAATTCATTGAAATGCATACATGGGCCTTGTAAACTCCATCTGTGTGCTTAACTACAATAAAAGAACTTATTTCAAAAATATAAATAATGTTATATATTTTAAGTTAGTAAAAAGGTGGCTACCATCCTCAGTTTTCTTAATATCATTTCTCTACGAGAAACCAGTTCTTTGATACTGCTCATAATTTTAGTGATGTTTCTTCCCCAGTGTACTTTTCCTTATTTATTTGCAAATGGATTTTCAAATGACCACTTTGCTAGTTTTGTTAGAAAGAATTCTAACCTGTGTTTTATATTTCATATGCATTTATTACACCAATGCCTCCCTTCCTTAAAAGGTTAATTTGCTGCCATGTCATCCTTCCCCTGCCCTAAGCTTTTCTGACTCATTGACACATGTTCTTCTCCCACATAAATTTTCGGTTGATCAAATCATTCTTTTTCTCTTAAAGGATGAATTTACATTTTAATTGGAGGCTGCAGAGAGCTATTGATGAAACTGTACCTTCTCATACTTGAGCTTCTTTTTTCCCTGACTTATACCATTTGTAGTTCAATTTCTTAAAACATCCAAACTTAACAACACCACATAACTGAAAAATGTTTGATCAGAGACAATTAGAGCAGTGCTGCAGAAACAAAGTTATGGTATATTATAGCAAGAGATTGGATCCTGTTACACTAAATAATTTGTGTTTGTGTTTTGCCTACAGTGATATCTACATAAAGCAAATGAAAGGAATTAATACTGTCTCTTGTTAGCCAAGTCAGCAGTCTTTGAATTTCAAAGTGATCACAAATCTTGTATTTTTAACCAAACGGTTTCACTTATATTTAACTTTTCTTCAAAAAAAAATTATAAATTCATAATGATTATCAAAACATCAAAATTTCATTGAATATCGGTAATTTATTCAACATTGGAGAGGCAGTACCATGTATAGATGGAAACAGGGGCTCAGGATCAGACTGCTGGGGTTTGAATCCCGACCCCTGTATCAACTGAGTGACCTTTGGTGAGTCATTTATCCTTTTGGTACCTTAATTTCTTTGTCTGTAAAAAAATGTCATTGTGAAGATGAAAAGAGTTATCCATGTATATGGCCTCTCTACCTGGTACACAGTAGGTACTCAGTACACACTAGTTGTTTTGCTGGTTTTGTTGCCATTGTTACATCTGTGTTGCAACTGGTGAACTATTATTTAGGACTGAGAGTGAATGTCAGTTTAAAATGGAAAGCCATATTTTTGTGTAGCAAGGGTCCATGTGACAACAAAAAGCACAATTTGAATGATAGGGAATGTAGAAAAAGAAATGATTTCTTTTTAAATACAGCTATTTTCTAGAAAAAGGTCAAAGTTATTTGGAGCTAAGGTTTAAATAAGGGTATTAGCTGAGAGAGAGAAATTAGTGTTGGAGAGAGTGCCAACTGTTGATTGCCAGGCTGACAGCTTAATAATAGTTGGGGTGACAGGACAGACAAAATCTACCCATTATGATTCCTGTGGAAATGATACCTTAGTAACCAATAATAGTAATTTTTGTCTCAACAATTAAGATGAAAATGTATCACATTAGATATTCCATTATGCTTATTCTAAGTACATGAGAAAGCCTAAGTTCCTCAGAACTGCCCAGTAAGGACCAGAAGAACTCCCAGCTCATCCATAGACTCAAGAGAGGTAAAAATACCATTTATACCATTGAGTTTTTAGTGCAGCTTGTTACAAAGCAATAGCTAGCTGGCACAATCAATTTTATCTGAAGGGCTGAGAAGCTTTGTCTTTAAATATTAGTGATATGTTCTCAAGGTCCTCAATCTTTCTAATCTCTGTTACTAAATACACGATGTCGACCACATCAGTGCAAAATATGCTTTCAGATTCCCCAGTCTGGTCTTCTAGTTGGTCCCTCATTTGAGCCTGACTTGAATTTTATCTAGCAAATGGTATCTCTGGTGATGGACTTGGTATCAGCCTCTCCTTGTCTACAACCTGCATTTATTTTGTAGGCAGACTTCATCCTTATCTGCCTCTGAACTCTCAATGTCTGATCTTGGGTTGGCCTCCACTTCTGACTTTGCTACCCCAGCATTGGCCCTGGTAGCTAGAAGGAGACTGTGTTGTCATCTACACCAGTGGTGGGACTGTGTTGTCATCTACACTCTTAACTGGGGGCACTTTTGGCACCCAGCAGATGTGTGGCAATGTCTGGAGACATTTTTGGCTGTCACCACTGGGGGAGGTAGGACTATTGGCATCTTGTGGATAGAAGCTATGGGTGCTGCTCAACATTCTACAATGTATAAGAGAGCCCCCCCCCCCACAACAAAGAATTATCAGTAGCGCTGAGATCAAGAAACCCTGGTCTAGATCTGTCACAGAGAGTGGGTCCCTCGACAGAAAAGTCTCTAATCTCCAACAGCTGCCCTTGGGTGTCCACCTCTCTGGGCCCCAGCTCTTCTCATAGCAAGTCTCAACAGCAAGGTTGCTCACTCTCTGATAAACTGTGATTTATCCAACTGAGCCAAAATTCCTCAAAAAGCAGGTGTCTTCCCCAGAGATTGTATGAGAGTCTTTTCATGATCATGACCCCAGTTTCTACCTTAACCAGCTCCGGGACATATAACAATACCAAAATTATTCAGAAATGAATCCATGATTTCATAATCTGGAAACTTCATAAAAATCCTTAAAGAAGATAAACAATTCTTCTCTTTTAATTATATTTTAAGTTTGACTGAACTTTGCAATTTGTGCTTTCAAACACAATAGTAGTTTCCTCCAATGAGGCCCAGGTTTGTGGAATTTGAGTTTATTAAGCATGCCTTCTTTAGGGGACTATGGCTTTGTCTTTATTGTTGATAAAGAAAAAACTAACCCAAACTAGATGAGGAATATCTCTGCCCCAGAATAGAGACAGGGACATCCTAGTTATCTGTTTCTCTATCAGGTATAAACAGTAGGCTCCACTGATATGGAGTCTCTGATAATTTAGCAAAAGAATGCATCAGGCAACATCTTGACCACATCAGAGATATGGCTCACACAGACAGAGAGAGAAAGCTGTAGCTATTTCTTTGTACAATTTGACCTTACCACTCCTGGAACTTGTGTTGTATTCCTAGCTGACATAACCTAGTTTGTATACAGAAATCATGTCCTTATCAATCAGAGAAGTAGAACCACAACAGTGGTATGGAGTATGGGGATGCTGTTGGAACCTTCTGTGCTACTTGTTGTCATGGTATCCGGTTTCTGCTTTGAGGGCTGAGCATGAAGTTGCTATAGGTTCCACCCGAATGACAATTGGAAAGCTGCATCTAGAAGGGCATAGAGACACACTGGAGCACCCAAGGAAGAGCAGGACCCTGAGAAGGAAAAATGGAATGTGCATATGTTGTTCACTGTCTCCATCAGTGCTGTGGACAGACACACCCTCTGCTACAGAGCTACACGTGTGCCAGTCCCACGCTTTGGACAAGTTGAAGAAGACCTCGTGGCCTGTGAGATCAATATTACTGATTCTTCCTTTTGCCTCAGACTGCTATATGGCTTGTTCCTGCACTGTGACCCCTCCTGTCTATTTAATATTGGGATAATTTTTTCACTGTATATTTTTCTGAATTCATTTAAAAAATCACATTAATACAGTATCTCTCTTGATTATTGGGTTTTTTGATTCCCCCTTAAATTGTGTGCCCTGAGGCCAGTACCTCACTCACTTCACCCCAGTCTCTTCCTGCTTGTGGAATCTGGAGAGCTGCCCCACACCACCAAGGTCAGCCAACTGGTCAGTGGCAATATCTGTGAGCTGCCACAATGCCTGGAGCCCCACGTGGACTTTCAGAGCTTAAAAAGACATAGCTACTACTTCACTTCTGCATTCCAAATCTCATGCAAAATATCCCCTGTGGCCAGCACGAACCCAGGACCACACAAGAACGGGAACCTGGGAAATATGCTTTAAGCTTAGCTTAGTTGACACAGGTCAAAGTCACTAGAACATTCCAACGTGTTGCATTTTATTCTTCTTTGTGGAAGGTGTTGATGAGTGCCTCTAGGCTCCAAAAGTTTCTCTAAAAATGCATTCAGAGGATGCCCAGTGGCTCTTCGTGTCCCTACCCTGACACAGTTTACTATGTTTGGAACCCATTGTAACTAACACCCTTATAGCTGTAAACCAAGAAAGATGATGTAGTCACATGAGCTAAGTAAAAATGACCCCAAACTAAAGACAAGTAGCTTTGAAAGGCTTGTACTGTCTAAGTGATCAGACAGCACTACTTCGTTGCAAGGGTTCTTGGTTCATGTCCAAATGCTGTCGGATTCTACCTGTTAGATGGCCAGTTCTGTTTGGATGCTTATGCATGCTGAGTCTCATCGAGTAGCTCAAGGCGCTAATGAGCGAAAGCCTTCTGATGAGCATGATGTATCCTCCTGGCACCTCCCTCCATGGCAGGGTCCCATGGGCGGTTGTGCTGGGCATGGCGTGGAGTATCTAAAAGAAACTCTCCCACCGAAGTGGAGGAATGTTGAGGAAGCTCCCAGTGTTCCAGGAGCTTAATGCCCTGGATGAAGTTCAAGATGAAGCATTTTATATTACATTCTACTCTGCCAAATGCTATGATGCTATGGTGACTGAGTTTGTTTTCTGAACCTACAAATTGACTGAGAGCTCCCCAATGACTCGTGGTCCCCACACATGGCAGTCCAAATGACTCCTGTTACTGGCTTTCAGTGGAGCCGTTTTAGTGGATTGTGTCTAATTCTGGTGGAGGGAAAGAGCAGCCACAAGCTATAACGTGTCCTCCTCCTCTGGTTTCTTCCTCCAGCGAGATTTTGATCCACTTTTCCATTAGGAGGCAAATGACAGCTGAGTTTAGAGTCCTTTTCTTTTCTCTAACCTGTGATCATAACTTGAAAGACATGATATTCTATTGATGTTCTGTTTGGGGGATGGGGGGAAGGAGGTGACTTACAGAAAAAAAAAAAAGAGGAAAAAGAAAGAACAACTTTTATACTTTTATCTCAGAGGGAAATTCATACTGAGTTCCAATATATTAAGTGGTCCCCAGACAGAAATTTGAAAATACTTCCAGCTGTTTAATTTGTCGGCTCTATCGAGAAAGTAAATGCATGTCAGCCATTCACCCAGAGGACAGCAGTTAATACTCTGACACAGGCCAGATGGCCCTGAACAGTGTGTCGGTGAGGTGATGCCACTGATGACAGGATCAGTTCCTGGATGTACTTCTCAATGTGTTAATCAGGAGACTGCATGTGTGTATTTTAATATCTGTGGTCACTTGCTATTCAAAAAGTACAAAGAATGGGAGTCTGGGATTGACATATACACACTACTATATTTAAAATAGATAACCAACAAGGCCCTACTATGTAGTACAGGGAACTCTGCTCAGTGTTCTGTAATAACCTACATGGGAAAAGAATTTGAAAAAGAATAGGTACAGGTATATATATATATAATGGAATCACTTTGTTGTACACCTGAAAATAACACAACATTGTTAATCAACTATATTCCAATATAAAGTAAAAATTAAAAAAATCCCAGAAAGTACAAAGAATTGAAAAGGTGAAAGAGGCATATTTTGCATATATATTGAATTTTATTCGCAAGGGTAATATTAAAACTTACTGGTAAGTTGAAACTGTTTCTAAAATCTCTTCTATATCAGGAAAGAGGGAAGGAGAGGGGTTAATTGACAGTAGAAAACACAGATTGGGGAGGAAACCCAGCTATTTTCTGCAAAAATAAGAATGTGGATAAGAGTTCAACCCTCTTGAACAGTGGGTTTCAAGAGAGGCCAGTTACAAAAATATAAAGAAACCTCTGTGTTAAATAGTCATTTCAGGAGGAGTTTAACATCTGAGTAAATATATTAGAGTTGGGAGCATTTGTGAACTGTGGTTTCATGTTCCTGTCTTAGGAGTCGCGCAGAAATTTGGAGGAAGGACATTAAATATGTGTTTCTGGAACTCTATATTCCTTGTGGCATGTGTAGACACATTTGGGAGTAATCTGTATCCTGGGATTGGTGGTAATCTGTATCCTGGGATTGGTGGTGTCTTTGTTCTTTTCCTTTACCTGAATAAACGCAGTGGAATTGAACACGTATGAGTGCTCAACCCGACACATTTCAGGACGAGGAATATCCTTTATGATCTCTGCAACTCTACGACCTACCTTTGCTTTTCCATCACCTCCCACTCGTGAAGTTTCTTGTGCAGCTGTTGTCACCATCTCTTTCAGTCCCTCCTGGGAAGCTGGATCCATAACTTTTAAAATTAAGAAGTCATTATAGTGTTATGATTTGCATTTTTAGGTTAGCTTTTTCCATCTGCTTTCCATAAAAGATACTTCTGCAAAGTAAATTTGGCAAGGTTTTATTTAATAATATTTTTAAAAACCCACCAGGAAAGGCAATGTTCATTACACACAGAACAGGAGAAAGACTATGCTACTGAGATATGACAGATTTTGCTTTAGGACTAGATAGAATGTTCCATGGGGCTCCTGTGAAGACTGGATTTCCTAGCCAAATGTGCAAGAAAACAATTATGGACTTCAACAGTTATAAGTACAGAAAAAGGAGACAGACAGATCTGGAGTTCTCATTTTAACAATAACATAAAGAAGTGAATGTGAATGCAGGAATAATCTCATTACTCTAAGCTACACCTCGCTGTGTCTTCTCAACTCAGCAACCCCACTGGCTCACCCCTTCAGAACATTTAATGCATATTTGAACCCCTTGCCCATCTTTTGGTTTGTCATCTCTTTCCTCCTACACTTCTCAGAGGCCCGCTTCCTCCAGCAGGTAACTGGCTCCCATGACTCCCAGATCCTTGTCTTTCTGGAGTTGTCCAGGCAGGAAAGGGTCCTTCCGCACTTGTGTCTGCTCTTCCCTGGATGCTGGGTTTCTGCACAGCCCCGGATCCCTGGATATGCTGCTGCTTTCTCTGCGGGACTCAGCAGATTGCTTGAAGTGAGATAGTGCTCGTCTTTCCAACATGGTGTCTCAAGTTCCCCAGCTGTGCCCACACCTGCTTATGCAAATATATTTCCTGAAGAGATGGAGCAACTTAAGATGGGAATTACAATGCAGAAATGGAAAGGTTAAACCTAGGTGCAAGTAGGACAGTCTCCAGAGGTCTATGAGAAACATTTAAGGGATGAAACACTTTCCAACAAAGTTCCCCATAAACTCTCTCCCACAAGAATTACCTGCCCCCCTGTCCAGTGTGTCAGTCATTAAAAATCTCTCTTTTTTTCTAATCTATCACAAAGGAATTGCTCCACGCTTCTGGGGAGTCCTCACGCTCCCATTTCACACGCATCCTTCTCCCGTCCAAGCAGTCCGCACTCTGAGACATTGTCATGGCTAACACCACAGCATCAGCAGGATGGTCAATGCTGGCCCCTGATGCACTCAGTCCCCCTCTTCCCCACAAAGCCTGAAACAGTTCTGGGGGGAGGCTGTGGGATTTCACACTAGATGATGGGCCTCTGAGAGAACAGACCTTCGGTGGCCCCCACACTACTGTGAGTGCCTGTATGCCGTTCCTTTCCTACTTGACGGGATGCGCCAAACTCGCAAGTGTGTCTCCCAAGGACCAACACCCTTTCTCAGGCACTGAATCGTCCAGATGTGAAGTTGCAAGCTGACAGCACAGGGACTGGATTCAGGTGACAGCCTTATTCAATGTGGCTGGCACGGAGTTATGAAAATATCTGAATTTGAATGCCTGTTCGTGGGACGTCCCCTTTCCAAGTCACCATGTCCTCACCACTCCCTGTTGGCTTCTGTTCACTCTCTCTTTATTTGAGCTGCCTGATTCCTAAAGTCATCTGAATGTGTGATCAAATGGAGGAGGGAAAGGATGGCTAACTTCTGCCTAATTTTCAAAATGCGTCCCCCTCCATGAAGTCTGTCAAAGCATTGTTATGCACGGTAGGTCTTCTTGCCCTTGTTTGGACTTCCCAGCATCAGAGAAGAGCCACACCTCCCTTCATAGCACCTCCCTTAGCACAAGAGGAAATGTTCTGGAAGTATTATTACTGTACAGATGCCAATAAACTTGGGTCTGAAGCATAAGGTCTTTCTGCTTGAAATTGTTTGATTTGGCTTGAAGATGGGAAGTTGATAGAATCACATAAAATGTAAGATCAGTGCATGACCTTCAGAGATCTTACACCTTGACTTAGAAATGGAAAAAGAGAGCTTGAGGGAGATTGAATGATTTGCTCAGAGGAAAAACAGCATCTATGCCCAGATCTCTTGATTCCAAGTCTGCAACTTTCACCTTTGTATCAAGAAAGTCCTTCAGCGATGCTGAACATCTTTTCATGTGCCTGTTGGCCATCTGTATGCCTTCTTTGGAAAAATGTCTATTCAGGTCTTCTGCCCATTTTTATTTGGGTTGTTTGTTTTTTGATATTGAACTGTAGGAGGTGTTTATATATTTTGGATATTAAACCGTTATTGGTCATATTTGCAAATATTTTCTCCCACTCAGTAGGTTGTCTTTTCATTTTGTTGAAGGTTTCCTTTGCTGGGCAAAAGCTTTTAAGTTTAATTAGGTCCCATTTATTTATTTTTGATTTATTTATTTTGCCTTAAGAGATAGATCAAAAAATATTGCTATGATGAGATATTATGTCACATCTGTCAGAATGGCTATCATCAAAAAGACTGCAAATAACAAATGTTGGCAAGAATGTGGAGAAAAAGGAGCCCTGGTACACTGTTGGTGGGAATGTAAATTTGTGCAGCTACTATGGAAAAGAGTATAGAGGTTCCTCAAAAAACTAAAAAAAAACCTAACATATGATCCAGTAATTCCACTCCTAGTATATATCTGAAGAAAACAAAAACACTAATTCAAAAAGATACATGCATCCCAATGTTCATAGCAGCATTCTTTACAATTACCAAGATATAGAAACAACCTAAGTTTCCATCAGCAGATGAATGGACAAAGAAGATGTGATCTATCTATCATCTATCTATCTACATATACACACAATGGAATATTGCTCATCTATGGAAAAGAAGCAAGTTCTGCAATTTGCAACAGTGTGGATGGATCGAGAGAGTATTATGCTTAGTGAAATAAGTCAGACAGAGAAAGACAAGTACTCTATGTTATCACTTATATGTGGAACCTAAAAAATAAAACAAATGAATGTATATAAAAAAACAAAACCAGACTCATAGATATAGACAACAAACTAGTGGTTACCAGTGGGGAAAGGGAAGGTGGGGAGGGACAAGATAGGGGTATGGGAGTTAGAAATACAAACTACTATGCATAAAATAGATAAGCTACAATGATATATAGTACAGCCCAGAATGTAAATATAGCCATTATTTTGTAATAACTTTAAATGGAGTATAATCTATAAAAATACTGAATCGCTATGTTGTACACCTAAAACTAATATAGTATTGTAAATCAACTATACATACTTTGATTAAAAAAAGAGAAAGTCCTCTAGTGTGGGATCTTAGATGAACCCAGCTTAACTTTGGAACAGGCGTAAAAATAATTTAAAAAAGAAGAGGAAAAAAAATCCTATGGCAATTATGTCCTGCAGCTTGAAGAAGGTAGCAGAGATGAGGTCTTAGTGGGACTTTGAGATTCCACTCTGGCCTTAAAGGTCTGACTCAGAGCATGAAACAAGACCCCAGAATCTCCACCTGAGGGATAAATGCTGGGCAGCCAGTGAAGAGAAATAAGGTTATTTCTCCACTTTTAGATTTTGCAGATTTTTTAAAAGACAATCACAACAATAGTTTTTCCTGATCAACCTAACATTGCCAACATCTCACTTTGCCATATAGGATACTGAAAATAAAACAAAGTGAAACTAGTACCATCTACTATCTCTATCATTTTATAAGATAAAAGACTTTTTTAAAACCAAAGAAGTAGGATGGGCATAATCTCACAGTGGGAGAACAGTCCTTCCAAAGAAAAATCGTTGGCAAGTTTATACCAACAAGGTAAGAAAATAAAGGATTTTGTTTAAAATATCAAATGCAGAGAAAATACATTATACAACTTTACATTGTATATTTTGCTTTTACAATAATTTTGTCAGTTTGAGAAGATATATTTGATGCTGTGAGATCAAGTGACCCTTAGTTACCCAACTCATTCCATGTGATGCTTTGTTTTTATCACAGTTGACACTGAGAATTGTGCTGGTATGGAGTTTTGATAACATTTTACGTATGTGGAATATTTTCTGCAGTCTGAGAGGAAGTTAAAAACAGTCTATTTTTTCCAGCGGCTTCTCTCACTTTTCCTGTGCAGGACCAGGAGAAAGCAGGCCAGATGCTTAGTTGCATGGGCTCCAAGGGAGTCATTTAGGATTGCCAGTCGGAGGTCCCCAGTGTCCATCACAAAGAATATACCCGAGAGGGACCCCAGTGCCCAGGGAAAGATGGTCAGTGGGTGGCACAAGTCTGGTACAGTGGGTGAGGCCTGGGGCTCAGAGGTGGACTCCCAGGTTGATGCCAGGACCTCTACTTGTTAGTTTCAAACTCAGAACAGGTTACCTAACCTGAATTCTTTATTTCCTTGTTCCTAAAGTGAAAATCAGAATAGTCCTACCTCATTGGGCTATTGTGGTATCTTTGAAGTTCTTAGGACCACTCTTGACATGCCATACACCCTCAAAAGACAGTTACCATTATTACAAAGCCAGAACATTACCTGACAGATTAATGATTAATGGAATAAATGGATGACCTAATGATAACAGGGCACCGGTGAATTTTAGGATTAGACATGCTGTTTCTTCAAGTCAGTTATGCGTCTGACAGTGTGATTATCATCTTTTGCTTGCATATATTATTTCCCCAGCTTAATTAACAAATCATTTCTTCATGTGCTAGAATTACACTATTTAATTAATTTACATAAATCATCTTTGGTTAGTGGCCTAGGGGGCGGGATGAATTTACAGGTGAAATTTAATTTCTGGGCATATTGGTATTTGTCTGCATTCAAGTATCATGTTTCAATTTTAGATAGAAAATTCCAAAGTTGTCATAAGGGCCTTTGAAAATAAAAAGTGTGAGGGCCATTTGGAAATACTTGATTGAGTATCTAATTCCAGCCTACTCTTTCTGCTACTCAGAGTGATGGGTGGTTAGAGACTGGACTAAGGCTTTTGATTTTTGAATGATTAGTATTAGTTTTGTACTGTCTTGAGCAACAGGCTTTCTCAAAGGGGAAAATTATGAAAATTAGAACTTGTGGCCATAGATATGATTCTCTCTTTGCTAGTGTGAACTACTTTGGAGAAGTCATCCTCCAATCAAGCTAATGGTGGCAGTCTAGAAAATAAAAAGTTAAATGGCTGGGTGTGAATTACGTTGTTATATCTATTTGCTGATCACTGTACCATCACTGAGCTCTCTGAATTACATGGAGCCTTTTGGGAAAATTGCAGGAAATATTTTCTTTCTTGTTTTTTAAGGCCACAATACTGTAAAAAGTGTTTATAAGCTTGGAAGCAAAAATAATATATATAAATAAAGGTACTTTTGTTGACTTAGAAAAAAAGACTATGTATTATTTTAATATATTTACATACATAAATATAACTTTATTATATAATAAAATCTATAATTTTGAAGTTGGCAATGAGTCAAAATTATTTACAATCACTTTATTCCTATTGGTTTTCTTTTTCTACCCTGAGCCTATGTCCATATTGGAGATTTACTCTTTGATCATTGTGTTTGTTAACAATAGACAAAGTATGACACTTTGGTTGAATTTCCCATTTCCTAGGAAGTATTTATTTTGTGGTGGGCGGGGAGCATGTCTTGTAGACATTAAAAAGCTCAGTGGTAACTAGTGCAGCCACTTACCCACAGAAAATTTTTGACAGTTGTTAAAATGAATACCAGTTATCCTTGGACTGTCCTCCTTTGTCTGGGCACCATTTGGAGCAGAGGGAGAATTTCAGGAGGCACCTTTTCACACATGAAGAGAGGAAAGTCCTGGGGTAAAATTCCTTCTGTGGACACTATGGGTCTTAATGAACATGCTCCCCGAGGCCAAGTCTGAGCAGTGGGGGAGGCGAGAGAGGGGTTCTCTGAGATTGCTCTGGTGAGCCCGGGCTGGGGCCCTGTGTCTGTGTCCATGGGTGCAACTGGGACAGGCAGAGTGGACACTGTGGTGAGATTTGAGATGTGCCAGGAAGTCATTCTTGACCCAAACCTTCCTGTGAGTAGTAATTGTGACACTGACTATAGGAAAATTGATGCCAATGTGAATGCAACCAACTTCTGAAACAGCAGCTGTTAACTATTCTCTGGACAACCTTGGAAAGGACGTGGTCAAACAGATACTCCCGAGAGCCTCTCCTCCACCCACCCTGTTATCATCAAGAATTGTCTGGGGAAGAGATTTTGCCCTGACTACTGGGGTCTTTAACTGGCTTCCTTATCATAATTCCCTCCTTTTAAAGATTTCCTCTCATAATCCTTTTTCCTCACATTCCCCTGATGCCTCTTGGAACTTGAATCTGGCTCTTGTCTCTTGCTCTCAAGAAAGGAAAGTGCTTACCAGCTGCTCTCTTGAGAGCTAATGGAGACAGACTTGTCCAGAGCCTTAATCATTTAAACCCCGCATCATTCAGCAAAACTCTAGAAATGCTAGTTCTTTTATTTCATTAGATTCTCCTGGTAGTTAGGTTTTCAAATGAATGCTCTTTTAAGAAAATTAATACCCTACATTTTAAATTAGCTTAGTTCCTGTGACATTTTCTGTTGTGGTTTTCCATAGGCATAGTGACTTTGACATGGCCATTTCTCCCTGCAGTGTGCATTTCATCTTCTCATCCATTCTGTCTTTATGGAGAATATCCACTGAGCTGTCAAAATGTAGCTTAAGCATCCCCTTCTCCATATTCTGGGAGATCTGACCACTTCCCCTTTTGAGCACTCATTGTATGTCCTGAATTTGTTCTGTATTCACATTTATCATTCTTTATGGTACTTATTTATTTCTATGTCTGCCACTATTTACTGGCCTATAAAGCCCTTGAAGATTGGTTCCATGTGTTAACTATCTTCATATCCCTGGTGTCTAACAGGGTGTATGTAGTAGATGCTCAACAAAGTCTTATTGTCTGAACCCAGAAATTGAAAGGATTATGGACAGAGAGGAGACATACTATGCAATAACTAGGATTAAAAAGTTTAAGTGGAGGCACGAGAAAAGTGAAAAGCGTAGGTGAAGAGGAGGTGCTGAGAGGCAAAGCAGTTGGTTTGTTTTTAATAGGAATGTTGGAATCACCCAGCTTTGGGGTAACTCTGATTTATCTGAGAGATAAGTAGGCTGTTCAGCATCCAGCTTTAGAGCCTGAAAGGAAGTTCGAGGCCAAAGCTGTAAATGTGTAAGTGCTCTGTACATAGGAGGTATTTGAAGCTGTAGGTGTGGATAAGAGTTCCCACGTAGAAAGGATATCATGAGAAGAGTAGAGGGCCCAGGAATCTAAAATCATGTGCTTGCAAGTTTGTCAGAGGAAGAGAGTAAGAGGTAAACCCCATGACAAATGATCAGTAAAAGGCAATGAAGTCATGTTTTCAGAAAGTTGGATGGTCAACAATGTTAGTGCTGTTGAGAGATCAAATGAGAACCAAAGAAATACCTGGTAGAACAATGAATAAATAACAGGTCAAGTAAGATAAAGAGTACCTCAAACTTAATCTATCCGAATCTAAAATCATTTTTGTTCCCAACTCAACTGGTCTGTGTTCAGAGGTCTCCAAGACCACTGCCAGGGTTTGGGGATTCCCTAGAAGGATGCACAAGACTCAGCATATAGTCATACTCATGGTTATGATTAATTATGGAGAAAAAGGATCCTGGTCACAAGTAGCAAAGGAAAAGGCATATGGGGCAAAATCTGTGGGAAACTAGGTGCAAACTTTCAAGAGTCCTCTTCCAAATGGATTCACGAAGGATGCACTTAATGTGCCCCAGAAATAGGTTAGGACAACACGTGTGAAACGTTGCCGACAAGGGAAGCTCATTAGAGCTTTAGTACCCAGGGTTTTGGCTGGTCACATTGGCACCCTCTGTCTGGCACATACTCAAATTCCAGACTCCCAGAAGGAAAGCAGATGTTCAGCATAAACCAATAGTTATTACAAAATGTTTAGGCACAGCAAGATACTCTTATCAATAATGATAGGAGCCCTCCAGAAGTCAAGTTCTCAGACTCCAGCCATGGGCTAAACTTGGATAGCAGTCAGGCCTACTATGTTAACTCTTTACTGCAGAGTCCTTTTCTAGAATCCCTTGTCTTGGTGAATGACACTATCACCAATTCCCTTAAGCAAGTCAGAAACCTAAGCATCTTCCTAAGCCAGCTTTTGGCTGACTGTGTGGTTTTAGATCCATGGGGAATAGTGAGAAATGCTATAACACACATGCACACACATATACATATATATGTTTGAAGGCTTCAAAAAGATACAAAGAGAGTGAGAATTTCTGGGGCTAAGATACAGAAAAAATGAGAAATAAAGAGAGGTGTTTGTCATCTGCAGTTGCTTTTGCCCAGACAGCAAATGCAAAATCAGAAAACAAATGTGGCATCTGATAAGTTAAGATTCTGAGCAAAACTTTTGGTACTGTCACAAGGCTGAAGAGTCAAAAATTGTAGTGAAGGATGTTTTAAGAAGAAGAAGTCCTATAATTGCTCCAGGTTTTTGATTATTACACAAAAGGCCTGCACCCTCAGAGTAAGGCTAAACTGAAAACATCCCATACATCACAAAGACTGAGAAACAACTCCCAACCAGCTTAATCCTAGAAAACTCTACAATTTTTCATACACATTTGGCACCCAATTAAAAAAAAAATCCAGGTATACAAAAAGACTTGACCCAAAACTGGAGAAAAAAAGAAGTAATATAAACATACCTTTAGACAATAAAAAATTGGAGTTATTGTACATGAACAGTAAATGTCTATAATTAATATGTTCAAGAAATAAAATTGAAAAATGAGGAATTTCAGTAGAGAATTAGAAACCATAAAAAGATTCAAATTGAAATCCTATAATGGAAAAATAAAAATAAATAAAATTGAGATCTTAACTGATGGGCATAACATCATATTTGGGTGAACTGGAAGCTGTAGAATATATGCAGACTAAAGCACAGATGGACAAAAGACTAAATATAAGGAAAAGAAGAAACATATGAGACATAATGAAAAGATGTAATTGTAGTTCCAGAAAAGAGAGAAGAAAGAAAATGAACAGAAACAAAATTTGAAGAAATAGTGGTCAAGAGTTTTTCAAAACTTTGGAAGGACAACAAGCTTCAAACTCAAGGCCTATGAGCCCCAACAGAATTAAGACGAAGAAAATCAAGCTTTAAACACATCACTGTAATTTCTGAATACCAAAGACAAAGGAAATCTTAAAAGCATTCAGAGGTGTTGAAAAGGCAGAGGACTTTGAAACAGCAAGACCAACAACTGACTTCTGATGGGAAACAATGGGAGTCACAAGACTATTGAACAATTCCCTCAAAGTGATAAAAGAAAATAACTGTGAACCTAGAATGCTTTACTCAGCAAAATAATCTTAAAATATGAAGGTGAAATAAAAACACTTTCAGAGAAGCAAAAATTAAGAATACTTTCCAAAAGCACATGAAGGGAGTTCTTTAGTCAGGAGGAAAATGATCCCAGATGCAGATATAGAATGCTGAAAGGAAGACTAACAGAAAATGGAAATGAAATTGGCTATAAAAACAACAAAAATAACATATCAAGATGTTTAACGGTACATGTTAATTACAAACATGAGAAGAAAAGCACAAGTTTTGGAAGCTGAGTAAATGGAATGTATTAAGTACTAAGAGCACTTCATTGCTTTATGAATCCACAGGCACAGTGGGAAACAATAATTCACGACCACTGACCTTGTTTTACTGATTTTACATCCTGCTTGTCCCTTGAATCTCTGTCCTTCTCTCCATTCTTCCACCCACATCTAGTCCAGGCTGTAGATGATCTCGCTTTCCTGGAAGACTGCAGTCACACCCACTGGCCTCCCCACTTTCCCTCTGCAACTCATGCAGTCTATTCTCCACCAGTGGCCAGAGTGATCCTCTGACAGTCTAAGTGATTCTGTCTCCATAATCACTTCTCTCTGGTCCCGATCCTGCTCTTCCTCCACTGCCTGGATGTGATCATTCCTGCAATGCTCCCTGACCTGAGGAAGGGAGAAGGTATGTAGATTCCTACTCTTTGCTGAGCTGCCACAGCACCTGGCTGATGCCCTTCTGATCACAGCCCCAAGCTGGTTCCTCGGTCACAGGGCGGTTTGGCATCCCTCTCTTCTTTTGTAGCAGGACCCTCCTGTGGGTCTTAGACTGAAGTTTCCTTCTTCTATCTGTGCCCTGTCGCTTTCCATCCTTCTGGAATCCCTCAGTTTCTTGTTCAACAAGGAATGCCTTTCTTCTTTACCATTACATTAATGGGTTAAGTTTTTAAATGTATAGGAACTGGGTGATGATGTGAAGGCTGTAAGTAGGCAACTTCACATTCCAGAAAGGGATGGGAAACTTCTACAGATGTTACCTCTTTTCATGAGGTGGGGAAAATATGCTCCATCTCTTGCCTCTCTCTCCTACACACATGGTGTACCACTCACTCAGACAGAGTAGGGCTCCCTGGCCGCTCCCTCAGGTGTGTGTTCCAGCACAACTGAGGGTCTGTGCCTGCCACACTGAGGAAGGCTCAGCAAGACAGGGGTTCCCTCTTCCTATCTCCAGGAGAAATTTCCCTTAGCTTGTTTTGTTCCAGTTCAGACTGGTGGATCCAGATGTCTTTAGCTGTGTGGGTAGTAAGAGTCAGGTTTTGAATAGAAAACCCTTGTTTGGTCTCAGTTCTAGGCCATGTTCTCCAACTGAGCTTATACTGGAGAACCTACTTCTCTCCTGGTTACTGGGGATTTGCTCAGCCATTAATTAGGTTCAGACCATGGACTCTATTTGGTTAACTGTCCTTTGAACACATTCTTTATTGTTCAGAACTTTTGAAGGAGAGGAGTGTGTCCATACTGGTCCTTAAGTACCAACATCACCATCAAAGTGACATGTGATTACTGTTTATATGATCATCTTCATAGGTTGCTCTTATTTCTTGGGCAGTACTGAGTACTGAGCACTGAGAGCAATCTACCATGAGTCAAGAAACATGGGATTAGCTCCTAGCATGAAGAAGAAAGGTCAGTGACCATCTTTGGGCCTCAGCTGCTCTCTGTGTGAAATGAGAGACTAGGTCAGCGATGTCTACTTCAGAATCTTGTTGTGGGGGATAGTGTTTGGTTTGAAAAGCATATTTAATATTGTAGTATATATTTATATTGGGGGAAAATTTTTTCGTTGTTTCCATTGTTTTTCTTCTGTTGGTGTCTGGTTGTCAGCTGTGTGATATGATCCTGCATGGTTTGCTGCAAGGACAGCACTCTCTCCATCAGCTGGGTGTGGATGCTATGGTTTCTGAGGGCCTGGTCCCTCATCTGGCCATAGGGCATGCGGGGGATGTCTGATGGGTCACTCATGTTCTGGGTATTCGTATTGATCTCAGCAGGCTGGCTAGAACCTCTGTCCCTGTTTTCACTCATTTCTTCTCTGGCCTAAAATCCTTATGTCTTAGGAAATCATCCTTAACCATTGGGGCTTAGAGACCCCTTCATCACCCTCTGCCTCTCACTAAGCTTGCTTCCACTGTTTCCATTAAAAACTCTATACAATATGAAACTCTGAAGTCTACTGGCTTCTCGGGATTCAGAGCAAGGCAGAGGTGGGATAGAGCTGGGAGCCAGCATCTTTTGAGGGCATTCACATTTACTGTGCTTATTAAAAGTTATAGTTTTTAAATAAGTCTAAGAGAAAGATGGACTACACACCTGCTAATATCCCTCCTATTGTAATGTAGTGGATTCTTTTTTATTTTATTAATTAATGTAATTTAATTTAATTTTGGAAAGAACACTTAACATGAGATCTACTGTCTTTACAAAATTTTAAGTCTACAATATAAGTACAACGTTTTAGCAGGTCTCTAAAGCTTATTCATCTTGCTTAACTGAAACTTTATGACCACTGATTAGTAACTTCTCATTTCTCCAATCCTCCAACTCCTGGAAACCATCATTCCATTTTTTGATTCAATGAGCTTGACTACTTCAGATACCTCCTGTAAGTGGAATCGTGCAGTATTTATCTTCCTATGACTGGCTTGTTTCACTTAGTACAATGTCCTCAGATTTCATCCACATAAAACATTGCAGAATTTCCTTCTTTTTAAAGACTGAATAGTATTCCATAGTATGTATATAACACAGTCTCTTTATCCATTCATCTGCTGATGGACTTTGAAGTTGTTTCCATATTGTGGCTATTGTGAAAAATGCTGTAATGACCATGGGAGTGCAGATATCTTTTTGAGATCTTTCTTTTAATTGAGATATAAGTGACATTTAACATTACAGTAGTTTCAGGTGTACAATATAATTGTTCAATATTTGTATACATTGTGAAATCGTCACCACAATAAGTCTAGTTAATATCTGTCACAGTTATAAAAATTGTTTTCTTGTGACAAAAACTTGTAAGGTTTACTCTCCTAGCAAACATGAAATTACTAACTATATTATTAACTATAATCACCATGCTGTACATCACATCCCATGACTTACTTATTTTATAACTGGAAGCTTATACCTTTCGACCCCCTCACCCATTTTGCCCATTCCCCACCTCCTGTCTCTGGCAATCACCAATCTGTTCTCTGTATCCATGACCTTAGTTTTTGTTTGTTTGTTTGTTTCTGTTTTTAGATTCTAACTATAAGTGATATCATATGGTATTTGTTTTTCTCTGTCTGACTTATTTCACTTAGCATAATGACCTCAAAGTCCATCCTTCCTATCACAGATGGTAATATTTCCTTCTTTTTATGGCTAAACAATATTCCATTGTATATATATATACCACAACTCCTTTATCCAGTCACCCACCAATGGACACTTAGGATGCTTCCATATCTTTAGTTATTGTAAATAATGCTGTAATGAACATGGGGTTCATATATTTTTTCCAATTAGTATTTTCATTTTCTTTGGATAAATACTCAGAAGTGAAATTGTTGGATCATATGGCCGTTCAATTTTTAAGTTTTTGAGGAATCTCCGTACTGTTTTCCATAGTGGCTGCACCAATTTACATTCCCAGTAACAGTGCATGAGGGTTCCCTTTTCTCCTCATTCTCAACAACACTTGTTGTTTTTTGTCTTTCTGGTAATAGCCATTCTAATAGGTGTGAGGTGATATTGTGATTTTGATTTGCATTTCCCCAATGGTTAGTGATGTTGAGCATCTTTTCAAGTACGTATTTGTCATCTGTATGTCATCTTTGGGAAAATGTCTATTCAGGTCCTCTGCCCAATTTTTAATCGGATTTTGTTGTTGTTGTTATTGAGTTGTATGAGTTCTTTATAAATTTTGGATATTAACCCATTATCAGATACATGGTTTACAAATATTTTCTCCCATTCAGCTGGTTGCTTTTGAGATCCTTGATTTCAATTCATTTGGGTAAATGTCCAGCAATGGAATTGCTAGATTATTTATTTGGTAGTTCTATTTTTAATTTTTTGAGGAACCTGCATACTGTTTTCCGTAATGGCTGCCCCATTTTTCTTCTAGTGGATTCTTTATAAACCTATTTATCCTTTGGAATAGTGGGTTCAGTGACAAAACATATGCAGAAGACTCTACAGTCTGATGCATTGAAGGTGCTTTGTCAGACTTATTCAATACTTCTGTTCCTCCCCAATGGTTTTTCTACAGATGAGGACAACAGAGCAAGTTGCCCACAAACTGAAGGTTCTAGCTCTCTGCCTCATGTCAGGCTTAGATATAACTTTGAGTTTTAACAGCAGCAAAATTTGACCTCAAAACACAAACCTCTAGTCTTTTAGCTGGAGATGGATGCAGCAAATATAAGACAGTAAGAAGTGAGATGAAAAATTGACTCATTTTTTAGACTTAAAGTTTCTTGTTTTTAGCAAGTAAAATGGACTTGAAGGAGCCTATTTGCTTCTAATGGATTTGCCAGTCCCTCGTGGTAATCAGATTGCACAGGGCCTGCTCTCCTTTATCATCTGGTAGTCATTTTCAGAGCTAGTGAGACACCACGGGGGATTGCCTCTGGCAGGCAGTTCTCTGTTTGATTTGCACCATTTGTCCATGTGCATTTTTATGCATTTGAGGAACGCACATCACATCATCACTGAGCTTGATTCTTTCCATCATGCCTAAATGTGTGTTAGCTCTGGGGTGAGGACCCCACATGCCTGGCTGCCCTGGAATGTGGCCCAGCAAGTATTTTGTAGCAATGTTTCAGGCTGCATTAGGGCCAGCAAAGGAGCTGAGATAAGCACTATTTCCCTGTGCAAACCCACTCTCTCCTCCTAAGTTTAGAAGGGGAAGAAAGAATCCCTGCATGAGAGTACAGGATGTGCAATGGTAGCACGCCCATTGCTGGACGCACACCCATTCTGCGCCATTCTGCAGCTACTTTGCTCCCACCCATTCCTGAGAACAAATGCACTCTACTGCTGTGTCTGGAGTCTCATTTTCTTCCTTTGGTGCCAACTTGTTTCTTTGTGAACTGAGCAAGTTTAGTCCCAGACAAAACTTTGAAACAAGTTCTTTTTCTTCACCACCACCAACCCAAACAATATCTTCCAGTCCTCTGTGAAGATAACACACCATTTCATTGGCCAAATACTTCTTTAGCAGCTATTATGTGCCTGGAATTGTTCCTGACCATTGATTTGCCTCAATGATCCAGACAAAATCACTGCCCTTAGAGGGTTTATATTCTGACAGTGACACAGGCATGAATGCAGGCCAGTCAAAAGTTCAGATGACCAGAGGGGACAGTCAATAAATAATGAGTGGTGTGAGCTAGTGTAAACCTAAAGGAGTGGTGGGGACTGTGGCCACCTGGAGAGGGAAAGTGCACCTGATCTTCTGTGGGAATGTTGGCCCTTTGCATCTCATCTTGAGAAAAAGTGGAAATCTGAATGTATAACATGTAAAATCTCTGGTTTACTAAATGTTGGTAACTAGCTCTAAAGTTTTAAAAGCATTATCAATCCCTAAATCCAAAACCAGACAAACAACAAAAAATCGTCTTCGCCAGATTCTATCCAACACAGTCAGTTTGTGACTTCTGTGCTGTAGGTTAAGCAGTTAAGATGGGTTTTTTAATTTCAAGTGACCAATAGATTAGGGAACATCGTTCTTGAGAGGCAGCTGCTCAGGTCTGTCTCCTGCTACAGGGGATACAAATGACCAATGGTCCGCTTTATTCACTCCCCTTCTTATCCACTCCCACAGTTATACCAAGGCCACCCTTGCTGCAGGCTGCAACCAGCCAATGACTGGGCATGGCTGGGTACTAAAGCACGATGCAGACTCCTCCAATGGGCGACTCTGGCTCAGGGTTGCCCATAGGTTTGGCCAAATTTGGCTTTTCCTGCGGCTGAGGTTCTTGCTCCCCAGTCTTTCTTCCTTCCTTCTCTCCTTCCAGAGTATCAGACCTGCACTGCAGTCTCAACCTCTTCCTGCCTGCTCCTGCTCTCTCCCAATAAATCTCTTGCACGTCAAATATTCAGCAGACCCAAAGTAACACAAGGTGCCAGAAGTTCTGATTGAAAGGAAGTCTCCTTTCTAATCCTGGTTCCTCCTTACCTTGTTATTTCCTATTGTTTTTTATTTTATTTTTTTGCTGGCTTGTTACTCGATGCCTCAGATAGTTTCAAAGGCGCCCAGAGGCTGGGGAGATGAGCTGCAGGGCAAGGAGATGGGCTGGAATTCAAGCAGGTGGGGACAGAGTTCCGAGGGTGGAGGCAGCACAGGCTAATAGGTTAGGGTAGACAGGTCTGGACAGTGGGCTGCAATGGTGGGTGGTGTCTTTCGTGCAGAGGGCAGTGAAGGCCTTTCCCAATAACCAGCTTTGCCGCCTGATTCCTCGAAGGTTCAACTGAATGTTTTTGTATAGTTACAGAGCAAAAAGGTCATGGTCTCCCCTTTATTATTTCTTCTTTGGATTCCGTTCCTGTCTGTCTGTTCTCCTTCTTACCTTTGTCATCACTCCCCTCACTTAACACTTAAAACACATACTCAAACACAGGTGAGCGCACACACCACACACACACACACACACACACAAACACACACGTGCACACACACGCGCGCGCGCGCACGCGCACACCCACACACGCACACACTTCCAACTTAGGTCTCCGGAAGTTCACAACCTGCCAGAAAAGACATTGGACTTTGGGGGTGTTACACAACGGGATTGTTGACTTGATATTTTATAACAATGCACTTGGTACTTTTCGCTCCTTTATACTCATGCTTTCAATCCATTTTTATTTGTTCAGTTTTTCACTGAATCCTGTGAGAGGTAAGAAGCATTGTCCTTGCCATGATGATGGTGATGCGGACTTGAACCCATTCACTCTAGTACTCAGGGACTGTCGTCCAGACAGTGTAAAGACTTGTCGATGCATGTTTGTTGACAGTAGTTGGAGTAATATATTCAATTCTGTGGAAGAAATAACCAGCCACTGAAGTTTCTAATGGGCAGCTTTCATCCGGTCCCTCAGCACTGCTTTGGCTGTGAGTGTGTGTGACTCAGGACAGAATTGCTTTGAAACCAAAACAACGGACACTCCCCAGTCACTTAGGTTCTAAGAGATCTGTGGCTTGTAGGGAGCAGAATGCAATAATCAATGGGACACTCTAAGCAAAACCATCTGGGGCTCTTATATCAACTTGAAAAAAATGCTTCTTCAAAAGAGTGCTGAATTTTCAGTTCTTAAATGAGGATGAACCCACTCTATGAGAAACAAAATGTGGTTTGTAAGTGAAATACATCCACTGGTGGGCAGAAAGTTCTTGTGCTCATTTTTAATGCCTTAAGCTTTTTCTTTCTACAGACTAACTTCTCCCACCATTCTGTATCTTTGCTTTTATTTGATTTCTGCCATAGCTTTCTTTCTTGGCTACCTTGACGATGTGGTGAATCCAGTCCAAGTTAGGGAGGATTGGAGTATATTTTGGGGGCCAAGGGGAGTGGCTGACCTAAGACCCAGGGTGCTGCTAAGTGAGGGTTTAATTGTCCCCGACAGACAGGAAAAGACCATTATAATGAAAAGTTTCTTGAGCTGGTAGGGAATTAGTAAAAAAAAAAAAAATCATTTAAGAAAAGACTGTTGGGTTTCCTTGGTGGCACGGTGGTTGAGAGTCCGCCTGCCGATGCAGGGGACACGGGTTCGTGCCCCGGTCCAGGAGGATCCCACATGCCGCAGAGCGGCTGGGCCCGTGAGCCATGGCCGCTGAGCCTGCGCGTCCGGAGCCTGTGCTCCGCAACGGGAGAGGCCACAACAGTGAGAGGCCCGCATACCACAAAAAAAAAAAAAAAAAGAAAAAAAAAAGAAAAGACTGTTGTTGTTCTTGCATCTGACACTTTAAATACAGCTATTAAACTCGCCTACTTCTTGGTGACTGGGACAGGAAAACCAACAGCTGACACCACTTCATATACCCAATTGTGCAAGATTTTCTGTGGCTTACCTGCTACCTACCAATTCTTGTTTTCATTTTGGAAGTCTGAGACTTCCTAGAGACATTGTCTTTTGTCAATTATTTTTCTTGGTTTTATTGTGAAATATAACACATCCAGAAAGTGCTTACAGTTGATATGAACTGCTGTTTGACGAACACTTATAAAGCAAACAACCCCATAACAGCCACACCATCTGAGATACAGAGGCTTACCAGGCTCCAAATTTCCTTCTCAGATCTATTGCTCGTCCAGGGGCTAACCCTTGTCCTGGTATTTTCAGTAATCATACCCTTGCTTTTTAAAAGTATTTTTGTCTCTTATGAATGCATCGCTAAACAATATAATTGAGATCATCCCATTCTTGAACTAAACATAAATGGAATCAGAGTGAACGTGTTCTTTCGTCTGACTTCTTTTACTCAATACTGTTTGTGAGCTTCATAAAGATGTTACGTGGCCGTCATTCATGCATTTTTATTATTATAGAGTATTCTATCCAATGACTGTATCACCATTTAAAAATAATTCAGATGACTTTTGTTGGACATTTAGGTTGCTTTCATTTCAGCCTTGATACACATATCTGAGTTGACACAGTAGAAGTCCCTCTGGGTTGATACCCAAGAAAAATATTGCTGGGTCCCACGATATATTTATCTCCAACTTTATTAGATAATGCAGGTTGTTTTACAAAGTATTTATACCATTTACACTCTCATCAGCAGTGCATAGGGTTCCCCTTTGCTGCACATCCTCATCAACACTTAGTATTGTAAGACTTCAACTTTTGCCAATTTCATTTGAATTTCCTGATTATGTAGGGGGTTGAGCACCTTTCCATGTGTATTTTGGACATTTGATTGTCTTCCTTTCTGAAGTTCTTGTTCTAGTCCATTGTCCTTTTTTTTTTTTCTTTGGAGTTGTTTTTTTCTTTTTGGCTTGTAGAAGTTTTTAATTTTGTACAGCAGTCTTTTGTTAGCTATAAATGTTGCAAAAAGCGTCTCTTCTGGTTTGTCTTCTTTTTAGCTTTAGATTGCTTTTTATGAACAGAAGTTCCCAATTTCAAATCAGGGACATTTATCAACCTTTCTATTGTTGGTGAATTTCAGGGCTAGTTTAAGCAATCCTTATTGACTCTAAGGTATCTGTCATGGGCTGAACGGTGCCCGATCCCCTCCCTCATTTATATGCTAAAGTCCTAATCTCCAGTTTCTCAGAATGTGACTGCATTTGGAGTTAGGGCCTTTAAAGAGGTAAGGTTAAATGAGATCATATAGGTGGGCTCTAATCCAATCTGACTGCTGTCTTTATAGCGAAGAAGAAATTTGGACCCACACAGAGATACAAGGGATGCACACATAGAGAAACGACCATGTGAAGAGGCAGCAAGAAGGAGACCATCTGCAAGCCAAGGAGAGAGGCCTCAGAGGAAGCCATCCCTGCTGGCACTGTGATTTTGGACTTCCAGCCTCCAGAACTGTGAGTAAGTAAATTTCTGTTATTTAGGCCACCCAGTCTGTGGTATTTTGTTGTGGTAGCCTAAGCAGACTAAGACAGTATTGAAGATATTCTCATACATGATCTTCTAAAAATTTTATATTTTTGTTCTTGGCATTTAGCATTTAAATTAAACTGAAATTTATTTCTGTTTGTAGTGTGAAGCAAGGGTTCAATTTCATTTTTTTTCCCTTAATGGATACCTAATTATCTCTAGGCAGTTTACTGAAAAGTTCATCTTCAGTCACTTATCTGCAATGCCACCCCTTTCACTGATCTAATATCCACATAAACATGTGTATGTTTTTAGGCCATATATTCTGTTTCATTTGTCAGTTGCCTGTGTCTGCACCAAAACCAATGTGTCTTCGTCACCTAAGATTTATAACAAGTCCTCGTATCTGGTAGAGCAAGTCTAAACCCCCTGTTCTCCATCAGTGTCTTGGCTACCCTTGGGCCTTTGCATCATCCTATATGTTTTAGAATCAGCTTTTCAATTTCCACACACGTCCACACACACATTAACCTGCTGGTATTTTGATTGGGATTGCATTTAGTCTATAATTAATTTGAAGAACTGACATTTTAAAAATCTTTAAAATATTGAATATTTTATTCCATGAACATGATAAATTAATTTATTCAAGTCTTTTAATGTCTTTCACTAAAGTTTATTGATTTCCTCTGAAGAGGTCTTGAACATAATTTGTTATATTTATTCTTTACATTTTTATATTTTTGATGTTACTGTCATTGGTATCATGTTTAAGGTTTTACTTATTGTTTATTGTAACGTATATTTCCAAATATACATAAAATTATTATCACATATGTATGCAAAATTGATAGTTTACAACTTTATTGAGGTGTAATTGAAGCATGATAAGCTATATTTAAAGTCCACAATTTGGTCTGTTTTAACATGTATATACCCATGAAACCGTTACCACAATCATGGTGAACATTTTACCAACCCCACAAGTTTCCCTGTGCTCCTTTGGAAGCCATCTCTTCCTCTGTCCTGTTCCCGTGCTACTGCTTACATGCTTATTGGCCACTTGTATAGCTGGTCCCCGACTTACAATGGTTCAACTTGTGATTCTTTGACTTTATGAGGGTGCAAAAGTGACACACATTCCATAGAAATTATACTTTGAACTCTGAATTTTGAGCCTTTCCAGGGCTAGTGATATGTGGTGTGGTACTCTCTTGTGATGCTGGGCAGTGGCAGCAGCCACAGCTCCCAGTCGACCACGAGATACACTTACAACCATTCTGAACCCAGACAACAATTCTGTTTCTCAGTTTCAGTGTAGTATTCAATCAATTACATGAGATACTCAACATGTTACTACACAATAGGCTTTGTGTTAGATAATGTCACCCAACTGTAGGGTAACAACTGAACTGTTCCTTGCATGTTTAAGTTCTGCTGGGCTAAACCCTGATGTTGGGTGCATTAGGTGTATTAAATGCATTTTTGACTTATGATATTTTCAACTTACTGTGGGTTTATCAGGAAGTAACCCCATCATAAGTCAAGGAAGATCTTTATTTTTTCTTTGATAAAGAATAAGTCTTTTGCCCATTTAAAAAATTGTGTTCTTTGTCTCAATACTGACTTAGAGTGGTTCTGTACATATTCCTTAGACAAGTCCTCTGTCAGATACACATGTTCCCATTATTGTCTTCAGCTCTGTTGTCTTTTAGTTTTAAAATTACATCTGTTTAAGAACAAAATTTTAAATTTAAATGAATTCCACTTTTTTTTCCTTTTACATTTTATGCTTTTTGAGTTCCATATCAGAAATCTTTGCATTCTATAGGGTCACAAAAATTTTCTGCTATTTTTTCTTTTAGAAATGTTATAGTTTAGGTTTTACTCTTTGCCTATGATCTATTTTGAGTTAATTTTTATAAATGATGTGAAGTAAGGGTTGGGGGTATTATTTTTTTTTCTATATGGATATCCATTTGATCCAGCATCATTTGTTGAAGACTTTCCCTTCCACACTGAATTGCCTTAAAAAAATTGTCAAAAATTTATTGACCATATGTTTGTGGATCTGTTTCTGCACTCACTAGTCTGCTATTTTGTTTCATTGATCTATGTCTATCTTTTTGTCAGAACCAAACTGCATTGATTATTATTGCTTTATAGTAAGTCTTAAGCCAGGTTGGGTAAATCCTTCATCTTTGTTCTCAGCTCACAAAATTTCTTTGATTATTCTAAGTTCTTGCATTTCCATACACATTTTAAAATCGGACTGTGAATATCTACTAAAAAACCTGCCAGAGTTTTGACTGGGAATGCACTGCATCTTTATATTAACTTGAAAGGAATGGCATTTAACTATATTGACTCTATTAACTATATTGAGTCTTCCAGTTTATGAACGTGGCATGTCTCTGTACTTAATTCTTCTTTAATTTCTTTCAGCCATGTTTATAGTGTTTATGGCAGAGGTTGTGATGTCTTTGTTATATTTATCCCTAGGTATTTTATGTTTTTTGATGCTACTGTAAGTGTAATTAAAACAATTTTTATTTTCTAATTGCTTGATGGTAGTACAGCATAGAACTGTATAGTACAATTGATTTTTGCATTTGCCCTCATTATTGGGCAGACTTACTAAACTTACAATTTCTGATTAGCATCTTTAGATTATTTTGTATTTTCTAAAGACACAACTATACTGTCTGAAAATAAAGAGATCTTTGATACTCCCTTTTAAATTTTTTTGTACATTTCCTTCCCCCTCTCCCCTTTTACAGTGTTACTATACTGGATAGGACCTAGAATACAACCTTACACAGAAGTAGTGATAACAAGCATTATTGTTCTATTCCTGACAACAAGGTGAAAATTTTCATCATGTTATTATCAAATAAGAAATGACTTTTAGATTCCCCTTATCATGTTTAGGAAATTCTCTTCTATGCTTTGTTTATATAAATGATTTTATGAATAGATGTTGAATTTTGTCAGTTTGGCAGCATCTGTTGAGATAATCTGTAGCTGTTGGAAATGAGGTACATTAATTCAATTTCCAAGATTAAATCAAGCTTGCTTTCCTAGAATAAACCCATTGACTTATTCTTGTATATTATATACTCTATTTTTAAAAATAAATTGTTTAATCAATGTGCTAATATTTGTTTAGGATTTAAAATTCTTGATATTAGGAGTTTGATTTTTCTTGGTTTTTATCTATTTATTTTTAATTAACCTCAGGAGAATTTTACAAATAAGGCAGTATTCACAGGTTCTGGGCTTTAGGATGGAGAAATACCTTTTGGGGGGCAACCATTCAGTCTATTACAGGCATATATGAATTAAAATGTTTATGTCTTCTTGTGAATTAAATATTTTATAACTGTGAGAAGACCCTCTTTATCTCTAGCAATATTTATCGTCTTAAAGTCTATTTTATCTAATGTTCAAACAGCCATGGCTTTTCTCTTTTGGTTAGCAGTTACTGGCATATATATTTGAATCCTTTTCTCCAGTCTTTCTGGGTCCTTATATTTTGGATGTATCCATTATGCACAACATACAGCTGGTCTTTTAGAAATCTATTAGCTAATCTTTGCTTTTATCTGAAACATTTAATCCATTTACATTTAATATAATGATTTAAATGTTAGGGTTTAAATGTATCATCTTTTTATTGCACTTTCAATTTGTCTCTTCCTATTTATATTTCTTTTTCTTTTATCTCGTTTTATTTTTGTGTGACTGAGTAGTTCTTATTAATCTATTTTTTGCATCTTCTTGTTTTGAAGTGATATATTATGTCTCTGTCATTTTTAGTAGTTATTTTAGAAATCACAACCTACATACTTAATTTATCACGTTTTAAATTTAATCAATATCAAAATAGTTTATTGTTGTATATTTAATTATATTTCCCTTTAACATCTTTTTTTTTTTTTTTTCCAGTTCCTTACTTTCCTTTTGTGGTTACTTTCCTTCTTCCTGAATCATATATTTCAAGATTTCCTTTGTGAAAGTCTGCTGGTGGTAAATTATCTTAGCTTATGTTTACTGAAAGTATGTTTTACTCTCATTCTTAAATGATATTTTGACAGTTGGAAGTTATTTCCCTTAAGCTTAGTTGAAGACATTATCTCACAGTAGTCTTGATTTTATTACTGCTTAAGGGTTCAGCTGCATTTAACTGTTGCTTTTTTTGATGGTATTCTATTTCTTTTGCTTTTAAAATTTCTTTTTCTTTTTTTTTATCTGATTTTACTCTGATGGATATTTATGTAGATTTCTTTTATTTTCCTGTTTGGGATTTGTTGGGTTTCCTATATCTTTTACTAGTTCTGAAAAATTCTTAGCAATTTTACTTTTAAATGTCACTTATGCTCTGTTCTCTCTCTATTATTCTTTTGCAGTTCTGTTTAAATGGATGTTAAGTTTTTCTCACACTAACCACCACACTTTTCTTTTTGCTTTCTCTGTCTCTCTCTCTCTCTCTCTCTCTCTCTCTTTTTTTTTTTTTTTGGTCTTTGTCTCTCTTTGCTGTATCATGGTTAATTTCTTCTGGGTTATTCTCCAGATCATCAATTCTACATTCACCTGTTTCTAATATGTTGTTAAACTTGTCCATTCATTAAAAAATTTTTTTCCTATATATTTTTTATTTCTAGAAGTTCTATTTGGCTGTCTTTCAAACGTGCTATGTCACTTAAAAAAAAACCTCTATTCCCTACATATAGTAATCATAATTATTTTATAATCTAGTTCTGACGATTTTAATACTATAGTCTTGTAAATATAATTGTGCTGTCTGCTGTTTTCTCTTAAGCTTTCTCATGGTGATTTCTTTCCTGGTGAGCTTGGTTGTTGGTGTGCTGTTCATTACTCTCAGAATTTTATTATGGTAATCTTTTGAGGGCCAAGAGAAAGGTGATTTTCTCCAGAGAGGATATTCATTTGCTAGTGTCAAGTTCTAGGAGTACTTCCAGTCTGGGATCACCATAACCAAGTTTGTAACTTGAGGATACCTGGATTGCCCAGGCAATGCTGTAAAGGTTAGCCCACCGCTACAATTTCTTGGGGACATTTTTTCCTTTCATTTTTACCTGTTACAAATGGCGCCAAGACAACCTCTTCTACAGTTTCCTCCATAGATGTATAAGAAAAGTTTACTTGTAGCTCACTGTTATTCTTTTTTATGAGGTCCTGATCCCTCTGCCTGAGGAGGAAGATACAGACTGTTATAGAAATATTGTTTAGGGGCTGTTATGAGTTGAATAGTGTCCTCCTCAAAATTATATGCTGAAGTCCTAGCTTCCAGTATCTCAGAATGTGACCTTATTTGGAAATAGGGTTATTGCAGATGTATTTAGTTAAGATGAGATCATACTGAAGCAGGGTGGGCCACTTAGCTAAAATGACTGGTATCCTTATTGAAAGGGGAAATTTATACACAAAGACACACACATGTGAATAATGACACATGAACATGAAGACAGAGATCAGGGTGATGTTTCTTTAGCCAAAGAACACCAAAGATTCCAGCCAGCAGACCTCCAAGAGCCAGGAGAGAGGCATGGTCAGATTCTCCCTCAAAGCCTCAGAAGGAACCAACCCTGTGGACACCTTGATCTTGGACTTCTGGTGTCCAGAACTGTGAGACAGTAAAATCCTGTTGTTGGAGCCACCCACCACTCTACTTTGTTACAGCAGCCCTAAGAAACTAAAATGGGAGATTGTGTGAGTTACATTGAAATGAAGGATGATTAAAAAATAGGGGGAACCCTTTCAATTCAGACCAATAGAAATTATAGGGAGTTGGTTTTGGGGTTATATGTTAGTACCTTAGATCTTCTCTTCACTCTCAAACATGCTTTTTCCTATTGTGACCCTCCATCATGGATCACTATGCCTGAATTCTTCTGCCTCAAATACTCTCACATGTCCATCCCCACTTTGCCAGGAGCCACTGTTACCCAACAAAGTTACATTCCTGCAGAGGCATCCTTAATTATCCCCAGTTAGAGGACCCAGGGACCTCTGATGGTTTCATGTGTATCCAGGGATAAAATCAATTTTCCATTTTGAGATATCAAAGATTACATGAACTGGTAGAGGCAAAGGCAGAACTACTTTGTTCTAAGTGCCCTACCCTCCCTCCCAGGCACAAAGTGAAAGAATGATTTTTATAGTGTATTTTCCAATGCCAAAACACTAACTAGCTCAGCTAGAAAACTTTGAGATGGTTACCTGGGAGAAGTGTCACCCTCATTCATTGACTGGGAATAATGCCAAAGGGATGAATGAGACATTTTTTTTTTCCTACAAAAGGGAAGCCAGAGACAGAAGCCACCAGTTCAAATCAAGCCAAGGCTGAAAATCAGTGTCATTTGTCACCATCTGAAGCTGTACAGGAATGTCAGCATTGTGGATGAACCCACCAATCCTCATGGACTATTTTCTAGCTGTCTCATTTTAGAGAGGATTTATATTTTGGAGTCTTGCTACAGATTACTTCTGAGACAGATGAAAGGAAACAATTTATAATTGTTTAACATGTGTGCACAGGTCCACATATACCACCTCCAAATTATCTGCCTTCTTAGGAATCACAGTTCTTTGGAGATTTATAGAAGGCACTGGGTTTCAATCAGAGTATTAAATTCAGTGACCTTCAAGGGAAACAGGGAGCAAATTACAGCTTCCTCAACTTGTACATGCCAGGAAGGAGTTGGCCATTCATCCTGCTACCAGACAAACGAACATTGTAGTGACTTCCTTCCAGGGAGAGTAGAGAATGAAAAAAAATTCTGGGCAGCGAAGACAAGTTTGGACACACTTATGACCTACAATTAAGTCATCCAAAGATGATAAAGTCAAACTATTGGACTAATTCTGACTGAAAAACCAGTGGGTTCTGAATACTTTTGAAGCTCTTGAAATGCATGTAAATAAAATTAGAAGTTAATTTCTTCAAAACTTGTGATGTAAAATATTCCAGAGGCCAGATGTTGACCCATTATTAAAAATAAACTTGTCTTTTCCTTGCAGAAAAATACTTTGAGCACACCTGTGATGCAGAGTAGAGATATATGCTATCCTCCATTGTTTAATCAATGTCACATTCCAAGCTGTCACAGTGAGAACCCTTCTACAGCAGATATTTAAACTTCTCTTCTATCTTATTCTTTTTCAATGTCTCTGAGCCACATTTATGATGGATGCTTAATCCTCAGTCAGGTCTCTGCCTGGAGCTGTCTGGAAGCAAGGAACGACTTAAAAGGCAGACAATAAACAGACTGGATGGATTTTATCTATACAGAAGCCCCTGGCACCCCTAGTGTGACCAGCAAAACTTGGGGTCTTTAAAGGTTTCACCTTCCAAATGTTACAGCCCTGAATGAATATTTATAACCCATTTTGGAGACTGAGCATCTTCTAGTACTGGACAGCATATTGGTCCAGTAACTGGGTCACCTGCTGGCCATTGGCCAGTTTTGCCAGATGATCTGCTTTCCATTCTGTGGCTTCCCTGAGGTGCTATAGCTGTTTGGCACATTCTGCCGATGACCGACTGGGAAGTTCAAGCTGCGCTTCTTGTATCCAGATGAGTCATGGGTACATTAGAGTTTGGAAAGTAAAAGTAAAACCACAACTCCCAGTGGAAGAAATTACTTGTGAGATCTACCGTGCGAGATCAATGCAGTTCCTATCTGTCTTTAGTGTCTCAAGAAAGACCAGAATTAAAGTGCTTTAGGGTTGTAGGTGGTATTATTTCTTTGTCAGTTTCAGGCTTTTAAAATTGTAGTGTATGCCAAAGGCCGCACTGGCCGCTCCCCAGGCTGACTGTGTTGCCTAGCCAGCTCAGGCCTTCAGATTACTAAGATAACTCCTGAGTCAATAAAGGTTTTCAGTCTGGGTTGGGACATAACTGCAACTAGGTTATCAATAAGGTGGCATGTTGAGCACATTATTCTTCTCTCTGAACCTGTGTGGTTGGAGCATGGTTTATAGATTTTGGCTCAGATGGGAAGTTTAAACTTTTATTCACCCCTGTGTGTGGAAGCATACCAGGCCCTGGGAGGAGTATCTGTCCTCCTGCTGCCTTGCTGGCAGCCCTAGAAGCCCCAATCATGGATTTAGCCTCTGCCTTAAATCTGAACTCCACCTGGAAGGAGCATCTCCCCCAATCCACAGATGTTACCAACCAAAGCTTTAAACGGAGACAGAATGTTTTCTTTCATCTCTTTCTCATCCTTACTCCCTCCTCCAGGTCTGGGACTCTTTGTTTTTGTTTTTTTTTTGTAAGAGTAGCACTTAGTAACAGGAAATATAGGGTTTTGGTTTTCCTAATTCTATTCCATCCTTTTACCTCAATTTTACAGCAATTCTTAAATTTACTTATTTTTTATTTATTTATTTATTTTTGGCTGCACTGGGTCTTTGCTGCTGCACACGGGCTTTCTCTAGTTGCAGCCAGCGGGGGCTACTCTTCGCTGTGGAGTGCCGGCTTCTCACTGTGGTGGCTTCTCTTGCTGTGGAGCACGGGCTCTAGGTGCGTGGGCTTCAGTAGTTGTGGCTCACAGGCTCTAGAGTGCAGGCTCAGTAGTTGTGGCTCACGGGCTTAGTTGCTCTGCGGCATGTAGAATCTTCCCACACCAGGGCTCGAACCCGTGTCCCCTGCACTGGCAGGTAGATTCTTAACCACTGCACAACCAGAGAAGCCCTGGGACTCTTTAATTAATGTTTTCTCAAATTAGAATATGAGGGTAATTCCCTTGCAGCATCTCACATAACACAGCAGTGTGCTTTTGCTGTTTGGATGGGGTGACACCATGTGTGAGAGACAAATCTTTTATTGGGAGCTCCAAGTGGATGTGCATGCTTGCTACCCGGCACACTTACATTTGTGCCCATCTGTTTGGGTGGCAGGAGGCCTGTGGAGGGTGGCACACGCCAGTTCCGAGAAGGCTCATTTGCCAATGGAGGAGCTGGTTCAGAGGTGCAGACTGCAGAATGCGGCATGCACCAACACTCCTGCCAAGAATACCTTTTGTTTGGCAACAGTGCCTGAATGGGGCAGCATGCTGCTCTGCAATGGGCAACATCTGCCGGTGGGAAACTGGCAGGAGATATGCCCTCTGTGATTGATCCCGCTACACGCTGTCACCCAGCTCCCTCTAGAACAAGCTAACGGTGAACACCTCACAAAAGCAAGCCAGTTCTAACATCACTTACTCTTTGTGGAAATATTTATTGAATGCCTACTATTTGCAAGTCATTGTGCTAGGTGCTCCTGGGTGATACAGATGAATTTGAAATGGATCCCAGCTTTTCGAGGCAGACACACATGTCGAGAGCTGGTTGACTTGAAAGGAATGCTAGAAGCATAGAGACCTATGCACCAAAGCTACAGAGATGTGCAATCAGAGTGCAGAGGATGCTTAGCTGCAGGGCTGGGCAGTGGCATGTGCACTTGGCCGTCAGGGTGGGAGGATTTGCATCTGTGGTTAGGTGGGAAGGACCACTCCAGGTGGAGGGAATGGAGGGAATTGTACGTGCCAGCAGGAGTGAGGGAGTGTAGTGCTTGACTGGAGTGTGGAGTGAACCAGGAGCCATGAAAGAGGAGGGTGGAAAGATATTCTGAGGACAGATCACAGGAGGACCAGGCACCAGTGTGAGAGTTTGGCCTCAGAGAGCTGGTCAAGACAGAGCTCTATTGCCTGTGGGTGCGGGGAGAGGGGTAGGGGGGAGATGGGGGCTTGCTTAAGTGACCACAGCAACAGTGCTGACCCTCAGTCCCTCGGTGCTGAGAACCGTATTAGGGCGTCATCACTTATCGCTTAGACAACACTTCCTGAACTCCTTGCGACAGGCTCCTTGTGTGGACCACGCCAAACCTGGCCTCTCCACCTAGGTGGGTAGTTAAATCAAGAGACCTTTGCAACTCAGTTCAATGAAATAAGGTCAAAGTTACAGGAATTCCTGTGGAAATCTGGGAATCCAGAGATGGGGGTGCAGAAGCAGCCAAACGCCTGAAATGTCACCCACAGAGCAGGAGACTGCATGACGTTCATAGCTAGGGGTCCTGGGAGGGTCCCAGCAGTGTGGCTTTGGGCAAGCTACATCACTTTTCTTCCCTCACCTTCCTCACTTGTAAAATGAGCCTAAAAGTAGCACGCATTTCATAAGGTTGTTCTAAAAACTAAATGCGCTAGTATATGTTCAGGGCATGGAAACATGATTGTCCTCCAGGGTCTGACCAGGACACGTGAGCCGTTGTTGTTGTCCTCGCTGTTGCGACAGTGCTGCAACACGCAACCAGGGTGGCGTTTCACCGACTGCTCATTTCTCGCTCATGCGTCTGGGGGCTGTGGGATGTCTCTGCTGGGTTTGACTTGCTGGACTCAGGCTGAGGGGCTGGTTTAAGTCTGGTCCACATGTCTTCATGGTCCAGATCCCAGGAGCCCCTCCCATCCGAGACATCGCGGCAGAGAGCAGGAGTACTGGGGTCCAAGCCAAGCAAAGTGTCCCCCTCGGCAAAGGTCACACCTCCTCACATTCCACAGCCAGGAGCAACCTCAGTGGGGGAGGGAAAGGTTGGAGGTGGGGCGGGGTAGTGGATATTTGGTAAATAATAACAATATATAGCATCTGTCATGAAAGCTTTCCTGGAAGAGGTGACAGAAAGAGATGGAAAAACAGTTGGGTAGGCATGTTAGCTAGAGGTGAAAACCACAAATATAAAGAGGTAAAACTCAACAAGTTGCGACCGTGTCATAATGAATTTTCTTAATTTGGAGTAAAGTTGGCATTGCAGATGACAAAGAAGATTCAACTTGAAATAAGGAGTGTTCCTGTTGTTTAAACTCGGTTCAGATTCTGATAAGTTGGGGGTCTCTATGGTTCCATTTGCCAAAAGTAGGGAGCTAGATTAATTAACCTCAAAGTTTTCTTCCAGTATTCTGTGATTCTGTGATAACTAATAGCCATGGAGAAAGAGGGGTTGCTGAGATGCACCTTTGGAGGAATAGAAGATGTCTAATTTGGATGAAAGCATTTACTGTTAACCTTGGGAGTTTATTTTTGAGTAAGAGTTACTACCGGCTCTTGATTAGTGGAAAAATACTCATACGGGACTTAGAAATGTTCACGAGCTTTGTGTTGAATGATGCAATCTTTAGTATGTGGCAGAATCACCTGGAGGGCTGGTTAAAACACAACTTTTTTGGTCCCACCCCAGAGCTTCTGATTTGGTAGGTCTTGGGTGGGACTCAGGAATCTGCATGTCAAAGAAATTCTTGGGTGATGCTGCTGCTGTGGTCCAGGGGTCACATGTTGAGAACATCAGGGATGTTGCTGGTGTCCTGCCCAGATGCCCTCCACCCATCCCCATCTGCTCTGAATATAGTCACACCCTATAGCTGTCCTGTCTCTAGGGAGTTGCCCTTGGCTAATTGAACCCTCTGGGAGGTAAAGCACCCCACCCAACAGGTACACACTATCAAAGGCTTGTCCTCTTGTCTCAAGATGGAGTCAACTCTGTCTTGTCACTGATTCTCCAAAGCTTCCCTGTGACATTGACTCAAAGTAATCTCTGGTTGAGAACATATATTTTGTTAGCATTTTGACCTTGTTGTCCTTGGGTGTCTGCCCCTCCCCTTCTCCTGAGAGCACCCCTTCAGTCAATCACAGGGATCAATAAATTGTATCTCATATTCTGCTTCTAGTGAAAGTTACTTGAGACAGATGGTCTAGAGCTGGGAGAGCCCCAAACAAGGAAACCCATCGGTATATGGTTCAGGGATTTAGACATTAGGTGTTGAGGACACAGTTTTGTGGAAACAGAAGTAGGACAATCCAAAGAAGTTTTGTTAAAAAAAGAAGAGCTAACATAGATCCACTTACCATGTGTAACATTTTATATAAGATTAGACGTGGGGCAAAGGAGAAGTACAGAAGTTGCCCAGGTGGTTGACATCTGAAGTCTGTTAATATGATGAAGCTCGTTGTAATAATGGACAATTTGAAAAGATTGCTTTGCGAGAAGACCAGCTTGAGTTTTGGCTTATGAGAGTTTTGTGTGTTTTAGGGTTGTCTGTGAAGGTTGCCTGTAGGTACCTGCACACACAGAGCTTGAGAGCGGGTGAGCTGTCAGGGATGGACTGCAGCTTTGGGAATCATTTTCACGCTTTGTAGTTAGATGGTGAGGGTTAATGAGGTTGCTGAGACATTGAGAAGCAAAGAACAGAAATTTCGAGGCTGCCCACTTGGGTTATACCCAAGGGAAAAGCAGACTTTAAAAGAAGGTAAGGTGACAATCTACACGGAATTATTAAAAAGGACCAGTGAGGCTGGAAAATGGGGGACCAATTTTGTCTTCAGTTGGTTAACTTTATTCGACATATGTTGAAATATTGGTGTTATGAACTTCTGAGCCCTTGAGCAATTTTAGGCTCTACAAGTAGTGTTCATTTTTGTCGTGTGTGTGTGTGTGTGTGTGTGTGTGTGTGTGTGTGTACGTTTAGTGATTGGTTTAGACATGAACAAACATTTTCACCTAAATGCAGTTTCTCAGAATCCTAAATAAATATATTCAGAGAAGGTGAACACTGAACATTTTTTAAGAGGAGATAGGCATGCAATGATGGGCAGATGGGGGAAGGTTATTACAAATGGCCTTTATTCAGGCTATTTTATCTTATTCCAAGTGAGATGAGAGGTGTGTGTGAAGGCAAATCCATAGAACTGAAGTGTCAGGGAAGCACCAGCAGTGTGACTCAAGTTTATCTGACACTCATTGTGTGTAGGGTAGTATCCGAGAGTCTGAGGAGGAGTCCGGGATGAGTAAGACATGACTGCTGCCCTCCAGACTTGTTTTCTTGTCCCCAAGAGATAGGGTCCTATTTAGGGAAACAATGTACAGGTATTAATCAATAGGTGCTCAAAGTTTCAGGACCTTGTAAACTTTTGCACATTGTTATTTTCCCCTTGAAGTTCCCATTTTCTCCACTGAAAGACCTTTTTTGTTCTCTAGCCCTTCACTGGAAATCTTCTTGTCTTATATAAATCTCATCTAATTATATTTATGTCTCTCCTCCCCTTCTTGCTCTTTTAAAAAATAGTTTATTGCTTCCATTTTCTAGCTCCTTCCCTGCAGTAATTGGTCCCAGAGTGAAACATTATCCTCAAGCTCGTGCTAATATAGGAGTAATATTTTTTCACTTCTTTCAGATTTTATTTAGCATTTGACATTGCCTCTCCTGCTTTTGTTTGATTTATTTTTATTTTTGTTCTTGTTTTGGATTGCTTTCCCAGAATATGCTTCTTTTGTTTCCAGGATATTCTTGACTATGTTATCCATAATCATTAAGTCTGTCAGTAAATCAAATTAAAAAGAATAAGAGTAATATCCCATAGCACATAGAGGACACCTTCCAAGTGTTTTCTCATTTCATCACTTACTTTGGTCCTTAGTTTAGGCTTAATTTGAAAACAGGTTCATTTGACTTTGGTTTCAGCTTCTATGCATCCTCCTTCTTTTGCTCTCCTGATGTGACGCTAGCTCTTGTCTGTCACATTTCTGAAGTACTTAAGGCTCATTTTCATTTGAATTAGTGCACCATACTTGATGCCTTACATCTTTTTCAAACTTGACAACTAAGACACACGGAAGGACTGTCTTATCCCTGGAGAGCACTAACATTTCTTTTGCCTTCAGTTAGGAGCATAAGCAGAAACTGATTTCACTTGGGTCTAATTTATTCCACAAATATTATTAAATGTTTACCACATGCAAAGCACAAGCCCAGGTTCTATGGGGGAGATACAGCAGGATAAACTGAGCTTTTTATTTAGTAGCACAAATGAATCTGTCAACGAACACTATCCCAATAATACCCAGTACAAGGCAATGTGGAATCAAGACTCTAGGAGGGGTATAAACTCAGTGACAATGGAGTGTTGAGAAAAAGAAATTGATGGAATTCATTGAAGGTAATTATTTTCTAGCAAACAACGGAGGAGGAATTTAGTCTGCTGATCATTCAAGTCAGCTGAGCCAGTCCCACTTCTATTTCAGTACAGACAGTGGTAAGCTGGTAAATGTTTATCAATGGACTCTGGGGTGGCTGGGGTGGTGGGGGTGGGGGGACGGTGCTTATTGTGGCAGTTGTGCATAACCGTGGTGTAAATACTCCCAGTACAGCTGATTTCAAGCTATCAATCTGATGTTACTGGACGTGAAGTTGGGAAGAAATGCATGGAAGTGACTCTCTTAAGCCAGTGTGAGCTGGCTCCATCGCCCCAGAATATGGATCAGAAATAACTACTAATAGAATATTTTGAATTTCTTAAATTTTTTCTAAATTCACCATTTGTTTCCTGTAAGGAACAGTAGTAAATAGTTGAAAAAAGAAAAAGAACCCCCTGTTTTTGTATAACCAGAGCCATGAAGAAAGACCACATCTTTTTACTGGGTTTGGTTTACCACTTTTTATCCTGAGAAGCAGAGTGGGTGGAAATAGAAAAAAGTAAGGTCAGTGGACTTAATCTGGGGGGCCTTGGGCCTCCAGGAATAAAAAATAGATGCAATGGTATAAGTGCTGGTGGCAGGAGTGGGATGGGGTTAATTGTGCCCTACGTAATATGAGATATTGGCCACTAAAAATGAACAGAATTCATTATTGTGGATTCTACACAGTTTATTATATGTTTAACGGTGGAAAAAAAAAACATGGTTTCATGTAAAATGTAAAAGCCCCACTATGAATATCTAATGACAGTTTATTTTGACTTTTATTTCTATATCATATACTTAATGTGGTGACATTCATGGAGAACATGATATTCATGTGCTCTAGTTTTTTATTTGTTATTACTTCACTTATACATTTCCAAATACCCTCACATATTTCAGTTTTTAAGGATTGATGTAGGTCTGTATGAGTTGAATAATGGGAAAGAATCTAAGATACAGACACAAAATGGTGGAGCTGATAATAAAGCCTGGTTTGTACATGAGGAACAGCAGAAAGCCCAGCAAAGCCTGGGATTTAGAGGGGTGTGTCTTAGCTCAGGCTGCTAGAACAAAATATCATAGACTGGGTATTTTGAACAGCAGAAATTTATTTCTCGCAGTTCTGGAAACTGGGAAGTCCAAGATCAGGGTGTCAGCAGACTCAGGCCCTGATGAGGGCCCTCTTCCTGGTTTGTAGACACCCGCTTCCTTACTGTGTCCCCACGTGGCCTTTCCTTGGTGTGTCGGGGCTCTCCCCTTATGACCTCATTTAAACGTAATTGCCTCCCAAAGGCCCCATCTCCAAATACTATCACATTGGGGATCAAGGCTTCAGCATATGAACTCTTGGGGGTGAGGAAGAGCACAAACATTTAGTCCAGGGTATAATAAGAAATAAGTTTGGAAAAGTTGGTTAAGCTCAGAATACAGAGGACATTTCAAGGCCAATAAGGAATGCATGTAGAAAAGAATTTGAAGTTAATTGATACCATTAATGCCATTGATCATGACGATATCATGATCAGTAATATGCTGGTTCTGTCCTCAAGAACTGGCTGGCTTAGAAAAGACTTTGACTATAATCTTTTTTTTTTTTTTTTTTGTATAAGAGTGAATCCACAGCAGAAGGCCTCAAGGAAATGCAGAATACAGAATTCATAGCTGATGAAGAAGTTGCCCATTGGTCTGTGCTGATTTGCAAAGAGTTTGCTGCTGGTCGACCATGAGGTTAGTACAGAAATTGAGAATAAGCATTTAGAAACTTTTGATGGCTGAATTTTAAAAACTTGGACTCACATTTTATTATTGTATTTATTTTTAATAATTTATTTTTATTGTACGTTACAAAGGTACTGGTCCGTGGTTTCTTGGAAATTAAGGATAATACACTGAACCTTTATTAATGAGCATTTGAGAAACACTGACCTGGTAGGGCCATTAAGAGCAGACTCTAAGGTTGTTCTATTCTTGTTCAAATCCTCACACTGTCAGTTGCCATTTGCTTAACCCCAGGCAAGTTATTTAACTTTTCTGACTCGTATTTCTTGGGATAATGGTACCTGCTTTATAAGATAGAGGCAATGTGAGTGTTAATTGAGATACTCTATCTAGAATTGTCTGCTCAATGTTTAGTATTTAGTGTTTAGATTGTATTCTGCAATATATATTATTATTGTCTCAGGAGTGCACATGAATAGTGAAAGAAATTTAGCAGAACCTGGATATATATATTTTTAACATCTTTATTGGAGTATAATTGCTTTACAATGGTGTGTTAATTGCTGCTGTATAACAAAGTGAATCAGCTATACATATACACAGATCCCCGTATCTCTTCCCTCTTGCACCTGGATATTTTTAAGGTGAGATTTTTGTCCTAGAAATGCTCAAATCTTTCCTGACAATTATCCTTTCACCCTATTAGGTTCCTGTGAAAGTAACATATGAAACAATAGATAATTAGGAGTCAAAACACCACTTTATTAATAGTTGCACATACACAGTGCAGAGCTGGTAAAAACCTGAGTTCATCTGCTGAACGATTATTGAACAAACGCATCCTGAGGGTCTCCTGTGTGCCAGGCAGTGTGCTGGACACTGAGGATTCAGTGGAACCCAAAACCGACATGACACTTGACTTTACAGATGAGGGGGAGGGAGGAGAAGGGGAGGAGGGAGGGAGGAGGAGGAGGAGACAGACTAAAACAAAATCATCCCATAAGTAAGTGGATACTGTATCTGAAATTACAAAAGAGATGTATTTGGGGCCATGTAACAGGGATTTTTCCTGATTGGGGATGTCAGGGAAAACTTTTAGAGGAATTGTGCTTATATTGAAACTTTGAGAATGAATAGAACTGCCTGTGCAAAGGCCCTGTGATTAGGGGGAGCAGGATAAACATAAGGACTAAAATGTGGCTGTAGTACAGCTAATAGGGGATGGCATAGCATGAGATAAAGATGGAGAGCTTGGGTTTAGATCATGCGGCTCTTTACAAGTCACTCTAAGAAAATTTTTTCCTAACAGTAATGGCAAGCCATTGAAGGGGGTTAATCTGAGGAAGCTGATGTAAATGCTGAGACTTCTAAGATGATCTCTGCCCCCTGGCGATACCCCCGGTATAATCCCCTCTCCTTGAGTGTGGGTGGAATCTGTGACTTTCTTCTACCTCACAGAATAAGGTAATGGGATGTCACTCTGATGATAAAATTACACCACATTAGACTGTGCCTTAACAGACTAGAGTAAGACATTATCCCCTGGTTTGATGAAGTGAGCAGGCATGTTGAGGAGGTTCACATGACAAGAAACTGAGACCTGTAGGGTCTGAGGGCAGCTTCTAGTGGTCAGCCAGCAAAAACCTGGAGCCCTCAGTCACACAGCCGCAAGAAGATGAATTCCACCAACAACTTGAAGGATCCTAGAAAAAGATTCTTACCCAGCCAACCCTTCAGATGAAAATACAGCCCAGCTGACAACTATATTGCAACCTGGTGAGACCCCAAGGAGAGGACATAACTAAGCTGTATCTGAATTTCTGACCCAGCTGTGAAATGATAAATTGTGTTATTTTAAGCCACTGAGTTTTGGTAATATGTTATGCAGCAATAGAAAACAAATACTTTATTTTAATGTAACATCCCTGTGGCTGCTTTTAGAGAACAGATTGAAAGAGAAGAGTGGATGAGGACAGATCAGTAACATAGGTGAGAGATGAAGTAATGGTGGGGAGATGGGGAGATGGAGAGGAGTAGAATGATTTGAGAAACATTTAGGGAGTACTGAGTGGAGAGGGTAAAAGAAAGGCATGTAGGAAGTGATTCTTTGGATTCTGGCTTGTGGTGGATCAATGACTTTCCTGAAAATTTGAGAAAATGCAGATTAAATATATTGAAAAAATATGATTAAAGACATTGAAGAAATACTGATGCAACCAAGACTTGAAGGGCAAATAATCCAGAGGGAAGGGAACTACAGAGAAGTAAGCTAACTTTCTGTGAATTACTTATTTCTTCAGAACATTTACAGTGGGTGAGGGGTTGAAAAACCAGGAAGAGATCCCTAGATAAAAGGTAGAGAAAACAACCAAGCTTGTAGCATGAGGTTGGAGAACAAAAATCTGTAATTTGAAATTGCCAAGGTAAGTAGAACAGGAGATAACAAAGTCCTGGAAGTAAACATAGCATAGAGAAGTAAGTCCAACCTTCAGTGATTTCCCCCCTCAGGATATTTGCCTGATTATTAAGCTGCTCTGGGAAAGATGCTAAGAAGCTATTAAAAAGCAGAAAAGAGATTTTGGCTATCTTGAGGTTTTCAGTAGACAAAAATTGGAGGTCAGGACTTGCCAAGGAGGAGAGGCACCAGTTAAACATCAAATAACCCAGGTTTCCAATTGGGACCAATGGAAAGCTATATCCTAGAAGTAGAAATGAACCAGAGACAGACAGAGACTTACAAAAACTTCCACCTTGCCTCAAATCAGTTTAGCATGGGATATGAGCTTAGATTAGGTTAGGGTGGTCTATTTCAATATAGACTGCCTACAAGAATGTAGGGTGAACTTTCACTGCAGGGAGATAATGTGTTCTAGAGACTTTTCTATTTTTAGTAAATAATGCCTGACTTTAAATTAAAAAAATTACCAGACATACCAATTAACAGGACTGAGAAAAAAAAAGACAATAGAAACAGACCCACAGATGATAGACTTTTCACACATGTACATGAAAATAACTGTGCTTTAATTTTCCAACTTTCTTTTTCAGATCAACTGTTTATTGATTTTTTCCCTAAAATACTATATATTTAAGGAAACTTCTAAGCTGAAAAGAGTTGACAAATTTTGGTAAATCTATAGCAAAGGAATGAGAATTTCTGCTGGTAAGTTTTCATGACAAACGCAGATACGCATCCGCTTTCCAAGCAAGATATCAAGCTCACTGGAAACATTGAGTTAAATGTATAGCTGTGGTGGTGGCAGCCATTTCACTGATGTTTGAGTTACACAAAATAGAGTTTCGCTTTCCCTCCCCTGCCCTGTGATTACAGTGTAGCTTCCTGCCCCAGCATGTCGACTCCATGATAATTAAGGACGCTCTGAAGAAACCCTCATGCTATGGAGTGAGACCCAGCTTTTGTCTGCTCATGAGGAATATGGTCAACTGTGTTATCTGCAACTGCTGGGAAGGCATGGCAGCTTGTACAGTGTTCTGCTGTGGAAAGGACTAAGGCTAGTTAGAAGTTGGACCTACAGCTGACCAGTGAGGATAAACTTCCCTGTAGTAGGCTCCATTTAAGTTTGCAGCCACTATGGAAAACACTATGTGCAGTATGGAGGGTCCTCAAAAAAGTAAAAATAGAACTAACAAACATATGATTCAGCAATTACATTCCTGGGTATATATCCAAAAAAAAATTAATTCAAAAAATCCATGCACCTTAATGTTCATAGCAGCATTATTTACAATTGCCAAGATATGGAAGCAACCTAAGTGTCCATCAACAGATTAATGGATAAAGAAGATGTGGTAAATATATACAATGAAATACTACTCAACCATAAAATGAATGAAATTTTTCCATTTACAACAACATGGATGGACCTAGAGAGTATTATGCTTAGTGAAATAACTCAGATAGAGAAAAACAAATACTCTTTGTTATCACTTTTATGTGGAATATAAAACAAATGAACGTATAAAACAAAACAGGAACAGACTCACAGATATAGAAAACAAACTAGTGGTTACCAGTGGTGAGAGGGAAGGGAGGAGGGTCAAGATAAGTGTAGGGAATTGAGAGGTACAAAATACTATGTATAAAATAAATAAGCCACAAGGATATATTGTATAGCATAGGGAATATAGCCATTATTTTGTAATAATTTTAAATAGAGTAAATCTATAAAAATTTGGAATCACTGTTATATACCTAAAATTAATATAATACGGTAAATCAACTATACCTAAATTAAAAAAAAAACTGTGCTTGATTGTCTAGGCTGGAATTTGACTTCACCTTACTTTCAAGATAATACATTAATCTGTTGCTGTTTCATGGATGCTGCCAAAAACATGAGACTCCTGGGTCAGAGGAAGGACTTTGCTGCTCTTGGCTCAGCAAGCAGCATGAGCATTGGCAAATTTGCATTGCTCCTTTCTTCTCAAGTTCCACAGAGGCAATGTGATATGGCGCAGATGAATGCTATATATTCAGTGGGTTTGCATGACAGCTGAGGAACACTGAACTTAGGAAATCCCTGCTTTATAGCTAGCAATAAGAAAGCCTACTCTTTGTCCTAGAGAAAGACATTACATTATTCCTCAAAACTGCTGGATGAAAATGCAATCTTGAGAAATGGTCTAGGTAAAGGGCGGCCAGGGCCTTACATTCTTGGCATCCACAGCAGAAAGAGAAAGTGATGCTTAGAGCCCAAGAGAGATTGCCTCTCCCAACATGCTATGCTCCAGAAAATAAATGACAGAGTGGAGAATGTTATCAAGTACTGAAATCTGTAAAATAGAATCATTTGAAACTCTAGAAGTAAAATACTCAATAAATACAATTAGAAAATCATTGGATGAATGTAATAGCAAATTTAACCAATCAGAAGAGAGAATTAGTGAACTTAAACTAAGAGAAAATATCCAAGCTGAAGCACTGAAATGCAAAAAGTTGAACACATATAAAGTAAGAAACATGAATTACTGTGAAAAACGCTAATATATGTATAATTGTTGTCCTCAAAGAAGAAAGAGAGAAAGGGGCATAAGCAATCTTTCAAGAGAAAATGATAGATTAAACACATTCAACCCCATATTCTAGAAGCTCTGTGATTCTCAATCTTAATAAATTCAAAATATTGCAATAGTACTGCAAAAACCAAATGACAAAGAGAAAGCAGAGAGGAAAACAAGACACATTACTCTCAAAGGAGAAATAAATAAAGACAGAAAACTGACTTCTCAAAGAATATGATGAAATTCAGATGATGATAGAATAACATCTTTAAAGTGCTGAAAGAAAATAAAGACCAACCTAGATTTCTATGTCTTGTGAAAATGCCTTTTAAAACTCAATGTGAAATAAAGACAATTTTAGGTAAAATCTGAGAGATTTTGCACTAGCAGACCTTCATGAAAAAAATTCTACAGGGAGTTCTTCAGGCAAAAGAAAAAGAATCCCATTGGAAAAACAAAAATACAGTAAGAAATGAAGAGCAAGAGAAGTGGTAAATATAAATGGATATTGACTCTACAAAATAACAAAAAAGTTTTGGAGGGCTTCCCTGGTGGCACAGTGGTTAAGAGTCCGCCTGCCAATGCAGGGGACGCGGGTTCGTGCCCCGGTCTGGGAAGATCCCACATGCCGCAGAGCGGCTGGGCCCGTGAGCCATGGCCGCTGAGCCTGCACGTTCGGAGCCTGTGCTCCGCAATGGGAGAGGCCACAACAGTGAGAGGCCCGCGTACCGCAAAAAAAAAAAAAATTAATTAAAAAAAAAGTTTTGGGGATCTAAAATATATGTAGAAAATACAGAATTAAAATGCATGACCGTGATGTTTCAAAAGACATGAGTGGGTAAATGGAGTTAATGTTTTGTAATGTTATTTGGAGAATAACATTACAAAATCTTAATTCATGTTAGATTTTAAAGAGTCAAGGATGCATGCTGTAATCTTTAGAGTCACTACTAAAAGACAGTAAGATAATGTATAAACTAAAAACAGAGGACAGAGATAGGAAAATATAAACAGAGTGAATATTGGTGTTGTTCATTCAGATGGTGAACTCTGGAAGAGTTTTAAGAGGAGATGTAAATTTGGTGGTTGGATGAATTAATGTGGCTCTCAGAAGAGATGTCTGGGCCAGGGATAAGCTTTTCTGAGGCAACTGTTTTCCAGGTAGAATTGAAGAAGAGTGAGGAATATTCTATTTGCACAGGTCAGTCCTCAGTTTATCTCACCTTTTCTGTGGCTTACAGTGAAGTGACTGATGGAATGGGTAGCAAATCCCCAGGAAGGAACCAGATGCACCTGAAATACAAGGCAGTGAGGGGTACAAGAGTCCAAAGCTTCTAGTGCATAGTCATCTCTTTTTCTGGTAATCAAGATCCATCCACAGTCACCCTCCTAAATGATTGGATTTAGAGCTCTTCTTGGAGTACAGAAGTTTTGAAATGGTGAGTAGAACTGGGTCTGATAAGAGAAGGGGGGTGAAAGTTACTTTTCCCCTTGATATGTCACAATGAATAATATATCACATTAAATATTCTATATTAAATTAGCCAAGATATAAACACAATTGTTAAAGTTGGAAAGCAAGAATAATGACTATAATTTTAAAGATATAATTTCCTGTAATGGACTACTTTTTTTTTTTTACATAGGTGTGTTTACCTTTACACCCTCTGACAAAACTGTACATAAAAAATACCCATCTGCTTTTGAGTCTTGTGAGATACTCAATACCTCTGGTGTGAAACTTGGGAAGAATTTTGCTCATTCGTTCTTTATTGACAGCATAACTGAGCTTTGAGTCATTTTGCACTTATTGGATTCCTCAAGCACAATTTCTCATGTTTTGGTGCAGAAAAACACCTTCCCCATGTTGAAACTGTCAAGGGTGTTGTGATCGTAATTTCAAGGAGTTCCATCATTTCACTGAAAGCTTCTCTTCTTTGTTTTGTCTTAAGGAAAAAAAGAGTAATGGACTAGATTTTCATTCACTTATGAGATCTGCTTGTCTTTATAAAAGACTAAGGCTGTCTTTAGTGTATTTCATTGTTTTCTAAAACAGGATTAGTTTTATTGCTGATATTATGTATGAATTCTTACCTCTTGCTTTTCACATGGAAGCTTGAGAGTCAAAACCCTGGGAATTCAGCCTAAATTATTTTTCCTTTTTGCATGTGTGCAATGAGTTCCCATCATCCTCTCCTGCCTTCATGCCCGCCCCCTCTGCTGCTATAACAAGACCTGGTTATGTGGTACATCTGTCTCCTTGGATTCCCAATGGCAAGCACAGCATCCTGGTGCCTGTGCAGCTCAGTCTCCATCACAGCAGTGGTGACAGAGGCCTGTCTGATGCTGACTATGTCATGGTCCACATTATGTCTGCCAACTACAAATTGGCACTTGCCATCTACCTCTACAAGGATTAAATCATGAGCTGCTGCAGCTGCTGACCTTCAACAATCCCTGAAAGGAGTCCAAGGTGGCAATCAGGAGTGAGGCCCTCTGTGCTCTGGGAAAAACTGGCAGAACAGGTCTTCAGATAATTAGATATTTTCAGGACAAGGTTTTATGAGCCCAATTCTTGCATCTCCTTGTATCTAGAAAAGCACTAAAATTTTTCATGGTGATGTCTGCTCCTCGTGACTAGCAGTAACCTTCATAAGACGAGCAGAATGTGCTGCAAAAAATATGAGCTTGATTGCATGTACTACTCCTTCACCAAAAACATATATACTGACCTTCCCCCTTACCTCTATGGAGCAGTTTCTCAGAGCTATCTCCCAGGCTATAGTCCTCATTTTGCCCCCCAAGAAACTTAACTCTCACTTTGTGCATTTTTTTTTTTCAGTTGACATGTCTTTTAACAGGCTTTTGTAATAAGCACTCCAGCCTGCACGTACATATCCAGTTAGTCTGAAACTCAAGTCTCCCAACCTCCCCACTCACATGGCATTTCAGATCGCTGGTTTAGTCCGCTGCTGCTGTTTAAACACCTAGCAGAGAAAACACTGAAGGTCAGTTTTCTCGATGTGAATCATTTCCAGCTCTGAAGATGACCTTAAGGGACTGAGCTTCCTTCACAATGATATCATCGCACCTTACCCCCTTCCTAAAATATTCATATCAAAGAATTCTTTTCCCTGGGCTTATTATGGTGAGATGCTGAAGAGAGCTGCTCTTTCAGAATGAAAGTGTTGTTCAGTGTTTAAAGCTCCCAGAACTTCTGATTGATTCCATATTGAGAACTGTGGACATTAAAATCAGAGGCAAATGTCAGTGATAACCCCAAGTTTCTGAAGAACAGAAATCTCTGCATCTCGAGGTGTCACTTCACATTATTTATGCATAACTTGCATACCACAAATTCTGTTTGCAGCTTTTTCTTTGCATACTTGGGGCAAAAAAAAAAAAAATAGGGCTGAGAGATGTCTCGGCTGTCACGATGGGTGGACCTCTCCTCAGGCTGTTTCGATGAGGCATCTGCATTTTAAGAGGAATATTCTAGTCCCCTCTCCAATCTCCTGTGCTCTCACAGACTCTTGGGGACTCTTGTTCCTACACTGATTTCTCAGACTTGGGTTCTGGGGAAGAACCAGGAGCCCACTGATGTTTCTGGAGGAGGTCAGGGATGCACAGTGTGAGTGGGACAGAGCAGTGCACTGTCCCAGGCAGTGTGCCTAGACACTTTTACAGATTCCCGGGCCCCAGCCCCAAACTAGAGAACCAGAATTTCAGGGACTGTGCCCAGGGGTCTGTGCTCTTTGAATGCTCCTCAAACGATTCTGATCCTCCTGCTCGTTTGGAAACTACATCCCTGGGGCAGAAGTCCCTGTATATCACCCATGGGCTTGATGGAGATGTTCACCATAGCCAAGGCTTGGTCTGTGGTGTGATGAGATTGAGGAAGCAAGCCTGGGACTGAAGATATTAGAGAAAAGGGGAGACCATTAGAGACACACACTGTCTTACACAACAGCAAGCAGATGTTTCTTTCAACACCTCTTTATTGTGTACCTACTATGTGCCGAGTGCTTTTCTTGATGCTGGGGACACAGCAGTGAACAAGACAGAGAAGATCCCTGCTTTCAAGGAACTTACAGTCCAGTCAGGCAACCAACCAACCAACCAACCAACCTACCAAGTAAACTGTTAGAGCCACTTCCACCTACATAAACTAACAAATCCAGAAACATTCATCATTACACCCTGATTGATAAATTAGGACCAACCCAGTGTTAAATGGGTTAGACTACGGAGCATAAACTCAGTGTTAAGCTCCATAGTCTAACATTAGAATCTATTCTCATGAACATTCCCCAGGTTTCTGCTAATATAAATGGGCAAAATCTTGAAATTCTTCTTGAGTACAAGTCATTTCCTCCTGGTCAGACTTTGTTTATGCCTCTAGAGCATGAAGGGCACAAGGGGTGGCTGGTCTACTTATTTTGTGGAAAGTTTATCATTAACTATCAAGAAAAGGCAATTTCCTGATTCTGCTGCTCTCTATTATCTCCTTATGTTCAATATGTACCCGATGAGCAGCAAAGAATAATTTTTGCAGTTAGATGTCCTAGCATCCCATGATAATATACAGCAGCGGTTCTCAACTGGGAGTAATTTTTCCCCCCAGGGGACAAAGGGCAATGTCTGGGACATGTTTTGGTTGTTACTACTGAGGAAGGGAGATGCTAATGGCATCTAGCGGGTGGAGGCCAGGGATGCTGCTTAACACCCTACAAGGCACAGGACCGCCCTTCACAATACAGAATTATCCAGGCCCAAATGGCTATAGTGCTGAGTTTGGGAAACCCAGATATAAAGGGATTGAATGATGATAGATTTTATTTAATGCTGAAGCTCCAATAACACACACAAACCTGATTTTATCTGGGCTCTGTTGATGAATTTATTACAGACTCAGTGTCAGCTAACACTTACTGGGTTTCTCCTAGATGACTTCCTGCACAATTATCCCAGACAACTTGGGCTCTAGGCATCACCAGCTAATTTTTATAAAGAGGAAACTGATTCTGAGAAGTTCTTGCCCAAACTCAGAGCACCCCTTAGGGGCAGAACAGGGATTTGAACTCTGGATCTCTGCTTCTGAGGCCCTACTCAGTAGGATACAGCTGTCATGGTGGCATCACGGGGTCCTTATTTGGCAGGGTTCCTCTTTCACAAGGCGTCGTTGGTCACTTGAGATCTGGCTCTGTGATGTCGTTCACGGCATCAACAGACTGCTGACAAGTGGTGCTGAATTCTTTTCTTTCAAAACTGGCTCTTTTAGAGACTGAATGAGTGATGGCAAGCAATTATTCCTTTCTGTCTTTTGCCTGTCTTCTCTGGTATTATTCAGAGGCACAAAAGAACTTTTCTATGGGCGTAAGTGCCAGCGGATGGCTGTGAATGGGTCTGAGCCACATGACTCGGAGCAAATGCTGAACAAGCCATGTCCAGGCATTTCTCACAAGAGGCCATGGTTGCTTGTTTTAATTCATGAGTGTGGTGATGGCGGGGCCACTCCTGGCCACAGTGGAAGGATACTCTGGGAGACCCCTGGCTTGGGACCTGGACTCTTGGGCCCCAGAACATCACAAAATACTGTGTGTACATGTCTCCCCTTCACCAGCCCAAATTCTGCCCCGTGCTGCCCTGTGCTGTCTTCTTGAAACATGCAACTGCCTTGGAAAAGGAAACTTTTCATTCCCTTTGCATTTGTGAACCTTGCAAAGCTGGGGCAGATGTTTCTCTGAGACCCAGGAGTGTCCCTGGAGCAAGGGGGCAATCAATTTCTAACCTATTGCCGGGCAGCTCAGGCATCATGAAAAAGACTTAATCTCCAACGATTAAACATTAAGTGCTTTCTAACATTTAAACATTAGGCTCGTTTTATGATTGTGAAAGCAGCAGTAAAGCAAGAGAGAGAGAAGTTTACTGCATCTTAGCTTGCACAGCAAATTGAATTTCTATCGACAAGAAGTGCTTCTCCCCCAGAAGAGCCCTTCAAGTGCCTAGGTGGAGAAAGATGGGAAGAGGTTTGTGAGTTTAAAAAAATACAGTAATAACATTTATAGAGATGAGGCTGTCAACACTGCCCTTAATACTGCAGATTAGTTTTGACAGTCATCTTTATGATGCAGGGGGAGAGGGATTGCCCACGTCCCTGGGGGATGTCTACAGAGATGAAACTAGACCAATGCAACTATTTACTGTGGTTGCTTTCCTGTGTTTGATCTTTAAAAAGTTTTTTCAAGCTATGAACTTTTTATCCATAGGTGTGAATTAACATATTTTTAAAATATTTTATTTTATTTTCATACAGCAGATCCTTTTTTTAAAAAAAAAATCTTTATTGGAGTATAATTGCTTTACAATGGTGTGTTAGTTTCTGCTGTATAACTAAGTGAATCAGTTATACATATACATATGTTCCCATATCTCTTCCCTCTTACGTCTCCCTCCCTCCCACCCTCCCTATCCCACCCCTATAGGTGATCACAAAGCACCGAGCTGATCTACCTATGCTATGTGGCTGCTTCCCACTAGCTATCTATTTTATGTTTGGTAGTGTATATATGTCCATGCCACTCTCTCACTTTGTCCCAGCTTACCCTTCCCCCTCCCCGTGTCCTCAAGTCCATTCTCTGGTAGGTCTGCGTCTTTATTCCTCTTTCCCCTAGGTTCTTCATGACCTATTTTTTTCTTTTTAGATTCCATGTATAAATGTTAGCATACGGTATTTGTTTTTCTCTTTTTGACTTACTTCACTCTATATGACAGACTCTAGGTCCATCCACCTCACTACAAATAACTCAAATTCGTTTCATTTTATGGCGGAGTAATATTCCATTGTATATATGTGCCACATCTTCTTTATCCATTCATATGTTGATGGACACTTAGGATGCTTCCATGTCCTGGCTATTGTAAATAGAGCTGCAGTGAATATTGTGGTACACGACTCTTTTTGAATTATGGTTTTCTCAGGGTTTATCCCAGTAGTGGGATTGCTGGGTCATATGGTAGTTCTATTTGTAGTTTTTTAAGGAACCTCCATTCCGTTTTTCATAGTGGCTGTAACAATGTACATTCCCACCAACAGTGTAAGAGGGCTCCCTTTTCTCCACACCCTCTCCAGCATTTACTGTTTGTAGATTTATTGATGATGGCCATTCTGACTGGTGTGAGATGATACCTCGTTGTAGGTTTGATTTGCATTTCTCTAATGATTAATGATGTTGAGCATTCTTTCATGTGTTTGTTGGCAATCTGTATGCCTTCTTTGGAGAAATGTCTGCTTAGGTCTTCTGCCCATTTTTGGATTAGGCTCTTGATTTTTTTGTTATTGAGCTGCATGAGCTGCTTGTAAATTTTGAAGATTAATCCTTTGTCAGTTGCTTCATTTGCAAATACTTTCCACCATTCTGAGGATTGTCTTTTTGTCTTGTTTAGGGTTTCCTTTGCTGTGCAAAAGCTTTGAAGTTTCATTAGGTCCCATTTGTTTATTTTTGTTTTTATTTCCATTTCTCTAGGAGGTGGGTCAAAAAGGATCTTGCTGTGATTTATGTCATAGACTGTTGTGCCTATGTTTACCTATAAGAGTTTGATAGTGTCTGGCCTTACATTTAGATCTTTAATCAATTTTGAGTTTATTTCTGTGTATGGTGTTAGGGAGTGTTCTAATTTCATTGTTTTACATGTAGCTGTCCAGTTTTCCCAGCACCACTTATTGAAGAGGCTGTCTTTTCTCCACTGTATATTCTTGCCTCCTTTATCAAAGATAAGGTGACCATATATGCATGAGTTTATCTCTGGGTTTTCGATCCGGTTCCATTGATCTATCTTTCTGTTTTTGTGCCAGTACCATACTGTCTTGATTACTGTAGCTTTGTAGTATAGTCTGAAGTCAGGGAGCCTGATTCCTCCAGCTCTGTTTTTCTTTCTCAAGATTGCTTTGGCTACTCGGGGTCCTTTCTGTTTCCACACAAATTGTGAAATTTTTTGTTCTAGTTCTGTGAAAAATGCCATTGGCAGTTTTATGGGGATTGCATTGAATCTGTAGATTGCTTTGGGTAGTACAGTGATTTTCACAAAAGTGATTCTTCCAATCAAAGAACATGGTATATCTCTCCATCAATTTGTATCATCTTTAATTTCTTTCATCAGTGTCTTATAATTTTCTGCATATAGGTCTTTTGTCTCCTTAGGTAGGTTTATTCCTAGATATTTTACTCTTTTTGTTGCAATGGTAAATAGGAGTGATTTCCTAATTTCACTTTCAGATTTTTCATCATTAGTGTATAGGAATGCAAGAGATTTCTGTGCATTAACTTTTTATCCTGCTACTTTACCAAATTCATTGATTAGCTCTACTAGCTTTCTGGTAGCATCTTTAGGATTCTCTATGTAGAGTATCATTTCATCTGCAAACAGTGACAGCTTTACTTCTTCTTTTCCAATTTGGATTCCTTTTATTTCTTTTTCTTCTCTGATTGCTGTGGCTAAAACTTCCAAAAGTATGTTGCGTAATAGTGGTGAGAGTGGGCAACCTTGTCTTGTTCCTGATCTTAGTGGAAATGGTTTCATTTTTTCACCATTAAGGATGATGTTGGCTGTGGGTTTGTCATATATGGCCTTTATTATGTTGAGGAAAGTTCCTTCTATGCCTACTTTCTGGAGGGTTTTTATCATAAATGGGTGTTGAATTTTGTCAAAAGCTTTCTCTGCATCTATTGAGATGATTATATGGATTTTCTCCTTCAATTTGTTAATATGGTGTATCACGTTGATTGATTTGCATACACTGAAGAATCCTTGCATTCCTGGGATAAACCTCACTTGATCAATAGTGTATGATCCTTTTAATGTGCTGTTGGATTCTGTTTGTTGGTATTTAGTTGAGGATTATTGCATCTATGTTCATCAGTGATATAAGCCTGTAGTTTTCTTCTTTGTGACATATTTGTCTGGTTTTGGTATCAGGGTGATGGTGGCCTCGTAGAATGAGTTTGGGAGTGTTCCTCCTTCTGCTATATTTTGGAAGAGTTTGAGAAGAATAGGTGTTAGCTCTACTCTAAATGTTTGGTAGAATTCACCTGTGAAGCCATCTGGTCCTGGGCTTTTGTTTGTTGGAAGATTTTTAATCACAGTTTCAATTTCAGTGCTTGTGATTGGTCTGTTCATATTTTCTATTTTTTCCTGGTTCAATCTCGGAAGCTTGTGCATTTCTACAAATTTGTCCATTTCTTCCAGGTTATCCATTTTATTGGCATATACTTGCTTGTAGTAATCTCTCATGATCCTTTTTATTTCTGCAGTGTCAGTTGTTACTTCTCCTTTTTCATTTCTAATTCTATTGATTTGAGTCTTCTCCCAATTTTTCTTGATGAGTCTGACTAATGTTCTATCAATTTTGTTTATCTTTTCAAAGAACAAACATTTACTTTTATTGATCTTTGCTATCATTTCCTTCATTTCTTTTTCATTTATTTCTGATCTGATCTTTATGATTTCTTTCCTTCCGTTAACATTGGGTTTTATTTTGTTCTTCTTTCTCTAATTGCTTTAGGAGTAAGGTTATGTTGTTTATTTGAGATGTTTCTTGTTTCTGAAGGTAAGACTGTATTGCTATAAACTTCCCTCTTAGAACTGATCTTGCTGCATCCCATAGGTTTTGGATCATCGTGTTTTCATTGTCATTTGTTTCTAGGTAATTTTTGATTTCCTCTTTGATTTCTGCAGTGATATCATGGTTATTAAGTAGTGTATTGTTTAGCCTCCATGTCTTTGTATTTTTTACAGATCTTTTCCTGTAATTGATATCTAGTCTCATAGCACTGTGGTCAGAAAAGATACTTGATACGATTTCAATATTCTTAAATTTACCAAGGCTTGATTTGTGACCCAAGGTATGATCTATCCTGGAGAATGTTCCATGAGCACTTCAGAAGAAAGTGTATTCTGTTGCTTTTGAATGGAATGTCCTATAAATACCAATTGAGTCCATCTTGTTTAATGTATCATTTAAAGCTTGTGTTTCCTTATTTATTTTCATTTTGGATGATCTGTCCATTGGTGAAAGTGGGGTGTTAAAGTCCTCTACTATGATTGTGTTACTGTCAATTTCCCCTTTTATGGCTGTTAGTATTTGCCTTATGTATTGTGGTGCTCCTATGTTGGGTGCATAAATATTTACACTTGTTATATCTTCTTCTTGGATTGATCCCTTGATCATTATGTAGTGTCCTTCTTTGTCTCTTGGAATAGTCTTTGTTTTAAAATCTATTTTGTCTGATATGATAATTGCTACTCAAGCTTTCATTTGATTTCCTTTTGCATGGAATATCTTTTTCCATCCCCTCACTTTCAGTCTCTATGTGTCCCTAAGTCTGAAGTGGGTCTCCTGTAGACAGCATATATATGGGTCTTGTTTTTGTATCCATTCATCCAGTCTATGTCTTTTGGTTGGAGCATTTAATCCATTTATGTTTAAGGTAATTATCGATATGTATATTCCTTTTACCATTTTCTTAATTGTTTTGGGTTTGTTATTGTAGGTATTTTCCTTCTCTTGTGTTTTCTGCCGGGGAGGTTCCTTTAGCATTTGTTGTAAAGCTGATTTGGTGGTGCTGAACTCTCTCAGCTTTTGCTTGTCTGTAAAGATTTTAATTTCTCCATCAAATCTGAATGAGATCCTTGCTGGGTAGAGTAATCTTGTTTGTAGGTTTTTCCCTTTCATCACTTTAAATATGTCCTGCTACTCCCTTCTGGCTTGCAGAGTTTCTGCTGAAAGCTCAGCTGTTAACCTTATGGGGATTCCCTTGTATGTTATTTGTTTTTTTCCCTTGCTGCTGTTAATAATTTTTCTTTGTATTTAATTTTGATAGCTTGATTAATATGTGTTTTGGCGTGTTTCTCCTTGGAGTTATACTGTATGGGACTCTCTGTGCTTCCTGGACTTCATTAACTATTTCCTTTCCCATATTAGGGAAGTTTTCAACTACAATCTCTTCAAATATTTTCTCAGTCCCTTTCTTTTTCTCTTCTTCTTCTGGGACCCCTATAATTCGAATGTTGGTGCATTTAATGTTGTCCTAGAGGTCTCTGAGACCATCCTCAATTCTTTTCATTCTTTTTTCTTTATTCTGCTCTGCAGTAGTTATTTCCACTGTTTTATCTTCCAGGTCACTTATCCATTCTTCTGCCTCAGTTATTCTGCTATTGATCCCTTCTAGAGAATTTTTAATTTCATTTATGTGTTGTCCATCATTGTTTGTTTGCTCTTTAGTTCTTCTAGGTCCTTGTTAAACGTTTCTTATATTTTCTCCATTGTATTTCCAAGATTTTGGATCATCTTTACCATCATTATTCTGAATTCTTTTTCAGGTATACTGCCTATTTCTTCCTCATTTGTTTGGTTTGTTGGGTTTTTACCTTGCTCCTTCATCTGCTGTGTGTTTATCTGTCTTCTCACTTTGCCTAACTTACTGTGTTTGGGGTCTCCTTCACGCAGGCTGCAGGTTTGTATTTCCCGTTGTTTTAGGTGTTTTAGGTCTGCCCCCAGTGGCTAAGGTTGTTTCATTGGGTTGTGCAGGCTTCCTGGTGGAGAGGACTAGTGCCTGTGTTCTGGTGGATGAGGCTAAATCTTGCTTTCTGGTGGTCAGGTCCACATCTGGTGGTGTGTTTTGGGGTGTCTGTGGTCTTATTATGATTTTAAGCAGCCTCTGTGGTCTTATTATGATTTTAAGCAGCCTCTCTCTGGGTGGGGTTGTGTTCCTGTCTTGCTAGTTGTTTGGGATAGAGTATCCAGCACTGTAGGTTGCTGGTCGTTGAATGGACCTAGGTCTTGGTGTTGAGATGGAGATCTCTGGGAGATTTTCACTGTTTGATATTACATGGAGCTGGGAGGCTTCTTGTGGACCCATGTCCTGAACTTGGCTCTCCCAGCTCAGAGGTACAGCCCTGATACCTGGCTGGAGCACCAAGAGCCTGTCATCCTCACGGCTCAGAATAAAAGGGAGAAAAGAAAGAAAGAAAGAAAGAAGAAGATAAAATAAAATAAAGTAAAATAAAATAGAAGTTATTTAAAAAAAATTATTAATTTTTTTTTAAAAAGTAGTAAAAAAAGACAGAAGGAAAGAAGAGAGCAACCAAACCAAAAAACAAATCCACCAATGATAACAAGCGCTAAAAACTATACTAAAGAAATAAAAATGGACAGACAGAACCCTGGGACAAATGGTAAAACAAAGCTATACAGACAAAATCACACAAAGAAGCATACACATACACATTCACAGAAAGAGAGAAAGGGAAAATATATATATATATCGTTGCTCCCAAAGCCCACCTCCTCAATTTGGGGTGATTCTTTGTCTATTCAGGTATTCCACAGATGCAGGGTACATCAAGTTGATTGTAGAGATTTAATCTGCTGCTCCTGAGGCTGCTGGGAGAGATTTCCCTTTCTCTTCTTTGTTCGCACAGCTCCCGGGGTTCAGCTTGGATTTGGCCCCGCCTCTGTGTGTAGGTCGCCTGAGGGCGCCTGTTCTTCACTCAGACAGGACGGGGTTGAAGGAGCAGCTGATTCGGGGTCTCTGGCTCACTCAGGCCGGGGGGAGGGAGTGGTACGCAGTGTGGGGCCAGCTGCGGCAGCAGAGGCCACTGTGACGTTGCACCAGCCTGAGTCATGCTGTGCGTTCTCCTGGGGAAGTTGTCCCTGGATCATGGGACACTGGCAGTTGCAGGCTGCACAGGCTCCCGGGAGGGGAGGTGTGGATAGTGACCTCTGCTTGCACACAGGCTTCTTGGTGGTGGCAGCAGCAGCCTTAGCATCTCATGCCCATCTCTGGGGTCCGTGCTGATAGCCGCAGCGCAAGTCTCTGGAGCTCCTTTAAGCAGCGCTCTTAATACCCTCTCCTCATGCACTAGGAAACAAAGAGGCAAGAAAAAGTGTCTTGCCTCTTCGGCAGCTCCAGACTTTTTCCCGGACTCCCTGCCGGCTAGCTGTGGCGCACTAGCCCCCTTCAGGCTGTGTTCACACTGCCAACCCCAGTCCTCTCCCTGTGCTCCGACCAAATCCCAAGGCTCAGCTCCCAGCCCACACCCACCCTGGCAGCTGACCAGACAAGCCTCTCGTGCTGGTGAGTGCTGGTCGGCATCGATCCTATGTGCGGGAGTCTCTCCGCTTTGCCCTCCACACCCCTGTGGCTGCGTTCTCCTCCATGGCTCCGAAGCTTCCCCCCTCCGCCACCCACAGTCTCCACCCACGAAGGGCCTTTCTATTGTGTGGAAACCTTCCCTCCTTCAGAGCTCCCACCCACTGGTGCAGGCGCCAACCTTATTCTTTTGTCTTTTTTCTTTTTCCCTACCCAGGTATGTGGGGAGTTTCTTGCCTTTTGGGAGGTCTGCCAGTGTTTAGTAGGTGTTCTGTAGGAGTTGTTCCACATGTAGATGTATTTCTGATGTATTTGTGGGGAGGAAGGTGATCTCCACATCTCACTCTTCCGCTATCTTGAAGCTTTCACCTCAGATTCTTATTAGTTATCTATTTTATATTTATTAGTGTAAATATGTCAATCCCAATCTCCCAATTTATCCCACTACGCCCGCCCACTCCCCCCCCCACACACACTTTACCCCTTGGTGTCCATACGTTTGTTCTCTACATCTGTGTCTGTATTTCTGCCTTGCAAACTGGTTAATCTGTACCATTTTTCTAGATTCCACATATATGCGTTAATATACAATATTTGTTTTTCTCTTTCTGACTTACTTCACTCTGTATGACAGTCTCTAGGTCCATCCACGTCTCTAAAAATGACCCAATTTCTTTCCTTTTTATGGCTGAATAATATTCCATTGTATATATGTACCACATCTTCCTTATCCATTCGTCTATCGATGGGCATTTATGTTGCTTCCATGATCTGGCCATTGTAAATAGTGCTTCAGTGAATATTGTGGTGCATGTGTCTTTTTGAATTATGGTTTTCTCTGGGTATATGCCCAGTAGTAGTATTGCTGGGTCATATGGTAATTATATTTTTAGTTTTTTAAGGAATATCCATACTGTTCTCCATAGTGCCTATATCAATTTAAATTCCCACGAACAGTGCAAAAATATTCCTTTTTCTCCACACCATCTCCAGCATTTGTTGTTTGTAGATTTTCTGATGATACCCATTTTGACCTGTGTGAGGTCATACCTCATTGTAGTTTTGATTTGCATTTCTCTAATAATTAGGAAAGTTGAGCAGCTTTTCATATTCCTCTTTGCCATCTGTATGTCTTCTTTGGAGAAATGTCAATTTAGGTAGTCTTCCCATTTGTTGACTAGGTTTTTTGTTTTTTTAATATTGAGTTGGATGAGCTGTTTACATATTTTAGAGATTAATCCTTTGTCCATTGATTCGTTTGCAAGTATCTTCTCCCATTCTGAGGGTTGCCTTTTCGTTTTGTTTATGGTTTCTCTTGCTGTTCAAAAGCTTTTAAGTTTCATTAGGTCCCATTTGTTTATTTTTGTTTTTATTTCCATTACTCTAGGAGGTGAGTCAAAAAAGATCTTGCTGCAATTTATGTCAAAGAGAATTCTTTCTATGTTTTCCTCTAAGAGTTTTATAGTGTCCAGCCTTACATTTAGGTCTTTAATCTATTTTGAGTTTATTTTTGTGCATGATGTTAGGGAGTGTTCTAATTTCATTCTTTTACATGTAGCTGCCCAGTTTTCCCAACACCACTTACTGAAGAGACTGTCTTTTCTCCATGGTATATCCTTGCCTCCTTTGTCATAGATTAGTTGATCATAGGTGCATGGGTTTATCTCTGGACCTTCTATTCTGTTCCATTGATCTATATTTCTGTTTTTGTGCCAGTACCACATTGTCTTGATTACTGTAGCTTTGTAGTATAGTCTGTAGTCAGGGAGTCTGATTCCTCCAGCTCCACTTTTTCCCCGAAAGATTGCTTTGCCTATTCAGGGTCTTTTGTGTCTCCATACCAATTTTAAGATTTTTTGTTCTAGTTCTGTAAAAAATGCCATTGGTAATTTGAAAGGGATTTCATTGAATCTAGAGATTGCTTTGGGTAGTATAGTCATTTTCACAATATTATTTCTTCAAATCCAAGAGCATGGTATATCTTGCCATCTGTTTGTGTCATCTTTGATTTCTTTCATCAGTGTCTTATAGTTTTCTGAGTACAGGTCTTTTACCTCCTTAGGTAGGTTTATTCCTTGGTATTTTATTCTTTTTGTTACAATGGTGAATGGGATTGTTTCTTTAATTTCTCTTTCTGATGTTTTGTTGTTAGTGTATAGGAATGCAAGAGTTTCTGTGCATTAATTTTGTATCCTGCAATGTTACCAAATTCATTGATTAGCTCTAGTAGTTTTCTGGTGTCATTTTAAGGATTATCTATGTATAGTATCATGTCATCTGCAAACAGTGACGGTTTTACTTCTTTTCCAATTTGTATTCTTTTTATTTCTTTTTCTTCTCTGATTATCATGGCTAGGACTTCCAAAACTATGTTGAATAATAATGGCAAGAGTGGACATCCTTGTCTTGTTCCTGATCTTAGATGAAATGTTTTCAGTTTTTCACAACTGAGAATGATGTTTGCTGTGGCTTTGCTGTATATGGCCTTTATTATGTTGAGGTAGGGTCCCTCTGTGTCCACCTTCTGGAGAGTTTTTATCATAAATACGTGTTGAAACTTGTTGAAAGATTTTTCTGCATCTATTGAGATGATCATATGGTTTTTATTCTTCAATTTGGTAATATGGTGTATTACACTGATTGATTTGCATATTTGGAAGAATCCTTGCATCCCTGGGATAAATCCCACTTGATCATAGTGTATGATCCTTTTAATGTGTTGTTGGATTCTGTTTGCTAGTACTTTGTTGAAAATTTTTGTATCTGTATTCATCAGTGTTATCGTCCTGTAATTTTCTCTTTTTTTTAGTATCTTTGTCTGGTTTTGGTATCAGGGTGATGGTGGCCTTGTAGAATCAGTTTGGGAGTGTTCCTTCCTCTGAAAGTTTTTGGAAGAGTATGAGAAGGATGAGTGTTAGCTCTTCTCTAAATGTTTGATAGAATTCACCTGTGAAGCCATCTTGTCCTGAACCTTTGTTTGTTGGAAGATTTTTAATCACAGTTTCAATTTCATTACTTGTGATTGGTCTGTTCATATTTTCCATTTCTTCCTCATTCAGTCTTGGAAGGTTATATGTTTCTAATAATTTGTCCATTTCTTCCAGTTGATCCATTTTATTTTCATAGAGTTGCTTCTAGTGGTAGCTGATGATGTTTTTTATTTCTGCAGTGTCTGTTGTAACTTCTCCTTTTTCATTCTAATTTGATTGATTTGAGTCCTCTCCCTTTTTTTCTTGTTGAGTCTGGCTAAAGGTTTATCAATTTTGTTTATCTTCTCAAAGAACCAGCTTTTAGTTTTATTGATCTTTGTTATTGTTTTCTTTGGTTCTAGTTCATTTATTTCTGCTCTGATCTTTATGATTTCTTTCCCTTTGCTAACTTTGGGTTTTGTTGTTCTTCTTTCTCTAGTTCCTGTTAGTGTAAGGTTAGATTTTTCATTTGAGATTTTTCTTGTTTCTTGAGGTAGGATTGTATTGCTATAAACTTCCCTCTTAGAACTTTTGCTGCATCCCATAGGTTTTGGGTCGTCATGTTTTCATTGTCATTTGTCTCTAGGTATTTTTTGATTTCCTCTTTAATTTCTTTACTGATCTCTTGGTTATTTAGCAACATATTGTTTAGCCTCCATGTGTTTGTGTTTTTTACATTTTTTTCCCTGTAATTTATTTCTAATCGCATAGCATTGTGGTTGGAAAAGATGTTTGGTATGATTTCAATTTTCTTAAATTTACTGAGGCTTGATTTGTGATCCAAGATGTGATTTATCCTGGAGAATGTTCCGTGTGCACTTGAGAAGAAAGTGTAACCTCCTGTTTTTGGATGGAATGTCTTATAAATATCAATTATATCTATCTGGTCTATTGTGTCATTTAAAGCTTGTGTTTTCTTATTAATTTTCTGTCTGGATGATCTGTTCATTGGTGTATGTGAGGTGTTAAAGTCTCCCACAATTATTGTGTTACTGTCAATTTCCTCTTTTATAGCTGTTAACCTTTGCCTTATGTATTGAGGTGCTCCTATGTTGGGTGCATATATGTTTATAATTGTTATATCTTCTTCTTGGATTGATCCCTTGATCATTATGTAGTGTTTTTCCTTGTCTCTTGTAACATTCTTTATTTTAAAGTCTATTGTATCTGATATGAGAATTGCCACTCCAGTTTTCTTTTGATTTCCATTTTCATGGATTATCTTTCTCCATCCCTTTACTTTCAGTCTGTATGTGTTCCTAGGTCTGAAGTGGGTCTCTTGTAGATAGCATATATATGGGTCTTGATTTTGTATCCATTCAGCAAGTCTGTGTCTTTTGGTTGGAGCATTTAATCCATTCACATTTAAGGTAATTATTGATATGTATGTTTCATTACCATTTTCTTAATTGTTTTGGGTTTGTTTTTGTAGGTCTTTTTTTCTTTTGTGTTTCCCACTTAGTGAAGTTCCTTTAGCATTTGTTGTAAAGCTGGTTTTGCGGTGTTGAATTCTCTTAGCTTTTGTTTGTCTGTAAAGCTTTTGATTTCTCCATTGAATCTGAGTGAGATTCTTGCTGGATAGTGTAATCTTGGTTGTAGGTTCTTCCCTTTCATCACTTTGAATATATTGTGCCACTCCCCTCTGGCTTGTAGAGCTTCTGCTGAGAAATCAGCTGTTAACATTATGGAAGTTTCCTTGTATGTTATTTGTCATTTTTCCCTTGTTGGTTTTAGTAATTTTTCTTTGTCTTTTTTTTTTTTTCGATATGTGGGCCTCTCACTGTTGTGGCCTCTCCCATTGCAGAGCACAGGCTCCAGATGCGCAGGCTCAGCGGCCATGGCTCAAGGGCCCAGCTGCTCCGCAGCATGTGGGATCTTCCTGGACTGGGGCACGAACATGTGTCCGCTGTATCGGCAGGCAGACTCTCAACCACTGTGTCACCAAGGAAGCCTTAATTTTTGTCATTTTGATTACTATGTTCCTTGGCTTATTTGTCTTTGGGTTCATCCTGCCTAGGACTCTCTGTGCTTCCTGGGCTTGGGTGGCTACTTCTTTTCCCATGTTAGGGAAATTTTCGACTATAATCTCTTTAAATATTTTCTTGGGTAATCTAAAAAAAGTGAATCTAGTGAGAAGACTGGCTTGTCTTTAAAGTTAGTATGTTATGAATTGAAAAAAATGCAATATGTTCATTAGAGAGAACTGTAAAATTGCCAAAGAATTCACACACACAAAAGCAAAAACATAGGGAGTTGAGAAAGATGGCAGAAGAGTAAGACATGGAGATCACCTTCCTCCCCACAGACACACCAGAAATACATCTACACGTGGAACTACTCCTAAAAAACACCTACTGAATACTGGCAGAAGACCTCAGACCTCCCAAAAGGCAAGAAACTCCCCACGTACCTGGGTAGGGAAAAAGAAAAAAGAAAAAACAGAGACAAAAGAATAGGGACGGGACCTGCACCAGTGGGAGGGAGCCGTGAAGGAGGAAAGATTTCCACACACTAGGAGCCCCTTCGCGGGCAGAGACTGCAGGTGGCGGAGCTTTGGGGCCGTGGAGGAGAGTGCAGCCACAGGGGTGCGGAGGGCAAAGCGGAGAGATTCCAGCACAGAGGATCGGTGCTGACCAGCACTCACCAGCCCGAGAGGCTTGTCTGCTCCCCCGCCAGGATGGGTGGGGCTGGGAACTGAGGCTCAGGCTTCGGTCGGAGCACAGGGAGAGGACTGGGGTTGGTGGCGTGAACACAGCCTGCAGGGGTTAGTGCGCCATGGCTGGCCGGGAGGGAGTCTGGGGAAAAGTCTGGACCTGCCGAAGAGGCAAGAGACTTTTTCTTTCCTGTTTGTTTCCTGGTGCGCGAGGAGAGGGGATTAAGTGTGCTGCTTAAAGGAGCTCCAGAGACAGACACGAGACGCGGCTAACATCACGGACCCCAGAGACGGGCATGAGACGCTAAGGCTGCTGCTGCTGCCACCAAGAAGCCTGTGTGCAAGCAAGGTCACTATCCACACCTCCCCTCCCAGGAGACTGTGCAGCCCTCCACTGTCAGGGTCCCGAGATCCAGGGACAACTTCCCTGGGAGAACGCACGGGGCACCTCAGGCTGGTGCAACGTCATGTTGGTCTCTGCTGCCGCAGGCCCACGCCGCATCTGCGCCCCTCCCTCCCTCCGGCCTGAGTGAGCCAGAGACCCCAAATCAGCGGCTCCTTTAACCCCGTCCTGCCTGAGCGTAGCACAGACGCCCTCCGGCGACCTACATGCAGAGGCGGGTCTAAATCCAAAGCTGAACCCCGGGAGCTGTGAGAACAAAGAAGAGAAAGGGAAATCTCTCCTAGCAGCCTCAGAAGCAGTGGATTAAATCTCCACAATCAAATTAAATCTCAGATTAAATCTCCACCTGCATCGGTGGAATATCTGAATAGACAACAAATCATCCCAAATTGATGAGGTGGACTTTGGGAAGAAGATATATTATTTTTTCCCCCTTTCCTCTTTTTGTGAGTGTGTATGTGTATGTTTCAGTGTGAGATTTTGTCTGTATAGCTTTCTTTTACCATTTGTCCTAGGGTTCTGTCCGTCTGCTTTTTTTTTTTTTTACTTAAAAAATTTTTTTCTTAATAATTACTTTTTATTTTAATAACTTTATTTTATTTTATCCTCTTTCTTTCTTTCTTTCTTTCTATTTTTTCTCCGTTTATTCTGAGCCCTGCAGATGAAAGGCACTTGTTGCTCCATCCAGGAGTCAGTGCTGTGCCTCTGAGGTGGGAGAGCCAAGTTCAGGACACTGGTCCACAAGAGACCTCCCAGCTCCATGTAATATCAAATGGCAAAAATCACCCATAGATCTCCATCTCAACACCAACACCCAGCTTCACTCAATGACCAGCAAGCTACAGTGCTGGACACCCTATGTCAAACAACTAGCAAGACAGGAACACAACCCCACCCATTAGCAGAGAGGCTGCCTAAAATCATAAGGCCACAGACACCCCAAAACACACCACCAGACATGGACCTGCCCACCAGAAAGACAAGATCCAGCCTCATCCCCAGAACACAGGCACTAGTCTCCTCCACCAGGAAGCCTACACAGCCCACTGAACTGGGGACAAACACCAAAAACAATGGGAACTATGAACTTGCAGCCTGTGAAAAGGAGACCCCAAACACTGTAAGATAAGCAAAATGAGAAGACAGGAAAACACACAGCAGATGAAGGAGCAAGGTAAAAACCCACCAGACCTAACAAATGAAGAGGAAATAGGCAGTCTGCTTGAAAAAGAATTCAGAATAATGATAGCAAAGATGATCCAAAATCTTGGAAATATAATAGAGAAAATGTGAGAAACCTTTAACAAGGACCTAGAAGAACTAAAGGGGAAACAAGCAACGATGAACAACACAATAAATGAAATTTTAAAAACTCTAGAAGGGATCAATAGCAGAATAACAGAGGCAGAAGAACAGATAAGTGACCTGGAAGATAAAATAGTGGAAATAACTACTGCAAAGCAGAATAAAGAAAAAAGAATGAAAAGAACTGAGGACAGTCTCAGTGACCTCTGGGACAACATTAAATGCACCAACTTTCGAATTACAGGGGTCCTAGAAGAAGAAGAGAAAAAGAAAGGGACTGAGAAAGTATTTGAAGAGATTATAGTTGAAAACTTCCCTAATATGAGAAGGGAAATAGTTAATCAAATCCAGGAAGCACAGAGAGTCCCATACAGGATAAATCCAAGGAGAAACACACCAAGACACATATTAATCAAATTATCAAAAAGTAAATACAAAGAAAACATTAAAAGCAACAAGGGAAAAACAACAAATAACACACAAGGGAATCCCCATAAGGTTAACAGCTGATCTTTCAGCAGAAACTCTTCAAGCCAGAAGGGAGTAACAGGACATATTTAAAGTGATGAAGGAGAAAGACCTACAACCAAGATTACTCTACCCAGCAAAGATCTCATTCAGATTTGATGGAGAAATTAAAACCTTTACAGACAAGCAAAAGTGGAGAGAGTTCAGCACCCCCAAACCAGCTTTACAACAAATACTAAAGGAACTTCTCTAGGCAAGAAACACAAGAGAAGGAAGAGACCTACAATAACAAGCCCAAAACAATTAAGGAAATGGGAATATGAACATACATATCGATAATTACCTTAAATGTAAATGGATTAAATGCTCCCACCAAAAGACACACTCTAGCTGAACGGACACAAAAACAAGAACCATATATATGCTGTCTACGAGAGACCCACTTCAGACCTAGGGACACATAGAGACTGAAAGTGAGATAATGGAAAAAGATATTCCATGCAAATGGAAATCTAAAGAAAGCTTGAGTAGGAATTCTCATATCAGAAAAAATAGACTTTAAAATAAAGACTACTACAAGAGACAAAGAAGGAAGCTACATAATGATCAAGGGATCAATCCAAGAAGAAGATATAACAAGTGTTAATATTTATGCACCCAACATAGGAGCACCTCAATACATAAGGCAAATACTAACAGCCATAAAAGGGAAAATCGACAGTAACACAATCATAGTAGGGGACTATAACACCCCACTTTCACCAATGGACAGATCATCCAAAATGAAAATAAATAAGGAAACACAAGCTTTAAATGATATATCAAACAAGATGGACTTAATTGGTATTTATAGGACATTCCATCCAAAAACAACAGAGCACAAGTGTTTGTCAAGTGCTCATGGAACATTCTCCAGGACAGATCATATCTTGGGTCACAAATCAAGCCTTAGTAAATTTAAGAATATTGAAATCATATCAAGTATTTTTTCCGACCACAATGCTATGAGACTAGATATCAATTACAGGAAAAGATCTGTAAAAAATACAAAGACATGGAGGCTAAACAATACACTACTTAATAACGAAGTAATTACTGAAGAAATCCAAGAGGAAATCAAAAAATACCTTGAAACAAATGACAATGAAAACATGACGATCCAAAACCTATGGGATGCAGCAAAAGTAGTTCTAAGAGGGAAGTTTATAGCAATACAATCCTACATTAAGAAATAGGAAACATCTCAAATAAAGAACCTAACCTTGCACCTAAAGCAATTAGAGAAAGACCAAAAAAACCCCAAGGTTAATAGAAGGAAAGAAATCATAAAGATCAGATCAGAAATAAATGAAAAAGAAATGAAGGAAATGATAGCAAAGATCAATAAAACCAAAAGCTTGTTCTTTGAGAAGATAAACAAAATTCATAAACCATTAGCCAGACTCATCAAGAAAAAAAGCGAGAAGACTCAAATCAATAGGTTTAGAAATGAAAAAGGAGAAGTAACAACTGACACTGCAGAAACACAAGGATCAGGAGAGAATACTCCAAGCAGCTCTATGCCAATAAAATGGACAACCTGGAAGAAATGGACAAATTTGTAGAAATGCACAACCTTCCAAGACTGTACCAGGAAGAAATAGAAAATATGAACAGACCAATCACAAGCACTGAAATTGAAACCATGATTAAAAATCTTCCAACAAAAAAAGGCCCAGGACCAGATGGCTTCACAGGTGAATTCTATCAAACATTTAGAGTAGAGCTAACACCTATCCTTCTCAAACTCTTCCAAAATATAGCAGAAGGAGGAACACTCCCAAATTCATTCAACGAGGCCACCATCACCCTGATACCAAAACCAGACAAAGATGTCACAAAGAATGAAAACTACAGGCCAATATCACTGATGAACAGAGATGCAAAAATCCTCAACAATATACCAGCAAACAGAATCCAATAGCACATTAAAAGGATCATACACCATGATCAAGTGGGGTTTATTCCAGGAATGCAAGGACTCTTCAATATATGCAAATCAATCAACGTGATACACCATATAACAAATTGAAGGAGAAAAAACATATGATCATCTCAATAGATGCAGAGAAAGTTTTCGACAAAATTCATCATCCATTTATGATAAAAACCCTCCAGAAAGTAGGCATAGAGGGAACCTACCTCAACATAATAAAGGCCATATATGACAAACCCACAGCCAACATCGTCCTCAATGGTAAAAAACTGAAACCATTTCCACTAAGATCAGGAACAAGACAAGGTTGCCCACTCTCACCACCCTTATTTAACATAGTTTTGGAAGTTTTAGCCACAGTAATCAGAGAAGAAAAATAAATAAAAGGAATCCAAATCAGAAAAGCAGAAGTAAAGCTGTCACTGTTTGCAGATGACATGATACTCTACATAGAGAATCCTAAAGATGCTACCAGAAAACTACTAGAGCTAATCAATGAATTTGGTAAAGTAGCATAATACAAAATTAATGCACAGAAATATCTGGCATTCCTATACACTAATGATGAAAAATCTGAAAGTGAAATTAAGAAAACACTCCCACTTACCTTTGCAACAAAAAGAATAAAATATCTAGGAATAAACCTACCTAAGGAGACAAAAGACCTGTATGCAGAAAATTATAAGACACTGATGAAAGAAATTAAAGATGATACAAATAGATGGAGAGATATACCATATTCTTGTATTGGAAGAATCAACATTGTGAAAAAAACTCTACTACCCAAAGCAATCTACAGATTCAATACAATCCCTATCAAACTACCACTGGCATTTTTCACAGAACTAGAACAAAAAATTTTACAATTTGTATGGAAACACAAAAGACCCCGAGTAGCCAAAGCAATCTTGAGAATGGAAAACGGAGCTGGAGGAATCAGGCTCCCTGACTTCAGACTATACTACAAAGCTACAGTAATCAAGACAGTATGGTACTGGCACAAAAACAGAAAGATAGATCAATGGAACAGGATCGAAAGCCCAGAGATAAACGCACGCATATATGGTCACCTCATCTTTGATAAAGGAGGCAAGAATATACAGTGGAGAAAAGACAGCCTCTTCAATAAGTGGTGCTGGGAAAACTGGACAGCTACATGTAAAAGTATGAAATTAGAACACTCCCTAACACCATACACAAAAATAAACTCAAAATGGATTAAAGACCTAAATGTAAGGCCAGACACTATCAAACTCTCATAGGAAAACATAGGCAGAACACTCTATGACATAAATCACCTTTTTGACCCACTTCCCAGAGAAATGGAAATAAAAACAAAAGTAAACAAATGGGACCTAATGAAACTTCAAAGCTTTTGCACAGCAAAGGAAACCATAAACAAGACCAAAAGACAACCCTCAGAATGTTAGAAAATATTTGCAAATGAAGCAACTGACAAAGGATTAATCTCCAAGGTTTACAAGCAGCTCATGCAGCTCAGTAACAGAAGAACAAACAACCCAATCCAAAAATGGGCAGAAGACTTAAATAGGCATTTCTCCAAAGAAGATATACAGAAGCCCAACAAACACATGAAAGAATGCTGAACATCATTAATCTTTAGAGAAATACAAATCAAAACTACAATGAGATATCATCTCACACCGGTCAGAATGGCCATCATCAAAAAATCTAGAGACAATAAATGCTGGAGTGGGTGTGGAGAAAAGGGAACACTCTTGCACTGTTCGTGGGAATGTAAATTGATAGAGCCACTATGGAGAACAGTATGGAGGTTCCTTAAAAATCTAAAAATAGAACTACCATACGACCCAGCAGTCCCACTACTGGGCATATACCGTGAGAAAACCATAATTCAAAAAGAGTCATGTACCACAATGTTCATTGCAGCTCTCTTTACAATAGCCAGGACATGGAAGCAACCTAAGTGTCCATCATCGGATGAATGGATAAAGTAGATGTGGCACATATATACAATGCAATATTAGCCATAAAAAGAAACGAAGTTGAGATATTTGTAGTGAGGTGGATGGACCTAGAGTCTGTCATACAGAGTGAAGTAAGTCAGAAAGAGAAAAACAGATACCGTATGCTAACACATATATATATGGAATGTAAGAAAAAAAAACTCATGAATAACCTAGGGGTAAGATGGGAATAAAGACACAGACCTACTAGAGAATGGACTTGAGGATACGGGGAGGGGAAGGGTAAGCTGTTTCAAAGTGAGAGAGTGACCCTCTCATATATACACTAACAGACGTAAAATAGAAAGCTAGTGGGAAGCAGCCGCATAGAACAGGGAGATCAGATTGGTGCTTTGTGACCACCTAGAGGGGTTGGATATGGTGGCTGGTAGGGAAGGAGACGCAAGAGGGAAGAGATATGGGAACATATGTATATGTATAACTGATTCACTTTGTTATAAAGCAGAAACTAACACACCATTGTGAAGCAATTATACTCCAATAAAGATGTTAAAAAAAACAAAAAAGGAACTTCTGCCTTTCAAAAATGTCAGTGTCATAAAAGACAAAGAAGAACCAAGGAGATTATAGGAGACTAAAGAGACAAGATAACTAAATGCAATATGTAATTCTAGAACAGATCACCACTGGACATGATTGAGTCAACTGAAAAAAATTGGAGTATAGATTGTAGAAAAATAAGTGTATTTATTAATGTTAAATTTCCTGAAGTTGATGTCTATATTGTGGTTATATAAGAGAACGTACTTATTCTTAAGAAATACACACTGAAATATTTAGAGATTAAAAAAATGTATATGGTATGGGAAATGCATAATCTGGTAACTTAATACCTCAGTACAAATTAGTTTATTAGGTAAACAGCCTGTTTTGGCTAGAGGGGCCCAGGTCTGAAGCATGTGTCAAGAAAGTAGAAGTCCAGGTAGGTTGTTTTGACTGAGACTTTTGTTTGTTTGTTTGTTTTTCTTCAAGTGAAGCTGGGTGTGGCCTAAGTAACTAGGGTGAATCACAAGGTCTGGGGCAGTGAAGGTGAAGATGTATATGGAAGTATAGACCAAGTGCTAAGGAGCTTCGGGTGATATATAGGCAGTGTGTGAGACTGCGTGTGTGTGTGTGTGTGTGTGTGTGTGTGTGTGTGTGTGTGTGTGTGTGTGTGTGTATGTGTTTCACAGTTTTGCCTTAAGCACAATTTGTATCCAGGAGTTGTCATGTGTAACTAAGACAACAGCGCCCAAGTGAAACTTGTGTTTCTCCTTGGATTTGTCTGCTGAAAGACTGTACAATTTATGTAGTGCTTTCATTAAGGGGACCCCATTATAGTTCCTGTTTTAGATTGGGTCATCAATGCATCAGAAGGCCAGTGCTGTATATTACTCACCAGCTAAGAGGATGCTCCCAGTCATGTATTACCATGACAGTAGCTTCTACTCCATGGTGCCCATCTTTCACTTAAGGAAGAATTAAGGGAAGAAATGGCACAAATGGATGTTGTTGCTATAGATAAGGGGCTAGAGTAGCTTTGTGGTCTTAATTTAAAACCTATTATGGAGAAGGGATACTCAGAGGCAGGAAGTAAGAGCTGTTCCACACAGCTAGCTAAACTAAATGGGAATGTGATTCTTAATGACTCTTGAGACAATGCTGAGGACAATAATGGTTGTAATATTTTTGAAGAGCACTGTGTAAATCCATTAAAAGGAGAGAAGAGATTTCTCATTTTCCTGTTTTTGGTGCCAGCAGGATTTCCAGCTGCACGTAATTTCAGGAAGTAATGTGACTATATATTCAGTAATAGTTTGCAAATTTCCTAGGAAATGATGAAATCATTCTGATGGAATTAAAATGGCTATTGAAATATATTTTTTTAAAAAAGGAAAATTTTTATGAGCATTCATCACTTTAATATTTTTTAAAGTTTTTTCCCATTTTTTTGTTGGGGTGTGGTTGATTTACAGTGTTGTGTTAGTTTCAGGTGTACAGTACAGTGATTCAGTTATACATGTATATAAATATATATAATATATATATAATATAAAAAATAGCAAAAACATAATTGAACCCCCAAACTCACCTTTAATCTTTCATTGGATTTTTTTTAAGCACTTTTCTCTGGTTAAAAAAGTCTAAATAATGTTGCATATATTCAATTCAGTGTCTTGTTATTTTGTATTTATATTAAAATGAGCATTTCTAAGTGTTATTTTTTGTAAACATTTGTATGGCTACATATTAGTCTTTTCTGAGATTATGCCACCATTTATATAGTCATATAATTTTTTCTTCTTGTGATAACCCTGTAGAAGACATCTTACATAACACTTTACTCTAGATTCTCACTATTTCTCCATAATGGGATGTTATTCTTGAGCTTCCTGGATCAATGGAAATGAAAAAGTTTGAGGTTGTAGATTATATTGTGAAATTGCCTTCCAGAAAAGTTCTATCAAGTTGCATTCCTAAAAACTATGTGTTTTCGGTCTCACCAGGGTACTCTCCAGCAATTATAATTTTATATCATATTTTAATTATGTAATTATGTTATAATTAGAGGCTAATTTGATAGAGAAAACTATTACTTGCTTCAATTTTCTCTCTGCCTATCTCTCTCTTTCTCTCTCTCTCTCGCTCTCTCTCTCTCTCTCACACACACACACACACACACACACACACACACACACACACACACACATGAATACTTTTACATAGTTTAACAAGGTTCCTTTCTTCTTTTTGTAAACGTCTCTTTAAGTCCTTTATCCATTTATTTGTTGATGTCTTAGTTGTTTTGACCAGTCACCAGAAACTTAGTTTTCCCAAGGACCTGCACACATGAGATGATTTTTAAAAATCCTCGATGCTTAGGAATTTATCAGAAAGACTAAAACCTCTGAGTGAATGCAGCCTCAGGAAAAATGCCACAGCTTGAGCAAGTCACTTTTCTTCTCCACATCTGTATTCAAGTCTGTTAAATAGGCATCAAATGAGATCATCTTAATGACCACTAAACTATGCTCTTGGAGAAGATAAAGCAAAGAGACCTCAGAGTTAGTGGCCTACAAGTTGGAAATACCAGAGAAATGACTCTTATTTTGATATCAGATAGACCTCAAGATCCTTTCCAACAAGATTCCAGCAAAGGAATCTTCCAAGAAAGATTTTATAATTTGATACCCAGATGTCTGCTTTTATCTATTGGTCTATCTTTCTATCTATCATCTATTTAGTGGCCTATCAGTTGGAAATACCAGAGAAATGACTCTTATTTTGGTATCAGATAGACCTCAAGATCCTTTCCAACAAGATTCCAGCAAAGGAATCTTCCAAGAAAGATTTGATAATTTGATACCCAGATGTCTGCTTTTATCTATTGGTCTATCTATCTATCTATCATCTATCTATCTACCTATCTATCCATCCATCTATCTGCCTTTCTTGTCTCTCTTTATTCAGTAACTCCTTGAGCAAGCCTAGTGCAATTAACACCTACTGCTTCCCTCCACAGACAGAGCTGCAGGTGTTGTACACAACAGCCCATGTGACCTCATACCGTTGTTCAGGTTATCTCCCCCATCTCTGTTGCCTTCTCTTCTGAACCCCCTGTTTCTGCTGCTGTACTGCCTCTGATTTTGACTTATACTTCAACTATACTTCTTGTCCTGATCTCTGTAGGGTCTTCTTGTCTGGGTTACTTGGACAGATCTAGAGCTGAAGGGACAGTTCCTGTCCCTCCAGGACCTGACCCCTCAACTGGGGTTTGGCAGCCCAGGCTTCTTCCTTTCCAGCAGGGTGCTGAGGCAGAAATTAGTAGGGGTCATTGTCCTCTCTTGCAATCAAAAGCAGAAAAAGAGATATATCTGGATTCTAATTTCAACAATTATAGTTAAATTAATTGGTCATCAAGAGGAGATTTTCATTTTGAATCATATAAATGACTTTGGAGGAGGAGAAATGTTTTTGTCTATGATTGCAAAGATAGGATAAAGTCTCAAAGTCTTGAGATGTTCTCAGAGGAATGACTGGGTAGCATGTCTGGAAGCCTTTCCTGTTCCATGATTCTTGTCTCTTTATGTTACCCACTTGTCGTGGCATGCCATTTTTGTTTTGTTTTTAGTAGGAATTATCAGAGCTATAGCTTAATAAAACAAGAGCTTTAATGCCTTTGATTATTCAAAATTTTTATTTCAGAGCTTTTGCAGAAATTTTGGCCTCTGGCTAAACAATCATTACTTTGAAGTAACTTTTCTCCCTAGTGGTATGTAAGCTTACATTTGCTGGCTTCTATTTGGACATAAATCCATTTATTTCAAGTTCTCAACACAGCTGAGGTCCTTTATCAATGGCTAATTATCACTCACACTTTGCAGAAACACATTTCCTCTGTATTCATGACATAGCACTTCTGTAATCTTAGCCTCACAGTGAATGTGCCTACAGAGAAGAGTCCATATACCAAATAGATGTAATAAAACTATTCTCTACTAACCTGAAATAATACAAGAGGCTATACCTTATTTTTGGGGTCTTGTTATTAAGTGTGATGTTTCAAGGTTAATGCATCATCTTTATGATTTACAGAAGTTTGGGAATATGAATATATGATAAAGTATGATTTACTGCCTTTAATTAAGAATAGACAGCTGTTTACAATGATCTGGAATCCAACTGTATCATTCAGAATGATTTTTTCCCACCTATCTCTACATGACGCTACAAGTTAGACACTCACAAGATTTTTTAGCTTCAAGCACAGAATAATGAGGATATGAATCAAATCAGGAAGTTCCCAAAGAACACTTACATTTAAGGGGTAAGGAGAAGAGGAGACTTCAAAGGAACGTGAGAATTTGGTGGCAGGAAAATCAAGGAGCGTGTTCCATGGAAATGAAAAAGATAATGTTTCCAAAAGGAGGGAAAAGCCAAATGCTGCTTAGAGGACAAGCAAGGTTAAGGCTAAAATGTGTCTCAATTAAAAAAAATTTTCAAACTATGTTTTTTTTTTTTTACATCTTTATTGGAGTATAATTGCTTTACAATGGTGTGTTAGTTTCTGCTTTATAACAAAGTGAATCAGTTATACATATATATATGTTCCCATATCTCTTCCCTCTTGCATCTCCCTCCCTCCCACCCTCCCTATCCCACCCCTCTAGGTGGTCACAAAGCACCGAGCTGATCTCCCTGTGCTATGCAGCTGCTTCCCTTAAACTATGTTTTAAGGTCAAAAGTAGTACATGATCACTGAAAAAAAAAAATAAAGCAAACTGATGTGTAGCTATAAAAAATATCTTGTATGAGTTTTTAAAAGCTGCTAACTTATCTATAATATATATTAAGTTAAGTGAGACATTTTTATTTCTTATGTACATATTTGTAAAAACAAACAGTGAAACAATAAACAAGGAACCAATGAAATATTTACCTACTGAAACACTTCAGTGTATTCCTTCTTTCATTAACTTTTGAATCACATAGGTATTAGTAAATTTTAAAGCAAATTGAAACAGATATACTTGTATATCAAATTGGTAACATAACAGAGAAAGGATTTATTTCAAGTGACTAATGTATAGTACTAAATATAAATCTTTAATAACATTCATCTAAAGATAAAAGAGTTGTAAAAAATTGTAAAATTCATTCAGTGGTTTTATTAGTAGTTATAATATTAGTGTCATTATTTTAAATTTATTTTATATATGTTGTAAGATAAAGCTAAGAACAGTGTAACGGTAAAGTTAAATTGAAAATAGCTTATATATTTATAATTTAAAAATTACATTTTTTATTTCTGTCCACTGATATGACCTAGAAACAATATCACCTCAGTTGTAATGAGCACCCCTTACAATCAGATCTTGGCCTTTAATATTGATACTATTCACTCCAGAGGGGACCATGGCATCTTAGATAAATGACTTATTTCAGGCTAGGAAAGGTACAACTTGAGACTGGAACAGCTTGTTATGCCAGAGAGCAAGGAAGATTTCTCAGATTAATCGACAAAAGGACACATGGTTAAGCTAGAAAGTGCTCCCATTGGCCAGTCATAACAATTGGAGCATAAAAGTGATTTTGGTTGATTTCTATAGGGTGTATATTGAAAATCCATGCATCTATAACATTTTTTTGGGAGAGGGTGGATAAAACTTTCTTCTTCTATGTAAAGAGCACAGTTACACATACAGTACATGAACAGATATTCAGCAAACCTGTAGTATTCAAATTTTGGGGTAGGGGGCAATTGGAGAACAAGTCTAAAATGTCTGAAGAGGGGATGAAGATGATAAAAGAAAAAAAGTTGGGAAACACTGTGATATACTTCCAAAGTGCCTCCTCTCAAGAAATGTCACAGCGTTTTACACTCCTACCAACAGAGGGAGACTTGTTTCCTTTCTATTTTTAAGTCTCTAATCAAATAAACAAAGTGAAACAAAACACAAAACAGAAAATCTGTCTTTGTTCAAGTCCTTTTTCTTTTCATAGTGATGTTTTGTAGTTATTTTTTTAAAAACATAAGTTCATACTTTTCTTATTCTGTTTTTCCAAGTTCAGATTTTTTTTTGGGGTGGAGGGGATGTTTTCATTTTGAGAGAGGCGTCCAGTTTTAGCCTCTCATCACTGTCTCCTTTCTACAGCAGCAAAAGTGTTTATCCCTCCTTGAAATTGTAACTTTGTCATAGTATCTCGAATCTCTTTGCACCCCTACTCCACCATCTCCCATTTATTATCATGCTCTTGTTTTCTCATCTTTCATTTTTGCCTTATGGATATTCTGCAGGTGTTTCAAAATAGCCAGACCTTGCATTCCTCTAAAACTGGCAAATAATGGCTGCAAAATTCATCTGTCCAATGCAAAGTGTTCATCCAAGATCTGTTCCACCATTGAACTTTCAGATTTGAAGTAGTGTTTTCATTGATACTCATCATCAAACAAGGAAACATCTGTTCCAATAGAGTGCTTGTGAAGAAAGAAGGCAAGCGAGGGTGTTCTTGAATCTTCTTTCTGCCCATTTGTGAGATGAATGGATCTCTCCTTGAATCTACAGTTGGAAGGGGGTGCTGTTGATGTCCTCCTGCTAGGATTCCCAGTCTCTAAATCTTTCCTCCTGTACATCTGTTCTCCTGAGAGAGACCCTGCCTGTGTAGTTTCTTATACTCAGATCCAATGAAGTATATGAAAAGCTACAATTCTTGGCTTGCACTGCTGTGAAGTCTCTGTCTCTGCCCCCACCTCTAAAGTTTTAACCCCAAGACAGCATCAACCAGAAAGCACCAAGGTTCTGCTAGCATCTTCCTCTTTACTTCCTGCCAAGCTGTTTCCTGGGATTTGTATTTCTGTGTAGATATCAGTTGACAATGGCAAGAGAGCATAGGAATGTTGATGGGAAGTAAAGCCCACTCATCTGCCAGTGCTTCAAGAGTGGCCTTGGATTATGGGCCAGAATGTCAGTGTCTTGGGACACTGTTTAGGGGATGGAAAATGTCTTCTTCTTTTAGTCTTTTTGTTTTCACTTTTAGAATTAATTAGTTTTATAAAGTAACATTTGAGGTTGCCATGAACTGAAGCCTGGGTGGATTTATCTTAAACTCTTCGTGCTACATATGGCTATTTCCTCCAAGACTGCAGAATCAGTCTGTCCCTCATTTTTAGTTTTTAGTGCTATGAGTTTCATGCTTCATTTAGGAGAGAAGTTGGAAACAGCTAGATACTATTTCAAGTTGAAAATGATTATGTGATCTTCATAACCAACATTTCTGATGGTTCTATGTTACTTCATTAAACTGATGTACCATAGTTGACTTAATGATTTCCCATTGTGGACCATTTGATGTATTTCCCAATATTTACTATTATTATGAATAGTCCTGTAGTGAACACCTTTGTGCATAAAACTTTTTATAGTCTGTGAACATGGGTAGATGTTCTGACATAGCCTGGTTAAGTCAGGGATTTCTTGTTCTATGATTCCTGTTTCTCCTTCTTCCATAGAAATTCAGCTCTCTTCTCTCAGTCTAAGAGAGAGATTGTATCTTCCAGTCTTCTTTTCTAGTGATTTCCTTTCCATGTGACTAATTTCTGATGAATGGGGTGTAAGTGGAAGTGAAAAGTGCAAACTCTAGGAAGTTTCTTTAAAGGAAAGGGATATATGCTTCTTCCTTATCCTTCTTCCAGTGATTGCTGGAGACCCAATTCCACCTTACACCATGAAGTTGAATAGTGGCCACAAGGTGAGGTGGGAAAAATGGAATCCCATATGGTTTCATGTCAGTGCTGGGCTCCTTACTGACAATAAATACATTTCTATCTTAGTATTATTTTTTGAGTCTTTGTAACTTGCAGTTGTGTGCAATCCTACAGTACACCTGGGGTAACATGAAGGTACTAGGTTTTAATGCGTGATCAGTAGATGGCAAGAGAAAATAGAAATCCTGGAAAGTAAGGTAGGAATGTGCCCTATATAAGCTTGACTATTTCAGAGTTTTTTCCTCTGATTAATCTGGCTTATAAGATCTGCTTAAAGGAACCTCAGGTCAACATGCTGCACCCATCCATGCTTATTTGTTCACCCCTTTAAATGGCACGGAGCAGATACAGTTAGTCCCATTTCTTACATAATAAAACTAAACTTGGTCAAACTGGGACACTGACTAAAATTACAGGTTTTTGTACTAAAGCCCAAACTTTTGGGGTCATAATATCTAAGAATGGAGCCCAAGGAGAAGTATTTTTAATAAATTTACTGACCAATTCTGATGTGCTTCTACTCAATTCTTCTTTATTTTTGAGAGTATTGTTATTTTCCCAGTTATTTGCTCTCACCCTATAAAATTAAGCCACATGAAATGGATCTGGAGAAACATGTGACTTAACCTGATAGCCTCATGTTCGAGGGATGGTGAACTCAAGCATATAAATAATCCTTTGTTTTAAATACCAAAAACTCAGAACCTTCTCTTGACGCAGACTCATTGAGATGTCTCTATGTCTCCCTTATCCATCCCTAGACCTCCCTCAGCAATCCTCATCTGAGGTTACATAAGGGCTACAGCCTTCCTTCCTGTTGAATCAAACTTCCTTCTATCTACCTAAAATAGTAACTGAGGAGCTCTAAAGAAAAGGGGGGTACACGATGATGAGGGATACAGATGCATTTCAATTCACTAGGGTATGTTTTCTCTAGTGAAAACTCTCTCTCTGTTTGAATAATACATGGCACTGAAGTCATTAAATCATCATGTTCCGGGCTTCCCTGGTGGCATAGTGGTTGAGAGTCTGCCTGCTGATACAGGGGACACGGGTTTGTGCCCCGGTCCAGGAGGATCCCACATGCCGCGGAGCGGCTGGGCCCGTGAGCCATGGCCGCTGAGCCTGCGTGTCCGGAGCCTGTGCTCTGCAACGGGAGAGGCCACAACAGTGAGAGGCCCGCGTACAGCAAAAAAAAAAAAAAAAAAAAAAAAAAAAACATCATGTTCCTTGTGTCCCTCTAGGAAGATTAGCCCTGTGAATTGAGAGCCTTTGAATGTTTATTTCCTTGTATTTACAATTTTGGGGTCTCCTGTTAGGGGCACGTTGTGGGTTGCCTTCAAAAAGCAGCTACAATGATTCCCCTTCCTGTATCCCATGCCTCACAAAGTGATGCCATGGTTCCTCTCATTGAGAGGTGGAGCTTATGTCCCCACTGCTGGTGTCTGGACTGGGCTGTGATTCATTGATCACAAGAATGTGGATGAAGTGGTCTGTGCTGGTTAAGAGGCTCAGCTCAAGAGGCCTTGCAAGAATCACTTGTCCACTTGGAAGCCTGCTGTGTTGTGTGAACATGACCAGGCTAGCCTGCCAGATGAAGAGGGAGATGTGGCCATCACCCCAATCCCCCAGCTCACAGCCAGCCAACCTACCTGACCTGCAGTTGAATGTGGATGCCAAGTGAGCCCTGCTGAGGCCCAACCCAAATGACTAACCTGCAAGAATCATGAGCTACATAAATGGCTGTCATTTTAAGCCACTAAATTTGGAGATAGTTAAATTTTCAGCAAAAGCCAGCTGATAGAGGCATCAACATGGCTATAGAACATGATAAAAGGCTCAGGGTGACCACACCAAAGGCACATGGTCTTGCAAAAGTCTCTGACTCTGAGTTAGGGAGGACATTTCAGACATGAGGTGAAATGTCTTCACTGAGAGCCTCTTCTTGCTGTAGCCAAGGTGTCTACCTGTACAATGCAATTTGGTTAAAAAGGTCTTAGTTGTGCATAAGATGGGCTTGAGAATTCTACAGCCTCTGCTGGTCGTCCTGAGCATCCTGTGTCTGTTCCTCATCTACTTTTTGGCCGGAAGGAGACACAGGATTATGGGGGAAAGTGCCCAGGTAATTTTGTCTCTTCTTCCTCCTCCTCCTCCTCCTCCTCGTCCTCGTCCTCCTCACCCTCCTCACCCTACTCTTTCTTCTTCTTGTTCTTCTTCTTGTTCTTCTTCTTCTTGTTGTTCTTTTTGTTCTTGTTCTCCTTCTTGTTCTCCTTCTTCTTCTTGTTCTCCTTCTTCTTCTTCTTCTTCTTCTTCTTCTTCTTCTTCTTCTTCTTCTTCTTCTTCTTCTTCTTCTTCTTCTTCTTCTTCTTCTTCTTCTTCTTCTTCTTCTTCTTCTTCCTCTTCTTCTTCTTCTTCTTCTTCTCCTTCTCCTCCTCCTCCTCCTCCTCCTCCTTCTTCTTCTTCTCCTCCTCCTTCTCCTTTCCCTTCCCCTCCTTCTCTTTCTCCTTCTCCTTCTCCTTCTCCTTCCCCTTCCCCTCCTTCTCCTACTCCTCCTTCTCCTTCTCCTTCTCCTTCTTCTCCTCCTCCTCCTCCTCCTCCTCCTCCTCCTCCTCCTCCTTCTCCTTCTCCTTCTCCTTCTCCTTCTCCTTCTCCTTCTCCTTCTCCTTCTCCTTCTCCTTCTCCTTCTCCTTCTTCTTCTTCTTCTTCTTCTTCTTCTTCTTCTTCTTCTTCTTCTTCTTCTTCTTCTTCTTCTTCTTCTTCTTCTTCTTCTTCTCCTCCTCCTCCTTCCCCCTCCCTTCCTCCTCCTCCTTCTTTTTCTTCTTCTCCTTCTCCTTCAGATACAATTCACATACAATAAAATTCACCATTTTAAAGTGTAATGTTCAGTGGTATATTCACAATGTTGTGCAAATATCTAACTCTATAACATTTCCATCACTCCCAAAAGAAACTCCATACTCATTACCTCAGTGACTTCCTAAACTTTTTTTCAGTTTGCAGAGTTTCCAAGATGAATTTTTTCCTACATAAATTCTTACTGTGCAATCAGAAAATGTGTACATTTGTGAGTCATGTAGGATTTTCATTGAAAAAGTCAAAATTTTTCAAGGAAAACAGAAGTATTTTTTTTCTCAAATAGAAGGAATACGGAAATAAAAGCAATGTGAAGATTAAAAGCGGGTACATGTAAAATAGAAAGTAAAATCCACTCTCACTCCCATTTCCATGGAGACAACTGCTGTTTTCAGTTTAGGGTATATTTTTCTAGGAGAAGAGGATGGTTTTACAGATATTAATGCTCACCTACACATTCCTTCAACTTGTGACACATGAGTTTGGAAATAATTTTCATCATATTCTGCTTAATTTTGTAGACCTCAGAATCTTATTAAAGACTTTGACTCACATAAAGTACCATATATAGGGAGACATTTTGTAGGTAATGAAAATATTAATACATTTGGAAAAATTAAATATAATATTGAAATTTTTTATTATAAAATATTAACTGTATATTGCAGAAAATTTAGAAACTACAGTAAATAAAATAAAAATGACCTTTAATGAGACCCACCCTAAATTAGCCACTGTTATCATCTTGGTGTATTTCATTTAAACATTTATTTTGCACATTTTAATTTAAACTTTAAGAATTGGGATGAGCTTGTAGAAAATTATACATAAAGTATATAAATTATCAACTATATTATTATTAAAATCATGAACTGCTTTGATGTTTCATGGTTCTCATGCATATGTGTGGATATCCTTTATGAAAACCTTGAAGAGGCTGAGAGAACTTGATGATTAGAATGTCTCTATAACAATATTGCTTTATATCACACCTAATAATGAAGTGTTTCTCCCTGAGATAAATTATTTCTGGCTATCTCTGATAAGTAACTCTGATGGATGGTAGCACGACACTATCCTGAGAAATGTCTACAGAAAAAAAGCAATAGATTTTTCAACTTATGCTCATCCATGATTCAAAGGCTGTTTTTATTACAAAGATTTTATATTGTGCTTTAATTTTGTTCCATTTCTGATAATTGTTTCATGTTTATTCCAGTTTTTAAACCCTTATTTTAACAAGAGTATGTTTCAGATCTTCACTGTCTTTGATTGAAAGACAATGAACCAAAAAAATCAATTATAATTGATTATCCTGCATAGTAATATGTTATTTTATGGGCAGATTAACATTGTATATTATTTTTCAAGAATAATGTGCTAGATGGATTCAGGCTTAATACCATATTCATAATTGATCATGTTGAAAAGGGAGAAAGAAAATAATCAACACAGAGTGTCGGTGACAGTTGATAAATTATAGATCACAAAATATTCACTCTTTAATGAAAACTCATAATCTTGTTTTACAATAAAGACATATAACCCTTGAGAGAGGAAACTTATGTCTTGAAAAATTTATCTCTTTTGACACATAACAGTTAATTCCACAATCAGTTCAAAGTGGGGTTCCTCCATGTGTTCAGGTTATTGATAAGTTGAAGCATGCACATATATTTTAAAAAGGATTAAAATGCCAGTTTCTATGATGGTACATTTCAGGATCATTAATGACCCTAACAGGGTGACCACTTCCTATATATGTAATTTCAAAGGAAGTAGAATTATAGAGTCCTGGGAAATAAATATAGATTTGCTTTACCTTGAGTTTCCTGAAGGGTAAAAAATTTTGGAACAAATACAAGCCATATTCATTTTGTGGAGTTTATGAACTAGTTAGCAAATATAACCTGAAGGGAAGCTAAAAATATATGTGGGCTGTTGAGTATGTTTATGCTTGTACTTGTTTTTACTAAAGTTTTTTTTTTTTTTTTTTTTTTTGCCAGGGACCAGAATTTAGTCAACGAACAACACAGACCTCGGTGGTTACTTGCTGTGGATCCTCTGCTATCCTGATAGCTTGCATATGTAGCAGAAGGAAATCTTTCCCTAAGGGTCTGAAGATCTGTAGAACTTTCTGTCTCCTTTTTGTGAGACATCTTGGCTTTTCACCATCAAATAAAAACATAGGTTGTATATATATTTAATTGTACATACATAAAGAAAAGAAAGAGAGAGTGTGAGAAAGAGAAAGAGTTCACTTATACCAATTGTCAATCTGAGCTCAAGGTTTCAGACATGGAGTTTGTTTCTCCATGCTGACAAGTATCTGAGCCATACTTCTGGTGCTTCCCCTCCATCCTGTAAAGTCTTTAGATTACACAGCATAGGTTCTCTGTTGGTTACCCCAATATGCCTTTCATCTCCAGTGTCAGGGAACCTGATACACTACTTTGATCAGTTACAATCTTCTTTTCCATTCTTTCTTTAAGGGAAGTTTATTTGGAAGGCTTTTAGAAAACTTAATTATATTTCCTTTTATCCATCTCAAAGTAAATAGCATTTCATTTACATGACCCATGTGTTCACCATTCTGCCTTGCCTCCTTTGACAGGACATAGGAGGGGGAGAAGGAGAAACACTGCATTAAGTTGTATATTTCATGCAGAAATTTCAAAATGTCCTGACAGATTGCAAAAATAAATGCTAAACAATAACAGTGTTTACACTCAGTAATGAGATAATTTATTAGTAAATAAGTGGGACTTTGCTTTCTCTGTTTTGCAAATGAGGAAACAAAGTCAGAGAAAGGATATTTTCTTTTCCCAAGGTCACACACTCTTTCTCTGACAGAGCCAGGGAAAGAAATACAATTTTTCCATATTTTATCTTCTGCTTAGTCCATTGAGCCTAAAATTTTGTAAGTAAAGATGGATCATAGAGAAGGTAAGTTATGTCATTTTTGGATGATTCAAATTTATCCATGTTGCTCTTCATTCTAGAGTAAAAAAGAATGTAGAACTGACTCATTAGTTTGCATTTGTAGACAAGTGCTTCAGTGATTTTTAATTTTTATCTAAAATGCAGAATGGATCCCTTATTTGAACTTTCATAGGCTGTCTGTATGAGAAAAAGGCTTAGGAACAATGGAATTCATCATAAGGAAAACCCAGAAACAACCTGTGTTTGATGTTCAAAATTTTTACTCCAGATATTCCAGCTTAGATAAAAGAAAATTCTTGCCATGGAATTTTCTTAAAGTAAGACAGAGTTTAATTAGCATTTTGTGCTAGTATTTTTTTCTTTTTGGCCTTTTTCCTTTTACTTCTATTGACTAAGAAAAATCAGGCATCTAGGTATCAGTTAACAGCAAATCTGCATTTTAATGTCGACATTTTCAAAAGGCCAAAAATGTCTAGCCAAGTCCCATTGTTACTGGATTCTGTTTCGGGAAGAAGTCCCTTTAATTTCAAAGGGGATTTTACTTCAAAGCAAAAGAAAGAAAAGGTGGATGAGTATTTTGGGAAAGTGCTTTACTTGTAATGATGATGGCTGAGTCACATTCAACTGTGCCTGTGTTGAAAAGAAAAGAAGAATCATGCAGTGGCAGGCTTGTATTCCACAAAGCATTTTGAACTTGAAAACCAGATTGGAGTGAACTAAAGCGAATATTGTGGTTGAGGAGATAAGAAGAAAAAATCTCGGAAGAGATGTTTTAAGTTATTTGCAGATGGAAAGAGAAGTAAGGTTGGCAGTGAAAACCAAGTTAGTTGATGAGACCAATGAAATTGGAGGTTTAGGAGGCAGGAATGGCTATGACAGGATGTACTTTAAATTCTATAAATATGATGAATAATGTATAACAATGATGAGAGGCCAAGTGTAATTCATTGGAAGTCACATGTCAATCTATTTACAGCTAGCCATGTCCTCGATGCAAGATGTATCACTTAGGATATAGGTTAAACTACTGTAACAAAGGGACCCTAAACACAGTGGCTCAGAAAAGATAGACTGTCTTCAGTAACAGTCCAGAGTGGAGCAGTCTAGGGTGCTCTGTTCAGAGAGGTGTGGTTCTACCAAATCAACATGTGGTTTCCACACTGGACCAAAGATGTCTGCTCTAGATCTAGTCATCTGCAGGCCAGCAGGGATGGAAATAGGCCAGGAAGTTCACCCATATCCCTTTCCTGGGTCATGACCTAAAAGTGGAACCTGCATTAGTTTGCTAGTGTTTCTGAAACAAAGTACCACAGACTGGGTGGTTTAAACAACAGAAATTTATTGTCTCTCAGTTCTGGAGACCAGAAGTCCAAAATCAAGGCATTGGCATGGTTGGCTCCTTCTTACGGCTTTGAGGAAATAAATCTGTTCCAGGCCTTTCTCCTTGCTTATAGAGATGACCATCTTCTCCTATATGTCTTTATGTCATTTTCCCTCTATGCATCACTCGGTGTCCAATTTTCCTCTTTTTATAAGACACCAGTCATATTGGATAAGAACCTACCCTAAGGACCTAATTTTAACTTGATTACCTCTATAAAGACCTTATTTCCAATTAAGATCATATTCTGAGCTACTGGGGATTAGGACTTCAACCTGTGAATTTTGGAGGTGACACAATTCAGCCCACAATGATATGCCTCACTTCTGCTCACATCCTGTTAATAAATTTAGCCAGGTCCACAACAAACTGCAAGGGAGGCTGAGACATGTAGTTATCACCTGAGCAGCTAGATGCCCAGGTAAAATGCAAGAGAAAGGAATTTATGGAAAGCACAGTCTCCGCTAATAAACCATTGTCTTTCACCAACCATGAACTGTCTATGGGCAGGGACCATTTGTTTTGGTCACCACTCGTTTCCTGTACCTACCATGATGATTCATAACTAAGGGGTTTCCCCAATTTTTTGGTGACAGACTAAGAGTTGCGAGCAGCCTGGTGCCCTGATGAGGGTTTAGTGTCTCTCTCTACCCTCAGCTCTCATTGGAAGTTCACATACAAGTGTGCATTTAGATGCCCCCGAAGGCTCAGTCCCATTCTGCGAGGATGCCGCAGGGTTAAGGGAATGTGTGAGACAAAGAGCACATGGAGGGTTTCCACTGCTGTTCCTGCCAGCACTTCTTCCACATTCAGTGTTCCTGACCCACATGGGAGACAAGGCAGAGGAGTTAGTGGGAGTTGTGAAAGTGGTGCTGACTGAGAGGTCACAGGGGCCAAGGTCACAAGCAGTGCAAAATGAGCAGGAAAAACCAGAATGGCTAAGTTTCCATCTTCCTACAGGCTGACATGTTCATATCCTGCCACAGAGGACTCACAGCAACCAAGAGAGAAGAATATTTTCAGAGAAGGGACTGTATCAAACGCTAATGAGAGGTCAAGTAATAGCTCAATCACTTCCTTTGGTTTCAGCAGATGGAGACTTTGGGGAACTTGCTGAGAGACGTTTCCTTGGATGGTGGAAGCAGGAGACAGACTGGGGTCCTTTGAAGATTGACTGGGGTGTAACTTTCTCTGGCACATGTGCTAAAAGTGGGCTTTTTCTGTCCCAGAGACCATGGCAAAAATCAACCTATGGTCTACATGTGTTTCACATACATGTGAATCAATAATAAAATACAGGATAAGCAAAGGAGAGGAAAAGGACAAATGGGAGAGGTTCCATACAAGGTTTGTGCTCATGAAACAGCCTGATTATATATCTAGTAACTTTAGTTTTTCACTTGTAGGTGTGCCAGAGAGTTGGCATCATCCAGGATTAAGATGTGGTTTTTAAATGAAAGCTTTCATTTTGAGACAACTGTAGAATCACATGCAGCTGTAAGAAGAAATACAGAGAGATCTCATGGAAGGATGAGGGTCTTGACAGGTATTGACAATGAAAGGAGAGAGGTGGAAAAGGCAGAGAGTGTCATCGAGTGTTTTTATTAGTGGATCAAGGACTTTAAGCTGGACATGCAGAAAAGTGAAGTGTAGAAGAGTCAGCGAGCAGAGAGTGAGAAAGAGGTGACATGAGAAGGACTGGGTGTTTTGGTGCATCAAGATGGCTGAGCAAATATTCTAGAAGCAGAAAAGGAGGAACTCAAAAAATGGATGACCAAAACCTCAAGTTCTGATTGAAATTTCTGCCCATAATAAGGCATGACTATCGTGCAGGTGGCTGAGGGGGAGGGGAGAATGGTCACTGGAGGCAAGGAGGTCAAGGGACCAAGAGACTAGGAAGTTTGAAGAGTTATCCAGTGGAAGCACCAGTCACCCAAGCCAGAATTTTGGAGGTCATGGTAGGGTCTTCCTTTTCTTTACTTCCTCCATGCAAATTCATTAAGATTTTACCTCCTATTTCTTGCTTCTGATCCATACTTTCCATACCCACCTCCTATGCTCAGTTCTTCTCTCCGCAGGAGTAACCTCACACCTCATCTCCTTGTCTCCAAGCCTCCCCCGACATTCAATATCCACCTAGGCACCAGGGTGATGACCTTCAGCTCATGATCTTCACAACCATGACTCACTTGACAGAGTCCTCGTTTGGCATCTGTTGGTACTGCAGGAGCTTTCCCTATCTCCCCTTGCTTACCACCCGGTAAGGTGGAGCTGCTTGGAGGTGTCCACACATCTGCTTGCCCTTGCCCTTCTCCTTAGTTTGGCCAGTTCTTACTAATCTTCCATCACAGGCCTGTCCTTAGTTGTTGATTGTGTCAAGTACATTCCCTCTTGCTCCCGACAAGATAGAGTCCCCAGTACAGAGCTCCCTGTACTGGAGAGGACCCCTGCATTACATTGGGAATGTGTGCTTATGTGCCCTGAGTAGACTGCAAGATTAGCACAGGCAGAAACCATGTCTCATTCGCAGTGATCTGAACCCAGGTAAAATTACCTTAATTACCTTCTCTCTATACTAGGATCTCTCAGCTTTGACACCACTGACACTTGGGACTGGATCATTCTCTTGTTGGGGGCTGCCCTGTGCATGGTAGGATGTTGAGCAGCATCCCTAGTCTCTATTCACTAAATGTCAGTAGCACCTCCCAGTTGGGGCAGCCCAAATGTCTCCAGCCATTGCCAAATGTCCTGCTGGGGACAAAATCACCCCTGGTTCAGAACCTCTGGTATATACTAGGAATACTCAGGAGGAGGAGATCCCAAAGAAGAAAGAAACAAGCCTGCTCTGAGGTTCACAGCCAAGTTTGTGTGTGAAGGCATCACCTTTGCAGTCTCTACCTTTTCCCCAAGTTGCTAACTGTTGTTTCACATAGACCAACGTGTATTCAAAAACACTTGTTGGATTTTTTTTTATAACAAAATAATCTTTTAAAAAAGTTTCCACTGAAATACTGTGTCAGTAAGTTTGTAATATCCTCAAAATGCCACTGAGAGGAAAATGCACTTGAGAACACATGTGTTAGCACATTTGAAGCTGTGACAGCCCTCAGGATGTAGCACTCACTCTTCGGCAAGGACAAGTCTTCAGTTTCTTTAAAGTGGAGCAAAAGATGCTGCGAGATGTTTCTTTCTTTCTCCTCTTCCTTTTTGACTTAGTGCTTAATTGGAAGAATTATGCCCACTAATTTAGTAATGCAGTGACAGAGTTGCAAATTATTTCAGAGGATTCGTGAAGTTAACACAGTATAAAAAGACACAGCTGGATTGTTTTAGTAAAAGAGATAATTAGTTATGTCCGGACTGCCGTATATCTCTCCTTCTTGTTCTCATTGAAACAAAGATGCTCTATGGTGTCAGCCACCAGCTGGTGTAAAGGGTGAACCCTCTGTCTGATGATGCCCTAAGCTTTTGGCCTTCTCAGCAAATCTTCCCGATTCCATGCAGCCTAGCTAAGTCTCCTCTACCTGCTAAGCGAACTCTCCTTGGAAGGTTATCATGTCAGATAACTGGGAAGAAGGGGTTATCTATGTATGACAGACACTATGTATGACATGAGTGGGAATTCAGGAGTGTGAGGGACTGTATTTTGGAAAATATTTTGAGTTAGGGTGGCCTCCCATTCATTTAGTGATCTGAAAAAGATATGAGGTAAGACCAATGCCCTTCCACCTTTGTAGTGAGAAGGTGTTTTTCTGTCTGTTTGCAAAATTCAGAAATATGGAGCTTTCTTGGCTGCTTGGACTTAGGGGTCAGGACAATAAATTTGGGTTTCCCAAAATGTCTCATGAAGGGACTTCATCTTTGGCATCATTTAAAATCATTTTATTTTATTTTATTATTTTAATTTAATTTTTATTTTATATTGGAGTAGAGTTGATTTACACTGTTGTGTTAGTTTCAGGTGGACAGCAAAGTGATTCAGTTCTACATATACATATATTCATTCTTTTTCAGATTCTTTTCCCATATCGGTTATTACAGAATATTCCTTCTTGATTATCGGTTTTATATATAATAGTGTATATGTGTTAATCTCAGCCTCCTAATTTATCTCCCCTCACCCCACCCACCTTTCCCCTTTGGTAATCATCAGTTTGTTTGTTTTATTTTAATTTTTAAAAATTTAAAAAATTTTTTAATCTTTTGCACTTTAAAGATGCATACTGAAAAGTAACAAGATTACAGTCCCTAATGGGGATGAGATGCATGATGAAAGGGCAGTGCAAAGGCAGCTTAGAAGGAGAGACGCTCTTTACATGGTTTTGTTGTGAAGGTCATCATGGGCGAGGAATCATCTGAGCAGTGCTCAGTGGGAATGGTGCTTGGGCGGGTTTTGAAAGACAAAAGGGAGAGGAAAGCTAACTGGAGAGTCTACTAAGGGATCAAAGGGACCTGGAGGCGTGGAGTTGACTAGATCTGCCACCACCCTGGGTTCGGTGGCTTTTGCGAGTTGTTTGACTTTTGTAGGTTCAGTTTTCTCATCTGTGAAATAAGGAGAGTAAGAGCTGTCCTGTGAGATCCTTGAGATCCTGGCACAACGCTAGCACCCAGCCAGACCGTGCACTCACATCACAAGGGCCCTTGTCTTATGTCACCTCTGCACCATGAAGAGCTCTCAGCTGCAACTTAGAGGCATTGGTTTATTTGAAAACATTTACATGAGGGTTTTTCTATTTGACTGAAGGAGAAGGAGGGTAGTTGGGGCCATTAGGGTATGGAGCGGTGGGAGGGAAGGGGATTGGGGTGGGAGTCGGAACAGCCAGGAGGTGTCTGGGTCCTGCTTGACCAACAGATCATGTCTGAGCCGGAGAGGAGGCTGCGGGCAGAGGGCAGGAGCAGCCCTTCCTGAGATTCTAGAAGACACTGAGCAAGATCCGATGCCCCGCGGGCACAGTACAGTGATGTGCAGGGCTGCATCTTGCCCATACAGTGTTTTTGTTCAAATTAGGTGTCTTGGTTCAAGTTAGGAGAACGTGCCCCTCCTCTGCATGGTCATCATCATACATGGGGCACTGAGCTTAGCAAGCAGAATACAGATGGATTTCACCTCCTACCCCTGTCCCCTTGGCTGGGTGTCATTGTGCAGTCAACAACCTGTACAACTGCACATGGAGGCTCTAGTGTCCCAGCCCACTTGGTGGGACTACAGTTCTGCCTGGGGAATCCCCCCAATAGGTGGGGTGGATATTTTCTAGTTCCTCTTTTGGTATATGGGCACAGAACAATAGTGAGAGGCTTGCAGTCCTTGACCCTTTGAAGAGGCTAGAGCTCCCCTGAGGATGATCCTGCTTGCTCACCTTCATCCATCATCCCCCAAACAGGATGAGCCCAGTGAAGTGAGGCAACTGTCCTGCCTTGGGAAATGAGGTCTGTGTTTGTGTTGCATGTCCCAGGCTGTTGTCCAAAGTGGGTGAAGTGGCACCATGGCCCAACTTGGAAGGGGAAGAGGAACCCCCTTGGGCATGAGTCTACCTGACTGAGAAGACCCCGTGCTGGCCCTTCTCTGGCCTGACAGCAGACATCCTCATCTGTGACACCCTCGTCTGTGACTGGGGTAGTGATAGGAAGCAGAGCCCCTCCTGATGGCTAACAGGGAGGGTTTGGGAGAGAGAGTGCCTCAGCTGTCCATGTGGCCCTGGACTTGCCTTATATCTGCACAGTCACCTACTCTCTATAAACTGAAGTGGGCTTCAAACGTGATTTGATTATTATAAAGTAATGACCTATGCTCATGAGTTAAGCTATAGGAGCTGCTCTTCCTGTTGAAATGTGAGTAGTCAGTTAACCAAATCTCACAGCATGAGAGACGGACAGTACCTCAAGGGTTGCTGGTCACTTTACAGTTTGGGAAACTGAGTCCAGGAGCAATCAGCCTTGTCTTCAGTAACACAGTTAATTAGGGGTAGAATCGAGACGAGGACATGAATGTCTTTTTTTCCCAATTAAGTGTTCTTTCTATAACATTCTCTACCAAAGATTAGGAAAAAAATCCTTCCAAGTCTGATAGATATTTTTGTAGGAGCTTTATTGAGGTATAATTTACATACCATAACATTCACTTGCTTTAAGTGTGTAATTCAATGATTTTTAGTAAATTTACTGACTTGTGCAAATTTTACCACAATTCAATTTTAGAACATTTCCACTAGACCAAAAAGATCATGAAGGCCAATTTGTAGTGAATTTCCATTCCTGTCCCCCCGCCCCAGGCTCTAGGCAACCACTAGTTTGCCATTTCTATAGATTTGCCTTTTTTTAAAAAATTTTTTTTCCTATTAATCTAATCTTGCAATATGTGTTCTTTTCTGTCTGGCTTCGTTCACTTAGCATAATGTTTTTGAGGTTCATCCGTGTTGTAGCCTGTATCAGTACTTCATTCCATTTAAAGAAAAAAAGTTTGTTTATTTATTTACTTTTGGCTGCGTTGGGTCTTTGTTGCTGCATGCGGGCTTTCTCTAGTTGCGTTGAGCGGGAGCTACTCTTCATTGCGGTGCACAGGCTTCTCATAGCGGTGGCTTCCCTTGTTGTGGAGCACGGGCTCTAGGCGCACAGGCCTCAGTAGTTGTGGCACACGGGCTTAGTTGCTCCGCGGCATGTGGGATCTTTCTGGACCAGGGCTTGAACCCGTGTCCCCTGCATTGGCAGGTGGATTCTTAACCACTGCGCCACCAGGGAAGTCCCTTCATTCCTTTTTATTACCAAACAGTATTCACTTGTATGGAATGGCTATACCACATCTTGCATATCTATTCACCAGTCGATGGGCACTTGGATTGTTTTGCCTGTTATTAATAATGCTGCTATGAACATTTGGCACAAGTCTTTGTGTGGATGTATCAATGCATTTTTAAAGGGCATTTGCAAAATGTTTCAAAGAGAGGTCGTTATACTGCTGAAAACAACACCAACACAACATCCTTTTTCCCTCCTCTCCTAGTCCCAGGGTATTACACACTGATAACAGGGAGAAGAGCTGGAAAACCATCAGTGACATAATCAACACCATTAGATCATTGCCAACAGCCTTTATTAGGCTCTAATTCATCCTAATTCCTGGGATGGATAGGAGATATATTTTTCCTATAGACTGAAATTTTTTGCTATTAATTCATACTCTCTTCTCTCTCTCCCTCTAAAAGGAAGATGTTTTTCTCCTTCTCAGTAACAGTGAGAATCTTCATCAGAGATGGTGATAAATGTGCAAGCTTTGGGTTATGTTATCTTCAAAGTCCCCTAAGTGCCCTAGGACCAGCCCCTGAGAGTCCCCCGCATTACCCTCGGCACCACTGACATTGGATTCTTTGCAGTAGAGGGCTGTCTTGTGCACCGTAGGGTGTGTAAGCAGCATTCCAGCCCACGACCCACTGGACGCCAGTGGTAAACCTCCCAGTCATGACAACAAAGACTCCAACATCCCTGGGGGCTGGAGCACAATGATCCCGCTGGAAGGAGATGTTAGGGGATGGGTCTGAGACCACCTCCTGCCCTGCTCTTTCTCTGGAGGGGCTGAGGATTGGTGATCTAGCCAGGCCTCTCCCAGACCCTGGAGGATCCCACAAGGGCGCTGAAGGCTCAGAGACAAGGCGGTCTGTAAACGGGTCCATGTTACCCCATGACTGGAGCAACATTAGCTTCACTATGAAGGGAGACATGCTTGGGCTTGGAGGAGGATGTTATGTGAAACGAGGGGATGAGAACATGACAGCCTGAAGGGGAAATAACTTTTTATTTAACTCTGATGTGAAGTCAACTGCTGCTTGTGTCAAAAATGGTCGCCCACCAGATGGCCACGTCTGCCACTTAGAGAGGAACTGGTGATCTGTGTACCTGGCAAAAGGGAAGAGGGCCACTTTGATCTTTTGCAAAAAAAGAAGAAAAAAAAAAGAGCAGTTTTCCACAGGAAAGATCCTGTGTGTTTTCAAATGACACACTTTTAAAAGGCTTCTGGGCCACTCCCTTGTTTTGGCTTAGGACGGAGCTCTGAATGCTTCCCCCGAAGAGGGGAATTTGGGGATTTTCATTTGTAGGACAATCACCCAAATTTTCAGGGACTGAGAGGTTTCCCAGGACGCAGGACTTTCTGGGCTAATGACAAGACAGTTGGTCACCTTGCTCAGAAGAGGCAGCGTAATGCAGCAAGTCCTACCTGTGACCCTGGCTGGCCCTGTCACCTTGAAGAGCCCTCTCCACCCTGAAGCTGCAGGGTCTTCTCATGAAGAGTGGGTGTGGTGACACATCCCTGCATTCTTGCGGGGCTGGTCCATGGATGGGGTGGGACAGAGGCTGTGAGCAATGAGTCAGTGCAAAGGGTTTTGTCCAGAGTGGAGGGCGATGGAAGGCACATCAGTCCAGCGAACATTCGGGTGCCTACTGTGTGGTCTCGTCCAAATTATCCTACTGAGCTTTTATATACTCTAAATTAAGTTCTTTATCCAACACGTGACTTGGAAATGTTATCTCCTGTCTGTGGGTTATTTTTTCATTCTCTTACTAGGGTATTTCAAAGAGCAGAGGTTCTTAATTTTGCTGAAGTTCAACTTATAATTTTATTTCCTTTATGGATCATGATTTTGGCATGGTATCTAGAAAATCTTTGCCTCACCCAAGGTCACATATTCTCTCCAGTACTCTTCATTAATTCATATAGGTTGCAGTTTCCTTCTGTTGTCATTTTCCTTCTGCTTGAAGAGCTTTAAAATGTTTGGTAGTGCAGGTCTGTTGGTGATGAGTTCTTTCATCCTGTGTATATCTAGAAACATTTTCATCTCCTTCAGTTTGCCTGACACACCCCATGGTTGACTCTCTTGCTGTACAGTTGATGCTGCGTCTTGGAGAGTAACTTGAGGCCCCTGGCAGCCCCTGACATCTCTGTTGGGGTTGATTTATCATCCACTTGCCTGCAGAGCTAGCTCAGAGAGATCCCAGGAAATGGACAGAGGTCAGGAGGTTTGGCAATGGGAGGACCTGGGAAGTACCTGGAGTGCTGACCTTAACCTTTTTGACTGTAAGGCCCTTAGAGAACAGGGTGGCAGCTGTTCTCTAATGGGGGTCCTCTCTCCATAAGTATTTACATGTACTCCACTTGGGCACACAGGTTCAAGGACTCCCTCTGAGAACCATCCATTGTCCCCTGGGTATAGGGATCAAGATAAGGACCCTGACCCAGAGCTTGGGGGCTCTGTGAACTGGGCAGTGTTCCCACATGAGGGACCCCTGAGAGCACAGGAAAGACCAGAGGGGAGAAACTTGAAGAAAGGCACTGTGCTGGAGAAAAGTGTTCCTGCTTTGCCCAGGGTGGGTTCTCCAGGGGCTGAACATGCCCAGGGGAGGCAGGTTTAACATGAAGCCCTAAAATGCTGCATCTTCTGAGTCCCGGAGACACTGCCTGAAACCCTCTAAGGCTCCTGCCTTCCGTCTTGGCTCCTTATTCCCCTGAAGGAATAAGACAATGAAGGCTTGATGTCAGGGGGACTTCCCTGGTAGTCCAGTGGTTGAGACTCCACGCTTCCAGTGTGGTGGGGCACGGGTTCCATCCCTGGTCGGGGAGCTAAGATCCCACCTGCCTCGTGCTGTAGCCAAAAAAAAAGGCTTGATGTCAGGGAGCTGAGCACCTACTGCGTGCTAGATGTGGTGCTGAGCCCTTTTCTTGTTAAAGAGCTTTTAGCTTTTGAAGCCATTGCTTTTCTCTCCAGCCCCCAGGGGGAAAAAATGCCTCCTAGAAATGCAATAGTTTTAGCTGTCCAGTCTAAGGACACTTGACAACAATGCTGGTGGAGTGCATGTGCCTCCAGTTCTCAAGTGGACATAAGTAAGAGCCACATTGTAAATTGCTTCTGGTTGCTATGTAGCAAACACTGATTAGACAGCCAGTGGATGTGCTTCGAGAACCAAAATGCTAAAAATATCATTATTACATTATTATTGAGTGGAAGGTGAATGGTTGCAATGTAGATACTGTACTAAAAAATATAGCCTTCAATGCAGTAGGGGCTTTAAAATTCACTGCAATATTAGGATCAGTCTTCAAATGACTATTTAAAAAAACCAAAACAACCCTACTGATATTTCAAAGCAAAATGTGACCTCTTTCTGAGTCTATTTGAGGTGTACCATAGTTTAGATTTTTTTAAAGAACATTTTAGTAAAGATTTCATCTGAGAAAAGACTACTTAGAATAATTTTGTTTAAATCAATGCTCAGTTCTTAACGTGGAAAATTAATGTTTTTCTTAAGCTGTTAAGTTAAAATGTCAAATTTTGTCTTAACTAATAAATTTAATAATTTTGGTATAAAATAAAATAACTGCTTGTGCTTATGAATATTTGTTTAAACAAGTTAAACAAATAGGATTAAACAAATGGAAGTCACCTAAACAACCAATCAAACTTAGAAACTTAAATAGTTAAATTTCCTTAAGCATTTTAAAACTCTACTCTCGAAATTTAATGTATCTGAAATATTTCATACCTCCCACAGGACAAACTTACAAATCTAGTATGTAAATTCCTTCTAAGCGCTTACTCATCTCTTATAAATATAACAAGTGAATAAGCCAAGTTCTAATAAACTATCAACAACTCTTTACAAACTTAATCAAATTCTCTTCCTTTCACACTGAAACCACAAGTCTACAATCAACTGAAAATTTCAAATCAAACCTCTGGGCCAATATGTCCTATGCTCTGATATGCTGAAATCCTATTGATTTTTCAAGTGATTTAAATGATACAGATTTTTAAAAAAAATGATGATTACATAATTCATTCCTAAATTCAGTACAGAAGTACTAATATTGTGGGTTAGATCTGCCTCATTATCTCTGAATTTTTTTCTTCACCTTCCTGATTACAAAGTTGCTTAACTGTCCCAAGGGAGCTAACTTACCTTTAAGGCTCAGTTCTGGAAAGTGGTTCAAGATCCAGGGTATGTTTGCAGAGTCTGGACCCAGACACAGATCTGGCATCATGTCCAGAACAATGGGCTCATAGGTGATAGGACTTCTCAGAGCATCACTTTTCATGCTTCCTAATGTTTCATGCTGTCTCTTTACCCACTTTTTAAAAATTAGCATCCTAATGATTCATAGCCTTTAATGTCTTGACTTAAATTGATAAGACTCTGCACCATTTAAGTGCTGCACCTGGTTTCTCTTCAGTTGACCACATTCTGCATCCAATGCCAAAGGGTTCATCTCCCTCAGACTGTGGACTTGATGCCATCCTTAATGAAGAACTGCAGCAGAAACCTGGACTCATTTTATTGTGTCTTGCAAGGGCTGTTTTATTATTACACCCTCACAAGCTAACACTCTCCTTTTCCATCTGTCCTTAAGGTTTTCCCATTTGTGGTATTTGGTTTCCTTTGAAGTGATCAAAGCTTTGTTTTCTCTTTGTTACTTGGGTTGAAAGAACTATTTACCAATTAGCCCGTAACACCATGGGTAACATCCAGTTGTTTCTAGAATATACCTCAACACATATCCTATCTCCCTTGACCCCCTACCATTTCTCCATAAAATCTACAAAAGAAAAAAAAAAGGTCTCCATTATTCTGATTAGCACTTCTTTCTGGAACTTTAGTTGGTTGAATGTGGTCCTTTGCAGCCTCTTGGTTGCCTTCACGCTCTATTTGTAGATGAGCCCAAGGACGTTCTCTTTCATAAAGCTGCTCTCTTTTGTGCTATGTTATCCCTATCAACATAGGGAAGAGATTTGGGCTTCTTGCTTTTAAAGATTAAAAATAATAATAATAATTAGACATTGGATTTTATTTTATTCATTTATATTTTGCCATGCCACGCAGCATGTGGGATTTTAGTTCCCCGACCAGGGATGGAACCCATGCCCCTTGCACTGGAAGCGTAGAGTCTTAGACACTGAACTGCCAGGGAACTCCCTGGGCTTCTTGCTTTTAATCTTAAGATTGTCTTCACTTCCAAGAGCATACATTTGGACTTGAGGTAAAATGAACATTTTGATCAAAATATCACCAGTTTAAAGATGAAAAGTGGAAAAGATTATATAGGGGCCTCATCTTCTTCCTCCTAATCAGCTCTATTTTCCCTCCCAAAGTAAAGATTCCTAAAGAGATCTCTTCTCATTACACACATCATTTTCCCCATGAGATTAATGATCACTGCCACCTTTCCTCATAAGTCGTCAAGCAGGAGTAGTCTTTTGGGAACTTCCCAAAGATGTAGTATTGACACCTGAGCAAAGAAATGCGGGGTCACCAACATTCATACTCACTTTTGAATATTTTGTCCTTTTGGAATAAAAGGTCTGTTGTCAGTAGCTTCAGTGCAAGTAATTTTTCCTCTTCAAAAGTCTAGTTGATTGTTGTTAACATCTGTAACCCACTCAGATGGTTAGACTAGACATTTCAAAGTTAGACTACATGAAGAAAGTCTTCTTGCTCCAGTAATAATGTAACCCACCCCATGTCTTCATATTTACAAGCTATCAGCTGGAACAGGGGTGTTCATTCTATATCTATGACCTTGACAACCTAAGAGGTTTATAAAAGAGCAGAAGTTCACCACCTCTTCAAAATTACCATCTGTGAACACAAGTGTTCATGCATGTATATACATATATATGTGCATACATATACATGTATGAAATTTAAATTATGCTTCTTTAATTACATGGAAAAGCAAATACTATCAATATTATATGTATACACCTCCCATATATATACAATAAAAAATACTTAGATTAACTCAGAAGAAAATGATAATAACACCAAAATAGTTAAATTCTATTCCAAATATTCTGCCCATTAGTAGCAATATTTTGACTGCTTATTTTCTGGTGTAATTTTAGGCTTCCTTGACACAGACCCACATGATGTCATCATAATATGGAAACATAATTTTGAAGTAGAAGAAACTAAATTCAGATAAAATATCCTCTCATAAATTTAAAGTGTGGAAATAAAATCACCAAAAAAAGAAAAAGCTAGTCATACTTCAATCCAAATTTAGTAAATCCCAGTGTCTCAAGGAACCCAGTCTGAAAACTCTTGATTTTAGGTTGTCTACCCAGATTCAAATGATATAAAGTAGGAGGCAATCTCTTTTAACTATAAATAATCAGTACCTCTTTTGAGAGATAAAATATTCCAAGAATAATTCTAAAAATGTGTACAAAAATGAGCATGCTTTTGTATCTGTGTAGCACAATTAATAAGTTTCATACCATAAAGAGCATCTTTGTAAACTCAGAATCCCAGGAAATGTGGACAGAGGAGGGCAGGTGGCAGTTATTATTTTTAAGCCCATTTAATAGAGCAGAGCACTGAGGCTCAAGGAGTAATCAAATCAGATCAGGAGTCCTGGGTGTGCTACTCAGATCCTGACTCCTGGTGGCTCTAAACACTATCCAACCTCTTTCTCTTTCCTGCCCCTAAATTTGAACGTATTTATGTAGTGGTCCTGAGAGTAACAGTGAGGATTCATGTGCTCACAGGAGAGCTTGACAGCTCTGTTCCTGGCTCACAAGCAGCTCACTTCACAAGTAGATCTTCTGTCCCCCACTGCATCAGAAACCCCACCCATAGTCACCTAGGAAGTGTTTAAAAACACGGATGTCCCAAACCAAATGACTCTCTGAGGGTGGGGACCAGAAACCAGTATTTTTTTTTTTTTAAATTTTCGGTACACGGGCCTCTCACTGTTGTGGCCTCTCCCATTGCAGAGCACAGGCTCCGGATGCGCAGGCTCAGCGGCCATGGCTCATGGATCCAGCCGCTCCCGTGGCATGTGGGATCTTCCCGGACCAGGGCATGAACCCGTGTCCCCTGCATCGGCAGGCAGACTCTCCACCACTGCGCCACCAGGGAAGCCCGGAACCAGTATTTTTAAAAAACATCTCCAGGTGATTTTAATGTGCAGCCGGGGCTGAGATACCAAATCTGTCCTTGTCATCACACTTCCTCTGATGAATGGAATAACCCTCAGAGGCTCTTTCCTCTTGTCCTGCGTGCTGGGGCTCCAGGATGCAGAGAGGAGTGGGGAGGGGAGTCATCCTATTTTCCCCATGATCCATGCATGCGTGTGTGTGTGTGCATGTGTGTGTGTGTGTGCGTGCGCATATGTGTGTTCACTCTAGCATAATACACTTCACAGCTCTGAGGCCAATGCCATTTATAATACAACTTATCACACTTTATTGATCACAGGATCACCTGCAGATCTTGTTAATGTTCTGAGGCCATGGGTCTAGGTTGGGGTCCAGCAGTTTTGCATTTCTAACCAGCTTCCATGGGACATCAATTGCTCTGAGCCACAAACCATCTTTTAAGGAGTAAGGATGCAGAGCACTTAAAGACTAATCAGTAAATCTTATTTTACACACACAAACACCACTTTTCGTTGATTGTAATATTTTAATTTTTTCCCACATTTCAGTAAATGTGCAATCTTCCAGCTGATGATGTGTTAATGTTTGCTGTTGACCAAGAAACAGCCAACACAGCTGACATTGCCCATGTGCAGGTAGACTTGGTCCTGGCTGTCACACTGATGGTACTTCAATGAGTCATGAGTGTGATTAGGAACTATATTGTTGAGTTCATCTGACGGTCAAAAGATCTCAGAAAATTACATATGATTTGGCATTTAAAGTAAAATTTATTAAATACACAAAAAGGCATGAAAACAGAGTAGCAGGGTATAATGTGTTGTTAGTAAAGCAAACATGGCTTTTTAGTAGAATGGCATAGTCCCCTATTTCTCACAGAGGGACCGCCAAAGGCTTAATGGCAGATTATAATATTGGTTCAAGACATTTGCTGCCCTTCTCTACTGGATCCCTCCCTTCTTCTTGCATCTACTTGTAGGAGGATCTTACTTCATGCCAAATCATGCCACGCTTGACCACGTGACTTCCTTTGGTCAGTGGTGTGTGAGCAGAGTGATGTATGTATTCCTGAACAGAAGACTTAGGAGCCATCACACTGTTCACTTTCCCTCTTCCATGAGAATGGCACGTCCCTGGTAGGGGTCATTCTCTCAGTCTGGTCCCCAGAATGAAGACCTGTGGAGATGAGCTGTCACAGCAACCCGAAAGCACACTGAACCCAGAGAAAACAGAACCTTTGTTGTTGTAAGCCCCTGGGATTTTGGTGGTAGTTTTTACCACATATAACTTATCAAAAGCTAACTAATAGAGGAGCCTAAGAGAAGAAGTAGGTGGAAACAAAGTACTACTGAAATCTATGCAGATGGATTGCCTAGTGCAGGGCCACCAATGCAACCAAAAGTGAGAGAAATTTCCAAATCCCAGAGAATAGAACAAAGGCGTTCAGGTAAGGAGAGAATGGTGTGATCAATTCACGCATCTAATTCACACTGTCATTAAGGCATCCCACTGTAACCTAATTTACAATTTGTTTTTCTCAGTCATTTGAAAACTAAAAGTGCATCTTGCAGTCATGTCGTCTTAGAATCCATGAAACAGTCGCTGTCCCACTTTGAGGCGCCATGTTTCATTTTGTTTCACATGCTGAATCACTTGTGCCCATTTCTCAAGCATTCTGAATTAAAAATCTGTCAGAGGATTTGTTCATTTCAAGGCAATTTAATGAAGAAAAGGACTCTGTGTATGTATATCTTCCAAGTATGGAATAAATAGTGCTGTTTCAAAAGCAAATGTCAAATTGTTCCTGGAGGGAAGATCTAAGGCCTCCCGTTGTTTCCTTGCTTTTGAAGGCATTACTTTGTCTCCAATGCCCCAGAGGAAGCTCTCCCCGCTTTGCAGCTGATGCTCCTTTTTCTTATTTAGATGACAATTCTTTTAAAACAATGGATAAGTTTTTTCGGCTTGAGGGAGGGATAGGTCAAGAGAGTTGCGTCTGCCAACTCACTTTTGTTGTATTTGCTTTCAAACAGGAGGGGACAGCTATTATCATTATGAAATTGTGATCCATATGAGAAAAGAGATACTCAGGGTACACAGGGGCCTGTATAAACTAAGGCACTGTTTGTGCATAGCTCTTACCTATGGGTCGGGGTGGGGGGGGAGAAATTAATCTGAGACCATACTTCTATCTTTCTTTTTCTCTTAATTTTGTCTCTGTATTTTGAAGACAATTTATTCTTGTTTTAGAACCCAAAACTTTTTCACTCACAACCTCCACTCTGTAGTCTCTTCCAAAATACCCTAAGAGCTTCTAGTGAGTTGAATGCGGTTTAGTTGAAATCAACCCACAGGCTACACAAGACTCCACATTTCCCTCTGAGATGAAAGGCAAGGCAAAGAGAACTATAATTATATTTCCTTTCGGCTCCCTATCTCCTCCTTTATTCCTATTTTTTTTAAAAGAAGAGACAAAGATCTTAATAGAAGTGCTTCTACCCTCACATACCTGTTGGAAACTCTTTAAATTCCAAGAATTAACTTTCGAGGATTTTTAGGTCAAAGATAAGGGTCAGCCAGACTTGGTGAGTGACAGCAAAATAACTGGATGCCAGAGGGGATTAGTTGAGCCATACGTATTAGGGATACACTGCAGAAGTGATTGGATATAAACCATCTGTACAGCTCCAACTTGACTTGCCCAAGTTGATACAGTCAGTCATCCTTAAGCTGCCTATAGGGTGAAGAGTCAAATAAAGTTCTGAAAAGCAGCTGCTGTGTTTGGACAGTGCAAACAGCCAATTTAGAGCATGCAGGCAGAGAACTCCGGTTAAGCCTGCAAATCTGGATCGGGCACGCACATACCCACTTATCTGTGTGATCCTTCAGCAAGAAACCATTAAGTCTCTGGTCTCTCTTAGTTCATCTGCAGTATGAAGGGGCAGACAGAGATGATCCCTTGACCCCCTTTGAATGCTGACCACCCTGTGATTCTGCTCCATCCTCATCCTGTGGGACCCTTGACAGCCTTCAACAGGCTCTCCACGTGCCCAGCACTGCGGAATCGCCTGGAGCATGCCACATTAAGCTTGACAGGATACATAAAGCATCCGCCAGCCAAGCGCTGTTGGTCCAGTTGCTGTCATTCTGCAAAGTCTAATCCAGAGTGCCACACGATTGTGAGAAACCGTGGATAAGGACTTCATCTTTTTTTTTTTTTTTTTTGGGTTTTGTTTTTGGGGTTTTTTTGCAGTACGCGGGCCTCTCACTGTTGTGGCCCCTCCCGTTGCGGAGCACAGGCTCCGGACGCGCAGGCTCAGCGGCCATGGGTCACGGGCCCAGCCGCTCCGTGGCATGTGGGATCTTCCCGAACCGGGGCACGAACCCGCGTCCCCTGCATCGGCAGGCGGACTCTCAACCACTGCGCCACCAGGGAAGCCCAGGACTTCATCTTTAACAGCACGCGCTGCACTTGGCAGGAGAAGTTTGCCCTTGCTTCGGCTCCAGCACTGTTTGCTCAAATGCAGACCCTCTCCAGAGACCTCTCTTTCAGACTTGATTGTTGGTAAGGAGTTCTGACAGTGTCTCTTGCGAAGTTGCTGGAAAGGAGTAGCCCAGGGGTTACTGAGCACACGGGAAATGCTCGGTTCTTAATTGTCTGGGAAGACAGTCAAGGAATAAATTACCAGGTTCTGATATGTCTGAAGTATCACTGCCATTTGGCTACTTCGCTTGCAAGAGACAATTGGCAGGTCAGCAAATGTTTGCAGCCATGTTTCAGGGCATTGCAATCTCCCCAAGGGAAAGCCTTTCATCTGAAGGGCGATTTGTAGAAATTGAGTGTCTCATATTTCCAACAGGCTGGAAAAAATTCCTGGCTACTAAGATGCTTTTATGTTACTTGGCCTTTTTTTTAAAAAAAAATCAGCTTTATTGAGGTATAACTGACACATAAAAATTGTAAGATTTTTAAAGTGTACATCATGATTTGATACATGTATACATTGTGAAAAGCTTCCCCATAGAGTGATACTTGGCTTTTTAAAATAAGGACAAAGGGGGGAAATGCAGACACATTTATAAACACTGTATAAAATGCAACTAATTCTATATTGCCCTCCTTTTCCATAATGTTCTCATCTAAGCTTTTGGATGCTATCATCTACAAAGCAAATTTTCTTTTAAATGTGTATACCTGTCAAGACTATACATTTCCCAATATTACAATTGATGATATCGATATTCCAATGCTTCCTAATGTGGTCCTACTTCCCGACTTCACCTTACAATCATTTGTTGATGGGCCCCCTGGAGCTTAGGTGATGGGAACCTGAAATGAATGGGCAGAATCTCTGCTTTTAGGATGTTCACTGGTGTCAAGTGGACCTGCACCAGAACAGATCACTAAATGCAATGCAGTGAGTTCACACCTTAGAGGATCATAGGGAAGCTTCACTGAGATAGACCATGGGTTGAATTGTCAAGAATGATCACAGATCTTTAAGGAAAGATTCCTGAAAGAGTGTAAGGACACATGAAGGAACGGAGGAGAGAAATGGTGTGGTTTATGCAGAGAAAGTTCAGTTCAGCTGCTGCAAGAAAGTGCAAGAAGTCATTGGAGGGAAGCCTAAAGAGCAAGGTGTGGATCAGATCATAGAAGGCTGTGTTGCCACTTGAAGGAGGTTATTTCTCATTCTTAACATTATCTTATTTCAAAAACAGCCCTTCTACTTTTTAGCAATTTTAATCCTTTCCACTTCTTAAACTAAAGATTTAATCCTTTAATCTTCTAGGGATGTGGGTCTCAACTTCTGCTGCACAACTTCAAGGGTCACTTGAAGAGCTTTCTAGAATCTTGATGCTCAGCTGCATCCAATACTATTTAATTGGGATGCAGGCATCAGTACTTTTAAAGCCTTCTGGGTGGTTACGATGTTCAGCCTGGGTTGAGAACCACATTACTGCTATTTAAGGAAGGTAAGAAAGGTACATTCTAGGCACTCACCTTTGAAATTCACATCCCTTCCTAAGCAATGGTCCTTTGTCACTTTTTGCATCAAGGTTTACAGCATCTGTCAAAGTCACACATAAATTTATAAGTAACTAAAGGAATGGAAATTTCATATGACATCTTTGTTAAAGCTCTCAAACATCTTCCTAGGAAATATTCTCCCAGAAATGGCAGGCATACATAGCAACTTTAGCCCTGATAAGATTTCACGGGTCACCACAGTCTGCACTCAATTCAGAGCCTGAAATCCCAGGTTCCTGCCTCTCTCACCACTTCCTGATGACTCACTGCCCCATCGTGTGTGAGCAAATGTTTCTATTCTGCCCTTAGAATCTAGACCCTTTTTGTGTAACACGTTTGGCTCTAAAGTCAAGTCATTGATTTTAAATAAGCAAAGGAGAATTAAAACAGTTCTCTGCAGAGTGGCTGCATCCTGGATAGCCAAAACTTCAAAAATTTTTGGTCTGCTTCGTTGTTTTGTATATTTTCAATAGTCATGAAACTTTGCAAGGTGGGTTTGGGAACAACCAAATCTAGATTTTTCTGAGCCACTTCTAGCAAATAAGATGAGCTTTCTCTTACAAAACCTGAGTGATGTTCTTGCGGGATCAGTAGATTAGGGGTTGAGTCCTCAGTCTGACCACTAGGCTACACAGCTTGGTGTTCGCATCTCAGAGACCCCTTCCTTATCTGTAGCTGAACTTTACCCCCTTGAACTGCTAGGATAACTAAATGTGATGGTTTATGTAGAATGTTAAACGCTAGTCTCTTGGACCCTAAAATGTCAGTGTCCTTCTCAGGCAGGAATGAGATTACTTAGGTCTCAGTTCTACTGGAGTTAGAGTTGACATTTCTGAAAAATGCCTTAGCTGCAACTCAAAGACACACATGTTTATTGGAGAGCTATCCTATCTCAGGTGCCGTGCTAGGCTCAGATAAACAGAGATAATGGAAGAGCATCTCTGCCCCCAAGTATCTTAAGATAATCATGGTTAATGTTTGTTTAATGTCCACACTGTAGAAAGTACTACACAGTTGTTAAAAATAATGATAGAGAGCCTTATTAGATGGCTTGAAGGGATTTCTCCTAGATGTTATAGTGTCAGAAAAACAAGATTCAGAAAAGGCACAGCAGATATTTTATTTTTTAAAAAAACAAACCCTCCCCTGGAGATGCACATTTACATCATGAGTGTATGTCTCCAAAGGCATGGGCAGGAACCTATGGGTAAATATAGGCATATGGAAGGATACAGGTGTCAACATAGCTCACCTGGTCGTGGGAGTGGGGTGATGGGGGGAGCTGGGGAGGAGGTGGTAGCAGTGGTGAAAACAGCATGTAGGGTAAGATCTCATTCAGGTAAAAGTATGTGTATGTATGGCTTCATAAAGAGATGCATTCATCTTTTGTTGTTGAAAAAGACATAGGTTCTTTAATTTAACATGGGAGATTGTTACATGCTGAATTGTCTCTCCCAAAAAAGAAACATTGAAGTCCTCAGCTTCAGATTATGACTTCACTTAGAACTAGAGTCATTGCAGACATACGAGGTCATCTGAGTAGAGTGGACTCCTAATCCAGTATGACCCCTGTCCTTATACGAAGATGGCCATGTGAAGACAGACTCACTGGGGAGCATCGCATGAATGACGCTAGCACAACAAAAGAGCTCCAAGGACTGGCAACCAGCAGAAGCTGGGGGGGGGGCGAGGAAGTGTCCTCCCTTAGAGCCTTTGGAAGGATCATGGCCCAGCTCACACTTTGATTTGGGACTTCTGGCCTCCAGAACTATGAGAGAATAAATTTCTCTTGTTTTCAGCCACAAAGTTTGTGGCACTTGGTTACAGCAGCCCTGGAAAATTCATACAGACACAATTCTTGATTCTGTTTTATAACCTGACCTTTTTCATTTAACAAAATATTGTGAACATCTTTCCATGTCATTCAAGTTTCTGCTACAATATCCAAGATTAAGTTTTACCTGTACTCTGAAAATATGGCTGCATTTCATGTCCTGTGAAGTGAACTGTGGGCCTTTCTGCTCCAGTTGGGTCCTCAAGGGCAGCTTGGGGATTTGGGGAGGGATCCTTTTCACCGATGCGTAAGTAGAAGGCTGGGACCCCGTCCTATTCCTACTGCCTGACTGTTGTCATTTCTTCTTTGCCTTGTTGAGTGCAGGGCACACTCCAGACCTTGTACCAGATGCTGGGAATACCTGTGCCTGAGGTGTGTCCTGGCATGTGGACTCTTGGGAGACCTGGGCAGAGTGCTGTGGTCCAAGCCTGGCCCAGGAGCCCAGGACCTGCTAGAAATCACAGGGCCTGGCAGGGGTCTGTGCGGACAGACCTGGACCTGCTGACGTCCCAGGGGCTCAGAGGCTCTCCCTTCCCCAGAGGAACCCCTGAAGACCAGAAGTAAGTTTCCTGCTAGTCTGGTTAGATGGATTCTCAGAATCAAAATTATATTTATTTATATAAAATTAAGAATGAATGATCATAGTAGAGCTTTCTATGGTACAAGATGTTCAGTACCATACTTTGTTCTTTATGTTAATTAACTTATTTAAACCTCACCACTTCCTAATGCCCTAGCTACTGTTGCCACCCTCATTTTACTGATGTAAAACTGAAGCAGAGAGAGGTGAAGCCACTTGCCCAAGGTCACAGAGCTAACAAGAGGATGGGGTTTGAATGCAGGCAGCTCGGCTCCCAGGGGCTGGATCGTGACCCCTGGATGACACAACCCCAAGACTCTCGGACACTCCAGTGCTGAGCAAGTACCCGTTCGTTCTGAAGGTGTCACGATCATTACCTCCTTGACTGCGTGTGGTTTCTTCTGAAATATGAGCTTGTGAACTGAGACTCATTTTGGCTACTGTATATTTCACAACATTCTGGCCTTTCTGAGATGATAACATAGTTTTGGTGTTTTACGTTTACATTTTAAAGCTCTAGAAATAACCAAAAGAAAAAAAAAGAAAACATGGAATAATCTGATTCCTTTAAAAAGGTATAGAATACTTTTATTCTAGAGGAAATCAGACCCAAAAGCCTATTCAGGAAATGGTCATGCAAAGAAGAGGACATGGGCTTGAGGAGTTCAGGTGAGACATGAAGAAGGACTTCCCGTAGGGGCAGGGCAGGCCCAAAGGTGACTAAGTAGAACCCCACCTCTGGCCCCAGTGGAGTTCAGGTGGACACAGTCTCGAGGCCATCTGGTCTCCGGATGACGACTCTGGCTGGGGTGTCCCCCGGGCCAGCCAGGCCTTTGCATCAGCTAAGCTAACCAGATGCTCTTGGGAGCAGCTCTTGTTTCGAGGGCCAGTTGAGCCTGTTGACATTACTACTTTTCTTAATAGGTAAGGAGTTAAAGTAGAATCATTGAGATGATCCTTCCACGTGCCTGAGTGAGATGGTTCACGTGTATGAGGAGAGACACAGGTTGTAATGATTCTTCTAGGTGAAGGGGAGTCAGGCTATGCAAGCATTTAAACGGCCAGATTTAAAAGTTAATGACATACTCAGAAGCCAATCGAGGGAAGAGAGGGGAAGGCAGTGGGGCTGCAGCAATTTGATGGAGGCTGGAGGCAAGCCCCTTACACAGCCATCGGGAGGAGAGGATCGTCTGCAAACCGCACGGACGCCCGCTCTTTGTCAGCTCCAGCAACACCCACCCGAGAGCCACAACTCTGTCTTCTTGTTCAGGAGTTTCTGCCCTTCCCCAGCTCTCCTCATTCGGAAGAGTTTTCCTGGTTTTGGTTGCAGCGTGTCAATTGTTATCCCTTTTGCCCCATCGGTTTCCAGATAAAAATCATTCCCCCTTTCCCCAAAGGATGTTTTTTATAAGTAGGAATCCTTTTCCTTGACAACACAACATTTAGTTCCAGCATTAGAAGGAAAAGAAAAAGCTATTGCCTTTAAAAGTGTTTTGAAGTCACGGATGAGGTAGATGCGAGTTCTAATACGCATACCTTTTAGTCTCTGGCTAATGTGCTCTTGAGTGATGGGAAGACAGGTCTCCGATGCCTGGAGATGGAGCAGCTGATAGATCCAGGGTTCTAAAGGGATGCTTGGCTGGGTTCTGGGGGCCTCTCTTTGACCTGCTCTGAGGCTCAAATTTTCAGGTCAGTTTCAGCAAGATCAGGACATATTGTGTGGGTAGGACCTCTCCTACCCCATCAGGATGCCCACCCAGGAGAAATCAGCTTAATATGGGCATCTGTTTTTTTTTTTTTAATTATAGTTGCTTTACAATGTTGTGTTAGTTTCTGCTGTGCAGCAAAGTGAATCAGTTCCACTCTTTTTTAGATTCCCTTCCCATTTAGGTCACCACAGATCACTGAGCAGAGTTCCCTGTGCTATACAGTACGTTCGCATTAGTTATCTATTTTACACATAGTAGTGTATATATGTCGATCCCCATCTCCCAATTCATCCCACCCTGACTTCCCTCCTTGGTAACCATAAGTTTGTTCTCTACCTCTGTGACTCTATTTCTGCTTTGCAAATAAGCTCATCTGTACCATTTTTCTAGACTCCACATAGAAGTGATGCTCTACGATATTGAGCATCTGATTTTGCAGGGAAAAGAGCAGAGTGGGGGATGTCTGTAAACTGGATATTGTGTTGTTAAAAGTAGTGCTCATTTCCAAACCTTCCAGAAGCCAGCAAGCCCAGCCCACTGCACCTGGGCAAGAGGATGATGAGTTAGTGCAACTCACAGGAACTGGCCTGTCTTTCATCCCTGAAGACCGTCATTAGTCAGAGGAGCTCGGCCATGGTCTGATTGTTTGTGTCCCCCTATAATTGGTATGTTGAAGTCCTAACTCCCAAGTCATGGTATTAGGAGGTAGGGACTTTGGGAGATGCTTAAATCATGAGGTTGGAGCCACAGGAATGGGATTAATGCCTCATAAAAGAGAACCCTTTCTGCCCCATGAAGACACAAGGAAAGTCTGTGACCTGAAAGAGGACCCCTACCCAACCGCACTGGTGCCCTGATCTCAAACATTCAGCCTTCAGAACTGTGCAGAATGGATTTTGTGATTTATAGTATGTTTGAAAGTATTTTTTTATACTTGTCTGATGGACTAAGACAAGCTCCCAGCACCCCCTAAAGATGGGCACCTGCCCTGTGCCAGGGACTGTTCAAGGCACTTGAATGAGAGGCGAGTTCTTGTCCTCAAGGGGCTTCTACTCTAGTGCAGGAGAGAAATAAGGCAAAAACGCATCGAGAAGATACATTCACAAGACGGCTCATTCCTTCCACACGTGCCAGGTGCCCTCTGTGCATATGGGAGATGCCACGTAAGGAAGAGAAAGGCTGCATTCTAGAGGAAAGGCTAGATCATGCAGGTTAGGAGTGAAATAAATGTTGTGAGGAGGTTATGAACCCAAGGGAGAGTCAGCAGGATGAGGATGGTCAGAGCACTGGAGTGGACAGGTGTGCAGGTTGGAATCACAGGCTCAGGATGCCTTGATGAGAAGTGAGATGCAAGTAAAGACTTGAAGGAGGAGGGAGTGAGCGTGTGGGTATCCAAGGAAGAGCATCCCAGGCAGAGAGAATGTTCTGGGGTCAAGGTCCTGGAGATTGTCTGCTGTATCTAAGGAACACCAGGGACCAGTGTGGTCAGAGAGGTCCACATAAAGGGCAGAGCAGAAGGTCTGGTCAGTGAGGGAAAGTGAGCAGATCCTGTAAGGCTGGTGGACTGTGGTGAGGGTTTGCCTTTTATTCTGAGTGCAAGGTGGAGATGGAGTGTGGTCCAGAGCAAAGAAATGGCATGTTTCAGGTTACATATGAAGAGGATCACTCAGGTTGCTGTTGAGATTAGGGAACAAGGGTGGAAGCATTTCAGAGGTGATTACAGCATCCAGGCCAGAGGTGACGGTGCTGGGGGCCAAGGTGGTCTCAGAGGAGGCTGTGAGAAAGGGAGCTTTAACAAGATTTGCTTGAGGGGTGTGAAAGGGAGGCCTTAAGAATGACTCAGAGGTTTAAGAATGGGGGGCTGGACGGATGAAGTTGCCACCAAGTGAGATGGAGAATTTGGCAATAAAGTTCAACTTTGAAGATTGCGTTGGGTCTCCAAGTGAAGATATTGAGCTGGCAGATACACAAGTCTGCGATTCAGGAAAGTGGCCTAGACTAAAATATGGATTTGGGGAGTCACAGCACATGGATGGTTAGTTGTATGTGTCCACTTGGCTAGGCTATAGTACCCTGTAATTTAATCAAACACTAATCTAGGTATTGCTCTGAAAGTATTTTATACACATAGTTAGATGTAGATGTGGTCAAATCTGTTGACCTGAAGTCGAGGAGATTACCCTCAACAATGTAGGTGGACCTCACCCAATCAGTTGAAGGCCTGAAGGGCGAAACTGAAGTTTTCTACAGAAGAAGGAATTCTGCCCCAAGACAGCAGCATCAGCTTCTGTCTGAGGGTCAAATAATTTTTTTCGGTAAGATGAGATGATTCATAGCAGGTTTCTATGCTGATGGGGATGATCTCAGAGAAATGGGGGAGATCCATAATGTATTTAGGAGAGAAAGGGGGCCTTGCTAGAGCAACACCCTTGAGTAGGGCAGAGGGGATGGGAAACACAAAAGGTTGACCTTTGATGTAGCTAATCGTGGGTTTCTCTCAAGCAGTGTTTGTCAACCTTGCACCTGCATCAGAATTCCCCAAGGGCTTGTTCAAACAGAGTTCTGTGATGTGGCCTGTGAATCTGCATTTCTTGCAAGTTCCCAGAGCCCCTGATGCTGCTGGTCCAGGGCCACACTCTGAGAACCACGGACTTTGGTGAGCAGATGGAAGGCAGAATATGTAAACACAGATGCTTGGAAGAAGAGAGATGGCGTGGGGACAGTCTGAACATCTTCCTCAGAGTGCTTCCAGTTTCCTAGTCAAGTAGAAAGCCAGGTCACTAGCTGAAAGTGGGAAGAGTAGATAAGGTTTTGGGAATTTGAGGAAAGAGGAAAAGCTGGTGAAGCAGTCATTCAGGAGAAATGGGAAAGTGAGTAAACCAGGGTCAATAGATCACATGCTTGACATTACTAAAGGTCCACCCGAGGTTATTCATCGTGAATTTCAAATGAGATCAGTCAGCATGTGTTTTTCTCCAGCTACATTCAATTGACAGAGAAGGATTTCCAGGTAGTGGTTTTGCCATGCAAGGATGACAATGCATGAAGCCAAGAGAGTCAAGGATATGGGCAAAGAAAAATTGTAATGATCACCCGAGGAATGGGAGCTGAGTAAGGAGAGAGAGAGGGAGGAAAGGTGAAAGGGCTCAGGCATTGTGGAAGAGAGGAATTCAAGGAACTAAGCAAGAGTCCACAGGCTGGACTATAGATGTATTGAAATTGCCCAGAATAAAGGAGAGTGGCATCGGGAGAGTGACACTGACTTAGGAAATCATACCTGCTAGAAATGAGAGAGAAAGTTGGCAGCCTCATTAGGGTTAGTGGGTAATATAGTCTGGGGACATGAGATTCAAACCTGGGACCTTTAGGGAGGAGAGAGAGGGATGGTGAGTGTCGTGAATGCAACACAACATAGCAGTGACATAGGGAGAGTGGCTGGGACAGGGGCAGAATAGGACGGTCAAGGCAAATCCTCTGAGCAAGTGACATCTGGGCTGAGTCCTGTAGAAGCCAGCCCAGTGGAGACTGCAGGTGGAACATTCCAGATAGAGAGAGTACACTGGCTCCTAGGAAGAATGTAACTGGTGTGTGCGGGAAACACAAGGATGGATGGACGTGTTGGATGGTATTGAACCAAGAGGGTCCTGGTAGCAGATGCAGTCAGAGATGGTGCAGGAGAGAGATCATGCTCGTGCACCCCAGGAAAGAGGGTGGATTTGATTCTAATAAAAAGTGGAAGCCAATGCAGGATGATGTGGAAGTGAGGGAGCCATGTGATCTGTTTATGTTGGTTTACCCTGGCTGCCGCCAAGAGGTGGGCTGTGAGGGGACGACAGTAGAAGAAGAGAGACCGGTCAGGAGGTCTATTGAAGACCAAGACCCTGTGAGATGGTGTTCACTATGTGCCCCTCAGCAACCCCAGGAGACTGGGAAATATTATTTCCCCCATTTTACAGCTGTGGAAATGAAGGCACAGATTTAACCCAGCCAATAAGGGGCAGAGGTAAGGGTCAAGCCCTGGTGGTCTGTGTCTAGATGTGAGGCTCAGAGCCAGGTGCGATGTTCCATCTGTTGGGCAAGAGATCTGGATGGCTCAGACGCAGGAAGAAGTAGGAGAATTGGTGAGGAGAGAGCAGGATCAGGATATATTTTTGAGATGGAACTGGCAGATATGAATTACACATGAACTGCAGAGAGAGAATGAAGGATTGCTTCTAGATTTGAGGTCTTGGTGACTCTGTGGGTGGATAATACCATTTGCCAAGATGGGAAGAACAATGAAAGGAGCAAGTTTGGGGGAGAAAATAATAAGCTTTGAATATGATAAGGTATGCATGCCTTCCAGAAACTTCTGTGGATCTGTGACATAGGGAGTCGGATATGCTCATTGAAGCTGTGGAGAGGCTGAGGCTGGAGAGACGGATGTATAGATCGTGTATAGATGTATAGACGGATGTATAGATGTATAGATGGACCTATGGAAAAGAGGAGACTGTACATGAAAGATAAAGAAGACGGGGATTGAGTCTGGGACTCTCCAGCCTCAGTGTCAACGAGAGGGGATTTCAGTGAAAGACTAAGGGGGAGTAGCCAGGGATGTGCGAGGAAACCAAGGCAGGGTTCTGTGAGCTCTCAGCTCTGACCAGACTGTAACTAACCACCCCACCCCAAGGACTTGCTAACCCTCTCTCTCTCTGTGTTTTAACCTCTGCCGATATTGTGCACTTCTTCAGCTGAACTCATGGCATTCCTTCCCTGGCTATTTCGTGAATTTGGGAACAGACAAGGAGTGACCCTTGATCTGAGTCAACCCTCTAAGACAGGATTTGCTGGGACAGAAGAGGAACTCAGGCTTACCCAGATAAATGTATCAACAGAGTGGTCCAAGGTCTAGCCCACATTGGGAACACCAGCCTGATTTTGTATTTGGCTGATGGTTGTGTATGGGGACACCACAGGCTGGGGGATGGATATGGATCTGTGATCACAGCCTTATCAGGGGTTATGAGACTTGTCCAACCAAGGTGGCTCCTGGGATCCTTTGGGGGATTGAGAACTGGACCAGGTAGAGCTACAATGTGGGAAATCCTACATCATGGGCTGTTTTCTGTTAATTGTTTTGCATCCTGCCTTCTTTCAACATCTCTGTTTTTTTTTCTGTAAGGAAATCTCCAAGAAGGAGGGCCTGAAGTCTGTCTTAGTCTGATCTTCAGCCAGCTTCAAATTTTTTTTAAAAAGAGTAAAATTAAAAAGTAAAACATTCTCAACCACTCTTTCCCACATGTTTGGTTTCACACAGTAACTGATTTTGAATCTAAAGTAAGCATTTGTAAACATTTATTTAACACCTTTTTGCATTAAAAATATTGAACACCTACATAGTCAGGTTTATCTAGGATTCTTGAAGGTTTTCACCAGAGAAATTGAAATATTCCACTATGTTCCTTTTCTAGATGGATGATAATGATTTACTCTAAAAAATGCATTATAAGATCTTTGGCTTTTGTGCTGTATTCCTGTATAAAGCTTAACTATTTTATTTGGAGATGATGAAGAATAAATCTGAAAGGCCAAGTAGCATCCAACTGTGAATAACTCATCCGCATGTGATCACAGAGCACCAGAAAACAAGAAAGGCAATTCAGATAAAATATTAATAGAATGAGAAGAAAACGTATTTCTCATTGCCTTAGGCCACCTATCTGTGTATTTGACACACTGATGCTTTTGTCTTAGTGTAATCTAGTCTATGTCCTTGTGGGACATGAAAACACAGTTTTAACGATATGCTGTAAATTTATCCTGGGAGCACTGATGTGAGGACTTGCTGTAGAATTAGGTACTGGATCATTTATTCTTGTATTAGATCTTCCATTATTTTCATCTCTGTATGTCTTGCTGTCATGTTTCTGCCACCATGATGAAGGGGCTCTTCAAAGCTTTCCATGCCATCTGGCAATCCAGCAAAGGATGGGTTGTTTCCTGCATCTGGAAGCCCCTCCCAAATGGTGGGACCCTAAAAATCAAGTGTGGGTGTGATATCCCCATGCCTGTGGAGAAGTAGCAGTTGAAATATTGATCGGGAATGGGCTATTTTTTTTTTTTTGATACATCACTGACTACTTCTGTTGTATGTGTGCAGGTTTGGCTGGCCTTTATTCATACCTACTTTGTGCTACAGTTGTATTTGGCACTTAAAATATGTGATTTTAATTAAATTATTCCACTTAATTCCATCTCAACTGAGGGGGCATATATTATCTGAGATTCATAAAAAAGCAATAAATTTGTCTGTGTTAATATAAGAAAAAGTGATAGTCAAAGTTCAATGCTGTTTTAAGCCTCATGACCAACACTTCACTTATTTTTTATTTTAATTAATTATATACTATTTTTATTATTTTAAAAGCTATATATACTCATTGTAGGGAAAATTTAGTGGTATGAAAAGTAAAATTAATGTTGTGTTTCTGCCACCCAGAGACAACCACTGTTAACTCATTTATATGTGAACTTTTAGCCTTTCTCTAGACATGTTTGTGTATGTATGTTATTTTAACCTATTTAGCTTCATGCTATAAATAAATTTTATATTCTACTTTTCATCACTTGATATTGTATTGTGAGCATGTTCCCATGTTATTAAATTTTCCCCAGACACAGTTTTTATAAGTAAGCTCATGGCTATATCATGATTTATTTAACCTTTCCCTTGCTAGTGGCTGTTCAGGGGGGTGCTCCTTTCTTAACTGAATTTTTAAAAGATGCCATAAAAAATTTTTTTGCATAAATCTCAGTTGAAATCTCTGGTTCTTTCTTTAGGTCTGGCTTCTAAAACTGGGATCACTTGGTCCTGGGCCATCTGCTCCTGTTTGATACATCAGGAGAAATTGTTTCCCATACAGATGTTTCTCTGAGTTAGGACAGAGAGGGTGTGAATGATCTGGAGGGGGTCATTGATCAGGGATAATGGATCCATGATCACAACCTTATAAGGGGTTATGAGACCCATTCAACCAAGGTAGTCTTCTTTGAGGTTGACAATGAACATACACATTAGTAAATACTTTCTAATTCTTAAATTTGTCTTTTCCTTATCAGAAATTCTTCCTGGACCCAAGTGATAAGCTGACTGACTATGCATCTTAGTTTTGTTGGAAGTGCGAATTTTGTCTTTATAGGTGGTCTTTACATACCTGTATTTAATACCTGTGTTTAAATAAGATGCTGGGAGCAGCTCAAAAAGGCTAGCCAGAAGTTATTTTAACCTTAAAAACCCCAATCCTATCAGGGCATTTTAAACTGAAAGATACTTTCAAAGGTGCCCTTTGAAATTTCTATAGAACTAAGTGTTTTCCTAAAAAGCAATGAAAAATATTGGAACAAATACGAGAAGTAAGTCCTAACAGGGGGCAAAAAGTAATTGCCGCACTTTTATGAGGATTTCAGATGCATAAGTGATTTATAATCCTTCCCAGAATTAGGGTAAAATAATGATGAATTTTGCATTTCAAAACCCAACTTTGTCTCCCATAGACTATCACCCCTCTTCTCCCAGGGCCCCTTGTCATCCTTCTGCAGTCTGACTGTTAAACACATGACCTTTTAATTTATTTTTGAGTAGCATCCCTGTGGAAATCTAGGGAGGATAAAGGCTAGGAGGTCGTTTCGATTCTCTCTTCAATCTTTTGTGTCCTCTCTTTTATCCTCCCTAAATTGTGAAATAATTAGATTCTTACATTATTTTCCTTTTCGAATTTCTACAAACATTCATTTTTATTTTCCATATTGTTTTACTAGCTAAACAATGCCACTCTAGATTGGTTAAGAGCACACAGCAGTTCATTAGAAAATCATCTGTTTCATGTTTATTTCCTACTCCTTTGTTCCTGGCGGAGTCCAATGTCCCATCGCTGTGGTTTTGATGGATTTAATTATCTGTTGTACCCCGGGCTCCCCGTACTATCTCTCTTCCTGTGATTCCCTTTGTTCCCCTGATTCTCACTTTCCTCCCCTCTCTGCCCCTTGGCAGAGCAGGATTTCAGATGTTGGTGCACATCTGGTGCACTTATAGACAATCCCTTCTGATTGTTTCTTTTTCTAGATTTTCGTTGGGATTCATGGAGTCATGGAATGAATGCTGGCATTGCTGTTTTCTCTCATACATAATATTTCTAACACCCCCGTTTTGTGACTTTCTCAATTCTACTTCTTCAGTTTATTTTAAATCCTACAAAACTAATTCTCCAAAGGTTAAGCTTAAACAAGGTTTTGATATGGGCATTATTGAGGAAGAGTAAAAGTGAATTTAAACTCATGCTTCAGCGGCTACCTTCTATTATCACAAATCCACATATATTTTCCTCTGAAGTGGCAGTGTATAAAGAGGCTTTCTGGAATATTATCTTTTATTATCTTGGCATGTATTTGTAGAAGAGAATTCCATTGAGAAATGGCATTGGGACATGTTTTTTCTTTCTTTCTGATAGGAATTCCCCAAAGAGAATTCTTTCTGTTTCCAATTTAGGCAAAGCTTCTCATCCCAGAGGAAATATTTCCAGCATAAGGTTAGAGACAAGGAACTCTTACAAATTGCAAATCATTCTCAATGGCCAGAAGGGTGTTTTTGAAAGAGATCCTCTTCCCAAGTGGTGTGAAGTTTGAAGTTTCTCACCCTTTCCTTTCTTAATTCTACCAAGTAGGTGTCAAGCCCAGATTTGTTAGCAGCTTTTATGCTATCTTTTAAAAATGAGGAACGGAAAGGAAAAGATTCAGATCATTTCGAACTTTCACACAGAAACCTAATTTGGAAAAACCAAAGTTCCCAGGACAACATACCAGCTCTGTGTTGCAACGTACACACACACTTACGCAGGTAGTAACACAAATGGTGTCTTTGTTTTGGGTCGGGTAAGATGCATTACCAACGATATAATTTAATTGGAAATGCTGTGAAATCTAACATATTTTTATCCTCTGTGAAGCTGGTGATATAAACTAGGTTTTAGTAATCGTAATAATCCAAGATTGGGGTCCTTTGGCTCTTCTGAAAGAATAAGAGGTACAATATCTTGTTTTGTGCCTTTATGTGTAGAAATTCCTTTCAATAGATATTTTGCTTCTTAGGGTTCTTTTATTTTGTGGGCTGTGTAGGCAGGGGTGGTAACAGTGAAACGAGTGTTGGGTAGGCTAGAGATCCACCCTTGGCAGCTTCAGCTTGCTCGGTAAGTGTGGAAGGAATTTAGACAGGATATTCTTCTATCATTAGCAACGTGAGGCTGAAGAAAGGGTCTCACATTCTCAAAATAGAAGAGAGGGATGTGGTGCTTTGGAGAACTCTTCTGGCTCTTTGAGGGCTCTGAGCATTCAGGAAAATCATGGTGGGTAGTGCAAGCCTCGAGGGGACTCACATGCACCAGCCTAAAGACAGTATCCCTTAAAATCCTCCAGGCTCCTATTGCTGCATCTCTTCAGAGAAGTACATGGGACTAGCTCCAGGATTTGGGGATTTTGTTAGATATCAGGGTTCTGGAAAACTGTTCAGTGGAGCTCCACAAAAAGCTGGGTAAAGTAGGCTTCATGAACGAAAACTGTCTGGAGCCAAACTAAATGTCCAGATGTGGTCTGAACATTTATGCTTGGTTTTATTGCAGTGATTACTGGGCTGTTTAGTAACAGAGTAATAACTACTGTCTCAGTTCTTGTGTTTGATGACACACACACATCATCAGAGAACAGGCACAGAGAGTCATAACCCACTGAATAACTGAGCAAAGGTACTAAACATCTATATAAAATAAATTTCAAAAGGCAGATAGAGTTTAGAGAAAATGATAAATAGCCCTTGTTTAAACTAAATGCATAGGAAAGAAGAAAATTATCAAAATTATTTTACAAATGTATTAACACAATTTCCTCTATCCTTCTGAACCTTTGAAGTAGCATAGAGATTTAAGTCTTACATTTTATCATTTGTATAAAGGAAGGATAAATCCCCATTTTCCTTCATCAAACTATAGAGATTTTTCTTTCTGTTATTAAAGTACATCAATCAAGACCATCTTCTTGATTTAGGTCACTTACCAGTTAATATCTGACTCTTAACTAGAATCCTTTCTCTCATCCAACTCCAGAGAAAGTCTAAAATGAATATAAAGTAATTTTAAAAAGCATATGTTGTGCTAGTCTTTCAGAAGATTATTAATTCCTCAGGTGAAGGTGTACTTTCTCCTCAATTTGGCCACAACCTTCTCAGAGTGGCAATGTTAATTTATTTGGGTTAACATTTTTCCATAATGAAAGATAAACCATTTATAAAGAAGCCATTGCCTTTTGTGTGTTAACCTTCTGTCCTTTGATTTTGTTATACTCTCTTATTGGTTCCAGAAGTTATTTTGTAGATTCTTTGGAATCTTCTGCATAGACAGTCATATCGTCTACTAATAAAGGTGGCTTTATTTCTTCTTGTCCAATCTGTATAATTTTATATATTTTTCTTGTCTTATTGCACTACTTAGAATTTCTCGAATGACATAAGACTGGTGAGAGAGAACATCTTGCCTTTTCCCCAGCTTAAGAGGAAAGTATCTAACTATAAAACTTTTAGGGCTTCCCTGGTGGCACAGTGGTTGAGAGTCTGCCTGCCGATGCAGGGGATACGGGTTCCTGCCCCCGTCCGGGAAGATCCCACATGCTGCAGAGCAACCGGGCCCATGAGCCATGGCCACTGAGCCTGTGTGTCCGGAGCCTGTGCTCTGCAACAGGAGAGGCCACAACAGTAAGAGGCACACATACTGAAAAAAAAAAAAAACTCTTAAAGGAAAACATAGGCAGAACACTCTTTGACATAAATTGCAGCAAGATCTTTTTCAATCCACCTCTTACAGTAATGAAAATAAAAACAAAATAAACAAATGGGACCTAATTAGACTTAAAAGTTTTTGCACAGCAAAGGAAACCATAAACAAAATGAAAAGACAGCACTCAGAATGGAAGAAAATATTTGCAAATGAAGCAACTGAAAAGGGATTAATCTCCAAAATATACAAACAGCTCATGCAGCTCAATATCAAAAAAACAAACAATCCAATCCAACAATGGGTGGAAGATCTAAATAGACATTTCTCCAAATAAGACATACAGGTGGCCAAAAAGCACATGAAAAGATGCTCAACATCACTAATTATTAGAGAAATGCAAATCAAAACTACAATGAGGTATCACCTCACACCAGTCAGAATGGCCATCATCAAAAAATCTACAAACAATAAATGCTGGAGAGGATGTGGAGAAAAAGGAACCCTCCTACACTGTTGGTGGGAATGTAAATTTGTACAGCCACTATGGAGAACAGTATGGGGGTTCCTTAGAAAATTAAAAATAGAGCTACCATATGATCCAGAAATCCCACTCCTGGGCATATATCTGGAGAAAACTGTAATTCAAAAAGATACATTCACCCCAGTGTTCATTGCAGCACTATTTACAATAGCCAGGACATGGAAGCAACCTAAATGTCCATCAACAGAGGAATGGATAAAGAAGATGTGCTACATATATATAATGAAATATTACTCAGCCATAAAAAAGTATGAAATAATACCATTTGCAGCAACATGGATGGACCTAGAGATTATCATACTGAGTGAAGTAAATCAGAAAGACAAATATCAATATCTTATGATAACACTTATATGCAGAAACTAAAAAGGGGGTACAGATAAACTTATCTACAAAACAGAAATAGAGTTACAGATGTAGAAAATAAACTTATGGTTACCGGGGGTAAGGGATGGGGGAGGGATAAAATGGGAGGTTGGGATTGACATGTACACTGTACTATGTAGAAAATTGATAACTAATAAAGACCTACTGTATAGCACAGGGAACTCTGCTCAATACTCTGTAATGATCCCTATATGGGAAAGGAATCTAAAGAATAGTGGATATATGTATATATATAACTGATTCACTTTGCTGTACACCTGGTACTAACACAACATTGTAAATCAACTATACTCCATAAAAATTTTTTAAAAATAGGAAAGCATCTAGTCTCTATATGATGTTAGCTACTGGTTTTTGGAGATGTTTTAGATAAAGTTGAGAAAGTTCCTGTCTTTTTTCAGTGTGCTGAGAGTTTTTGCCATGACTGGGTGCTGAATTTTCTTAATGCTTTCTGCATCAATTGACATGATTATATTATTTTTCTTCTTTAACTTGTTGACATGATGAATTACAAGGATGGAATGTTGAAACAGCTTTGCATGTTTCCTAAAACATTTCCCACTTCATTTTAATGTATAATTATTTTTATACATTGTTGGATTCTATTTTCTAATATTTTTGAGGATTTTAAAGTCTGTGTCCATGAGAGATATTAGTCTGTAGTTTTCCTTTCTTGTAATGTCTTTGTCTGGTTTTGACATCATGGTAATGCTGCCCTCATAGCATGAGTTAGGTACTGTTTCCTCTACTTCTATCTTCTAGAAGAGTTTGTAGAGAATTGGTATTATTTCTTCCTTGAGTGTTTGGTAGCATTCACCAGTGAACACATCTGGGTCTGGTGCTTTCTATTTTGGAAGGTTATTAATTATTAATTTAATTTCTTCAATAAATATAAGCCTATTTAAAAAACTTCTCATATAAATTTTGGTAGTTTTTGTTTTTTAAGGAATTGTTCTTGAAAAACATTTCATCTAAGTTATAAAATTTGTGGACATAGAATTATTCACAGTATTCTTTTGTTAATTTTAATGCCTGTGGGTTCAAGAGTGATGACTCCTCTTTCATTTCTGATATTGATAATTTGTGTCTTCTTTCTTTTGTGTCAGTATTGTGAAAGGTTTATTGAGTTTATTGATTTTTTTCAACGATCCAGCTTTTGGTTCCATTAATTTTCTTTAAACCATTTATAAGAAAGAAGGAAGTAAAAGGCAATAGAATTGAGTAAAGGGAACTGAACGTTGGTTTACAGCTGCACTCTGGTGAAGCCGAGCATGCAGTCTAAATCTTATGCCAGGTATAATGAACCGTGGTAAACTACCACTTTTATTATTTTTTTAACATCTTTATTGGAGTATAATTGCCTTACAATGGTGTCTTAGTTTCTGATGTATAACAAAGTGAATCAGTTATACATATACATATGTTCCCATAACTCTTCCCTCTTGCATCTCTCTCCCTCCCACCCTCCCTATCCCACCCCTCTAGGTGGTCACAAAGCACCAAGCTGATCTCCTTATGCTATGCAGCTGCTTCCCACTAGCTATCTATTTTATGTTTTGTAGTGTATATATGTCCATGCCACTCTATCACTTTGTCACAGCTTACCTTTCCCCCTCCCCATATCCTCAAGTCCATTCTCTAGTAGGTCTGTGTCTTTATTCCCATCTTACCCCTAGGTTCTTCATGACATTCTTTTTTTCTTAGATTCCATATATATATGTGTTAGCATACGGTATTTGTCTTTCTCTTTCTGACTTACTTCACTCTGTATGACAGATTCTAGGTCCATCCACCTCACTACAAATAACTCAATTTCATTTCTTTTTATGGTTGAGTAATATTCCATTGTATATATGTGACACAACTTTATCCATTCATCCAATTATGGACACTTAGGTTGCTTCCATCTCCTGGCTATTGTAAATAGAGCTGCAATGAACATTTTGGTACATGACTGTTTTTGAATTATGGCTTTCTCAGAGTATATGCCCATTAGTGGGATTGCTGGGTCATATGGTAGTTCTATTTTTAGTTTTTTAAGGAACCTCCATGCTGTTCTCCATAGTGGCTGTACCAATTCACATTCCCACCAGCAGCGCAAGAGTGTTCCCTTTTCTCCACAACCTCTCCAGCATTTATTGTTTGTAGATTTTTTGATGATGGCCATTCTGACTGGTGTGAGATGATATCTCATTGTAGTTTTGATTTGCATTTCTCTAATGATTAATGATGTTAAGCATTCTTTCATGTGTTTTTTGGAAATCTGTATACCTTCGTTGGAGAAATGTTTATTTAGGTCTTCTGCGCATTTTGGATTGGGTTGTTTGTTTTTTTGTTATTGAGTTGCATGAGCTGCTTGTAAGTTTTGGAGATTCATCCTTTGTCAACTGCTTCATTTGCAAATATTTTCGAACATTCTGAGGGTTGTCTTTTGGTCTTGTTTATGGTTTCCTTTGCTGTGCAAAACCTTTGAAGTTTCATTAGGTTCCATTTGTTTATTTTTATTTCCATTTCTCTGGGAGGTGGGTCAAAAAGGATCTTGCTGTGATTTATGTCATGGAGTATTCTGCCTATGTTTTCCTCTAAGAGTTTTATAGTGTCTGGCTTTACATTTAGGTCTTTAATCCATTTTGAGCTTATTTTTGTGTATGGTGTTAGGGAATGTTCTAATCTCATACTTTTACATGTACCTGTCCAGTTTTCCCAGCACCATTATTTGAAGAGGCTGTCCTTTCTCCACTGTACATTCTTGCCTCCTTATCAAATATAAGGTGACCATATGTGCATGGGTTTGTCGCTGGGCTTTCTATCCTGTTCCATTGATCTATATTTCTGTTTTTGTGCCAGTACAAAACTTTCTTGATTACTGTAGATTTGTAGTATAGTCTGAAGTCAGGGAGCCTGATTCCTCCAGCTCCAATTTTCTTCTCAAGATTGCTTTGGCTATTCGGGGTCTTTTGTGTTTCCATACAAATTGTGAAATTTTTTGTTCTAGTTCTGTGAAAAATGCCAGTGGTAGTTTGATAGGGATTGCATTGAATCTGTAGATTGCTTTGGGTAGTAGAGTCATTTTCACAATATTGATTCTTCCAATACAAGAATATGGTATATCTCTCCATCTATTTGTATCATCTTTAATTTCTTTCATCAGTGTCTTATAATTTTCTGCATACAGGTCTATTGTCTCCTTAGGTAGGTTTACTCTTAGATATTTTATTCTTTTTGCTGCAATGGTAAATGGGAGTGTTTTCTTAATTTCACTTTCAGATTATTCATCATTAGTTTATAGGAATGCCAGATATTTCTGTGCATTAATTTTGTATCCTGCTACTTTACCAAATTCATTGATTAGATCTAGTAGTTTTCTGGTAGCATACTTAGGATTCTCTATGTACAGTATCATGTCATCTGCCAACAGTGACAGCTTTACTTCTTCTTTTCTGATTTGGTTTCTTTTTATTTCCTTTTCTTCTCTGATTGCTGTGGCTAAAACTTCCAAAACTATGTTGAATAAGAGTGGTGAAAGTGGGCAACCTTGTCTTGTTCTTGATCTTAGTGGAAATAGTTTCAGTTTTTCACCATTGAGGATGATGTTGGCTGTGGGTTTGTCATATATGGCCTTTATTATGTTGAGGAAAGTTCCCTCTATGCCTACTTTCTGGAGGGTTTTTATCATAAATGGGTGTTGAATTTTGTTGAAAGCTTTCTCTGCATCTATTGAGATGATTGTATGGTTTTTCTCCTTCAATTTGTTAATATGGTGTATCACATTGATTGATTTGCGTATATTGAAGAATCCTTGCATTCCTGGAATAAACCCCACTTGGTCATGGTTTATGATCCTTTTAATGTGCTGTTGGATTCTGTTTGCTATTATTTTGTTGAGGATTTTTACATCTATGTTCATCAGTGATATTGGCCTGTAGTTTTCTTTCTTTGTGACATCTTTGTCTGGTTTTGGTATCAGGGTGATGGTGGTCTCATAGAATGAGTTTGGGAGTGTTCCTCCTTATGCTATATTTTGGAAGAGTTTGAGAAGGATAGGTGTTACCTCTTCTCTAAATTTTGATAGAATTCACCTGTGAAGCCATCTGGTCCTGGGCTTTTGTTTGTTGGAAGTTTTTTTTTTTTTTTTTTTTTGGTACGCAGGTCTCTCACTGTTGTGGCCTCTCCCGTTGCGGAGCACAGACTCCAGACATGCAGGCTCAGTGGCCATTGCTCACAGGCCCAGCCGCTAGCCGTTACTGAGTTCCAAGTGACCATAGAATTTTAACATTGTTGATGCTGTATTTTATTTTCTTCTTTTTCCTTCATTTTGTGGCATGTGGGATCTTCCCCGATCAGGGCACGAACCCGTGTCCCCTGCATTGGCAGGTGGACTCAACCACTGCGCCACCAGGGAAGATCCTGTTTGAAGATTTTTAATCAATTTCAATTTCAATGCTTGTGATTGGTCTATTCATATTTTTTATTTCTTCCTGATTCAATCTTGGCAGGTTGTGCATTTCTAAGAATTTGCCCATTTCTTCCAGGTTGTCCATTTTATTGGCATAGTGTTGCTTGTAGTAATCTTTCATGATCTTTTGTATTTTTGCAGTGTCAGTTGTTACATCTCCTTTTTCATTTCTAATTCTATTGATTTGAGTCTTCTCCCTTTTTTTCTTGATGAGTCTGGCTAATGGTTTATCAATTTTTTTTACCTTCCCAAAGAATCAGCTTTTAGTTTTATTGATTTTTGCTGTTGTTTCCTTCAGTTCTTTTTCATTTATTTCTGATCTGATCTTTATGAATTCTTTCTTTCTGCTAACTTTGAGGTTTTTGTTCTTCTTTCTCTAATTGCTTTAGGTGCAAGGTTAGGTTGTTTATTCGAGATGTTTCCTGTTTCTTAATGTAGGATTGTATTGCTATAAACTTCCCTCTTAGAACTGCTTTTGCTGCATCCTATAGGTTTTGAGTCATCGTGTCTCTATTGTCATTTGTTTCTAGGTATTTTTTGATTTTCTCTTTGATTTTTTCAGTGATCACTTTGTTATTAAGTAGTGTATTGTTTAGCCTCCATGTGTTTGTATTTTTTACAGATCTTTTCCTGTAATTGATATCTAGTCTCTTAGTGTTGTGGGTGGAAAAGATACTTGATACAATTTCAATTTTCTTATATTTACCAAGGCTTGATTTGTGACCCAAGATGTGATCTGTCCTGGAGAATGTTCCATGAGCACTTGAGAAAAATGTGTATTCTGTTGTTTTTGAATGGAATTTCCTATAAATATCAATTAAGTCCATCTTGTTTAATGTGTCATTTAAAGCTTGTATTTCCTTATTTATTTTCATTTTGGATGATCTGTCCATTGGTGAAAGTGGGGTGTTAAAGTCTCCTACTATGAATGTGTTACTGTTGATTTCCCCTTTTATGGCTGTTAGTATTTGCCCTATGTATTGAGGTGTTCCTATGTTGGGTGCCTAAATATTTACAATTGTTATATTTTCTTCTTGGATTGATCCCTTGATCATTATGTAGTGTCCTTCTCTGTCTCTTGTAATAGTCTTTATTTTAAAGTCTATTTTGTCTGATATGAGAATTTCTACTCAAGCTTTCTTTTTATTTCCATTTGCAGGGAATATCTTTTTCCATCCCCTCACTTTCAGTCTGTATGTGTCCCTAGGTCTGAAGTGGGTCTCTTGTAGACAGCATATATATGGGTCTTGTTTTTGTATCCATTCAGCCGGTCTGTGTCTTTTGGTGGGAGCATTTAATCCATTTACATTTAACGTAATTATCGATATATATGTTCCTATTCCCGTTTTCTACCACCTTAAAAATAGTGACAACCTAATTTCTTTTCAATGTCATTCCAGAAAAGTTTAAATATGGGTGACCTTTGCTTTGAAGGCACTAAATAATGTATCATTTACCAGAAAAACTATTTTTCAATCATAACTGGTTTTTTTCTCCCAGGAAAAAAAAAATTACACTTCAATTTGGGTAAGAATAATGTGGAGATTATTTAAAATGCAAATTTCTGGATCTTACCCAAATTCTACTCAGTATGTCTGTAGAAGGAGCCAGAAAATTATTATTATTTTGATGAGGGGTAAAGGAGTTTTTAATATACAATAAGGAGTTCCTTATAATGATTTGACAAAGTATGAGAATAGATGAACAAATAAAGCTTAGTGATTTAGGATTTACTTTTGTAAAATCAAGTTGACCAATATTTAAATGTTATACTTGCATTTTAAACATTATAATATAAATATAAAAACACAAAACATCCAATGTTACACACTGATCTCCCATGCCTGACATGGATTTAGATATTGAGTATTTTATATTCTATAGAAAGGAACTTTCAAAGTTTTGTCAATGTTTATACACTATTATTCCTCATCAAAATCTTCATAAAATCTAAAAGCTGGTGTTAAAAGTAGTTCTTTGTCTTCTTGAATATTCTAAAACGTGCCAATTTGGATCAGCCTTCAAATTTTAAGGGCTTGTAGGATATACAAAAAGTACCCAAGATCATTTTAATACATTTAGGATAAGTTTGTTTACAGTTATGACAGAAATACTTTGGACTTCCAGATATTGAAAAAAATATCCTAAGCACACATAAAAGGCATTTTAGGCCAAGTTACTTATTAGTAAAAATAACACACCAGAAAATTATTAATTGTGCAAGCACCCCAGTTGAGTACAATACAGTGGCCTGCTGACCTTTCACTGAGAACATTGTCATTGACCGTGGAGCTGGAAAGGCCTTCAGAGTGCATGCATCTTGACCCTTCATTTTATGCGTGAGATACTGGACCGCTAGAGGGGGCAGTGATGTTTGACAGTGTCTGTGCTGGAAACAGCCCATGATTTCTGCTTCCTTGTACAATGATGTACTACTCAGGACACTGGCGATGATTGTCCAGCTTGATTATCCAACTAAACTTTGAATGTACTTTAACAATTATAAAAATCAAATTTTAAATAAGAAACATATATAATTGCTTTAGAAGTTATAGAGAGCATGTGACAGATATGGTGTTTCATCAACAGGATTAGAGAATGGGGTCACCACTGTCTGCTTTGACATCTACATGCCTATGACTTGCGGAAGCTGTGCAAAATGACATGGTTCACTAATCCAGCTAAACATTCTAGACATAGATGCTTACATATCAGAGTTCCCTCATTAATTGAAGAGGAAAACAAAATCCTTCACACGTGTTTATGTTATGTTCTTAGGAGAGTCATGGGTTTACATTTGAAAACTATTCTTTTCTAGCTTGGATGTCCCGCTGAGATGTCAGGATTTACCTGGAAAGCAGTCTTGCTGGAGAAGCATGTGCCTTGGACTGCATAAGCCTGTGTGGGTTTTTTGTTGTTGTTTTTTGCTTGGCTTCCAGTCTGAGTTCCAAGTGACCATAGAATTTTAACATTGTTGATGCTGTATTTTATTTTCTTCTTTTTCCTTGATTTTGTGTTTAGTCTTTGTTTCTGGTTCACACAGGTGGTTCACACAGAAGCTAATTTACTCCCCATTGGAGTCAACTATTGAAAATTTGGTTCTATCACCCATGGTTTATTAATTTCTATAGATGGAGGATAGTGATCTATTCTCTCTTGGATGACATACAACAAAGGATTCATATTTTCAGTCCTTTTTGTTTGTTTGTTTGTCTATTTTGAATTCTAATTAAGAATTTCTGGGATGAGGCACAGCTCTTTGAGATGTGGGTCACAGAGTTTTTGTGTGCCTGTGTTTACTTTTGACCTGAGACTTATATAGTAGAACTGAAGCTGTAAGTCCTCTACATGTCTTCATTTCTATGTGTCTGTGTGGGTAGTTGAGAAAGGTATTTTCTTCTCATTGTGTTAGTAGGATTTTTTCCCCTTTCTCCAGAGGGTATTAATGACTTAGGTTGTTATGTCACTTAAACTAAAGGAACTCCCTTCTGATTGTTTATAGAGGTAAATATACACTTATATAAATAAAATATTCTTAAAGCTCCCGCAGAATGATGAAATTGAATTTCTAATAATTTAAGAGAGTTACCCTTAAAAATTATGTTGCTAGATCAGAAACATTTTAAGGATTCAAGTTTACATAATTAAAATATAGGTTTGGTAAATTGGACTGGTATAATAATTATGGTTTTCAAAAGAAGTCTATGTCCTTTGCCTCATTTACCAGTATTAACTACATAAAAGCATATATGTTATTTTAGTTGATTGATTTTCTCATTCACAAAGAGCATAGTCTGAACTTCCTAAAATTATGTCAGTTCCATGATCAAATAAGCTAATAATACTCCCACACTGTGTTAAAGATTATGAAAAGTAATTTGTGCTCAACTAAATTGAATCATTATTCCAGCAAACTTTTTATATCAATAGTAATTATGTTTTGTAGGGTGTCAGCTTAAACATAATTTCCAAGGTCTTCAGGTAATTTAAAACCTTAAACTAATATTAAATTCAGCTAATTAATGGAGAATTCTTAGATAGCTAGATATTTTCTAAGTGATATGGAATTCTGAAATACTAATGTCTAAGTATAATTTTAAGCAGCATATTTCTATATGCTACAAGGGTCTGTATCTTTGGGTCATGTTACTGAATATGTTCATTTGTGCTACCTTAAGAAGGTATAAGAGAAATGAGTATAAAAGTAGAAAGCTGTGTTAAGTATACTCACAAGCGATGTCATTCTGCTAAAAAGCTACAGAGTGACAGATGGTTCTCAGTCATATATTCTCTAGTTTTCTCTGTGAAATAGAAAATTTTCACACCAGTCAGGAGTTATAATTAATATACGTGACTGAGACTATACTACAAGCAATGATGATGGAGAAATGCAAGTGGGTGTGTACCTTTATTTTCTAAGGAAAAAGAGTAGTTTTGTTCTCATGTGGGTCAGTTCTTTCCAGAATATGTAAGAGCTTGAAAAAGGCAAGACCCAAAAAATAAATTTTATTTGATTCGGTTTATAACAACTGAATCTGAAAAGAAGGCATAAGTTAAAATTTTAGCTAAGGTTGCTCAGTTTTGATGGGTTGGTTTCATCAGTTTACTGCATTATACCTTCGTTTACAAGATGAAAGAAAATTCTTTACCTTTTGCAAAATCTGTCTACATAGCGGAGAACCTGTGTCTACCAGAACAACATTTTGTGCATTATGTTAACTATATTATGTCCTTGATTGTTAAAAAAAAAAAAACAAAGAACAAAGTTTTCTCACTGTGAAAGAGCTGAGGTTCTTTACGAGTTTATTATCTTTTATGTGTATTTCAAAACATTTTGTTGTCACTTTGATTAAATAGGTCACCATGCAGTTGGTTCTCAGGCACCTATGATCCAATCAAAATCAAGTGCTCAAAATCTCCTCCGACAGCTGTCTTGAGTTTGCCTTACCAAGATCGGCTCCTATATTTAGAAAAAATAAAATAAAAACTTCAGGATATCTTTTACACCTAAAACTATGTTTGAGATTTTACAAAGACCCCAGAGCAATCTCCAAGATTTATTTTTTACCTCGTAAAATGATAAACACTAGAAATAATTAAGTTATTTTAATGTAGTGTATATCTCTTAAATTAGTTCAATGCTATCGCAAGAGCTAATGGGAAAAGTCATCAAATTAGAAGAGACATTAAGCCTTCTCTTGGGTTTGTTGATGTACAATGCTATTAGTATAAATATTACAGACAGTATGTGTCTTCTGAGAAGACTCTGGAGGTTTGTCTTACTCTCAGGGGATGCACTGATCCAATCTTTGTGAAACAACTATGTACTGTACTCCAATAGGGAGTTTATGCTCCTGCATTCTGATATTATTGATGATACTAATCACTAAGTCTTTGTCATCTACAGGTAATTTTTATTGTATTCTGATGCTGGCCTGAAGGCTCTACTATAAGGTACAGGTGAGTGGTTTTGCTTATAGTCTTAGGTCCTCATGGAAATGACTACAGCAGGTACTTTGATCTATTGATTCTTCCAAGTAAAGACTCTTGGGTACAGGTTTCTGAACTGACATCATTTAAAGGCTGTCAGATCCTACCACTGTCCTGAGGCAGGATCTCCAGGACTCTTCTTAGTCTGGAAGCAGAAGGCTTCATGAAACAGGCTGGTGACCCATGATTCAGCAGAAGAAGAGACCGAATGAACCGATGACAGAAATTTTCTTGTGATTAGTTGCTTGGAATTTTTTTAATATTTGGTTAATGTTCTATTTTTCATGTTTATATTAAGAGGTCCTTTTTCTTTCTCAATCATCACTAACTGATAAGTAGACTCTGCTTTTGTAAAGTGAAATAAAACATTTTGAAATGGTATCTGATTCTCACTCATCCCTCAGAAATCATCAATTTTCACTGAGTCTTTTCATGGCAATATAGTTATTTGCTTAATGCAAATCTCTCCACCTTTTTACCAGAATATAATTAGATTGTACAACCACGGCCACTCAAGGGGTGTCATATTTGAAAAGAACAGTTATTTAATCAAGAATGGCAAACTATTTTAAAGAAGAAAGTTTATCTCTTAGGGTTAGCCTTACTTAGGGTCCTGGCCTTACAGATAGTGAGGAAGGTCACTTCTGGTTGGGCCAAGAAACTTAGCAAGTTTTGGGGACATTGAGAAGGAAGGAATTCACCCAAATTTGTAGGCCTAGCCAGTGAAATCTGGTAGAGAAAGTTTCTTTGAATTTTGGTTTCCTAACTTCCGGATAGCAAATGACAGAGGCTTTAAAAAATAAAATTCAATCTCCTTATGAAAACTTCCAGACAGAAGCTAATTCTGCAGCCTTAGTAGTAGCTCAGAATGGCATGGTTCTCAATTAACAAAGCAAATACATGGCTAATTAGCCCTTGGGCAGCACCTATGGAAATAAGAAGGCCAAACCAATGAGACCAGCACTTTTGTGATGAAGCAGAATATTAGCAGATGGTGTTTATGATCCCCAGGGCAAGCTTGCTGGGAAAATATTTGAAAAACTTTTAAGGTTGTACTTTTAAATAGAATGCTGGGAATTGTCTAGCAGATCCTCCAGGGTTATTTGATTATGTAGAGGGATGCCCCTTTGATTGCCTTTGTCTAGGCTATACCACAGCTCTGTAAGTTGTAGAAACCTGGTAGAAATGCAAATGACTCTTGTCTACAGAAATGCAGATGAATTTTGTCTGGTCATGATACAACTCATTTCTACCCTGTAGAAAAGATGATCCAAATATCATTACAAAGATTACATTTTGTGTCTAGTTTTGCATCTATCAACAAATTTAGCATTTTTGATATTCTACATATACCTGGTCTTGAGCCTCTTCTTTGAACCTGTTACATATGTTCATTTTACATTATACAGCAGTTGTGATTTTGTGAATTTGAAAATGATTCTTTTGAAAAATCATCTTTTAACAGTCTGTCCAGTTCACATCATTCATCTAACACCAAGCAGCTCATTGGATTTTCCTGTTTCTGAGTCCATGTTTGGAGCACTCTTTTGATAATTCTGCTTTTAAGGTATGCAGAAGTGGGGTAATGAACCATAGACTTTGTAATTAACCCACCTGACCAATCCCATGTCTCACCAAAAAAATTTTAAAACCCAAAGTGGAAATTATAGGAAGAAAATATTGGACAAGAATTTAATGCTGACATGTTAGTGAAGAATCCCTAAATGAGAGTTGTGTGTTCAAGAACAAAAACAGTGTGTGTTAAGTGAGAAGCCTGAGGCTGCAATACTGAGTACAAAAGTTCCTTCATACTTATTTTCTGCCATTACCAAAAGTTAATCTTGGCTGACAGGACACTAAATAACAGGACACATGCTCACCTCTCCTTGTGAGAATCTGCACATTCAACCCCCTTCTCAAGACCAAAGAAGTATTCAGCCTCACCCCAAATACACTCTGAAAATGCCAGGATGGAAAGTGTTCCTAACTGAACACAAAGCGTTGTTTTAAAAAAAGATTTCCAACCTCTGCTCTATGCCTGTGGATATTGATCATGCTTCTGGGTCATATTAAATCTTTTCCTCTTTCCTTTGTTTCCTTGGGAAACTACCAAATATTATATGCTTTTTCATCTGGCCAATATATTGACCAGAAATGAACATAGGATCATCAAATGTTAGATCAGGAAGAATCACTGGACATCATCTAGCCCACTGGTCCTAACCTTTTACTGGAGGGGAGAGATAAAGGATGTTTTGGTGTTTCATGAAACCTGTGAATCCTCTCTGCAAAAATAAAATCAAACATACATATGTATAACTGATTCACTTTGTTATAAAGCAGAAACTAACACACCATTGTAAAGCAATTATGCCCCAATAAAGATGTTAAAAAAAAAAATCAAACATACAAATATATTCCAAAATTTGCACAGTTTTAGCAGCTCTCATGATATATCCATATATCACAGGTTAAAAGGCTCTTGATCCAGTTGCCTCAATTTACACATAAGAAACCAGACTAGAAGATGTGGCCAAGGGCATCCAGCCAGTTACTAGGAGAGCATGGTCTGGGGTCCCTGACTCTTATGTACTACTCTAAGTAGTATATAAGAGTCGGGGGAGTACTACGTCCTGTGTGCCCTCGGCACATCTGTTCAGGATTGGGTTCTATGCCTACCTCTGTCTGGTTGTCTTAATCAGCAAAGTATTTCAAAGATAACATTGTGTTTCTGCCCCTTCTGTGACAGTTGTGTAATAACTTTTTTTTTTTTTTAAGAATTAAGTCCAGACCCTTTATTCATTTGTTTATTTATTTTTGGTCATGTGGCATGTGAGATCTTAGTTCTCCAACCAGAGATCTAACTCGTACCCCCTGCAGTGGAAGCACAGAGCCTTAACCACTGGACTGCCAGTGAGGTCCCTGTAATAGCTCTCTGAAAGCTACTCTGCAACTTTTTGTATGTGAGGGCACATCCAATCACTACTGCTTGAGGTCTGTGACTTGCCTTGCTTATTCTTCTAAAGCTAATGGTTCATCTTCTCTAACCTGAGAGGAAACAGCTATCTCAATCTGATTGCCAACTGATGGTTAATTTGGCAGTTTTGTCATTTGATCACTGCTTTTGGAAGTGATCCAGTTTTCTTCACACCAAAAAGGAATTGTGATAAGTTATGTGCTGTTTCTAATGATGAAAGTGGCAAAGTGACCATTTTCTCTCTAATTATCACATAAATCACGTTATATTGATTGCTGGGCCTCTGTGATAGAGACCTCTGGTCTTTACCAATATTGGGTTTTTCTTCCTCTGGAGTAATTGAGGGGATTGAACTTCCCAGGCCCCTTGTAGTTAAGCAGGGCATGTAACTAATTCTGGTCAATGATTTCAAGTGGAAACGACACGGGCCATTTTCAGACCAAAGCATTTAAAATCTGGGTAACTGAAGAGAGTTTACTAAAGGAGTGTGTCGGATTTTAAGTTTGCAAAAATGTTTGCAGACATGTGGGCTAGATTTTAAGAAAGCAGCAAGTGATTGTGGTATACTCTGGGCTAGTAACAGTAGGGAGGCATTACAGCACTTGGGCTTGAAAAGGCAAGAGAAGGGGTCAGTATCAGAATGCAGAGAGACAGAGAGAAAGTTCTGGTCCTCAGTAGAGGGATGCAGCCAGGCCACCATGACGTCACAGACTGCGAGTGGAGGAATAACACCCCGAACTCACTTAGCTTCTGCTGGTGTGGTACACCCCATTGGTCAAATGAAATGAGAACCAGAGAACAAGGTCACACAGATAAGCCTATGTGACTGAATAGGCTGGAGAATGCTGGCAAGGGGCTCTGGAAGGGCAAAGGGAGCTGTTCAACACAAAATCCTTCAGCATCCTCTCCCCTGCAGTGGGCACAATGGAAGAGACACAGGTTCAGAGCAGCCTGGAGGGCTCAGCTCCATACTTGGAGGACAGCTGTCCTGAGGTTTGCTGGATCCACCAATAAGTTTGCATGAGCAAGAAATGATCTGGCTGTGTTGTCAGTGAGATTTTGTTTGTTTGTACTTGACTAAGACAACCACTCTGAATAGGAACTTAGGCACTTTGCAAGGGAGTTGTTTTTTTTTTTTTTTTTTTTTGGCGATATGCGGGCCTCTCACTGTTGTGGCCTCTCCCGTCGCGGAGCACAGGCTCCAGACGCGCAGGCTCAGCGGCCATGGCTCGCGGGCCCAGCCGTTCCGCGGCATGTGGGATCTTCCCGGACCGGGGCATGAACCCGTGTCCCCTGCATTGGCAGGCGGACTCCCAACCACTGCACCACCAGGGAAGCCCAAGGGAGGAGTTTTGATGTTCCTCTTGTTTGTGTGCAAAGATAATAATCCCTTCAATAGCTGGATGGAGGAGTGAAATCCACCTCCTTGTTTCCCTGTGGATTTACTAAGCTTCATTATACCGTTCAAAACCCATAAAGGGGATTTTGTTACTGGCTCAACCTAACCTCAAGTCTCCAATGAGTCATGTGGTCAATATTCCTGTTCATTCCTTTTCGTTCTTTCAGTATCTGGAATATTATGCCTAAAATATATACATGACATACATGACCAATAATTCAAATTTTGTGCAGTGTCAGCCACAGTACTGTGCCATGGTCAATTTTTCAGAGTTATTGATCACCCTTTTATCCACTTAACCCCTGCCCCCTTTCAGAGGCAGCTTTCAGTGGTTGGGTCTACACTCCAAGCTGATGGCCATGCTGGGTCATTCTCCAATGTTGACATCACATTCGACAAAAGCTGCTCTTGTACTGAGATGGCTGTCCCACAACTTAATAATGTGAGTTCTTTCTCCTTGTTCCTTTTTTTAAAAAAATATTCCTGTCCCAGTCTTCCAAGAAAAATTCTGTATTTTCCAGAACTGTTCCTGGATCTTTTATGATGCAAACCTTTGCATCTAGAGAATGGATAGAGAGAAAAAAGCCTGAGAAGTAGGAGGAAAGAGAAAAGAATGTAATGAAAGAACTTCAGATTATATTCATAACAGAGAGTCAGAGAGCAGGAAATGAGAAGAGGATAAGAAAGTGGTCACAGTCTGGGTATGAAGAAGCATGTTTGGTGTCTGATGTTTGAAAAGCTCTGGAGAACCTATAGGAGTGAAAGATTCATGGGGGAGTAGAAAGATGTTTGAGAATTTTTTTCTTTGTATTATGAATGAGCTTTTCCATAATGTTGAACATCAAATAAGTTTGCAATCCCTTTTTAAATTACTTCAGACCACTCGATTAGGGTTTTAAAAATTCAAATCTATGCTAAGATGGTACCACTTGAGGACGTTGGATTTATTAGTATTAAAATTTTGATTTAAATTCTAGAACATCTATCTCTCTTTTCAAAATTAAGCATTTAGATAACCTCAGCTCCTACTTAACAAAAGAATAAAAAGCCAACAGATGGTAACTTTATCAGTTTTCCTCCGTCAGACCTAAAAACTGACCTTCAATTTCCTACATCCATCCTTTCCTTGCTCCCTCTCACCAGAGTGGAACACACGTCTTGGATTGCCATCCATAGCACATCCTTTCCCTTCTGTTCTGGATCCATCCCCTCATGATAACAGTTATCTCCTAGTCAACCTAAATTATCAACCTCATCTTCTCTACTTCCCTCTTCAGATAATTGTTTCTCTCTTTTAGAAATACAGTGTTTTTTCACAATTCCCTATCAGTCAACTTCTTCCTTCTCTTATTTTTGTCAAGCTTCTTGACTTGTTTTCATTCTTCTTCCCCTTGCACTCATCTCGCCTTAACATCCTTCAGGACACCTCTGTCCCCAGTTTTCCACTAAAACCATTATCATTCTGGTTCCTAATGGTATCCTTATTGCAAAACTCAATGCCCATCCTTCCATCTTGCTCCATCTCTCAGCAGCATTTGGCACCTTGGATTATAGCCACAATCTTGAAATGGTCTGTTGGCTGTCATAACACTGAATTCTCCTGGTTTTCTTTCTCTCTGGCTATGCACTTAGTCTCCTGTGTACATTCTTCTTTCATCCTACCCCTTAAAAACAGTGTTCCCCAGAGTTTTCCCCTAGATTCTTAATCTATACATTTATCTTGTGTACTGTCATACCCAATGGCCTCCATCTGCATTCATGTATTGATGATTCTCAAATCTATGTTTCTAACAAAATCTGTTCCTTGAGCTGGAGATTGATATATCCAATTATTATTATTTCCCACAATCGTTTACTGTCCTCTCCCCCATTACAACCTCAACATGTCCAGATCAGGGCTCATTATATTGTGACCAAGCATAATATATCTCATACTCAGCCATAGTATCTCATGCTCTGCAGCTACTAAATGGTTATCACCCACCCTGTTGTCCAAACTCAAAACTTGTAATCCCCACTGACTTCTTTCTCTCCCTCCTTCAGTCACCAATTCCTGTCAATATTACCTCATAAACTTTCCTAGAATTAATCCTTTTCTCTCCACTCCCATGGCCACTCTCCAAGGCCAAGCCCTTGATCCTCTTGCTAGAGTTAATGCAGTACTTCCTACCTGGTCTTCCTGCTGGCTTTTTCAAACAATTCATTCTCTGTACTGTGCCTAGAATGAGTTTCCATAAACTCAAATGTTATCGTGTCAATTGCTTGGTGCCACTTCAAAACTTATACGATAAAGTTCCTTATAAGATGAACTTTCAAACTTTTATCACTCCAGCCTCATCTCTTGAATAAAAATCTGTATTTTGAACTTTGAACAAGTGGATTTTTTTTTTAGTTTAGTGCAGTTGCAAATTTCAAAGGTTTTCTGAAACTTCGTCATTACATTACAAATGTTCATAAAGTATAATAACTGAGTCAAAGTGGAGAATTTAAACATGATAAGCAGTTTCTGGATCTTAAGACTGAACTTTGTGTTTTGTTTTTGCCTAGTAGGTGACCTAACACAATCAGTTTCCAGGGATTAGATTGTGGACCTCTTTGGGGGCCATTATTCTGCCTATCAAGCTATGTTCAATGAGACAAAACTTTCCTTGTGGAGCTGATAATCCAGTGATACCATGTGAGACTCAGCAGCTTCTTAATTTACACCCACACTTGTAATAAATAATCTTGATTAATAAAGTATTTACCAACCTCCATTAGCAAGTTTTAATGAACACACTACTTTTTTGTGTATGAATTTATGGTTTCCAAGGTTGTGACCTCACCTGGCTGAAAGGAGTACTCACACTTCTTCTATTATTTTCCCATTTCCATATTATGTTCTATAGAAACTGAAGAACATGCCATTTTATTTAATAATTTCCTTTACATATTTAGGGAGTGCCTATGACTTCTGAGCCCAGTTTTGGACACTGAGAGGGGGAGGGTTTGCGGAAGTATGGAAATGTCATAGATGTAATTAACACAAACAAAGAGTTTGACAGTCATATCTTACAGAATCTAAGAAATGTCAAAGGATATACTTTCAAGGATCCAGGCTTAATAATTTCAAAGAAGGGAGAAAAAAACCCATATCCTGAGCTGGTCTTGGACAGAGGGGAAAGGAAGATGGGCACCCCTGGTGGAGGAATTACAGGCAATTTGGGTGCAGAGTGGTCTGGTCTAACATTTTTGTCAAAGTATTCAAACATGAAAGATCCAGAATAGTAGGTGATACCAAATTAGATGCATTTGGTTTTAAACTCTGTTCTTTAAAAATTGTTTTTGGAAATTATATTCCACTTAGGAAAATATATAAATGAAATGGCTGTCCTAAACATAAAAATGTGCTAACAAATTTATGTATTTTTAAATCAGTTCCAAACAGAATATTTCCCCTTCCTCTCCCCCTCATCACTTGCCTTCAGGAATATCCACCCAGAAACATCTTTCTAAAGTTCTGTCATGAGAGGGTTTACTTAGTCTGGGTGAGAGATCTTAAGATCCTCTGGAAGCAAGTGCCAAGTGCGTGTCATGTACAATTTGCAACGTTCTTAGGTTCTATAAAATATTCATATTTATGCAATTGTGTGTTGTATAATCCAAACTCATTTATATTTCCATGACTTACTGGATAATGGCACTAAGTATGCAATTGGCAGAGAGGAGTGAAGTGACAGTCATGATGATTTTGTCAACAGTAGGGTGTTTGATTGTAAACTGTTTCCATCAACAAATCCTCCAAGTTAATTTATGTTGTCTGTATTGCCAGTGGAAAAGAATAGCACTGCTCAAGGCAGACTGTGAAACTTAGAACTCTCTCAACTTCATTAGCTTCCAGAGGGGAATCCTGGGAGAGAGAAGAGCAAAAGGGAGTTGCTTCTGGCGCTAATTAACAGTAAAGGCAAGCAATGTAGTTGGTAAAGTTAATCTGGAACTTTTTGCAAGTACAGTCTCTTCTGCGTGTTGTCTGGTTGGAGAAAATGGAAAAGAAATGGGCACAAGCATTTTTATGCATTACTTATTGCTTTTCATGTGTCAGCAAATTTGAGTTTGCCCTTCTGACTTGTTCCTGATGGGGGCTTTTGTTTATGTTAATAATGTCTCCCAGTCACTCCTCACATTTGAATTTACCACTCTCGTCTCTGACCCTCTATGTCACCAACTTCCCCTGTTCAGTTCTAACCTAGACATGCATCTCCCATTTATCTTTTGGGTTTTCTCTTCCTTTACCATTTAGGGCTTCAGGCAGGTAAAGCTTTTCAGCCTCTCCTGTGAATGACGCTGAATTAGGTTCAGCCAAGCCTCACCAAACTGGTGACACCTCCCATTTCAAATCTTCTTGGCACATGAGATTATTAATATGGTACATGGTGACGGCAGGAATTTGAGTTAAAATAAAGTCCGCGTATGGAAAAAAAAACAATTCAAATATTTTCTTAAGAAAATCAGTACTAAACTTTACATTGTTTTTAGCTATAGAAGTGAGGAAAACTAGGAAGTTAGGGTCAAATTCGGAGATATTTTGCCCATCTGAAGTATTTTTCCTTCTAAACTAGGGTTTTTCTGTTTTTGCATGTAGAAAATATCATGTTAGAGAGATAGATTGTGTCTAAACATTTTGGGGGGAGTACAGTTGTTTCGCTAAAGACTCAGCATGTGTTTTGTATGATGCTTCAGGAGTAGGTATGCAGGTAGAAGTTCATTTCCATGACACCTGACACCCGGCTAATGTTTTTAGGAGGGTGATTCTCAGCAGGTGAAGGAGACAGTTGAATGGTCTCTTTCTACGTCTATTCCTTGGAGATCATGTGTTAACAAAACATTGAGAGATTAACAGGAAATCTTTTACTTGAAATCTTGTTTGTGCTGTTGTATGTTACATGACACAGGGGAGAAAACCTCATTAACAATGACACTTAAACTGTAAAGCAGCCCGCCTACAGGAGGGAAGGCATCTGAATGGAAGAGGAGCTCCTGGATCTCCAAGGCGCTTTCAAGGGTCAGTTGGCTCATTTCCCTCCCTCCCCCACTGCGTTCAAGTCAGCTGCTGGTCAGCCTGTTTTCCAGATGTGGGACTGAGACCCCAACAGGTCCAACATTCGCTGGGTATCTTAGAGGTGATTGAGGACAAAATCGAATCCCCTGCCTGCCATAGATGTCAATCAACTCACAGTTCTGTCTTCCAAAGAATGCAAAATAAAATCGCTCTTTTCTTCATGTAAATCTTTTGTTCAGTAATTTTCTAATATCCCACAAATGTCCTTATTTTAATGCATTTCACATCAACATTTGACATTAATAACATTTGTCATTCTGGGGAGAGTGTGGGTGTTTTGCCGTAGATAAGTAACTTAGAACAGCAGGAATCTGTTGGTGACTTTCAGGCACTGGCTTCAGTAGGACACTCTGGAGTGTTGTGGGCTGGAAAATTCACTGGGACAAGAGATGGGAGATGGGTGGCACTGCCAGCTGTGGGCCTTTGGGGAATCTCAGTTTCCTTGAATCTCTCTCTCTGATGGGTCAAATGAAGGGAGTAAGGTAGACGGTCTCTGAGATTCTCTTCTGATTTCAAAGTTCTCTGAGTCTGTGGATGCTGAAAGAGTGTGTGCTTGTGTTCTGACCACCCTCTGGGACACCACGTTAACAGTGATTTGTGGTATTTTAGTGGAGGGGAAGGTATAATGATCCTACCCAAGTGGCAGAGGCTGGTTGATGAAGTCTGGCATGGGAAGAGAAAAATACCCAATTCCTGATCAGGATTTAATGAGAGGTTGCATTGGGGCTAAGCTCTGTTTATAATAAGTCTCCCCTAAGAATGATTCTTTTGTTAATAAACATCTTTGAGTTTCTCTGCTGCCACCAGGATGCATCAAAAGAATTACTCAGATTTTTGTTTAATGGTGCTTATCTTAATAAGTTAGGAGCTTTTGAGTGAAAACAATAAAAATGAAAATGATTATGGTGCAGTGCAGCATAATCAGGATATTTTCATAATCAGAAGTGAAGGTATCGCAAAGCCAGCGACATGGACTTGCTGCTGGTGAGTGTTACCTGCTCGAGGGTTCTGTCAAATTCAAGGCACAGGGACCTGTAGCAATGGAGGTGTGTTTGCTTATCTCTTAGCTTCTGTCTCTGAACCTGTACCTGCTCTGAAATCATGCTCCAAAAGCTGCTCTTGGCTCTTGGAAGGCAGTCGGGTGACAAATTCCAATGGACATCCCAGTGTGCGAAAAAATCCCACAACTGAGGTAGCTGTTGATCTCCAGTGTGAAATTATCTTTAACTAGATTCCACTAACTTGCTGGTTTTGAAATTCTTAAGGCAGTGTTTTAAGAAAGAGAGAACTGTACCATGGTGTCTTACTAGCATCACTGAAAAATGATGCATGAAATAGTGCTGTGTGGTAGAAGCACTGAAGCTAGAATGGGAAGATCCAGACTGTATTCCTGCTTTTATTACTTATTGGCCGGGTCTTTGGGGCAAATTGTATAATCTCTTGGGGCCTCATTTTCTCAGCATTTCTATTCACCTACAAACCAGTCCTAAGAAAAAGGCTTAGTGGTCAAATAAGTGAGGGAAATCCTGAACACTAGAACACCCATCATTTATATTAGGGCATCAAAGAACCTGAGAAACTTTGTCACGACATTTCCCTAACTAACTGAACAATGGAACATTTTGGGGTTAAATTCTATCACCAAGGAACACCCCTGAGGAACATGGGGCCAGATGACCTCTATAATCCTTCCCAGTTCAATGAGGAGGTCCACAGACATGATTTCTGCGAATTTTGAGAAAAGCTACTGAGATATGAGTTAAATCCAATAACAAAGTTAACCTGCTTCTGAAAAGACCTTGAATTCTAGAAGGACTCATTGAGTTGCTGTATTTCATAGAATCTTAAAATGCCACTGGTTATAAAATGCACCATTATTTTATGTACTTCCAAGGAAAAAAATGCTGCTAGTTAAACTATGACATGGCTTCTGTTATAAGACTCATCCTGATTGAGAGATATCTTAAATTCCCTAAATTCAAGTAGTCCTCATGTATTTAGAATTAGGAATGCTTTGGCTACTAGGGCTTGAAAGGAAGAGAAGGAGAAGGGCATTAGAAAGAGATCTTTAATCATTAAAAGCCTTTATTCTTGAATCTCTTAAATATAATTTTTGCATGAATAAATTTCACCATAACTCTAAGGAATTGCTGGGAATCATACTTGCCTTTTACAGACTACGCAGCTAAAGATGTAACAAGACTGGGTACTACCAACAATGACAGAGTGAATTCCAGCATTTTTTCTGGATGTTAGTATGGGTTTACATGGCTTGCGTTGTAACTACTTCAAAATATCATTATTTATTAATCCTTAGTTTTATTAATTCCATTTTCAAGTGAGTGAATCTGGAATCTAGTTCGGGCTTCCCACTGCCCAATAAATAGTCCCTCCTGTGGCTGGTAAGGCAAAGCCCCTCCCTTCCCGGGCACTGTTGACCCACCCGAAATGCAGGGGGCAGAGGAGGGCTTGAGGAGGTGACGGGGCCAGAGGAACCAGAGGGGTCACTGTTCACTGTGAGAGCAACCACTTCACCAGAAAAAGTACCAAAGGGGAAAGACAACTGGATTTGAACTCATAGGAGTGAGGGAGCTTGTGCTCTACAAATAAGTGAATACGGACTAGTATTGGAAAAGGAAGGGCATGGAAGCAAAGGGACCAAGTTCCATTACTGAGGAAGGTAAAGGCAGTCTTCTGTGTTTCTAGTTCCCAGTTAGCTTTTTCTAGAACTATGCAGGCACTGAAGAAAATTTGTGTGTTTTTTTCAAACTGAGTTAAAACAGTCAGAAAAATATGATGATATGACTTTGGCTTTTCTAGCAGCTTGACGTGGGAATTACTGGCAGAGCTTATCTCTATAGTGTGAAAAAAAATTAAACTCAAGCCTTAGCATATGGGCACCCAGGGAAAGAGACACCCAGTGCTGTCTGAAGGCCAATCTGCACTGAAGCTTGTTCTCCGAGGGTCTCCAGCAGTTGACATTTGGTTTATAAGTCATTACTTTAAGTCGACACTAAACGTCAGATTTCAAGGCAAAGTTAGCATGGTGACTGTTATTCCCTGTCACCACCTTAGCGTGAATTGGCTCATCAACCAGCGGGTTGGTCATTCATTAGTGCCCTGAAGAAACAGAAATGGGGTCAGTTTAAATAGTATAACACTCATTGCTGGATTGGCTAATGACCATTCTCAACTTAGAATAAACTAAGGTGGTTCTGTTAGAATAATACTGTGTCGCATTTTGGGACCCAAAGTAAGGACTGTGCTTTAACTTCAGGAAAGCTTGGAATCAGGGATCTAAACCCCAGGAGACACCATTTTCTCTGAACTTCTCTCTCCCCATCTGCTTCCTTCATTTTTCTGGCTCATTTTTCAGGAAATAGAACAGCTACCAGGGCCTGAGTGTCCCCTCTCCCAGGCCAGGGCACACAGAGACTGGCTCCTCATTTCCAACAGGAGCTCCAGCTCTGGTTGGATCATGTCTCACCCATGGACTTAGAAACTCTGAGAATGGAATGGTAATAACTCCAGAAAAAGTCATAATTTCCCAGGAAGTAAAACAATGTCAGACCCTCAGGAGAAAACAAATCAAATCTTGCAGGAGGAGGGAAGGAGGCAGGAAGAGAGACACACACACACACACACACACACACACACACACACACACACACACGGGGAGAGAGAGAGAAAGAGAAGGCAGAATGGTGAAATGATTTATATTCTTTTAACCACAAGCATGAGGGCAGCTGGAGTGAAGTGGGTCTCCAACCAGGTGGGAGCAGCTGGATGAAGACGGCCCTGTGCATGTTCTTCCCTCTGGGTCATCCTGGCATGCAAACCCCATTGATGGAAATAGCATCACATGGGGACAAAACACACACAAGTGAAGGACTCAGTCTTTAGGAGGCAGCCCCACTGCTGAGAAACAGCTCCACCCTGGGGAAGGTCTGGGAGGGGTTTGGGACACTTTGGCTCATGCAAGTCATTAAGGAAAGGAATTTGACTTATGAATAGAAAGGCTAATTGAGCCTATGTTCTTCAGAGTTTTGGGATACTGCTAACTTTCTCTGGTTAAGTCAGTGTGAATAATCATTCAGCTTCATGTCCACAATGTCCTGCCTGTTATTTGTCCACAGGGCCACCTGGAAGGAGCCAGAAAAAGGAACGGCAGCACCTCAACCTCTTTGTGCTTATCTTGTCAGGCTGGAGACCACATCCCTCTCCCACCCTCACCATCACCCCCCCAGAGGCTGGGTCTGCCCCGGGATGGGGGAAGGATGTCAGCCACACTGACATCAGTCAGAAGACTTTGTTGTGCCAGGTGCTGTCAAAAATAGTAGTGCTTGTCATGCATTATTTCACCTAATCTCATGAAGACTTAATGCCATAGTTATCACTATTGTTTCCAATTTCCAGATGAGAAAATTGAGGCTACAAGAAGTTAAATAACTTCCCCAAAGTCACTCAGCTAGTGATAGAGCCACGTTGGTCAGATTCCAGAAGCCCTCACAGCTACATTGGTTCATCATGCGCCTCAACACCCTAGTTGTTAATGGGGAAAGAAGAGTCTACATCCTAGCAGGAGGTGAGATTGTGGGTCTTTTGAATACACTGGGAAAGAACGAAGACCAGGGCCACTGCTTACTCTCAGAATCTATAGGGATAGTGATATCTCTGGCTCTACAATTTGTCCGTTTGTATGACTCAGTCAAGACCCTAGTACAACAAAAAATGGTAGAGTAGAGTTGCTGAAATCAACCAAGGTCTCAAAATATATGAATGGGAAGAGTTGAATGAAAGGCCAAGTGTGAACAGTGTGTCAGGAACACCTGATAGAGAGTGAGGGCTGGAGTGAGGCGGGCAGGGTCATTCCTCTCTGTGACCTTGCATGTGATACAGTAGAGAGATTTCCTCTTCTACCCAGGTCCGCTTGGGGATCTGCAAGACTTACTAGGATGGAACTCAGGACTGAAATAAGACACAGTTCAAGAGAAGTGTGCATTGAGCAGGGGAGGTGGGGTAAGTCATGGATGATGCTGACTTAGCTTGGATTCCCAGGAGATCCTGAGACAAGGGTTTCAACACAAGTACTTTGTTGGCCATCCCAAGTAACACCACGTAGGAGGTGGCTTTTTCGAGGCACGCAAGGAAGAAAGGTGCATCTCCAAGCAAGTTACCACTGTGGCCACGTGGAGCACAAGCCCGTCGGGAGATGGTCTAGAGGATGCACCTTAAAGTTATCCCACAGGAGGACCAAGGGTGCTGGGGTGGTGACCCACCACTCTCAGCCCAAGGGACATTAATTCCTGGACACTTTGGGTCTGCACCACAAGAGAGCAGATGGGACTCCTGGCTGACCCTGGACCAATGTGTGAGCACAGAGGGGTGGGTGGTGTATTGACGCATGTGCAATCTGTCTTTCTGTGGTTCTCCAGCCAGGGAAGCTACAAGCAAGTCTTTTCAAGAAGGTTGGGGTCTCTCGCAGATAAATTCTGACTTTGCCTTGGCAGGTGAGAAAGAGAAAGAGGACCGATAGGCAGGGGTACCCATTTCAACAGCACCTGTATGACGCATTGGGACAAGCAGTGGACCATTCGGCCATGCTTTTATATGAAACTGTGCACTGAGAATAAGGTGAAACTAGTCAAAATACAAAGAACACTAGAGGAGTTATGATGCATTTTCAGTATAAGGTCTGCAAATTGGATGAATGGAGTCTTGGCAGGGGTGACAAAGAAAACCGATGCTCAGATGCTAAGTGCTTGTGTCCTCTCTGTCACCCGTCAGAGAATGTGGACCAAATATTGGAGGGAAAGTTGGCTGCTTCAGGGCTCTCCATCTAGAACATAAGGACAGGCATATTTCCGTTATATGAGATCGCTGTGCAGGTTCTTCAATGAAATCATACATTCTTTAAAAGGTTACATTCCTAGATAGAAACAAACATTATTCAGGTCAGCCAAGAGGAATACAATTATATAATGGATTATTTCGGGGTAGCAGTTTCTGTTAAGTTAGGGATAGCGCTTCATGCAGTGGTTGGGATGTGGGCTGGAGGTGGGTCTTTCAGCCTGGCTTGGTTTCTCACCTGTAAACCTGAGATTAAAATGTACGCATCTCCCAGGATTACCATATAGGGATTACAGGGGATTTTCTATGCAAAAAAACATGGTCTAGCACCAGGTAAATAGTACCATGTATTATATTTACAATACATGATAAAGTACTGGAGTTAATTTTATTTGATCAAGCATTGTGGGATTTTTTTTGTCGTTTGTAAAAATTAATTTTATTTCATCAGATGCTTATATTATTATGTATTTTTCTCACACCTTGGCAATAAAAAAAATCTAAAAATATTCCTTTCAGTTGGTATTTCAACAAACATTATTTTGGTTCAGATATAGGGTGATGAATTGAGATATAAGAGTCAGTTGGTTTCAGCAAAGTTTACCCCTAAAAAAGAAACAATGGGATGGTGGGAAGGGGGGAGTTTCCACTGATGAGATAATATATTCAAATATGTCCCCTGGTAGACAAAACTTAGGAATAATTATGTGGGAAAACTATTTCATTAAAATTTAAAATATCATCATATGCTCATCAGAAAAAAAGCATTACAAGTTTTTGAAAGTTATTTTTCCCTCTTTTCAAGGTGATAAGCTGCTTAAAAATTAGATGAAAACGTGAGCCAGTTGCTACTTGCAAAATCAAGCAAGTGGGCCGGGTTTGCCTTGCAGGTGCTATTTCCTGTGTGAGATTTCTTACGAGTTGGCGTTTTGTCCAGAGGCCCCAAGCTTTCATTTTTGAGCAGTGAGGTAACAGTTGCCCTGTGCCAGATTGTGAGCTGCTTTGAAGGCAAATGCAAATGCTTTGGGTTTCTTTCCCCAATGTCATGTTTGCCTATTCTTTTAAAATTTCCCCAGATCTGCCCTGGGTTCAGACCTGCTGACTATTTGAATCCTGAATATTTTCCATCGAGCAGTCGCATTGCCTTGCCTGAGTAACTCCACAAACGTTGTCTGTAAAGGGTCAGGTAGCAAAAATACGTTTGCTTTGCGGGCCACTTGGTCTCTGTCACAAATAGTCAACTCTGCAGCTGCCACACAAAAGCAGCCGTAGACAATGACCAAATGAATGGTTCTGGCTGTGTTCCAAAAAAACATTTCTCACAGCAACAGGCGATGGGCAGGATTTGGCCTCCTGACTGTAGTGTGCTGACCTTTGAGTTATACCATTAGTGAAGTCTAGCGGTTTCTATCGAGCAGTTATTTGCAGCTCTGATGGTTATTTTTATGAACCTGGCTGGGCTAGAGTACCCAGTTATTTAATCACACACTAATCTAAGTGCTGCTGTAAAGGGCATTTGGAATGTTTGATGTGATTAACACCTATAGTCAGCTGACTGTAAGTAAAAGAGATTATCCTCAATAGTGTAGGTGGGCCTCATCCCATCAGTTGAAGGATTTAAAGGGAAAAAAACAAAACAAAACATAACCCTGAGGTTTCCCTAGGAAGAAGAAATTTTGCCTCAACACTGCAAAACCAATTTCTGCCTGTGTTTCTAGCCTGCTGGTCTACCCTAAAAAATATCACATTTGTCAGGGCCCCAGGCATGTGATATATATCTATATCTCTATATATCTATATATCTTAAGATTTGTTTCTCTGGAGAACACTGACTGATACAGGAGAAATATGCCTGATGAACTACTTTTTGTCCTGAAGACTCATTCTCTTTTACTGTGTTTTTATCTTTACATATTTGTTTGTTTATTCATCCGTCCATCCACCTATCCACTCATCCATCCATCCATCCATCCATCCATTCTTTCAGCAATCTTTCCCATCTCAGGAAACCAATCCATCAGTTATTAAAGCCAGAATCCTTGAAGGCAGCCCAGCCTCCTGCTTCTGCCTCTGAAACATATTTCTTTCCCATCCTCACCTTATATACGTGGCTCCATCCTACTCCAAACCCCCTCTGTGGTCTGTACCTCATTGGCTTACTTGCACAGGTATAGCACACCTGCCTATATGTGCTGCTTTGTAGCTACACATAAAACACATCAGATACCAAGCCTTGTACTTTATTTCCAAAAGGTCATCGTGTGAAGATGAGGCTTTTGTCTCCATTGCCATTTATGCACAGCCAAGATGTAAATTTCTTCCCTCAGCCTAACCCCCAAACTCACTATTAGGGTCAAAGAGACGGCAGTGGCGGAGAACCCAAACCTTGGACGAAAGAGCCCAAAGTATAATTCTTCTCTTGGTTCTGCCTGAGCCTCCTCTTCATGTCGCAGTGATATTTGGAATCCATATGTGTCAAAATCATCTTTAGGTCTTTTGAAAAAGTTAATATCTAAACATGCACATAGTCCAATAGGAATCATTCCCACTATATCCTATGATTTTATATTGGTATGTTATACAAGATGTCTTTAAAAACATAAAAACAAGGAGTTGTTATTTATATGTTTATAAACTCTAAATTTCCTCCTGTAGAATTTCCACTTCTGAACTCTTGCCTCCTTCCTCTAACCTGTCCACTGTTGACACATTCGGTAGTTTCATCACACAGAATTAGAGGAAAATATCCGTGGGTATCAGCATGAAAAGTGAGAACAAGGAAAAAAAAAAGAAGCTTAACACTGCTCAATGAACTGTAACTCAAAATGTGATTCCCCCTCCACTTTCCCCCGAGGGTCACTGAATCAGCCCACATACTGGCAGCAAACCTTGTTCTTTCGAGTGTGTCGTGGAGGACGACAGTGTTGATGTTTCTCTGAAATAATAGGCAACTGATGATTAATCACTAACATTTTAAAAGAATTTCTAGGTGAAGGTAGACTTTAAAACAACTTTCCAGAAGCGTATGTGCCTACTTGCTCCACTCTGTCTCTGGTTTAACTCACGCTACCCTAGTTGTCTCCATTCTGGTTCAGGAAGGGCCTTTTGCTGGCTTTTGGTTTCCGGAAGCTTCTTCATGACTTCCCCTCCTCGACAGGGAGGCTGGTGGTGGTGTGTCAGTAGGGGATGTGCCCAGGAATAAACAGGGGCCCCAGTTAGGAGCAAAGTGTTGTCACAGCTGGTCAGGAAGGTGGAAATTAAGACCGACTGGAGCATCACTTTCTCCAAGCTGCTCGGTGATCGGAAGGCAGAGGTCAGGCCATTAGAACACTGAGCCCTACTCTTCAATGATCACCCTGTGATGTCAGAGACCACAGGCCTCTCCCTGAGAGTGTCGCCCCTGCGAGGGCATGAGTCCTTCTTGATTAGACCTTCTTTTCTGCACTCTCCAACAGCCACCCCAACAAACACACGCACACATCCATGGCGAGCAGGGTCTATGGCTCCATCAGACCCGGGTCCACCCTGGCTTTACCCCCGAGTGTGGGGTTTTACAAGACGAGATAAAAAGGCCAGGACTGGAGGATAAGAGAGGTAGTGGTACCTGTGTGGCACAGGTGGCTGCTGTTTTCTTCCCCTCGGGAGCCTGGCCTGATCTGGTGACCTGCCTTCTGCCTCCTCCCCTTGGTCCTTCACAAGGCCTCCTCCGGGCCTCAGTGTCTCTGCAAGAATCTTCCTTCTCCGTGTTCCAGGAAGCCTCTGGTTTTCTCCAAGAAGCAAGTGTGTTGAGTCTTTCAAACTCCTAGCCCCAAGATCTTGACACTCAGGGCTGGAAAAAGGACAGAAGAGGACACAAGCTCTACGTTCAGATGTGTCAGCTTCCCTCTGCTTCCATTCTTCTTGGCCTGGCCTCACCTGGGATTGGGCTTCTCTTTCCCTGTGTCTCTGCATCCCAGCAGCTCCCACTTCACGTTCACTACTCACATCCACACAGAAATGGCCACGCTGGTAGGGCAAGCTTCCAGAATTCTCAGTGAATTAGTTTTGGGCAAACTTGACTTCTAGCAGACTTCTTAGAATCCTGTTCTGTTTTCTCCCTTGAATATTTAAAAACACGACACTCAATGGCATTCTTCAGCAGTGACAGTGTGGGGAAGGTTGGACTATTTTGTCTACGAGCACTTGGATTTCAGGTAGTGAAAATACTATGTAAACAGAATGTTATATTGGAACTTTGTTCATTTTCCCCCTTATTTTTTTTAGATGTTTCAGTTATGATACCAAGGAAAGCTGTGTTAAAATCAGATCTGCTGTACCTTCATTTCTAGATTTCAGGTGGCACAGTTGTCCATGGCATTGGGTAGATCTCATTCTGCACTGTCTTGGTGTGCAGGAAATGATATTTGTTTGTTTTTCTGTAATTTACCTCTATGACTCCATTGCAACGGGGTGGTAGAAATGTTTGCCAGCTTGGGGTTATCCTAACATTTCTGGGGTTGTATATAAGTTCTGAGAGGATTGCGAGAGAAGATGGCAGAGCTCTTATAACATTTGGCACTTGTATGTCCAGAATTCTCAGCATCTCCTGTTGTATGTCTGCTCCTCATCTCTGCATCATCCTCCATCTCTGTATGGCTCACCCATAGATTCAGCGACTGTCTGAACATCTCTACCAAGGATTCAACCTGCCTTTCCTCCACCCACACTGGGCAAGAGCAACTCCGATGGGGCTGAGTGTGGTGACTTCCATGTCATGCTTGGGCACATCGAGTGTTCAGCCATTCCTGCCCTCACTGCGGTCCCAGGAACTCTGCAAACTTTCTTTAGTTCTTCCAGCAAGACACCCTACACAAGCACTTCTACTCTGGGTCCTGCTGCTTCCTTAACCCCCATGTGGAGCCAGACCCAAACCCCCAAAATCACTCTGGAATCCTTATCCACACTCCTCAGGCTCGGGCTCTGGGAGGACAGGTGCCATGCTTTGCTCAGAGCCCTGCCAGCATCTTAGCTCCCATTGCTTTTATTGTGATTGTTCTCCTTCCAGCCTGGGGATCCTTATCTTTCCTGGTTGAAAAGGATGGAAAGACTTTTTTTTACTTGGAACCTAGACTTGTAAAACTCTAAAGCCTCTTCACTGCTTTCTGCTGTGACATTACTTACCTGAGCTTCTACTCCTGCTTTCTCCAGTAGAGTGAAAGGGTGAAAAGTGCAAGCCAATATGGAAGGGTAGTGTCAGATGGTACTGAAAAGTTTTATCTGAGACAAACTGTTTCTCTTTTTCATCAGCTCTATTTATTAAATAACCATTTATTGAAAGTCTGCTTTCTGTCTCTTTAAGGCCTAAACACTCAGGAAGGTGATGAAAAAAAAATGAGCTGCCTCGGTGTGAAAAGCATGATAATAGGGTGTAAACAAAGCACTTTGGTAGCACAGGTCAGGTCACCTGGGGCTACTGGAGCATCTGCATGGTTTCTTGGGTATTGTTTGGAGCTCAGGAATCGCTGTGTCCAGAATTTGAAATTACTGCTTTACCATGGATGTGAAGCAATTTGGTGATCCTTCCCGAAAGGATGGAGCAGGGCAATTTGCAGATCCTGTTTTAAACATTGAAAAATGTGTCCCTCAGCTGCTCACGGTTGCCATGAAAAGCTTCATATGTCGGTAGGTACACCAGTGTGAAGACAAGTCTTCCATAGGGAATGCATTGCGCTGATGAACACTCTCTTATCATAAGAAAAGTTGCTTGTTGAAGGCTTACTGTTCAGTCCCTCTGTTTAGAAGTCACACTTTTAAATTTGGAAAATCTATGAGAGATCACACCCAGTAGGCTCTAGGGTTCCTTTAACAGGTTCACTCCATTCTCTCAGGAGTTCCCCCTGTATCACTATGCACACCGTATGTTTAGGGCTCAATGACCCTGGGGCCCCGTGGTTCATGGATAGGAAAAGTTAATATTCTTAAGATGTCTATACTGCCCAATGTCATCAATAGATTCGATGCAATTCCTATCAAAATTCCAGTGGCATTTTTCACAGAAATACAATCCTAAAATTTACCGTATCACACAAGCATGTCCAAAATGGACTGCCCGATGAAATGCCTCCCTGACTCCAGGCCTTAAGGCAACACCTTCTCAGGATTCTATAATTCTGGATTTATTGATCTTATCACTGCTCTGGAAGAATTACATTGCAATCAGTATTTTTTCCTAAATTATAAAATCCTCAGAGAGAAGTTTCTCCAAACCATTTTCAACTCTTTGCCCAGCATCTAGCCAGGTGGCCTCACATGGTACGCACTTAGGATTTGGCCCTGAAGCCATGCCATCAGAGAACACTTGCTCATAGATCTCCCTCAAGGGAAAATCATGTTGAAGAAATGTGGTCATTCTTGGGCTTCCCTGGTGGCGCAGTGGTTAAGAATCTGCCTGCCAATGCAGGCGACACGGGTTCGAGCCCTGGTCCGGGAAGATCCCACATGCCACAGAGTAACTAAGCCCGTGCGCCACAACTACTGATCCTGCACTCTAGAGCCTGCAAGCCACAACTACTGAGCCCACGTGCCACAACTACTGAAGCCCGTGCACCTAGAGTCCATGCTCCGCAACAAGAGAAGCTATTGCAATGAGAAGCCCGCGCAGCACAATGAAAAGTAGTCCCTGTTCGCCGCAACTAGAGAAAGCCTGCGTGCAGCAACGAAGACCCAATGCAGCCATAAATAAATAAATAAATAAATATGTTAAAAAAATAAAAAAAAAAAAGAAATGTGGCCATTCATGTACTCAGACTGGCTGCATGATATCGGGAACTTGTCCGTTGTTACCCGCACAAGGATACAATTCGTCGCCATGGCTCACAGAAGGCGCTAGGTCTTGTTGGAAGATGTGCTTGAGAAAAGCACAAAGACTATATTTGTAGTCCATCCACGGTGCAGCAGAATTTAAACAGTATTTTTTTCCCTTGGAAATAAAAATTGGGAGAAAGTTTCCTTTTGCATATTGAGTGATTCATTTATATTGTATCTCCTTGCAAAGATAGAAAATGGCTTAAGAAGATGCAATATTTCAACATAATAAAAAATTTAGGAATATCTAAGAGAAGCATTTTTAGAAAGCCAAATAAAGGATAAGGGGCCTGAAATCAAAACAGAATCAGAGGGAGGGTCTCCTGGCAGGTCAGACAGTCTTACACATAGTAGGAGGTAAATCACAAATTTAGTTCTGGGCCTGATGGGGTCAAAAAGAAGACACAAATGAAACCAGTCTCAGAGTTGAATTTCAAAACGGTGTAGACTGGTCAGGAAAGTATCTGCTCCTCCTGACACCGAGAAAGGAACTGTTTCTTCCTTGAGTCTTCACAGGGAAAGGCTTTCTGCAAAGGGATGAATGCGATTCTCAATCACAGGCCTGCAGGAGACTGTCTGAGATGTGCCCCAGGTCCACAGGTCAAGGGTCGTGAGATCAGTCCAAAGGGATGAAGGAAAGCAGACAGAGGATGTTCCCCTTTATTTCAGTGATGCTGTTCCCAGTTTTACTTTGTTGGGACACTACATTTTCTTTTTTTATCTCTGAATCCAATATAAAAGCTTCCCCTTGGACTGAGAGAGTGGACAGCACTTCTTTTCCCCCAAAATGTGTTTTATTTTTCAAATATAATTGCAAATATAATTGTATATAAGCAGGGATTGTAAAACTTCACCTTTCTTATACATTCTGTTAAAAAGAGTCGTTTTACCATAACAGGAAAGTGAAGTGAGGCCCCCAGTACACAGAGTTGTTGATGTCTCCATTCTTGAAAGGAGTCGCCCAAAGCTCTAGCCCTCACCTACCTGAGGTCCAGTTGCGTGGAGAGGGTGAAGAGCGTGGCCAATTTCTGATCCCTGGTCTCCATCAGGTGTCCTGAAGGCACCTGACACTGATCCCCTTGAAGGTGGAATCAGCCTGGGTTCTGTGCTGGTGACGGTCAGTGCGTTTCACTCACACGTGGACGTCTCTTTGCAGATGTGGACCAGTAGGGGACTCTCTGTCCTGCAGATGCCCACATTTCTTTTCTTTATAAATTGTCTTTCTTTTAAATAAAATAAATCCTGAGTATTTTCCTGGGCCTGGCCCTGCTGGAGAACCCTAAGCAGGGTGGTTGGGCTCCGCCCCTGGGAGAGTTATACCAGATGGGTGGGGTCATCCCTGACCAGTGCCACCAGGGGTGACCAGCAGCTGTGACAGCAGGTGGAGGGCTCCCCAATGTTCCTAGTGAGGCAGCAGATCCTGGTGAGGCATTTATAGGGATTGAGAAACCTAGGCCAGGAGAAGGCAAGGGACTAGGGCAAAAGCACACGCTTTGGGACAAAGCCCAGTTCTAGAACAGCGGTTCTCAAGTAAGGACAATTTTGCTGTCCAAGGGACATTTGTCAGCAGGCATTTTTCATTTTCACGAATTGTGGTGTCTTACTGACACGTACTGGGTGGAGGCCAGGGATACTGCTCAATATCCTACAAAACACAGGGCAGCCTCTCAACAAAGAATTATACAGCCCAGAATGTTGGCAGGGCCAAGGGTGAGAAACTCTGCTCCAGAAGGAAGCACAGAGAAAACTGGGCCCAGCGTGGGAGAGCTTAAAGCAGAGCCATGCCGAGGACAGAGAGAAAGCAGCAGCAGCAGGTAGAGGCAAAAACAGAAAAATTCTTATCGGAGAAGTAGGTACCACACACACACGTGGACCAATGGTAGAGATAAAGAAAGACGGGGTTTACAAACTTCAATAAAAGGTCACTATGGATCTTAAAAAAAATCAAATGTGCACAGTCTGGGTGGAGTGACAGTGGCTTTGCCCAGGTAATTCATCAGTGTTGCAAACTGGTGCTGGTATATTTGCGGGTAGGGATGTTGGAAGAGCAACCCTACTCTATGCTGAGCAGTTTGCATCTATCTCCCCATTTAATTCCCACAAGCATCTTGTCAGGTAGGAATTGTCATCCTCACCGCATAGATGTGTAACCTGAGGTTCAGAGAGATGAAGGACCTTCCCAGTATCACACGCTGGGTAACTGGTTGAGCTGGGACAGCTGCCCAGATCCGACATCAAACCCACGCTCCTTGCTGTCCTCCTGCTGGAGACCTGGGAGCTTGGGGTCTTAGTGACTTGAAGGCCTTGGGTGTTACGATGATTAAAAAAGAAAAGGCAGGAACAAGAAAAGGCAGGAACGTGGTATTTGGTGAACAGCAGCGTATCTTTTCGTATGGAAATATGCTCTCCAAGTTCTATCTGCTTCTCATGTAAAGCAAGAATCCCCAGGGTTTCCCCCTTCTCAATCCAGACCCACTTTCCGGGAAAACTATTTTAACTCTTTGAGCTGTTTCCTCTAGCAGTTAGGTCCGTATCACGAAACAAATGTCCTCTGTGATTCATTATTTATATGTAAATATTAAACTATTTATTGACTTTCTATTATGATAGATGCAAATCTAGCTCACACCTGCTCTACAACCCCCCCCCCCCGCCCCTTTCGCATCCTTCCAGTAGAGCTATGTAGTTGTGCTTGGCATTGAAGACACAAATGTGATGAAGACACAATCTGTCTCCTTGATGAAGTTTAACCACAGTTGGAGGAGGCACACGGAAATAAGCAATTACCTTACCACGTGATAACTTCTGTGAGAGCAGTGCTCACGGGAAGAGGAAAGAGGCACCTGATTCTCCCTAAGATGCTTAAGTCAAGTTTTAAAAGATGCATAGAGTTTGCCAAAGAGTCAGAAGTGCTGGTGCGCTGAGTGACAGGATAGAGGTACTGGATTTTAAGCGGTAAATGTGCACACGTTCTAAAGCTAGAGAGAGAATGAGCCATTCAAAGGACCCCAGTGAGTAGGGAATAAGTACAAGAATCCACATGCAACACTTACACACTTAGTACAGTACTTGACAGAGAGGACATCTGATAAATGTGGGGTGATGGTTCTGTGGTTATTTGGGGTGATGATAATTTTGTTGTCGCTGGTTGTGTTGTGGGTTGGGATGGTGGTGGCGATGTTGTTGTGGTGACTGATAGGGGCCATGGTGGCTTTGCTGCTGCTGAGGGCAGTTGTGGTGGTGGTTTTGTTATTTTTGTTGGTGGTGTCGGTCATGGTGGTTTGTTAGTTTTGTTGTCATTGGTGGTGGTGGTCAGTGTGCTGTTTTTGGTGGTAGTGCTGCTGGTGGTTTTGTTGTTATTGTTGTTGCTGTTGGTGGTAGTTGTGATGGTGCATAAGAAATTGTCCACGGCTGATCACAGGGAATAAGCGTGGCTGGAGTTGAGGTTGGCCTCATCTTTTCAATTTGTCTTCTGTCCATAAAAAAATGTGCTGTGGGCCCCCCGTGACACAATGGAAAGATGGGTAATAAGGTTTTGTCCCTCAAAGTCCACAGTGACAGTGCACTCTCCCCTTAGGAAAAGACTACAGGCCCATAATAATTAGTTGGTAAAATGTTGGAGCCTTAGAGCTATCGACCTCAGCTGTCTTTTGATAGAGCATGGGCACAATCTTCATGGCAACCGCAGAGAACCATTGAATCTATCCCCAAGGTTTAAGAATTTCAGAATGTCAACCCATCTGCAAGCTGGATTAGCAAACTTGGAACCCTGGGGCAGCAGATGGTGGGAAGCTCCCAAATGCCAATGCTACCCGAGACGGAAATATTTCTGTGCACACTCCTGATCTCCACCCTGCTTTCCCTTGTGTCCATCTGCTTTGGAGGCAGGTGGCCCATTCGAGAACTGGGCAAATCTTTGTCCTGAAGCAGAGGCACATTTGTGGGCTGCTCTGTTGGGCCGTTTTACACCCTGAATGACCATCTCTGTGTAAGCAGTATAGGCAAGGCCGAGCTGATGGCAGCTGGCGAGGGCCTAATCTGGAGCGATGGTGCTGGGTATATGCCAAGCATCGATTTTTCAGCCTTGGCATCACTATACACTGTGAATATGCTTGCTCACTCACAATGTGCTTTTGACATTCTAAGTACTAGGTGGTATTTCTCTGTAGTAAGCTTAGGAGGTTGTGTGAGGGATCAGTTCTGCAGAAAATAGCATAGGCAATAGAAAGAAAGAAGATAGAACCATAGGTACTGGATACAAGTGAAAAGAATATGGGAATTTAAACATTTGCTTTGCAGATCTGAGGCCAGCCCATGATGGTGAGGCTTAGCATTTTAATTTTTTCCAGTAGAACCCTCCAAACTAGCCGTTGCTCAAAAGGCAAGTGTAGTGCTTTGGCAAGAATGCAATCCACTGGGTTTCCCTAGAAAGCTGCACGTTCAACCTCTTCACCTCTTGGAGGTTAAACCCAAATTTTCTTATCGTGTTTAGTACAATGTAGATGTATCAGTTAGGTATTTGTTGCATAAAAAAATTACACTGCGTTACAACCGACCAACCTCGGTTGTTTGTCTGGGGGCCTCAGTTTCTCTCTGGCTATTGGCCGAAGGCCATCATCAGTTCCTTGGCCCCTTACCTCACAGAACGGCAGCTTGTTTCAGCAGAGCAAACAAGCCAGGAGAACCAAAGAGAGAGAAAGCAAAAACGGGAGGGAAATCAGTCTTGTATAAGCTATCTCAGGAGTAACATACCATCGCTCTTGCTGCACATCACTCATTAGAAGCAAGTGATGCCCAGCCCACCCGCAAAGGGAGGAGGTTACACAAAGGGGCTAAAAATATTCAAAACTAAATCTGTCAAAATTGAGTAACACATCTGTAGTGGATGAGCAAGAAAGAGAAATTAAAAAAAAAAAAAACTCCAGCAACACTCAAACTATGATGATGATAATACTTTTTGTTGGACTTTTTTTTTTTTTGCGGTACGTGGGCCTCTCACTGTTGTGGCCTCTCCCATTGCGGAGCACAGGCTCCAGACACGCAGGCTCCGTGGCCATGGCTCATGGGCCCAGCCGCTCCACGGCATGTGGAATCTTCCCGGACCGGGACACGAACCGGTTTTCCCTGCATCGGCAGGCGGACTCTCAACCACTGAGCCACCAGGGAAGCCCTGTTGGACATTTTTTAAAGGTTTTATTTATTTAGTGTTTACTGTGGATTAGTCAGGATACTAAGAGTTGTTTTTTGTTTTTAAGATTTTTGTTTTTGATGTGGACCGTTTTTAAAGTCTTTATTATATTTGTTACAATATGGCTTCTGTTTTATGTCAGTTTTTTGGCCACAAGGCATGTGGGACCTTCGCTCCCTGACCAGGGATTGAACCCGCACCCCCTGCATTGGAAGGCGAAGTCTTAACCACTGGACCATCAGGGAAGCCCCCTAAGGTTTTATTTATTCAGTGCCTACTGTGGGTTAGTCAGGACACTAAGGGCTTTTAATACAGTCTTCTGTTTCACTCGTATACAACCCTGCAAGCTTAGGATGGGCCATATTTTATGGATGGAGAAATGCGGTCTTGGGAGAGTTAAGATGACAAAGCTGGTTAGCAGCCCCAGGGCTGTGACCCAGCCTAACCCCAGAGCCTGTAGCTTTAACCTTTATACTCCACAGCTCCTCCATATTTCTGGCTTTAGAAAGTACTCTCATATATAGTTTTCTTCTGGGCCATTTTAAAAAACAACAAATGCATTAAAAAATGTGTGTAGCCTTTGTATCAAACATACTATTCTCACAAGAGCCATGTTTTGGAAAGCTCCTTTGCTCTTTGCTGGTATATACATTGCTCCTAGCCTGTCAGAGAACTTTTACCAAAACAGGCTTTATTAGCTATCGATGTGAGCAGTTTACCCACTGGCAGGGAAAACCTCACACACCCCCCGTTCTCAGTTACTGCCTCGGGAAGGCGGGGATGGGGAAGTGAGGGGGTGGGATATACGGGGGTCCCAGTGGAGCCACCACATCACCTGTAGGGTCCTGGGCAGCGTAGCAGCCACCGCACATGCCCAAAGGAACTGGAAATGACAGCACCAGGAAAAGTGCAGGCAGTAACTCCCCAAGTTCAGTGTGACACCCCTGGAGCTCCCCAGAAATGTGGGGTGGGGGAAGAAATCTAAAAACCTTAGAGAGTGGAAGATCTGGCCTTCCATCCCCAAAAAGAAAGGCTCTTTAAAAACCTCCACGTAATGGATATTCCAGGTGGATACTCTGTCTGCCCCTCCCTGACACCTGTACTTACCTGTGTCCCCACCATGAAGAACACTGGTCGGTCCCCAGTGGTTCCTCACCAGGATGCCTGCGTGCTTCTGCTGCCATCATCATTTCAGTTACAGGAACCCTTACCAAGAGTCAGTTGAGACAGTTTCCAAATGGCTTCATACTTTTTGCTTCTAGAGGGTTCCAGACACGTCCTTCACTGTGGCCATATTGTTTCCAGTGAGCCTTGGCCATTTTTCCCACTGGAGACTGAGTATCCTTGTCTGCTCCTTGACTGAGTTTGATCTTCGATTTTCTTTAGCAAATGGGATGTGAGTAGAAATGACAGTGAGCCAGTTTGGGGCCCAGGGCTCCAGAGACATAACTAATTTCTGTTTGCTTTTTTGCCTTCTGACATTGCCATAACATCATGCCCCAGCCAACCCACTGCTCCATAGAGGATGAGACACACACAGAGCAGACCCAGACTAGCCTGTAGCTTAGAGCCACGGCCAGAAAATCTTCACCAAGATCAGCCAAACACTTCCTGTATGCATATAAATATACATCTATTCATGTGCACATAAGCATGCATACACACATACATGAACACATTTTTGAAGACAGTCACAGTAATTTCAATCCATTCCCATAAGGTTATTTCTTGCCTTCTCCATTTCCCATATAAACATGTCCCTTCTTCCGTAGTGAGAACTCTGGCTTCCAAAAATATTAGCATGTTTACTAAGTTGCTCAGTCCTATAATATATCTAAAATAGTGTCAGAATTGCTTTGTCCATATCACTATGATAAATAAACCTACCGTTCCTCTGTATTTTGCTTATTTCACTTAGCATAATGTCATCATATCTATTCATGTTGTTGTAAATGACAGAACTTCCTTCCTTTTTTAAGGCTGAATAATATATCATAGTCTGTATAGAATGTATTTTCTTTATTCATCTCTCAGTGGACATTTAGATTGCTTCCATGTGTTGGCTGTTGTGGATAATCTACAATGAATATGGAGGTGCAGATATCTCTTTGAGATCCTGATTTCAATTCCTTTGGATATATACCCAGGAGTGGGATTGCTACATCATATTTTAGTTCTAGCTTTAATATTTTGAGGAAACTCCATATTGTTTTCCGTAGTCACTGCACAAATTTACATTTCCACAAACAGTGTACAAGGGTTGCCTTTTTGCCACATCCCTGTCAATATTTGTTTTCTTTTGTCTTTTTGATAATAGCCATTCTAACAAGTGTTAGATAATCTCTTGCTGTGGTTTTGATTTGTATTTCTCTGATAATTAGTGATGTTGAGCACTTTTTCATATATCTGTTGGCCATCTGTATGTCTTCTCTGGAGAAATGTCTATTTAGTTTCTTAGCCTGTTTTTAAATGGAGTTATTTGGGGGTTTTGTGTGTTTTTGTTTTGTTTTGTTGCTACTGAGTTGTAGGAGTTCCTTGTATATTTTGGATATTAAACCTTTGCCAGATATATGATTTACAAATATTTTCTCCCATTCCATAGTTTGCCTTTTCATTTGTTATTTACTTTGCTGTGCAGAAGCTTTTGGTTTGGTGTAATCACACTTGTCTATTTTTGCCTTTGTTGCTGTGCTTCAGTGTCATATTCAAAAAATTGTTTCAAAGGCCAATTTCAAAAAAACTCTTTCCTTATATTTTATTTTGGAGGTTTTACAGATTCAGGTCTTATGTTTAAGTCAAATCTATTTTGAGTTGATTTTGTGGATGGTGTAAGATAAGGGTTTAATTTTATTATTTTTCATGTGTGTATCCAGTTTTCCCAACACCATTTATTGAAGAGACAATCCTTTCCCCTTTGTATATTCTTGGTATCCTTGTCAAAGATCAGTTGACCATATATTTATGGGTTTATTTCAGGGTTCCCTATTCTATTCCATTGGTCTGTATGTCTGTTTTTCTGCCAGTATTATACTGTTTTGATTATTGTAGTTTTGTAATATATTTTGAAATCAGGAAGTATGATGGCTCTAGCTCTGTCCTTCTTGCTCAATATTGCTTTGACTATTTGGGGTCTTTTGTGATTCCATATGAATTTTAGGATTGTTTTTTTCTATTTATGTAAAAATTTACATTAGGATTTTGATTGAATTTATAGATGGCTTTACAACACTACAATTTTTAAAATAAATTAGTAACATGAATCCTTTTTTCTGTAATAGTCTCTTCTTCCATTTGTCTTTTTTTGACTTTGCTTATGTTGTATTTATTCCATCGAAAATTTTTATTTTATTTTTACAGTTAAACTTAATCTTTTATGGTGTTTAATTTTAAGTCATAATTAGCAAGCCTTTTACTATACTCAGTTTATAGGAGAATTTACCTCTGTTTTCTTTTAGTATGTATGTGCATATAGTTTTCTTTTTCACATTTAGCTCACTTTTCTACCGGGAATTTATTTTTATGTACGGTTTGAGGAATGGATCTAATTTTATCTTTCTCCAAATGACTGACCAATTGTCCCAACATCATTTATTAAAGAGATTATTGTGATTTGAGATATCTGTTTGCATTTTTTCCCTTTACTTTGCATTCTGTTCCACAATTCTGTCTGTTCCTGTGCCAGTGCCATACTGTTTTAATTGTATAGGATATGTATTATGTTTTAACATCTGGTAGGCCTATTCCTCCCCCAAACTCCCCCACCCACTGAGTTCTTCCTTGTCAGTGTTTTCCTAGCTATTCTTGTGTGTTTATGTTTCTGACTTGTCTAGCTCCATTGAGAAGCTCCTTAGAATTTTTATTGGGATTGCTTTACATTTATAAATTAACTTAGGGAGTACTGACATCTGGATAACATTGAGACATCTGAACGAAGAACAAGGGATGTTGTTCTTTTTGTTCAGTTATTCTGCAGGATACTTATTTCCCTCTGTTATTTCCTTTTTTCCCTTCACTGCCTCATCTCCAAGGATTACCATGTCTTTTCTACATGTCAGCGTCTCTTCTACAAGTGATGCTTCTTTGAGGCTGTCCCTCTGGTCCCACTTCCAAGCTCCTTTTCCACAGCAGTCCTATGAATCTCCAACTCCTGACTGGTGTTGAGTAATTTTGCATTTATAATTTCACCTCCTCTTTCTGGTGCTGCTTTTGTCTGTACTTCTTCTAAGCCCCCTATTCCCTCTGTTCTTTTGCTGTTCCCAGTCTCCCCTCTCTGCTCTCTTCATCCACACGTTCTCAGAAGCAAAGAGTGTACAGAGGAGCACCACAGGAATTTGTTCCTGTTTTTCTCTACTCTCAAGTAACCTAAAGGTTGCACTTTCTCTGTCTTCTGGCAGTGCTGAAGGCATGAGTTCTTTTAAGTTTCATTTGTTTTCCTTATTGATTTCATGGCTGTTTAGGAAGGGAAGCGAAGGTTCAAAACCTTCCCATCCTTGTTCTCCCAACGCTGAAGACTGTATTTTTAACAAGCTTGATATCTAGGCAAACCTAGAGTTAAATTTCAAATCAGAAGTTGTCTTTCCCCCCATTGGAGAAAGGCTTGAGTATGTTCACAGACTATGGAGTAAAGAGAAGGTGCAATTTCAACTGATGAAGAAATTCTGTGCCTCTACACAAAAGGGGCTTGTTCAGGGAAATTTTGGGGGCAGAAATTAGGGAATCCATTTAGTCCAATGTTTGGGTGATTTTGAGGAAAGAGTTTCAGGAGTAAGTTCAGGTAAAAACTATAAAACATAGATTTGGTGGAAATCTGGATTTGACTTAATTTGATTGCCGTCCCTGGGGCTTTGTCCCACTATAGTAATTTAGGCACTCTAATTTAGGTTATGTTTAAATTAATAAGATTCACAAATGAATGGCACCATACACTGTTCTCCACAGCCCTCCCTGCCATGTTCTGACTTTTGGCAGTAAAAAAGTATCTGACTTGTGAAATTGGGTGTGTCATTCCCTATTTGGGGGATGCCATAATAACATGATAGGATGTAACTGGTTTATTGTGACCTCTGAACTCTGAAATATACACACAGGAAATGACTTCATTTTCCCCCCGCTCATATTTTCAATCTTGCTCTGTTGGAGTTTCCCTCCCTGCCCTAAGAAGACATCTTAGGCAGATTCATACAGTTTTCTTGATGCTTTGGCTCAGTTTTAGAGAAGATTCACTGTCAGGTATTACAAATCTAGTTAGATTAAAAGCTTGAATCTTACATTCAGTGCAGAGCTGCTCCCCAAGCCCAGCTCAGGGTCCCGCAGTGGGGAAGGGAGACACCTTTTGCTCCATCCCTCCTCTCCTGCCTTTTTCCTTCTCCTCACCTCTTCAGGACAGAGGCAGGGCAAAACTGAATGGAAGAAAGAGGACAAATCTTCAGTGCTTGATGCTGTTGTAATCCACCTGCCCCCTCTGTGTGATTGGTTCTCCAAAGCTGGTACTTCTTTTGGAGGTGGTTCTGTGGTTGTTGGGCAGCCCCATAGAGGCCTCTGCAAATATATGGGTGAATTCTGTTGAGGACCTTTTGAAATCCTCCTGCTTTTGTTCTGATGGTATACCAATGGCCTCCTGGTGAGGGGACCCTTACTTCAGTAGGCTCCCTATGGGTGGGTGCTTCCAAACTTCGTGGCTTGGCCACCATCTCGAGTATCCTTATCATTCAAGATGGTGGGCACAGAAGGGCCCCAAGTGGGTCTTCTCTCCCTAGCTCTTACACTGCACTGCTCCAGCAAGCCTCTCATCTTCCAAATTCTCCAGGAGAGGAACAGGCAACAGTTTCTTCTTACATATACCCCCCAATTCTAAGAAACACAGATCTAACCCTCCTAGGAACTCCCTTTCTTGCTTTACTTAGCATGAAGGGCATTGACTGTAATGGGTAGAAATATGTCAATCTCTCCCTCTTAAAGTGTGTATAGTTTCTTGTGATATCTCTTCCTGGAGCTTCCTTTTCCTTAGCTTGAAAGGGTGGGCAAGCACCCTACTTCCCTCTCTCCTAGAGGGACTGTCCACAGCAATCTCCTCCCTGGTTGTCAAATCCTCCTTTGGCTCATTCCCTTCAATGAACTCATTTATTCAAATATATGCATGTGTGTATATAACTATCCTATATAGCATATATATGATGTGTATATATATGATATAGATGTATAAGTTGCATATTGCACACATATTGCATCATCATGCTAAACACAGTTTGGTCACTAGACTGGCTCTTCAGTCTTTTAATAAGTCCAGAAGGAATGTGTTAAGCATTTACTTTTGACCACGAGGGGCTTTACCCCTATTCATTTGAAGCTTCAGCCAGAATCCTGAACCAAAGGGAAAGGTGTCAACCATATTTTGTTACAAACACTTTCTACCATTTTTGATCATCTCTTGTGTGCCAATCCCTATTCCAAATGCTTGAACTAATTTTCATTTTGTTCCTGTAAGGTGGTTTTTGTTCATCTCCTTTTACAGAGTAGGGTACTGGGGTTCAGAGAGGCAAAACATCTCGCCCAAGATCACACATCTGGTGAGGCCAAACCTGGATATGGCTGGAGCTCTGTCTGATTACAGAGACTGTGTTCTGTACTTCATCACAGCATCAGATGGTTCAATAGCATCAAATGCATTTGCTAAATGAAAGCAGACTTCATTCTCCTGAAAGTGCTGATGAAAAAGTTCAGTTGGGACACTGAGTTTGTTATCATGAACACTGGTGTGGATAACACCAGATTCCCTGGAAACCATGAAGATATTATCTACAGCCTATTTACAGGTGCAATACCAAGTAAAGACTGCAAACTACTGTCCTTCAGGGAGGATAATCAGCCCATCATTAGTGACTTGTTCAAGTTTCTGGTTTCTCAGAACCTGTTGATTTTTGACATGAAGCCATTTATGCACATGGCATATGCTGCATGCAAGGCTCTGTGCTGGCTGAGATAAAAGGTTTGAATGTGTAGGTCTGTCATTCAAAGAGCAGAACCAGTGCCACCATTGCTTTTATATGTTGACATGAAAATATTACTCTATTCACCTTAAACAAAATAATTTTTAAACAAATAATTATACTGACAAGAGAGGAACAAAAGGAATTCTTACTCTGAATTTGTTAATTGTTCCACCCTTTTGTGGATATAAGCCAATGTTTGGTCTTTAGCTGAAACAGACATTTAGCCATCAACCATTGGTCAGAAAGATCAATTTCCCCTGTTATTTTAACTCCCTCATCTTTCCTAACTATACCACACACATTTTTTCTCACTGACCTTCCAACATGTTCTCAGCTTTCATGAGCTTTGTACTTCAGTTATTAAATTACAAAAGAAATGGAGTAAAAGGACTAAAATATATTTCTCAGAAATACAGCTGTGCTAGCAACTGGAGCCGTGTGTAAAGTATGTCTCTTATCCCACTTCTCATCACATTTCAGCAAATAAATCTGACTCTCTGTGTCTAAAATTATTCTCTGTGTGTCCTCCTCGGTGACAATGTGTTAGGATTCATCTGTTTATTTCTTCATTCACCGTAGAGAAAAAGAGTCAGTGCCTACGCTGGTAGCCACATAAAAGAAATAGTTATATTCCAATCTGACATGGGCATAGAGGGGTTACTGCAAAGTAAGTGTCATCAGGGAGGACCTCGTGTCCCAGGCTGCATGGTCATGGGAAGCTTCCTGGGTGAGATCATGGCTGAGCTGAGTCTTAGAGGAGGAGCCGGTGATGGTAGTGAAGGTGGGGGCAAGGTGACCTGGGTGGAAGGGGGTGGCATGACCAAGGCCATGGAAGATAGAATCAGGAAGGATGAAGAAGGTGGGTGTCTTACTCTGCTCAGGCTACCATAACTAAGTACCAAAGGCTGGGTGTCTTAAACAACAGAAATTTATGTTTCCACAGTTCTGGAAGCTGGATGTTTTATGACCAAGGTGCCATCAGGGGTGGTATCTGTTGAGGGTTCTCACCTTGGGTTGCAGGTGGTTGCCTTCTTACTAGAAGTTCACAGGGTCTTTCCTCTGTGTTGCTGTGGAGCGGGGGAGAGAAGAAGGGACACAGAAAAAGACAGAGATTACTCTATCTTTCTCTCCTTATAAGGACACCCATCCCAACAAGAGGGTCTCACCCTCATGACCTAATGTAATCCTAATTACGTCACAAAGGCTCCATCTCCAAATACGATCACATTGGGGGTTAGTGCTTCAACAATATGAATTTGGGGGGGACACAATTCAGTTAATAGTAGTGTGTATATTAGTCAAGGTTTTCCAGAGAAACAGAACTATATGTATCTGAAAGGAGAGAAACAGAATTGGCTCACACGGTGTGGAGGTTGGCAAGTCCAAAATTTGTTAGATAAGCCAACAGGTGAGCAATTCAGACAAGAGTGGATGTTGCAGTCTTGAGTCTGAATTCCACGTGGCAGGCCAGGTAGGCTGGACAGGGTTTTCTATGTTGCTATCTTGAGACCAAATTGCTTCTTATTCAGGAAGCCTCAGTCTTTGCTCTTAAGTCCTTCAACTGATGGGATGAAGCCCACACACATTTTAGAGAGCAATCTGCTTTACTCAAAGTCCGCCAATTTAAATGTTAATAACATCTACAAAACCTTCACAGCAACATTTAGACTAGTGTTCGACCAAACAACTGGGTCCCACAGCCTAGCCAATTTGACACATAAAACCCTCACAGTGGGTGATGAGTCAAGGGGTGGTGAACATGATAAATCAGTGATCTTGGGTTGGATTCCAGAGAAGCTGAACTGTGCTAATGAACTACCATTGCCCTGTAGATCTGGGATCATAAATACAGATGCCTAAGGGAACCAGGCAGGTAAGATAAATGGGTGAATTGAGACCTGCTTATTTCTTACACTTTGTTTACATACTAAACACATGAGAACATTCTTTTTTATGAAGATGGTCCCCCAGCTGCTTTTTTAACAGAGAATTTTTGGTCTATTTTTTCCCCATTTTGGACAGGGGTATGGTTACACAAGAGTATGTCTCCATTATGCCCCAAATAATGGTACAAGCAGGGATAAAAAATGGCAACTATCATGTGACCTTACTACCATTGAAGGAATAATAGTGAAGGACACTCAATGAATTGGAATTGAATTTTTAAAGGAAACAGCTGATCCCCTGGCCCAGCACATGGTGCTCTGTAGACATGGGGAGCTAGTGTGGCCAGTTGTTCTGATGTTTATGCGACATCTCCTAATTTGAAATGTCAGTTCAAAATATTTAAATCTGTGGACCAAACATCACTTGCTGGTAAGGGCAGGTCCTCTGCTCTAAGTCGTAGGGACTACTTACAGATTTTAAACAGGACAATTTCACATTAAGTGAATTCATTACCTATAGCCACATAACAAATAATCCTCAAATGTAGTGGCTCAAAACAAAAACATTTATTATCTCACAGTCTCTATGGATCAGGAATTGGGGAGCAGCTTTTGTGGGTAGTTCTAGCTCAGGGCTTCTCATGACTTGTTAGTCAAGATGTCAGCTGAGGGCTTGACTGGGGATGGAGATCCACTTCCAAGCCCACTCATGTGGCTGTTGGTAGGAGGCCTCAGTCCTCGCTGTGTGGACCTCTCCATAGAGCTGCTGAGCATCATCAGGACATGACAGTTGGCTTTCCCCAGAGCAAGGGATGAGAGAGCCCAAGATGAAGCCACAATGCCTTTTATAATCTAACCTCAGAAGTGAAATTCCACCACTTCTGCCATCTTCTACTGGCCACCTGCCACTCTGGAACAATGTGGGAGGGACTACACAGGGTGTGAATACCAGGAGGCAAGGATCATTGGTGGCCATCTTTAAGTATGGCTACCACACTAAATATTGGGCTAGCATTTATGTAGCGGATAGATTTGAGGTAGGGACCTTTTAGGAGAATATTGATTCAATAGAATGTTGATGAGGGGTTATTGTAATTAGAAAAAAGAAAGAGTAACTGCGTTGACAAATACTTAAAAAATAAAATCATTGAAACCTTGTGACTGATTCAATGGCTCATTTCTAATCAATAAGAGAGTCTGATGGTGGGAACTTCTAGGAAAATTTTTCTATCCTGATCAAAGAGAGAGCTGAAGAATGAAGGTAATAAAATTTCCCTGGCTTCTCCCTGAATTTTCCTGCTTTTGAATATAACTGTGTGGGAACATGATCCATGGAGCTGTTGCAGGCATTTTGTGACAATGAGGTGACAAATCATTATATTTGATGTGGTGGAGTGGGAGGATGGGCAGACCTTGAGTGTCTGGTGATATTGTTGAGTCACCAATCAACCCTAGAACTTGTTACATTAACAATAAATATCTTAAGAATTTAAGCCACCATGAGTTGTCCATTCTGTCATGTGCTGCTGAAAGCATTCCTGACATATAGGGGGAGAGAGAGGCATTTCAAGCTCTAAGACTGATTGGTTTAAGACTAGATTAAATAAAAACTATGCAACATTTTTGTTTCATAAATAGTATAGATGATGGTGATGTTAGATAAAATGAAAAAGATAAAAAGAGAGCAGGGTCCAGTCCATATGAGTTCTGCTGAAATTGACCTGCTTGTGGGACATCCACGTGAAAAAGACAAGCAGGTGACGGTTAAAGGAGAGAACCGTGCTTAGTTCATCTTCATATTCCTCATGTCTAGTATGATGCTTAACACATGCTGAGGAAGTGAACAAAGGAATGAAGGGAAGGATGCTGAGAGCCTAAACCAAGGTAGCAGTCATGGGGCTAAAAAAGAAAGACTACTTGTCTTTGTTTTGCTACAAAACTCCAATGTAGATGGTGAGTGACAGATCCTAGTGAAGCTTTTAATCAATGTGTGTGAAATTTAGACTGTACAAAAAGAGAGACATCACTGTGTATGATAATGCATTGCTTTATGAGGATCTCCATTTTCTGTTCCCTCTCTATGTGTATTTCTTTAAATGGTAAGTTGCCTTTGAAGAAAATGGTATCTCCATTTTTTTGCAGAAGAAAACTATGTCAGAGTGATGAAAATTAAGTGAACAAAATTGAATCTGCCATGTGGCCCAGCATTTCAAGCATTCTTATTTGAGAACCAAAAGGAAGTGACGGTCTGTAGCCAAGCAGGTTCTGCCATCCGTATTATATGTTCACTCTCATTTAAACTGAGTAGCCTGAAAACCTCAAAGCGCTGGTTGGTCAGCTAATTTCATTTGAAGGATATTCTATGGGATCTTCATTTTCCCCCCTTTGGATTTTGAAGTTTATTTCCATTTTCTAGGCTACCTTCAAATGATGACATATCTTAGTAGGAGCTTGTACCATAAAGACAGAGTATTATGGTCGAGTCTTTTCTGTTCCCTCACTTTCAGTAGACACTAGAGATAAGAGTTACAGATGGAGGCCTCACGGCTGAGCTCAGCCAGCAACCCTGAGTGGGAAGCAGCCCCAGGCAGAGAGTCACATGTGTCTGCAGCAAAAAAATAGTGTGGTTTGGACCAGCGAGTGCCACCGGGGTCTCGGTAGGCATCTTCACAGCTCCGGTACAACAGTTAATCTGAGTTATTTTGCATCACTTCCCCACAGGATTGGTGCCCTGGCTCCAGAATATTACACAGTGCCGAAGCTAGGGGACAGATGGGCTGAGAGCTCCACAGTGGCTCTTGAGGCATCACTTAGGCTTTGTAAGTGGTAAGTTCAGGTGGGCAGGCTCTCTGGTCTTCCAAGACCGTTTGGGGTGTAGAAACGTTTGTGAGGCCATCCAGGGTCCTGAAGGATGAGGGCCAGACATTGCCCACCATGGTGTCCTCTAGGGATCTGGCAGCTCCACCTGGCATTCGAGGTACAATTAGGAGACCTCCCTGTTCTCCTGTGCTCCTGCTTCTTCACTCCTCTTCCCATCTCTACCACCAGCCAGAGGGAATCCTTCCCTAGTCTTGAGGAAATCCTTCTCTTCTCAAGAGTTTGGAAATTTTGTCTCTGGAATTCTCTCTTGGCTTTGGAGCAGCAATAAAGGTCTTGGGATCTTTCTGTCCTTCACTCTGTCACATCCCACCCCGGAGGCAATAACGAGCAGAGTAACTCATAAGTATCTTGCATGGGAAGACGTGAGGAAAGACGGAAAGTAAAATGAAGGAAAAAGCCCCACACAAGAAAAACAGCATCATTTAATATCTCAAAATATCCCTTTAATGTCAGGGTCTGCTTTCACCAGTCCTGCTCAGTGAAGCTTCAAAATTTCACTACCTTATTTGTAAACCAGGCCTTACCAAGCCTGAAGCCCCCTCCCTACCAGTAGCCAGTGCGCGGAGCTAGACTCGATGCTCTCTACTCTTTATCAGGCAGCATGCGGTGGTGAGTTCTGAGCACCCAAATATCCTCTGAGCTCTATTTTTCTGCCTGCCCTTCTCAGTTACTCAAATACACCTGGGTCTGCAGGGCTGCACAGAGCAACTTCTGTTTGGTTTCCAATAGTATTTCCCCCTTGATGAGAAAGGTGGTTTTCCCTAAACCCTTGCCTGGTTGCATGGGGCATGGCCCCCACATCTAACGCTCAGATCCCCACCAGTGCTTTGGGGTTTGCTCAGAATATTACATGGGAGATGGGACCGCAGCACTCCAGGAGTTGCTAGATACTCCCTGTCTATCCACTGGATGGTTCCTTCTTATCGATGTCTTGGCCGCAGTGGAGCCTGACCTGGGCATTGGGGTTTGGGTTGCTGGCCTTGATGGCCAGGCCAATTCCCCTGGCCCTGAGTATGAGCACAGCTCAGCTTTCTCCTTCACCCCACTGCCATGAGGTAGCCTTGGCATTCCTTAAAGCTAGGGTGACCACACTTGAATTGTTAGCACCATGGAAAATGGTGCTAGCTTGTAGTAGCAGTCCCAGAATTATTTGTTGAGGGTCTGAGGAGGGTTTAAAAGCAAACACCCATCTTCTGGGTCTAAATTCTGATGGAGGTCAAAATATTACATGTATTTCGAACAGAGCTGATTTTAGAGAATGTGCCTTAGGAAGGAGGGCCAAAGGGACTTGATAACTCCTTCCCGCAAACTCGGACTGGACCTTGGAAAAGCCCACCCATAATAGCTTGGGTCCTGTTGAGGAAACTTGCTCACCCAGGTAGCTGCACCTCACTGGTTCCAGTTGGGTGACTACCTTGTCCCCAGACTGTCCTGATTTAGCACTGAAAGCCCTGTATCCCAGAAATCCCTCAGTCCCAGACATGCTGGGGCAGTTGGTCATCCAAGACCCCTAGACTCCCCTGGGCTCAGGACTAGGTTGACCAAAATGATGATTAGGATTTGGGGGTTTTTAGATACAATCAATAGGAACAGAATTTCAATTTTAGTTTACATCTCTGAAGTAATATGGTTTCTTTTCACTAAGTAGTAATTAGAAAAGCAATACAAGCATAGTCACAGGAAATAGTTCAAATAGGACAAAACAGTTCAGCATAACAATTAAAAGTCATCCTCCAAGGAATTCCTTGGTGGTCCAGTGGTTAGGGCTCAGCATTCTCACTGCTGAGGGCCTGGGTTTGACCTCTGGTCGGGGAACTAAAATCCTACAAACCTCAGGGGTGTGGCCAAAAAACAAAAAGAAATCAAACAAAAAAAAACATCCTTTAAATCTTCCAGCCATTAGCTCGGGGTTCTCTCAAGAGTTTCCTGATGATAGTCTATTAACTTTCAATGCATATAAACACTTCTTTATACACAGGTATATATGCCTTACGAACAATTTTCCACATTTTTTTCCTTGCAGTAACTCTATTTTGAAGTTCCACCCCTAAGAACACATGTACATTTATTTAAATTTTAAAAAATGACTGTATAGTTTTCTTCCCACCAAAGAGCAATGTCAAATTGGTCACTTGTGGATATTTAGCTTGTGCTTTCTGCTATTACAATCTGCAGTGAATAAACTAGTAAGCACATTTGTGCACATGTACCTACTGGATAAATTGCTATAAGTGGCAATACCACCGCATACGTCCATTTTACAATCTGACAATTTAGAAGTGTTTACAGATACACTGCACCAATTTACATTACTATTAACATGTGTGAGAATGTTTTCAAACTCTCTTATCATCTCTGGGTATTATCAAACTTCTTTATCTCTGGCAATCTGATAGTGAAAAATAAGCTATAATTTTATTTGCATTATTTTACTCATAAATTAAGCTGAATCTCAGTTCACCGTTGGCCTGAATAAATTGGTCACTAACTGGCCACTTGTTTGATTTGTGTGTGTGGGGGGGGGGACTAATTTTTCATATCCATTTTTCTCCTTCTTTTTGAAATCTGCATGCGTCTGCTTCTTAAAAAATCCTATAGTTTTAGGATGATTTTATTTGCTTTCTTCATCATGAATTGCCTTCTATTGTCCTTTGAGGGTATTAACTGTTTAAATTTAAATATTTAAATCTTGCTGAAGCTCATGAACAGTCAGCCTGCAACTCATGGGATCTATTTCACTTAGCAAATTAGATTTATAATATCTAAACTTTTTTCTCAGTGGAGCTGTTGCTGCGGGAAGTGGATAAAGAACATGGGTCAATAAAAAAGAAGATACTCTAAGGAGGGTTAAGTTTTTGAGGGAAGAAATGGTGATACAGAAATTTCAGATGAACATAACATACAATAAAAAGCTAAGGCATTCTTAAACTCATGGGGTCTGACACTTGTGATCTGAATTCAAATTTCATCCTAAGTTTGCTATTGTAGGGAAATCATTGCATTTTTTTTCCCTGTAATTTTTTTACCTGTCCATCAGAGTGTCAGTTAATATTTCCTATTTAATTTAAATAGAACACAGTACAGTTAAAAATTTTTCTAAACTAGGAATTCAGGGTAGATAACTATTTGTTTGATTTTACTACAAATCAGCTTTATAACTTTGACCACTCTGGAATCACTTTCCACTACAATAAAGTTGAAACTTGCAGCCCTAAAATCTTGATCTTATAGGATATTGCTTTTTCCCAGGGGAAGAATTTCATCTCATGGCTAAGACACTTCATCTTATAAGAATATGAACAAATCCTCCTTCTAATAGTCAGTCCTGCCTCATCATCCGCTCAAATCTGAGCAGTTGTGGGCACAGATGCAAAGTCAGCCAGGCTCTGAGTCTTTACCTGGAAAATGAGGGGATGGCCAAGTTTCCCAAAAGACCTTGGCTTTCATGTTCTGAGAACAGTTACATGGTTTCTTGGTAGCCACTTAAGTCCTGTTCAATGGCTGGCCAGCCTAGCTTACCAAGGATTGGTCTACCTCATTCCTCGCAGTCACTTCTGCTGAGTGGGATGAACTTTTGTGTATTTATGGTTGGATCCTTTCTGCCTGGATGTTCCGCCTCTTGTCTCCATGGGGCCCTTGTTGCTTCCCCCCAAACTGGTGCTCTTATAGCTCTTCTACAAAGTGACTGTCCTTCTACTGAATGCCCAATGTGACTAGTCTGATGAGCTCCATTTCTAAAACACTGATCAGTGTTGTAGACTTATCTATTCATTTTTTTCCCCAGTCTTCTCTTTGGGGGATGTTGGTTTGAAAAGGACCGGAGTCTGTGTCTCTACCGAACAGTGTCACACACAGAGTCACCCCAGCCACAGACCAGCCATAGCCCCTGATGGAATGCCCATGCCTCCTCCCTCTCACACCCCCCTCCTCCTTTTGACATCTTCTCTCTCCAGTAAGAACTGTCCTCTAGTTGTTGGCAGAGGGGGTGCCCTTAATCCCGGTATTATGAGTATTCTGGTATTAGAGTCCTAAATCTCTACATCTCCTCTCAGGAGAGCAATCAACTCTCCAAGAGTACCCTGGTACATGAGGCTGGAAACAATCTACTGGGGTTTAGCTTTGTTTTTGCTTTAAGGCGATGATGTTATGGGACTTCCCTGGTGGTCCAGTGCTTAAGACTCTGTGCTCCCAATGCAAGGGGTGTGGGTTCCATCCCTGGTCAGGGAGCTAAGATCCCGCACGCTGCATGGCACAGCCAAAAAAAAAAAAAAAGAGGCGATGATGTCAAAGGAGATATTGTTTAACCGGCCCTTTCAGTGCTTCTCTTACTGGCCTCTCCATTTCATCTGATTTTATTTTCCCCTTTGTTGTTGGAACTTTCCTTTCCTTTTCATTTCTCGTCACTGTTGGCTCACTTAGCTCTGTCTCTCTTGTGTATTTTTTCCCTCCCTCACTTTTATTGGCTCTCTCCATCACTCCACCATTCCTTTAAAACCTGCCTATCTCCAACACTGCATCCTTCTCCCCTCATCACTTCTAGCTTGACAAGATCATTCTGGGTGTTCTTATCTAGGCCAATTTTTTAAATGACCAATTCATGTCAATTAGCTATTTCCATGTAACAAATCACCCCCAAATACAGTGGCTTGAAATGATAATTATTGAACCCATAGTTCTTCTGATGAGCAATTTAGGCTGGGCTCAGCTGGGTGAGTTTCTGTGCACTTATAAGTTTCTACTTTATGAGTTTATTTTTATTTCCAAGGATCTAACACATGGCTTTTCACCCTTGAAACTATTTGCATTTGGACCAGATAATTCTTTGTTTATGTGCCGGGTGCGGCGGGCGGGGGGGGGGGGTGGGTGCTGTCTGTGCATTGTAGGCTGTGTATCAGCATCTCTTGTCTCTACCTGTTAGATGCTGGTTAAAAACCCCCTCCTCAGTGTGACAACCCCAAATGTCTCCAGATGTTGAAAATGTCCCTTGAGGTTGGGATGGGGGAATTGCCCTTGATTGAGAAGCACTGACCTATTACAATAGCTGAAAGACTGAGAACTGAATAAATGTATGTTTAATAAGTGAATGCATTTTCCCCCCCACAGATGCAAAAGTTTTAGAAGCATTTGACATTTATTGGACAACCTTTGATAGATTCTTACCAGGAGGAGTATTTCAAGGCTCAAAAGAAAGAGAGGAAGGAAATAGCCTTGCAACTGACTGCCTTAGAGAAATGAGAGGATGGAAAACGCACAGCTCTAGCAGTAGATTCAGTGCTCACCATCTCTTCTAAAGTTTTCTTGAGATGGCACATCTAAATTTCATTCTGTTCTACATAAAGTGACCTTTAGGCCAGTTTTGTCCCCTGCAAGTCATACTCACCTCATTCTAGTAGAGACTTTAATTATATTAAATTTTAAAGTAGTCCATTCTAAAAAAGACTCTAACTTTTGAGAAATATTTTTATCATGAATGGTAGCAGTGTGATTGCAAGAAAGAAGAGAAATTTGTGTAAATTTGATTTGAGAAATGTTTAATAATCTTTCAAGACATATGGAACATGTGAAAGCCTGTTGTAATAAGAATTGGGATTTTTTTTTCCAATATATGAAGAAACAACTTTACAAAAGTATTTGGAGTTAATACACATACAGGTATGCTTTAACATTTGTATTTGTTAAATCATCATTGGTTCTAATTTGCAGTGTTTAGGTTTCCTTCAGTTTATGTATACTGATCATTGGTTTCTTGCTTCACAGAGAAACAAACATCTTTTTCCCTTTGTCACTGTGCCAAGTTATACTCATATGCAATATTAATAAGTCTTTTGAAACACCAGTGTCACCCCATCACGTTTTATTTTTCTTGTCAGAAAAGTAGTTTGCTCCATGAAGTAACTCAAAGTTATCCAACCTAGTCCCAGAAAAGTTGCTATTCATCTTGCCAGGCATAAGAGAAGGAATTTCAATGAAAGAAGAGTTCAGGGAAGAAAGAGATGAATATCATTACAAGACTCCCTATGTGATATGTCCGCCATATTGCAAATGAAATAGTAACCCCTTTTCAACAAGAATTGCTTACCACCTACGTACGTGGGGAAACGTAATTTGCTTTTACCACTTCTACTTTTGAGAGAGTAGTTGGCCAGTGGTGTTCCCCTATATCAGAACTGTTGATCAGTCCCATCATTCTTTCGAGAAATGTTGCAATGCTGGTGTTTCCTATATGCTATGGACTGAATTATGCTCACTCCCTCACCCAGAACTCACATGTTGACATCCTAACCTCCAGTACTGCAGAGTGTGACTATATTTGGAAATAGGGTCTTTAAAGAGAGAATTAAGTTAAAATGAGGTCACTGGAGTTTGCCCTAATCCAACAGATTGGTGTCCTTATAAGAAGAAGAAATTAAGATACAGACATGCACAGAGGGAAGACCATGTGAAGACACAGGGAGAAGACGGCCATCTACAAGTCAAAGGAGGAAGCCTCAGGAGAAACCAATCCAGATGACACCTTGATTTCAAACTTCCAGCCTCCAGAATTGTGTGAATATATTTTCAAGCCACACAGTTGGTGGTACTTTATTATGATAGCCTTAGAAAACTCATATACTATATTCCAAGTCTGTTGTGCAATTGTGTAATATGGATTCCTTAAATTCCTTGGAATGACCTCCCCAGTCTGTCTTTTCTACTGCTTCCTGACCAACTATACACATTGAAAATAAGGGCAAAGATAATGAAGGGTATCTCCATGGAGATACATGTATATATATATATATATTTTTTTTTTCTCCTTACATCTATGGCTAATCTGTAACTGAATTCTATCAATACATTGCCTAGATCACAATTTTCATTATTTGTTAAATTGTACTCATGATGGAACTAGAGTAGACACAGTTTCTGGTCCGAAAACCTCATTATTTCAAAATTGTGAACTTGATGAATGATTCAATTACAATGTTAGGAAACATAAGCTGGATTCTGAATCAGAGTCATTTTTAAAATCAACTCAGTTAGAATCTTGATGAGATGACAGTGATGAAAAAGATGAGAAAAAAATCTGTTCAGAATTTTATGGATTAGTTTTCTTTGTTTAAGGCAGAGCGAAGCTCTGTTTTTCATATATTGGGATTAGGTTAAACACCAGAATTTCTTTGGAGTTTAAAAGATACTAAAATAGGTTATCAGAGAAATGATAGGCTATCTTTCTCTGAAGAACTTTGAAGAAATAGGCTCAATTATTTTCCATCAAAGATGCGTAGTTGTGGTTCTTCCTTGGGCTGATGATGACCCACAGACCCTGCTAACTTTAAGTTGATATAAGAAAAAAGTGAATTATTACTTCGAAGGTGTTATAGGCCTGTAGCTAACCATGTCTTTGTAGAGGGCAAAATAGTCAAGAATCAGAAACAGCATGTCACAATTAAAAGAATATAGGCTTGTTGAGAGAAGAAAGGCAAAGTGGCAGAGGGACAGCTGGCCTGTAGCACATCAGGGTCCTATCAAGCTGCCCACAAGTATGGCCAAACATCAGAGCACTTGACTTTTCCATGAGTAATGAAGGTCCACAGGGGTAAGTGTGTTTAGAGACCGACTTTTAGATGCCAGAAAAAACAATCACAGAATCCCGGACACCATATGAGTTTTGGTGATAGAATCTCACTTTGGCTTTTGATGTGAATCTCTGTTATTTGGTAGTGGCTCAAGGCATTAGGCACAAGTAATGAAAGAGGATTGTATCATTGCAACTCATATAAATCTTCCCCAGAGGAAAAAAACATCCTTAGAAGTCAAAAAGCTGCATCAGCTACATATTAATAGGAGCATGAAAGCATCAGAGGGAACTGATTTTTTTCATGGATGTTCAACTTCATCACTTTGACTTTGGTTCATAGAGTTAATTACACCTCTGATTGGACTTACAAGGTAGATCATTCAGTATGTTTACATGAACCAGATGCTATTAATCATTATGTTTGTTCTATAGTTTGAGGGTGATTGTGAGAACAAGTTTATTTTTATATGTATTGGCCTGTTCTCAATGAATTCACAGTTTACCTATATAATTTTCCTTTTAAACAGCTTGTTGAGATATAACTGATAGACAAAAAAATATATATTTAATATATACAATCTGATAAGTTTAGACATATGCACACACCCATGAAACCATCACCACAATCAAGGTAATAAACATATCCATCACCTCCAAGAGTTTCCTGCCCCTGCACCCACTTTTTCAGTGGTAAGAACACTTAACATGAGATCTACCCTCTTAAAATTTTTAAGTCTCCAATACAGTGTTGTTAGCTATAGGCAGTATGTTATACACTAGAGCCCTAGAAATTACTCATCTTGCATACCCTAAAGTTTATACCCAGGAACAAAAACTCCCTGTTTCTCCCTCCCCCCAGCCCCTGACAACCACCATTCTACTTCTCTGCTTTTCTGAGTTGGATTATTTTAGTTACCTCATATAAGTGGAATCATGCAGTGTTTTTTTCAGTGTCCGGCTTATTTCACTTAGCATAATGTCCTTCAGGTTTATCAATGTTGTTGACTATGACAGGATTTCCTTCTTTTTTAAATACTGAATAATATTCCATTATAAGTATATATTCTTTATCCATTCTCTTTATCCATGCATTCATGATGGACATTTGGGTTGTTTCCATATCTTTGCTATTGTGAATAATGCTGCAATGAGCACAGGAATGCAAATATCTCTTCGAGATCCTAATTTCAATCTATTCTTTGGGATTGTACCATCTGACATTTCTCTTGAAATTCTTCCAGCTGGGTGTTACACACGCTGAGGTAAGCTGAGATCTATTTTCAGCTTAGTTTTTAAATAGGAAAGTCTCCTTTACTGTAGAACTCCTTTCTTGCAAAAAGAATAACAGGCTGTCACTCCATTTTCACTATATGTACTAAAATATGGGGAAATGGGGCAAACAAATTTAGAACACAAACACTGAGAAAGAACATATACAGAGTCATTTTCTGTGAAAAATGTTTTTTTAAAAAATAACATTCTTTCATGAAATTGGTGACCTCTGGCTGTATCTGCATACAGTTTAGCCACTTAACTTTGGGGTTCACAAGAATTTCACAAACTGTAAAGGATGGAGTTTCCAGAATATTCTCTGTCTTCACGGGGTGTAATTACTAAGAATTTGTTGTCTTTGTTGTTAAAATAAAATCTGCTGATTTTATTCTCAGGTGTGTTTGTATTTGTGAGGATATCTACCTCCTTCCTTTTATGTTTTCCTGCACATTTTTAAACTTCGCAAGTCAATGGAAAAATTTGTCTCATGTTAACTAAAAACAAAGCTAAATACTACAACTACAGAAAGGCACTTTTTGTACAACCGTTGAAATAGATTAACCAGGATTTTAGGATTACAATTTTGATATTATGTTGACAATGCTTAAAGGTGGCATACATCTTATGTTATGATATTGCTGTAGCAATCACATATAAATAATTCATTTGAAAACTATTAATAAAGAATACCTAAGCTATTTATACAAGCTTATTCTTTCAAGAGGTTTTGAATCATGCTTTCCAATTCCCAAGAAAAAATTTTACTGGGATTTTGACTAGAATTCCATTAGAACTATGTATTCACTAAGGAAAATGGACATGTTAAAATATTCATCATGTTCTTATCTGAGAACATAGCATGTTTCTCCTTCAGTTTTTCAAAAAAATATTTTGTCTTTCACAATAACATTATCTTTCCTTAATGAGGTTAGTCCTTGATGCTTTATGTTCTGAATGTGCTGAGAACAAGTTGCCTGCCTATAAAATATTTCTGGGGCAGAGGCTAAGATTAATTTTTGTCATCTTTATTGGGTTTTCTTTGTAATTCTCAGAGATTTTTTTTTTTTATTGATTTTCTTGGATTTTTAAGTCTCCTTTTTTGCAGTTGGTAATAACTTTTCCCTTATCCTTCTTAATGGTTACATTTTAATTTTTGTTCTGTATCTTATTGCATAAATCAGGCTTTCAGAATTATACAAAATAATAACAGCAATGATTATCTTGTTCTTTATTTTAACCAGTGAGTCCTTAGTATTTTAAGATTAAGTGTGGTAGCTGTTGGTTTGATACTTACAAAAATCGTGTTATGAAAGTAATCTTTTATTTGTATATTACCCAAGCCTTTTTTTTAAAAAAGTGTTAAAATAGTGATAAAATTCCATGAATTTTTTTTTTGGCAAATAGCATAATTCTTCATTTTTCATTGGTTCTCTTAATTTATAAAATTCTATTAGTGGATTTCCTAATATTAAACCAGTTTGCATTGGTGGGGTCAACTTTCTTTTCTGGGGTACTTTTTTTCCAGGTATAATTAAATTGTATTTAACACCCATATTTCCAAGTGAAATTAGACTTGAGTTTTCATTTACTTTGTGTTATATATGTTACACATTGGTCAAATGCTCTTCTGCTAACTTGATAAAATGAACTGTATAGCTTTGTCTATTTTCCTATCATCTGAATAATTTACATATTATAGGGACTACTTCTTTCTTTAAAGTTTCAAGGAACTCATCTGTAAAATAGCTCTGAAATCTTTATGGTGTGTAGTGTTTTGTAGCTTTTGTTTCATTCAGAATACACACACATACCCACACAGATATTTCCTCAGAAATAATCCATTTGTTAAAAAACAATCTTAAATTCCATTGTAGATATTATATGCTATATTCTTTGTCCAGCTTTATCAATATATAACTGACATATAACTTTGTGTAGAACATGTTGTTCTGATACATTTATAAGATTACCAACATGTCATCAGTTAACATCATATAATTACCATCGTGTCACATAACTATCATTTCTTTTTGTGGTGATAACATTTAAACTCCACTCTCTTAGCAACTATTCAAGTCTATTATCAAGTATTGCTAACTATAATCACCACACTGTATATTAGATCCCCAAAACCTATTCATCTTGTAACTGGAAGTTTATATCCTTGAACAAAATCTCTCCATTTACCCCGCCTCCAGCCTATGGGAAACAACATTCTACCTTCTGTTTCTATGAGTTTGTCTTTTTTAGATTCCACACATAAGTGATATCTTATGGTATTTGTCTTTCTCTGTCTGACTTATGTCACTTAGCACAATGCCCTCAAGGTCCAACCATGTTGTCACAAATGACAGGATTTCCTTTTTCTCAAGACTGAATAATTTATCATTGTATATGTATACACACATCTTCTTTATCCATGCATCCATTCATAGACACTTAGGTTGTTTCCACATCTTGGATATTATGAATAATGCTGCAGTGAACATGGGGTGTGTAGATATCTCTTCCAGATCCTGTTTTCATTTCCTTTGGATATATGCCCAGAAGTGGGATTGCTACATTATATTAAGGTTCTAGTTTTAATTTTATGAGGAACCTCCATAGTGTCTTTCATAGTGGGTGCATCAGTTTACATTCCCACCAACAGTACACAAGGGTTCCCTTTTCTCTGTATCCTCACCAATGTTTTTTATCTCTTGTCTTTTTGATAATAGCCATTCTAACAGGTGTAAGGTGATGTCTCATTGTGGTTCTGATTTGCATTTGCCTGATTAGTGATGTTGAACATATTTTTTACATACCAGTTGGCTATCTGTAGGTGTTCTTTGGAAAAGTATCTATTCAGAGCTTCTGCCCTTTTTTTTTTTGTGGTATGCGGGCCTCTCACTGTTGTGGCCTTTCCTGTTGCGGAACACAGACTCTAGACGTGCAGGCTCAGCGGCCATGGCTCATGGGCACAGCCGCTCCACGGCATGTGGGATCTTCCCAGACTGGGACATGAACCTGTGTCCCCTGCATCGGCAGGTGGACTCTCAACCTCTGCGCCACCAGGGAATCGCTCTGCCCATTTTTTAATTGGATTTTTTTTTTTTTTTTTGCTATTGAGTTGTATGAGCTCTTTATATATCTTAAATATTAACCCCTTATCAGGTGTATAATTTGCAAATATTTTCCCCCATTCCATAGGTTGTCTTTTCATTTTGTTGGTTGTTTCTTCTCCTATGCAGAAGGTTTTCAGTTTGATGTAGTCCCACTTGTTTATTTTTGCTTTTGTTGCTTGTGCTTTAGATGTCATATCCAAAATATTTCTGCCAAGGTCCATGTCAGGAAGCTTTTATCCTATGTTTTCTTTTGAAGTCTTATGGTTTCAGATCTTATGTTTAAGACTTTAATCCATTTCCAATTAATTTTTGTGAGTGTTATAAAATAGGGGTCCAATTTCATTCTTCTGCATGTGGTTATCCAGTTTTCCCAAAATCATTTGTTGAAGAGACTATCCTTTCCCCATTGAGTATTCTTGGCTCCCTGTCAAATATTAGTTGACCACATATGGGGTTTTGTTCTGGACTCCTGGTTTTGTTCCATGAGTCTAGGCCAGTACCGTACTGTTTTGATTACTATAGCTTTGCAGTATAATTTGAAATCAGGAAGTATGATGCCCAGCTTTGTTCTTCTTTCTCAAGATTGTTCTCACTATTTGGGGTCCTTTGTGGTTGCATGTGAGTTTTAAGATTGTCTTTTGTATTTCTGTGAAAAACGTCATTGTAATTTTGATTGAGATTGAATTGAATCTTAGATGGCTTTGGGTAGTGTGGGCGTTTTAACAATATTAATTCTACCAATCCATGAATGGATATCTTCTCACTTGTTGTGTTTTCTTCAATTACCCTCACCACAGTCTAGTACTCTTTTAACTGTAACAAAATCTTCTGTTCTTGAGGGACAATTTCCCCTTTCATTTTCCTGATAGTATTTATTCCTGTTTTATCTCCTTTTTGTTTCAAGAGGTTATCTATTTTTTCTTTAAGACAGTTTTTAGATTGAATTTGAATTCAATTATTCCCATTGCAATTGCTTTCCCTTCCTCCTTCTTTCTTTCTTGCTTTCCCTTCTTGTTCTTCTCCTTCGTTTTCTTATTTATTGTTCCTTCTGAACTTCCTTAGTTGATTGCTTTGTTCACTTATCTTTGTTTTATCTCATTGGTAATGAAAGCATTTAAAGCTGTGAACTTTCCTCTGATTACATACTTGGCAATATGCTTTAAAGTTTCATATGGTCTATTCTCATTATTATTATTATGTTTATAGCTTGTGATTTTGATTTTATTTTAAACCAATGGTTATATAGGTTATTTTAAAATTTGATGTATCTGCAAAAGTTGTTTAACCTCCTATTTTCAAAGGGAAGACTAAAATCTCTCCTTTACCTTGACTCCACCAGGTAATAGGAAATATCACAAAAGTTCTACTCTCCATCTGCCTTTGGTAATATATCCTGAGACTTTCAAAATAAATTATTGTCATTAAATTATTATTTTTTGTCTTGCATTTGTTTTCTTCTGTACTGTCAGCAGCCCACTTAAATTCATCCACTATATAATTATTTTCTACCCCATTATTGTGGCTTATTACTTTCTTTAGTGTATATTTTATGTAGTTCACTTAAAAACTTTTCAGGTGATCTCTCTTTATTTCATCCAGTGTCTTTTTCACTGAAGCCTTTCTCTTTGTGTTCTTCTCCTTGCTGTTTCTCAGCAGTGACATCTTCTAACTTCCTACTTGTTTTGTCTCCTTCACACTCCATTTCCTGAATCATGCTTCAATTGCTATGGTAAATATTTGACTGTGGTCGGTCCCCCTGTTGCATCTTCAAGATGCCATTCCCCCTGCTCATCCTGAGGGGATTTCTCACAGGTGCTGCTTGGGTGTGAGGGTCTTTTCTTCCTGTGGTCATCCTCAGCTGCAGTCATGGAGAACTGCCATTTCTCTAAGTTTGAGTTTCTGAGCTCCAGACAGCCTTACTCTCCATCCCCTTGGGGGCATCCACACAGCTTTTTAGATATTCAGAAGGAGGTTCTGTCAACCTTTACAGCTTCAATATCCAACATCTAGGTTGAGCTTTCCCCCACCCTCCTTAGCTCACTCTGTAGGGAATATGGAAGATCATACAGACTTTCCTTTGGCCCAGATTTATCTCAAACCAGTTCCATATGCCTCAGGGTTGATGCAAACTTTTTCCAAATGCTGGAAATGGAAATGTAACTCTGTCAGATGTAGATCTAGTTTATGAGTTTTCATGTTCCCTTGTATCTTCAAAGTTGTTTTATTGAGAGAGGAATTGTGGCTCTCTTGAGACTTTCTCAGGGCTATCATGAGATGACAAACTGAAACAACAAAAACAATAATGATATTACTACTAGTTACAGTATAAACAACAATGACAGAAATGATTTTGTTAAGAGCTTGCCTGAGCAGCAGGTGTGAATTATTGAATTACTTTATTAATAGACTCTGTGTAATAGATAGTATTATTCCCTCCTGTTTACAGATGAGGAAAGGGTCACAGAGAGGTGAATCTGTCCCTAAGCCACACAGCAGGTAAACAGTGGTCAGAGCATCCAGACAGTTTAACTCTGGAATCAGCACTGCTGTCCATGCACTGGAACTAGAAATAATTTTACATGTTACTTAGTCTACCCCCAGAACACAAGAATAAAACTCTGAACAATGTCATGGAATTGAGAAAAGTCCGTTAATGGTGAACTAGTGAAGTAACATGATGGAAAATTGAAAATTCAGTGAATTCTAAAGACAGCTACTAAAAAAGAGATAAATTTATGGAATGACTCCCATGGGATAGTAATGATCAAAATTAACCTAACTAATCCATATGCGAGAAAGAGCTAAAGAATAATTGTTTTACTGATTTTCAGGTTAATTTTCACATACCATCCTCTTCAGTGCTTATGTTGTAACTGTCACAACTTTCTACCAAAACATCATCACCTACAAAACTATATTTAAAATGAGATAATAGAAAAAGATGTAAAATTAAGATCAAACAACATAAACCCATTAGAAAGAAATTGGCCCTTTAACTTTTCCCTTCACAGATTTACAGGTGGCAAGAAGAAGTAATATACTTCAAACACTAAACGGCACCTATTAAAATGTTGGAAACCAAAACTAATAAAAAGTTTTATTTTATAAGTAGAGTAACACAATCCCTTCTTCTTATTCTTTTTACCTTTATTTTTGGAAGAAAATATTAGTTTCAAGGCCTTAGTTTGGTGGCCCTTAAGCTAAAGACAAGAAATCACTGTGGGTTCATCTCTTGTTTGATTTGTAACTACTTGAATTTCCTTTGATCTCAACTTAATTTCTTCCATATTTTTGTGAATTAAAAACTTGTTTGGTTTTGTTTATTCCACTTGTCACAGTTTATCATCTGCTTTCTTATTGTCAACAGCTGCAAACATCTTTAGACGCTACACTTAAAAGGGTTGATGTTGTGATTCATTTGTGTCTTAAATTAGGCAAAGGGGACCTAATTAGTTGTAAATCTTCCCTTGTGAATTACTAAGAAGCAGTTTCCTTGCATGGTAAAACTAGGGCTGGAATAGCTTTGTTAAAATTGATGCCACACAGGGGAAAAAATAATAAAGCTAGTAATTTCTTTGAAGATAGTCTATGCTTAATCTTGGAGGTAAGGGTTATTGAGTCATAATAGCTGGTTTAATTCTATCAAAATGTATTACACTCTAAATTGTTCTTGAGCATAAAACTTACCATGTTGTGTAGAAAACAAACTTATGGTTACCAGGGGATAAGGCAGGGGGAGGGATACATTGGGAGATTGGGACTGACATATATACACTACTATACATAAAATAGATAACTAATAAGAACCTGCTGTCAGGACTTCCCTGGTGGCTCAGTGGTTAAGAATCTGCCTGCCAATTCAGAGGATATGCGTTCGAGTCCTGGCCCAGGAAGATCTCACATGCCGCAGAGCAACTAAGCCCGTGCGCCACAACTACCGAGCCTGTGCCCTAGAGACCATGAGCCACAACTACTGAAGCCCGTGCACCTAGAGCCCATGCTCCGCAACAAGAGAAGCTACTGCAATGAGAAGCCCGTGCACCGCATCAAAGAGTAGCCCCTGCTCGCTGCAACTAGAGAAAGCCCGCCCAGAGCAATGAAGACCCAACGCAGGCAAAAATAAATAAATTTTTTTTAAAAAAAGAACCTGCTGTATGGCTCAGGGAACTCCACTCAATGATCTGTAATGGCCTATATGGGAAAAGAATCTTAAAAAAACCAAAAAAGCAAGTGGCTATACGTATATGTATAACTGATTCACTTTGTTGTACACCTGAAACTAACACAACATTGTAAATCAGCTGTACTCCAATAAAAATTTTTTTTAAAAAAAGAACTGGCCATGTTATTTAAACTGCTGTATGATAGCTAACGCTACACACAAACCAAACTCCAAATGGACCCATGCATTGATTAACTGCTGGCTGTGTGATAAAACTTATTTTTTAAAAAAGGCAATGTAGTCAGCAAACTCAGTGTGGCAACAGAAAGCATCACAACAGAGATCGTGCTACCACTGAACAAGGGATACAAGAAATTTAAGAAAGGTATTTGCCTCTTTATTGTGCCTCTCTATTGAAAAAGGTTTGAGGAAGCTTTGTAAAATGCCTGAAGAAGCCAAGTGTTTTAAATCGTCATTGTACAATGTATCTATCTGTATTTAAGTTTATATATATTTATTTTTCATTTGGTGGACTGAAGGCCGACAGCCATCTCTGATTCACCATCAACTTTGTGTTTTGCTCAAGCCCAGGGCTTATGCACTGACGGGTAACAGTCTTTCAAAGCTCTTCTTGTGGAAATAGCTGGGTGGGAAGGGAAACGGCTTCTGAATTCAACAAGTCCACACAGGCATGTTCCTTTAATGTGGGTCTCACACGTCCTCAGTGAACGTCATATTTCTTGGTAAATAAGTTTTTAAAAATAAGTGAGAGGGCTTCCCTGGTGGCGCAGTAGTTGAGAGTCCGCCTGCCGATGCAGGGGACACGGGTTCGTGCCCCGGTCCGGGAAGATCCCACGTGCCGCGGAGCGGCTGGGCCCGTGAGCCATGGCCGCTGAGCCTGCGCGTCCGGAGCCTGTGCTCCGCAACGGGAGAGGCCACAGCACTGAGAGGCCCGCGTACCGCCAAAAAAAAAAAAAAAAAAAAAAAAAAATAAGTGAGAAAGTCAGGGTGAAGAAAAAAACAGTAAGATGGGGCCAGGATGAGGCTTATGGATGAAGAGGTGAGCTGCAAAGCCAGCTCCAGGTCACACAGAGAGAACATGCTTTGCCATGTAATTCTTGGTGTCCCTAAAATATAAACATGTTATTCAAGGGAGGCACAGCTCTTTTCAGTCCTCTCACTGTTTCATGGAGACAGTGCCCTGTGATGTCATGAGCTACAGGGTCCACTATAGTTGGACCACAAATCAAGTGAGAATCGCCCTTTGATTCAGCATCCCTTACTGGAAGCAAATGGTATCAAACCAAGTGCTATTTGATTTGAGCATCTTAACAGGTAACCAAACTACGTGACTAGGCTCTTTGATAGTCTGAGTTAATTCAAGAATAAAAACTTAATACTTAAAATCATTGTGTTTTATAGTAATGACTATAACCCCCATAAAATTGAGTGTGTACACAAAAATTGAGTGTGCAGCCTTATGAAATTCTGTAAAGTCAGAAGGCTCTGGAACAGTGACCCGCACTTTTTAAGAATCACCAGTCTGGAGGAAGGGTGGTCTCTGATTCTCAGGCAACCCTATGCCAATATTTTTTCTCTGAGTTGATGTATGGGTAACCCTTGGCTGGAGGCCAAGGTGCACTCTGCCTGGCACCTAGAAGGCTGGAGTCCTTGACAACCAGAGAAGAAACACAAGCTCTTATAATCACTGGAGCTGGGTTCAGTGTGATGTGGAAGCTAAGGACACAGCCCAGGTATAAGGCCACTGCTCTTCTTCATGAGAATGAAAATAGCTGAGGACAGAGACCAGACTTATTTTTTTTATTGAAGTATAGTTGATTTATAATGTTGTGTTAATTACTGCTGAACAACAAACTGATTCTGTTATACATATATACATTCTTTTTTAATATTCTTTTCTATTATGGTTTATCACAGGATATTGAATATAGTTCTCTGTGCTACACAGTAGGACCTTGTTGTGTATCCATTCTACATATAAAAGCTTACATCCTCTAACCCCTGCCTCCCACTCCAGCCCTCCCTCCCCCCCTCCCCCTTGGCAACCAGCAGTCTGTTCTCTATGTCTGTGATTCAGTTTCTGTTTCACAGATAGGTTCATTTGTGTCATATTTTAGATTCCACCCCCTCCAAACAATAGAGAAAGGATGGCCCACAGGCGGTGTCTCTGGCCATGGCCCCGAGGCATTCAAGTCCCAGGGAAAGGGCCATGGTGGGGCTGCACTTCACCCCTGTTTAATCCTCCTGGAAAATATCATCTGATCTGCCCCTACCTGAATCTAAGCTTCGTTTTTAAGGGATAGGTAGTCTGTAGGCATTTTTTTTAAGTCTAAGCTGAGTAAGTCCTATTGGTAGAATCAGAAGCTAAGAAAAGACCTCAAACAAAGCACTAGACATCTCATTTTGTTTCACCAAGTAATCAGCATCGCAGGGCTCCCTCGTCCTACCTGTTCCCTGACTAGAACATTGGCCCACACTGGTTGACTCCAGAACATGACTTCGCTTCACCTCTTCCACAGTCATTCCAGCATTCCTTTCCCTTCCCCTCTTATAATCACCTATAATACAGACCAAAGGCACATTTCTCACCCTCCTGGAATCTTCCCAGAGGCTCGGAGACAGCAAGCTCTGCACATTTAGGAAGTGTGGCCCTGGCAAGCCTCACACGATCGAAGAGCGTGGGTGCTGTTTCTTGGGGCTGCTGGGACAAGATACCACAACGGGCATCTTCCGACCACAGAAACTTATCCTCTCACAGTTCTGGAAGCTGGAGGTCTAAAGTCAAAGTGCTGGCAGGACCGTGCTCCCTCTAAAGGCTCTGGGGGGTTCCTTCCTCACCTCTCCTAGCTCCTGGTGGCTCCAGGTGTTCTTGGCTTGTGGCTGCATCACTCCAGTCTCTGCCTCCGTCTTCACATGGCTTTCTCCTCTGTTTCCTGTGTGTCTGTCTCATTCTGTGTGTCTCTTCCAAAGACACTTGTGAATCTAGAGGACACTAGCATATTCCAGGATGATCTCGTCTTGAGATCCTTAACATCATTACAAATACGGTCCCATTCCCAGGTCCCAGAGTTTGGGATGCAGACGTATCTTTTGGGGGGATGCCATTCAACCCACTGCAGTGCACACCCCTGCCCCCCACAGGACTGAGTTATCTCCTGGGGTTACACGCATTTCTGGAAAGAGTGAAGTATGGTATTAGAGGAGGGGCTTTGGCCTGGTTTTGAAGGATCTGAGTTCAGCTATATGGTAGTGTGGGTAGTGAGAAGGGTTTTCTTCATTCATTTTTTCATGACCTCCCTTTTACTCGTTGATTGTTGGCAGAAGATGGCTTGCTCAGGGGGACGAGTCACAGCACGATGGAGGCAAAGGTGTTGGAACTGAAGCCAGTTGTGTCTTATTGCACGCGGTCAGCAACCTCAGTGGGTATCTCTGCCTTATTTATCTATCTCTCCATCTCCACTTTAGAGTTCAGAAGTAAGATAATTGGTCAAGGGAGGCATCAACACTTTTAACTGAAAATGAAGGCAGACTTTTCTTTTTCCCTGACAGAAATTAGGGCTGACTTGATTGGGTTGACAATGACTCATTTGACTCATTAGATAATAGGAAGGCAATTTTCCGCAAGCTGAGTTATGTCCTTAATTTTAATGAGAATAGACTTAAAGCACCTGATAAGAAAAAAGCATTTGAGGGCCACCACTTTGTGTCTATCCAGGGCTGCCACTTGTGTTAGGAGTCTCTGCAAATGTTATCCCCTTAAGTTCGTCAGTGCACAAGCTGTGTAGTCAGACTCACAAACCTGGGCATTTTATTTTAAAATTATTATGCAATAATATAATTCATAAAATCTTATTTACCCAAATGCTTATGAGTATGTCAAATTAAACAAAGTGCTTCTTCAGGAAAGTCATTTGATAAATCTTGGTAACGTTATTTTTTTTTGAATGTGTATTCCAGAAATTATAATAAAGTAGTGATAATAAGGTAACAAATTCTTTTACCAGTTAGATGGGTTCAAATCCTTTGCTTTCAATGTAGAGAAGGTCCTAGTCATGTTATTAGATTATTAAAGATAATTTTTAATGCCATATTACTATATTGTTTTGATCACATAATTTAGACAAATTTCAATGAACTGAGTGAAAATGTTTTAACAAAACTCTTTCTATTCCCATCTACTTATTTATACATAGTTTTCAACATCTGACATTAAATAAGAAAAGAATTGATGAGGATTCCTAGCTCATTCTATATGTGAGAATAAAAGACCATCACTCATCACATTAAGAGACGAATCTGTAATAATGTTCTGTTTTTGGTGAATAATATCAAAGTTGGTATCATGTAGTTTTTCTCAATTATTTATTGTAATGTAAATTATAATAATAGAAGAAATATTTAACATTTAGAAACTCATAGACTGAGGACATTTTTGAAGATACTTTATATGTATCTCTATATCTATCTATCTAGCTATCTATCTATATTTATTCCAGAGAAGTATGATAGAGTAACCCATACAGACTCTCCAGCCTAAAAAATGTATTACACTACAATAAAAATCTATGGAAAAAGAGCCCAAGGAGAAAAAAGAATGAGAGAAATTTTCCAACTGTTAAAAAAGAGCTTATTTTTATATATGTAAATTTAAATGGATGATGGTAGGTGTTAACTCCCTATACAATAGCTTTCAATCTTGAAAATGTACCAGAATCATCTGAATGGCTTCTTAAACACTCCTAGAGTTTCAAATTCAGTAGGTCTGGGATGGAACTTGCAAATTTGCATTTCTAACATGTTCCCAGGAAATTCTGATACTACTGGTCTGGGGACTACACTTTGAAAAGGGTCACCCCTAGGTATCTGGAGTCCATTGGATATTTGGATATTTTTACAGGAGTGATTAATTAAGTACATGGGCAAAAATGTTAAAGGTCACAGGATAGATAGATAGCTAGATAGAGATAGATAGATAGATAGATAGATAGATAGATAGATAGATAGATGGAAGGAGCCTGGCCAGGCCAGAACAAAGCAATAGGGTTGATAAAAGTAAGTAAATGGGCAGGAATCAGAGTCCTCTGTTCAGAGTGGTACTGGAACAGTTTGCAGGGGCACCTTAGTTAGCTTAAGCTTTTTTTTTTTTTTTTTTTTTTTTTGCGGTACGCGGGCCTCTCACTGTTGTGGCCTCTCCCTTTGCGGAGCACAGGCTCCGGACGCGCAGGCTCAGCAGCCATGGCTCACAGGCCCGCGGCATGTGGGATCTTCCCGGACCAGGGCACGAACCCGTGTCCCCTGCATCGGCAGGCGGACTCTCAACCACTGCGCCACCAGGGAAGCCCCAGCTTAAGCTTTTAAATGCCCTATATTAGCAGATGCAGGTGGCGCCCATGTAATGACGGTCAGGGCCATCTTTGCTGAGCACTTTTTCCCAGTGTCCAGTTCTAAGTGATCTGTGTCCTGTACTGAAGCAGCCAGTCCCCAGGCATGAAGCTGCCAACATGGAAAGGCCCTCAAGTTCTCCATTTTACCCTGATTTGCCTTCCTACAGCCACAGGTGTTACAGTCTGGTTGCACAGTGGGCTTCTGGACCTGGTGGGAATGATACGCTGTGGAGCATCTACTGGGCAAGGTTCTTCACATTCCTAGCATTTCATGGCGTTGGATGTGATCCCCATAATAAAGATGCAGATGCTGAGCCTTCCAGAACTTAGGGGACTCACCCTTGCCCCCAGAAGTGTGTGGAAGAGGGCATCTACTTAATACCAAAGTCTGTCTGTCTCTTTCTTCTGTCTCCATTGTCCAACGTACATCAGAAGTACACACAGCCGCATATAAGCAATATCGTATGACATGTGGAATCTAAAAAAAATGGTACAGATAAATTTATTTACAAAACAGAAACAGAGTCACAGATGTAGAAAGCAAACTTATGGTTACCAAGGGGGGAAGGGGGAGGGATAAATTGGGAGATTGGGATTGACATATACACATTACTATATATAAAATAGATAACTAATAAGGACCTACTGTATAGCACAGGGAACTCTGCTCAATACTCTGTAATGACCTATATAGGAAAAGAATCTAAAAAAGACTGGATATATGTATAACTAATTCACTTTTCTGTACAGCAGAAACTAACACAACATTGTAAAATCAACTATATGCCAATAAAAATTAATTTTAAAAATGGAAAGAAATACCTGCATCCAACTCACCTATGGTACTTGTCGAAAATGCAAATCCCAGCCTTGTCTCAGATTTATTCAATCAGAATCTTTGAGGGATATCTGGGAATCTCTATTTTTAAAAACAATGCCAACAGATTATTCTTTATTCAGTAGATTTCTAGAATTGCTCTATTTCTGAAAAGGACACATTTTCATATAACCATGTAAGACTTCATTTAACCTGAAGTGATAAATCAACCCTCCGTACACGGCAAGAATATTGAAGCTTTGTAAAGGTCACTCCATTAATGGTTTAAAGGGTTCCCAGCTTTCTATTGATAGATAATTAATATCACTTAGCATAGTTATCTAAGCACAGGATGAAAAATTACGTCTTTGTTCTGAGGTTTTTGGTACTTAAATCTCCCAGGCATGGGGCAATGGTTAATTTGCTGCTTTGTTTTGAAAGAAGTTTTTGGTTACTTTTTTCTCTATGCAAGAGTCCGTTCTCCCATGTCAGTGACTCCGGGGATTTCTCGCAGTGTCTCTTTTGATTGGACCTAGGCACATCCAGCACCAAGCTACCCACGAAGTTCCCCATCGATTCTCATCTATAGAAGGGCTCTCACCTTCTATTCCTCAGTGCCTCATTCAATTAGAGTTAAACAAAGCAAGTGCTAAGTGAAGACCTACTGCAGGTGAGCTGTCTCTGCAGGTGCTTCAGAGAGCCATAAAGGAGGATGAGACATCAACTCTGCCTTCTTGAAGCTTTAGAGAAATACAAGGATGGAGCTGGTGACACCAGGAAATTTACTGTCATTGGACAACCATTTCTGCCCTGCTCTGTGCACAGCCCTTGGAGATGCTGGGGAATATGCTGCAGGCACAAATGACTCTGTTGGCTAGAGTAACACAGTAGAGAGCAGAAAGAACAGATCCATGTTGGGATCCTTAAACCTTCATCTGAGCCCAGGGCATGATTTGCCTGGCCCTTCCACTCCCCACCACAGTCCATCAGTCTCATCAAGCAGTTCTCCTGGGATTCTCACTGGCAGGAGGATCACAAGATAGAACTGCATAAGGACGCCAGCATCACCTGAAAGTCAAAAACCTTTCCCAGGTAGAGTGAAAGCATCCACGCTTCCCCTTTCACTGGTGGCCCTTGTTTCATCTGGCAATAGTTTAGTATAAGCAACAAAACCATGGATAGAATTCTCTGCAGCCTGTAAATATTTATGCTTTTAAGACTCATTTCCAGTGATGTACTGTTATGTCATAATGCACTGGCTTCTAAGAGATCATTAGGTATGGCAGGCTCTGTAAATTGACACACCAAAGCAAGTTCCATTTGTTCTGTGGGTTTTTTTAAAAAGGCATCATAAGTTAGTGACTCCGACTTAAAGTACATCATATATTAGGACATGTATTTGAATTATATATTAATAACTCAAGTTATCTTTCTCTTGTCTGTACAAAAACATCATGATTTAAAATTTTTATTGAATATTTTATATGTGTGAAAAATACACACACAAAGGGTAACTAGATATTTATATTGATGGGTAATACAGAATAATAACAAATACAGAAAAACAGGTAGAGGATATAAAAATAATCCATTAAACTGTTACCAAGATATAATTACTATTAATGTTTAGGTTCATTTTTATAGTAACAAGTGTTTTAAAATAAAACTGGAATTTTGGGGTATATACTACGTTAAATTCTAACATAGTATATATACGTTATATACTACGTTATATACATTATATACTACGTTATATACGTTATATGCTACGTTATATACGTTATATACGTAGTATATACGTTATATACGTAGTATATATATACGTTAAATTATAACGTAGTAACTTTAAAAAGTTACCATTTTATTAGGAGAATTTCTCCATAACATTAAGGTTTTTGAAAAGCAAATTTTCCCAGGCATATAGTTGCTAGTTTCCAGTACATGGATATAATGTTATTTGTTTGACCATTTCCTCATACGTTGGACCTTTAGATGATTTCTTTTCTTTGCTCCTATTTTTTCCCTCCCTCCCTTCTTCCCTCCCTCCCTCCCTCCCTTCCTTCCTTCTTCCTTTCCTTCCTTCCTTCCTTCTTCCCTTCCTTCCTTCCTTCCTTCCTTCCTTCCTTCTCTCTTTTTTCTTGCTACTCTTGTAAATAAAGTTACCCTGAACATCACACTACAGGTCTGTGTGTGAGTAATAACATGACAAAGCAAAATCTCAAGGAATTTCTCAGGATTGATGGCCCCTAGGAAGGAGTTCACTGTGGACCAGATCTCCCATCTGGTAATCCAGTCTCTGGGAAATGCCTAGTGATAATAGTAAGGACAGCTGGATCAACATTCTGTTTTCTTTCCTCAAGAATAAGAATTTTTTTGCATTTTTCCCAGTGGCAACAGCTTTGTCTTCCTGATGACACTCTGACATTTAGGACGGTTATCTGCTTTTGAGGTGCTGATGAATAAATCTAGGAATTGAAGATTTTATGAAACAGAGTCATTCAGCTGCTGTTTAGAAGATACAATCAAAGTGGCATGATCTGTAAAGTTTGCCTGCATTACGTAGAAATACTTAATTCTATATATAGGACAATGCACTATGCTTTTCTTGAAAATGATTGTAGAAATATTAGGCTTCCTCCTTGGCACCCTATAGTATGAATTATACTAGTATATGTCATTTATCAACTACCATCAGCTCTGGCTGGGTGGTTTGCACCAGCAGTATACACAGTGCTGATGCTAATATATAACAAGACCTGATGCTAATATATAACAACAAAACTAATATGCCCAGACTTCAGCCCAGTTATTAAATATGTGACTAAACCCAGTGGGCTTGTGGTTCCAGCGTACTTGATTTCCAAGATTCATTTTGTCCAGTTTCATTTTTATAAGTATATTTATGATATAACATAATACAATAGTATAAAATGTGATATGTAATAGAGATTACTATAAATATATAACTATATTATAGCTATAATACACAAATATTAATTATTGTATCTTTAGCACTCCAAAAGTGTTTTTCCTTGACATATTTGAGTCGAGATGAAGTGTATTTATGCTTCTGTAAGGTTGTATTGTGTGGTCAATTAATCCATTTCAAAGAGCAAAAGTCCACTTTTTTTCTTATAGTCTCCCCTTTGATTGTTTAAATGATAAAACTGCTCTCTAGTGCTTTCATCAGAAGAGAATATTACCAGGTTATGTTATAGGTCTCGTTCTCTATAGATTTGCCTGTGAACTTTACCTTGATGCCTCTCATACCTACCCCTGGTGCAGATCCAGTCTACCTTTGCTCTCCAGACCCACACATGCAAAGGTCTTGTTCATGTGCCCTGTGAATTCACCCTACTTTCAGCAGATACAGTCTGGACCTGTATGAGCTGCAGAGACAGATCTGAACCCTCCAAAGTCTCTGTCCTTTGGGGTATAGATTGCAGTGGAGGAGGGTGGCAGGGATGTCCTACCAAAACTTCAGACTCACTCAGTTCAAACTGAACTTGTTCTGGGCTTAGCTCAGACCTGCTCTTCTCCCCTAGTCCCTGTTTCAGTTTTTGGCACCTCCCTTGACCCTTTCTTCTAATCTTATAACAAAAATGTGCCACACACTTGGCTAGATGCTGGCAATATGACAGTCAGGCATATAGAGCTTGAGCTGACATTCTGAAAAAATCACAGCAAAAGCGGAAGCTGCTGAGGCATGTACATGCAGCTCTGTGTATGGGGGGAAGAGCAGGTGAGAGAGGAAGGTCCCAGCTCTGGAAAGCAGATAGTTTTCATTTCATGTGCGAACTCCAATCAATTAATCGTGGCTGCCTCAAGCTCTGGGTTGAGAAGGCTCCATCTAGGTTGAAAAAGAAGACTGCTGTGATCAATTAGTGATGTCTGCCAGGGGCAGTAGCTAGAGGTATATGGTCATGAATTCTAAGCATTTACATCCTATATTCCTAACATAGATTTCTTTCTAACAGAACTAGAGGAGACTACCACTGGATGTTTGCCCAAGCATAAGAATGGTTTGCTGAGTTGTGTTTAAAGCCCCTTGTGCCTCAGGAGGAGTCTGCTCCCCCAGGGTAATTATAACAGCACTCAAACCTTCCAAAATTGTGGCTGCCAAACTGTACTGTGTTTTTTTTTCTTAATGTATATGACTAGTGAGTATCATCATCTTAATTTTTTAAGATAACATACACATGGGTCTTAAATCACTGTGTAAAAGGCTTTCCAAAAAGACTTGGAAGCTTACAGAATATGGTATTCTGCCTGATGGAGGATGATAATAATATGACATTATAATATTACATTTTTATAATACATATGATACTATAATACATATAAACCAAAGGTTTTAGGGAAAAACACAAATTTTGTGAGTTCAATTGTACAAAAGGCAAAGAATAAATAATACTTCAAATGACATGGTTCTGAGTTCTTGTAGTTTTGTATTAGACTACATTCAAGGGTCTTTCCATGTCCCTGGTCATCTCAAAATTCAACTTATTTCTGTTGGTTGGTTGTTTAGAGTTCATCCTTATCAAATGGATTAACGATGCCATTATGTGTCATATTATGTAATTTTCCAGTCAATAGAGGAAGAGATTTTGGAAAGTGAGCTCACTGGAAGAAGTGGAACAATAGTGGCCCTCATTCCCCTCAGTTTGGTGCGGCTAGTTGGGGCTGGATGCTGAGCCAGGCATTTTAGACCACCCTTGGCTTACCTGGAAACCACATGGAGACAGTTCAGATATAGTTTGGTTCACAGTGGAGCAGGTCAGAGGGTCTCATCCTAAAGAAGGCAAAATTCAGCCAAGTAAAGCCCTTCAGAATTCTATATGCGTGTCAGTTGCACCATCTTCACGCTGTGATTTTTAGTTCTTCAGGATCTTATCTCGTGTATTATATTTCTGTTTTCTCCCATAATCCCTCTTCTTTCCTTTTTTCCTCTGAATTTCCCACTGTGGGTAGCAGAACTTATCACTTCATCAGGGTAACCTACTAACTATTCACTACAGGATGGAGGGAGCAGGGCTGCCTGAGAATTAGAAAGAAGATCCTGACCAAGATGAAGAGGCACCTCTGTTTCCACTCTTTGGACTCTGCCTGGAGAGGGAACAATACAAGTCTGTGCCTCCTTGCCTTAACGTTTTATAAGAGCAGATCCCTATTCCCTAAGGGGAAGTTTGGATAAGCTTTATGTCTGCTTAATTCTGGGCAAGGTGTAAAGAAGCTGCCTAGTTGTAGAGCAAAGTCATGTTCTCCCAAATCAGCTTTATCGGCAATAAACTTGATGTTTTGTACATCATCTGTCTGACCCTTGGCCTGTCTCTCAGTGGTTCCTAAATTTTGACAAAGATAAATGGAGTGTTAGGTATTAACCTATAAAACTTATATCTTTCTTTTCATTTAATGTGTCCTTGAGCCAGTCATTAATTCAGTTCTGTTCCCATGAATGTCCCAGATGCTGTGATAATATTGGAGATAAAGAAAAAACAAATGAAACATGGCCCCTGTCCTCAATGATTTCATAACTTGGCAAGGATACAGACAATTAAAAAAATTCAGAGAACCACATGTGAAGGGCTTGGAGAGACCTAAATTTTGGATGCTCAAAGCATTTCCAACTGTAATATGGCTACAAATCATCTGGAGATCTTGTTAAAATGCAGATTCTGATTTTGTAGGCTTAGGGTGAGGTGAGATTCTGCATTTTTAATGAGCTCCCATGTGATGCCTATGCTGTTGGTCCATGGACCACACTGAGTAGCAAGTAGCAAGGCTATACAAAAAATTGCACTCCCTACGAGCCAAACTGCACAGAGAAGGTGCATCCACTCAGTCCATTTTGGAGAGGCCAGGGAAGACTTCTCTGAGGATAGGACAGCTAAGCTGAATCTTCAAAGATGAGACATTTGTCAGGAAATATCTGGAGTAAAGGAATTTCCAGTTCCACGTGAGGAACTGTGGAAGAGAGTGATGATTTTTTTGTTTTTTGTTTGTTTGTTTTGGTTGTTGCTGAACCATGAAAAGCTCCCACAAGTGTGAAATGGAGTGTGTGTTGGAAAGAGGAGAAAATAAGTGATGGAATTCAATGCTAAGGATGGAGTTTCGATCTTATCCTGCAAGTGACTGGGGATATTAAAGAACTTAAAGGGAATTTTCATGATCTAATTAAAAATTTTCACAGACTTTAATTTTTAGAATAGTTTTAAATGTAAAGAAAAATTGAGAACATATTACAGAAGACTCCCATCTTTTCCCTACCAATCTTCCCCGTTATTAACATATTACATTAGCATAGTACATTGGTTACAATTAATTAACCAATATTGATATATTATTATTTATTAAAATCCATACTTTATTCATATTTCCTTCATTTGTACCTAATATCCTTTTGTTTGTTCCGGGATCTTATCCAGGACGCCACATTAGACTTAGTTGTCACGTCTCCTTAGGTTTCTCTCAGCTCTGGCTGTTTCTGAGACTTTCCTTATTTTTGATGACTGACAGTTTTGAGGAGTACTGGTCAGATATTTTGTAGGATGCCCCAATATTGAGATTTACCTGGAATTCTTATCCTGATAAGCCTGGGATTATTGGTTATTGGGAGAAAGATGACAGAGGGAAAGTGCCATTTTCATCCCATAATAGTGAGGGTAGATAAGCTCAACATGACTTATGACTGTTATTATTGACCTTGAACTAGTACTTTTCAAGTTTCTCTATGGTGAAGTTACTCTTCCCCCAACCCCTCTCCAAACTGTGCTCTTTGGAAGGTAGTTACTATGCACAATTCACACTTCAGGAGTAGGAGTTATGCTCCTTGGGGACAGAGTATCTACGTAAGTTATTTGGAAATACGCTGCATAGGAGATTGGTCTCTTCTTCCCATTTACAACTTTATTCGGTCATTTCTATCAGTACCTACTCATGCATATTTATTGTACTCTTCAGAGGCTACCTTATTTTATGTACTTTACAATTCAGGGCTTATTAATTTTATTGCTCACACTGTCCAGCTTTGTTTATTGGGAACCCTTCGAGGGGCACCTATGTCTTATTGACATAACCCATCATGAGGGTGTTTCCTTTTTGGTACTTTCTCATTATCTGGGACTACAAGATGCTCCAGGCTTACCTTGTATTTTCCCTGCCTCAGTTCTAGAACCAGCCATTTCTTCAAGGAGCCCAGATTCCTTCTATTGGAAGATGGTATCAGATACCAAGATTTGGGTGCTAGGGGTGTTCATTGCTCCTAGGGTGTTCTTTCTTTTAGGCTCTCTCAGCTGATAGAACAAGGAAATAAATGGGTATATATTAACCTTCATGTATACGCAAAGCTATAAATATTTCTGTATGTAACAATTTATGTTTGTATTAGGCTAAACATAAGTTCACACTCCTGTCTCCATCTCTAATCCAGTACCGCAGGCATCATTCTAGCCTCCTCCCTGTGCTCACCTGTAAATTCTCAGTCCTACAGGAAGAAACCTGTCTCCCACCGCTTGCCATTCATTTACTTATTTGTTTAATTCTAGGGTGCATGTAGCGCAGTATCAACGTTAACCCACACCCCATAGGAAACAACTTTATCAACTAGCATACTGTGTTTATGAGCAGTTCCTTTTGCCTTTAGTTTTAGAGACTCTACTCATTTCCAAAGTCACTTAGGTCAGCAACTTTTCTCCTCACCCCTTTTAATGAGGGTGAGGAGAAATTATATACATTTGTAATAGATTTAGATTCTCTTGTCACATTCTGTATCTCTTATTAGGATAGCCCAGCATTCCAAATGATTTTTTTAAATTTTCATACACTAAGGTTCACTCTTTATCTGGTAAAATTCTATGGATTTTGACAAATGCATAACATCATATATTCATCATTATGTTTTCATAAAAATAGTCTTATTGTCCTAAAAGTTTCCTGCACTTCATCCATTTAATCTTCTATCCCTCTCCCTGAGCTCCTGGCAACCCCTGGTCACTTTATGGCCTTTATAGTTTTGCATTTACCATAATGTCATATAGTTGAAATCATACAGTATCTTGCCTTTTCAGACTGGCTTCTTTCCCTTAGCAATGTGCTGCTTGTCTTTTTGTAACTTGATAGCTCATTTATTTTTATTGCTGAATAACATTCCACTGTGTGGATGTACCACAGTTTATCCATTCACCAGTTGAAAGAATCTTGGTTGCTTCCAGGTTTTGGTGATTATAATAAAGCTGCTATAAATATTCATATGCAGGATTTTGTGTGGACATAAGTTTTCAAGTCAGTTGGGTAAGTGCTTAGGAGCACAGTGGCTGGATCATATGGCAAGACTACGTTTAGCATTTAAATTTGTAAGGAGCTGCCAATCTGCCTTCCAAAGTGGCAGTATTATTTCACTTTCCCACCAGCAATGAACGAGAGTTCCTATTGTTCTGCATCCTTTCCAGAACTCAGTATTCATAGTTTTTGGATTTTGTATGTTATAATAAATGTGCAGTGGTATCTACCTGGTTTGATTTCCACTCCCCTAAGGAGAAATGATGTTGAGCATCCTTACATACGTTTATTTTCGATCTGTATATCTCCTTTGGTGAGGTGTCAGTTCAGATCTTTGCCCATTTTTTAATTGGGTTTTTCCTTCTGTTATACTTTAGTTTTAAGAGTTCTCCATATATTTCAGATAACAGTCCTTTATCAAATAAGTCTTTTGTAAATATTTTCTTCCAGTCTGTGGCTTGTCTTTTAATTCTCTTAACTGTGTCTTTCATATATCCAAAATATTGACTTCAGTAATGTCTAATTAATCAATTTTTTCTCTCATGTATTATACCGTTGGGGTTATATCTGAAATTCTTTGCTAAGCTCAGTCACATATTTTCTCCTATGTTTTCTTCCAGAAGTTTTATAGCATTGTATTTTGTATTTAGATTTATGATCTATGTGTGTTAATTTTTGTGAAAGTTGTATGTCTTTGTCTAATTCACTTTTTCTGCGATATGAATGCCCAATTGTACCAGCATCATTTGTTGAAAACACTGTTCTTTCCCTGTTAAGTTACCCTTGCTTCTTTGTCAAAAATAAGCTAATGATATTTGAATGGGTCTATTTCTGGGTCCTCCATACTATTCTGTGGATCTTTGTATATACTCTTTCACTACTCTGTCTTGATTCCTGTAGCTTTATGGTAAGTGCTAAAGTCAGGTAGTGTCAGTCCTCCAACTTTTTTCTTCTTCAGTATAGTGTTGAGTGTTCTGGATCTTTAGCCTTTCCTATAAAGTTTGAAACCAGTTTGTTGATATCCACTACATAGCTTGCTGATATTTTGACTGGGATTTTGTGGAAGCTATATATCATGTTGGGAAATATGGATATAGTAATAATATTGTGTTTTCTAATCTGCAAACATGAAATATCTCCCCATTTATTTATAGATTCTTTGATTTTTCTAATCAAAGTTTTGTAGTGTTCTGTATATCCATCCTATACATATTTTGCTAGATTTATACCTAAGTATCTTATTTTGGTGCTAAGTAATTTTTTTTAAAAGTTCAAATTCCAATTATTTATTACTAGTATATAGGAAAGCAATTGACTTTTGAACATTAGCCTTGCATCCTGCAACTTTTCTATAATCACTAGTTAGTCTCAGGAGTATTTTTGTTGATTTATTTGGGAGATTTTCTACACAAACAATCATGTCATCAGTGAACAAAGACAGTTTTAATTATTCTTTCCTAATTCACTTACCTTTTCTTTTCTTGTCTTATTGCACTACCTAGTTTTCCCAGGATGAACTTGAATGGGAGTGGTGACAGATGACATCCTTGTCTTATTCTCATAATTTAATTTTTAAATGATGAATTTCTGAGTTACATGAGAAAAGGAGTAGAAGTAGAAAGGGAGGCAGTATTGCAGTAACCTAATTAAGAAATGATTTTCAAAATTGTGGAAGGGGGAATTTAAAGGAGAAGATGGATTCAAGAAAAATGACAAATCTGTAGAACCTGGTGACTATCAGCAAGTATAACGTAGCTGGCTTGGACAATGAGGCAGTAAAGCAGCACCATTCATCAAGAGAGGAAACTCTTAGAAATAGTAAGAATTATCCTGAATGCATTTACATATATTAAACTCAATATTTATGAATCTTTATGAGGTAGATACCATTATTATTCTCAAATTATGGATGAGGAACAGAAACATGAAGAAATTAAGTAACTTACTGAAAGCTACCTAGTTGTATAGCAGGAACTAGATTTAAATCCAGACCATCTGGCCCCAGGATCAATGCTCCTAACCATATATAATTCCTATATGTATGTAATACTGGATGAAGATTCATTCAGTCTTTGGCATATATGTTCTAAGAATATGTAGGATATTTAAGTGGAAATGTACTCATTTGTTTCTTAAGCTATGCTGTTGGGACATTGTTGATCATTATAATATTCTTCATACTTTTTTGAATATCTGAAATGTTTCATAGTATAATATTCTATTCAAGATTAATGGTATGAAAGTGTTGGCTTGACTCTTCTGTAAGGTCTGACATAGCTTGCAAGTAAAATACAGTTATTGATGTTACTCCATATTTTTTTTCTATGTATGTCTGCTCTCAATCTCAGTCAGCATTGAAAACCAGGATAAAAAGCCATCCTGATGCCAGAAACTTTGAAAAAGGAGCATAATTGATGATGTCATCTTTTGTGAGGGACCAGCTCTCCTCAGAACTGAGTGAAGCAATCCCAGGAGAATCTCCCAACATTCTCTGAGTTGGGCAGAGAGACTGGAGGCAAGGGCAAGCCATGAGCAGTGGTTAGGAGCACAAGTATCATATGATGATTTTATAGTATTTATTAGTGTAGAAAAATTGTAAAGTAGATAAAAGCATAAACAAGCATGTAAATAAAAAAGAAATCATAATGCCTACACACTTAACATTTGTTGTATCTCCTTCCAATCCCTTTCTCCTACATGTATATTTAAATTATTAGTACATTAATTTACTTTTTTAAGCTTAAACTTTTAAAGCAGAGACTATACTCACCTCTGTTAAAAATGTGTATTTTCAATTTCTAACATGATGTCAGGCACATGGTAGACATGCATTAAATATTTATAGGAAAAATGAACTCTAGAAATCAATACAAATGTTTCATGTCTCATGAATTTCTATTTTGGAACATATCAATTAACTACATAAAATGACCATTTACAAGAAATTTGCCTCGAAATTGACTTTTTAATTAATATTGTTATTCCTACTTCTCTTTGTTTAATTTCATTTGCCTTACATATTTTCCCATCATTTTATTTTTAAGCCATATATTATTTTAAGTGTGTCTCTTTTTGAATAGCATATAGTACAATTTGCTTTGTGAATCTGTGAATCTTTTGTATTATAATTGAGTTCGACTCCTATTTATTGTTGTAACTGATTTGTTAGTTCTTACTTCTGCTTTCTTTCTTTTTGCTTCCTGTTTCCTTTTTTTGTTCCCTCTCATCTGCTGATCTAGATATTGTTTCCTGTAGTTTTTCACTCTCTAGTGAGTTGAAGACATGCAACCTATTTTCATTCTACTATTATTTAGTGTTAAGGTTTAACCAGTATATTTGTACTGTAAATATGCTAGTATGCAAATATAACATATAATTTCATTGGGAAAAATCTGGGTTTTTTTCTAAGCATCAGTTCCAAGAAAGGAATAGTTCTTATTTTTCTCTCAATCATCTGATAAATTACCAGGTGCTATTTCACAGATGAAGACTTATCTTTCTCAGGTATCATGAGTATTATAAAGATATTTTGTTAGACATTAAGAGCAGTTTCCATAGCTGTGGTCAACCAGGGGACATGGAATTGTAGGGAAGTTGCAAGCTTTGTAGATATCTTCAGATTATACGTCAGAGTTGTCCATGGAAGACATCGGCGGCTATGTCAGCTATAACACCATAGTTTTAACAAGGGTCTTTCAATCACAGAGATTGTTTTAACTATTTATTAACTATGTTGTGATTTTGCTCTTAGTCAGAGCACCTGCTTCAATAAATAAAACTCTCCAAATCCTTTCTAAAATGAAACTTTTTTAAGAACAGAAAAATATCTTTTTACAATTATTTTCCCACCTAATAACCTGTCTGGAAATAGGCAACATCAAAAAGAAAATCATGAAGTCCCTTTTATATAATTTTCCTGAATCCATTTCAACTCCTCAAGTGATTAGTGAGCATCTAATGCATAGGAATCATATTCCTTATCCCCAAAAGTAGGTTGAAACTTGGTGAAGATACATCTTACAGTATTAGCTGAAAAGTAGGATGGTGTTACAATCACAAATACTTCAACATTTAAACAAGTTATAAACTATCATGGTGTAATAACATGGGAAAAATCACATCTCAATTGCTGTCCTCTCTGTCTCTTTCTCTCTCCCACCTTATGTTCATTTATTTTTATTTATTTAAAATCACTTCTACAATGTTTGCCATATGCCAGGCAATGTTCTCAGGCTTTTACAAATATTAAGTCACTTAATTCTCATAACAACCCTTAGAGGCGGATATTGACATTACACCCATCCTACAGATGAGGGGACTGAGTATTTGACTCCAGACAGGACGACCTAGAGTCTGTGGTTTTAGACATTACACTCTACCATCTCACTAGCATCCTCAGAGTTTACTGTTTGTGTTTCCACAGCTCAGATCTAGGTTAAGGTGAGTTTAAGGAGGAAGCGGGATATAGGTCAAAGAATAAAACAGATTTGCGTTTACAGCCTTGGTCTGTCCCTTACAAGCTATGAAAAATATGGGTAGGCAGAATTATATCCATAAGAACATTCCAATCCTAATCTCCAGGACTGAAAATGATGAGATACCACACCCATGAATGTGTTACCATACACAGCAAGCGGGAATTTGAAATGTAATCAGGATTACTAATCAGTTGACCTTAAAATAGTGAGATTATCCTGGATTATCTAGGAGGGCCCAGTGTAATCCCAGGAGGCCTTAACAGCAGAGGCAGGAGAAGAAGTTGAAAAGATTCAAAGTACAAGAAGTACCCGATGTGCTGTTGCTGACGTGAAGATGGAGGAGGCCGGGTGTCAAACAAATGGGGACCTCAGTCCTAAAACTACAAGGAACTGAATTCTGCCAACAATGGGCCTGAGATTGGAAGCAGAGCCTACCAGAGAGCCTCCAGAAAGGAGCACAGCCTGACAAACACCTTGATTTTTAGCCTTGAAGGATTCCAAGCTGAGTAACCAGTCCTGCTGTGTTGGGCTTCTGACCAAAGAACTGTGTAATAATAAATTGGTGCTTCAAGTGACTAAGTTTGTGGAACTTTGTTACACAGCAATAACATACTAATACAGTGACCTCAGACAAGTTCCTGAACGCTGATGATTTGTTTCTTCATCTGTAAAGAGGGCTTTATGGTAGGTGTATTCTTTGAAGAATAAATGAAATCATTACATGACAGTCTGGCATAGCACTTGACACTTACTAAGAGTTCAATAAATGTGGCTGCATTTCACGGGTATAAAAAGTAGATTGTAAGAGTTAAGAGTGAAAGAGAGAAACTAAACAAGGGAAACGGCACTTTAATTGAACTTTGAGAGGTAGGCTGAGTTTTGATAGACAATCCAGATCACAATTAAACCAGTAAAGAATTGAAAGGAGAAAGCTCTAAAGTTTACCCAAATCTATCACTTGTGCAGAAGTATGAATTTGCATTTTAATAGGCAGAAGAACATTAACTGATCTCAGACTGTGGCATCTTTTGGAGGCAACTTTCAATCCTGAAAAACAAAATAGGAGCAAAAAAAAAAAAAAGGAAATCAGTATAGAATATATACAGTAGTTTATAGCCCACATGTTCACACAGCCAACTGTCAGGGACAGGACCAACACAGGGCTCATTTTTATTTCAGCTCTGTACCATTTAATCTGTATGTGCAAATGAGAGCTAAAAAATGTCTGTGTAAAGCACAAGATGCACGTTCACATCTGTGATTGACACCTGGTATACGTGGTATGATAACCGTCACTTTTCTACAGAACTCAAAGGAAATCTTGTGAAATGAAATCACTGAGATTTTAAACAGCATTAATTCAGAGATTACGGTTCTGCTGCCTTGTTGGGAAATGCCAAAAAAAAAAAAAAAAAAAAGAAAAATGTAGGAGGGAAGGCAATCCTGAGAGACATGGAGGGTCTTCTTAGGTTCCTAGGACTGCGACAAAAAATTACCCCCAATTGGGTGGCTTAGAACAAAGGAAATTTATTCTCCCACAATTCTGAAGGTGAGAAGTCTGAAATCAAGGTTTTGGCAATATTGGTCTGTGCTGGAGGCTCTGAGGGAGAATCTTTCCTTACCTCTCTCCTGGCTTCTGGTGCAGCTGGCAGTCCTTGGCTTTCCTTGGCTTGTAGATACATTGCTCCAATCTCTGCCTCTGTCTTCACATGGCCTTCTCCTCTTTCCTTCTGTCTCTTATCAGGACACTAGTTATTGGATTTGGGGCCCAGCTGGGCAATCCAGGGTGATCTCATCTCAAAATCCTCAACTCAATTACACTTGCAAAGACTCTTCATCCAAATAGTCACATTCACAGGTCCTAGGGGGTAGGACTTGGGCATATCTTTCCTGGTGTTGGACACTCAAATCCTTAGATGGACTATTACCTAAAACCTAGTGAGAAATAGCAAAAACCTTCTTAAATAAATGAGGAATTATACGAGGAAAAAGAGAGCAAACCCAATGTGGCTAATTTATGGCGGTAGCATTTTAAGTTAAAAAAATTCTCTAATTTAGATTTCAGTTAAATATTAGTATAATCTTCTGCATGAAGAGAAAAGCTCATTCTTAGAAGAAGGAAGTAAAGATTAAGTCCCTGAAAAAAGTTGGGCCATTATATGCAACTAGAATTTATAAACCTCTCCTCCTACTACATTCCAGACTTGTAGATTCCAACATGAAAAATAATAAAATATTAAGAAAAAATACAATTAAAAAATACAAACTATTTTCTATCTTCATTTCAAATTTTTTAAAAATATTACCATTAGTTGGGTCCAACAATTCTAACTGGTGGTCGAGGTGATTCAGTATTTGGTTTGCCTTTTTTTTAAAAGCACATATGTTGTTTGTAGAATCATCTTTACTTAGCAAAGTTTGCATGAGAGCAAGCTAACTTCTAATTATTGTCTTGATAACTTTGTTAAAATATTTGTAATAATGTTTTGTAATGTAGAATCATATGCAAATATAAAGTGGAATTTAATTGGCCAAATCAAGTCACATGACAGCATTTAATTTTACTTGGATGGGGGACTAACCAGCACTCAGAAAGAGAAAGAGACTGGACATTTGTGAACACCCGAACTACCGTAGCTTGGAATGTCTAAAGACTTACTACAAAATGGCAAAATATCTTTTTAGTCAGATTGTGGATAAAATCCTTCCATATCTGATCAAAGGTAATTGGATATTGACAAGTAAATTCCATTTTCATCATTATCTCTGGAACAAACAAGAGAGAATTAGTCTTCCTACCAAAATTTCTTACAGAAAAGACAAAAATACTACCAATTTTGTTATTTTTCTTTCTCAACAGATAGAAGATATCCAAAACACTGATAGCATTCTGGACACTTCCAAATATTTGAGATGTCTGTGTGAAACCAACAGATTGACAGTGTATGCATGTATGTGTGTGTGCATATATGTTGTGTTGCTTATTAACATATATGTTTGCTCATATTTGAGTTCCCCTCTTTGTAGGCACATGATAAGGACTTTGCCTCCTATTCCTCTGAGGTCAGGTGTGGCCTTGTAACTTACTTCGGACCGTGACTGGTTGAAGGTGACTCATGTCACTCCTTGACAGAGCATTTAATTGCCCACAAGACACCTGACTGTTATCTTTCCCTCAGCTATGGTAACCAACACAGTGTGCTCTGCACTGAGGGAGAAATCCATCACTCTGCCCTTCCTTATGAGGAATAATGTGGAGCAGAGCCCCTAGCAGACCAAGATGGGCATGCAGCATTAGTAAAAATAAACCTTTGAGATTTGGGGGTTACGATAGATTATGAAAATAGCCATAAATTCCTCCATCACCTTCACAATGTGAATTGTTGCTTTTCTCATCAGGGAGTACAATTTCTTTCTCCAGCCCCCAAAACTGGGCAGAGCTTGTGACTTTCTTTGATGAATAAACTGAGAAGTAACATTGAGGGAGTCCCCAACAAAGGCCTCTTGAGGCCTTGTAACTTCTGCTCGACCTCCATGCTGCCTTTGGACCACCCTGTGTAGCCAGCATCCTTCGGGAGGGACCATGTGCAGAGAGAGACCTGGCTGACAGCCAGGATCCACCTCCAGGCATGGGAATAGACATGCCTTGGACCATTCAGCCCTGGATGGGCCACAGAAGACTGAACTACATGGGTGACCCCAGGCAAAACTCACAGAAGAACTGCCAGCTGAGCCCAGTCCAAACCACTGGCCCACAGAACTGTGAGTGAATGCAGTTTTGTTGTTTTGAGCCACTAAGGTAGTGTAGTTTGTATGTGGCAATGGATAACAGATGCAGCTTAAACTAGCTTATCCTGATCAATGCGTGTGTGTAGTTATGTGTTTGCGTGTAATACAAATGTGACTATATTATATATACACATACACATATGTATCATTGTGTGTGTATAGTATAAATCTGTATATACATTAAGTATGTACATATACACATGTACTGATGTGTATATGTCAACACAATTTTTATCAGCAGACTGGGTCAAGAATGTGATTCAGTTTTTATTTTATAAACAAAGAAATTCATATGTTCACTGAAATTTCCCTCATTCTTATCAAGATAATCTTAGCAGATGGCTAGATTAAAGGGGTCTTAAAATTTGGATTTGAGGAAATCACTCTCTAATAGTTGATTCTTCTGCAGACAAATTATATTAAAACCAGATTGTGAGGTTAGAAGATCAGTATCTTTGTTTTTCCCTCTACGCCCTGATGCATTCCAGAATACACTATGCAGTCATTGCCAGACGTGATTGAGACCACCTTCAGGGTCAGGAAAGATAGCGTCCATTCTCCTTTTGGAGTTCAGGATTACATCACTCTTAACTGACACTGCTGTGATTAGTCAAGCTGGAATCACTTGGGCTAAAATGCAGCATGGAAATCCACTGATGCTTTTAATATATTTGAAAAGTTAGTATAAAAATTATAAAAACATTTCTAAATTATCTCAACTGAGGAAGGGGATTGGTTTACAAGAGAGAACCAGAGTTCAGGCTGATTAAAGTCTTCAACTGGAAAGAATAGGATTGGTTAAAGTGGAAAGTTTTTGTTTGTTTCTTTTTAATTGAAATATAGTTGATTTACAATGTTGTGCAAGTTTCAGGTGTATAGCAAAGTGATTCAGTTTTACATATATATGTATATAGATATATATTCTTTTTTCAGATTTTTTTCTATTATAGCTTATTACAAGATATTGAGTACAGTTCCCTGTGCTAGACAGGAAGTCCTTGTTGGTTATCTATTTTATATACAGTAGTGTGTATATTTTAATCCCAAATTCCTAATTTATTCCTCCCCACCCTTCCCAATTAGTAACCATAAGTATGTTTTCTATGTCTGTGAGTCTATTTCTATTTTGTAAATAAGTTCATTTGTATCATTTTTTAGATTCCACTTATAAGTGATATCATATGATATTTGTCTTTCTCTGTCTGACTTACTTCACTTTGTATGATAGTCTCTAGGTCCATCCATGTTGCTGCAAATGGCATTATTTCATTCTCTTTTATGGCTGAGTAATATTCTTTTATATGGCTGAATAATATTCCATTGTATATATGTGTCACATCTTCTTTATCTATTCATCTGTTGATGGACACTTAGGTTGCTTCCATGTTTTAGCTATTGGAAAGGTTTTAATTAAAAAGGAAATTTGCATGAAAACTATGTATTCGTTTTCTGTTGCTGCTATAGCTAATAAACATCTATTATCTTCTAGTTCTGGAGGTCAGAAGTCTAGTCCAGTGTGGGTCTCACTGGGCTCCAATCCAGGTGTCAGCAGGGTAAGTTCCCTTCTGGAGGCTCTAGGGAAGAACCTGGTCCCTTGCGCATTCAGGCGTTGGCATAATTCAGTTCCTAGAGTTTGTAGGACTGAGGTCCCATTTCCTTGCCGGTTGTCAGCGGGGAGCTGCCCTTACTTCCCAGAGGCCTCTCTCAGATCTTGGCACACTCTCCCTGCCTCTAGGTCCTCCTCATGCTGCCATCTCTCTGACTCACTCCCCTGCCTTCCTCTTCCAATTTTAACTCATGCAATTAGATTGGACCCACTCAGATAATCAGGGTAATTTTCCCATCTCCAGATATGTCCCTTAATCACATCTGTAAAGTCCATTTCACCACGTAAGGTGACATATTCACAGGTTCCAGGGATCAGGACGTAGGCATTGTTGCCAAGGTTGGGGCATCATTCAGCCCCTCACAGCCTACAGAGAGGCATAGGATGATTAGAGGTGTAGGTCTTAAATACCTCATGACCACTGGGTCTCACTTCCCAGTCTAGGCAGTTTGGGGAATGGATTAGGAAATCTGGGGGACGCAGTGAATGCTAGGGCATGCTCTGTGTAAGTAAGAATGAGCTTCATGTGCAGGCCTTATTTTTTGCCAATTTGTTTAGAAATATATCAGACTTTTCCATAATACCTTTTGTTTATTCTTAAAAAGCATGTTTAACTATCTCCTTCTATGTGGGAATTCCTTTGTAGATGAATGCTTAGTGCTTTTTATTCCCCAGTCTTGAGAGACTCGCTGGTGAATTCGGGGCTCAGGGTGAATCTGAGTCTTGACGTCTGAGTCTCTTCACTGCAGAGTGAGATGACCTGAAGGACATCCTACGGTCTCCTCTCCTGACTCTGTGGGGAATGGTTCTGACCCAGACAGGTCCCCCTCTTCCACGGTAAGCATAGGTGAATGGAGAGGGCAAATAGCAAGAGAATTTATTTGAGACCATTGTTTGGATTTCGTTCAGAGGCAGGATGATAAATACAAAAGGGAATCCAGTAATAAAATGAAGATCTTCTATTGGGCCTGACCCCTTATGACCTAACAAAATGTTCATATCATGTGTTTTCCCTTCTAATAGCTTTGGATTGTTGTGCCATGGAGCCATCACTAGGTATGTGCTCACTCACCAAATTCTTATACATCAGATAGACCTGACTGTGGAGCCAAATGATGTCATGTGGTTCTGTCCACTGGCCACCAGCATGGTAGCTCTCCAGGGCGCTCACAGGGATGGAAGACCTCCCAGCAGGAGGAAAGCAGTCCCATGCTACTGCCCTGGCTGATTGTTCTAAGCAGTGGAAGGTCAAGCCTGAGATCATTATTAAGGATGCAGTACTGTCATCCTTCCTGGAGGACAGCTGGTTTAGGTCTTGAGTGTTAGGCATAATTAGGGAAGTCCAGGTGGCTTTTCAGAAGCCAACCTCAGTCACTGCAGTCCCAGTGTCTTTATCAAGAAAGAAGCTCTCCTTCCCCTGGGGCAGGAGTTCAGGGTGGTTCCTGTGCCCCCACAATGGTCACCACAAGTCTGGATTCAGCTGTCCAATTTGAGAGTCCAGGGACTGGTTTTGTCAGTTTTCACAGAGATTATCAAATCTCCATGAAATCTTTGGGAGTTTGAGCCATGCAGGAAAGTTAATAGCAGGCAGATTTATTAAACTGAATGCCGATTTGCTAATTTGCCACAGGGGGTAGACTTTGCAGGCGTAAGAATACTTGTATCCAAGGCAACCTCTCCAGGAAAAACAGATGTAGACCAAGAGCAAAGGGAGCATGAGGGCTTTGTGGGATGTTGTATTCATATTGTGTCTTCTATGACTTCTGAAAACGAGGCTCTAGTGATTAGAAGACCATGTTGTGCTGTTCAGGCAGTTTTACAGTAAGTGATACCCCTCGGTTTTCCATTGCTCTGGACTCCCAGCAGGCTTGTCACGGGAAGGCATCATCTCATACTTGCCGCAATGTAGTTGAATAAGTAACAGCTTTTAAACTGGATTATCAACGAACTTTGCTACCAATCACTGCTATATCAGTAGGAAGTCATTTGAGGTAAATTAATTTGATCCGTGGGTAACTCATCCATTATTAATTGTTTACTAGATTTAATTCCAGAAAGTACAGCTACTTTCTGGAAGTAGCTGTGCACTTTGTTGCAACCCTTCGTTTCTGCAGAGCTGCTCAGCTTGTGGGTCTCAGACCAAAGTACTGGCACCACCTGGGAGCTTGACAGACATGCAGGTTCAGTCTACTGAATCAGACTCTGAGGAAGGAGTCCAAGAAATGGTGTTAATGAATCTTTTGGGTGATTCTTCTGTGCATCAAATGGTTAAGAGCATGGATTCTAGGGCCAGACTGCCTGGGTTTGTATTTTGGCTCTTCCACTGCAGGCTGGATATTCTGGGGAAATTACTTATAACCTCTCTGAGACTCAAATTTCTCATCTGTAAAATGGGTTTAATAATGGTTCTTACCTCCCAGGGTTGTTGTGAGGGTTAACCAAGTCAGCCCAGGTAAAGTGTGTTCTGAACAGTACCTGGCAAATAGGAAGCACATGCTAAGTGTTTGCTATTATTATTGTTTTCCTTCCAGGGCTGATAGAAAGAATATACAAATGTCTGCTTTACTGGTTCTGATTTGCTGAGAGCTCAGCCTCTGAATGGTGGTGATTGAAGGCTGAGGAGCCCCAGATATGGCACAAGGAAGAATGGGCTTTTATCTCCAAGGCTTCGACCACACCATTGAATGTATCTGATGAACATTTCTTCACCACCACTGGCCTGTTGGTTTTTAAGGTCACTTTTATCTTTGAAACTTTCTTTCTAAACATATCCCAGTCTCTTGTCCTGCTAGGGTAACATAGGCAAAGTGTAGGCCAGTGTTCAGACCAATCAGGCCAGGAATATTTGTAGTAGAAGCAAATAAAACTTTTAAGAAGAGAGAGGATCTCAGTCATCTGTTTTTCATTTCAATACTGAGAGATTGAACTTCAAGGTGAAGCCCATCACTGTAAAGATAACAGAGCTTCCAAAGCACAAAGTTAATGTTTTGGTTCTTTAAAATTGCACAAATAAGTCATGTTCATTCAAATAAAAATTAGAAAACACCAGATTAGCAAAAGGAAAAAATTCACCCATAATTCCATTGTCTGGAGAAAATACCAATTAATTTTTTAGATGTATGGTTCTGCAGGTTTGTCTGTATATATATTTTAAATTGAATTTAGATTATACTAAATTCTCTTTTTAATTGGGTTTTAAGATGTATTTGTTTTAAGATGTGGAGATCATCTTTCTTCCCACAAATACATAAAAAATACATCTACACGTGGAACAACTCTTACAGAACACCTACTGAACACTGGCAGAAGACCTCAGACTTCCCAAAAGGTAAGAAACTCCCCACGTACCTGGGTAGGGCAAAAGAAAAAAGAATAAACAGAGACAAAAGGATAGGGACGGGACCTGCACCAGCGGGAGGGAGCTGTGAAGGAGGAAAGATTTCCACACACTAGGAAGCCCCTTCGCGGGCGGAGACTGCGAGTGGCGGAGGGGGGAACTTCGGAGCCGCTGAGGAGAGCACATCAACAGGGGTGCGGAGGGCAAAGCAGAGAGATTCCCGCACAGGGGATCGGTGCCGACCAGCACTCACCAGCCCGAGAGGCTTGTCTGCTCACCCGCTGGGGCGGGCGGGGGCTGGGAGCTGAGGCTGGGGCTTTGGAGGTTGGATCCCAGGGAGAGGACTTGGGCTGGCTAAGTGAACACAGCCTGAAGGAGGCTACTGCGCCACGGCTAGCTTGGAAGGAGTCCGGGAAAAGGTCTGGAGCTGCCGAAGAGGCAAGAGACCATTGCTTCGGGGTGCACGAGGAGAGGGGATTCCTTCCCTGTCTGCCCGCAGAGGGCAGAGCACCACCCACATGAGCTCCAGAGACGGATGTGAGCCTCAGCTATCAGCGTGGACACCAGAGACGGGCATAAAACTCTAAGGCTACTGCCGCCACCACCTAGAAGCCTGTGTGCAAGCCCAGTCACTCTCCACACCTCCCCTCCACCCCAGGAGCCTGTGCAGCCCACCTCTGCCAGGGTCCTGTGATCCAGGGACAACGTCCCCGGGAGAATACACGGCGCGCCTCAGGCTGGTGCAACGTCATGCTGGCCTCTGCTGCCGCAGGCTCGCCCCACATCCATACCCCTCCCTCCCCCTGGCCTGAGTGAGCCAGAGCCCCTGAATCAGCTGCTCCTTTAACCACCTCCTGTCTCGGGAGAGAGCAGTCACTGAAGGCAGCCTACACACAGAGGTGGGGCCAAAACCAAAGCTGAACCCCAGTAGCTGTGCGAACAAAGAATAGAAAGGGAAATCTCTCCATGCAACCTCAGGGGCAGTGGGTTAAATCCACAAGAACCAATTTCATATACCCTGCATCTGTGGAATACATGAATAGACAATGAAACATCCCAAATTTGAGGTGGTGGACTTTGGGAACAACTGTAGATTTGGAGTTTGCTGACTGCAAGTGATTTGTTTCTGATTTATGTTTATCATAGTTTAGTTTTTAGCAATTGTTATCATTGGTGGATTTGTTTATTGGTTTGGTAGCTCTCTTTTTTAAAAAAGTTATTTTTAATTTTATGTTAATTTTTTTTCCCTTCTTTCTTTCTCACATTTCTTCTGAGCTGTGTGGCTGATAGAGTCTTGGTGCTATGGCCTGATGTCAGGTCTGAGCCTCTGAGGTGTGAGAGCTGAGTTCAGGACATGGACCACCAGAGACCTCCCAGCCCTATGTAATATCAATTGGGAAGAGCTCTCCCAGAGATCTCCATCTCAAAGCTAAGACCCAGCTCTACCCAAAAGCCAGCAAGCTCCAGTACTGGATGCCCCATGCCAAACAACTAGTAAGACAGGAACACAACCTCACCCATTAGCAGAGAGGCTGCCTAAAATCATACTAAATTCACAGACACCCCAAAACACACCACTGGATGTGACCCTGCCCACCAGAAAGACAAGATCCAGCCCCACCCACCAGATCACAGGCACCAGTCCCCTCCACCAGGAAGCCTACACTAGCCACTGAACCAAACTCACCCACTGGAGGCAGACAACAAAAACAATGGGAAATACGAACCTGCAGCCTGCAAAAAGGAGACCCCAAACACAGTAATTTAAACAAATTGAGAAGACAGAGAAATACACAGCAGATGAAGGAGCAAGGTAAAAACCCACCAGACCAAACAAATGAAGAGGAAATAGGCAGTCTACCTGAAAAAGAATTCAGAGTAATGATAGTAAAGATGATCCAAAATCTTGGAAATAGAATGGAGAAAATACAAGAAATGCTTAACAAGGTCCTAGAAGAACTAAAGAACAAATGAACAATGATGAGCAACACAATAAATGAAATTAAAAATTCTCTAGAAGGAATAAATAGCAGAATAACTGAGTCAGAAGAAAGATAAGTGACCTGGAAGATAAAATAGTGGAAATAACTACCACAGAGCTGAATAAAGAAAAAACAATGAAAAGAATTGAGAACAGTCTCAGAGACATCTGGGACAACATTAAACAAAGCAACATTTGAATTATAGGAGTCCTAGAAGAAGAAGAGAAAAACAAAGGGACTGAGAAAATATTTGAAGAGATTATAGTTGAAACCTTCCCTAACATGGGAAAGGAAAAGGTCAATCAAGTCCAGAAAGAGCAGAGTCCATACAGGATAAATCCAAAGAGAAACACACCAAGACATAAATTAATCAAGCTATCAAAAATTAAATACAAAGAAAAAATATTAAAAGAAGCAAGGGAAAAACAACAAATAAGATGCAAGGGTATCACCAGAAGGTTAACAGCTGATCTTTCAGCAGAAATTCTGCAAGCCAGAAATGAGTGGCAGGACATATTTAAAGTGATGCAAGGGAAAATCCTACAACCAAGATTACTCTACCCAGCAAGGATCTCATTCAGATTCAATGGAGAAATTAAAACCTTGACAGATAAGCAAAAGTTAAGAGAATTCAGCAGCACCAAATCAGCTTTACAACAAATGCCAAAGGAACCTATCTAGGCAGGAAACACAAGTGAAGGAAAAGACCTACAAAAACAAACCCAAAACGATTAAGAAAATGGTAATGGGAACATACATATCAATAATTACCTTAAATTTAAATGGATTAAATGCTCCAACCAAACGACATAGACTGGCCGAATGGATAAAAAACAAGACCCGTATATATGCTGTCTACAAGAGACCCTCTTCAGACCTAGGGACACATACAGACTGAACGTGAGGGGATGGAAAAAGATATCCATGCAAATGGAAATCAAAAGAAAGCTGGAGTAGCAATTCTCACATCAGACAAAATACATTTTATATAAAGACTATTACAAGAGACAAAGAAGGACACTACATAATGATCAAGGATCGATCTGTGAAGAAGATATAACAATTGTAAATATTTATGCACCCAACATAGGAGCACCTCAATACATAAGGCAAATGCTAACAGCCATAAAAGGATAAATCGACAATAACACACTCATAGTAGGGGACTTTAATACCCCACTTTCAACAATGGACAGATCATCCAAAATGAAAATAAATAAGGAGAGGCAAGCTTTAAATGATACCTTAAACAAGATGGACTTAATTGATATTTATAGAACATTCTATCCAAAAACAACAGAAAACACTTTCTTCTCAGGTGCTTATGGAACATTCTCTAGGATAGATCATATCTTGGGTCACAAATCAAGACTTGGTAAATTTAAGAAAATTGAAAGTGTATCAAGTATCTTTTCCAACCACATACTATGAGTCTAGATATCAATTACAGGAAAAGTACTGTAAAAATAGAAACACATGGAGGCTAAACAATACATTACTAAATAACCAAGAGATCAGTGAAGAAATCAAAGAGGAATTAAAAATATACGTAGAAACAAATGACAATGAAAACATGATGACCCAAAACCTGTGGGATGTAGCAAAAGCAGTTCTAAGAGGGAAGTTCATCACAATACAATCCTACCTCAAGAAACAAGCAAAATCTCAGATAAACAACCTAACCTTACACCTAAAGCAACTCTAGAAAGAAGAACAAAAATACACACCAAAGTTAGCAGAAGGAAAGAAATCATAAAGATCATATCAGAAATAAATGAAAAAGGAATGAAGGAAACAATAGCAAAGATCAATAAAACTAAAAACTGGCTCCTTGAGAAATTAAACAAAATTGATAAACCTTTAGCCAGACTCATCTAGAAAAAAAGGGAGAAAACTCAAATCAACAGGATTAGAGATGAAAAAGAAGTAACAACTGACACTGCAGAAATACAAAGAATCATGAGCAATTACTACAAGCAACTGTATGCCAATAAAATGAACAAACTGGAAGAAATGGACAAATTCTTAGAAAAGCACAACTTTCTGAGACTGAACCAGGAAGAAATAGAAAATATAAACAGACCAATCACAAGCACTGAAATTGAAACTGTGATTTAAAATCTTCCAACAAGCAAAGCCCAGGACCAGATGGCTTCACAGGTGAATTCTGTCAACCATTTAGAGAAGAGCTAAGACCTATCCTTCTCAAACTCTTCCAGAATATAGCAGAGTGAGGAACACTCTCAAACTCATCCTATGGTACCACAATCACCCTGGTACCAAAACCAGGCAAAGATGTCACAAAAAAAGAACACTACACATCAATATCATTGATAAATATAGATGTAAAAATCCTCAAAAAATACTAGGAAACAGAATCCAACAGCACATTAAAAGGATCATACACCATGATCAAGTGAGGTTTAACATAGGAATGCAAGGATTCTTCAATATATGCAAATCAGTCAATGTAATACAGCATATTAACAAATTGAATGAGAAAAACCATATGATCATCTCAATAGATGCAGAAAAAGCTTTCAACAAAATTCAACACCTATTTATCATAAAAACTCTCCAGAAAGTAGGCATAGAGGGAAACCTACTTCAACATAATAAAGGCCATATATGACAAACCTACAGCCAACATCATTCTCAATGGTGAAAAACTGAAACTATTTCCTCTAAGATGAGGAACAAGACAAGGTTGCCCACTCTCACCACTGTTATTCAACATAGATTTGGAAGTTTTATCCACAGCAATCAGAGAAGAAAAAGAAATGAAAGGAACGAAAATAGGAAAAGAAGTAAAACAGTCACTGTTTGCAGATGACATGATACTGTACATAGAGAATCCTAAGATGCTACCAGAAAACTACTAGAGCTAATCAATGAATTTGGTAAAGTAGCAAGACCCAAAATTAATGCACAGAAATCTCTTGCATTCCTATACACTAATCATGAAAAATCTGAACAAGAAATTAAAGAAACATTCCCATTTACCACTGCAACAAAAAGAATTAAATGCCTAGGAATAAAACTACCTAAGGAGACAAAAGACCTGTATGCAGAAAACTATAAGACACTGATGAAAGAAATTAAAGATGATACAAATAGATGGAGAGATATACCATGTTCTTGGATTGGAAGAATCAACATTGTGAAAATGATTACACTACCCAAAGCAACCTACAGATTCAGTGAAATCCCTATCAATCTACCAATGGCATTTTCCACAGAACTAGAACAAAAATATTCACAATTTGTATGGAAATACAAAAGACCCCGAATAGCCAAACAATCTTGTGAAAGAAAAACGGAGCTGAAGGAGTCAGGCTCCTGGACTTCAGACTATACTACCAAGCTACAGTAATCAAGACAGTATGGTACTGGCCCCAAAACAGAAATATAGATCAATGGAACAGGATAGAAAGCCCAGAGATAAACCCCCACACATATGGTCACCTTATTTTTGATAAAGGAGGGAAGAGTATACAATGGAGAAAAGACTGCCTCTTCAATAAGTGGTGCTGGGAAAACTGGGCAGCTACATGTAAAAGATTAAAATTAGAACATTTGTCAACACCGTACACAAAAATAAACTCCAAATGGATTAAAGACCTAAATGTAAGGCCAGACTCTATAAAATTCTTAGAGGATGGGCTTCCTTGGTGGCGCAGTGGTTGAGAGTCCACCTTCCTATGCAGGGGACACGTGTTCGTGCCCCAGTCCAGGAAGATCTCACATGCTGCGGAGCGGCTGGACCCGTGAGCCATGGCCGCTGAGCCTGCACATCTGGAGCCTGTGCTCCACAATGGGAGAGGCCACAACAGTGAGAGGCCCATATACAGAAAAAAATATATATATATATAAAATTCTTAGAGGAAAACATAGGCAGAACACTCTATGACATAAATCACAGCAAGATCCTTTCTGACTCTCCTCCCAGAGAATTGGAAATAAAAACAAAAATAAACAAATGGGACTTAATGAAACTTAAAAGCTTTTGCACACCAGAGGAAACCATAAACAAGATGAAAAGCCAACCCTCAGAATGGGAGAAAGCATTTGTAAATGAAGCAACTGACAAAGGCTTAATCTCCAAAATTACAAACAGCTCATGCAGCTCAATATCAAGAAAAACAAACAACTCAATCCAAAAATGGGCAGAAGAGCTAAATAGACAATTCTCCAAAGAAGATATACAGATTGCCAACAAACACATGAAAGGATGCTCAACATCACTAATCATTAGAGAAATGCAAATCAAAACTACAATGAGGTATCACCTCACACCGGTCGGAATCGCCATCAGCAAAAAATCTACAAACAGTAAATGCTGGAGAGGGTGTGGGGAAAAGGGAACACTCTTGCACTGTTGGTGGGAATGTAAATTGATACAGCCACTATGGAGAACAGTATGGATGTTCCTTAAAAAACTGAAAGTAGAGGTACCATACCACCCAGCAATCGCACTACTGAGCGTGTACCCTGAAAACACCATAATTCAAAAAGAGTCATGTACCACAATGTTCATGGAAGCACTATTTACAATAGCCAGGACATGGAAGCAACATAAGTGCCCATCGACAGATGAATGGATAAAGAAGATGTGGCACATATATACAATGGAATATTACTCAACCATAAAAAGAAACGAAATTGAGTTATTTGTAGTGTGATGGGTGGACTTAGAGTCTGTCATACAGAGTGAAGTAAGTCAGAAAGAGAAAAACAAGTACCGTATGCTAACACATGTATATGGAATCTTAAAAAAAAAAATAGGTACTGATGAACCTAGGGGCAGGACAGGAATAAAGACGCAGACACAGAGAATGGACTTGATGACATGGGGAGGGGGAAGGGTAAGCTGGGATGAAGTGAGAGAGTGGCATGGACATATATACACTACCAAATGTAAAATAGATGGCTAGTGGGAAGCAGCCGCGTAGCACAGGGAGATCAACTCGGTGCTTTGTGACCACCCAAAGCATTGGGATAGGGAGGGTGGGAGGGAGATGCAAGAGGGAGGGCATATGGGGATATATGTGTACATACAGATGATTCACTTTGTTATACAGCAGAAACTAACACAACATCGTAAAGCAATTATACTCCAATAAGGATGTTAAAAGAAAAAAGTTAATATGTTCAATAGTGCTAAATGTTATGGAAGGAAAGGAGACTGAAGCGGGGGGCGGGGAGCGTGAAGAGTGATGATGGTGTGGGTTCGGGAAATCAGATAAGGCCTTTTTGATGAGGTGCCATTTGACCTGAATTAAGAGAGGGCCTGAATCGTGTGGCTATAGAAGAGTGTCCCAAGCATGTTAAACTCAGGCTACCTGGATAGCGACACCTGCACACCACAGGGTCCACCTGGTATGGGGTGCACCACACCCAACAAAAATCCCTGCAAAACCAGAGGCATAAAGTCCCATTAACCCTGATGTGGCAGATCTAGAGCTTCATAGAGGAACCAGGCAACACTAGAAATGCCAGCATGGATCCATGCACTCTACACGGCCAAAGGTACATGGGCAATGCACTGCACAGGTGAAATTGTTATTTTGCTCACCCCCACCTCCGCCATTTGGTGTTCAGGGTTTTCAGGGGCAAACACTGTTGATGATTTTTTTAAAAAATCCGATTTCTTTCATTTGGAAAAAAATTTCCTATGGTGAATCAGCTATAAAAAGTCCAGCATGTATATAATAAGATGATAATTCTGTAGCTATGTTAGGGAAGATTTTTTTCTATCACCTTACTTAGAAAATACAAAGTGTCTTATGGATGTACTCTTTATTTGTAGACCTTGGGTAAGAATTGGCTGTCTTTAAAACGCCTCCTTGGAAATCACTAAATGTCTTTTATTCCTCTATTACTAATTTTATTTTTCGTATGAGAATTTCCAGCACCAATTGCAGACTGTATAACTATCTCCATTTGGGCTGTAAACTGCTTATACTTAAATCTGCTTTTTAATTGCATATTTATATGCAGGCTATTATACCTGGTTTAAAACAGACAGGCATATTTGTTAAGTATTCTCAGCTTTAGATAAAACATAGATGCCTATTATTCTTTTTTAAATGCAGCCTTTGCTCCAAAATGAGGAATATTAGCTGTTCTGTTAGTCATGAATCTAACTTTACTTGAATAAAATTTTCTTTTGCTTGAAAGTATTGACAAGAGTGGATGCAGTTTGCATAGTTTGACCTCTTCAGTCACAAGTGCAAAACAAATGTAAATGTGGCTCCACTTTTAATACACTTCTGCATAGCGCAGAATACCTTGCTGGAACATGCGGTGCATATTTGTGTGTCATTAAAGATCCACATTTGAGATAGGATTTGCCCTAGGACATGTGACTGCTGACTTTTGATTGAATTGTAGGAAACTGGCAAACTAGAAGCTGATAAAGTTACATTCCAGAGAGGCATCAGCCAGGAGTAGTTTGGAAAGCTAAGATGTAGCTTGAGTAACCCTGAGACACTACACTGAGGCTACAACATCGGAGTCGGCAAGCACTCGCACAGATCTTTTACAAACACTCCTAACTCTTGTCAACTATACTTCTCTCGTAACATTTGCCATATTATGGCCTCTAAAAGAAAATAGTGGCAAGTAACTTATTTCAAATGCAATCATGAACAGTTTTTTGGGTTTTGTTTTTTAATTTATTTTATTGAAATACAGTTGATTTACAATGTTGTGTTTATTTCTGCTGTAGAGCAAAGTGATTCAGTTGTGCGTGTATATACATTCTTTTTCGTATTCTTTTCCCTTATGGTTTATCAGAGGACATTGAATATAGTTCCTTGTGCTATACAGTAGGACCTTGTTGTTTATCCATTCTATATGTAATTGTTTGCATCTGTTAATCCCAGACTCCCAAGCTATCCCTTCCCCGCCCCCTTGGCAACCACATGTCTGTTCTCTATGTCTGTGAGTCTGTTTCTGTGAACAGTTTTTTAAGTAGTTATATTAACTTAATCATTCTGCTGCTTCCAGACTTTGCTAATGAGGCATATGAATAAACACATAACACAGTAGGTGCCCAGGAAGTATTTGTTCAGTGGACAAAAAAGTAAGTGCAATGTCAAAGACCTGTGTGTGCCAAGGTGCTTGGTACATTTGCTGAATGAAGTAGTTAGTGGATCTTTCAGATAGCTTTCAGTTGTTAAATCATTCCTACACTGCTTTGGTCAGGTCCATTTCTGATGATGACCCTCAGAATTAAGCAGGTGTTTCTAGCTCCCTTTTAGCAATGAGGAATTATGGGCCTCACAACAAACTCACTATCAGAGCCAAAAGCTAAAAGAGTTTTAAATCAGAGTTAGGAGTGAGCTGATGGAGAAGGGGCTTTCCAGAGGAGAAAAGCTGGAAGGGAGAGCCTTCAAGGATGCTCTGGTACTGATGCTGCTCTGCCCCCCCTACATGAGTGGGCAGCCTTGCTAGCACTGAATTGAGGTTGAGATCCAAATGTTTGCTAGATGTCACTGCGCATAGATCATTATTATAGATTCTTCCTACACGATGCTACAAGTCCCTAGCAGAAAAGGGCAGAAGTGTCAAAAGAAATTGAGGTCTTCATTTTGCCAGGACCCTGCTTTGCAAAGTATGTGTCATTCCTTACTGCTGTCCCTCCAGTAGTGGTAATTATGGGGCTGATGGAAACTTAGCGAAAGTAGGTGGCCTCTGCTTCTGCTTGGGGTAACCATCATGTCCTCCAAGGCCCAGTGCATGGGAGCTTCATCTAACCTTACAGAGGGTGTGGTTCTGGCCTCTTCCTGTCACACTTCGGCCCACTTGAAATGATGCGGAAGCAATGCAGATCACTTCTGTTGTAGACCTGATCGATTGTTTGGGTGGGAAAAAGACATGAAAATAGGTTTTATAAATCAGTTTTAAAAGTGGTTAGAAACTAAAATGAGGTCTAAATGTCTGTTCCTGGCAATCTGGATCAACACAAGAGATCTGAGCTGCATAAATTAACAGTCCGTATAATTAAGATCATGTTTTCCTCTCATGTGTCGTGCTGTTCTCCCCTCCTTCCCTGCTCTGTACCACTGTGTATCCATGGTCATATTTACTTTCTCTCTCTCTGTTTTAGATCAAAGTATGATGCATTCGGAATATCTCTGACAACAATTACTTTGGAGTATATTTGATCTCATCTCGTTTTTATAGCCAAAATTTCTTTCTTCATGATTGTGTGAATTCTTAGGAGGAAGTAATTCTTGTAAATCACTGTGTTAAGCCATAACTAGAAAAAAAGAGTCACCTAAACCTAACAAAGAGTCACCTAAACCTAACAAAGAAAATAAGCTACTCCTGATTGCTTAATTTGTTAACATTACCCAAATCTCCTCTGCTACAGTAGAATCTATGATTACCTAAAACATGTTTTGTGCCTGGCAGGAAGAGTAGATTTTAAAAATTGGTATTATCGATTTAACTATAACAAGACAATATTCAGATTGGTGGGTAATTGAGGAAGGATAATATTTCATAAAATGAAAATTCTCTATCATCATTTATTATATATGTAGGGAGCTGTAAATGTACAAGGGTAAGTATTAATAACAACAGAAACTTGTAATGAAAGGTTGCCTTTGGGTTTCCATTTCTAATATACTACCTTGCAATTTAAATTATGTTGGACCAATTTTAATCTATGAATGGCTGAAGAGCCTTGGATACCATTGTTAAATGTTCTTTTTTTCTCACATTTGGAGAAAAGACTGCAAGTTCCTGTGTCTATACTTTGCAGTCAACATTGGTGGGATACAGGCACATATATGGGGGGTTTGCACATCTCTCCCCCCAAAAATGGTCATTAGTCATGCCTTGGAAGGACCATAGCCACCATGTCCCATTCATCAATGTCCTACCATTATTCCATCCTGCTCCCATGAAGGCTGCCCTAGTCATAACTAGGAGAAGTAAATCCACAGTATCCACTCTTCTAGACTACATCTGACTATTCACTGGAATAAGTCAAAGAGAATTGTATATCTTTTCTGGGATTCTGTTTTCTCTTTCTTCATACAATAAGGAGTTGGCACAAATAAGCACTAATATCCTTTGCAGATCTGGGGTGATATGGTTCTGTATTAAGTTTACTGTATTGAATTCAGAAAGTCAAGTTCATGTTTTCTTTTTTTTTTCACTCCTTCTGAATCAGTGTGATTCATTCTATTGCCTAGTCACAGGTTGTATCTTTCATCCCGCTCATTTGTCCCAGAAATGTTCATAACAGGTAGATGCTAGACTATGGTGGGTAGATGGAATAATATTCTCTGCCAGAGGAAAACCATTACAAAGATTATGTAATACTGAAGTCTGACTAGCAACACCTTCCTAAAGCTGAGAAGCTTTGTTTATCTATTTTTTCATTGTTGTTCACTCAGCAGATGTTTCTAGAGTATCACCATATATATCCACACATATATGTCTCTTCTTAGATGCAGGGGATGAGCCGTGTCCCCAAACCACAGGACATGGGAGACCATGAAGCCTACTCCCAGCTTCTGGGGAAACAAAGCAAGAAGCAACAATCTGGGTCTTCTAGAAGTTGACAAAATTATGTCTGGGGAATCCTGTCTTGAGGGGGAGAAGGAGAAACAAGTCTTTATGCATGAAAACCTGGAATGCCCAGTCCCACCATTTCATTTCAATTACATTTCATTGTAATTCCTAAGTGATATCCTTTCTCTGTGGGGCAGGAAAAAGAGTCTCAGCTCCTAGGTTAAAAGGGAACCATTCAAGATTGGACCAGGGCAGAAACTGCGCTATGGTTTTCAAGATCATATGCAGCATCTTCATCTATGTGTCCAGTCTGATGGTTGCAACCAACAGATACGCCAATGCAGATTAAAGTCTATAGGACCATACATCCTCTGAACAAAGTATAGCCATTCAGTGTTCAATGCCAGTGACAGTCTATGCAGTGCAGAGTGAATAAAACTGATGTCCATATGGTAACCTCACGCTTTGTGAACTCTTCCTATAGCACAATAAAACCCTGAGCTGTTCAAGTGAGTTTGTGATGGGGAAGGAATCATTAAATGTGTAGGGAGGGCTTCCCTGTTGGTGCAGTAGTTAAGAATCCGCCTGCCAGTGCAGGGGACACGGGTTCGAGCCCTGGTCCGGAAAGATCCCACATGCCGCAGAGCAACTAAGCCTGTGTGCCACAACTACAGAGCCTGTGCTCTAGAGCCTCCAAACCACAACTACTGAGGCTGCGCACCACAACTACTGAAGCCCGAGTGCCTAGAGCCCGTGGCCTGCAACAAGAGAAGCCCAAGCACCACAACAAAGAGTAGCCCCCACTCGCGGCAACTACAGAAAGCCCGCACGCAGCAACCAAAACCCAACGCATCCAAAAATAAATAAATAAATAAATTGGGGGAAAAAATGTATAGGGAAACCTCAGAAAAGAATTTTTTATTTTTTCTAAACAACTCTCCTACAAATATGTTTGAAAAAACTTTGCATTTATTGAAGCGAGCACTCAACTTTAACTTCACAGGTTTGGGCCCTAGGAATATCACTAAACGCCTGGCTGTAGGAAAGTCACTTCTCTGGCTCTAATTCTTAAATGTGAAAAATGAAAAGCACATCTCTGCTTTTCTATATAGCCCACAGCTATTATATTATAGTACATCCAGTGTGAGGAAAACCCACCTCAAGATTTCTTCAGCAAAAACTGGGAATTTAAAGGTGCATTTAAATGTCAAGGCCAACAGTATATGAGGGCTGACTCTGGGGGCTGACGAGTTCTGAGCACTGGTCTTGCTCACTCTTCTCTGGGCACTGATGTTCATTGCATAGAATCCATTCTTTGGCAGGTTCAGGTCCCTCCTCATGGTGGCAAGATGGCTGCCAGCATCTTCAGGTAAACATCCTATCTCAGACAGAGAGGCTTATTTTGCCCAGCCCGCTATATCAAAAATTCTGGGATTCATTCTGACTTGATGAATTTAGACCTCATGCTCATCCTTGAATGGATCTCCCCTGGCCAGGTGAGTGGTTATGTTAACTGTTAACACTTGGTCATGTGCTTCTTCCTGGATTCAGAGATGAGGACAACCCCAAATAAGAGACATACAAAGATGGATGCGGGAATGTTGGTTCCTCCAAAGGAAGTCAGGTTAAAGAGGAGGGAACGAATGTGGGGAAGGCCAAAAATAGCCGTTGTCCAACCTTTATCCCTGAACCGCTCAAAGGCATTTTCACTGTCACTGAGCTTTAACATGGGAGGAAGTGATGCTTAATGTTTAAGAACACAAATAGTATTTAATATCAGATTTGGGTCCACATCTTGGAAATGTTACTTTTTAACTACATGTCTTTGGGCAATTTCCAATCCTCTGTGCACCTCAATTTAATAATCTGTAAAGTGGAGATAACGTTGATTCAATAGAGTGGTCAAGAAGGCAGATTGATACCGTGTCTGTCAATTGTTCAGCATTTTAAGAGCTAAATAAATGGTAAGGATTCTGCCCTTTCCCAAAAGCTTCTGGCTTCAGATTCTTTCACTGCGAATTCTTTCCATTCCCCAAGAAACAGATAATTCCCATGCAATTTAAATTGTTCTGGTGCATAGAAAATAAGAAAAGCTTAACAACTTTTTGATAAATCTAGCATAACATGGATAATCAAATTGATCAAATATAGCACCAGAAAAATCTCCAGACCAATCTTCCCTGTAAATAAAGGAGTGGTATTTCTAAATTAAACAGCAAATAGAATCAGCCATATATAATGAGATTAGGATCCCATGACTGGTAGGGTTGATTTCAGGGTTGCAAGTATTAACTCATGTACTCTGCTCTCATTACCCTTCCCTCCCCAGAGAGATGGCATCAGACAGGACAGTTGGAGTGACTTGAGTGCACAAAATAATTTCTTATTTATAGAACTTGGACACTCCAGTTGGCAACCTCTTCCCTACATAATCTTGTCCAGCCTCATGGACATGCAAGTAAATTCCAAGTGCATATTTCTAGCCCTTGTGACTCCCCCAAAACTCCAAATTTATCACCCACTGCTTAGTAATATATTTTCCTGGAATAGGCACCTAAGACTGAAAATGCCTACAATAGAGCTCTTGATTTTAACTTCCTCCCAATCTTCCCTTCTTGAAAAATGGCACCATTGGTCACCAGTGGGGCATGTCAACAACCCCAAAGTATTCTTGATTTCTCTCTTTCCCTTACTCCCCCTATCAAAACCATCTTAAATCCCTGCTGGGATTTCAAATCCAGATATTTCTTTCCACCCTCTTCTACCAATCTCATCTGGGGCAACAGCATCCCTTGCCTAGTGTACCACAGCAGCCTTCAGACTGGTCTTTCTGTTCCCACTCTAGCTCTTTCTGATTCCCAAGTCTGTTCTCCAGAGGAAATGTTTTCTTTTCTTTTCCTTTACTTTCCTTTTTTCTTCTCTTTTCTTTTCTTACAGTAGTCAGAGTAAATGTTTTAGAACATAGATCTGATTGTGACAAATACACCCCCTCCCCTGCCAAACACATACACTCACACAAACTTTGCAATGGTTTCTCATCACATGAGGATGTAACCTAGTCCTTACTAAAGCCTGCCATGATCTGGCCTTGCCTTCCCCTCTGTTCTCCCCTCCTTGGGCTCTTCCCTTTGCTCATGCTCTCCAGGCATTGCAAAGTTTGGGCCTTTGTTTTTCTGGAACACTTCAAGCTCTTTTTTTGATTCAAGGGGGCATTGCTATCTCCTGCCCTCTCCACTTGGAATGCTCATTCCCTCAATATCTATAGATGATTGCTTCTCGTTCAGTTCTCTTTTCAGTTATCACTTCCTCTCTGGAGGAGTCTGCCTTCCCTGACCATGCTCTCTAAAAGTGCACCTCTGTCTACATTACCTGGAAGTATTTATTTCCTAATTTGCTCATTTATCATCGTCTCAACTAATATGTAATGTCCAAGATGACAGAGACTTTGTCTGTCTTGTTCATTGCTATGTGTTCCATGCTTAGAATAGTGCCTAGTCATAACATGACTAACAAATCTGTGTTGACACACACGGAGGGAAGGAGGGAGAGAGGAAGGGAGAAGGGAGGGAAGAAACAAGGAAGTATTTGAAATTCCCCAGCTCAGTTCAGAGCTGAAGACAAAATCGTGAGAACCAGCGGTTACTCAAGTGATGTAAGTGCAGCATCCTTTTCCTCATTGTAATTAACAAGGGATTCTTGCTTGTAAAGCACTTTGAGTTCTTTACGTGTAAGGCAAATTCAGTGTATTACGTGGCTCCATTATTCTATTTGCTTCAATGCAAGTAAATTTCAGGACATTGAGAGGAGTAAGGAAAAGCACAGAAATATATTACGAGGATAAATAGAGCAGAGAAGGGACAAGCATCTGGGAGTGACCTGAATATTAAAGACAAAAATTTTAGTCCTAAAGATCAACCTCAAATTCAAGTGGAGAGAAGCAAATGAATGGATTTAAAGAATTCTTAGTCTGAAAGACTCTGGAGCTTTTCAACCAAAATGTGAATTTTAGATGGAATAAATTCCATATAGGCTTTCTAAGGGCTGAGTTATTCTCTACAGGGAAGGTTCAGAAAGGATGTCTGCCCCGGTTTGCCCAGAGTCTATTTCTTTCTTGTTTGAACAATCTTATTAAATATACAATAACGTTAATACAGATGCATGTTCCTTAAAGCAGGAATTGTTCCCTTGATAATGAAGTGGGAAGACCCACTTGGGAAAGGTATTAAAACTATCGCTCACTTTCATGATGACACTAATCCCAAAGTAAATGTCCGTGTTCGCTGGAAAGCAGAAGGATGATCATTATAGCCTTCTACCTGGTGAGAAGCTTGCCAATGTCAATTTAACTGCATGTGAAAAAAAATAGCACTTTCTTTGGAGGAGCTGAATGATTTGAATATAAATAAGCGACCCTTTCCGCCTGTCAGTTACCTCAAGAATATTTAGTATTGTCTCTTTTAATGACTGCTCATTACAGATGAGTGCAAGTGAGCAGATTTAATCAGGGTAATATGGGGTAATCATCATGTGAATTCCTCCACATCAGGATTTGTTCCATCTGTTCCGAGCCATTTGTCCATGTAAAACTGTCACCATTCCGAGCTAATGACTGACAGGTGAGGCCAGACTTTTGTATGTTTTTCGTCTCAGAGTCAGAAATTCTCTGATGTGTCCTTCTCACTAAAACAAATGGCTTCAAAGACACAAAGCGGTTCTGTATTCAGGACCATTTTCCTCTATTTGGTTTGTTGCATTGCTCATTAAAATACTTAGCTCACCCTCACTTAGCACAAGAGCACAACCAACAACCATGGTTATCTTGATTGATGTGGTGGACTCTAAGGGGGAGGCTGCACCAGGCGACCTCGGAGGTCTTCCCACGAGCACTGAAATGCAGCCTCTGGGGTGTGTATGGCATCAGTTCCACAGCGGCAGGAAGGCTGCGCGCCTGGGACAGACGTTTCTTATTCCCCCATCCTTCCACGGAACCAGTGCGCGTCTCAGGCGAGTTGATGTGCCTTCAGTAGCCTTTGTGTGTGCTCACTGAGGAGACTGGTGATGGAAATTATTGAATGGAAAAAGAAATGTAGCTTAAGCCTCATGAATTTTTATTTTTTACTCCTCGGGATTCCTGTGCCAGAAGACCTGGTCTACGTGAAATACAGTTTTCTATGAAGAATCACTGCTACTCCCCAAGCTAGTTCTCACAAAAGTCATAATGGAAAATTTGAGAACCAAATACCCCCTCCAGGTGATTGAATTCAAAAGACAAACAGCACATGAATACGTAGAATCCGGCCTGGTTATTTCCCTTAAGTCTTCAGTGTGCTGTGCGTTACCTCCGCTGGCTTGAGTTGGTGCTGAAAAACGATGTTGCTGGTCTAGACTCAGAACAGAATTTTTTTTTACATTTTCCCCCTTTAGTGTTACCATGACTTTTTTGTGAAACTGAATTGCGCAAACCATGCCGAAGGGCTCAGTATGTAAATGTCATGGCAAGACTGGGGCGACGGGGAAGAGGCACGTGCTGGTCCTGTGACCTGACGTTTTTAGGAACAGAGAATTAGAAAACAAAAGCTCTCTTTTAAAGTGACTTTGTAATATTTTTTTCTCTTCCCTTTGCGATGAAGACCCTAATATAATTGAGTTTTGTTCTACTTAAAAATGTACCATCTGCCAAACACCAAAAGGGAGAAGGAATTCTGGGGATGAGAAGAAAACCCAGATATGCCCTCCCAGAGTCTGCAGGGTACAGACAAGGACCCAGCATTTGCAGGCAAAGTGACAGGCACAACAACGGAAGTTTGATGGAGAAATCACAGAAGCTGTAGTCGCTGCTGTTTTGAGAGCTCCTGGCTTCCTCATTTCATAGGAGGATGCTCTGCCCTTTTTGCTTTTCCTGCCTGCAGAATGTAAAATTGGAAAGTTTTTAGTATTCTTCTCTTTCCACCCAAGGGAGAAGAACAAGGCTTATCTTGATCGTCGTGCTTGGACCTGGATCAGTTTTCATAGGACCCACCCATGAACAACTTCCCTCGACGCCTCCTTGAAGATGTTCATGGCTGTTCCCTACAACTCATCAATGTTGTAGCACAAAGAACAGAGTTGAGTCCTAGGTGGCACAGACACTGCATATTCAGAGAAGAATCACAAAGAAACCTAGGTACCTGCTCTCACCTCGAATGGTTTCATATGGTTTCCCTTCCAGTTTTCCAAAAGTGAAATTCATCCTAAGAGCCCTTTAGGACACCTTCGGACAAAGTAACAAGTATCCATAGGGACATATGCCCCATTTAGGGCTCTGCGGGGTCCATTGTGATCAACTTCTAGGTTGGAAAAGCTTCCATTCCACAAAGGTTTAATAAATCGCTCCCCACTTTGTGCTCTGTTGGTGAATTCTGCAAATACTGAAGTTCGTTTTATGCTACACTGTACAAGGTGACTTGCTTTTACCTGCCTTTAGTTTCTGAATGCTTTGAGGACAGAAACTGTTGTATCCACCTTTGCCCCCACATGTTTAGACAGTGGTGTTCAGTGGGATGTGATTTTGCCACCCAGGGAACATTTGGCAAAGTCTGGAATCACTTTTGGTTGTCACACCTGGGGCAAATGGTGTACTGCTGTCATCTAATGCTTAGAGGCTGGGAGACATGCTATATTGCACAGGACAGCATCCACCAACCCCCCTTAAATATCCAGCCCCAAATGTCAACAGTGTCAAGATGGAGAAAACCTGGTTTAGCATAACACCTCACACAGAATACATTTTAATAAACGCTCACATAATTTTTCCAGAAACAGTCCATAAGACAGTTATAACAGCAAATTGAATCATGTACTCTTTTATCATTACATTTTTCCTGGAACAACCAGCTCATGTCATAAAATTGTCACAGTTTTGAAAAACTAGTAGGGAAAAGGTTTCAAGCCCTGTATTATCCTGCAGATGGTTGGCTACTGATGGGAATGGTGCTGAATGGCCCTTATATTACCTTCCTTTAAGCTTTGGACCTACTGTATATACAGACTTGTAAGCTTAATTACTTTGCCATGATGGTTTGTCACACCTTGTGTTTTATCACATATGTTTTAATATATATCTGTTTTAAATTTTAGGTGGTCCTAATTTGCTCAACAATTGCATATTGGAGAACTACTACTTAGGAAGCTTATGTTGCTGATTGTACTATATCATTATAGCACAAGTGATGATTTCAAAAGAGTTTTCTGTAAAGGATGCCTCACAGACAGGACATTCAAGATGGCAGAGGAGTAAGACGTGGAGATCACCTTCAGCCCCACAAAAACATCAGAAATACACCTATATATGGAACAGCTCCTACAGAACACCTACTGAATGCTGGCAGAAGATCTCAGACTTCCAAAAATGCAAGAAACTCCCCACACATCTGGGTAGGGCAAAAGAAAAAAGAAAAAACAGAGATAAAAGAATAGGGACGGGGCTTCCCTGGTGGCGCAGTGGTTGAGAGTCTGCCTGCCATTGTAGGGGACATGGGTTCGTGCCCCGGTCCGGGAAGATCCCACATGCCGTGGAGCGGCTGGGCCCGTGAGCCATGGCCACTGAGCCTGCGCCTCTGGAGCCTGTGCTCTGCAACGGGAGAAGCCACAACAGTGAGAGGCCCACGTACTGCAAAAGAAAAAAAAAAAAAAAGAATAGGGACAGGAGCTGCACCTCTGGGAGGGAGCTGTGAAGGAGGAAAAGTTTCCACACACTAGGAAGGCCCTTCACTGGCGGAAATGGGGGTGCTAGGGGGGTAGCTTCAGAGCCATGGAGGAAAGCACAGCAACAGGGGTGCAGAGGGCAAAGCGGAGAGATCCCCACACAGAGGACCATGGCCGACCAGCACTCACCAGCCAGAGAGGCTTCTCTGCTCACCCACCGGGGCAGATGGGGGCTGGGAGTTGAGGCTCGGGATTTGGAGGTCAGATCCTAGGGAGAGGACTGGGGTTGGCTGCGTGAACACAGCCTGAAGGGGGCTAGTGTGCCACGACTAGCTGGGAGGGAGTCCAGGGAAAAGTCTGGAGCTGCCTAAGAGGCAAGACACCATTGCTTTGGGGTGCACGAGGAGAGGGGATTCAGAGCACCACCTAAACGAGCTCCAGAGACGGGTGTGAGCCACGGCTACAAGTGCAGACCCCAGAGACGGGGATGAGACGCTAAGACTGCTGCTGCCCTGTGTGCAAGCACAGGTCACTATCCACACCTCCCCTCCTGGGAGCCTGTGCAGCCTGCCACTGCCAGGGTCCTGTGATCCAGGGACAACTTCCCCGGGAGAACACACGGCGCGCCTCAGGCTGGTGCAAAATCATGTTGGCCTCTGCTGCCGCAGGCTTGCCCCGCATCCGTACTCCTCCTTCCCCCCGACCTGACTGAGTCAGAGCCCCCGAATCAGCTGCTCCTGTAACCCCGTCCTGTCTGAGCGAAGAAAAGATGCCCTCAGGTGACCTACATGCAGAGGTGGATCCAAATCCAAAGCTGAACCCCAGGAGCTGTGAGAACAAAGAAGAGAAAGGGAAATCTCTCCCAGCAGCCCCAGGAGCAGCGGATTAAATCTCCACAATCAATTTGATGTACCCTGCATCTTCGGAATACCTGAATAGACAAAGAGCCATCCCAAATTGAGGTGGTGGACTTTGGGAACAACTGTAGACTTAGGGTTTGCTTTCTGAATCTAATTTGTTTCTGGTTTTATGTTTATCTTAGTTTAGTATTTAGACTTTATTATCATTGGTAGATTTGTTTATTGATTTGGTTGCTCTCTTCCCTTTTCATATATATATATATTTTTTTTCTCTTTTTGAGAATGTGTATGTGTATTCTTCTTTGTGTGATTTTGTCTGTATAGCTTTGCTTTTGCCATTTGTTCTGGGGTTCTGTCTGTTCATTTGTTTTTCAGGGGTTTTTTTTGTTTGTTTTTTTCAGTATAGTTTTTAGCACTTGTTATCATTGGTGGATTTGTTTTTTGGTTTGGTTGCTCTCTTTTCTTCTTTTTAATTACTTGTTTTTATTTAAATAATTTTTCTATATTTTTTATTTTAATAACTTTATTTTCTTTACTTTTTTTCTTTCTTTTCTTTTTCTTTTGCTCCCTTTTCTTCTGAGCTGTGTGGCTGACAGGGTCTTGGTGCTCTGGTTGGGTGTCAGGCCTGAGCCTCTGAGGTGGGAGAACTGAGTTCAGGACATTGGTCCACCAGAGACCTCCCGGCCCCTTGTAATATCAATTGGTGAGAGCTCTCCCAGAGATCTCCATCTCAACACTAAGACTCAGCTCCTCCCAATGACCAGCAAGACCCAGTGCTGGACACCCTATGCCACACAACTAGCAAGACAGGAACACAACCCCACCCATTAGCAGAGAGGTTGCCTAAAATCATAAGGTTACAGACACCCCAAAACACACCACCAGCCTTGGCTCTGACCACCAGAAAGACAAGATCCAGCCTCATCCACCAGAACACAGGCACTAGTCCCCTCCACCAGTAAGCCTACACAACCCACTGAACCAACCTTACCCACTGGGGGCAGACACCAAAAACAATGGGAACTACGAACTTGCAGCCTGTGAAAATGAGACCCCAAACACAGTAAGATAAGCAAAATGAGAAGACAGAGAAATATACAGCAGATGAAGGAGAAAGGTAAAAACCCACCAGACCTAAAAAATGAAGAGGAAATAGGCAGTCTACCTGAAAAAGAATTCAGAGTAATGATAACAAAGATGGTCCAAAATCTTGGGAATAGAATGGAGTAAATACTAGAAACATTTACCAAGGACCTAGAAGAACTAAAGAGCCAACAAACAATGATGAACAACACAATAAATGAAATTTAAAATTCTCTAGAAGGAATCAATAGCAGAATAACTGAGGCAGAAGAACAGATAAGTAACCTGGAAGATAAAATAGTGGAAATAGCTACAACAGAACAGCATAAAGAAAAAAGAATGAAAAGATTTGAGGACAGTCTCAGAGACCTCTGAGACAACATTAAACACACCAACATTCAAATTATAGAGGTCCCAGAAGAAAAGAAAAAGAAAGGGAGTGAGAAATATTTGAAGAGATTATCATTGAAAACTTCCCTAATATGGGAAACGAAATAGTCATGTCTAGAAAGTGCAGAGAGTCCCATACAGGATAAATCCAAGGAGAAACACGACAAGACACATATTAGTCAAACTATCAAAACTTAAATACAAAGAAAAAATATTAAAAGAAGCAAGAAAAAAGCAACAAATAACATTCAAGGGAATCCCCATAAGGTTAAGAGCTGATCTTTCAACAGAAACTCTGCAAGCCAGAAGGGAGTGGCAGGACATATTTAAAGCGATGAAAGGGAAAAACCTACAACCAAGATTACTCTACCCAGCAAGGGTCTCACTCAGATTCGATGGAGAAATTAAAACCTTAACAGACAAGCAAAAGCTAAGAGAATTGAGCACCACCAAACCAGCTTTACAACAAATGCTAAAGGAACTTCTCTAGGCAGGAAACGCAAGTGAAGGACAAGACCTACAAAAACAAACCCAAAACAATTAAGAAAATGGTAATAGGAACATACATATCGATAATTATCTTAAATGTAAATGGATTAAATGCTCCAACCAAAAGACATAGACTGGCTAAATGGATACAAAAACAAGGCCTATAAGACACTGATGAAAGAAATTAAAGATGATACAAACAGATGGAAAGTTGCACCATGTTTTTGGCTTGGAAGAATCAACATTGTGAAAATGACTATACTACCCAAAGCAATCTACAGATTCAATGCAATCCCTATCAAACTACCAATGGCATTTTTCACAGAACTAGAACAAAAATATTCACAATTTGTATGGAAACACAGAAGACCCCGAATAGCCAAAGCAATATTGGGAAAGAAAAATGGAGCTGGAGGAATCAGGCTCCTGGACTTCAGACTATACTACAAAGGTATAGCAATCCAGACAGTATGGTACTGGCACAAAAACAGTAATATAGATCAATGGAACAGGATAGAATCCCAGAGATAAACTCATACACATATGGTCACATTATCTTTGATAAAGGAGGAAAGAATATACAATGGAGAAAAGAGAGCCTCTTCAATAAGTGGTGCTGGGAAAATTGGGCAGCTACATGTAAAGATTGAAATTAGAACACTTCCTAACACCATACAAAAAAATAAACTCAAAATGGATTAAAGACCTAAATGTAAGGCCAGATACTATCAAACTCTTAGAGGAAAACATAGGCAGAACACTCTATGACATAAATCACAGCAAGATCCTTTTTGACCCACCTCCTAGAGAAATGGAAATAAAAATAAACAAATGGAGCAAAATGAAACTTAAAAGCATTTGACATTGAAGGAAACCATAAACAAGATGAAAAGACAACCCTCAGAATGGAAGAAAATATTAGCAAATGAAGCAACAGACAAAGGATTAATCTCCAAAATATACAAACAGCTCATGTCGCTCAATATCAAAAAAACAAACAACCCAGTCCAAAAATGGGCAGAAGACCTAAATAGACAATTCTCCAAAGAAGATATACAGATTGTCAACAAACACATGAAAGGATGCTCAACATCACTAATCATTAGAGAAATGCAAATAAAAACTACAGTGAGGTATCGCCCCACACTGGTCAGAATGGCCATCATCAAAAAAATCTACAAACAGTAAATGCTGGAGAGGGCGTGGAGAAAAGGAAACCCTCTTACACTGTTGGTGGGAATGTACATTCATACAGCCACTATGGAGAACTGTATGGAGGTTCCTTAAAAAACTAAACATAGAACTACCATATGACCCAGCAATCCCACTACTGGGCATATACCCTGAGAAAACCATAATTCAAAAAGAGTACTGTACCACAATGTTCATTGCAGCACTATTTACAATAGCCAGGACATGGAAACAACCTAAGTGTCCATCGACAGATGAAAGAAGATGTGGCACATATCTACAGTGGAATATTACTCAACCATAAAAATAAATGAAATTGAGTTATTTGGAGTGAGGTGGATGGACCTAGAGTGTGTCATACAGAGTGAAGTAAGTCAGAAAGAGAAAAACAAATACCGTATGCTAACACATGTACATGGAATCTAAAAAAAAAAAAAGGTTCTGATGAACCTAGGGGCAGGACAGGAATAAAGACACAGATGTAGAGAATGGACTTGAGGACACGGGGAGGGGGAAGATTAAGCTGGGATGAAGTGAGAGAGTGGCATGGACATATATACACTACCAAATGTAAAATAGATAGCTAGTGGGAAGCAGCCACATAGCACACAGAGATCCACTCAGTGCTTTGTGACCACCTAGAGGGGTGGGATAGGGAGGGTGGGAGGGAGACGCAAGAGGGAGGGGATATGGGGATACATGTATACGTATAGCTGACTCACTTTGTTATACAGCAGAAACTAACACACCTTTGTAAAGTAATTATACTCTACTAAAGATGTTAAAAAAAAAAAAGGAAGACTCACAAATGTTAAGTAGAATCACACCTGCAGGCACAATTAAATATTCATGGTAGAGATGAAGGACTGAGAAACTTCCACTGCTTATATAGTGGAGGAGCCCTTCTCCCAGCCTTGAAGGTGATTCCACCATTTGCTTGTGATGAAGTTGAAAGCTAAGTAGACCTGGAAAATGCGAACACCATCATTAAGAAGCAAATTGTTGCTAGAGTCTCTTTCTTATTTTACTGCCTCAGAACTAAATTGAGAAAACAGTGATACAAACAAATGTCTACCACATTGTTACCTCATTACCTTTATTGTTAAGAGTCATGTCCTCCAAAGGGATTTTAATCTAGTTGAAGAAAAATAGAAAACTTGAATAATCCAAACTGTCCAAAAATCTATAACTATATCATTTTTTTACAGTAGGTGATTTTTTCTTCTCGAAATGCTGGAGTCTTACCTCATTAGCCACCTTTGTTTGGCAGTGATAAAATTTCTCTTTGGGGTTTTAGTAAATGGCATCATTGTGGTTGTGAATGGCATTCACTTGATCAAGCAGAGAAAGATGATTCCATTGGATCTCCTTGTTTCCTGCCTGGCGATTTCCAGGATTTGTCTGCAACTAGCCATCTTCTACGTTAACCTGGCTGTTCTTTCCTTGATTGAATTCCCTCAGCTTGCTGAGAAGTTCGTAATTCTCACATTTATAAATGAATCGGGACTTTGATTTGCCACATGGCTCAGCCTTTTCTACTGTGCCAAGATTGCCACCATTGCTCACCCACACTTCCGCTTGAAGATGAGGATATCCAAGTTGGTTCCTTGGCTGATACTTGAGTCCCCGCTATATGCATCTAGCATGGATGTTTTCCACAGCAAACATAGGTGGATATTTTCCAAAGAACACTTCCTGGGCCTTTTCTCCCCAAATGCAACCACCCAAGCAAAGAAATACGTGCTTTACAGTTTGCCTTTCTTTTTGCTGAGTTCTCATTGCCATTACTTATCTTCCTTATTTCTTCTCTGCTCTTGATATTTTCTCTGGGGAGACACACCTGACAGATGAGAAACACAGCAACAGGCCCCAGGAACCCTCGCACATGCGTGCACATCAGCACTCGTCCCTCCATCCTGTCCTTTCTGGTCCTCTATCTCTGCCACTCCATGACAGCTGCTTTGCTCTTTTCTCAAATTTTCAACTTTAGAAGCTTCATATTTCTGTTCTGCATCTTGCGGGTTGGTTCATACCACTCTGGACACTCTATTACCTTAATTTTAGGAAATCCTAAAATGAAACAAAATGCAAAGAAATTGCTCCTCCACAGAAAGTGCTGTCAGTGAGAGAGAACTTTGATCCAGTCAAAACACTGGCAGTTCAGTGAGTTAACAGTGCCTGCCATGCCTCCCTAAACAAACGAAGAAGTCTGTTCATAAATATACAAAACATCATCTAAAGATTATTTGTCCAACCTGAGACATTTTTATGGATTCTTTCCTTTTTCAAAGGGTTACACTGATTTTCAAAGCATAATGCATGTTGCTGGATTACATCAATGTCAGTACCTTTGCCAGATGTTACCTAACTGTTGAAGACTGGGTAAGTGGTACAGGGATCTTTCTGTATTATTTCTTATGACTGCATGCGAGTCTACAATCATCTCAAAATAAAAAGTTTAAAGAAAAAGGGAAGCACATGTTTGAACTTGTGATAGCAGAAAGATGCACGAATGTCGTGGGGACCCTGTGTGTCTGATGCCTGGTCTTAGATGATTTATCCTGGCTGGAAGCACTGATTGCTCATTTCTTGTCTACCTGGATATTATTTCTGCACTATTTGTTAGAGTCACAGACAATAGAACAATTTTTCCTCATCAGATCAGAGAGGAAGCTGAGGACAGGCTGTCTTTCTCTGTCCTTGTAAGCAGGCTCACCTGCTCCATGGTGCCAAGATCCTAGATGCCATGGTGACGTGTCCCATCAACTGGTAAAAAGGCAGACAGATAGAAGAGGAAGAGAAATCAAGGGCTGAACTCTCATTTTCCATTTCCCCTAATTGGACACACTGAACAGACAATAGCTTGCAAATATATTTCACTTTGCACTTGTGTTCTCAGCTTTGGGACCCTTTCAACTGATGGTGGCAATTTGGAGCTCCTATCACATTGCATGTCTTCTCCATGAAGTGACATCAGTAGGTGGGTGGGCTGGAGGTATCTCCATCTGCTTGAAGTCACAAATGCATTTTCTATTTGACGATGACGTTGGATGCTAGCTAAGATATATGTGTATATTTCTAAAACAACCTCAGAAATCTTTTGCTCCCAGTGAAGCAAAAGATGTTCCTCATTTTGGCTATAGCTTATAACTTCACACATGATGATAGAAAATGTGTTTAGGTTTGCCAATCACCAATAATGTGGATTCAAATATTGGTTTATAAGCCTAAGACATGCAGGCGTGGTTGTACCAAACTGAGGTCTTTGCTTCAGAAGATCCAGGGAAATATTCATCTTCCTGGGTGTGGGAAAGCTCTGAGGCTGTTCTTCCTCTTCCCACAGAGGAAAGAGCAAAATAACAGCCTTGGTCTTCCTGCTATTTTGTTTTCCCATGTCCCAATAGGTGGGAGGTTTATAGCTAATTGTGCACTCAGGTGGTCAGATCTGGGAAGAGCAGTGGTGTAACAGAGGTGATGATTGCCCCTTCCTTTGGAGGGGACAGTGAGGAATCACTTTTATTTTCTGTACATCTCAAGTTCAGATGCCTTATCCTTGAATCGTGGTGTGTATACCTGCAGGTGGAGAAAAGGAGAGCAGAAGAGATTTCAAATATTCAGGGGAAAACTTGTAAATATACAATTCTCATGTGACTTTTTTACTCAGATGCCAAATTCTCATTCAATTTCATGCAACTCCTGCTTTAATAATGCTGGTTAATGAGAAGAATACGAAGGGATGATTGTTCGTATGCTTGAAACTTACCAAAGTTATAAAAAAGATAATGCATGCTAAAGCAAACTCTTCTAGAAACGCTTTCACAGTCCACTTTCCTAGAAATATATTTCTTCCAGAAACATCACCTAGCTATCACGTTGATGGGTAGTGCGTGGGACAATAATTGCTCAATCGTTGAAGCAAAAGTAACTGGGTCTTTTGTGTCTCTGGAGCCACCCTTATGTGGACTCCCTAACCTTGACGAATTGTTTTTGTCCTGCTCATTTAGCATGGGGTTAGCCTCTATCATGATACGGCATTGTCCGCCACCCCGTCCCTGAATTTTTTGAGATGGAGTGGGACACAGTTGCCCAGGAGACTTGGCTGTGGGATCACATGCCCATGGGTCCAGCCAGAGGACTGCTGACTGCAGGATGAGGCACTGTCCACCCTTCCCCTACTTCCTGTGGCCTTCCTGCTCAGTCAGCAACAAAGGAGATGGGCAAAGAGGCAGGCTCTTATTGAAAAGAGGGCCAGAAATAGCATTCCATTCCATTTCAGAGAGAGGTCAGACACCCCCAAACCAGGAGACAAATGCTGCCACTTTGCATCCCATTCTCCATTCTGATGTTGACCCCTTCAGTGCCCAAAGTCCAGGGATTCTCTGAGGTTTCAGTGACCATAAGATTGTGACTCCAACCAAGAAGGTTAAATCTGTGTGCTTATAGCAACAGATTTCTCAAAATATAAATGCTGCAACAATTTGACTCAGGAAATAAATGCAACAATTTAAAAACTTTCACAGATTAAGAATGCCTTTTAAATTCTCAATCTCTCATTCAAATGTAGTAAAGGCTTGAAGTTAGAATAATCTGGACCTAAAAATGGGAGGAAGACATTAGCATTTAATGTTTACTTGTCTTCTTCAGGTTAGGGACCACCCATTCTAGAGACTTCAGACAGTTTAAATATTATGCTCCATGTGCTTAAGTACAGTCATTCTTGTCAAACTATAAGTATTCTAAGTTTAGGCTTGGGAAATCTGATTTGCACAACTTTTGGGCATGTAGACCTATATCTTGTTGGGTGAGAGGAGGGATAGGTAGTCAGAAATATCCAAGAAAGAAAGAAACCAGCCAGGTCATGCAAATCAACTTTGGCAATCAGTGGGATAACAGATGTTGCAGACAGATGGCGCTCATATTGGAGAACAATTCAAATGACGGGGCAGGGAGACTCACCTGTTTTAAAGAGGGTCTTGCTAGGGTATGAGTTTGGAATCACATTAGAGATTGTATTAACACAAACGTAATGTCAGTGGTATATTCTTTTTAAAAGAATTATTCTTTTGCCACCTAATCATTGTAGACTGTCATCTGAAAACTTTATGCTGGGAAAAGGGTAGGGACTGAGAAAATCAGTCACCATGAGCTAAAAACATCAAGATTTTGGGGGGGGAATCAACATAAATTCAGATAGCTCGTGGGCTTTTGTTTCATTGTCTTCCTATTTAAAGCTAGCATCTCCCCCTCTCTCTCTCTCCTTGATACATTAGACCGTCCGATACATCACTCCATACCTTTGCAGGACGAAATAATGATTGCATTTGACATGTGATTTAAACATTTGGCGTCATATCTGTGACATCTGGATCTACTTAATCATTCTGGTTGGGGGTCAGGTTGGTGATTTTAGCCTGTAATTTAAAACATTCAAATCAATGAAGTGTGGGTTTCCTTTTTTTCTTTTTGGTGCTCTATTTGTTTCTGTTTTAAATGTTTCTCCACAAGATCAGCAATACAACATAATTTTGAATAAAATATCTACTTAAATCTCTGAAAACATGTCTGTTTTTAAAATGATGACTGAAGATTCATTTTATTTCAACCTCAACATTCTTGAGCGAAAACACACTTTGTGACTGTTTCAATTTTTGAGGTTGGAATGCATGTTCTTAAGTGAAATCTTTAGTTTCTAGTAGCTAAAATTTCCTCCTCCTATAGATTTGTATAAGTCGTATAATATAAGCATGCACCCTGTGTTAACCAGGTAGAATTTGAATTTAGGAGTATCTAAGGCCCCTTAGCTAGACTGGGCTCAGCACATGGTAAGCACGCTCTGAATGACCTAGATTCCAGAACCACTGGGGAAACTTCAGATTCTTCTGAAGATAAGCAGGTGGAAATGGATTGGAAAAAAAAAAAAGTGGCTAACAGCTAGCTAGGATATTGTATTACTAAATATATGGGAGGGCCTCTGGCCACAAACTCACTCATTTGGAGAGCAAGAGCTATGCTTGTGATTGCAGATTAATACGTTTTACTTCACTTGAAACCTGGAGAATTGGCTTCCAGAAAGCATTGACCAGCTATAGCCAAAAAACTCGGTTTCATGACAAATATTCTCTAGCATATGCACCGCTGTGTGTCTGCTGTCATACTTGAAATTCTTGAGTCAAGGACTTGTGCCTTTGATCACGGAGACATGATGTCCTTAATGGCACTACTTGATGACGGATGTGGAGAACAGGTTCTATGGGAGGAGAGAGGAAGCCTTGAGCATAATAATTTAAATTGGGAGGCTAAGTAGATTTGTGTCATACTTTATAGAGATCAGAAACTAATCCATACATAAGACAAACCCCTGTCTTCCAAAGCCAGTAACTTGGTATCCTCAGTTCTTGCTAGAACTGCCCCTGCTTATTTGGGTCATTTATGCAATGTCTGTGCAATGCCGTAAGCGCAGTAATGAGCTGAACATCTGTTCCTTGATCTATAAAATGGGGATGATAATGATAGGTACCACATGCTTAATAAAGTTCCAGGTATGTAATTGTGAGCAGCAATGAAGGCAAATCCCAAGTAAAGGCGCTGAAATAGATATGGTCACAGGGAATCTCCAACAGCACCTTGGGATGGGGTGGGGGGCATTGGGAAGAAACTTGTTGAACAATAGAGTGTCATATTAAAGCCTGATTTGGATCTAGACCCAGCACTCGTGAATTGGGTGACTTGACGAGCCTGAAGCTCATGTTTCCCCATCTTTGAAGCGGGCACACGGATTATCACAGGCTGAATGAGATATGCTAATGAACCAATGGAATCCATGCCTGGCTGCTGCTAGTGGTGTTTTTTGTTGTTAAACCATATGTAACTGCTGAAATGGGGCCATTTTTGATCTGCTGAAATGACAGTTTCCTACGGTTCACCCCGATAATCATCAAATAATCACAGAGTTTGGAGGAGAGCTAATTCCAGATAAAGGAAGCAGCATGTGTAGAGGTAGCTGGCAAATAAAGGAAACAAAAACTTGAAAAGCACAAGAGTGAAAGGAGGAATGAAGGGTGTATCAGGCTGCTTTGCTGCAGTAACAAGTGGGGTCAGTGTTTCAGTCCTCACAGCTATGAGTTCATTCTCACATATGCTGCATGATGACTCTGAGTCTGCAGCAGCCCTGTTGCTGTCTGAGTCCCGAAGGAGCAGCCCCTATTTGGGATGCACTGTCCTTGAGGCAGAGGGAAAAGAACAAAGGCTGGGGAGTCACAGGGCAGTTCTAAAGCTTCTGCCATATCCACTCCCTGGGGCAAGTGGACAAATCCAACATAAAGAGGGGAGAGAGATGAAATCTCATACCAACTATTTGGGAATAAAACCAATTCTACCATATGTAAAATATAAAATGGGGAAGCTGCTGTGAAGAACAGCTTGGTGGCTCCTCAAAAACTTAAACATAGAATCACCATATGACCCAGAAATTCCACTCCCTGGTATATGCCCAAGAGAACTGAAAACAGAGACTTGAACTAACACCTATAAACTGATATTCACAGCAGCATTGTTCACAGTTGCCAAAAAGTGGAAACAACCCAAGAGTCCATGAATGGGTAACAAAAATGTGGAATAGACATACAATGGGATATTATTCAGACACAAAAAGGAATGGGATTCTGATACACGCTACAACATACATGAACCTTGAAAACATTGTAAGTGATAGAACACAGACACAAAACGACAAATCCTGTATGGTTCTGATGCTGAAAGCTTGGTCTTTGTACACCAGTGTCGAAGCTTGGAGACAGCTTTGGGTGAAGTAGAAAAGAAAGCTCTTATTGCTTTGCTAGGCCAAGGGGGACACAGCAGGTTCCTGACCTGAAAAACTATGTGTCCCAAGCTGGGAGGATCTGATGAGGAGTTTTACAGCAAAGGTTCAAGGGTGGAGTTGCTGATAAGATTAGGGTGTGTGCAGGGCCTGCACTCCTCTAATCTGGTCTCAGGTAATCTTCTTGATGAGCTTCTCTGACTCCTTTAATGTAGCCTCAGGTGGTCTTTCTATGGTATGAAGAATGCTGACATCGTAAAGCCCTTGAAGACATTGTTATGTGTATCCCTTGGGGTGGAACCAGGACCCTGCCCCAAGGCTGCACTGCTGTTTCTTGGCTACCCTTCTCTTGTCTTTTCATCCCCTCCTTTCCTGGATTAGCAGCTGTTGAAATCTTCCCTTTGGAACTCAGGGAAGATCTTGGAGACTGGAGTCAAGAAACAGGGGACAGAAAGGCTTCCATGCCCAGGAGCCCCACAGGGTCCTGCTCAGCTTCAGTTCCACTTATATGAGGTACCTAGAGAAGGCAAACTCATAGAGACAGAAAGTAGAATAGAGGATATGAGGGATTGGAGGGAGGAGGGAGTTATTGCTTCATTGGTACAGAATTTCTATTTGGGATGATTAAGAAGTTCTTAGATAGTGGTGATGGTTACACAGCACTGTGACATACTTAATACCACTGAATTGTACAGTTAAGGTGGTAAATTTTCTGTTATGTATGTATTACCACAATAAAAAAATTCTACCAGGAAAGAAAACAGGCAAGGGCTGGGTGTACTATTTTATTTTTAGTTTAATTTTTATTTTATGTTGGAGTATAGTTGATTTACAATGTTGCGTTAGTTTCAGATGTACAGCAAAGTGACTCAATTATACATATACGTATATCCATCTTTTTCAGATTCTTTTCCCATATAGGTTATTACAGAATATTGAGTAGAGGTCCCTGTGCTATCAGTAGGTCCAGGCTGATTATCTATTTTATATATAGTAGTGTGTATATCTTAATCCCAAACTCCTAATGTGCTGTGGTATGGTTCATGGGCAAAACAAGTCAAAGGTAATTCTCCATCATGAATTAACTCACTGTTAAATCTTAAATCAGCCTTCCTCATTAGAATCAGCTTGTGGGAATAGATAAATATTACGAACCTAGATGCTTTTAGAATCTAAATAGATAATTACCATTCGAATAGGAGATCCTACTCCTCTAAGTACACAGGCCTTTACAGGACATTGACCTAAGAATATGCAGTGGTTGTTTAGAATAGAGAAAAAAATCAAGTCCTCTGACATCATCTTTAAAAAGTTCATCTCAAGGGTCAAAGACAAATAAACCTAAAAAGTAAATTTCTTTCTTTCTTCCTTTCTTCCTTTCTCTTTCTCTCTTTCTCTTTCTTTCTTTCTTTCCTTCTTTCTTTCTTTCCTTCCTTCCTTCCTTCCTTCTTTCTTTCTTTCTTTCTTTCTTTCTTTCTTTCTTTCTTTCTTTCTTTCTTTCTTTCTTTCTTTCTTTCTCTCTCTTTCTCCTTATCTCCCTTTCTTTCTTTCTTTCTTCCTTTCTTTTTCTTTATTTCTTTCTTTCTTTCTCTCTGTCTCTCTTTCTTTATTTATTTTTCTTTTCCTTTTTTTTTTTTTAATAGGCAGAGGGCACTTGGGGAAAATTGCCAGGGAATGGAAATTCTTACCCCTCAGGGCATCGAAGTTGTACCTGATTGGCTATAGCAGAGAATTTTAAAGGTTGATTCAGTCACTGGTAGATAATTCAGAGAGAATAAACTGATTACAAATGGCCCATTTCCAGAACCTTCAAAAAAACACTTCCCTGGATGGAACCAGTATCTGTCAACATGAGACCCCAAATGGAGCAAGCTGGGTTGCCTCTTTGGGGATCGTTGACCTTGTCCAGTTATAAATGTGACCAGCGTTTAGTTCAGCTAGCTTACCTGAGCAATTTCAGCTGAAAATGTAGTACTTTTCTTTTTTTCCCTGCTTTGTTACCCTCCAGGCTTCTGCCCTTGCAAATCACAGATGCTTCTTCATCCCTTCCACCCAGATCTACTGGAATGTGCTTATCAGTTACAGGCTTAGCGCCACTCCTTCTAAAGAATTCCTGGAGGGATCCAGAGTATGAATAGCTCTCAGTTCTCCCTGTTTTTACAGGAAAAGAATGAACGGACCTTGTGTGAAATAACTCTCCACCATGTTCTCTTCCGGGCTTTAAATTATACTGGAGAGAACAAAAATAAAATAAAGCAGAACAGGGCAGACAAGCTGGCAAAGACTAACTGAGAAAGGCACCTTGGGCTCTCGGGGCTGAGCCTTCGGGGCCAAGATCAAATGAGACCTGGTGTTTTCCCTCTCAAGTGTGGAGCATCCTGAAGGGACTGTGGGCTCCAAAGGTCCAGCCATCCTCTCACTGGGCTGGAAGTGGGGATTTTTACATTTTCAATTAGATTTTTTTATTTACTGCAAATAACGTAGAACTGACTAACAAGTAGTGAAGAAGAAAATCATCCAGAATTCACCTCCTAATAAATCAGCCATTTGGATCTGTCCATGCTCCCTTTCAAATGCTGTGAATTAAAATATTCAATTTTTACCTTATTATCATCATGGCAAAGGTATATTTTTATAAATTTCATTTCCTTTATGATGTTTTTTCTTTTTGATTATTTTAATGACTACATAGTATTCTGTTGAGCTGATATGTAGCACCATGCCTAGAAATAGAGGCAACATATATTTGTTGCAAAGATGAGTTAATATATTTTATTTATCTACTTCTTTATTTGGGGCATTGAGTGTGCTTCCATTTTGACTATTTTAAATAATGTTTAATGGCTCTTATGATTTTTCCTACTCTTTGCATAATTTCATTAGGAAAAGTTATTGGAAAGAGGATTCCTAGGTCGGTGACTATTAAGTGCACCAGCAAATTCCTTTATAAGAAGATTGTACAGATTTGCTGGACTGTCACTTCGTAATGCATAAGACAGCTGGGATTTTTATGTCCTGAGCAGCACTGTTTGGTTAAGACTTTTTTTTTTTAATATTTGCTAATCTCATAGGTGCAGAGAGAGTGAGAGATTTCAATTTGCAAATCTCTTTTAAAATAATTACTGAGTAACGTTTGCATTTTATCTTCATTTTAGAAGCCTTTCCTATGGCCTGACACAAAACTGGATCAGCTTTTAACGTTTTTCAAGAAACCTTCTTTCAGCGAGTCAGAGAGTTTCAAAGTGAGCGTGGGAGGCGTCTTGCACTGGCTCTGTGTGGCAAAGGGGACAAGTTTGAGTCACTGGACTCTCCCTAACCACTTAATGACCCGCAGCACAGAGCCTGGCCCATGGTGGCTGTCACTGTGTGCTGTCACTAAATTCTTCTAGGGCAGAGGCCTAAGGCTCAGGGTGGCCCCCGGCTGGCAGGAAAGGCTCTCAGGCAGGATGTGTGTGGAAGACCATGAGGTGTTATTGACAATCCTCCACGAAGCCCTCTTGGGGTTGGCAACTACCTCTTGCTTCACATCGGCCAGTCTGTCCTCACATGGTCATCAGTTATTTGTTAAATCCTCATGGTGGTGTGCAAGGTGGCTTCACTTTCATCCTCACTTTCCAGATTCAGGATGGGGCCCTGAGGATGTTGCTTGCCCAGGATGCCTCCACCATTAGGATCCAGGCTCAGGTGGTCTGACTCCACAGGCCTTGCTTGGAGGGCTGCCCTGCAGTGTTGGGGCACAGGGACACCCTGGGCTGGGTGTGAGTCTTTCAAAGTCTTACCTGGAGTGAGGTTTACCCAGAAAGAAGGTCACACGTGTGTTAAATGATTACCCCCTGTTTTCTTCTTTATTATTTAGAAATTAATATTGAATCAATAATACATGGAAGTACCAATGATGATGAAGATGATGATGTGCACTAATTGTCCTGATCTTAGTATTTTAAAAACTGAGACCTGAGGAGGGTGTTATTGATCCCACTACAAATGAGGAGACTGAACTTCAGAGATGGAGTGCCTGCACAGCCATGACTCCCAGCGGCTCTTCTAACTCATGTGCATGAGGGACAGGATAGCAACGCCGGCCCTGAGGGGGTGCTGAGGGTGGGATGCTCAGCAGCGGGTGTGGCTCACAGGACTGTGGATGATGGAGGAGATAGCAAGCAGAAGCCACGTGCACAAGAGAGTGGCCAGGGGGGTTCAGGAGAGAGGCTGGTACGTGGGCTCAGGGTCGTCATAGGCGACCACGGGCAGCAGGAGGGGCGCTGGGCAGGGAGAGATGGGAGACCCTCTAGATGTGTTGCTGGGACAGTGACAGACAGGATGGAGGGTCCAGGGCTGGCCAGAGTTCACCTTGAGCAGGAGAAGGAGCTAAGAAGGAGGTGGAGAGGGACCTTGAGAGGCGCCTGTGGGCCTGGTGGTTCCTACAAAGTAGGGGTTGAGGATGGAGCCTCAGGGCCACCGCAGACCTGCGCTTCCGCAGTCAAGTACTCGGGAAATTCCCAGTACCCTGACCAGCAGACTGCCTGGAAGTTTCCGCAGAGCCTCTGCTGGTGGGTTTTCACAATATGAGGGACCCTCAAGTCACACTATGGGGGTGACAAGACCCAGGGCAAGGGGCTGGCCTAGCCCTCTGAGCAAAGTTGATTTTCCAGACCCTCTCCATCTGTTTAGCAATGAGCCCTGTTTCCTCATGTATGTTCTTCCTGCATCACTCAGGTTTCTCCAGGTATAGGTCAACATTCTCCTTCTTGTATTAAACTAAGAGAAAACCTGAAAGGGACCATGGAGGAGACCCTTTTCCTCGTTGCTCTAGACCAAGTTTCTCAACTTCAACACTATAGGCATTTGGTGCTGGGTAATCATTCGGGGGGACAGGCTGACCTATGCATGGAGGTGATGCATGGCAGCACCTCTGGTCTCTGCCCATTAGATGCCAGGAGCGGGACTTCCCCTCCCTGTTGTGACAGCATGAAATGTGTCCAGATGTTGCCAAATATCCCTCAGGGGCAAAATCACCCCCGGGTGGAAACAACTGTCTTAGCAGAACTCATTTATTTTACTGTACAAAGGGAAAATGGACTAATAAATATGTAGATGGACGCTTGTATAATTTAAAAGTAATCTGTGACTATGGTACTAATCATACAATTAAATAATAGAGCACTGAGTCTCTGTGAATATCACCTTCCAGATAAAACTCAGAACTGTGCCATTTGAACCAGATTCAAATTGTTTTTGTCTTTCTCCCAGAAGCTTTCCCCTCGACATGGTTTCCCTTGTTTCCTGTTTCAAACCACTGTTTATGGCCTCTGAGAAACAGCTGTTATATCCCCCAAATAAGGACATTTCAGTGGTATGGGTACGTACTAGCCTCATCCTTTTGCTTGTAGTTCCTCTTAAGGAGGATGCTGTCCTTAAAGCTCAGACAACACCATCTGATGCTCTGCGTGGGTTTTAGAGCACAGAGTGCAAATGGGGGCAACTGCAGTGGAGGAAGACCAGGTCAGACGCTCCTCTTCCGCGGCATCCACTGTCTGCCTGCCGGGTCACTGGGGGTGCAGACAAGCCTCTGCAGAGAGTTCAAGGGTGTCTCCAGCACCGTCATCCATCACTTCTTTACATGCTTTGGGGGAGAGGTCAAGTCAAGCAGGCAGGCTGTCCAGCCAGCAGTGCTATTGCCCTTCACCTCCTTCCTGAGAAGCTATGTGTGGCCACTCTCAGAGCTGGGGACAGCACTTCCCCCTGAGGAGGGACTGTGCCTTATCTGATGGGAGCCCATGCAGACGTCCCGGCAAATGGCGACAGGTTGATTGCTCTCTGGAGACTCTGACCGCGCAAGAAGGGTGAGTGTCACGAGGAATGTTTGTGAGTGTAAGTGTGGAGAGCTAGTGTAACAGTGTGACTCTGCTTTTGTTTTGCTTTTTTATAATTTTTATTGGAGTATAGTTGATTTACAATGTTGTGTTAGTTTCAGGTGTACAGCAAAGTGATTCAGTTATACATATATGCACTCTTTTTTAGATTCTTTTCCCATGTAGGTCATTACAGAGTATTGAGTAGAGTTCCCTGTGCTATACAGTAGGTCCTTATTAGCTATCGATATTATATATAGTAGTGTGTATATGTCAATCCCAATCTCCCAATTTATCCCTCCCCCTGCCTTATCCCCTTGTAACTGTAAATTTGTTTTCTACCTCCGTAGTTCTACTTCTGTTTTGTAGATAAGTTCATTTGTACCCTTTTTTTAGAGTCCATATATAAGTGGTATCATATATTTGTCTTTCTCTGAGTATGACTCTGTTTTAATTTTCTTTTTTTTTTCTCACCAGAATGCTAGGGGGACCAAGACAGACAGCCTGGTTAACATGTAAATATAAGTCTTTACCAACAGAAAGATACCAACAGAGAGATAAACCACATCCTGATAGAATTGAGGGCGGGAGAGTTCTTTCCGAGCAGAAACTCAAAAGTCAAAAATTCACAGATCTGATGACAGAAACATTTCAAATATCTCTACAGAAAAATAATCTGAAAGGTAATCATTAGAATATTGGGAAACAATCACAGCCTATACAACAGAATTAATATTAATATAGTAAGAACTCTCAGAAGCAACGAGAAAAGATTTAGTGTGCTCAACAGAGCCAGCAAAAGATAGGATGTAGGCGATTCAACAAAGGCTGGAAAGTACATGAGAAATTTGTACCCAAAATGCAAACCGGAACAGCGATTGGGTAGAACCATAGTTCAGCTAGCAGGTAAACAAAGATGCAGAAGGATGCGGTAGCCAGAGCTGGAGATTCTGCGGGTGGAGGACAGGGTGTGCAGGCAGGTTTGGTATCAGCATAGAGTTTTTTGAGAACCGTTGGCCATTGTACCTTGAGACTGGAAAGTCTGAATACTTTGACCTGGCAACTCCACATCTAAGTACTTAGTATCAAGAAATAGTAAGTACTCCAAACAAAAATTTAGAAAGCTTCATGACATGAAGCTATGAAGGCAAAAATGTGGAAAACCCTAAATGACTAGGAGAGAGTTTACATAAACCCCAGTTGAACCATACAATGGAATAATCCTGCATCTATTAAAAATATTTATGTTGACCTACACTTAACGGACATGAGGATGTTTATAAAACACGAAAGGCAAAAAATAGAGTTAAGGTATTACATGTGATTTTATTTATGTAAAATATATAAGTATACTTACATATACTTATACATAAATATATAGAAAAATTGGAACTACATGTATCAAAATATCATTCAGTAGCTATCTGTAGATTTGCCAATCAGAATGATTTCATTTCTTCTTCTCTTATCTGTAGTTCCTAAGATTTTGACAGGCAACATGTATTATTTGTGTAATAAACTAATAATAAAAGCAAAATAATAAAAATGAAAAGAGACCCTGTAACTTTTGAGCAGCCTTTTCGCTACCTATTCTGATTCTTGGAACTTGTTCGAAGTGGGTGACTCTTTCTGACTTCCCACTTTCTGCCTTACCTTCAAAGCTGGGCTTTGGTCTGAATCCTCCAGACTCTCCTGTAGCTCTTTCTCTCATTTGTATCAGGCCCACATCCCATGTTAACTCCTGCCCAGACGTTCCTCGCGGGATCCAGCTCCTTTAGGCTTCCAGTTTCACACCAGGAATGAGTTCCCAGAAGCAGAATTGAAAGCGAAAGGAGGCCTATGGGCACCAACGGCTGTTCTAAAATATGTAAATCTGGTTTATCGCTCTGCTGCTCAAAATCCTCCATTGTCTCACCTTCAAATCCAGAATTAAAACCATACTCTCCCTGTTGCTTATAAGATCCCATGAAATCTGAGCTCTGGCACCTCCCTGAATTTTTTCCCCCTCTCTTTACCTTACCTGGTCTGCATGGGACACAGTGGTCTCAATGCTGTTCTAGTTAACACACCAAGTCCATTTCCACCCCAGGGCCTTTGCACTTGCTTCCCTTGGTCCAGAAAAATGCACAGTCAGACTCTCCTCCTCACTTATTCAGGTGTCTGCTAGAGTGTCACCCCCATTAAGAAGCCTTTCCTGATCATTTAATCTAAAACAGAACCTTCCCCATCATTCCATTTCCCCTGACTTACCTTTATTTTTCCATAAATCTCCTCAATCACCACCTGATGAGTTGTTCATTGTTTGTTTATTGCCTCTCCTGCCTGCAACAAAACTCCATCATGGGGAGATTTTGGCTTGTTCTTTGCTGTATCCACAATTCCTCCCCCCAAAAATTCCTGGTCCATATTTACTGGTGAAAAGAAAGAGAGGGAACAATAGTAGAAATTAATGAACTGGAAGATAGAGAAACAAAATCACAAAAGCAAAAGCTGTTTTTAGAAAATAGAAAATAAACTACTGAGAAAGCAGATTAAATCAAAAAGAGGAAGATGCAAAGAAATTATGTTAGTGATGACAAAGGAGGTAAAACAGGTAAAGGAAAAGTTTTAAAAATTATGAGACTTCCCTGACCGACTTCATACAATAAAGGGAAGATTCCGTTGAGTTGGCGGCCCTGCCTGCCCTGGCGCCCCCTGCTGGCCATCTGGACACAGTGGGGACAGGCCCAGCCCAGGTGAGGTGTGGGTTGAAGCTTATACAGAATTAGATAATGACATGAGAGAAAAATCACAAAAATTTACATACTAAAAAGCTGACAAATATCCCAAAGATCGTAAAACCCAGAAAAATCACATGACATTGTTATTAGTAGTAGCCGTAACCGACTTTTTGCCACACATCTGCAATGCTCACTTCTCTGAGTTTTCCTTGTACATTTTTATTGCTTCCTCCTATGACAATACTTTAGCAATATCATTTTCTGTAGAGAGAACAGAAAGCTAATTCCATCTTTCCTCCAGCAAGGTTGACAGAAATTTGTTTTTTATAGTTGATAGTTTGGAAAAGCTGCTTTCGGCACCATCTCCGTAAATGGCAATGTCACAGTGGTGACCTTCTGTGCAGTTTCTTGCTCAGTGGGTCCTCCCAGCGGGACTAGCGAGGGATGCAGAGTCAAGGGAAGCCCTCGGGGACCTTGGGTCTTCCCTGGCAGGCGGGTGGGTGGGTGCAGGATCAGGTCAAGTCCTCAGAGGTCCACAGCCTCCATCCCCCAGGCTCTCTGGATATGGCCTCCCCCAGTCACTGCCTCAGTGGCAGGTCCATCCTCCCACCAGGGGTAGTCCTCTCCAAGCAGAGGACAGAGCAGCACCTTCAGATCCTTCTCCTTGAGTTCAAAGATGCTCCATGAATCCACAAGAGACAGGCTGGTGCTGGGGCCACAGGATGGAACATGGCACTGGCAGTTTTCTGGTCCCCAAAGGAGGGCGTAAAGGTGACCCTAGGATGGGGCAGGGCTCCATGCCTCTGGCCAGCAGCTGGAACTGCTGAAACCTCCCTGCATCCCTGGAGGAGAGCACAGCTTGTGTAAGCTTCGTTCTCTTCGTGGCAACCTCACTGCTGAGCAGAAGCCAACTTTGGAGTAGGTAGGAATGCTTCAAAAGCCTGCAGGAGGGACAGATGGAGCTGCCTTCCAGGGTAAGGGGACAGGATTTATTGCCATGGTTATGCTTCCAGGTGTGCTTCTACATGTGTTCTTGTCCTGGTCCTTCTTCATTCCTGCCGAGTCCTAGTATTGGTTATTAATCCCCTCCCACTCCTTGTAACCTAGACAAGAATGCTCACCTTGCTTTTACATCTGATGTTTAACTGTTTGTTTTCTATATGTTTTATGTCATTTTTTGTTCCTCTATTTCTCTATTACTGCTGTTTTTCATGTTAGATACATGTATTCTAGTGTACCATTATAATTCTATTTCCATTTATTTTACTATATATTTTTGAGTTATTTTCATAGTGGTTGCCCTGGGGGTGATAAGTAATGTCTTATCATATAACAATCTAGTTCAGATTATATCAATTTAATTTCAGTGTTATGCAATGACTTTGCTCTTGTATGGCTCCATTCCCTCCCGCCCCTGTGTGGTATTATTGTCACAAATTACATCTTTGTAAACTGTATGCCCATCAACACAGATTTATAGTTATTTCCTTATGCTGTTGTCCTTTACATTTGATAGGAGGAAAAAAGTTACAAATAACACAATCATTTATACTGTCTTTTATACTGACCTATGTTCTCACCTTTATTGGTGCTCTCGATTTTTTTGTGTGGATTCAAGTTGCTGTCTGATGTCCCTTTACATCAACCTGAAAGACTCACATTAGTAGTTCTGGTAGGGTAGTTCTGTTAGAGACACGTTATCTCAGTTTTTGAAATATGAAACTATGTTCATTTCTCCTTCATTTCTGAAGGATAGTTTTGCCAGATATAGAATTCATGGCTGACAGGGTTTTTTTCCCATGCTTTGAATATGTCATGCCACCTACTTCTGATCTCCATGGTTTCTAATGAGTAATCAGCCATCAATCTAAAAGAGGATCATTTGTACAAAGTCAGTCACTTCTCTCTTGCTGCTTTCAAGATTCTCCCTCAGTCTTTGGCTTTTGACAGTTTGATGATGATGTATATATGTAGATAGCTTGAGTTTGTCTTACTTTGAATTCCTTGAGCTAATTGGATGAATAGACTGTTTTTCATCAAACTTGGGACATTTTCAGCCATTATTTCTTCAAATATCCTTTCTGTCCCTTCCTTTCTCTCCACTCCCTCTATGAATCCCATTATTCATATGTTGAGAATTTTGCTTGTGTTCCACAGGTCGCTGAGACTGTGTTCATTTTTCTTTCTTTTTTTTTCTTTCTGTTTCTCAAAATAGATCATCTCAATTGACTATCTTCAAGTTCACTTAGTGTTTCTTCTGCCTGCTCAGAATTCAAGTTCAAGAGCCTTGAAGTGAATTTTTCATATTAGTTATTGTACTTTTCAACTTCAGAATTTCTATGTGATTTTTAATGATTTCTCTTTCTTTATAGACATTCTCTATTTGAGAAGACATCATTTTTTTCCTTTAGTTCCTTAGACACAGACTTCTTTACACTTTGAACATATTTGAATAACTTATTTAAAGTCTTTGTCCATACTCTGGTTCCTCTTCAGATCATATAAATCTTTCATCTTTGTCCAATAAGTCCAATGTCTGATCTTCCTTAGAGACAGTTTCTATTGATTGCTTACCCCCTGCCCACCTGCTGTGTATGGACCATGCTTTCTTGTTTCTTTGCATGTTCCATAATTTTTTGTTGAAAATCAGACTATTAAAATAATATAATGTGGCAACTCTGAAAATCAGATTTCTCCCTGCCCCACCCTGGATTGTTGTTGTCGTTGTTTGTCTGGTGACTTTTCTGAGCTAATTCTACAAAGTCTGTATCTTCCTCATGTGTGGCCACTGCAGTCTCTGCTCAACTTAGCAGTCAGCTAGTGATTGGACAGAGATTTCCTTAAATGCCTGGACACCAATGTCTCCCAGTTTATTTTTTTTCAGGCTGTCTATTTGGCATTTACGTATCAAAAGGCCACAATATAACTTTTATTCTCGGGAAGCAAAAGCCAGAATGAAAACAAAGACGTGTGATCATATTTCCAGAGTGAAAAACAAAACTTTTATAAAGTTGACAGATAACATTTATTAAAATATGCCATATATAGATGAACCAGTTTGCAGGGCAGAAATAGAGACCCAGCTGTAGAGAACAAATGTATGGACACCAAGGGGGTAAAGCGGGGGGCTGGGGGGCAGTGGGATTAGGATTGACATGTATACACTAATATGTATAAAATAGATAACTAATAAGAAACTGCTGTATAAAAAGTAAATAAAATTCAAAATTTCAAAAAAAACATGTCATACAAAAGGACATGGTCTCTTATATAAGAAGAAAATATTAAACAGTAACGTTCAATTAAGTAAAACATGCGTACCTTGAGGACAGCAATATATAAAGACAAAACTATTCAACTTTTGCAACACAGGCATAACATTTCACAAAATATCCATAAGATATGCACCTAATGATAATCTGTTTATCATGAAATGATTTTTGTTCTAAGAGTCACCTGACTTGCATAAATAAAGTAATTATCTATTGATAGAAGAAACGTTGGGAACCTCATGAAAGGAAAGAGAAGTCTCCCAGTTTTTGCCAAGGGTCTCTGTATGTGTTTTGAGGTGCTCCTTCAACTCTCAGTCAGGCAGTTGATAATGTTGCCTTTGCCTTCCTTTCCTGCTTGCACAGAGCTTCAAGGTCAGCCAAAGGTGAGAGCAGGACCTTCTTAGGGCGTTCCTGAGCAAGCACACAGTTCAGGGCATGTGCACAGTCTTTCTAGATTCCCAGAAATATGTCAGAGCTTTGCTAAGTCCCTATGAATTTCTCATTCCCCAGTTTTTTCTCTTAAGCTTTTTGGTTAGTCTAGGGTTTCTCCCAACTGTTATCCACCACCTCAGGCAGCTGCAAGGTTAAACATGTCAACATTAATTGTTTTCAACAAGCACCCCTTGGGGAGAAGACTTTTTGCACTAGGCAAGCTCTAAGTCAGGTTAAATGCAGATAACCCTGCAAGTGAGATCTTCCAGGGAACACTGAGACAGGTCGAATAATGGCAGTTATTTGGGACTGGGGCTTTGCAAGAGCTCCAGCTCCATTCTGTTACCTCTAGTGTTTGCTAGGTTGCAGTGGAAATACAGGCTTTCATTTTTCAAGGTTGTTATAGATCTGGAGAGCAGGGGATGGGACTAGAGCAAGTTAAATGCCATGAAGCTCACTGGTCTTACTGAGATTTAGCCAATTACTCTCTAATAAATGTTCCTCAGATTACTCCATGCCTTTGGTTAATTTCCAGAGTTCTGAAAAATTTGATTCTGACAACTTTTGCCAGTTGTCTCATTGCTTTCATGGAGAATAGAATATTTGGAGAAAAGAATTTCCTGCCTTTTCATTGATGTCATTTAACTTTCTTTTGATACATGAAGTATCTTAATTATGCTCCTTTTATGTAACCTCAGCCTGACCTGATAGCTCTGTTCCTGAAGGAATTTGACCCTGATTCTTGGTCCTTACTTATCCCCCTAGACCCAAGTTTTCACTGTCCTATAACATGAGTACACCCCTAAAATGTGTATTTATTGATGGTAGTCAAACTAGTGTATATCGTAGCACCATTAAAATTTGTACAAAGAAGTTTTATAGTGAAATATTACTCCAAGTGAGGCCCCAACCAGCAGTGTGAACATCACTTGTGAGCTAATTAGAAATTCAAATTCTCAGGCCCTAACCTGATCTATTAAATCAGAAACTGGGAGTGGGACCCAGACAACTGTTTTAACAAGTACTTCAGGTAATTTTTATGCTCATTGAAGTTTAAGAACACTGGAAAAGAGAAAAGTGTATAATTTACTCCAGTTAAATATTCTAATCACCTGAGTAGCCATTTATTCCCTATCTCCACTGAATTGAGTTATCTTAGATGAGTTACTTATTCTCCTCTGTAGGCTTTATATCCAAATCTGTAAAATGATGGAGTTAACATATAATCAAAGAGATAAGGGGTTATTTTGTTTTGGTTTTTGTATGGTATCTGAATTCCCAGTCTTGCTTAGAAGTACCTTCCCCTCTTAATGATTATAAAAAAAAGAAGCATAACTCCTGTATCTTATTATATCATTAAATGGGTTGTACCTTTCTAGATCTTTAATCAATCTATCATTTTAAATCATTTTTAAATTTTGTATAAATGCATATATATATATTTTTTTTCTTTTATAAATTGTTAGCTATTTGTTCTAGTATCATTTATCATATATTAAAAACTCAAGCATTTTTGGTTTGGTTTCTGTACTCTATGTTCTGTTTTGCTCATCAATTTTTCTATTCCTGTGCCAGTATTCCCAAACTATATTGTTTGGATTAGGGTAGCTTTAATATACATTTAAGTATCTGGAAAATAAGTCCCTTATAATTTCTTTTCCAAAACATTCTCAGAAATGATCAAGGTTATTGTTCATATGAAATTTATAATCAGTTTGTCTAATTTCAAAAGCAAGATCAGAATACTTAAACAACCATTAGGATTCTGATTGGAGTTGCATTAACTTTACACACTGATTGGAGATGCATTTATGATATTCAGTCTTCCCATTCAGGGATATGACAAGTCTTCATTTACTGAAGCTTTCTTTTATGTCATCTATAAAATATAACTCAAACTTCTGTTGAAGGAATACATGCAACTGCATATTTGCTATAATGATGAAATTGACTGAAGCGATAGTTAAGGGAGAGGGAGGAAGGCTTTGGAGGGGATGGGGGTTCAGAAGAACATACCAGAAAGACAGCAACATGACAGGACAAAACCCAGAAAAATATTCTGACAATATGACAGTATGTATATGACAGGTTTTTACCTGTACGTCAGAGCTACTTCTTGGATCTGCTCTCCCTTACCAAGAGAAACCATAATTCGTTCCTTTTCCTTTTTTTCACTTTTCATTCCATTCTTCCTCAAGAAGGGACTGGAAATCTGGCAGTAAAGGAAAAAATTACATATGTGTATGTTTGTGCCTTAAGTTTTGCCTCCTTTCATGAAAGTCTTACCATATTTTAAGCATTTAATAAATATTCCAAATCAAAAAATATATTGAAAAAATCTTATGACTTCCTTGATAAATTTATTTTTAGTCATTTTGTAGTTTTAGTAGTTGTCATGAATGGAATCTTTTACCATTTCAACTTCTAAATGGTTATTGAATAAAACTGTTGGCTTTTTCAAATATTTACCTTATATAGTGACATCTTCATATGGTGGTGTTTTAAAAAATTAGTTCTGGGCTTCCCTGGTGGAGCAGTGGTTGAGAGTCCGCCTGCCGATGCAGGGGACACGGGTTCGTGCTCCGGTCCGGGAAGATCCCACGTGCTGGGGAGCCGCTGGGCCCGTGAGCCATGGCCGCTGAGCCTGCGCCTCTGGAGCCTGTGCTCCGCAACGGGAGAGGCCACAACAGTGAGAGGCCAGCGTACCGCAAAAAAAAAAAAAAAAAAAAGTTCTAAAAGGTTTTCTTTTAGTTAAGCCTCCTGAATCTTCTAGGTATAAAATCACATTAGCTGCAAAAAGTGATACTGCTTTCACCTCTTTTCCAAAATTTACACAGTTTACTTGATTCTGGCTTATTGCATTAGCTAAATTCTTCTAGAAAAGACTGAATTTTAGCAGGCAAATCCCTGACATTAGTCCTGTTTCTAAGTGTGGTAAGAATACATTTAGGATTTTACTATTTAATATAAGGTTTTATAATAGTATCTGGTATTATTTAAAAAATCATTTTAAGAAGTTTTTATTGGAAGTATTTAATTAGAAATTCTATTTTACTTAAAGTTTAATCACAAAATTTTCTTCTTGATTAGGTTTTCTTCAGTATATGATGATATAAATATTACTCAAACTTTTATTAATATATTTAATAATATTTCTAGATCCCTTAAAGTTGAACCATTTTCAGCAAGCCTGGAATAGAACTTTTGTGTAGTGAGTGTAGTAGAAGATATCATAAATAAAATTACAAGGTAAGTGGGAGGGGTTTAGAGAAATTATTTTCAATACAATGCATACAAATTGCACACTACATAACATATGTTATATATATTATATATTTACAATATATACACAATATATATGTTATATATTTAGAATATATAATATAATGTGATCTCTATTAATAAAAATATAGAAAATAGACAAAGGATATAAATAGACAAAACAAAGATGAAAAATACAAATGAGCCAATAAATATATGAAAATATACTTAATCTCACTAATAATTTTTAAAATGTAAATTAACTGTAAAATGAGATGCAGTTTTGCCTTTCAAAATGGCAACATCTTAAAAGGCTAATAACATCAAGTGTTAGAGCATGTGTGGGAAAAATTGATTTCTTCATACGTCTGTAGTGGGAGTATGAATTAGTATAACCTTTTAAAATATAGTTCATATATTAAATTTTTAATATATATATATATGATAATCCAGCAATCTTGCTGCTAGGAATCTATACAAACACCATATTGTGAGTTGGCAAACATAAATGTGTCAGAGTTTTCACTGCTATGTTGTATATAACAGTTTTAGGAAAATCTCTCAAGTGTAAATTGATAGGGAGCATGTTAAGCAAATTATGGTGTAGGATACAGTACCACGGAACATCATGGCTGTTGATAAGAGATTACGGGTCTAAACTAACTAGTGCAGACTTCCATTCTTAAATATGAAAATACATTGTTGCTTATATGTGTATAGATTCTGGGGAGTTGTTTTCACAAGGCTAGGGCAGCCAGGATCAGCCCAAGTTAGTAGCTGCAAGTAACAATAACTAATTATGGCAGATTCAGTAGAAAAGAAGAGACTGAGGAGCCCTTGATATTCTTGAGACATCTGAGAAATAAGCTCCCCACTTACAGGAACTGTGTCCCAAACCATGTACAAAGACTGGCGTGACAGTGACAGTGGGACCTTTGCTGTCAGTAAGCCTGGGACGCTACAGTGCTTCCAGGCTTGACCACAGTTGCAGCTGCCCCAGATCCCACACCACGTTTGTTCCAGAGACTAGGTAGGAAAGCGCAGCTGCCCCCAGGAGCCACATGCCTCCACCAAAAGTGGATTCCATTGGAGCCTCTTTTCTCAGGATGCTCTTTCCCAAAGCAGGGCCTATGTGTGAGGATCAGCTTGGTGGAGGCTGGAAACATGTGGGGTCCAGCTTCCAAGAGCTGGGACCCCAAGTCCTCTGGGATCTGCCTTAGGGAGGTGGGACTCACAGGGCTAGAAGTGCCCAGACATACCAAGGGTGTTCAAATTTGCTGTGAAGCCAGAAAATATGATGTGTCCAGCAGAGATAGGTTCCAAACTAATGTAGACAGTGATCATCTCTGGAGGGTACAAACAGAGTGGCTGGAATTCCATGGTAGAATTTCAGGGAGTGTTGATCACATTGGGATGGCACTTACAACATGGAAACACTCCTTCTGGGTGGAAGGATGTGTGTGTAATATACATATATATGCAATGGAGTTATTTTAACTTATTGTGCTTTTCATTGTTTTTCATATACGAAGCTAAAAATAAATTAAATGACCTAATTGGGACCCTTTGGGTCCTGTAACATTTTTATTCTATTATTGCAATAGAATAAAAATCATGTGTAAAGCACAATAAAATTCAATATTAAAGTTTTTGATATCACCATATTTCACTTATACATTATACAGCTCACTGAGAGCAAAAAGTAACTTGGAGTCTTCGAGTTCAGCATCTGGATTTGTGCAACACCAGGTCCCAGATGGATTTAAGTGATTTGCTTTAGCCAATGTGCTAATATGTGATAGAGCCTATTCTGGGATTTCGGGTTCTTGATTACTACTCCAGTGTACTATGGTGATGGCCAGTGAGACCACCAATTGGACTTCATCTCTTTCTAGTTCTTTCTAATCATGAAAAACCGACAGCTTCTCATCCCATGAAAGATGGAATCCTGGTTCTTTATAGGACCCCACACACCTGGCCACTGTCTGAGTCTCTCATCTCCCTCGTGATCCCTGCTCAGCCCCACCGACCTCCTGCTCCTGGAGCTTGCCAACCTCATTATCACCTGAAGATCTCTGCAGATCATCTCTTTGCCTGGAATGTTCCCTCCTCTCCCGGCCCCAGGGTCTCCACATGACTCACTTCTTCATTCCATTCCACTTTGTGCTCAAAGACCTCCCACTCAGTGACCTTCTATAACACACAGTAGAAAACCTTACTCCCTTCCCCCACATTCTCCAGCCCCTCACCTACATTGTAGCAGGATCCCCTGTTCTTCCTCGGGAAGGTTAGCTCCATGAGGGAAGAGACGACTATGGTCTGAAGTTTCCGTCTCTGCCAAGCTCGTATATTGAAACCCTCACCTTCAGAAATGATGGTAGGAGGCAGGGCCTTTGGGAGGTACTTAGGTCATGAGGGTGAAACCCTCATGAATGGGATTAGTGCCCTTGAAAGAGAAGGTCTAAAGAGATCCCCAGCCCCATCTACCATATGAGGACACAGTAAGAAAGAGCTGGCTATGAACCGGGAAGAGGACTCTCATCAGAATATGACCCTGCTGGTGCCTTGAACTTGGACCTCCCAGCATCCAGAACTGTGAGAAATAGTCTTTTTTGTTTATGAGTCACCCAGTCTGTGGTGTTTTGTAACAGCAGCCTGAATACTGCCTGATTCACTCCTGGTATCGACCGAGTGACTGCACATCACAGTCCTTCAGTAAACAGAGGTTGAAGGGATGAGCCATGGCATTAGTTAAGGAGACCACCAGCTGAACTGAAGTATGTTGAATAGACTTGCTTCCTTCATAGTTCTTCTTCAGGTTTCTTTCCTGTGGAATCCACCTCCTGTTGAGCTACTATCAACCAAACACACATGGAGCTGATTTCAATACCAGTCCCGTGAATAACAAAGACTCTTTTCTCCACACCGGCCTCTTCCATTGAGCTCCCAGTCCCCATGGCCTTACCGCACTCACAAACACAGTGAGGACAACCAGCCATGCAGCTCGTTATTCATGCTCTGAGCATCTTTGCACAATATTGTTAGTGGCTCAAAATCTTTTCACCTGCCTACTTGGGATCAGCTTATCCACCTGCATTCTTCAAATAGCTCCTAATAGTTCCTAATTATTTCTGATGCTTGAGCTACACTCTGCATAGTAATTCACTTCTGGATGTAGCAGTCCTCAGATCAGCAACAAAGAAAGGTCCAGACTTCATCTGGTTGTTTTTTTTCTTCCCCCTCACTGAATCCTTTTTATTAATGTCCATTCAGTTTATATGCATTCAGTATCTGAAAACTAAATTCAGCAGAAAGTGCAATGTCATAGAGTTTTCTTAGAGAGAAATTGCTCATGGCCTCACAGACCTCTTCCCAGCCACACCAAGACATTTTACTAAGAAAACACCCTAAACTTTCCCAGCTTTGATTGTAACAAAAAACCCAAATATTTGTATTTCTTTGTCTGGTGTCCTATGCAACAGAAAACATGTAGGCAGCTTAAAAAACATAACCTGAGTCACTGTTGGATTAAACAACTGTGTCAATATTAGCCCACAAGCTGGTGTTCCATCTTGTTTAAAGTGACCTCTTTGATTATGAAATTGAATGTCTTATTGTACCTTCACCTTTTGACGCCATCTGCTACAAGCCTCTGCAGTTCTACCAAGCATGGAAAATAAAGGTTAACGTTGTTTCCATTATTCATTCTGTGCTTGACACAGGGTGGAATATCACAGGAGAAATGAGAAATAAGAATCTATGCCACAAAGAATCTGTGGTCAGGGAAATCATGAGTAGGGGTCGATGCCATGTTTTATACCAGAGCATCGAAGAGAAGCATTTCTGTAGGACAGAACTTTTAAAGGAAGAGAAGGACAGTGCTCTGTTATTCCTGCAAGGGACAGGAGCACCAGGGTGGAAAATAGGAAACCAGGGAAAATCCATCCATCTAGTATGGAATGAATAATAGGATGATGACCGCAACCAAGTTTGAGAAGATTAAGGGACAAAGGGAAGTAACGTATCTTGTAAGTGGAAAGCTTCTACACTGAGAAGCATCTAGGTAGAGAGGAAGAAAACATGACCTATCTCTCCATCCTGCTTTAGGAATTCATCAGCTTTTCCAGGCCATACTTTAGGCAAAGAGGAGAATGAAACTGATGTCAACCCAGAGGGAAGACTGTAGCCCATTATGACAAAGCAACGCAGATTTAGATGTTCTTCATCCTTACCTTTGGTTACCATATTTTTAATTGGATGCCATTGTTTTTCATTGGGTGTTCCCCCACACCACTGGATGCTAGTTTTAAGGCAAAGATACTCTGCCTGCAAAGAGGCTTCAAACTCTAACTTCAAAAATTCCTGATAGTGTCCCAGTTTTGAGTTTCACAGCTCAGAGCTGTGAAAAGCTCTCATTCTTTTTCACTCTCCAGCATCTGCACTCTTTCCTATGATTGCACCTTGCCTGCTATGTAGATGCTGTTTTGGTGGCCCAGATGCCCTTCCTGGGCCAGCATCCCCAGCTGCTGGGAACATTGGCTGCTAAAGATTCACCGATGCCCCCTGCCTTTCCAGAGCTTCCACTTCCTTGAGCCTGTATTGGTTCTTAGAGAACCCACAGCAGAGAACCGGAGACTGGGTGGCTTAAACAAGAGAAATTTATTTCTCACAGCTCTGGAGGCTAGAAGTCCAAGGTCAAGGTATTGGCAGGACTTGTTTCTCCTAAGGCCTCTCTCTTTGACTTACTGGTGGCCATCTTTTCCCTGTGTCGTCATATGGTTTTCTCTCTGTGTCTGCTTGTGTCCTAACCTCTTCTTCTTTCAGGGACACCAATCATATTGATTTAGGGTCCACCCATCTGAACTCATTTGACTTTAATTACCTTTGTAAAAGCCTTATTTCCAAATGCAGTCATATTCTGAGGTCCTGGGAGTTAGAATTTTAACACATGATTTTGTAGGAAACACAATTCAGCCCATAGCAGACTAGAAGCCTTTCCTTTCTTTCCTTCTTTTCCCCCTTTCTCTCTCTCTCTCTTTTTCTTTCTTTCCTTCCTTCCTTCCTTCTTTCAAGAAAATGCTTTCTAAAGCTGTTTGGAGTCCAGTCACTAATAGCCTCTGAGTATTTGAGCCTGAGACAGTTTCCTGGTCAGTAAACCTGCAACCACAAGAATTGTTCCACTAAAACTCTATCTGCTTTCCTTCCCAAAGTCCTCCTAATATGTGGCCAAGGAAGGATGTGACACAGACAATGAAGTCCATCTTAGGGAACAAAGCAGGAGTCAGGGAACCCCTCTGAAGTCGCAGAACCAGCAAGTCCAAGAGCTCACTCTATCGCTTGGGCGGGGCTGTTCTCACCCAGCAGGGGGTGGTGACACCACAAGGGACCACCTGTGCCATTACCACTCACCCCTTTCCTGAACGAGAGTTGCAGATGGATAAAAAGTAGAGACTCTGTACTGGACCAGAACAGACCCATTTCCTGTAACCTTCCATAGCTGTTCAGCAATTCCTTACATGTTGAGGGCAGTATCATAGCCTCATTCAGCTGACTATGACCCCCAAAGACACCACGTCCTAATTTCTGGTGCTTGTGAATATGTGACTTCACATGACAAAAAGGACTTTGCAGAGTGATTCAGTTACGGATTTTACTGGGGAGACTATCCTGGATTACCTGGTGGGTCAAATGTCATCATAGGATCCTTGTAAAAGGGGAGTGGGGTGGGGGGGATGGTCAGAGTCAAAGAAGAGGTGACAGAGAAGCAGAGGTCAGAGAGGAGAGAAGATGCTATCCTGCTGGCTTTGAAGATAGAAGAAGTGTCCACAAGCAAGGACTGCAGGGGCCTCTAGAAGGCAAGGGGCAGATTCTCCCCTTGGAGCCTCCGAAGGAGCACAGCCCTGCCAAAACCTTGATTTCAGCCCAGTGAGGCTGATTTGGGGCTTCTGAGCTCAAACTGTGAGATAATCCATTTGTATTGTTTTAAGTCACTAAGTCTGTGGTCATTTGTTACAGCAGCGATGGGAAACTCATGCAGTATGTAACGGGTATGGATGTGTGTCACAGTGCTTTAGTCCAAGAAACACATTAATTTCTAACATGTATGTCATCCTAGAAATATAGAATATCATCTCATATTTAAACCTAGAACTAAACTGGCTTGAATTGGGATGATAAGGAAAGGTGTTTCATGAGTCAGTATCGATCCTTCTCCTGGCCTAGGATCTCACCTGTATCCTTGAGGACTTAGGTGATGCAGACAACTTACAAAGGATCTCCTGACTTCAGGCTCTGACAAGAACAGCCGACATGCCCATCATCTAAACCCACATTCCAGGCTAACAGTTCAGGCATTAGCACATTATTATTATAAAGAGCCAGGTAGTAAATACTCTAGACTTTGTGGTCTCTGTCGCAACTATTCAACTCTGCTCTGGTAGTGTGAAAGCTGCCATAGATAATACGTAAACAAATGGACACGGTTACACTCCAACGAAACCTTATTTAAGGAAACAGGCTGCAGCCTGGATGTGGTCCACACACCACAGTTTGCAGACTTTTCCTTGGACCACCCAAAGGTAGGCAAACTTCCACTCCCTTGCAACAAATCTGGTGACTTAGACCTTCTATGCAGCCTCAAAGGGCACAGCTCTTAGGGGTAAGTCTCCAAGCCACTACAAACTACGTTAATAGGTGGCTACAAGATGAGGTGCTCCGTGGAGGCCAGATGTCCCCAGCAAACTCCCCATCAATATCCATCCCCGAGTCCCAGTGTGTCCTGCCATGTGCGCTGGTCCACTCTCCTCTCCCTGTCCCTTTCCACACCTCTTCTGCAAGGATCCAGCTCTTTCCCTCCAAGAGCTCTTTTCCACTTGAGAAAAGAAAGGGAAATATGCTTGTTTTCTTTTTATAACCATAGGAAAAAAATTAATGTCCTCAATCGGGTTATCCTGCAGTTCCATATTATTTACAGTCTGTTGGATAGACTTAAACTGATGATTCAGTAAACTGTAAGTAGTTTTCATTCTATATGAACAGTCTTTATCAGTCAATCCTTTTGTGCCTTAAAGAGTCACAGATAGCATTGCAGATAAACATCTAGATGGCATGCAATGTAATTGAAAACAGTCTAGGTTCTAACAGCCAGTGCTGGGAGGCTGGGTGACCAGCTTTCCTTACATAACAGCCCATTAACCAGGTTTATTCCCATCTGGGTGCACCACACAGGCTGCCCTTGGCCTTTCCCTGGTTGTCTGCTCTCCTCTACAGGTCATTGGTGTGGTTGTAGGACTCTCCTCCGTCCCTGGTCCAAATGATTGCATTTGTAGATGTGAACAAGGCCGAGCTAAATAGGCTTATACGAAGGAGACAGAGTAGTTGTCCTGGGTTTCAGGCACCTGCCTTTGCTCTCTTAGCATCAAAACAAAACAAGCTCTTTGGGGCTTAGTGAATACACATCTATTCTTTGGCTTCCCACCTCACACAAAGCTGATAGCTAAGCTGTTAGTATTTGGACAATGTTTCCAATTGCTGTGTATTGGACTTAATTACAATAAAGAAAATGTTTAATGGGTTCATCTTGAACAAAATGATGCACTTAATGGCAATTTTAAGAATTTAAGTTTTATTCAACAAAGCTTCTTGTTTGAAAGAAATGAATTTATAACCTCAGAAGAAAAATTTTAGCAAAGGTTATAGAAATGAAAAAGTATGCTATTTTCTTCCCTTTTTGTTCTCTTGCTATTCAACCTTCCTTCACCCACCCACACTTATTGAAGAAGAGTCTTTGCCTACTGACATGCTAGCTTACCTTCCCTGGTGAGACCTTAGGAATCAACAGGAGGTGAACAAAGGCTCTGGAAATCACAGGTAGGCTAATTGTCAAATCATATTTCTTGACTTTGCAGGTATAATCTGAACGAATGGGAAAACTGCAGAGACACACAGTGGAGGCAAGTTAATCCGCCAACTAGGAAGACAAGCTAACAATTGCTTCTTCTACAAGTTTGCAAAAAGAAACAGTACAAATGGATAGGATGTGAGCAGAAAAAGATTTTTCTTTCTTCCATTTTATGGAAGAATCTGTTTAACTTATCTGGAGAACTTGAAAACTCAGGTGTTTGAAACTAGGAAGGATAAACTATCTTGCTTTCTTTTCCAATCCTCCAGTTTTATATAAATTTTTTTAATGACATCAGGACATAAAAAGTGTGATGTGCCGTGCTGACATTGCTGATTAACTTTTGTCAGTTATTCCTTTAAACTAAGTAGAAAGATATATGATGAGAAGTAAGTATTGATTGTCCTATAGAAAACACTAGAAATAAGGCTCATGCTTATTTTTGTTAACTTAAAAAATAGACTTCTCTTCTCCCAGGAATTCAGGAATTGCACTCTGCTGCATGCATGGATACCCTTCAATTTAATGTATGTTGTACCAACATTAACTGGAAGCTGGAAATGGGAAAGCAGAGATTGTGGATAATAGTATGCATTCCTCACAAGCCATCTACCTAGTCCCCTAACAAGGTAAGACACCACCTGAGTCATCCCAATTAAAACAGCAACGTTATCCTTTATCTCCAAAAACATTATTTTTTCCCCTGAGTCTGTGTTCTATTTTCTTCATAAAGTAGGAGATGTGGGCAATAGAATAATTTATTTCCATCATACGGAACCGGCCAACTTTCCGGAACACTACAGCACTTGCCATCATGGAGACAGCCTTTTTTGTTTGTTTTTTTGTTTCCTGAAGACAAATAAAAAATAACTGTTCTTTGTTGCAGTGCAGACACTTATAAAATCTTAATGTTCCATAGGAAAAAATTAAGAACTGGGAGCCTAATATTTAATAAATCAGAATACCAATTTAAAATACAACTTAGTTTCATGTATTTGTTAAAAAAGGGAGAAGATGGACAGGAGAGAGGAAGCAAAATGGAAAATGAGAGCAAGAGGGAAGAGAAAACCCACAGAGGGAGAAATGGGAATTAAGTAGAAGGAGAGAAGGCAGGTCTCAGGCCACTCAGACTGCTCCAACAAAAATACTCTAACAAGGGACTTCCCTGGTGGCCCAGTGGTTAAGAATCCACACTTCCACTGCAGGGGTCATGGGTTTGATCTCTGGCTGGGGAACTAAGATTCAGCATGCCGTGCGGTGCAGCCAAAAAACTCTAACACCAGAGTTCTGGAAGCTAGGAAATCCAGCCTCAAGATGACAACACAGCTGGTGTCTGGTGAAGTCTGAGTTCTGGTTCCTGTACAGCGGACTTCTCTCTGGGTCCTCCTGTGGTGAAAGGGGAGAGGGAGCTCTGGGGCCTCTTTTATCAAGGCACTAATCCTTTTCATGAGGTCTCCACCCTCATGACCTAATCACTTTCTAAAGATGCCACCCCCAAATATCCTCATATTGAGGATGAGGTTTCAACATAAGAATTCTGGAGGGACATATACATTCAGCCTAGAGCAAGGCACAGGGCTGTGTTGGGAAGGAGGAGAGGAAAGCAGGGTCTAAATGTATAATATTATAGAGAAGCCGGCATCAGGGAGGGAGGATGGTCAGGGAACACGATGAATGAGCATAAGAAGAGATAGAGGGAGGGTAGTGGAAACTGTACTGTGAGGTATCCAGCTCGCCCTGCCACCACCCCTGGACCCAATACTTGTCTCTGGAGTAAGTTATACCATGTTGTCATGAGGCACTACAACACTGGTTATTCGTCCAGCAAATATTTTTGGGTGCCTATTCCTTGCCAAACCGTGTTCTAGGTGCTGGGATACATCAGTGAGGCTCAGGTTCAAGTGAGACATGCAGTGCTTTCCTTACTAGGAAACACGTTTTGTTTTCATTATAAAATTCTAGAGTTTATATTTCAAAGAAAGATTATTTTACCCCAGATTTCTTAAGCCTTTGCCTCCACATGAATGATTAAGGGTTTAAAGCTGTAGCCTGCATTTTTGGTATGAATTAAAAGGCTTATTTCATATTTGAAAGCGGCCAGATGCATTTGGGATTTGATGAGGGGTTTGCATGGGGAGGGTGGGGAGAGGGGGCCGAGGAATAGGATGAAATTATTTCATGAACCTAAACGTTACATTTGGAAAGGTGCTCATTTCATTGTCTTGGCCCTTTTTTCCCTCTGAAATCAAATCCACATGTCTTCTTAGTCCAGTTGAGTCTCAGAAAGCAGAGTTCTTGGCACTGCTATGCAGGGAATTAAGAGAACCTTCAGGTTAAATAAAGGTGTGAGACTCAATTCTTACTTTTGCAACTGCTCTCATCAAAATGTCAAGCTTCTCAGTTGGTTCTGAAGGCATCGGCCTTGGTATACCCCCACACACACTTGTGGTGGTTGAGATTGCAAGTGAGTTGTTACACAAGGAGCCGTTGCGCAGTTCATTAACACTGATTGCTTCTCTAGATTTAACTGTGTCCGTGGCAGGTTGCTCTGTGGTCATCCCTCTGGGGCTGGCGTAGGGCCAGGGTGGGGGTTGCATGGGAGGATGGTGTCATCCCAGAGATACCCTAGATGGAACACACAGAGGAACTTGAGTGGAGAGTGGGATTTCCAAAGGAAAATCCCTTATGATTTCCTGTTCTTACGCTCGAGAAATTATTTTGGTAAAAAATACTGTTTGATAAAATCTTTTGGCAACAGATACTCATTTTCTGTGGGAAGGGAGATTTCTTTGAATTATTAGACATGTTCAATTTTAGTAAAATTCTGGAACTGGATAGATGTGATGGTTGGTACAGCATTGTGAATGAACGCAATGCTACTGAATTGTAGACTTAAAAAGGGTTAAAATGGACTGTTCTATGTGACTGTCATATACACACTACTGTATATAAAATAGATAAGGAATAAGGACGTACTGTATAGCACAGGGAACTACTCAATACTCTGTAATGACCTATATGGGAAAAGAATCTAAAAAAAGAGTGGATATATGTATACATATAACTGATTCACTTTGCTGTATACTTGAAACTAACACAACACTGCAAATCAACTATACTCCAATAAAAATAAATATCAATCAATAAATAAAATTGTCAATTCTATGTTATCTGTATTTTATCACAGTAAACAAAATTAGTTGGTTGAGTGTATTATAAAACAAGTTGCAAGAAATAATTAGGCATGAATATAATAATACTTTTGGTTTTAAATCAATGGGAAGAATGAAATAAATTCACCAAATTTGAAATAATTTGCTTAAATTAGGCTCATAATTTAGTATGATTTGATAATAAAGCAGATTCATAATGGACATTAATTTCTTCTTCCCATAGCTTCTGAGTTTGTCTTCCGATGCGGGAATATTAAAAAAAAAAAAAAAGGGACAAAATATGACCAAAAAAAAAATCCAGAGCTAATCACTGTATCAGGAACTAAGAAGCAAGTCATCGGGCTCCTATGAGATAAAATTGCACCATTTGGCATATAATCCACTCTGTTTAGGAAATATAGCATTCAGAGGGAATGTATCTGGTAAGAAAAAACATCCTTTTAATCTTATCAGAAACAGCTCTGCGCCTGGAGTTTGGAGCAGCGCGTCTCCCTTCATTAGAGCCTCAGCTTCCAAAGCCCTCAAGGACTCCATCTGAGGAGAAGCGAAGCTATTTACAATCATTTTTCTCCCTTTGCAAGCCGAGCATGTGAGTATTGAGAAGCAGCTCTATCAGATCCCCAGGCAGAATGAGGGCTTCTAGAAAATGCAGAAACTTACTTTTATGGCAAAATAATTCACCCCCCAAAGTTAACAACTTATTCTGAGCCCCCAATATCTGCAGTATAAAATTCATTTTTATTTTGTTTTCTTTTAAACTTTATAGAACTGCAGAGACCATGCATATGCTCAGCTGACTGCTCTGGTAAAGAAGAGGTTGATTTAGTGTATAAGGGACAAAGCCTTAGTAAATGTTTCCAAATTTGATTTGAGGTACGGGAGTGGATCTGGAGATTAATTCAATGATACTATCAATATATTTACCAGGATCTTAACACCTCACAGCCTCCTTAGACAATGAAATGCAGAGTCAGCTCTTTCTAATGTTTAACCTAAGGTGACTCTGCTATTAATGAAATAATTTCTTTTTTCTCCTCTCTAGGAAGACTGAGGAAATCTATTTACGTATTACCAGCTCATCTACTTAATGTCTGTGGACTGTGTCCCCCTGTTCCTTATCCGTAAGCAAATAGATACAGAACCTTTCACATCTCCATCAAGAGATTATTTCCCCACATTTTGATTATGCTCTCATTTTTCTTTAGGCGTTCTTTAGGGTAATCCACTAGACAAATTGAACAAAATGGAACTAAGTTATTGTTGGTCACCCAGGAGACCCTCTAATTATGCAGAGTTAATACGTATATCATTGCCTGGATGGAATGTTTCTCACTGTGACTATACTCACCCATTGAGAACCAGGGTTGGTTCCGCTCACCTGGCTGACTGAGGGTGTGTCCAACCCCTCATTACAGAAAGTGCTCCTCTTTCAAAACTACACCAGGGAAGAAAAATAATTGATGACTGTCAGCATCTCGTGTTCTCAGTTCCCCCAAAGTTCCCCATGTGGGAGACTGCATCAGCACCCACTCGTATTCAGTGCCCCTCCCTGTGGAGAACAGAGCATCCTTGAAGGGGACCACGTGACTCGTCTTTGCCAATGAAATACGAGTGTGTTTGGATGGAAGCTTTATGAGCCAGCCCCTTGCTCCCTTTCCCTCATCTGAGATGATGAAAGCAGGAAGCCCCTGGAAGCCAGGGTCTCTGAGAGATTAAGATGAGCAGAGCCAGCAGCACACAGTGTGAGCAAGAAATAAACTATGTCATCTACCACTGAGATGTTTCAGGTGGTTTCTACAACACTGTCCAATCTATCTTGTCTGATACCTCACCAATCACAAGTGGAAACTTTTTTTAATTTAATTTTTAATTTATATTAGAGTATAGTTGACTTACGAGGTTATGTTAGTTTCAGGGGTAGAGCAAAGGGATTCAGTTATACATATACATGTATCCATTCTATTTCAGATTCTTTTCCCATACAGGTTATTACAGAACATTTAGTAGAGTTTCTTGTGCTATAGAGTAGGTCCTTGTTGATTAACTATTTTATGTATAGTAGTATGTATATGTCAATCCCAAACTCCTAATGTATCTCTCCCCCTACCCATCCCCTTTGGTAGCCATATGTTTGTTTTTGAAGTCTGTAAATCTGTTTCTGTTTTTTTGTTTTTAATATTGTAAAACAATGATACTTTTTAATTTTATTTTCTTAACATCTTTATTGGAGTATAATTGCTTTACAATGTTGTGTTAGTTTCTGCTGTATAACAAAGTGAATCAGCTATATGTATACATACATACCCATATTCCCTTCCTCTTGGGTCTCCCTCACACCCTCTCTATCCTACCCCTGCAGGTGGTCAAAAGGCACTGAGCTGATTTCCCTGTGCTACGCAGCTCCTTCCCACTAGCTGTCTACTTCACATTTGGTAGTGTATATATGTCAGTGCCACTCTCTCACTTTGTCCCAGCTTACCCTTCCCCCTCCCCATGTCCTCAACTCCATTCTCTACGTCTGCATCTTTATTCCTGTCCTGCCCCTGGGTTCATCAGAAACTATTTTTTCTTTTTAGATTCCATATACATGTGTTAGCATATGATATTTGTTTTCTCTTTCTGACTTACTTCACTCTGTATGACAGAATCTAGGTCCATCCACCTCACTGCAAATAACTTGATTTCGTTTCTTTTTATGGCTGAGTAATATTCCATTGCATTGTATATATGTACCACATCTTCCTTAACCATTCATCTGTCGATGGACACTTAGGTGGCTTCCATGTCCTGGCTATTGTAAATAGTGCTGCAATGAATACTGTGGTACAGAATTCTTTTCTTTTTTTTAACATCTTTATTGGAATATAATTGTTTTACAATGGTGTGTTAGTTTCTGCTGTATAACAAAGTGAATCAGCTATATGTATACATATATCCCCATATCTCCTCCTTCATACATCTCCCTCCCACCATCCATATCCCACCCTTCTAGGTGGAAACAAAGCACTGAGCTGATCTCCCTGTGCTATGCGGCTGCTTCCCACTAGCTATCTATTTTACATTTGGTAGTGTATATATGTCCATGCCACTCTCTAACTTCATCCCAGCTTACCCTTCCCCCACCTCATGACCTCCAGTCCATTCTCTACATATGCATCTTTATTCCTGTCCTACCCATAGGTTCTTCAGAACCATTTTTTATTTTATTTTATTTTTAATGATTCCATATATATGATTCCATATAACACATATATGTGTTAGCATATGGTATTTGCTTTTCTTTCTGACTTACTTCACTCTGTATGACAGACTCTAGGTCCATCCACCTCACTACAGATAACTCAATTTCGTTTCTTTTTATGGCTGAGTAATATTCCATTGTATATAACTGCCACATCTTTTTTATCCATTCGTCTGTCGATGGACACTTAGGTTGCTTCCGTGTCCTGGCTATTGTAAATAGTGCTGCAATGAAAATTGCGGTACATGACTCTTTTTGAATTATGGTTTTCTCAGGGTATATACCCAGTAGTGGGATTGCTGAGTCGTATGGTAGTTCTATTTTTAGTTTTTTAAGGAACCTCCATACTGTTCTCCATAGTGGCTGTACCAATTTACGTTCCCACCAGCAGTGCAAGAGTGTTCCCTTTTCTCCACACCCTCTCCAGCATTTATTGTTTCTAGATTTTTTGATGATGGCCATTCTGACCAGTGTGAGATGATATCTCATTGTAGTTTCGATTTGCATTTCTCTAATGATTAATGATGTTGAGCATTCTTTCATGTGTTTGTTGGCAATCTGTATATATTCTTTGGAGAAAATCTATTTAGGTCTTCTGCCCATTTTTGGATTGGGTTGTTTGTTTTTTTGATATTGAGCTGCATGAGCTGCTTGTATATTTTGGAGATTAATCCTTTGTCAGTTGCTTCATTTGCAAGTATTTTCTTCCATTCTGAGGGCTGTCTTTTCATCTTGTTTATGGTTTCCTTTGCTGTCAAATGCTTTTAAGTTTCATTAGGTCCAGTTTGTTTATTTTTGTTTTTATTTCCATTTATCTAGGAAGTGGGTCTAAAAGGATCTTGCTGTGATTTATGTCATAGAGTGTTTTGCCTGTTTTCCTCTAAGAGTTTTATAGTGTCTGGGCTTACATTTAGGTCTTTAATCCATTTTGAGTTTATTTTTGTGTATGGTGTTAGGGAGTGTTCTAATTTCATTCTTTTACATGTAGCTGTCCAGTTTTCCCAGCACCACTTATTGAAGAGACTGTCTTTTCTCCATTGTATATTCTTTCCTCCTTTATCAAAGATAATGTGACCATATGTGTGTGGGTTTATCTCTGGGCTTTCTATCCTGCTCCATTGATCTATATTTCTGTTTTTGTGCCAGTACCATACTGTCTTGATTACTGTATAGCCTGAAGTCAGGGAGCCTAATTCCTCCAGCTACATTTTTCCTTCTCAAGATTGCTTTGGCTATTCAGGGTCTTTTGTGTTTCCATACAAATTGTAAATTTTTTTGTTCTAGTTCTGTGAAAAATGCCATTTATCGTTTGATAGGGATTGTATTGGATGTGGAGATTGCTTTGGGTAGTATAATCATTTTCACAATGTTGATTCTTCCAATCCAAGAATATGGTATATTTCTCCATCTGTTTGTATCATCATTAATTTCTTTCATCAGTGTCTTACAGTTTTCTGCATATGGGTCTTTTGTCTCCTTAGGTAGGTTTATTTCTAGGTATTTTATTCTTTATTTTTGCAGTGGTAGATGGAAATGTTTCCTTAATTTCTCTTTCAGATTTTTCATGATTAGTGTGTAGGAATGCCAGAGATTTCTGTGCATTACTTTTGTATCCTATTACCTTACCAAACTCATTGATTAGCTCTAGTAGTTTTCTGGTAGCATTTTCAGGATTCTCTATGTATAGTATCATGTCATCTGTAAACAGGGACAGTTTTACTTCTTCTGTTCTGATTTGGATTCCTTTCATTTCTTTTTCTTCTCTGATTGCTGTGGCTAAAACTTCCAAAACTATGCTGAATAATAGTGGTGAGAGTGGGCAACCTTGTCTTGTTCCTGATCTTAGTGGAAATGGTTTCAGTTTTATACCATTGAGAATGATGTTGGCTGTGGATTTGTCATATATGTCCTTTATTATGTTGAGTTAAGTTCCTCTATACCTACATTCTGGACAGTTTTTATCATAAATGGGTGTTGAATTTTGTCAAAAGCTTTTTCTGCATCTATTGAGATGATCAAATGGTTTTTAACCTTCAATTTGTTAATATGGTTTATCACATTGATTGATTTGTGTATATTGAAAAATGCTTGCATTCCTGGGATAAACCCCACTTTACCATGGTGTATGATCCTTTTAATGTGCTGTTAGATTCTGTTTGTTTGTATTTTGTTGAGGATTTTTGCATCTATGGTCATCAATGATATTGGCCTGTAGGTCTCTTTTTTTGTGACATCCTTGTCTGGTTTTGGTATCAGGGTGATGGTGGCCTCATAGAATGAGTTTGGGAGTGTTCCTCCCTCTGCTATATTTTGGGAAGGTTTGAGAAGGATAGGTGTTAGCTCTTCTCTAAATGTTTGATAGAATTCACCTGTGAAGCCATCTGGTCTTGGGCTTTTGTTTGTTGGAAGATTTTTAATCACCGTTTCAATTTCAGTGCTTGTGATTGGTCTGTTTAAACTTTCTATTTCTTCCTGGTTCAGTCTCAGAAGGTTGTGCTTTTCTAAGAATTTGTCCATTTGTTCCTGGTTGTTCACTTTATTGGCATATAGCTGTGTGTAGTAATCTCTCATGATCCTTTGTATTTCTGCAGTGTCATTTGTTTTTTCTCCTTTTCATTTCTAATTCTGTTGATTTGAGTCTTTTCCCTTTGTTTCTTGATGAGTCTGGCTAATGGTTTATCAATTTTTTTTATCTTCTCAAAGAACCAGCTTTTAGTTTTATTGATCTTTGCCATTGATTCCTTCATGTCTTTTTCATTTATTTCTGATCTGATTTTTATGATTTCTTTCCTTCTGCTAGCTTTGTTCTTCTTTCTCTAATTGCTTTAGGTGTAAGTTTAGGTTGCTTATTTGAGAAATTTCTTGTTTCCTGAGGAAGGACTGTATTGCTATAAACTTCCCTCTTAGAACTGCTTTTGCTGCATCCCATAGGTTTTGGGTCATCGTGTTTTCATTGTCATTTGTTTCTAGGTATTTTATGATTTCCTGTTTGATTTCTTCTGTAATCCCTTGGTTATTTAGTGGCATATTGTTTAGCCTCCACGTGGTTGTATTTTTTACAATATGTTTTCCTGTAATTGATATCTAGTCTCATAGCATTGTGGTCAGAAAAGATACTTGATACGATTTCAATTTTCTTAAATTTACCAAGGCTTGATGTGTGACCCACAGTATGATCTATTCTGGAGAATGTTCCATGAGCACTTGAGAAGAAAGTGTATTCTGTTGTTTTTGGATGGAATGTCCTATAAATATCAATTAAGTCCATCTTATTTAATGTGTCATTTAAAGCTTGTATTTCCTTATATATTTTCATTTACGATGATCTGTCCACTGGTGAAAGTAGGGTGTTAAAGTCCCCTACTATGAGTGTGTAACTGTCTATTTATCCTTTTATGGCTGTTAGCATTTGCCTTATGTATTGAGGTGCTCCTCTGTTGGTTGCATAAATATTTACAACTGTTATATATTCTTCTCGGATTGATCCCTTGATCATTATGCAGTGTCCTTCTTTGTCTCTTGTAATAGTCTTTATTTTAAAGTCTATTTTGTCTGATATGAGAATTGCTACTCCAGCTTTCTTCTGATTTCCATTTTCATGGAATATCTTTTTCCATCTCTTCACTTTCAGTCTGTCTGTGTCCCTAGGTCTGAAGTGGGGCTCTTGTAGACAGCATATACACATGTCTTGTTTTTGTATCCGTTCAGCCAGTCTATGTCGTTTGGTTGGAGCATTTAATCCATTTATATTTAAGGTAGTTATTGATATGTATGTTCCCCTTACCATTTTCTTGTTTTAGGTTTGTAAATGTAGATCTTTTCCTTCACTTGTCTTTTCTGCCTAGAGAATTTCCTTTAGCATTTGTTGTAAAGCTAGTTTGGTGCTGCTGAATTCTCTTAACTTTTGCTTGTCTTTCAAGGTTTTAATTTCTCCATCAAATCTGAATGAGACACTTGCTGGGCCAAGTAAACTTTGTAGGTTTTTTTCCTTTCATCACCTTAAATATGTCCTGCCACTCCCTTCTGGTTTGCAGAATTTCTGCTGAAAGCTCAACTGTTAACCTTATGGGGATTCCCTTGTATGTTATTTGTAGCTTTTCCCTTGATGCATTTAATATTTTTTCTTTGTATTTAATTTTTGATAGTTTGATTAATATGCATCTTGGCATATTTCTCCTTGGATTTATCCTGTATGGGACTCTCTGCACTTCCTAGACTTGACTATTTCCTTCCCCATGTTTGGGAAATTTTCAACTATAATCTCTTCAAATATTTTCTCAGACCCTTTCTTTTTCTCTTCTTCTTCTGGGACCCCTATAATTCTAATACTGGTGCATTTAATCTTGTCCCAGATGTCTCTGAGACTGTTCTCAATTCTTTTCATTGTTTTTGCTTTATTCTGCTCTGTGGTAGTTATTTCCACTCTTTTATCTTCTGTGTCACTTATTTGTTCTTCTCCTCAGTTATTCTGCTATTGATTCCTTCTAGAGAATTTTTAAAATCATTTATTGTGTTGTTTATCATTGTTTGTTTGCTCTTTAGTTCTTCTAGGTCTTTGTTAAATGTTTCTTGTATTTTCTCCATTCTATTTCCAAGATTTTGGATCATCTTTACTACCATTACTCTGACTTCTCTTTCAGGTAGACTGCCTATTTTCTCTTCATTTGTTTTGGTGGGGTTTTACCTTGATTCTTCATCTGCTGCATATTTCTCTGTCTTCTCAGTTTGCTTAACTTACTGTGTTTGTGGTTCACAGGCTGCAGGTTTGTAGTTCCTGTTGTTTTTGGTGTCTCCCCCCAGTGGCTAAGGATGGTTCAGTGGGTTGTGTAGGCTTCCTGGTGGAGGGGACTAATGCCTGTGTTCTGGTGGGTGTGGCTGGATCTTGTCTTTCTGGTGCACATGGCTGCATCTGGTCGTGTGTTTTGGGGTGTCTGTGAACTTAGTATGATTTTAAGCAGCCTCTCTGCTAATGGGCGGGGTTGTATTCCTGTCTTGCTAGTTGTTTGGCATAGGGTGTCCAGCACTGGAGCTAGATGGCCATTGCGGGGAGCTGGGTCTCAACATTGAGACAGAATTCTCTGCGAGAGCTCTCACCGATTGATATTACGTGTGGCAGTGGGGGTCCCTGGTGTTCCAGTGTTCTGAACTCAGCTTTCCCAACTCAGAGGCTCAGGCCTGACAACTGGCCAGAACACCAAGACCCTGTCAGCCACAGGGCTCAGAAGAAAAGGAGAAAAAAAGAAAGTAAAATAAAATAACATAACATAAAATAAAATAGTTTTTTTTAAAAAATTAAAAACTATTAAAATAAAAAAGTAATAAAAAATATAAAAGAAGAGACTGACCTAACAAATCCATCAATGATAACAAGCACTAAAAACCATACTACGATAAACACAAATATTACAAACAGGTCAGGCGTAGACAGCAAACCTCAAGTTTACAGTTGCTCCCAAAGTCCACCGTCTCAATTTTGGGTTGATTTGTTGTCTATTCAGGTATTCCACAGATGCAGGGTACATCAAGTTGAATGTAGAGATTTAATCCTCTGCTCCTGAGGCTGCTGGGAGAGATTTCCCTTTCTTTTCTTTGTTCGCACAGCTCCCGGGGTTCAGCTTTGGCTTTGGCCCTGCCTCTGCCTATAGGTCACCCTCAGCCTTCTGTTCCCGCCCAGAAAAGACAGGGTTAAAGCAGCGGCTGATTAGGGAATTCTGGCTCCCTCATGCTGGGGGGAGGGAGGGGTACGGTAGTCATAATTGGAATGCGGGGTGAGCCTGCGGCAGCAGAGGCCAATGTGACATTGCAACAGCCTGAGGAGCGCCATGTGTTCTCCCGGGAAACTTGTCCCTGTGTCATGGGACCCTGGCAGTGGTGGGCTGCACAGACTCCCAGGGGTGGGGGGGTGCATGTGTGGATAATGACCTGTGCTTGCACACAGGATTCTTGGTGGCTGCAGCAGCAGCGTTAAGGTTTCATGCCCATCTCTGGGGTCTGAGCTGATAGCCAAGGCTCGTGCCTGTCTCTGGAGCTCATTTAGGCGGTGTTCTTCCTTCGGTGGACATGTGGGGTAGGAATCCCCTCTCCGCATGCACCCCAAAACAATGGTCTCTTGTCTCTCCAATAGGTCTAGACTCCCTCCCGGACTCCCTCCCAGCTAGCTGTGGTGCATTTGCCCCCTTCAGGCTGTGTTCATGCAGCCAACCCCAGTACTCTCCCTGGGATCTGAACTCCAAAGCTGAAGCCTCAGCTCCCAGCTCCTGCTCACCCCTGCATGTGAGCAGACAAGCCTCTCGGGCTGGTGAGTGCTGCTCAGCACTGATCCTGTGTGGGAATCTCTCCACTTTGCCCTCTGCACCCCTGTTGCTGTGCTCTCCTCCATGGCTCCAAAGCTTCCCCTCCACCCACCCTCCATCTCCACCAGTGAAGAGTCTTCCTAGTGTGTGGAAATCTTTCCTCCTTCACAGCTCCCTCCCACTGGTGCAGGTCCCATCCCTATCCTTTTGTCTCTGTTTTTTCTTTTGCCCTACCCAGGTACATGGGGGGTTTCTTGCCTTTTGGGAAGTCTGAGGTCGTCTGCCAGCATTCAGTAGGTGTCCTGTAGGAGTTGTTCCACATGTAGATGTATTTTTGATGTATTTGTGGGAAGAAAGATGATCTCCACATCTTACTCCTCCACCATCTTGAAGGTCCACCCTCTTCAAATATTTTCTCAGTCACTTTCTTTTTCTCTTCTTGTTCTGGGAGCCCTATAATTGAATGTTGGTGCATTTAATGTTTTCCCAGAGGTCTCTGAGACTGTTCTCAATTCTTTTCATTCTTTTTTCTTTATGCTGCTCAGTGGTAGTTATTTCCACTATTTTATCTTCCAAGTCACTTATCCATTCTTCTGTCTCAGTTATTCTGCTATTGATTCCTTCTAGAGAATTTTTAATTTCATTTATTGTGTTGTTCATCATTGTTCGTTTGTCCTTTAGTTCTTCTAGGACCTTGTTAAACATTTCTTGTATTTTCTCCACTCTATTTCTGAGATTTTGGATCATCTTTACTATCATTACTCTGAATACTTTTTCAGGTAGACCGCTTATTTCCTCTTCATTTGTTTGGCCAGTTATACATATACATATAAACACTCTTTTTTAGATTGTTTTCCCATATAGGTTGTTACAGAGTATTGAGCAGGTTTCCCTGTGCTATACAGTAGGTCCTTGTTGGTTATCCATTTTACATATAGCACTGTGCACATGTCAATCCCAAACTCCCTAACTATGGAGTCCCTGGGCTCCACTCAGCCTACCGAGGGATAGGAAAGAAAGCCAAGGTGCTAAGGGGCTCCTCCTTCTCCAGGATAGCCCAACTTCCACGTTCCTGAGACCTTATGCTCATATCTGTGGATGAGCAAGGACAGAAGGAGACGAACATCCAGGGAAACTTCTGGGTCCTACATGCCATCCTGAAGCTCCATGAATGCAGGGATGGGTTATGCTCTTATCAAGGTGGCGGAACTAAGTCAAAAGCACATGCAGAATATTTTCTCCTCTCTTACAGAGTCCTGTGTCCCCAGCACCAGCTACAGTTGCTTTTACATTTTCTTTATGTTTTTCACTTTATTTATTTTTTATGATGATTTTATTTTATTTTTTCTTCTTTATTGAAGTATATTTGTTTTACAGTGTTGTGTTAGTTTCTGATGTATAGCCAAATGGTTCAGTTTTGGAAACTACCTGGTAGCGCAGTGGTTAAGAATACACCTGCTAATGCAGGGGACACGGGTTTGAGCCCTGGTCCTGGAAGATCCCACATGCCATGGAGCAACTAAGCCCATGCACCACAACTATTGAGCCTGCACTCTAGAGCCTATGAGCCACAGCTGCTGAACCCGTATGTCACATCTACTGAAGCCCGCACACCTAGAGCCCGTGCTCCTCAACAAGAAAAGCCACCGCAATGAGAAGCCTGTGTGCCACAATGAAGAGCAGCCCCGTTTGCTGCAACTAGAGAAAGCCTGTGCGCAGCAGAAAAGACCCAATGCAGTGAAGAATAAATAAATAAATAAATATTTTAAAAAAGTGATTCAGGTGCTTCCCTGGTGGCCCAGTGGTTGAGAATCTGCCTGCTAATGCAGGAGACATGGGTTTGCACCCTGGTCTGGGAAGATCCCACATGTCGTGGAGCAGTTAGGCCCGTGAGCCACAACTACTGAGCCTGTGCATCTGGAGCCTGTGCTCTGCAACAAGAGAGGCCACAACAGTGAGAGGCCCATGCACCACAATGAAGAGTGGCCCCCGCTCGCCACAACTAGAGAAAGCCCTCACACAGAAATGAAGACCCAACACAGCAAAAATAAATAAATTAATTAATAAACTTCTACCCCCAACATCTTTAAAAAAAAGTGATTCAGTTATATATATATATATACGTGAATATATATATATTCTTTTTCAGATTCTTTTCCATTATAGGTTATTATAAAATACTAAGTAGAGTTCCTTGTGCTATACAATAGGTCCTTGTTTGTTACCTATTTTATATATAGTAGTGTGTATATGTTAATCACACCTTGACATTTCTTTAAATGTCCACAGGATAAAGATGTTCCTCCAAACAAGTAGAAAGAGAAAACAAAGAGTGAGACACAGAGACTCCATCTGGTCTTGATGGGGTTTTGCACTGATTATGGAACTCCAGTTTTTGTTTTATTATTTATGTGTTTTACAGAAATTGGAAGGAGGGAGTCAAAGTCATTCAGGCATGAGCATAAAATCCTCCCACCTGCCTGGGATGTGCCTCCTTCTTCCACCGAGACAACTTCTAAACAGAAAGGAAATAACTTTTTTGATACTTGACGATGTTAAAGCCTTGTTGCATTCTCATCCCTAAAGTTCTTTAACCCTCATAGTGCTGAAATGCAGACATTGTTTCAACTTTATAGATAAGGTAATGGACGTTCAGAGAGAGCATTTGCTGAAGATCACACAAATAGTAAATGACCAAAATAAGATTTATTCTAGGTCTGTCTGACTCTAAAGTTGATGAGCTAAAGTGATATCAATTTTGAAAGAAGAAGTGGTACATATATACAATGGAATATTACTCAGCCATAAAAATGAAAGAAACTGGTTCATTTGCAGAGACATGGATGGACCTAGAGACTGTCATACAGAGTGAAGTAAGTCAGAAAGAGAAAAACAAATATCGTATATTAACACATATATGTGGAATCTACAAAAATGGTACAGATGAACCTGTTTGCAAGGCAGAAATAGAGACACAGACATAGAGAACAAATGCATGGACACCAAGGGGGGAAAGCGGGGATGGGAGGAACTGGGAGATATATATACACTATTAGTGCATATTAATTATACACTATTAACACTATTAATTAACACTATTAATAGACATATACACTGTTGATACTATGTATAAAATAGATTAACTAATGAGAACCTGCTGTATAGCACAAGGAACCCTACTCAGTGCTCTGTGGTGACCTAAATGGGAAGAAAATCCAAAAAAGAGGAGATATATGTATACATATAGCTGACTCACTTTGTTATACAGCAGAAACTAATACAACATTGTAAAGTAACTATACCCCAATTAAAAAAATAAAGTGTGACCAATGTTGATCTCAAATATCATAATGGTCCTCAGGACATAGATTTTTATTAACTCTGTAAAAACTCTATGACTTCTTTCACAAGAAGAAATTCGATTCTGTGCACGGTACTTATCATACTGGCCCTTCACATATTCTTATTTTTGACAGACCTTTTAAAATATTTTAAAGGGTTGGTTTTCCAGTTGTGGACATGTAGGCAGTCTCAAAGTCTCTAGTGAACAAAAATATTCTTAGCAGACTGGTTTATTTTGACATGAGTAGTTTTATCTCCAAAGTCTACTGTAAGAGAGCAATTGATGATCTCACCGTATTTTTCAATGTGACAGGAAACCATTCAGAAGTAAAAGAAAAAACTCTTTGGGCACATTTGTGTGGCAGGTGAAAATGACCGTCTTGTGCCAGAAATGGATAATCCCAGGTGTTCTTCATTCACATCTCTACCTAGATCTGAGACTTGGCATTGAACTTCCCAGAGCTTTGGTTGAACTCTCTTGGTCTTGTCTAATTCCACACACAAGTGTCCAGAGAAACCTGCTTCCCCATACCTTGGCTGCAAATGGGTCATAAATGAGTTTTTAAAAATCTGAATACATCTGAATCCAAAAATTCTTTGAAGCTGCTAAGTCTGCAGATGTCTGGAGAGAGAAGGCTTGCCAAGAAAAGAGCATTCCAAATATATCGGCTACATGGACTACACTTTCTTGGGTGAGGTAGAAGAATTACCTACATAGGGAAATTAAGATGGGCAGTACTCAGAATGTGAGGACCTCAAAGGTTTTCATAGTAGATTCCTCAATTAATACTTATCATCTTTATGGAGTAGCTTTATGGAGTAGCTGTAAAAAGTAGCCAAGCTTTGTGGAAAGTAGATATAAAACCAAAGACTTTAAGTAACTAGCCTGTGGCCACACAAATCAATGCTGGGAGCTGAGAATAGAAACGAGTCTTCCGACCTCTTGTCTGAGACTCTATCCATCATCCCTGTCTCCCTGGGACTAAAATATACCCTTTCCTTTAAAAACAAATGAAACCAGTATGGTCCAATGGAATTGAGTGTCATTATTGTAACTGTCATAGCAACCAGATTTAGAATTCAAAACATAAACTTCGATTTTATATTTTGGGAGGGCACTGGGGAGATAGTAGTAAGAAGCCCCTCTCCAAGTAAATAAATAAGGTTTAATTCTTCTATGACTTGAATCCAAATGCTTGTGTAGAAAGCTTTAGTGATTTGAGCTTTAGAACTTCCAGATGGGTAAGTATAACTTTTTCTCACAGATTTTTTGCTGTTTCTCTGGTTTAACAAAATGAGAATCCTATTTTCATTCTATGGTTATATTTACAGTATTCAACGTTCTTTAGAAACTTGATGATTCAATATATAATTAATACATTTTATAGGATTTCAAATAATTTCTAGTCGGGATGTAATTCTACATGTCATCATAACGAATAGGCAAACCTTCTTCACTTATTTTTTTTCTAGCGTTATGTGATACGATTGCTTTAAAAAAGAAAATTATTCTCCAAGAGTAGTGCCTAATGAAAGTGCTTTGCATGCTAAGAGGTTATAATTATATGCAACAGAAACCCCAGTTGCTCCTCCGTTCCACCTTCCCCTTTTCTTAATTTTTTTTCTAATCTTTTTGTTGCTAAGCCAAATGACTGCTTACCCACATTCATCAGAGCTAAATGTGGCCACGTGTTTTGGTTAAGGAAATGTAAGTCAGAGTGTTTTGTGCTAGTCACAGGAAGTGTCTCTAAAGGAACAGGGCCACCTTCTTCCTTCCTGGACCATGGCTGTGATGGCTAGAGCTCTGGCATTCAGTTGGGACTCTGAGGTCCTGGGGCACATTCTGGGGATAGCAGCGATGTCAGCTGGACAAATCCTGTGCCCTGAAGACTTAGGGGAGCAGGCTCATGCATGCCATCACTGTTTCCTCTGGACTACTTTTACAGGCAAGACAGGTAACATATCTAACTTGTGTAAACCACTGCCAATTTGGGCTTTCTGTCCCATACAGCCGAACCTAATCCCAACAGATATAAATGATGTAAAATGGCACTATTACTGTTGGGTTGTTTTATCAAAATCTAACCTTCTAGGGCCACCAGAAGGAAACAACCCATCTGGTCTTTTCTACGCCCACTCCTCCCACCCAAATCACAAACAGTGACCAGTTTCCCTGGACTATGCCTGACATTCCCACCAGCCTCCCTCAGGGACATTTACCCCTGGCATGGGTAAGAGGAGTTTGCAGCCCTCTCTGCAGAGAGCAAACAGCCTTTGGTGACAAGGGTATATTCCTAATAAGCTGGCTGTCCAGGAAGTGTGGGGATGGTCAGCTACTTCATCGGGGTGCAATCTCCAGTCTGTGAAGCACCCTGATGAAGGCACCTTGGTACAATTAATTTATGATCATTACCGACCTGAGGTTTAGAATAACCACAGAACGGGCACCTAAGGCAAGTGGGTGACATTCTGTGAACACAGGCCTGATGCCCTTATCTGCCTCATCAGTGCTGTGCACTCAGCCTACATGTCCAGAACAGTGCTGGGGGAGGCCCCGTGCTGGTTAACTAGTTATGTTAACCAGCCTTTAGGAGCTGACGGCTTTGGAGAAATGCAGACAGCTCTCTTGGATCAGATAACAAGTTACAAAAGGACCTGAATTTTTGGAATAACTTTGTCAGGGAGACTGTGTCTCACACATGTGCTTCATCTTCTGAGTTGAGGCCCCAGCTGTGACCTGACCTTGGGCAGAGGAGGAGGAGACTGTCCAGGTGTGGACAGTTGTTATTAACCTCTCCAGGTGCAATGCACACCACTGGGCACAGACACGTCACCCTCCACCACGCTGAAAATTCAGATCTGCAGCAAGGCACAGGATGATTTTCATTGTCAACACAATTTATTTATTTATTTTTTTTGGCTGCATTCGGTCTTTGTTGCTGCATGCGGGCTTTCTCTAGTTGCGGCGAGCAGGGGCTCCTCCTTGTTGCAGTGCGCGGGCTTCTCATCGCGGTGGCTTCTCTTGTTGCGGGGCACGGGTTCTAGGCACGCGGGCTTCAGTAGTTGCAGCACGCCAGCTCAGTAGTTGTGGCTCACGGGCTCTAGAGCACAGGCTCAGTAGTTGTGGCACACAGGCTTAGCTGCTCCGCGGCATGTGGGATTTTCCTGGACCAGGGCTTGAACCTGTGTCTTCTGCATGGCAGGTGGATTCTTAACCACTGCACCACTAGGGAAGTCCCACAATTTACTTTTTTTTTTTTTAACATCTTTATTGGAGTATAATTGCTTTACAACGGTGTGTTAGTTTCTGCTTTATTTAAGATGAGGAAGTCTAAAAACAAGTCGCCCTTCGCGTGGGTTTTTGGTACAATAAGAGTAAGCAGCAAATAGGAAAATATTTGCATTTGTTTTGAAATACGAAAGCTTCTCTTATTTCAGAAACAGTCTTTTGGGACAAAAAATACTTTATCAACAATACTACCTAAATATATGATCTCTTCATGAACCTAAATATACATTACACAACGCTCTAGATGTTAACCGTTTAAATGGCAAAACGTGCATTTATATATGAAGCTATGTTACAAATACAAATATTAACCTTATTTGTTTATATTAATTTTATTAACATAAGCCATAAACTTAAAAGCTCAACCTCTAATAACTTTGATTTAAATAGTAACAGATTGTTCCAATTCAGTGATCAAGTTGTCTGATTTTTAAATCTGAAAGAGTATTACTAATCATTCAACTTCATCATAATTGTGGTTTAAGAGTTTTTATGTGGAGAAATTACTATCTTTTTTCCTTGAAATCCCCAAATGATGATTTAGTTGAATCTTTTTCTCTTCCACCTTGTTTTACGTGATTTAGCAAGTGGAATGCTGGCTCTCTCCAAAAGTGTTTGCTCCCAAAATAAGGAGGCCAATTATTTGCTGCCAATGTTGCCAAATTGTACATTCTTCCAACGTGCTATGTCATAATCTCAGTGCAGTGCAAACTGGTTACACTCATTTAGATTCTCTAGGGAATCTACTCACTCGTTGTTTTAAATGTTTGGTTGTTCTGCTGACTTATAAATGTTCCGAAGAAAAAGAACCTGGCTTCTGTAGAAGGCAGTTATAAAATGGAAAACTTCTCACCAGGAGGGGATGTTTCTGAATCAGTTTTGAAGGAGGGAACGAAGTGTCAATTACCAGCCCAGGTTGAAGAATCTTGGTGATGCAAAACAAGGAGAGCGAAAAGAATTAAGAGGGACAGAGAGGAAACTTGGAATGAAATGGACTTGGCACTGGAATAATAGGGGTGTTGAGAAGGTCTGTGATGTCTTGGAAAGGAGGAAAGACAAAAGTTAAGTGTAAAGAAAAAAAATACTTTAGTCAAGCTTATATCTGATAAGCATTATTCATTATTCAGGAATACTGTGATTGTTACTAAACTTATATTTCTTTTACTATGTACTCTCTTTGGACTGTGCTGCTTTTAACAAGAGCATCTACTTTGATGAATCTGTGTTTTAGTTTCGTAGTGAAGGGGATCTCCCTTGACAGATGAGCCAGGGAAATCGAACTGATAGTTTATTCATTCAATGATTCAACAAAATTAATTGAGCAATAGGCATTTTTATATCTGTATATTTACAGATTTCCATGAATAGTCAATTATCTTTGCATTGCCTTGAGTAACTAATACAATATTGGGCTGCTTTATAAAGATCTGTGAATTGTATCAAGTTTTTGTAAGAAAAAAAGCACAGGTTCATATATAACCTCCTCTCATTTGAGAAATGCCTGCCTGTTGGGTTTGCCAGCTCAGTTGGTGGTTCTCCAAAATGCAGGCTGCATTTGTAGTGCTCCAAATCTCACCTGCCCAGATTCAAGTCTAGACATTGCGATCTATTAGCTCTGTGACTTTGGGATGCTTACTTAACCTCTCTGGGCCTCAGTTTCTTCATCTACAAACTGGGAATAATTGTAGACATATAATAAAAATGAGACCTTGGAACAGTGAGACTGGCAAATTTCTACCTTGGGCGTAAAACCCAATTCTTGAAATTACTAGAAAGAAAGGGAAGAAGAAGGATATTTCCTTGCCTCATGGGAGCATACAACCTAGTTTGGCAACAAGGAAATATACAGAATTATGAGGAAATGTACCTCTGAACATACAGTGATGGCTATCAGGTTATAGGGAACCTGTGATAGGTGTTATTAGTTGCAGTTTTTTGGATTTCATCTGGGTTTTAAACTAAGGGTCAGATTTAAATTCACAATGAGAGTTATACATACCCATAATCCCAATCCCATGTCCACAATTCCAAAATTCAAAATGCTTCAAAAACCATTTTATTCATAACTCATGTGGCTACAAGAAATGACCTAATAAACGTTTTAGTGAAAACTTGACATGAACTGATGTGAGGCTATTTATAATTGCTATTATCCCACATCGTGACTATTTCTAGATGTCTCTATACTGGTGTATACCAGTTATCTTAGTGCTATGCAAACAGGGACCCCAAAACTTATGGCTTCAAGCAGCAATCACAGTTTCTTATCTCTCATGGTTCTGTGGTTTGATGGGCTCATCTGGGTGGCTCTCCTGCTCCAGCTGGTGTCAGCTGTGGGCTAAAGTCATCAGAGGTCCACCTGGGCGGGGACTTCTGAGATGGCTCACTCACACAGCTGGCAGCCAGGGCTGAGCCGGGCCTTGGACTGAGATGTCTCAGGTCTCCTCCACAACCTTCTCTCTATGACTCATTTGGGCTTCCTCAGAACAGCAGCTGAATTTTGAGAGGGTGAACTCCAAGAAGATGGAAGAAAAGCTACAGCTTTCTCAAGGCACAGGCTCAATGTTTAGGGTGTCAATTACACTGCCTTCTAGTGGCCAGAACGAGTTACACACCAGCCCAGATTCAAGGACCAGGGTAATGGACTCTACCTCTCAATGGGAGACGTGGTAAAGAATTGGTGAAGTGGGGGAGGGATAAATTGGGAGATTGGGATTGACATATACACACTACTATACATAAAATAGATAACTGATAAGGACCTACTACTGTATAGCACAGGGAACTCTACTCAGTACTCTGTAATGACCTATACGGGAAAAGAATCTAAAAAAGAGTGGATATATGTATATGTATAACTGATTCACTTTGCTGTACAGCAGAAACTAACACAACATTGCAAACCAACTATATTCCAATAAAAATTAATTAAAAAGAAAAGAATTGCTGACCACTCTTAACCCACCACAAGATGCTGTGTACTCTACGATACAGGTACCAAAAACCTTTGTAAACATACATCTCCAGCCCCAGGAGGTTTGGGTGAAGATCTGTGCATCCTTCCACCGTGTGCTTTTAGTCCAATCTGGTGCATGCCAATGTGTAAACGCACCAACACCGGGACTGGCATCTTCAAATATTTTTCCTAACAGAATGTTGAATGTGTGAATGTTTCCCTTCACACATGTTTAGGTTAATATCCAAAATGTCTTATCATAGGGCTTCCCTGGTGGTGCAGTGGTTGACAGTCCACCTGCCAATGCAGGGGACACGGGTTCGTGCCCCGGTCTGGGAAGATCCCACATGCTGTGGAGCGGCTGGGCCAGTGAGCCATGGCCGCTGAGCCTGCGCGTCTGGAGCCTGTGCTCCGCAACGGGAGAGGCCCCAACAGTGAGAGGCCCGCATACCACAAAAAAAAAAAAAAGCAAAATGTCTTATCATAAATTTAAATAATTGCAAGGTTATAATTTCAAATGTCTTGTCAACATTGGAAACTTAGAGTAAAACCCTAATATTTTCTCTTTTAAATATATTCAGTGGAATCTCAATCCCAAAGTGATCTGACATCCACCACCAGCTATCTTTAAACTACATGAACAAACTCTTCTTTTACAGAAGTTTTACATCATTTCTTTTGCTCATTAAATTTGCATTTCCATTATACTTCTCTGCAATATAAATATGGGTCTGTATTTAAATTTAATTTTCTAGAATATCATGTGATATTTTAAAAACCCTGGTCTACATTTTGAATAATTACTTCTGGATTTAGTTATCATTACAATAATTACTATTGCATAATGGAACAAAAATGAAAATGTCTCACAAACTTTGGTAATTATAAGAAAGAACATAACATTTTATTGAAAACAAATGCATCATTAGTGAAATGGGTGATTTTTTTCCTTCATTTTCTTTTCTTTTTTTTTTTTTTTGTTCTTTTTTTTTCTTTTAGTTCATATGTCTCTGGATGAATGTTACCTATTGCTAAAATGAAAGAAGATTCAGTATCAATTCTATTTCTATTATGTTGCTCATTTCTTTGAACTCTTCCAAGCTACACTTCAGAAATCATATTACAATCTATCATCAAAAATTACTTTCAATATTCGATGAGCTGACAATTTAATTAAGTTCTCCTTTAATTTTGTTGAAAAAAAAATTGGAAGCCAATCTGACTTATTATCAAGTCATTAGTATAGACTCATTTCCCCATTTCTCGAAGTGTGCATCTCTGAGACAGCTACCTTGGAAGATCAAGGAACAGTGAGAGGAATGCTTTTGTTCAGTAAAATGACTTTTTACCCCTTAAAAAGCTACAGAACCGCTGGGTCCCCTGGGTGAGCAGAAAGCACAAAAAGGAGCTGAGGAAGGGAAGTGGAGAGTATGTTCTCTGGGGCTGTGAGTCATGGCTTCCAACAAGGAAAGCCAGCTCAACGTCTATGTTTTAATAAATAGGGCACTGCCAGGAGAACAGCTCCCTGACTGACACATAAACCAGAGCATTTTGAGGAAATGAACAACAAGTTCAACATGTTGGAGAGAGGGGTGGAGAATCAGTTAACACAATTTATTTCCCTTTGGAAAATCCTTAACAAATTTACATTAAAAATTACAGGTAATTAAATTAAATATTTTATACTGACCGGAATGTAAAATGAGACTTCGTGCCTGGATCCTAGTAGGAGAATAATGAATATGTCTGAGTGAATGAATGGATGAATGAATGAGATAATTGAAAATTATCTGAATTCCTTCCTAGGGAATAACTTTCTGAGGTCATCAGATTTTTTATGGTATCTGAAAGAAGGAATGTGTGATTTTCATGATACCATGTTTGTCCCCACCCCCAAATCGTGAGTGTAGACTGAAACTCTCCAAATGGGCCCAGTAGTACTAGATAAACTTTAATTAACAACTGTTTATACAACAATGCTTTGAGAACTAGAATGCAAATTGTTTCTATAGAAAGATGGAGTCGGACTGTGAATAATTCAGTGCTGTATGTAGACGTTATCCCTTGAATTTCAAAATAGAATTGACATATTGCTGACATAAAAGAAGGTCAGTGTTTTTAAATATATGGGGAAAAAATCATAAAGTATGTTACCCCACCAGGTGATTATGGCAGGAAAAGTAGCTATAAACTCCAAATTGTGCTCCTTCTTCCATAATGTAGAGACATTATGGTGGGTGGTTGCCCAACTTAGGACATTTTTCAGCTCAGCTTTCTATACAGGTCTGGCCATGAACCATTTCTCTCCAGTGAGATATGAGCATAAGTGATGGGTATCACGTCTTTGCTGGGGTATTTAAGAAGCAGAGGAACCTTATCCACTGTCTTTTTGCCTTTCTGCTGGTTGAAAACAATATTTCAGGGGTCCAACACAGCACCCAGGAATGGTGGAGCCACAAGATGGAAAGTGTTAGGGTCTCTGAATCACAAGTTAGAGGAAAACTGCCTACTAACCAGGAATTTCTCCTTGTACTATTACATGAACAAGAAGGAAAAAAATCCCATTATCTTAAAACACTCAAATGTTGGGTTTATTATAGCACTGCCCTAATAAAACCGAGGTATAGATTGAAAAAAGTATACAAATAAAAAACAACTTAAGTAAATTAATGCGTGGTGGGTTTATATTTTATCTTTAAGCAAATATAAAGTGTTTATATTTAAGGAAACATAAGGTATACGTGTGGTTATATTTTCCTATTGACTGGGAGACTCCAAGGTGCCTCTTTTACTGTCAGGACTACACTCATATGTGTTAATTTTCCTGCAATTAAAAATACTTAAAACTTGTTGTAAAGCAACTATACTCCAACAAAAATTAATTTAAAATAAAAGGAAAAAAAGGAATATATTATATGCAATGTCACAATTAAAAAAAGACAACAAAAACCTTTCACAACTAACCTATGAATTTTATCACATTATAAATAATAATTCTTTGGAAAATATTGTCACTCCAGCGTGTATCAAACAAACAAAAATAGCAGGGTGTCATTTTATTAAAATGATTAAGAGTTAGCAGCAAAGTCACAGTGATGGCATAGAGTGAGATGAACAGTTGTTCTGGCCATGGCATCTGTTAATTGCACTTGGGTAGGACTGCAGCTGGGAAATGTGTCGGCATCCACAATTGGCAGTGGAAGAGGCTGCCTGGCCAGAGCCCGCCACCCATCCATCTTCATTCAGCCTCCTTCCTAAAGGCCAAGGTTATCGATACTCTAACAAGCAGACTGACAGGCTTTATCAAACTTCTGTTTAGAGTCCACTGATCAAAGGAGGGCAACAGCTTTCCTGGCAATTTATAAAATGACTTTGAATATGTGAGTTTAAATGTTGTTTTTTTAAAAAAAAAAAATCTGTTGAGTCTTCATATTTTTATCTGGGGTAAAAAGAGAGGAATAGGGCAAAGAATACCAGTGTGTCAATTCTCCTTTAACATTAACTTATATAAAACAGGAGAGGGGACTTCCCTGGAGTCCAGTGGTTAAGGCTTTGCCTGCAGGGGGGTGCGTGTTCGATCCCTGGTCAGGGAGTTAAGATTCCACATGCCTCGTGGCTCAAAAACCAAAACATAAAACAGAAGCAGTATTGTAACAAATTCAATAAAGACTTTAAAAAAAAAATGGTCCACATCAAAAAAAATAAAGAAAGCAAAATAAAAACAGGAGAGATATCAAATAACACTTGAATCAGTTATGGGTGGATATCCCATTCTAAATTCACAGATATCCAGCTAAAAGAACTTCTGAATTTTGCTTCATCTTTGAAGAAGTCAGTTTTGATTACTCCCTGAGAAAATCACAAATAGCACACATTACAGTTAAGCAGAGTGCAAGCAAGTTCTAATTACTGGGTACTTCTAAATTCAAAAGCATTAAGAATTCTCATAACGTGATGATTAGAGTCAAACAATAGTTGGGCAGGCAACATCTTCACTTGAGTGCAAATTTTGGTATATAATCCAGATGTATTGTTTACATGTTGTCAGCCCTTCATCTTTCAGATTTTTAAAACTTTAATTGACAAATACCTTTGACTATATTACACGACACTTCATAGGCAGAGCATTGCTTTGTTCTCCTTATGGGAATAATCAATTAAACAAAGAGTTCGGTTATTCCAGAATCCATCCATCAGTTTTCAGAGTTTGCTGTAGAGACAACCCCCGGATCTCTGGTTTATTTCTCACTCACACTTGATGTCCTTTGTGGGTCAGTTTCAGGTATCTTCTTTCCAGCACCAGAGCTGGAGGAATGGCCCCTGATGGGGACATGCCATGGGTGTGGCTAAAGGAGCAGAATGAGAGAGGTGGGGCAAACACTGCGCGGCTCTTGGAGCTCCTGCTGAGAGGTAGCCTACATCCTGTTAGCTCACACCTGTCAGCCGCCGCAGGTGGGAGAGAAGGAGCCAATAGTTGACAACAGTAGCAAAAGTTATCCCAGTGCAACCTCTCGGTCACAAAAATTCCTTTACCCACCTCTGCACGCAGCAGACATCACCCTCTTGCAGAGGAAAATATTCCCCAGAGCCCTTTCAATCAAAGTTCAGGATTTCACAGAGTCTCTCCATCGGGTCTTATCTGGAGACCCAAGAACAAGAGAAACAGCAAAAACAAACAAATGGCCAAAAAGTTATCTTTGAAGGAAAAGCACACAATAATCACTCCTTTTTTAAGGAATAGGAGGCACACCGCAGTCACATCAACTGGGCAAAGTTTGCCAAGTCTCCTTACCCTGGGGTAGGGTATTGTGATTCTTGAATTCTTTACAAGAGTTACTGATTTGTTATCTTGGAACTTTACTATTGCTCCCCTCAATGCTATTGAAACATAAATGGGTTCCTTAGCAAGTGGTCCAACTGTTTAAAAAAACTCCTTAGTTTGACTTTGGTGTGTTTCCCCAGTTGTGGCTGGATAGGGTGTGTGGAAGATTTTCTTCTCTTGCTAATGTTATGACTGATACAGAAGCCCAAAGACTGACATATTATGCATGACACCATTATCTAATAGTGTGACCTTCCATGTCCCAGGGGAAAACTCATGATCATTTCCGGGCAGTGATTAAGGAGTTTTGCTTTTCTTTTTAATATATTTCTATCTCAAAGGTAGAAATGATAATTCCTTGGTGTGCCTCCTTTCCATTTTGTATGAAGATTGAGGTACAGCCATTTCCCTAATCCACAGAGAAGGCTGGCAAAGTAGAGAAAGTAATCCAGGGCAGGGGATGAAAGACTGCAGGCTCTCCTCACAGTTGGGGCAAATCCAGATTCCAGAATCAGGACTGTCAAATAAAGAGATTGATTTTGATGCAGGGTACTGGTGAATGTAGGGTTGGATCAGATGAACTTACTTTATTTCCTCTTGTCATTTTTGCAACTTCATTTTACTCTCTTATCTTGCCCCCATAAGCAGACACGAGAAGGCCCATAAATCAGACTTAATCTTGATTCAGAACTTAAATAATAAAGAAACACAGTGAGTTCAGTTCCATGGAAGTGTAGGTAGAACTTACTCAGGTGGATCATAAAAGGCAGAGATACAGTAAAATGTGGGTAGCCTGGAAGGAGCTCTTCACTTGGCTTTTCCTCTATTTCTGAAGCTCAATAAATGTGGACAGTAGAAGAAAGATGAATTGACATGAGACTGATTTCATCGTTTAACCTGAAATGAGATCTAAAGTCCATGCTTCCCAATTAGACTCAGGTGATCAGGCCTGGCACTGAGGGGCTCTGGGGAAAGGATGAAATCTGCTCGTGACGCCTCTCCTATCCCCTCCTTTCTGGACCCCTGGATGTTCTCCCTTTAACGGCTCTCCCCTTTCCCACCACCCTCCCCCATCACAAGCACTCTGGTTCCTCCAGACAATCCGGAAATCTCAGGTTCCCTGGAGGAGTAAATCCTCTTAAAGCCAATCATTCTCCTGTTTTAACAATCAGAGCAAGAGCTACTTGAGCATCTCAAGTTAAAATCACACAGTGGTGTCTGATGACTGCTTTTGTGAAATCAACTTCTAAAGTGTTACCTATTCTTCTGCCCAGTCACTCTCTAACTTCTGGTGTTTTCAGTTTTAAACTTTAAAGGTGATATTTCCACTCTCTTGCTTTGTGAGTCTTTCTACCTTCTTCTGGAGTCAAAAGCAGTAAAATGCTGACACAATCTTAGTGTTAAATAATGTTCGACCCTTGCAATGTTTGCATTTTAGAGAGGACCATAGGAAGAGCGAGGGGTTGGGCTGCACTGGTGTAATTTAAGACTCGCGAGATGAGATGTCCTGGGTCGGAGGCTTTTGCAGGGAGCCCTCACATCAAGGCTGATTTATTAGACCTTATATTTATCCATCCATCCACTCATTCAGAAACATATATGATTGAGCACTTAATATCAGCTTGGCACTGTTTTCAGGACAAAACAGGTAAAAATCCCTGTCCTTATGGAGCTTATTTTCTAGTGAAAGTATTCTTTTCCTAATAAAAATAGAATGTAGAGTTTGTTATAAAGTGATAGGTGCCCTGGGGATGGGGGACGAGGATGGAGCTCCACAGAGTAACTAGGTGTATTGGGGGGTGGTGACATATTAAATGGAACCATCAGGTAGGCATCACTGGGAAACTGACATGTGGACAAATGCTTGGAGGAGGAGAAAAAGTTTGACCCCATTTTGATGTATGGCTGCTGAGAGCTTCCAAGGGAACACCACTGCCGTTCCCTCCCCTTCTGCCCCAGATGTCAATGAAGCGGTGCTGCCCCAGGAGGTCTAGCCCAAACCCCTGCTAGAAGGGGCTGTACATCCCGGGCAGTCACACAGCCTTGCTCAGATCGGCTTCACATTTGGTTTAATGCTTGAAACCACATCTAATGGCCACATCTTGAAATTCTTGATCATTCTTGAACATGAGCCGCCCCTCCCCAGTTTTCATTTGCACTTTGTCCTGAAAATGATACAGGTAGTCCTTTCTCCCAGATCTGAAACAGAGGTTGACAGAGTTCTAATATCATATTCAAACCTGGCCTTCCATGTTTCAAAAATAGCTCTTTTAAACTTTTGAGATAATTATAATGATAACTTTTGAGAAATTGTGGATCCACATGCAGTGGTAAGAAAATCTCCAGCGAGATCCTAGGTATGATTTACTTGTTTTTTTCTAATGGCAACATCTTGCGTTAAAAGTATCTTTTTTTTTTTCCCAGTATGAGGATTGAGCATCTTTTCTGTAACAGCTAATTAATTGCATTTACATTTTTAAATATTTAGTAAAGTGGGCCTCTTTTTACTGTTCATTCTATCTTTAAATGTTAGGAGATAGTTGCAAGAAACCTTTGAAAAATGGTCCACACTCCTCCATTTCTTCTCTCACCAGCTCTCAGACTTCCGCCCCTCTACTCCCAATAACTGCTCTCATCAATTCATGTGATTAAATCCAGTGGGTGTTTCTCTGTTTAGCTGACCTCTCAGCAGCATCAGTGGATTTGATTTCCACCCCTTCCCTGGACCTGCTTCCTTCTCCTGGCTTCCAGGTCACTAAGCCACCCTTGGTTTCCTCCTATCTCATTGGGCACTCCTGAATTCATTGCTGGTTCCACCTGCTCTCACCCCCGAATCCCGAATTCTGAGCTCTGGGGCTCACTCCTTGCACTTTGAGCTTCTCCATCCCTGTATCCCTGTTCTTAGCGTGTCCAATCATATCTCAATTGAAGACTCCCAAACCTCGCTCTCCAATTTCAGACTTGTACACCCCAACTGCCTGCCCGAAGAATACTTTGTATCATCACTTTGCACCAAGACAACCTCATTTCTTAAACCAAGATTAAAAGCAAAATAATATTAGAAAGATAATATAGATTATTTTAAAATGTAATTGCTTGACCGTTTGCTAATCATTGCCCAAGAACTGCTAACATCTTTCTTTTGTTTCTAGATCACATTTTATTTTATTCTTCTTCTTTGAAAACTTCAGGAATAATTTGAGATGCATATTTCTTCTACTCTGACATGAACTATGTATTTTAAAATTGGATTTTCTGTTTTTACATTATTTCCAGTCATCTGTAGCTTTTAACATTTGAATTAAAATTTATTTTGAAATACCCCACAAATCTAATCAATTTATAAAATGTTGTAAAATTTTTTTTCTGGCTTATTCTTCTAAATTGAAGGCAGGTGGAAACTGTACATATATATATATCCCATTTCAATGTCAATACTCCAACCTGAACCTGTAAAATGATGGGTGGGAAAGTGTTATCCTAAAAATACTAAGTAAAAATCAACCAATTTGTGTTTATGTGAAAACACTGCTCAGAGCCCATACAGCTCTACCCAGCATCATTGCCTACGTGGGGCAACCAGCTAACTAGAATGTCTAATCAATCAGGAGAAAGATGTTTCCACTAAATGAGGAACAGACGCAATTGAAGTAAGTTAAACCAGTTGAAAGTTTTTCTGCAGAAGTAAAAAATGTTGTTAAGTATTAGCACTTTCATCTGGTTGAACCTAATATGTACGGGCACCTCAGTATGAAGAGTGATGAAATTGCTAACTAGCAGAACAACTCAGAAAGAGATGATTCCAAACAAAGGAAAAAGAAAAAAAAAAAAAAAAAAAAAACGAAAAGGAACGCAAAATACGAGTCTTCAATAACGACAAACAACTCAGGGAACATCCTGACCGTGAGTGGGACCCCTCCAAGCCCAGAGCCAATGTGGTCCCCATGGATCGTCCTCGCAGTGGACAGTGACCAGGAGGGACCTGTCCTTGTCATGGGAACACAGAGCCATCCTCTCTGTGAGCATCTCTCCAGACATGTATATCAGGGAAAATGGGAGTAAAAACTCTAGAGCCATGGAAATCCAACTGATAGCGACAATATAATCACAATAATGGCTTTTGTTGTCCTTTTCATTGACCATAAAGATAACCCATGTTCATTGTGAAAAATTGAGAAAATGGAGAAATTCATGATGGAGAAAGTGATAATCACTCATCTGTATACACACTTCTAGTTGTTTTGTCATGAATACTTGTATAAATACAAAATTAGGACTATATATTTTACATACTTTTACATGTGTATTTTTACAACCAGTGTATTTCACCTATGTCATAACATAATTATGTTGTAAATAATTTTCATAAGAGTGTCATAAGCAGTTTCCCATGAGTTGAAATAGGCTTTGAGAAGAAAGTGAGATTCAAATGTTTCCATACTAGCTATGTAATGGATGGCAAAACATGTATTTATAATTCTCTTGTGAGATATTTATGTTGCTTCCATCTTTTTACTGTGTATAACAGTGCCACTGTGAGAACCTCTGTCCCCAACTGTTGTAAACCTCTTACTCTTTCTTTAAATTAATTTGGAGTAAAATGGTGTGTTCATTTTAAAAGCTCTTGCTAAATATTTCTATTCATAGCATTTATATAAATTTACATGCCTGTCAGAAAAATAAGGTAAAATACATATTTGATAACTTTTGTCAATTTGGTAGATGAAAATGATATCTCATTGTTAATTAACTTTTTAGCAAAATTAATGTGTATGTTTGATATCTATTTTCTTGGTCCTTTTATGAATTATCCCTCATTCATCTTTTATATGAGATTTTCTTTTTCTTAAGCACTCTGTGTAATTAGCATCACCCAGGTGGTCAACGCCTTAGCAGTATAAAGTTACCCTAGCTTTAGGGACCCAATCAATTGTGGAAACTTAGTTGCCCCCAGGTTGATTGCCAGGAATCAGCTCACCGAAAAGCATCCACTCCCTATTACTTCTGAGAGACCCCAGAGGAATCCCACCACATGCTAATTATTTTTATTTTTATTTTATATTTTTTTGTGGCCGTACCACGTGACAGCAGAATCCTAGTTCCCTGACCAGGGATTGAACCCATGCCCCCTGCAGTGGAAGCACAGAGTCTTAACCACTGGACCACCAGGGAAGCCCCCCGACCACATGCTAATAAGCCGAGCTAGTGAGCTGCCATCACCGCCTGCTCTTTGACTTCTGTCCACCTTGGTCTGCCTTCCACTTGCCATGTGTACCATCAAGACACCATATTGGGAAACCATACAGCTGCCATCAATGGTCAGGAATACTCTTGGGAATAAACAGAGAAATGGTCTTCTCTAGGGTGGCAAAGCAGTAGTATCATTCCTGTAAACTCTGCGGATGGCTGTCCTTTGGGTGCAAGAATTTGCCAGGCTTAAGAGAGGGGATGAGTAGCCTGGGAAGGGAGGTAGAACAGCTGTCTATACCTAGGAGCATCTGGGATCCAGCTCAAATAGCCACATGTGCCCTGATGTACAAGCACACTAAGCCTTTGTGACAAATGTTGCAAATATTTTCTTTTAGCCTGTTGCTTCTGCTGTAATTTATTAGGTTGAAGTATGTAACTTCCGCTACATGAACAAAATAAGGAGTTGACTTCTTTTTATGGAAACATGGCCCACTAGGTATTCTGAAGTGCAGAACACCAGGAAGGGCTGGATAAAAATACACCAAACTTCTTTAAAATGCATAGCTGTGCTCACAACAAAGTGAGGAAACCCTCAAGGGTTAAAAATAAAGAGAATAGAAATTCACTTGGTTGCTTTGTGTGAACTGTGGGAGAGGGTAGGTAGGGCACGCCTATCCTGGTGACCAGTAACCAAGGGGTTTAGATTTTAAGGTCACGGGAAATAAGGCCTTGGGGCATGCAAGAGCATATGAGGACATTGTTTCCCCGCCCTCCACCCCAAAATCCCTTGATTGGCTATATCCTCAGTGAAAGGGAATGTGAAATGTCCACTAGCCAGCAAAGAGAAAATAAAGTGATTTTCTCCTGGGCTCATGGTGGGAAAAACTCTTCTCTTAAAAATTATAACCCTGAGCTTTCTTTCATGAGGGTTTTGAGTTTGACATTACTACACATGGGATCCCCAAAGGAGGAAATTAACAACAAAAACATAACCTCAGTCTGGTATCACTCCTGGGAAACCCCAAACCTTCTCCAAGGGAAATATTTTAATCCAGGACACTCAGGGTTTTCACAGATAAAGTCCCACTGAGCACACACTCACAATCTAAACTTAAAAATCACCAAAGAACAATCTACCATGTGCACAGGTGAGCAGAAAACACAAAGAGTAGATTCAGACACTAGAAATATAGGATACTGAGGACAAAATTAGCATACTTGAGATGACTAATGCCACAAAAGAAAGCAGAAAATAAGCTCAATATTCTTACAAAAAGACCACATACATTCTAACAATGAAAATTATGCCCATTGAAAATAATGGGCATGTTAAAATAAGGAGTTAAACCAGTTGTATCTGAAATAAGAACTTCAAGCAGTTACCTAAAGACTTATTCACTCAATTTAATATCATTTCAGATAGAAGGACAACCTGTTCTGGCATCACTCAGGGTGGATGCTCACTGTCTGGGAACAGAGGGAAGATCAAATGACAGTGGAGGATGAGGTTGCCCTAATATTTCGAATAAGGAATTTCCTAAAGTTTCCTTGTTGGCAATATCACCAATTTTCTAGAGGAGGGAGATTCAGAGGTAAAAATATATAGTCGCCCTGCAATTACATCTATAAACTAATTATAGGTTGTTTTCTAAATATTTATGCTTCACATTAAAAAGATTCCATGATGTGGCAGAGGTTCCACGATATCAACTTCCCTTCCTTCTCCAGCAATAAAACACTTGAGTTTTGTCTGGGCACTAAGCCATGCTGAAAAATGAGTTTATTCTTAAGATTTAATTCTGAATAATAGGATTGAAGAGAAATGATGTGTGAAATCTCCAGGGACATAGCATCCCTTGTTCTGCCTCTTTACTGGTGGACATAGTCCTAAGAAATGTTGAGCCTTGAAGACCAGAGAGTTACCAAGGCATGGCAAGGCGACCAGGAAAAAGATCCTGGATGCCTGGTGACCCTGTGGAACAGAGATACAAGTTTAGATTCTGAGTGAGAAAGCAGTCAACTTCTAAGCCATCATAAATTTGGGTGAATCTATAGAGAAGAATTTGATTCCTGGGACTGCAACGTTGCCTTTGTTAGAAACTAAAATTGATGTCATTGTCTTAGAGGAAACATTTTGACAGTGGGTGGCAAAGACAGATCTTGGAGAGTGGAAAGCTTGTGATCCTTGTTATGCAGTGACAAAACATTCAGTGATATTGTTTTCTGCAGTATCTTGGGAGGCAAAACACATGCCTTCACCACCGTTCAGGAAAATGATCAGAAAATTCAGAATGTTGGTGTGTTCTGGCTGCTACTTGACACATAAGAGAGGTATATTACAACTAGAGCCAGCTAGACATTCAGCAAAAACGGAAGGACCTCAGCTCTGCTAAGTCACATTCTCTCTTGAGGAAGCGACTAACTCCCCTGTAGTCAAGTGAGTTGACTAAGGGTCCTCTTGGGACTTGGTAATGCTGATAAATCCATACCCTACCCCAAACTGAAACAGTGACAAGAGGCAGCTTAGAGAAGGCTACAAAGGCAGGAGCTCGGAAATTGTTCTCACGTTCCTCAAATAAGGAGTTTCCTGTCAGACAACGAGAGACCAGAACAAGGTCATTTCCATATTTCCTTGAGACACCCTCAAGGCAGTCACCATTTACTTGAATTCTGGCAGAGCACAGAAGTGAGGAAATAAAAATACTGAACTTTAAGGTTGAAATGGCAGTCACTGCTACGTTTTTCTGAGGAAAGCGTGCTGTTAAGGAAACCACAAGGCGAGCCTGCGTACCTATGTGATTGGTGACCCACTGTCATCCTGTTGGAGGCTGTGCTTGCTCCAGCTGGATCACACAGTCTAAGGGACCACAAGGGCAAAGGGACCACACAGGCACCCCCAGCAGACAAAGCCATGCAAGACAAAGGACGAGGATCTCCTTCCAGAGAGCTCTGCCCAGGGTGTCCAGATGAAGTGACCAGAGAGTTGACTCCACTTCCTGGGCAGGGCGGCTTCAGAAGGATTTGCTAACTAGTAAGAACCCGTGGCTGCTATATGGGAGATTTTTTTTTTCATTGAAGTTTCCTGTTCCTACTTTACCACTGTATATTGGATGTGATGGATGGGCAGAAAACTTATCTTTTAATGTATACTTGCTAGACTAGGGGACCAAGCCTGGACCTGGTGAAGACAGCACACATTTGGAGGCGAATGCAATGACAATATGGGATTGCCTGCCTGGGTTAGGGGTTGGATGTGTCTTCACATGAGAAGATGATTAGGCTTGGATATTTGGATGGCCAGAAAGGCCAATTAAGACAGAACTAATGCAAAAGCAATAACCATTGTTTCTTCTATAGTATGTAATTCCATACACTATAGTTAGCTGGGCACATGGTGACTCAGAATCTATATCTGACCATGTAACTAAGTTCCAGCCAAGGTCATGTGTGTGCAGCCTCCAGGGCATGTCCACATGAGAAAGAGTATTGCATTCCCTTTCTCTTCCCCTCCCTTCTTTCATGGCTGGAATTTTGGGGTGGTGGTTAAACATGTTGGACCGTGAAGACATGGGAAGCCCACTAGGAATGGCCCCAGAGAGGAGCCAGGCTCCTGAGGAATTTTGGAAGTGATCTATCATCACAGCCCTGGCTTTTCCTTTGCCCCCAGGGTTTAAGCCCCTGTTATTTTGCGTCTCTGTCATATAAAGTCCAATTAAATCCTTGTTACCACACATAACGAGGTTAAGTCATACTTGAATAATTCTTTCATGGTCTTTGTACAATATTTTGCTGACAGATCCAAGTAAATTATGAAATATCTGAAAATGGGGGACTAAACTCAAATGTATAGCCAAATAATTATTATAGATGCGTGTGCACCTGTGCACATACACGCCCATCGGAAGATGAAGCAGTGAGAGGTAAATCGCAGCCCCTTTCCTGTAAGGAATTACCGGGGAGAGTGAAGCATAGGGGCAGGGGGCCTGGTTTACAGGCCAGGAGGCTGGGATCAGATGTTGCTCTGTCCCCAGCTGGCTCTGGGAATCCAGAAGGGACACATAGTCTCTCCAGGCTCAGTGTCTTCATCTGTGTGATGAAGTTCAAGATCAATGATCTTGAAAATCCCATTTGGCTCTCAAATCTTATCTTGACATTAACAAAGTAATATTAATTTTGCAGTTTCTTAATCTGCAATTATACATTCTCGCCTTCAACTCCATCTGTTTGCCAACCTTGGGAATAGGAGCCATTAAACTTGGAATAGAAACACTTAGAAATTAAGTTTGTCATTTTTGTTATGAAATAAAATTAAAGTGTTGAGAGTGTTCTGTCAGTTCAAATTAACATTTGGACGCAGGACAGCCCTGACGCTTGGGTCCCAAACACAGTGAACAATCTTTTCACTGTGCTGCTGCATTCAGTTTTTCCCAGAACTGGGAAAAAAGAAAGGAAAAAATCATACTTTGAAGCTAAACAAGATTCCTTTTTCTTTTATTTCAAATAGTTTGGAGAACACTTAAATGTCCCACCCGTTTTTCTAAATAAAGAGAACCAGGGGCCCTGATGCCCTTATGGTTCGGCCAGGGCACTGAGATTTGCAAGTGGCTTGCTCCTTGCCTTACATCTGGCCACTTACCCTGAAGGGGAGTCAATCCGGACAGGTATCCTGTGCTCGAGTTATTTCTACACATGTCCAGTCAGCCTTAACCCAGTCTTTTAACAGTAAGATCTGTTGTTGCCTAGATTGCTAATGCCTTTTGTGAAATCCTAGAACCTACAACTCCTTTTGTCTCCAATCTCTAAGGAATATTTTGACAGGCAAGGGCTTCTTCTATGGAGAATGGCAACTCCGAGCAGGCTACATTTAATGGGACTTGGACAAAACTCAGGACTATTTTAAAATGTAGATTTTCCTTAAATTTGTGAAGTGGGAAAAATTAGCTACTATACCATACAAATGATTTCCCCACACTGGGTCATGTCATGCTCTGAGTCTGAGCAATTGACTGAAATCCTTAGTATTTTTGTCACATTCTAAAAAATGTTAGAAATAATCTAACAGAGCACTAGAGTCATTCATTTTGTTTTCACTCTACAAGAAAACAGTTTTGAACTCCGGTAACATAAGCCACTATGCCGGCACTGTGAATACCAAGAAGATAAAATCTGGTCCAGGTCTGAAGAGCTGATGTTCCTGAAACAAAATTCCTGAGAGTAAAGACTGCAAAGGGGAAGTTATAGGAATGGCAAGACTTTACGGTAATTCTGATTCACCTTCGGAAGATAACATGCAGGCCGTGTGTGCTAACATTCTCCGTGGCTGCCGTTCTCAAAGGGCAATCCCCAGACCCACAGCATTGGCATCACCTGGAGACAGTTAAAGATGTAGTCTTGGGCCTCTCTCAAGATCTAATGAATTAGACACTTGGGAGGGTGTTGGGCACCAGTTTGATTTTAATGAACTCTCCCAATGATTCTGAGGCATGTTCAATTTTGGGCGCCACTGGGATCAGCCACCTGGGGGCCAAAGGTGGCCCTCCACCTGCTTTTGTAAATAAAATGTTGTTGGAACACAATTCATTTATCTCTTGTCTGGAGTTACAACAGAGACCCCCATGGCTCACAAAGCCTAAATACTTACTACCTGGTCTTTACAGGAAAAGTTCACCAACCTCTGGTCTAGTGCGTAGTAGTGGTGGTAGAGAAGATCCAGCCTCAGGACAGCCATCTGAATCCCATCTTTGCCTCCCAGTTGTCTGATTGGGGGGGAAATGACTTAATCTCTCTGCCTCAGTGTTCTCATCCATAAAGTGGTGATAATAATCGTTTCCAGCACGCAGAGATTTTGTGAGGACTTATCAGGTTAATAGCTTAAACCTTTAAGCCCAGAGCCTGGTAAACAGAAAATACTCAACACATGTCAACTATTGATACATGAAAGACACACTGTAAGACACTTGGCTGGGGACTGTCTGAGCCTCAGATGTTTGTGACTTCACCTGAGCAGTCACCATAGATGAATCACGTGCCCTGAACGCACGAGGCTCTGAGGAATGACGTAGAAGACAATCCTGCCTACTCGGAGAGGGTAGCAGTATGGGGCTCGGTGGAGGCTGGCAGGTGTGGCATAATTTTCTGGGAATGAGGTACCTACAGGCCATTTCCTCATCCACCCGAGAGTCAGACATTTTCCCCCGGGGTGAGCTGGAATGATATCATCTCCTGGGGGCAGTGAAAGGTGAAATAAATATTATTGTAGCTCCTATGCTTGCATGATTAAAGAAACATGTCTGTGCTGGTTGAGTTGAGAATTTAGGGTAGGGAGAGAGTAAACAATGGTCAAAATGGTCTTGGTGCTACTCAGTGGGGAATCCTTTCTCAGTCCATATCCCACAGAAGGTGCTTTCATCCATGCACGAAGCTGCAAAATCTGATCCTAGCAGAAGAGAAAAGTGTGTGTATGTGTGTGCGTGTGTGTGTGAGAGAGAGACAGAGGCAGAAAGGGAGAGACAGAGACAGAGGCTCTCATAATACAGGCAATCTCTAAACTAATAATCAAGTCAACATTTTGCAGGAGATACTACAGATAAACAAAATATTCTATAGAAATCAATGATAAAAGTTGATTTTTAATGAATTTTGGGGCAAGGTAAGCAAATATTAAGAATCTGCTCTGATCATATAAGATTCTAAACAGAAAAACGTGTCTCTCAATACAGCTTAGTATGGAATGAGTTGCTCTATAGGCTACTCAGAGCAAGAATTCCAGAAGCTTAGAGATGGATAGAAAAACACTGCCAGTTGAGCACTCAAGCCTTTGTTCTATTGGATCATTTCTTCCTCAGGACTAACAGAACCACTCATGATTTAGAGAGAAGTAAGCTTTTGAACTGACAGTAACCCGAGTCAATATGGGTTGTGTTTCAGACTCACCCAGAGAGCTTTTTCAAAATCACATATCTGAACGCACCCCCTAGAGACGAATTCACTGGGTTGAGGGTCAGCCTGGGCTTGTGTTTGTTGACAAACTCCCGAGATATTTCTGATTAGTCACACTGGTTAAGGATTGTGATGATCAGTTCCTTCTAGAAGAGAAACAGGAGGTTAACATCGAATTCCATTGCACAGTTATTCAGGTTTACTGTGTTGAAACTTGTATGAGAAGTTTAGTACAGTGGGAAGAGGGTGGCATTTGGTGTCCAACCCTTCTGGGTTCCTCTAGTTATTAGCTTGTGGGTTACTTCATAGAGACTCATTCTCTCTGAACCATATTTTCAAACTCTGTAAAATGAATAAGGTGGTGCCCCTTTCTCGTGGCTGTTGTCTGCTGACCTGCCTGGGTCACCCTGCCTCTCTAACTGAAGGCTCCTCCTGGGGATTTCAGCACCTACACTGATCACACATCTAAGATGCTGGGCTTCTGTTCCATGACCCATCTGTCCTCCCCACTTTCAACAACCACTGGCTTCTCCCCCTTGGCCCCCGTCTCCATGGAAACACCTTGATGCACTGCACCTCCTCAACCTACCCCTCCCCCATAAAAACTTCTTCTGCTTCACTTTCAAAGGGATCCCTTGCAGTGATTCCTGACTTTATCTTATCCTCCAGTCCACTGACACCATCATTTTTGTCCCCACGTCCTCCTTAGTTGGCTTCCATTGAAAACTGTAAAGTCACTTGCTTATAAACATCTTCCATTTTCCTGCTTTTCTCTTTTTCCGTTGCTTGGAGAAACCATCTCCTGGTTGCACCCAATCAATAGCCTTCCCCACACCAGTGCCTTGGCTGCTGAACTTTGCTGGAGAAAATGTCACTAGCATGTGGATGGGGTTCATTTTATGATGACGGCCACAAGCCTCATTTGTCATTCAGTGCAGCATGGAGATCCCAGTAAGTTTGTTTTCCTGATTTCCAAGATGCTGATTTCACAGCTTCTCTTCTCTAAACTTCATGCCCTCTACCTACCCCCCAGCCGAACCTGACATCATACTTCATTAGGAAAACAAAAGTTATCAGAAGGACAGGCGTGCATCTGTACCAACAAAAGTCCATTCCTGCCTGTGCCTGGTCTCTCCCTGGCCCTCTCTCCCATGACAACGCTAAGACAAACCCCTGCTCTCTCCAAACACAAATTCTATTATCTCCTATTTTTCCAAGGACTTTGTTCCTGGTATTACCTTTTTTCTTCTATTACATAGGCAATTTCTTTCTGTCTCTGAAGGTATTTCAATTAATGTATAAACATGCTTCAAATGACCCACTTTAATAAATAGCCCTCTGTACACACATCTCTCCAGCTGCCCCCAGTCCTTTTGTTCCTCTTCAGGACAAAACTGCTCTAATGAGTTTTCTCTGCCTACTGTGTGCACTTTCTTGCTTCCCATGAACCTTCTTTATTGAATTACGGAATCTTGTGAGCATACAGAAAAGGATAATAATCTAATGAACACCCACCAAACCAGCTTTATCCAATCTTAACATTTCTCAATATTGCTTCATATCTTATTTTTTTTAATGGAAAACAGAATCACAGATAAAGTTGGTGTCCCTTGTTTATCTTTCTAAATTCTCCTTCTCCCCTCCCTCCCCAGACATGAATGTTTATCATTTCTGTTGCTATTTAACTACTGTGTATATATCCATACATTATACAGATATGATTTTTGGTTTTACTACTTTATATGAACTGGCAATATACTGAATGTCCTCTGAAACTTTGCCCACTGAGCTGTATGGAATGTACATTTTCAACTTTATAGGGGTGGCCAAAATGCCTTCCCAAGTGATTGTACCCGTTTACACCTCTAAGTTCCCCTAGTCAATATGTGATAGCAGGTGGTATTGCCAGACTTTTTCGTTATTGCCACTCTGATTGGTTTGGCATTGTGCCATCTTGCTTTAATTAAATTTCCATGATTATTAGGGAGGTTGTATTCTATTCTTGTGTTTATTGGCCACTGAGCTTCCTGTTCCATTTGCACATTTTTCTATTGCTTCCTCCTTCTCCAGTGGATGGGTGGGAGTTAGAAGATATATTCTGTCTACCACCGTTTGTCATTTGTATGCACTGACAATTCTCCCGGGCTATGGCTTGCTTTAAGTTGTATTTTGTCATATGCAAGTTCTAAACTTTAATGTTGTTTGCTGTATCGATCTTTTTTATTTTCTTTAAGACTGGTCTTTGTATCTTATTTTGAGAACTGCTTCCCTACCCAGAGGTCATATAGATAGATGCTTAACATGTTTTCCTAAATGTTTGAATATTCTGCTTCTCACTTTGGCTTTAATCTAACTTTGAAGTTATTTCTATGACTGGCTTGAGGGAAGTATCTGATGAAATGTTTTTGCATCGGGATAGTCAATTGCCTTAGACCCATTTGAGCCCCACTTCTCTCCAGTGAGCCCCTTTGTCGCATGTTAAAGCTGGCATACGTGGGCGTCTGTCTATGGGTCCTCTGCTCCATTGTTTTCTCTGTCTCTCTCTGTGCCAATATATACATGTCATAATTGCTATAGCTTCATGAACAGTACTGATATCTAATGACTCCCATCTATCTTGTTCATTTTCTACAGAAGTTATGTAACCACTCCTAAACATTTGCTCTTGTCTTGCTTATACATTTTAGGATCTACCTAAGTTCCACAGAGCCAGTCGATTGGACCTACATTGTATTTAAGGATTAATTTGTGGAAGATGGACATTTCGAAATGAATATGTCATGTTCAAGATATTATACACGGAATCATTCCACCCTTAAATGTGAGATAGGATTGATTTATTTAGATCATCTGTAGGATCTTAAAATTTAGTTTTATAAGTTTTCCACAAAGGTTCAACATATCTTTTGCCAACGTTATTCCTAGGTAACAATTGTTTTTTTTTTTTGGTTAATGTTATCTTTTCTAGATTATATTTTCTGCTATTTGCTGCTGGCTTATGGGAACACAATTGATTTGTATGTTGAGATTCTATCTAGCAACCTTGCAGAACTTTCTCTTTATTCTAAGTATTTATCTGTAGATGTTCTTAAGTGCTTTTACTGGAGACACTTATACAGTCTGCAATTTAAAGTTTGTTCCTTCCTTTTCAACCATTGTTTCTGTGTTGAATTAAGGTGTTGATATGTGCATGCTGGTCTTGATCTTCTCTTTCAAGTAAATATCTCCAACTTTTCACAATTAAACGTCAAGTTTGGGGGTTTTTTTTGGTGTGTGTATAGTCTATTAGATTAGTTAAATTTCTTTCTACTACTAGTCTAATTTTTTTGGAATTTTTGAATTTTATTTTATTTATTTTTTTATAGAGCAGGTTCTTATTCGTCATCCATTTTATACACATCAGTGTATACATATCAATCCCAATTGCCCAATTCATCTCACCACCCCCCCCACCAATTTACCCCCTTGGTGGCCATACGTCTGTTCTCTACATCTATGCCTCTACTTCTGCCCTGCCCCGGTTCATCTGTACCATTATCTAGGTTCCACATATATGCGTTAATATATGATATTTGTTTTTCTCTTTCTGACTTACTTCACTCTGTATGACAGTCTCTAGATCCATCCACGTCTCTACAAATGACCCAATTTTGTTCCTTTTTATGGCTGAGTAATATTCCATTGTATATATGTACCACATCTTCTTTATCCATTCATCTGTCGATGGACATTTAGGTTGCTTCCATGACCTGGCTATTGTAAATAGTGCTGTGGTGAACATCGTGGTGCATGTGTCTTTTTGAATTATGGTTTTCTCTGGGTATATGCCCAGTACTGGGATTGCTGGGTCATATGGTAATTCTATTTTTAGATTTTTAAGGAACCTCCATACTGTTCTCCATAGTGGCTGTATCAATTTACATTCCCACCAACAGTGCCAGAGGGTTCCCTTTTCTCCACACCCTCTCCAACATTTGTTGTTTGTAGATTTTCTGATGATGCCCATTCTAACAGGTGTGAGGTGATAGCCCACTGTAGTTTTGATTTGCATTTCTCTAATAATTAGTGATGTTGAGCAGCTTTTCATGTGCCTCTTGGTCATCTGTATGTCTCCTTTGGAGAGATGTCTATTTAGGTCTTCTGCCCATTTTTGGATTGGGTTGTTTGTTTTTTTAATATTGAGCTGCATGAGCTGTTTATTTATTTTGGAGATTAATCCTTTGTCAGTTGCTTCGTTTGTAAATATTTTCTCCCATTCTGAGGGTTGTCTTTTCGTCTTCTTTGTAGTTTCCTTTGCTGTGCAAAAGCTTTTAAGTTTCATTAGGTCGCATTTGTTTATTTTTGTTTTTATTTCCATTACTCTAGGAGGTGAATCAAAAAAGATGTTGCTGTGATTTATGTCAAAGAGTGTTCTTCCTATGTTTTCCTCTAAGAGTTTTATAGTGTCCAGCCTTACATTTAGGTCTCTACTACTAGTCTCATAGCTAAGAGGTTTTTTAAAATGATAAACATATGTTGAATTTTATCAAAGCATATTTTGTAGTTTCTCAAATGACCATACGATTTTTCTTTTTTATTCTGTTGATGAGGTGCTTTATATTGGTATATGTTCTAATGATAAAACATCCTTGAATTTTGGGGAGTTTGGTCTATGGTTTTCGTATTCATTGGAATAACTTTCATAGAATAGGGATTAATTGTGTCTTGAATATTTGGTAGAATCTTCCTAGAAAACCATGCAGACCTGTTTCCCTGTTCTTTTTACTGATTCAGTTTCTTTAATGGTTATAAGTGTTTTTGGATTTTCATTTCTTCTTTAGTTTTCTAAAGCTGATTTTTTTCTAGTGAGTTACATATATTTTCAGAGGTCTATTTTATTAATCTTTTATGATTTTTTAAAAACAGCTTCGGTATTGTCCACTCCCTGTATTGTATCTTTATAGCCTATTTCATTAAAATGTGATAGTAACTACATTATTTTCCTTGCTCTGTTCTTTTTCTGGGTTTTTGAGTTAGACATTTAGCTTGTTAATTGCAGTCTTTCTTAGAGTTCTCATCCCCCCAAAAAACCATTTTTTTCCTATTTCTTTAAATTTGTATCTATATGAGACGATGGATGTTCACTAAACTTATTGTGACAATCTTTTTATGATGTAAGTCAAATCATTATGCTGTACACCTTAAACATATACAGTGCTGCATGTCAATTATGTCTCAATAAAGCTGGAAGAAAAAAATTTCACTACTTCCTTCCTAATATAAGTACTTAAGGCTAAATTTCTCTGTAAATATGACTTTACCTATATCATGTAAGTTTTACATGTTGTATTTTTATGCAACATATGAATTTTTCTCATTTCCATTATGTCTTCTTTGTCACATGTGTTATTAGAAATATGGCTTACAACTGACAAATGTGAAGTTTTCTAAATTCTTTTTTAAATTATTAACTTGTAACCTAATCATGGTACTAACTATTCAGAATTTATTGAGACTTGCTTTGCAGCCCCAGACTTGATTAATTTTTCTAAATCTTGCATGAGCATTTGATATACCATTAGAATAACCTTGCTAATTGCTTTTCTCAGGATATCTAAATTCATACAATTCTTTTTTTTTTTTGCGGTACGCGGGCCTCTCACCGTTGTGGCCTCTCCCATTGCGGAGCACAGGCTCCGGACGCGCAGGCTCAGAGGCCATGGCTCATGGGCCCAGCCGCTCCGCGGCATGTGGGATCTTCCCGGACCGGGGCACGAACCTGTGTTCCCTTAATCAGCAGGAGGACTCTCAACCACTGTGCCACCAGGGAAGCCCCATACAATTCTTTTTTCCTGTGGATCCGTCAATTAGTGAGAGAAATATGCTCCATCAGTGATTGAGGATTTGTGAATTTTCCTTACAATACTGTAGAGTTTTACTTTTTATATTTTGAAACTCTTTTGTTAGTTGTATACGTATCTGTATCTCCTAATGAACTGAATCATTTTTAGATAGTAAATATTTTTACTGAAAAATATTTTAATCTAAATATCTGTGTTTCTGGTATTAGTATTTGTACACTAGCTTTATTCTGACTGATGTTTGTCTGGTGTATTTTCCGCTTTGTGTATTGTGCTTTCCGATATAACCAGATTTTACATATTTACTTAATTTCTTCTAGTTTTTCTCTCTACAACTTTTTTCTTTACAGTTGTCTTCATTCCCTTTCTAGTCTTCTACTGCATTGAGCAAGTTGTCTTTATTTCATCTGTTTTCCTCTCTACTGTTTTAGAAGATTGTATCTCTGGTTGTTCTTTTGCAATTACGATTACTATCCTTGATATTTTAACAACTGTGTATGAGTTAACTTCTAAAGTTAAATATTTCTGCTTTTTCCTGGAATCTTACTCTCTTCCCCCATTTTCTTGTTAGTCACTACTCATCCTTCCAATGTCAGCTCAAATGCCACCTTCTCAATGATGCCTGTTCTGACTCCCCAGACTAAAGCAGACACTCCTAAACTTGTCTTTCATAGCACTTCCCAGGGCTTATGCTGACATACTTGTGAGATCAGTCATTGATTCCCACCTCCCCAAGGTAATTTTGACAGGGCAGGCATTGGCTGTGCTGCTCTCCCTTCTACTCAACCTGCATCCAAGTGCCGGGCACATGCCAGGCAACAAGCTATACTGAAAGCAGAAAAGCAGTGTGGGAGGGAGGGATGGAGAGAAGGAGGGCTGCATGGGTGGTAATGCTGAGAGATGAACCTGCAGGGATGCTGGATCTGGAAGAGTCATACATGTTCTGTCAGTTAGAAATCCCATTCTTCTGCGAAAACCAGAATAGAGACAATGATGGATAAAACAGAAGGGGAAGTCATTTCTTTTTCATGTTATGAAGTCTGCAGGTAGCAATCCTGGGCTGATAAGGAGGCTTCGTAAAGTCACTAGGGATTCAGGCCTTTTTTTTTTTTCTTCCCAGCTTTACTATCCTTAGCTCATGGCTTATATCCTAAGGTTACCTTACAAGTCCAAGATGGTGGCTGGAATTTCAACTATCACAACCAAGTTCCAGGCAGGAATCTGGAAGGGGGAGGGAAGGGCAAGAAAGAGTACACCCAGGTAGGTATTGCCCCCCTTTATGAAGCCTTCCTTGGAATCCCAGGGACTTACATCTTATTCGTCATGGCTAAATTCCACAGTCAAACCTCGGTGCAAGAAAAAAAATTATTTTCAAAGCCAGGAAGATTACAGTTTAAATATAATCGGGGGTCTATGTTATTAAGGGTGATGGGGGCAGGGGTTGTTGTTTGCAGATGATCACTGTGGTGTAGTGATATAGACTAGGGGTGACAGGGAGACAGGTAAGAGGAGGGGTTGGTATTTTGGGTGAGAGAAGTTGACATTCTGCATTAAGGCAACGATAACGGGAATGGAAAGGAGGGTCTGAAATGAGATTTGACAGACGGTGCGACAGGATCCTTAACAGTTCATCTTCCTGCTGATTTGCTTCAGAAGACACTTTGCCTACTGGTGTCATTTCACTTAGTAGATATTCTTCTCATTGAATTCAAGATCATTATGAGTTGATCTCCCTGGTAAATGATGGAATTAACTAAGACAGACTAATTTGTGTTTCTAAATCTGTGTAGGATAAGCATTATTTTTAAAAATATATTCCCAAATGTACTTATTTCCCCACCAAAGCTCTATTTCCAAAGACAGAGGAATATAGAGGACATTGATTAATAAGTATCAAACATATATATATATTTAAAGGTACAGTCTTTCTTTGCTTATAGATACTCAAGATATATACAAGGCTCAATGTCAGAAAATTACACTCAGGAGTGTTTTATCTCCATGCTGCAAACCATTTGCATTTCCTGTAGGTATCCCCGCAATCTTTTAAACTTAGCATTTCCCCCCCACCCCCCGCCCATACAATACTTATAAAAAGGCGACTTGAGGTATTTTGAGCATACCGATTTTATTTTAAGGAAAGTGGGTTGCTAGAAAAGTATATCTAGACATTTAACCATAAACACCAGGAAAAATACTTCAGAATTCTAGAATTCCTTGGTCTTCTGGATACATAGCTGAGGTAAAACACATCTTTTATTAATAGACCCTTACTGAAAGTGAGATTAATTACTAAGCTTTTCTAAGTAAAAAATAAGTGAGCATTTCTTATTGAATATATGCCCTGATCGTTGTATCCTTGAGTTCTTGCTGAGGTCCGCAGTAGATAGATTTTAAGCAGGCTGTTCCCTTGAACGTGGCTGTGACGTCTGGGAAGGTGGTTTTCACCTGTGAAGTGAGATCAAGAGAGCTCACTGGTGAGCAGAGCTCACCTGGATGGGGCGAGGGCCAGGTTACTCTGTGCTAACCTGCACGGAACAACCAGCAGTGGCAAAGCATGTTCACCTGACCAGACGTGGGAAGCTTGAAGCAGGCCCTGGATGGACTTGGGTGGAAACTGAGACTGCAGAGAAGGGGACACAATGGAATGTCCAGTGCACAGACTGGCAGAGCGCTGGTGCCCACGTGGTTGACCTGGTCCTTCCATTTAAGGTCCAGGAAATTGCACTTTGTCCCATGCCCATGCTCAGATGTGTCATAGCTATTTTTTCCATTCTATCCTAGTTCCTGGGCTGCTTTTTTGGAATAAAACTGGTCTGCTTACCTCTGCCAGGGGAGTGGGCTGCTACACTAAAAGGGGAGTGAGCGTTTCTTGGGTTAAAAAAAACCTAAAGAGTTTCTGGAGAAGCTCAAGGGATGTGAGTAGGAGCTGATGACTCCCTGAACTCTCCTTTCTCGGTGATTCTTCATCTGTAAAAATTCTGGGGAGCATCCCAATGTCACCTGCAACCTTATTCATGGGTCTTCCAAATACTTAAAATTGGTGAACAAAAAGCAGCATTGTGCAATTTTAGTGATGCTCAAACAGATATCTTTTTATCAATGTTTGGCCATTTTAAGAAAAAAAAACTGATGGGGTTGATCAGATGATCCAGCAGTTGTTCCAGTTCTTAAATGCCATGGATCTAAAAGAAGGAAAACAGGGGGGAAAAGAGAACATATGTTGATGGTGATTGTAACGTGTTCCCGCCTCATTGGTAGGAAAATCCAGTTACGATGTAAATGTCTAGAGTCACAACTTCTGGGCTGAAGTTTTTCATGATATTAATATAATCTCATCGCATTGTAAGGATCACCAACAGCAAGGTTTCCCTTAAGGTCACTTGTGACCCACAGCAGCATCATGATCTCTTCTGGGTGATGTTCTCTGCAGCCCCCTCCCAGCTTCTCTCCTCTAAGTTGGCAGTTTAACCATGTGGCTGGAATTCAAGCACGAGGGAGGGAAGAAAAGACAAGACAAAATCAATTACTTATTTCAGAGACATAAGAGATCCTTCATAGTTCCACCCAGAAACTGAGGTGAATCAGGAAATGGATGGCGTTTTTCAAATCACATGAATCAGCGCCCCAGAATTCATCATTTCCACCACGCGTTTGGTTGGATTTCTCATTCTTTTACATTAACTGCATGGCTTACCTAACACAGTTTAGGGAAAGCTATGATTTCATTTTTAAAGGAAGAGAACTAAACAGTTTTGTTTTGAAATGATCACCTCCAGTTTTGACTGTGATGTGTAGCAGCTTAATGCCAGAATTTCTTCGGTGAGTAGTTCTAAGGAAAAATCCCAGAAATTGCATTTGGAAAAAGGAAACACCTGTGGATTCTTTTAAATAATTTTTGTTGTAGAGAGCCTACTTCTGTGCTGGGCCTTGGGTGAGTATTTCACTTATGTCACTTTCTTTTTCCTTTAATGTTTACAAGGACCTATGTGACATCAGGTTTGTTTAAGCTCCTGATGAAGAAACTATACCTCAGAAAAGTTCAGGAACTTTCTCCAGGTCACAAGGCAAAGTCATGACTTCAGTTTAGTTCCATTTTGCTTTAAAACTAAGGATGCACCCTAAATTATTATTTGGTTTCTCCCATTCCTTATTTTTATTATTAATGTATTTGTAATTCATTATCACTAAAAATACATATTTTAATAATGCTTTGGTATAGTCTGTAAAGTACCTGTAAAATCGACCCCCCCAAACATACATATAAAGTTAACATAACTTATTGAATTAAATGTTACTAGCCCTCCTGGGTTATGGAGTAGATAGCTACTTCCTTCCCACTGCTTAGCTCTCTATATGCAGAGAATTTTTTTTTTTTTAACGCCTTTAACTGTAGTGTTGAGGGGCAAAGAACAAGGAGTAGTTAAACACATTTGGGTTCTAGTTTCTTTCTCCCTTTGCCCTGGCATCTGGAGGATACAAGGTCAGCATATCCACCCAAGGGTTGCAAAGTCAGGTGTAGGGCAGTGTCCTCCCTCCCCTTCCCACCTCCCCAGGGACAGAGCAGTCGGGCTAGACCTTGGCCAGCCTCCTCCTCCGGGGGGGAGCGCTCCTGGGCCTCTGTGCCACGTAAACAGGAGAATCGGAATGTCGGGAATGGAGCTAGTGCCCCACGTGTCAAGCACAGAAGGAGGCGTGTTAAGCTTTCCATTAAGGCCCCAGGAGCCCGGCAGCTGCCAGGCACCAGGCTGAGCGCTCCCAGCACAACCCAAGGAAGAATGCACCTCCGAGACCCGCCCAGCTACTGACATTTCCTCCGGACGTCTTAAAGGAAATCCGAGTGAGGCCTTGAGTACCCACAGCAGCTCCATCACCAGCGCTACAGAGAGACTGGAGTTCTGAGGCTGGGCTGAGCTTCCATGGAAACCTGCGGAACTACTTTCATTTAATTCTTTTATTAAAAAAAATATTTCTAGAAACTAAAGACAAATCAATGTCAATTTGTTTTCCGATTCTTTTTCTCTTGGATCTGCGTGGCTACAGCGGGAGCCATGACACCTTGCAGCTAGAGATGGGTTCTTTGTCTTGTAGCTGAACTCAAGGGCACAGTCTTGGGCACGCTGGGCCACTCCCACTATCGGGAATCCCAAGACCCGGCCACTGGCCCTGGAGCGGCTGTGTGAATGTGGGCCGTAGAGCTTTCCATTGTCACTGCGGTAAGAGGGTCGTGGTGGGGACGTTCATGAGTTTCCTTACGCAACGGAAACTTGAAAGCCACCCTTTGAGGCCGAGATGGAGAAAAAGGGGCCCAGAGAGACTGTTCCCCACCCCCATCCAGAAGGAAAGGGTCAGGCGCGGCCCTACAGCTTTCCCTACCGAAGTTTTGCAACAGAGTATCAACAAATTTTGCAACAAATTTCAGGAGTCTTGAAAGGTACTCTGCTTTCCAATTAAGAATCTTTTCACCTGAGTACTCGCTCGATAAAGGCGAAAGATTCGGCAAAAGGGCAGCAAGTATCAATAACATTTGCCCCATAATTGGTCGAGATAACTTTGTCCATCTGGCGGCCCCCTCTCTGGCTCAGCGTGGCCACCTGGGGACCCCTGACCTGCCTCCCTGGTTCGCTGCATCTGTTCGTTTCTCTAACTCAACTCTGCTGAAACTGAGCCGATCTAGCCGGGAGGCGCACCCCCAAATCGCTCCTCCAAGAATCCGCAGCAACTCCCTCGGTCTTTAAGAAGTTTCCAGCTCAGAGCGCGCAGGAGGATGTCGCACAGAAAGAACAAAATCACAGAGTCGGAGTCGGGAGGACCCCGCGGCCCCTGCCCCCGCTCTCATCACACGGCCGGATTCAGCCGGGAGACGCGCACGTACCTGGAGCTGAGGCCGGCGGAGTGGACGCGCCACATCTCGGGTCTCCGCCCGCGCTGCCTCCGGCCCTTTATGCCGACCCCCCAACTCTCCCCAGGTCCCCTCCCCCCGCAGCAGCCACGTCGGAGCTGCGGGACCGGGGGCGGAGGAGCTACAGAAAGTCTCTGCAAGGCGGGGGAGAGGGCGTCCCTGAAAGTCCAGGCTCGGGCGCAGTCGCACTGGGCAGGCAGCAGTGGGGCCCCTGGAGTCCAGGGGGACGCCGGGGGAGCGGAGGGGGTCCGGTCCCGGGAAGGGGAGGTGTCAGGGGAGGGGCCCAGGGAGGTCAGAAACGGGGTGGAGCGCTCGGGTTTCAGCCGGGCTGGGAGGAGGAGGAGGAGGAGGAGGCGCGGCGGAGGGGGCGGGGGCCTGGGCGGGGCCTGGGGCGGGGCGAGGCGGCCCCGCGCTCCTGGCCAGTACTCCCCGCGCAGCTCTACTCGCCGGGAAGGCGGCGCCGGCGGCGGCTTCTCTCCCTGCGTCGGCTCCCGCGCGCCGCGCTCCCGCCGCGGGTGGACTCCGCAGCCCCTGGCCGCTCGCGGTCCCTCCCCGGCGGCGGCCCCCACCCTCCACTTCTCTCGGCTGGGGCGGCCCGGCCCTTGTGGCCCATCCGAGGGGCTCTCCTCTCCCACTCGGGCTCCTCTGCGGAGCTGGCTGGAGCACCCAAATTTGCCTCTTCGCCCGACGACCCCGTTGGGCGCGAACCTGCTCAACCCCGGTCCGGCCGTGCGCCCGGGGACGGTGCGCCTGGCGCTCGAGCCGGCGCCCCAGCCCGGAGCGCAGCGAGTTGGGGGTGGTTCTGGGCAAGTGGCGGGGGGCGGCGGCTGCTGCCTCGACTTCCCTCGCCGGGCGCTGAAGAAGCCCCTCAGAGCCGCTCCGGGTCCCCGGCGCTGGATGACTGGCACGAGGAGCGCGCCTCCCACCTGGTGAGCGACCCCCCCGCCCCGTCCCCGCGTGGCCGTAGCCGCAGCCCCGACCGAGCCCCTTTGGGGCCAGGACCCGGGGGAGGCAGTGGTCGGCGGGTGGGTCGAGTCGATCTCGGCCCGGGTCGATCTGCAGGAACTGGGCGGGGGGCAGCCCGGGGGCAGGGTCAGGACTACCGTCAGTGCAGGGGCGCGCACAGTTGAGCTAGTACACGGGCTGGAAGTTTGTGTCTCTGCCTTTGCAGAGGTCTGAGTGTGCAGAGGTAAGGAGCGGAAGCGACCCGGTGGGCGCCCGGGCAGTGGGAGAGAGGGCACCCCTACCCAACACCTCCATAAGGTGCGCACTGGAGGTCTTTGCACGCAGCCGGCGCGTGTCCAGGCTCGCATTGTCGGGAGCTAAAAGCAGGGGTCCCGGTGGCCGACACTTCGCAGTCCGGTAATCGCCGCCCGGGGCAAGGTTTTTCTGGGCGAGTTACTGGGGCTTTGCGGCGCCCGCGAGAACCCGGGAGGCAGTGGGACTTGGGCTCAACTCCACCGAGCGCTTTGGTTAATGATGGAGACTGAGGCTGGCGGTCGCACAGAACGCCGCGGCCAGGGATGTAGGGGCCTGGGGAACCACTTGCTCCATGGGCTGTAGCCAGTCCACTCCGTTTCCGCGGGCATCTCTACGCCGCTCCACGATTTCGCATACCCTGGCTCAGGATTTCGGGGCCGGAGGTAGATCTGGGCGCCGGAGGGAAGACGTGCGATGGAGCCGCCGCCGAGGAGTGATCTCCCCGGGATCGCTCCCCGCGGCGCTCGGTGCCCGGCCTAGCTCAGTCAGATCCCGATTCCCCGGGCTTTGGCGGGAAGCGCGTTCACCTCCTCGCCCTTTCCTCGCTTTGTACCTGGATGCGGATGTTCAGAGTTGGGATTTAACTTTCCTGCGCTTGCGGCGTCCCCGGGATCCCCGGCAGGGGGCGCTGAGAGCGAGCTCAGGAAGAGGGCGAGAGGATGCTAGGAGCCCTCGGTGCTGGGTGAGTGGGTGGAGGTCCGAGTCAGCAGAGCGAGACCAGGCGGATCTTGCAGTGATTTCACAGAGGTGGAGGATGGTGGAGGAGTTGGTCAGTTGACCTGAGGGAGCTGTCAGCCTTGTTAGAAGAAGGGACAGGAAAGGTGGTTTCCAAACTCAAGGCCCTTAAGTAGAAAGACTCCTTTCAGAGACAAACGTATCCTTGTAAACTGTTCCTGTTTGTGCATCTGTCTTCCTCCCTGTGACCGCTGTATTTACTCAGAAAAAAATCGAAATTGAGTGAAGATAAGGTGAGTTATGTTTAATATTGACATTAAGTTCTCAGGTGCACATTAGTTAAAATGCCAGGAGTTACAAATAATTGTCGCATCTTTTTTTTTTTAGTTGAGGTTTATGTTGAATCTCGTATTTAAGCAAAACAATTGTATGTCACAGTTAGCTTATCCAGAAGAGTTCTGTCACGATGGCCACCTTTGGAAACGACAGATATGTTATTAATTATAGAGTTAGTCTTTCCTAAGGAGACACAGAAAGACAAAAACAGACTTTACCAGGGAAGATTTTTAACACCTAATTAGGATTGCTAAATTAATTGCTAGTTAATGCCACTTTCATTATTGAAGAGAGGGTAAACTTTATCATACACTATTTTGAGTGACCAATTCACGCTTTCAGTTCAGGCAGATAATACCTTACCTTGTGTATCATTTAAATAACTATTCCTGTCTATGTCTGCGTTTACTGCAGAGGAAACAGGGATTCTGTACCCCCAAAGATCTTTTGCCATGCTTGTCTTAAATGAAAAAGCAGTCTGAAATGTAACTGCTTGGGCCCCTTGAAGCTTTTTTCTTGAGTTTCTTTCTTGCAGAAATTTTGCCACGAAATAGCAGCTCATCCACAGTGCTGCACAGGTCACTCTCATCATTTGCACACTCATGGAATTGGGGGGGTGATGAACTGGTACCTGCTTTTACATGCTTTTAGCCTTGTATGTACTTCCTTAATAGGGAGAAGGTGGATGATGCTAATCATTTTATGCCTTTTACAAACTACAGTAACTTATTTGGTTGTTTTAATGGCAAACAGCTGTGAGATTCCTGCTGTGAGCAAAGACTTTGGTCTCCTGGGTGGTAAAGCTTGCCTTTGTCCAAAAGAAGTTTCTGAGATGTTCAAAACTTGGTAAAAATAAACCTGTGCTCTTCACTGCTGTCTCCTTTTAAAATGATTTCTTTTCCATGTCTGGATAGAATGAAACATAGAAACATATAGTGCAGTGGCTGTTAAAAGATGTCGGCCAGTGGGGCATGATGAATTACGCATGTTCTAAACTTTTGCTTAAGTTTTAGCGTTTGTAGACCTTCTGAATCCCCATTCACAGCTTTGCAGTGAGAAATCTTGCTTCACTTTAGATTCTTGATCGGAGATGTTAAAAAGCAGCAAACTTTTCTCTGTGTTGTATGCTAATTGCTCAAAATAACAGATGCTGGTTCCTTGGGACTCTCTCATATGCCCCTGATACTAGAGAGAGCTGCTTAGCTGAATCATTACATAATTTTTATTAACTTCGTGATTATTTTTAATGATTCCAAATGTCTGTTTTTGTTGTTATAAAGTCATTGAAATTAAGGCTTTTCTTCTGATATGCATACGGGAAAGTGGCGGAGGGGGGAACAGACCTTCATTAAAGGTCCAGCCAAAGGTCTAAAGGCATTCCATTATGGAAACAAGTGATCAGCAACTCTAGAGTTAACTAAGGTTAGGAACTAATCCCTAACAAGAAATTTGGATCACAGAATCCTCCAGTTTGTGAGACAGAACAAGTTAATTAGTTTATAATATGTCAGAGTCAAGGATTCCGTTTTTGGAGTAGTCTATGCACAGGTGTTTGAGAAAAGTCCCACATCCTGCAGTAAATCCCCCATAATTCTTGATTCTAAAATCACACCATATTTGTATTTAAAAATGCTCCTGACATTGTTGCTACAGGTACGCAGACAAATTGCTTAGAGTATAATTATAACACCAAAGTGACACGTTTTTATGTTTAGAGTTAAATAAAATTTTTTAAAATGTAGCTTTTGCCCTGGAGCAAATTGAGTTGCACTGAAGTGCAAAGTGTGTGCACGGAACCTGGTACATTTCTGCCCACACGTGTCTATTTGCATATTTATATAGAGAAAGCGAACAATTTTCTTAAGTCCTAAGATGAGTACACATAAGCACTTTAAGCTGTTTATACTATCTTTGTGTACTGTTGTTGATAAAGTAGACATTTTCACATATGTCTCTGGCAACCTTTTAAAATTGAGATGCAGAAGTTTTGTTGAAAATTACTGGCTTTTATCACTCTGCTTGCTGCCTTGTAGAAACGATCAGCTGTAGATAGGGGGCAATCTGCTGTCTCTAATTCCTGCACAAATTGGTGACATATTAAAGATAAATTCAACAGGTGAGGAGTAGCTAGTTCATTGGGAAGCAGTTCGAAGAAGGAGCTTTTGTTGTGCTTGCTAAAGATATCACTGATTTCTTTGATGAATTTATCAGGTACTGGGTATCTTAGATATATATAGAATCAATTTCTAACGACAAGAAAAGAGGAACAAAATTAAAGTAAGCTGGAATATACATAGACAAACTTGTTTTGATTCAGAATTTATGCCAAACAGAACAAAGCAAACGAAAACTTGATCCAAGAGAAGGTCCAGTATAACAAGTAACTTATTATAATGTACTGGTATTGACACAATTAAGCTTTGCCATCTAAAGGTTCTAGAGCTAGGGAAACTTGGCTCTGAATTTCACAGAGTATTCTGAAGCAACTTCAAAGACAAGTTATATAGTTCCCTGGGGTGTGACATTTAAAATAGGATGAACCCAATGGTGGGCTCAAGAAAACAGAAAATTTTCTCAAAGGAATTGCTGTTGTCTTTTTTTCTTTACCTTCTTTTATTGTCCAAGATTAATGGTTGTTTGACAAGAGCAAAGTCGAGCACTTTGCTTCTCTTTCCTAAGTTTTAAAATATATTAGGTTAGTACTGTTGCATTTGGAAAAAAGTAAATCATTCCATTCTTTACTCTTTTTTCCTACATGTACTAGAATTGGCTTCTTGATTAATATTGAAAACCACTGTATTTTAAAAGAGAATAAAGTTTTAGAGGGTGAATTTCTTTTATTTCTGGAGGGCCATGGACTCACTAATCTTTATCTTCCTATCTGTCATTCATTACTTGTCACCATCTCTCTGGGGAATCAGCTACACTAGGATTCACGTAGAATGACGAGGAGGTACACATTGGAACAATTTTATTTTATGTTGCATTTTTATGTCCATTTGAGAGTAGATTACATTACTGCAATAGGTAATTCAATTACAGATATGTATGATAAATAACCAGGAGACTGATGCTATCAGAAGGCAACTCTACTGGAGAAATAATACTGTATTTGCTGAGATGTGAAATTAAATAAGTTCTAGGAAAGTGACCGTCAGGATTGAGCAAGGACAAATTGTTCACAGGAAATAGAGCCTCTTTCAATCAGTTCACATTCACCCAACACTTGGCAACGATATATGATATGCCTATGCAAAGAAAAACAGAGTCAGAAAAAATAAAAAGCAGTAAGAAAAATTCTGCTAAGCCATTTCCTGTGAGTTGTCTGCAGAAACATAAGATGGTTAGTGCCTGCTGTAACTTCCCGGAAGAGATCCGTTTCTCACCAGCTGACCCCAATACAATTCCATACAAAGAACTTCCCTTTCTGTAAAAGAAACTGGAGATGTGACACATCTTGGGGAGGGCTTACAAACCTGTGCTCAGTCAGCCACCAAGGATGCAGCTGCCCCACGGCCAGGACTACTCAAGCACTCAGTGCCAGGCCAGCATCCCCGACAGAGGCCAGGGGCATTTATGGCTGGACATCCTGCAGCCAAATGGGCTTTAGCATCACACCCTGCTTCTGTGATTCCTTTTACAGGGCTGAGATTTAGATCTGCTGTAAAACTTTACCGATTGTAAAGCTGAGAACATTGTGTGTAGCTGGTAGCATAAAGCAAAAATAATTGCTCTGGATGTCAACCGTCCTTTCTTTGTTCAGCAGACGTTGCTCTTAAGCCATGGCTCATGCCAGTCGAGGTACATGTGGGAACTGAGTAAGAATTTGCTTCTGAGACGCCTGTCAATTCCTGCCTGTTCTAGCTGTGCACTTGACTTTGGGAAAGTTAGTGCTAGGAAAGCTGGGTAGAATAAATTACCAGAAGCCCGGGCTTTAATAGAGTACTTGCCTAATTGGGCAGGGCAGTTGGGAGAGGCCTTGGCCTCCAGTGAAGCACTTGATGGCCAGGGAGAGGTCCCCACGGGACAGGCCCGCCTACTGTGCTGGAGCTATGTCAGCGGTGGTTGGACAGGTTGCAGGCCAGCTGGAGAGGGGTGGTGATGGCAGCAGCAGTTCACAGTGGCGTAACTGTCCCCGTGTGACTGAGGGGTGTCAGATAGAGGTCCTGGGAGGGCTCTGCACAGAGGATGCGGGCAGAGCATGTGGATGGACTTGGAGACGGCCAGGCAGCAGTGGTGGGTCAGGATGCCAGGCCTGCATCGCCCCTGGGGGCCCCCACCTTAGAAGCAGGTCCTCCAGAAGATAGAAGGGGAGGAGTAGCCAGGAAGTGGGGTAGGACTTCCCTACAAGAGTGATGAGGATGTTGGGTTGCTCCAACCCAACTTGCTGTATTGGCTTTTTTTTTTTTTTTTTTTTTTTTTTTTTGTGGTATGCGGGTCTCTCACTGTTGTGGCCTCTCCCATTGCTAAGCACAGGCTCCGGACGCGCAGGCTCAGCGGCCATGGCTCATGGGCCCAGCTGCTCCGCGGCATGTGGGATCTTCCCGGATTGGGGCATGAACCCGTGTCCCCTGCATTGGCAGGCGGACTCCCAACCACTGCGCCAGCAGGGAAGCCCCATGCTCTATTTCTTAAAGACTTTCACCAACAGAGAATGGAAGCTTAGCAGCCACATGAGACTGCCACTGGTGAGTCTTCCATGTCTAAAACAGCGCCTGGCACACAGGCTGCCCTGGGTTCATACGTGTGGTGAATGAATGAATCAGTAGATGCCTTTATGTGGTATATAAATAGTACAGACTGCGATATAGTGTCCTGGATAAAGGCTGTGACCTTACTAAGACTTTGGGGGCCAACCGTGGAAGCTGAACACTATTTAGGTGGAGAAAAGTGTTTCAAATACCCCCAAACTGATTTATTTGCAGAGTCTTGAAATAAAGATGTCTTTGTGAGTCAAGGACTGTGCACTTCACGTATCCTAATACAGGGCTATTTGCACCGTTGTAAATGCTTGTTCCGTCAATTGATGACCTTGCTGGACTTGGAGATTAGCATAAAACACTTTATGTGTATTCAAATAGTTTATTAAACATAAAAAAGTGAAATTCAGGGATGTTGTTTACTTATTGAGACCAGCTCCCCTCCCCTCGCCCACCCATAGGCACAAAAATTCCAGGGAATGTATTGTATCCTCATGATGTATTTTCACACATTACAGAGACTTTTAGAAATTCTAGAATATTTTAGAACTAGGGAAGCCTTTCTTATTTTATTTCTGCGATGAGGCCCATAAGCCTTGTCACTTAGTTGGATTTATAGATTTAATAAGCTGAAACAGATGAGTGGATAAATAAAATGTGGTCTAGCAGCAATACAATGGACTACTATTCAGCAATCAGATGAATGAACTCTTGATAGAAGCTGCAGTAAGCGTGAACTTGGAAACATTATGCTTAGTGAAAGAAGCCAGTCACAAAAGACTGCATGTCGTATGATTCCATTTATAGGAAATGTCTAGAAAAGGTAAACCTGTGAAGGCGGAAGGCAGATTCGCAGTGGCCTGAGGCTGGGGCTGCAGGTTGGAAGGCACTGCAAATGGGCAGGTGGGACTTTTCAGGGCAATGGAAATGTTCTAAAACTGCATTGTGGGGATAGTCACACAGCTCTGTATGTTTACTAAGAATCATCGAATTGTACACTTACAGTGTGTGAATGTTGTATCATGTAACCTATACCTCAGTAAAGTTGTTTACAAAAAAAAGAAATCTGGGACATAATCTCTAAAGTTAGAGTACGTGAAACCCCATGACCTAAACAAATCCTGCTGTGTTTCCTGGGAATTGTGTCTGTGTTTCCAGGGTTTTCACAAAGCCTAGTGCCTTGGCCACCAGATGCCAGGACAAACAGCCTCTCTTTGATCCCACGGCACTTCCTGGGAAGTGTATCAGAGCTGTGATCTCTGTCATGAAAACAAGCAAACCCAGGTTGTTTCCAGATGAGACCACGGAACCGAATCAAATCCATTAAACTCATCGGCCCACCTGGCTACTCCATGTTTGCTACACCCCGATTCCCAGTCGTTTGTTAGAGGATACTTCTCTTCTGCCAGTTTTATTGGTACATGGACATCGCTCCAGGAGTGGGGGTGGAAATCTTTGAAAACATAGTCTCCTGATCTCATTAGAGCTGCAGGGTCTGGGACTCCCAGAGCATGGCTCTGCTCGCCAAGGGATGCTGGTTTCCTGGGATGGACCAAAGTGCACGACGCCTGCTTCTGTACCCTTGTTCACTTAGCAGAGCTTTTGCTTCCCCTGGTGAGGTTACTTCTAACAGCCAGAGCCAATGGCGCAATGCATAGTTTTGAATGCCCAGAGCCTGAATGGTTGAAGTGGAGAGCGCCTTTTTTTTCCCCCATTAGAAGAAGAGCCATAGGATCACTTATGGCTCTTTCCATTTTTCTTTGACATGTTTTTGCAGTTTAAAGCACAAGCTGAGGTTAGGTTATGGGTAGAGATACATGTGAATTGCCTCTAATTTCACTCTCTTGCCCTTCCCTCCTCTGTTTCAACTCCCTTCCCCATGCGAAAGGGACTTGCCAGGCTTTGTCCAGGCAGTGGCATCTCCAGTGCCTGCCTCTTTGCTCTGGGGATTCAGAGCTGCTGCTGGATGCTGTGATATCGTAGGTGTCATCGACGGACATGTTCTTTGGCTCAGTCTTGTCCCTGGGCTGCTTCATGTTGGCTCCTATAAGTCAGTCCTCATCTAGGTCAGTTACAAGTATGACGGGAATGCGGTGGCAATTTAATTTCATCCCAGCATTTGTTTCACATCTGATGGTGCTCTCAGGCTGGGAGAAGCATGCATCGGCTTATCAGGTGAGAGAAGCACTTGTGAGAAGGCAGTGGGAACCTCTCCGTCCCTCAGCCTCCAGTCCTGATGGAAGAGATCGGAAGCCTTGGAGCTATGCTTCTCAAGGCCCTTCCTCTTCTCCACCTTGAACTCTCACGTCCCTGGCCCCTGGTCACAAAGCTGGTGCCAGGAAGGTGAGGATACCTGAACCCAGATGCTTCAGTTGACAATATTTCCCACTCCACCTGTCTATCCCCACTTTCCTTACAATGCACATCTGAAACCAGTGTAAATGCCCCTCGTGAATGGAAATTGTGCCGTAGTCGGGGGTGGGGCTGGGTGAGGGTGGATATGGGAGGTCCTGGAGCTCTGCACCTCCGGGCAGGGCACATTGGCTGTCAAGGCTTCCCAAGCAGAGTCCTAAGTCAGGCCTGGAGCCAGATTTACTCCCTGTGTGCCAGCAGTGATGGAATTCCTAGCTTCTATTGCCAGCTTGTGAAAGAAAATCATTCAGGAAACTGCAAGCTGGTGAGTAAGAATTGCAAAGATTCATTCACTTGAAAGCTGACGCCTGAAACTTTTAAGTTCGAACAAATTCTCCAGGCCCACCTGCTGGGTTTCCATCTCCTTGTGGTTTATCTTGGTGCAGAGGAAAGTCCGTGGTGGTAAAGGGCTCACGGTGGGGATCTTGGCGGACACCCCCCAGAGATGGTACTGGCAGAAGGGCCTTCTGGATGTCCCACACCTCACTCATCCCTGACCCAGGAATCTGTGCAGTAAGGTCCACTTCTTTTGAACTCCGTGGAGTAAATACCAGTGCTTGGACGTTAGTTGCTAAAGCTGTAAACCCCAGTTAGACCGTAGAGGGGAATAGTCAAGTCTTCATAGTGGTTAGACACCTTGTCAATTCAAATACGTTGAAGACACTTTTAAGAAGAGTGTCTGTCAATGAATTAATTGTTTATTGAGGGAGGCTCAAGGAAATCAATGCTTTGAACTTGGACCATGGCTAGAGGAGAGACTGACTTGCCCAACATGGGGAAGAGAATACAGAGAGTAACATACCTTATGTTTTTGATTAGGAAGAATAGTGCTTCCAAGGCCTACGTAGTATTTAAAAGGGACTTTTTTTTTTCTCATATAATGAAAATAATAACAGAAGATCAAACACTTTAGATTCAAACCCACTTTAGAAGTATATTTGATTTATTTGTTTGGGTTTGTGAATGGGAGTAGTACTAGCTTTGGAGTGAGTTTGGGAAATAGATAAACATTCTTCATTTAATCTTTGGGACCCTGAGTTCCTTGATAATCTTTCAGAGAAATCTCAGTTTTTCTTCTGGTGGCCGATTACTTTGCTCTTTTCTGTCAAGAGGGAAAAGAATATCATGGCCTCTTACCTAGTAAGTATGGATTAGAGGAGAAACTCAGTCAGGTGCAGATCTTGTTTCATACTTCTCCAGAGTGTCACCCATATCTTTGTCCTCTATCAGAACGCCCAGCTCCATTGGTGCATTGGTTTGGGGTCAACATGAAGAAGGGACACAGAAAGGAAAAGAGTGCCCTGAATGCTGGAAATCCTTCTGCGCTCCAGAGAATGTTGGTTCCATTTAGTCTTTTTCTTTCCTTTTAATAAATTCTATACTGACTTTTTCTGTCCTCCTCTCGCAACCCAGACAGTGATCCTTTTTTTGCAAAAGCAATCACAGCTCTGATCCTTCCTGTCATCAGCGAGCTTGTGATCTGCAGAAGAGCCACGAAGCACCATGTCACACATTTGCGTGGGAGCACAGCCCCAGTGGACTGGGACACTGGCCAACTTGCCCCTTGGAGTGGGCGCCATGGAGGTGTGACCCACAAAGCGAGGCTACGAGTTCACCCCTGGGTGATCTGTAATGTGGAGTCTCTTTCATTTCTGGTGGTAGTGCGTGAACTTTGATGCAGGTTTTGGGTTTGCCGCTAAGTGCCTTTCAATGGGCTTTTAATTTTTCATTTTTAAATTAAAAGTGTATGTGTGCCAGAAGAACTGGCTTCGGGGCCCAGATTTCCTGCCTGGAGGTTGTTGGAGATGGGGCGAAGTGGGAAGAATAAAAATCGTGATTGGAGGTTTGGCAAAAATCATCATTAAGAGGCCCGGGCAAAGGGCACAATTAGTGCACGGCTCAGATCGGAGACGGAGGTGGGAGACCTGCAGGGCCAAGTGCCCCTTGTGGGTTCTTCTTTAATTGCACTGTTGAGTGAACACCCAGTTTAATTAAGCCTGCGGGGGTAGCCTTACGATAACAAGTCAAAAGCATGTTAGGGAAGGCTGCTTGCTTGAAAGGGTATGGGAACCCCTCGTGTTTATCACTGTTACTCTTAAGGTCAGTGCTACCCTGTCTTTTTATTTTATTTAAAAATTTTTAAATTTTATATTGGAGTATAGTTGATTAACAATGTGGTGTTAGTTTCAGGTGGACAGCAAAGTGATTCAGTTATACATATACATGTATTTATTCTTTTTCAAATTATTTTCTCATTTAGGTTATTAGAGAATATTGAGCAGGGTTCCCTGTGCTATGCAGTGGGTCCTTGTTGGTTACCCATTTTAAAGATAGTAGTGTGTACACGTTAATCCCAAACTCCGAATTCATCCCTCCCTGCCTCCCACCCACTTTTCCACTTTGGTAACCATAAATTTGTTTCCTAAGTTGGTGAGTCTGTTTCTGTTCTGTAAATAAGTTCATTTGTATCATTTTTTTTTTTAGATTCTGCATATAAGTGATATCATATGATATTTGGCTTTCTCTGTCTGACTTACTTCACTTAGTATGAAAATCTCCAGGTCCATCCATGTTGCTGCAGATGGCATTATTTCATCCTTTTTAATGGCTGAGTAATATTCTATTTTTTTGTTTTGTTTGTTACAAGGTATTTATTTATTTATTATAAATTTTTGAATTTTATTTTCTTTATTTTTTTATACAGCAGGTTCTCATTAGTTATCCATTTTATACACATCAGTGTATACATGTCCCAATTCATCACACCACCACCACCACCCCGCTGCCGTTTTCCCCCCTTGGTGTCCATACGTTTATTCTCTACATCTGTGTCTCTATTTCTGCCCTGCAAACGGATTCATCTGTACCATTTTTCTAGGTTCCACATATATGCGTTAATATACAATATTTATTTTTCTCTTTCTGTCTTACTTCACTCTGTATGACAGTCTCTAGATCCATCCATGTCTCAACAAATGACCCAGTTTTGTTCCGTTTTATGGCTGAGTAATATTCCATTGTATATATGTAACACATCTTCTTTATCCATTTGTCTGTTGATGGGCATTTGGGTTGCTTCCATGACCTGGCTGTTGTAAATAGTGCTGCAGTGAACATTGGGGTGCATGTGTCTTTTGGAATTATGGTTTTCTCTGGGTATATGCCCAGTAGTGGGATTACTGGATCATATGGTAATTCTATTTTTAGTTTTTTAAGGAACCTTTGTACTGTTCTCCATAGTGGCTGTATCCATTTACATTCCCACCAACAGTGCCAGAGGGTTCCTTTTCTCCACACCCTCTCCAGCATTTGTTGTTTGTAGGTTTTCTGATGATGCCCATTCTAACTGGTGTCAGGTGATACCTCATTGTAGTTTTGATTTGCATTTCTCTAATAATTAGTGATGTTGAGCAGCTTTTCATGTGCTTCTTGGCAATCTGTATGTCTTCTTTGGAGAAATGTCTATTTAGCGCTTCTGTCCATTTTTCGATTCAGTTGTTTGTGTTTTTAATATTGAGCTACATGAGCTGTTTATATATTTTGGATATTAATCCTTTGTCCATTGATTCATTTGCAAATATTTTCTCCCATTCTGAGGGTTGTCTTTTCGTCTTGTTTATGGTTTCCTTTGCTGTGCACAAGTTTTTAAGTTTCATTAGGTCCCATTTGTTTATTTTTGCTTTTATTTCTGTTACTCTAGGAGGTGGATCAAAAAAGATCTTGCTGCGATTTATGTCATAGAGTGTTCTTCCTATGTTTTCCTCTAAGAGTTTTATAGTGTCTGATCCTACATTTAGGTCTCTAACCCATTTTGAGTTTATTTTTGTGTATGGTGTTAGGGAGTGTTCTAATTTCATTCTTTTACATGTAGCTGTCCAATTTTCCCAGCACCACTTATTGAAGAGGCTGTCTTTTCTCCATTGTATATCCTTGCCTCCTTTGTCATAGATTAGTTGACCATAGGTGCGTGGGTTTATCTTTGGGCTTTCTATCTTGTTCCATTGATCTTTATTTCTGTTTTTGTGCCAGTACCATATTGTCTTGATTACTATAGTAATCTTTGTAGTATACTATACTTTGTAGTATACTTTATAGTATAGTCTGAAGTCAGGGAATCTGGTTCCTCCAGCTCTGTTTATTTCCCTCAAGACTGCTTTGGCTATTCAGGGTCTTTTGTGTCTCCATACATATTTTAAGATTTTTTTGTTCTAGTTCTGTAAAAAATGCCATTGGTAATTTGATAGGGATTTCATTGAATCTGTAGATTGCTTTGGGTAGTAGAGTCATTTTCACAATATTGATTCTTCCAATCCAAGAACATGGTATATCTCTCCATCTGTTTGTATCATCTTTACTTTCTTTAATCAGTGTCTTATAGTTTTCTGCATACATGTCTTTTGTCTTCCTAGGTAGATTTATTCTTAGGTATTTTATTCTTTTTGTTGCAATGGTAAATGGGAGTATTTCCTTAATTTCTCTTCCAGATTTTTCATCATTAGTATATAGGAATGCAAGAGATTTCTGTGCATTAATTTTGTATCCTGCAAATTTACCACATTCATTGTTTAACTCTAGAAGTTTTCTGGTGGCATCTTTAGGATTCTCTATGTATAGTATCATGTCATCTGCAAACAGTGACAGTTTTGCTTCTTCTTTTCTGATTTGTATTCCTTTTATTTCGTTTTCTTCTCTGGTTGCCGTGGGTAGGACTTCCAAAACTATGTTGAATAATAGTAGTGAAAGTGGACCTCCTTGTTTTGTTCCTGATCTTAGAGGAAATGGTTTCAGTTTTTCACCATTGAGACTGATGTTTGATGTGGGTTTGTCGTACATGGCCTTTATCATGTTGAGGTAAGTTCCCTCTATGCCCACTTTCTGGAGGGTTTTTTTTTTTTTATCATAAATGGGTGTTGAATTTTGTCAAAAGCTTTTTCTGCATCTATTGAGATAATCATATGGTTTTTCTCCTTCAATTTGTTAATATGGTTTATCACATTGATTGATTTGCGTATATTGAAAAATCCTTGCATTCCTGGGATAAACCCTACTTCATCATGGTCTATGATCCTTTTAATGTGCTGTTGGATTCTGTTTGCTAGTATTTTGTTGAGGATTTCAGCATCTATATTCATCAGTGATATTGGTCTGTAATTTTCTTTTTTTTTGTAGTATCTTTGTCTGATTTTAGTATCAGGGTGATGGTAGCCTCATAGAATGAGTTTGAGTATGTTCCTTCCTCTGCAATTTTTTGGAAGAGTTTGAGAAGGATGGGTATTAGCTCTTCTCTACATATTTGATAGAATTCACCTGTGAAGCCATCTGGTCCTGGACTTTCGTTTGTTAGAAGATTTTCAAATACAGTCTCAATTTCATTACTTGTGATTGGTCTGTTCATATTTTCTATTTCTTCCTGGCTCAGTCTTGGAAGGTTATACCTTTCTAATAATTTGTGGTCAGAAAAGATGCTTGATATGATTTCAGTTTTCTTAAATTTACTAAGGCTTGATTTGTGACCCAAGATGTGATCTATCCTGGAGAACGTTCCATGCACACTTGAGAAGAAAGTGTAATCTGCTGTTTTTGGATGGAATGTCCTATAAATGTCAATCAAATCTATCTGGTCTATTGTGTCATTTAAAGCTTGTGTTTCCTTATTAATTTTTTGTTTCGATGATCTGTCCGTTGGTGTAAGTGAGGTGTTCAAGTCCCCCAGTATTATTGTGTTACTGTCGATTTCCTCTTTTATGGCTGTTAGCAGTTGCCCTATGTATTGAGGTGCTCCTATGTTGGATGTATATATATTTATAATTGTTATATCTTCTTCTTGGATTGATCCCTTGATCATTTTGTAGTGCCCTTCCTTGTCTCTTGTAACATTCTTTATTTTAAAGTCCATTTTATCTGATATGAGTATTGCTACTCCAGCTTTCTTTTGATTTCCCTTTGCATGGAATATCTTTTTCCATCCCCTCACTTTCAGTCTGTATGTGTCCCTAGGTCTGAAGTGGGTCTCTTGTAGACAGCATATATATGGGTCTTGTTTTGTATCCATTCAGCAAGCCTGTGTCTTTTGGTTGTAACATTTAATCCATTCACATTTAAGGTAATTATCACTATATATGTTCCTATTACCATATTCTTAATTGTTTTGGGTTTGTTTTTGTAGGTCCTTTTCTTCTCTTGTGTTTCCCAGTTAGAGAAGTTCCTTTAGCGCTTGTTGTAAAGCTGGTTTGGTGGTGCTGAATTCTCTTAGCTTTTGCTTGTCTGTCAGGGTTTTAATTTCTCAATCGAATCTGAATGAGTTCCTTGCCAGGTAGAGTAATCTTTGTTGTAGTTTCTTCCCTTTCATCACTTTAAGTATGTCATGCCACTCCCTTCTGGCTTGTAGAGTTTCTGCTGAGAAATCAGTTGTTAACCTTATGCGAGTTCCCTTGTATGTTATTTGTCGTTTTTCCCTTGCTGCTTTCAATAATTTTTCTTTGTCTTTAATTTTTGCCAATTTGATTACTGTGAGTCTCGGCATGTTTCTCCTTGGGTTTATCCCATATGGGACTCTCTGTGCTTCCTGGACTTGGGTGGCTATTTCCTTTCCCATGTTAGGGAAGTTTTTGACTATAATCTCTTCAAATATTTTCTTGGGTGCTTTCTCTCTCTCTTCTCCTTCTGGGACCCCTATAATGTGAATGTTGTTGCATTTAATGTTGTCCCAGACGTCTCTTAGGCTGTCTTCATTTACTTTCATTCTTTTTTCTTTATTCTGTTCTGCAGCAGTGAATTCCACCATTTTGTCTTCCAGGTCACTTATTTGTTCTTCTGACTCAGTTATTCTGCTATTGATTCCTTCTAGTGTAGTTTTCATTTCAGTTATTGAATGTTCATCTCTGTTTGTTCTTCACTCCTTCTAGGTCTTTGTTAAATATTTCTTGCATCTTCTCGATCTTTGCCTCCATTCTTTTTCCAAGGTCCTGGATCATCTTCACTATCATTATTCTGAATTCTTTTTCTGGAAGGTTGCCTATCTCCACTTCATTTAGCTGTTTTTCTGGGGTTTTATCTTGTTCCTTCATCTGGTACATAGCCCTCTGCCTGTTCATCTTTTCTATCTTTCTGTGAATGTGGTTTTTGTTCCATAGGCTGCAGGACATAGTTCTTACTTCTGCTGTCTGCCCACTGGTGAATGAGGCTATCTAAGAGGCTTGTGCAAGTGTCCTGATGGGAGGGACTGGTGGTGGGTAGAGCTGGCTGTTGCTCTGGTGGGCAGAGCTCAGTAAAACTTTTGTCTGCTTGACTGCTAATGGGTGGGGCTGGGTTACCTCCCTGTTGGTTGTTTGACCTGAGGCGACCCAACACTGGAGCGTACCCGGGCTCTTTGGTGGGGCTAATGGCGGACTCTGGAAGGGCTCATGCCAAGGAGTACTCCCCAGAACTTCTGCTGCAAGTGTCCTTGTCCCCACGGTGAGCCACAGCCACCCCCTCGCCTCTGCAGGAGACCCTCCAACAGTAGCAGGTAGGTCTGGTTCAGTCTCCCCTGGGGTCACTGCTCCTTCCCCTGGGTCCCGATGCACACACTACTTTTTGTATGTGCCCTCCAAGAGTGGAGTCTCTGTTTCCCCCAGTCCTGTCGAAGTCCTGCAATCAAATCCCGCTAACCTTCAAAGTCTGATTCTCTAGGAATTCCTCTTCCTGTTGCCGGACCCCCAGTTTGCGAAGCCTGACGGGGGCTCAGAACCTTCACTCCAGTTGGTGGACTTCTGTGGTATAATTGTTCTCCAGTTTGTGAGTCACCCAGCCAGCAGTTATGGGATTAGATTTTATTGTGATAGTGCCCCTCCTACCATCTCATTGTGGCTTCTCCTTTGTCTTTGGATGTGGGGTATCTTTTTTGGTGAGTTCCAGTGTCTCCCTGTCGATGACTGTTCAGCAGTTAGTTGTGATTCTGGTGCTCTCGCCAGAGGGAGTGAGCACACGTTCTTCTACTCTGCCACCTTGAACCAATCTCAGTCATATTCTATTGTATATATGTACCTGTCTTTTTACACCTAGCTGTTGGGATGGACCTTGATGTCTGCCAATTAGCCAGTTTGCCTGCTAATGGCCGTGTGAACCAAATATGTTACAGTTTATGTGAGATTTTTTAAAAACCCCTGGTGAAGGAGACCATCACTGCCAGCCAGATCCATCCCTGTGTCTTTCCTCTATGTGGGAAGAACACAATTTGTATTATAAATGTATTTCTATCAAAGAGTTTGGCATTAGACATTTAAGAATTTGTTGAAAGCTAAAGGAATTCATATAAAGACATAATTAGAGGTACATTTGAAACTTGTAAGATATACATGTTTGAAATGCTTGGCTTTTCTGAGCAATTGGGAGGTTGTTAGCTGTTTCCTTTTCCTACATTAGCTTCCAGATGATTAATGGGATTTATTTAATTAAATGTTCACATTTAAGTGAAGTGGAGGCCCAGGGAGTGTTCTGAAAATAGTATCAATTGTTTTCTATTGATCTACAATATGCACTATGGCTTGCTTATACTTAGAGAAAAGACATTCAATTTTATATTAATAATCTTTTTAAAATTATTTAACTGTTAGCTCTAAAGTGAAAAATCTGTTTAAAAAAGTCTTATGAGCACCCTGAAAATTTCCCTCTCATGAAATGCTACTCCTTTACTGCATTCCTCAGGAGGAAGCCAGTTTTGAGATGAGAAGCACGTTTCTGTGGCTGCCACAGTAAGTTGAAATGTTCCGAGGGGTAGCTGGGCTATTTTTAATGAGTTCCAATGTATCCTGTGGTGGCTGATTTCCAATGATACAAAATTAGTCATGGGATCTTGGCCACCACAGTGTCTGGGGTTCAGATGATCAGCGTGCTCCATGTCTTTAAACTGTCAACCTAAATCTACCGCTAGCATTGATTGCTTTGGTCAAACAATATATCATTCTTTGGAGAAAACAAAAGGATAACCTCTCATTGTGAGCTAAGAGGTCAGGAGCTATGGAATTATGTGCTAGGTAAAGTGGGTGCTGACCAAAATGGGGAACACTTTCAGACTTTTGGAAGGTGACAGTCTCTTGGTGATGAGAACGGTTAAATACCTAACAGGGACATTTTAATTTTATTGGTAGGGTCATAAAAAAGGACAGCTGAGATTTTTTTTTCCTCTTCTGTTTTGTTTACGTGAAAAGAAGGTCAAAGGAGAAGGTTGACGGGACCCCTAGGGCAGGAAAGTCTTGATGATCACAGGGGTCTTTCATCTGTAGAAAAAGGAAAGATACAGTTACCCTCCTGAAAAGATCTCTTCTTACACATGTTGCCCCCCAATCATTCTAGAGACAAATGACCGATTCACTTTGGAAGAATTAAGTTTACATTTCCCTATGTGTAGAGAAACACTTCCTTATTAAATATATTCGCAGCATACAATTATCCTTTGCTGTGTTCATTGATGACTGTTTTTCCCGAAGATTTTTTGTTTGGTTGTAAAGTAATCTATAGTTGATAGAGGATGGGCTAATTTTTAATAGCTTTATTCTGACCAACCCTTTCTGTTGTCTTAATTTAAATTGACATGGCAGCCGGGGAGGTGGATTTGATTCGAAGGAAGGGAAATGCACTTGATTGAAGCATAATGTCTCATTTGTTGACTGTTGACTGCCTTCTAATTGATATAACCATTCCATAGAATTGCAGAATATGGGGGACACTGTTGAGGCTGTCCACTGCATCTCTTTGTCTACTAACATGAGTGTTGCCTTATGATGTGGGCCATCAGTTTATACTGTAGTCCAGCTCCAGAGGAGCACCAGGTGAAAGATGACATTTGGTCATCCAAGAAATGTTTACCAGAAACTTTCTCTGTGACAGATCCCAGGCACTGCTCTGGGAATACAGAGTGTGTAGAGGACAGAGATGGTCTCTTTTCTCTTGGTGACGATTTTCCAGGTGGATGTTCCTTGTCGTGGCATGGATGCCATTTTTCTCCGGTGTTCCTCAAGAACCTGAATGATGCTTCAGACACCAGCAAACTTTGAAGATTGCCTAGAACCTCGAGCCAGCATGAGGCGACAGCAGGCGGAAGACTGGGGCATGGGAACATTTGGAATACCACTCTTGTCTCCACGCTCTGGCAGAGCTTCCTTCCTTGCTGGGACTAAAGGGAGCTAAGGAGGTTGGGAAGATGCCCCACTGGCATGGACACACGGTTGGTACTTGGTCCAGGGCTTTGGGGAGGACCCTCCACTCTGGGTGCACAGCTGCACCCATTCAGAGCACGTGTAGCCAGGATACGTGCCTTCAGATATGGTTCTCTGTGAGCATAGAGGACCTGGAACCCAGAAATGGCTTCAAGATGGCTAAGGGAAAGATGGAACTGTTCACAGCCTTCCCTTCAGGACCTTAGAGAAGTTTGCAGGCATCTCTGTGGGGTGGCTCAGAGTCCTTCCTCACCAGGGCTGGATGCTGAGACCTCTGTATGATTAGCTCACTGTATGATTTGGAGAAAGGTGTTTATGTCACTGGTTCCAAACGTGAGATGGGTTTCTTGGTGTGTTTTAGGAGACAGAAATCACGTAATCCCCCTTCATTGCAGAACTGTCATTTCCAGTGTCTGATGCACTTTGCAGTCAGGATAAAGAAGGGATACTGACCTTCCCCGAAATTGAAGAGCCTCAGGATGTGAAGAGGGGGATTGGCGCTGGAGCAAAGTCAGATAACTAAGCTGCTTAAGACCCACTCCTGGCCAGCCTTCCACAGGGATGCCCGCACACTCCGCCTGCCTCTCTCACGCTGATTTCGAGCCCCTTAGCGTAGCGTCCAGGTTTATGTGAACGCTCCTTTGTAGAGGGATTTCAGCTTGTTGGTCAAGATCCCTAGTTACACCGTGTGCTGCTGGACAGGGTTATTTCTCTCTTCCGGAAGTCTTCCTCCGTGTACCCCAAATGCTCCCTTTCTCTGACTTGAGCCATCGTCAGTGGGTTCCATGAGGACAGAATGCCAGTGACTGTTTAAATCACTCAGGTTGTGTGCCGGTGGGGTCCATCCATCATTTCTCATTGCAGAGATGTTTGTGAGCCAGAAGAATTAACTCACTTCTGTTCTATTTTCTTCCCTTTGTCTTTTATATAAGCCTGAAAGAGAAGCACTTCGTTTGGGGATGAATGTTAGCAAATATCTTGGAAATAAAGGGCCTATTTTAAAGGAGCCCCCTTTTTTTTCCAGGACATTGTTTGAGACTTGAAGAGTTTATTGATGATGTGGGTTTTTTCCTTTTGGATGTTTAATTTGGATAAAGGTGTTGATGTTATAATTATCCATCAAGTTGTATGCGTCTGTGAAAGCCTCGAAATGTAAACAAAAATGTGGCTGTTAGTTTAAAAGGAAATATCTGAACTCTCATCCTGTTACCTGCAGGCCTAAGTGAACATAACTTTTTTTAAAACACATGATCTGTCTCTTCATGGGATAACCCAACACAGCAAAGAATTGCCGACAGACTTTTTTTTTTAACATCTTTATTGGAGTATAATTGCTTTACAATGGTGTGTTAGTTTCTGCTTTATAATAAAGTGAGTCAGCTATACGTATACATATATCCCCAATATCTCCTCCCTCTTGCGTCTCCCTCCCACCCTCCCTATCCCACCCCTCTAGGTGGACACAAAGCACCTAGCTGATCTCCCTGTGCTATGCAACTGCTTCCCACTAGCCATTTAGTTTACATTTGGTAGTGTATATATGTCCATGCCACTCTCTCACTTTGTCCCACCTTACCCTTCCTCCGCCCCATATCCTCAAGTCTATTTTCTACGTCTGCGTCTTTATTCCTGTGCTGCCCCTAGGTTCTTCAGAACCATTTTTTTTTATATTCCATATATATGTGTTAGCATGAGGTATTTGTTTTTCTCTTTCTGACTTACTTCACTCTGTATGACAGACTCTAGGTCCATCCACCTCACTACAAATAACTCAATTTAGTTTCTTTTTATGGCTGAGTAATATTCCATTGTATATATGTGCCACATTTTCTTTATCCATTCATCTGTTGATGGACACGTAGGTTGCTTCCATGTCCTGGCTATTGTAAATAGTGCTGCAATGAACATTGTGGTACATGACTCTTTTTGAACTATGGTTTTCTCAGGGTATATGCCCAGTAATGGGATTGCTGGCTCGTATGGTAGTTTTATTTTAAGTTTTTTTTTTTTTTTTTTGTGGTACGCGGGCCTCTCACTGCTGTGGCCTCTCCCGTTGGGGAGCACACGCTCCGGACGCGCAGGCTCAGCAGCCATGGCTTACGAGCCCAGCCGCTCGGAGTGGCATGTGGGATCTTCCTGGACCGGGGCACAAACCCGTGTCCCCTGCATCGGCAGGCGGACTCTCAACCACTGTGCCACCAGGGAAGCCCCTATTTTTAGTTTTTTAAGGAACATCCATACTGTTCTCCATAGTTGCTGTATCAATTTACATTCCCACCAACAATGCAAGAGGTTTCCCTTTTCTCCACACCCTCTCCAGCATTTACTGTTTGTAGATTTTTTGATGATGGCCATTCTGACTGGTGTGAGGTGATACCTCATTGTAGTTTTGATTTGCATTTCTCTAGTGATTAATGATGTTGAGTATCCTTTCATGTGTTTATTGGCAATCTGTATTTCTCTTTGGAGAAATGTCTATTTAGGTCTTCTGTCTATTTTTGGATTGGATTGTTTGTTTTTTTGATATTGAGCTGCATGAGCTGCTTGTAAATTTTGGAGATTAATTGTCATTTGCTTCGTTTGGAAATACTTTCTCCCATCCTGAGGGTTGTCTTTTCATCTTGTTTATGGTTTTCTTTGCTGTGCAAAAGCTTTTAAGTTTCATTAGGTCCCATTTGTTTATTTTTGTTTTTATTTCCATTTCTCTAGGAAGTGGGTCAAAAGGATCTTGAAGTGATTTATGTCATAGAGTGTTCTGCCTATTTTTTCCTCAAAGAGTTTTATAGTGTCTGGGCTTACATTTAGGTCTTTAATCCATTTTGAGTTCATTTCTGTGTATAGTGTTAGAGAGTGTTCTAATTTCATGCTTTTACAGGTAGCTGTCCAGTTTTCCCAGCACCACTTATTGAAGAGACTGTCTTTTCTCCATTGTATCCTCTTGCCTCCTTTATCAAAAACAAGGTGACCGTACGTATGTGGGTTTATCTCTGGGCTTTCTATCCTGTTCCATTGATCTACATTTCTGTTTTTGTTCCAGTACCATACTGTCTTGATTACTGTAGGTTTGTAGTATAGTCTGAAGTCCAGGAGCCTGATTCCTCCAGCTCCATTTTTCTTTCTGGAGATTGCTTTGGCTACTCGGGGTCTTTTGTGTTTCCATAAAAATTGTGAAATTTTTGTTCTAGTTCTGTGAAAAATGCCATTGGTAGTTTGATAGGGATTGCATTGAATTTGTAGAATGCTTTGGATAGTATAGTCATTTTCTAGTCATTTTCAAAATGTTGATTCTTCCAATCCAAGAACATGGTATATCTCTCCATCTGTTTGTATCATCTTTAATTTCTTTCATCAGTGTCTTATAGCTTTCTGCATACAGGTCTTTTGTCTCCTTAGGTAGGTTTATTCCCTGGTATTTTATTTTTTTTGTTGCAGTGGTAAATGGGAGTGTTTCCTTAATTTCACTTTCAGATTTTTCATCATTAGTGTATAAGAATGCAAGAGATTTCTGTGCATTAATTTTGTATCCTGCTACTTTACCAGATTCATTGATTAGCTCTAGTAGTTTTCTGGTAGCATCTTTAGGATTCTCTATGTATAGTATCATGTCATCTGCAAACAGTGACAGTTTTACTTCTTCTTTTCCTATTTGGATTCCTTTTATTTCTTTTTCTTCCCTGATTGCTGTGGCTAAAACTTCCAAAACTATGTTGAATAATAGTGGGGAGAGTGGACTACCTTGTTTTGTTCCTGGTGTTAGCGGAAATGGTTTCAGTTTTTCACCATTGAGAATGATGTTGGCTGTTGGTTTGTCATATATGGCCTTTATTATGTTGAGGTAAGCTCCCTCTGTGCCTACATTCTGGAGAGTTTTTATCATAAATGGGTGTTGAATTGTGTCTAAAGCTTTTTCTGCATCTATTGAGATGATCATATGGTTTTTCTCATTCAATTTGTTAATACTGTTTATCACATTGATTGATTTACATATATTGAAGAATCCTTGCATTCCTGGGATAAACCCCACTTCATCATGGTGTATGATCCTTTTAATGTGCTGTTGGAGTGTTTGCTATATTTTGTTGAGGAGTTTTGCATCTATGTTCATCAGTGATATTGGCATGTAGTTTTCTTTTTTTTGTGACATCTTTGGTTTTGGTATCAGGGTGATGGTGGCATCATAGAATGAGTTTGGGAGTGTTCCTCCCTCTGTTTTATTTTGGAAGAGTTTGAGAAGGATAGGTGTTAGCTCTTCTCTAAATGATTGATAGAATTCACCTGTGAAGCCTTCTGGTCCTGGGATTTTGTTTGTTGGAAGATTTTTAATCACAGTTTCAATTTTAGTGCTTGTGATTCTTCTGTTTATATTTTCTATTTCTTCCTGGTTCAGTCCTGGAAGGTTGTGCTTTTCTATGAATTTGTCCATTTCTTTCAGGTTGTCCATTTTATTGGCATATAGTTTCTTGTAATAATCTCTCATGATCCTTTTTATTTCTGCAGTGTCAGTTGTGACTTTTTTTCATTTGTAATTCTATAGATTTGAGTCTTCTCCCTTTTTTTCTTGATGAGTCTGGCTAATGGTTTATCAATTTTGTTTATCTTCTCAAAGAACCAGCTTTTAGTTTTACTCATCTTTGCTATCATTTCCTTCATTTCTTTTTCATTATTTCTGATCTGAAGTTTATGATTTCTTTCCTTCTGTTAAAGTTGGGGTTTTTTGTTCTTCTTTCTCTAATTGCTTTAGGTGTAAGGTTAAGTTGTTTATTTGAGATGTTTCTTGTTTCTTGAGGTAGGATTGTATTCCTATATACTTCCCTCTTAGAACTGCTTTTGCAGCATCCCATAGGTTTTGGGTCATCATGTTTTCATTGTCATTTGTTTCTAGGTGTTTTTCGATTTCCTCTTTGGTTTGTTTAGTGATCTCTTGGTTATTTAGTAGTGTATTGTTTAACCTCCATGTGTTTGTATTTATTACAAATTTTTTCCTGTAATTGACATCTTGTCTCATAGCATTGTGGTCGGAAAAGATACTTGATACGGTTTCAATTTTCTTAAATTTATCAAGGCTTGATAAGTGACCCAAGGTATGATATATCCTGGAGAATGTTCCATGAGCAGTTGAGAAGAAAGTGTATTCTGTTGTTTTTGGATGGAATGTCCTATAAATATCAATTAAGTCCATCTTGTTTAATGTATCATTTAAAGCTTGTGTTTCCTTGTTCATTTTCATTTTGGATGATCTGTCCATTGGTGAAAGTGGGGTGTTCAAGTCCCCTAATATGATTGTGTTACTGTTGATTTCCCCTTATGGCTGTTAGGATTTGCCTAATGTACTGAGGTGCTCCTATGATGGGTGCATAAATATTTACAGTTGTTATATCTTCTTTTTGGATTGATCCCTTGATCATTATGTCATGTTCTTCTTTGTCTCTTGTAATAGTCTTTATTTTTAAGTCTGTTTTGTCTGATATGAGAATTGCTGCTCCAGCTTTCTTTTGATTTCCATTTGCATGGAATATCTTTTTCCTTCCCCTCACTTTCAGTCTATATGTGTCCCTAGCTGTGAAGTGGGTCTCTTGTAGACAGCATATATATGGGTTTTGGTTTTGTATCCATTCAGCCAGTCTGTGCTTTTTGGTTGGAGCATTTAATTCATTTACACTTAAGGTGATTATCGATATGTATGTTCTTATTACCATTTTCTTAATTGTTTTGTGTTTGTTATTGTAGGTCTTTTCCTTCTCTTTTGTTTCCTGCCTAGAGAAGTTTCTTTAGCATTTGTTGTAAAGCTGGTTTGGTGTTACTGAATTCTCTGAACTTTTACTTGTCTGTAAAGGATTTAATATCTCTGTCAAATCTGAATGAGATCCTTGCTGGGTAGAGTAATCTTGGTTTTAGGTTTTTCCCTTTCATCACCTTAAATATGTCCTGCCACTCCCTTCGGGCTTGCAGAATTTCTGCTGAAAGATCAGTTGTTAACCTTATGGGGATTCCCTTTTATGTTATTTGTTGTCTTTCCCTTGCTGCTTTTAATATTTTTTCTTTTTATTTAGTTTTTGATAGTTTGATTAATATGTGTCTTGGCATGTTTCTCCTTGGATTTAACCTCTATGGGACACTCTGTGCTTCCTGGACTTGATTAACTATTTCCTTTCCCATATTTGGGAAATTTTCAAGTATAATGTCTTCAAATATTTTGTCAGTTCCTTTCTTTTTCTCTTCTTCTTCTGGGACTGCTATAATTAGAATGTTGGTACTTTTAATGTTGTCCCAGAGGTCTCTGAGACTGTCCTCAATTCTTTTCATTCATTTTCTTTATTCTACTCTGCAGTACTTATTTCCACTATTTTATCTTCCAGGTCACTTATCCGTTCTTCTGCCTCAGTTATTCTGCTATTGATTCCTACTATAGAATTTCTAATTTCATTTATTGTGTTGTTCATCATTGCTTGTTTGCTCTTTAGTTCTTCTAGGTCCTTGTTAAACGTTTCTTATATTTTCTCCATTTTATTCCCAATATTTTGGATCATCTTTACTATCATTACTCTGCATCCTTTTTCAGGTAGACTGCCTATTTCCTCTTCATTTGTTTGGTCTGGTGGGTTTCTGCCTTGCTCCTTCAATTGCTGTGTGTTTCTCTGTCTTCTCATTTTGCTTAACTTACTGTGTTTGAGGTCTCCTTATCACAGACTGCAAGTTCATAGTTCCCGTTGTTTTTGGTGTCTGTCCCCAGTGGCTAAGGTTGGTTCAGTGGGTTGTGTAGGCTTTCTGGTAGAGGGGACTGGTGCCTTTGCTCTGTTGGATGAGGCTGGATCTTGTCTTTCTGGTGGGCAGGATCACGTGTGGTGTGTGTTTTGGGGTGTCTGCGACCTTATTATCATTCTAGGCACCCTCTTTGCTAATGGGTGGGGTTGTGTTTCTGTTTTGCTAGTTTTTTGGCATAGGGTGTCCAGCACTGTAGCTTGCTGGTCATTGAGTGGAACTGAGTCTTAGCATTGAGATGGAGATCTCTGGGAGAGCTTTTGCCATTTGATATTACGTAGAGCTGGGACGTCTCTGGTGGACCAATGTCCTGAACTTGGCTCTCCCACCTCAGAGGCTCAGGCCTGACACCCCGCTGGAGCACCATGACCCTGTTAGCCACACGGCTTGGAAGAAAATGGAGAAAAAAAGAAAGAAAGAAAGAAAGAAAAAAATAAAATAATGTTATTAAAATAAAAAATTTAAAAAATTATTAAATAAAAAATGTGGGCTTCCCTGGTGGAGCAGTGGTTGAGAGTCTGTCAGCTGATGCAGGGGACACGGGTTCGTGTCCCGGTCCAGGAAGATCCTACATGCTGTGGAGCGGCTGGGCCTGTGAGCCATGGCCGCTGAGCCTGTGAGTCCAGAGCCTGTGCTCCGCAGTGGGAGAGGCCACAACAGTGAGAGGCCTGTACCGCAAAAAAAAAAAAAAAGAAAAAGAAAGACTGAAATAGAGAGCAACCAAACCAAAACCACCAATGATAATAGGCGCTAAAAAGTATACTAAAAAATAAAAAAAGACAGAATCCTAGGACAAATGGTAATAGCAAAATTATACAGACAAAATCACACAAAGAAACATACACATGCACACTCAGAAAAAGAGAAAAAAGAAAAACATACATTTTAAAAACAAAAAGGAAGAGATCAACCAAATCAATAAACAAATCTACCAATGATAAGAAACTCTAAATACTAAACTAAGATAAATATAAAACCAGAAACCAATCAGTTGCATACAGCAAACCCCCAGTCTATAGTTGCTCCCAAAATCCACCGCCTGAATTTGGGATGATACGTTGTCTATCCAGGTATTCCAGAAATACAGGGTACATCAAGTTGATTGTGGAGCTTTAATCTGCTGCTCCTGAGGCTGCTGGGAGAGATTTCCCTTTCTCTTCTTTGTTCTCACAACTCCCAGGGGCTCAGCTTTGGATTTGGCCCCGCCTCTGCGTGAAGGTCACCGGAGGGCGTCTGTTCTTCGCTCAGACAGGACGGGGTTAAAGGAGCAGCTGATTCCAGGGCTCTGGCTCACTGAGTCCAGCTGGAGGGAGGGGCACAGAGTGCGGGGCGAGCCTGTGACGGCAGAGGCCAGCATGACGTTGCAGCAGCCTGTGGCGCACCGTGTGCTCTCCCGGGGTCGTTGTCCCTGGATCACGGCACCCTGGCAGTGGCGGACTGCACAGGCTCCCGAGAGGGGATGTGTAGATAGTGACCTGTGCTCGCACACAGGCTTCTTGCAGCAGCAGCCTTAGCGTCTCATGCCCGTCTCTGGGGTCCGTGCTGATAGCCGTGGCTCACAGCCGTCTCTGGAGCTCGTTTAGGCAGTGCTCTGAATCCCCTCTAATTGCGCACCGAAATCAATGGTCTCTTGCCTCTTCGGCAGCTCCTGACGACTTCCCGGACTCCCTCCCGGCTAGCCTTGGCGCACTAACCCCTTCAGGCTGTCTTCACGCCGCCAACCCCAGTCTTCTCCCTGCGCTCGACCGAAGCCTGAGCCTCAGCTCCCAGCCCCTGCCCGCCCCAGCGGGTGAGCCGACAAGCGTCTCGGGCTGGTGAGTGCTGGTCGGCACTGATCCTCTGTGCAGGAATCTCTCCGCTTTGCCCTCCACACCCCTGTTGCTGCGCTCTCCTCTGTGGCCCGGAAGCTTTCCCCCTCCGCCACCTGCAGTCTCTGCCCGCGAAGGGGCTTCCTAGTGTGTGGAAACCTTTCCTCCTTCACAGCTCCCTCCCACTGGTGCAGGTCCCGTCCCTATCCTTTTGTCTCTGTTTCTTTTTTCTTTTCCCCTGCCCAGGTACGTGGGGAGTTTCTTGTCTTTTGGGAGGTCTGCGGTCTTCTGGCAGCGTTCAGTAGGTGTTCTGTAGGAGTTGTTCCACTTGTAGATCTATTTCTGATGTATCTGTGGGGAGGAAGGTGAGCTCCACATCTTACTCCTCTCCCATCTTGAAGGTCCCCTCTCAGTTCACCGTTTTAATATTTAAAAAGTTCATCTCTAAGCTATAGATTTCTGGTTTAGTGCTTCTTAGTTTCAGTCTCTGTTGGAAATACTCAGGCATCTCTACTCCTTTGGTTAAAGCCAGTGAACTCCAGCATAATCAGTGGAGCATGCTTAACTGACTCTCTCTCTCTCTCTCTCTCTCTCTCTCTCTCTCTCTCTCTCTCTTGCCTGTGGGTTCCCCCCGACTGGTTTTTGATATCATCTCCAGAAACAGTTATGTCTAAGAGAGCTAGAGCATGCGGGGGTCAGGAACAGCAAGTGGGTGTTCTGAGGAAATGCCCCCAGCACTTCTGTCTGCCCGGCTGATTCTCTGACTTTGCCTTCTCTTCAGAGGTCACACTGGCCACTGAGCCTTTTGGAAACTGTGTGGAGTCTATTTGAACACGACACCTTTTGGGTTTTATGGTGGTTAAGTTGCAGACAACTACTCCAAAGGCTACACTTCTCCATGATCTGAGGGAAAGTATAAAGCACTGAGAATCTGGGTTGTTAAGTAGCAAAAAGAGAACTTAAACATACATCAGGTTGCCTCCAAAGAACTTTTTTTTTTTAGTTAAAAAATTTCTTTATTTTTTGGCCGTGCCATGTAGCATGGGAGATCTTAGTTCCCCGACCAGGGATCAAACCCACACCCGCTGCATTGGAAGCGTGGAGTCTTAAGCACTGGACCACCAGGGAAGTCCCCCAAAGAACTTTTATTTCACAATCCCCCACCCCCTTCTTGCTGGAGAGCTTTAAACAGAATGAATAACTGCAGGCCACCTTCAGAGTTACTTGCAAATGTGCCCATGGAATTTTATAAGGATCGAAATATCAATAGAAGGCCAGTATTTTAAATGCGAGTTATCAGTTTATAATGTGGAAAAAAAATTCTGATTCCAGATCAGTAGATATCTTAATCATGTTGGCCTAGGCCTCTAGGTCAAAGTTTGAAATGTTCATGGTATAAAGAGCTTGCATGTTTTATTTTGTTTTAATTGAAGTTTATTAGTGGTAACTTTGGTTCAGTAGCTCACCATGAAAGGAAGGCCACAGTCCTATATCCTGAAGACGTTGGGAGGAGCCGTGTCTCTGGTGGGGAGCAGTCAGAGGAAGGGGGAGCTCTCAGCTGCCTCCCGGGTCTGGCCAAGTGGCATCCTGACCTCTCAGAAAGGTGCTGACAAGGCTGGCAGCCAGAAAGAACACCGTGGGGTGTTTGCTTCAGTGATACTGGTGGAAACATGTGAGGCAAGGCTGGCACCCTGACCCAGGCAGCTCTTCGTACCCAAGGCCTGGCCGCCATCCCTGGACAGTTCGTCAGACCATGATGTAGCTGACAGCTGGCTGTGCTTTCGGAACTGGAAGGAAGACTCATGGTAATAGCCAGAACCATCTGGATACAGCGCTACAACGAGTCTCAAAGCTCAGAAAAGCCTGCCCTCTGTCTATCTCTCTGGACTTTCTGGAAGCACCAAGACCTGCAAATATAATTGCCATACCTTACAAATTACCTAATGGCAACAAAAGCAAAAATAAACAAGTGAGATTCCATCAAACTCAAATGCTTCTGCCCAGCAAAGAAAACCATCAGTGAAATGAAAAGGTGATCCTGTGGCATGGGAGAAAATATATTTGCAAATCATATACCTGATAAGGGGATAATATCTAAAATATATAAAGAACTCATACAGCTCAATAGCAACAAACCAAATAATCCAATTTAAAAATGGGCAAAGGATCTGAATAGGCATTTTTCTAAGGAAGACATACAGATGGCCCACATGAAAAGATGCTCAACATCACTAACCATCAGGGAAATGCAAGTCAAAATCAAAATGAGATAATACCTCACATCTGTCAGAATGGCTGTTATCAAAATGACAAGAAATAAGTGTTGGCAAGGATGTTGAACAAAGGGAACACTTGTGCACTGTTGGTGGGAATGTAAATTGGTGCAGCCACTATGGAGAACAGTATGGAGGTTCCTCAAAAAATTAAAAATAGATCTATCACTTGATCCAGCTATCCCACTTCTGGGTATTTATCTGAGGGAAAGGAAAACACTAATTCGAAAAGATATCTGCACCTCCATGTTTATAGCAGCATTATTTGCAATAGCCATACATGGAAACAACCTGAGTATCCTTGAGGCATGAATGTATAAAGAAGATATGGTGTACACACACACATACACACACACAGGCACACATATTATTCAGCCATAAAAAATAAGGAAATCCTGACATTCATGACAACATGGATGGACCTTGAGAGCATTATGCTAACAGAAATAATTCAGATAGAGAAAGACAAATACCGAATGATTCACTTATATGTGGATTCTTAAAAAACAAAACCATCAAAACTCCAGAACTCATAGATATAGAGATCAGATTGGTGTTTGCCAGAGGTAGGGGAGGAGGGTGGGCAAAATTGGTGAAAAGTGTCACAAGGTACAAACTGCTAGTTGAAAAAAGAAAAAAAGGAGAAGACTGCCTATCATGAAAGCTTTCCACACCTCTGGAGCTGGGTCTTACTGAAATTTCCTATAGATGCCTGGCTTCCAGGTCAAATTGTTTTTCTACCTGGGAATTTAAGGAAACAATGTAGTTCTCTTATTTTTGGCTCAGGGCCCTCTTACCCTTTCACTCTTCTCAAAAGAAAATACATTAAATTGATAAACTCATTTGCTTCCATGATCTATTTGCTATGTAGCAAATAATCTCATCATTTAGTGGTTTAAGACAATATTTTGTTATTCCCTCTCACAGTCCTTTGGGTGGGCTGGGCTCAGCTGGGCGGTTCTCCTCCCGTTTCTCCTGCTGTTGTTGTCATATGGCAGCTGGGACTAGTGGGCTAGCCTCATCAGGGGCTTTGTAAACCTGGATGTTGCAGATGGCTTCATTTGGACATATGGCCTCCCTCTTCTCACGTGAAGGCGTGGGTTTCAAGAGGCAGAAAACCCAAGTTTCCAGGCCTTTTAGAGACTGTACCCAGAACCAAGGATCTCCACTGTATTCTATCACTCAGGGCAGTCCTAGGGCTTGCCCAGACTCAGGAGGCTGGAGGAATAGATTGCTTACTGATGGGCAGGTGCACTGCAGAAGATCATGTGTTGGGGGCAGGGTGTGTTGAGGCCATCTGTGGAGAAGTACTATCTGCCACCCCATTCCTCAGCGTATGAGAACCGACAAAATAAATGTGTAATCGCTCGCTTAAGTCAATCATCCTCGACTTCATTTCTGTAGACAGGATTTGGAAGCCAGCACACGGGTACTTCAGCAAATACAACATGCAGTGGCCAACTTATAAATCACCAAATGGGTGATCCTTTTCACTCAAATGGATTTTTTTTACTCCACAAGGAAGATTAGTTGTAGGATTTCTTTAAGCATCAAGGTCTTGTAAACCTTTTCACTGTAGGTTATGAGATGTAGTGGTTACGAGAGTGGGTTTTAGATGGAGATGGCTGGGTTTGTAGCTCATTTCTGCCACTAAAGAGCCATGAGAAGTTGAGGAAGGTACTCAATCCCTCTGTGCCTCACTTTCCTCAATTCTAAAATGATAAGAGTAGTTCCTGCCTCGTAGGGGTCTTTGTGAACATTCGTGACTGTTGATGGATGTAAATTGTCTGCTCCATAGTGAACGCTCTTAATGTTAGCAGGTATTACTGTTGTGATGATTCGATGAATAGATGTTCTCTCGACAGGCCACGGTGTGGGTTAACATCTTCCTGTACTTTAGAGCATGTGGCACAATGCACTTGGCTCAGCCCCGCTCTGAGGGCACCTGTACGGGAATGCCACACAGGGCGGAGGAAGGAAGGAAGGTGGAAGGAAAAAACGGAATTGGCTAAAAATAACAATTGCTGGAATGGAAATTTTTACTATAATCTACATGAGAACAAGTATCTCTTTTTTTAAATTAAAAAAATCTTTTTTAATTTTTTTAACATCTTTATTGGAGTATAATTGCTTTACAATGGTGTGTTAGTTTCTGCTGTATAACAAAGTGAGTCAGCTATACATATACATATTTCCCCATATCTCCTCCCTCTTGCATCTCCCTCCCACCCTCTCTATCCCACCTATCCCTAGGTGAGGAAAAAATGAAGGAAAGGTTGGTGATGTCTTATCCTTTTGTTCTGGTATCTTCTGCTTGCCACTGCACATCCTGTCTTAGCCTTGTCTGGGCTCTGGAAGGTTCATCTGCGTGGACCACATCAAAGGCTGGCCAGCTCTCTGCTTCTGGCTGGCATCCCCCGATGGGAACCCTGGAGAACGGCGGAAGGAGGGCTTGTGTCCCGAGAGGTCTCCATGGGCTGGCTGCACCCTTCCACCCAAGGCCTTAGCGCCCATCACGGGCCTCCACACAGGTTCTCAGGACTGGGAAATGCTCCCTCCTCCCATGGCAGCAGTCCCAGCGATGGTAGCTGAGCCGGCTGTGACTAGCCCTGCTCTGAACTATGCCTTGTGTGTTTCCCTCCCCAGCTTCTCGGGTGAATGTCACTGCCATCCCTGTATGGTAGGTAGTCATCCTGTTATTTGAGGCGTCACACAAAGCTCACATAAAGTCACACAAAACACTAGGGATATTTCTTTTTCTCTTTCTGACTTACTTCACTCTATATGACAGTCTCTAGGTCCATCCACCTCATGACAAATAACTCAGTTTTGTTCCTTTTCATGGCTGAGTAATATTCCATTGTATATACGTGCCACATCATCTTTATCCATTCATCTGTTGATGGACACTTAGGTTGCTTCCATGTCCCGGCTACTGTAAATAGAGCTGCAGTGAACATTGTGGTACATGACTGTTTTTGAATTACGGTTTTCTCAGTGTATATGCCCAGTAGTGGGATTGCTGGGTCGTGTGGTAGTTGTATTTTTAGCTTTTTAAGGAATGTCCGTACTGTTCTCCATAGTGGCTGTATCAATTTACATTCCCACCAACAGTGCAAGAGGGTTCCCTTTTCTCCACACCCTCTCCAGCATTTATTGTTTGTAGATTTTTTTGTGTGTGTGTGGTATGCGGGCCTCTCACTGTTGTGGCCTCTCCCGTTGTGGAGCACAAGCTCCGGACGCACAGGCTCAGCGGCCATGGCTCACGGGCCCAGCCACTCTGCGGCATGTGGGATCTTCCTGGACCAGGGCACGAACCCGTGTCCCCTGCATCGGCAGGCGGACTCTCAACCACTGCGCCACCAGGGAAGCCCTGTTTGTAGATTTTTTGATGATGGCCATTCTGACCAGTGTGAGATGATATCTCATTGTAGTTTTGATTTGCATTTCTCTAATGATTAATGACGTTGAGCATTCTTTCATGTGTCTGTTGGCAATCTGTATATCTTCTCTGGAGAAATGTCTATTTAGGTCTTCTGTCCATTTTTGGATTGTTTGTTTTTTAATATTGAGCTGCTTGTAAATTTTGGAGATTAATCCTTTGTCAGTTGCTTCATTTGAAAATATTTCAGAAAGAGAAACACAAATACCATATGCTAACACATATATATGGAATCTAAAAAAAAAGGTCATGAAGAACCTAGGGGCAAGACGGGAATAAAGACGCAGACCTACTAGAGAATGGACTTGAGGACACGGGGAGGGGGAAGGGTAAGCTGGGACAAAGTGAGAGAGTGGCATGGACATACATACACTACCAAACATAAAATAGGTAGCTAGTGGGAAGCAGCCTCATAGCATAGCGGGGTCAGCTCGGTGCTTTGTGACCACCTAGAGGGGTGGGATAGGGAGGATGGGAGGGAGGGAGACGCAGGAGGGAAGAGATATGGGAACATATGTGTATGTATAACTGATTCACTTTGTTATAAAGCAGAAACTAACACACCATTGCAAAGCAATTATACTCCAATAAAGATGTTAAAAATAAATAAATAAGTAAATAAATTCAATTGGAAGCATAAAAAAATTATTGAGAACCTCCAAAGTGTTTTGGTTTTTGTGGGTCATATTTATTGCTATGCATCAGGTTATAAATTAAAGTTGAAACTGAAAAAAAATTCTGAATTCCTTTGACAGCTTTGGGAGGTAAATTACTTTTTCTTTTTGTTTCTGTTTTTGTTTTCCTCATTAAAAACAAAAACAAAACACTAGGGGTGAAGCAGATCATGACACCAGAAAGACGATCGTGTGCTGAAACAGGACCAGAATCCTGGCCCTTTAGTCGCCCGACTTCACCAGCCACTAGTGGGGCTGGAATCAGGGGCCTGAACTGGCAGCCTGAAGCCCAGTGCTCTTCAGTCACTGGTGGCTCTCGGGGAAGAAGTCACCTCTGGCAGGTACCTAAGGGCTGGCAGCATTTCCAATAGAAATTGGGAGCAATCGTGTTCTACATCAGTCTCTCTAAGCTGGATGATTCTAATTTTCCAAACTGAAGTCTTCTCTGGGCAGTGGATAGCTGGTTTATGTAATGACCGGCACCTGTATGCTGTGAATTAGTTTTGATAAAACCAGTAAACTGTTTGACCTCTGTTTATGAACAGTCCTCATAAATGGGGTTCAACATGTATGTAATTTCAGATATATAAACATGCAAATATCTATTTACTGACTGGTTTGTACACACACATCCCACTTGGCTTTCTAGCTGAATCCTCATCTTCAGTGTCTGTTACCACAAGATTTTAATGTGCTTTTGGAAAAGAGGAGGTCTCTCCTGACACAGACAAATGTCTCTCTTCCTTTCAACGTTTTTATATCTTTGGGAAGCGTTTGGTAGCAAGAACTTTGCAATTCAATGTACAGGGCAAATAAAAGCTTTGTAGCAGGTCATATTTTGGAAGAAACGTGTGGCTTATTAATGAGGCTCCTTTTGATTACTTTTCAATTTGATAATCCAAAGGGGTTCCCAATTGTCTGAAATGTGCCAGAATTCTTTAAAATATAATTACTGCAAACATTGGAATAATTATTCTTCATTATATAATCCTACAAAGGGCCACAAGGATAGATGTTCCAAATAATACAGTTTTTGCTCTAGATTTAATTATTTTACATCTGTAGAACTTCTCTCCCTAACGTAACACATCTATCTTACCTTTGTCCCACCCCTCTATTGATTCGTGCTTAAAGTAAGAAGATACCATTTCTCCGTCTGGTGTTCTGGGAATTTTGACATCCCTGAAAACCGTACCAAACTTTCCTCATTCTAGCTTCACTTCATCCCAGGGGGCTCAGCAGAGACTGCCTGGAAGCAAGTGGTGGGGTGTTTTTGGTTGTCCCAGTGACTGGGGGTGCCATTTGGAGCATCTGGGTCCCAAGAGCCAGCACAGCCAGTATCATCTGTTGCCATCCCTTGAAGAGTCCTTTTTCCCTCTGGTTCAGAGTCCGGCTCTTTCCAGCTCAAGTCTGGGCTCTCAGGGAACACATTGCATTCATCTTGCCTCCTCCTGAACTTCTCTTGACCTTGCTGTCTCTGCCAGTCATTTGATGTAACTATGAAGTTAAACAAGCTTGCCTAAGTTTTCTTGTAAAGGGCCAATTGGTGATTATTTTAGGCTTTGAGGGCCACGTGATCCCTGTCATGACTACTCAGTTGTGCTGTTGAAGCATGAATGCAGCTGTTGGCAGCATGCAAAGGAGTGGGCATGGTTGTGTTCCAATAAAACTTTATTTATACGAACAGGCTGTGGTTCAGATTTGGTCCATGGGCTGCAGTTTTTGATCCCTGTCTTAAAGCATATGAAATAGCTATTTTTGTAGTTCCAGAAAGGTCAACTGTTGGCAATTTCACATGGTTCAAGCTAATATATTGTATACTTTGTTGTAAATCTCACTATCATCTGAATGTGTCTCATTTCTACTCCAAATACATCTGAATCTCTCTCAGTCATCTGAATCTCTCTCAGTCTCCTGTTTTTATTTATTTTAATTTTTTTAAGCTTTTTAGTCTCCGTGGTGGCCAAGTCAAAGCCTGAAATATTTTGGTCATGCAGCAAGTGTATGTTTAGTTCATGATGAAATGCAGAACCCTAAACTCAAAACCCCTTCACTGGAAGAAAACTTATAGCTTATTAAATATTCTTTTGGTTACCCTAGGATGTTTATATTTATTATCACGTTAGTAGTGACTGAGATTTCCTACGTCTTTACACTGTGACCAAGGGGATTTTCATAATTGTTGTCATGGTTGTCGATTCTACCTATATTTGTTTTCTAGGGTGACTACACCACACACATGGTGGCTTAAAGCAATGGAAATTCGTTCTCTCACAGATTTGGAGGCCAGAAGTCTGAGATCAAGGTGTCAGCGGGCTTGTTTCCTTCTGAGGCTGCGAGGCAGAACCTCTTCCGTGCCTCTTCCTAGCTTCCTCGCTATGGTTGCCCGCAGTCCCTGGTGTCCCTTGGCTTGTAGACGCATCCCCCCAGGCTCTTCCTCTGTCGTCAGGTGGCATTCGCCCTGTGTGTATCCCTGTGTCTCTTCTTATGAGGACACCAGTCACTGGATTAGTACCCACTCTCATCCAGAAAGACCTCATCTTAATTTAGCTAATTATATCTGCAAAGACCTTATTTCCAAATCACATAACATTCTGAAGTTCCAGGTAGACATGAATTTAGGGGGACACTGTTCAGCCCAGTATACCGTCTATGAGGGAGGGATGTGGGGTGCCCGGCACCAGAGACGGCACCTTGCTGGCAGCCTGATGGTTGAGCTGAGTCAGGTCCACAGAGACTTTCCTGCCTCTTGGGGTGGTCCCAAGTTACTTGCTTTGGACCTAGAATGGAGAGACGTTTTTGAGCACTTAATGAACATTTGCTGATTTTAATTTGCCTGGGAGCTACTTCTTCCAGACCAACTGCTGACAAAATAGAGTCACCCAGGAGGTGATTATATGCCGTAACAATGACTGATAATTGATAATTTACTGCTGAAACAGACTCATGTCACCTTCCCTTTGGTCCCTCTTTATATCTTTTTATATATTTATATGATAATTTAGAAACACTTAGAATGTGTTTAATGGTTTTGATTTCTGAGCTTTTATAAACGATCACATACTATATAGAGGGGTTACAATTACAGCTAAGATTTGAAAAGTATGCAGTGAAGGTTTTTCACTTGGTAAATGTTTACAATTCCTGCATTGTTATGGGATCCATGAGCATGATTAAGTTTCTCATTTTAGAAATTGAAACCACTTTCTTCTAAGGAAGGTGATGGTACAGGAGCTTACGTCTCTACAGGACCATGATATGATAAGGCTCTGGAAATAGAGGTGACATTTAAATGTTGAAACATTTAAAACATTCAGTTTTTCTACTCAAATCATATTGTCCTTTGTGGGAGCTCAGTTTGGCAGTTACACAGTTCTCTTATGTATGTTTCAACTTGGGAAGAGTTAATTCCCATTTTATCTAAGTAAAGGACAGATTTCTTCAGCTTCTAATAGATTTTAAATACTCTTTTATTAGCTATGTAAATCAAATCTCTTTTCACTTACAAATTTCTTTATCCTGTAAAATTGCTTATATCTTTATTTTACTTAAGCTCAAAATATGCATGTGCATAGTAGTTTGAAAAAGAAAAAAGAGTTACCTCCAATAAATTGTTTAAATATTGTTATAAGCAGCTGCATGGTCCTGACTATGTAAAAAGCTGTGTGAATTCAATTTCAGCAGAAGGTCAATTTGATCAAGAGCTGTGATGAAGTTCCACAACTAAAACGTAAAAGGGAGAAGCTGAATTATGTTAAGGCGTGTTGGTTGGAGACCATATTTAGGAGATTTCACTTTCTGTTAAATATGATTAATTCTATAGTTATGATAAACCTCAAAGGCTTAGTTTAACCTTCCAGGTTAAAATTGCTCATTTTGGAAGCTCAGGAATTAAAACCATTCAGGAGAGTGGGGCATCATTCCAGATATACCTCCTTTATTCTCCCTTGGCCCCTAATCTTTTCCTCATTTTCTCTCTCGTATGTACACCTGGCTGCTCCAGAGGCATAAGATCCTTTATTACATTAGCTTGAACTTGCTTTACTCTCTGGAAGTTGTCAGCATCCCTTATTGAATGATCCGTGGATGTAGGCACTGTGTTTGGCTATAAAGGTGACAGACGACGGAAGAAATGAGGTCTCTGAGAAGGTTTAATCCAGGCCGACAGGGGGGCTCTTATACAGAGAGGCCACCTTGAGCCCATGCCCTGGAGCCTAGAGAAGGTGCAGGAGGGGCTTGGGGCAGGTGTGGCAGCAGCCCTACCTGAGCATCTCAGGTACCTGTGTGAATATTCAGCAGACAGTCTCACCTGTGACCTCCTCCCTCGAAGATGCCAGGCTGGCCCCCCTCCCTGGAGTCATGATAGACATGGACACATCAGGGACACACCATGGACATATAAGGGACACCCTGACATACATTATTGATGCAGGGAAGCTTGGAACGAGTTGAAGGCAAGAAAGTACTTGAGTTGAAGAGCATTCTTGAAAGACTTGAAGGACTGTTGATAGGGAGGGAGGTTTTCCTTGTCATTTGTGCCTCAGAGGAAAGAACTAGGGCCAATGGGGGGAAAATCCCATAATAATTTAGAGTCATAAAGGAATGGAATGGGCTGCCCTTGAGCGTTCAACTAGACTTGATCAACCACTCAGCAGGAACGTGCAGAGAGGCATTAAATCCTGAATCATTTATTCCATAGTTGTTACGTATCCATCATTTTTGTTTTAGTTTGTATTCCAGAATCATTATTTCTAGACAGAGAGCATTTGCATATTTTTAACAAGATAAGCTTAAAATATAAAATGTTAAGATAGTTTTAGATTTACAGAACAGTTCCCAAGATAGTACAGGGTTCCCATACACCATCTTATGTTAGAGTGCTACGTTGGTCACCAGGAAAGCCAGCATTGATGCATTAGTGCTTTCTTATTAACTAAAGTCTGTACTTTACTTGGACTTCCTCAGTTTTTCCCTCCCGTCCTTTCCTGTGGGATCGTGTCTCAGGATCCCACCCAGGATCCCACATTTAGTTGTCATGTGTCTTCTTAGGTTCCTCATGGCTGTGACAGTTTCTCAGCCTTGTCCATGTTTGTGATGACGGTTTTGAGCAGTACTGTTCAGGTGGTTTATAGAATGTCTCTCGGTTTGGGTTTGTCTGATGTGTTTCTTTGGACCAAACCGTAGTTCCGGGTTTTGGGAGGAAGACCACACTGGTGAAATGTCATCCTCTTGGGTGTCGAGGGTCCAGCCATCAGCATGACTTGTCACTCATGATGTTGACCTTGATTACCTGGCTGAGATGGCATAAAATATGGAATGATATATAAATCCAGAGTCTCTGGAGGGCTTCAAGGCCCTAAACAAGCTCCACCCCACGGTCCTTACTTCCCCCAACTTCCCACCCTCAATGTCCCAGACGCCCGCGGCTGTCCTTCCCCCCGTGCTTGCTCAGAGTCTTCTTGTTCTGGTGGCCTCCCCAACATCCCATCTCAGCCCTCTGCGCCCCACCCCGCTTCTGCTACCCTTTGTCCTACTCTCTTTTCCCCATGAGGCTCGTCACCACCAGCGTCCTGTGTAGGTTATGTGTCCTTTTGTCAAAAGAAAGGTCACAGCCTTTAGACCATGCTCCTCTACATCTGAGGTTACAATTTTGGGGTGAATAAAGCCTGATCCTGGGCCACGGTGATGGGCCTTCCTCCAGTACCATTGGTGCGAATCACTTGGCTTTTTTCTGCCAACATTTCTCACAAACTTATATTCTGAGGATTGTGGGGTTCAGTGGCGCTGTTTTCCTTCAGCACTTTTCTTCATGAAGGTCTGAACTTTTGGTTACTGTATGTGTTGTGACAGTATTTGCAGAAGCACACAGTCTAGGAGTATTGAAATGGGTTTCAATCAGGGAAATGCATCAGAATCTATCAGAAACATATTACTCGAAAGCAAAAGGAAGAGGGTATGTAATCGATGTTTTAGATCCTGGACAAATGATGCATTAGCATGTAATGATCATGTGATAGAAAGCACTGAAGGGCAATCCCATTTACAGGCCAGAAAAACCAGCCTGTGCTGGTCTCAGCATGGTCTTAGCTGTCTTGGGCCCTACTGGTTTCAGCACTTAATTGTGTGGATTTTGTGATAGTTCGTTGGTTTTTGGCTTCCATCCACGCACCGCGATTGGAAACCTATCTAAGGAATTTTTCCTTCTACTGAGACACACAGCACTCAGTGGCAAACCTCTCAAACGTTTCTTTCAGTGTTAATTATGTGGTTAGAAAAAATAAATGAGCCAATTAGAGAATTAGCCCCAGATTAAAATGGCGCTGAATGGTCACAGCAGCTAGTTCAGGTTGTTTTTGTGTTTTGGGGAATGGAAAGCTTTTTCTCGCTTTGTAAACCCTGAGTTGAACAACGGAAAGTTCAAGGGTATTGTTGTATTTTAATACCACATAAACAACCAGCGTTAAATTAAAGAAATTTTTTTAGGGGGGACAATCCATCAGAAGTGTGCTAGGCACATAGTAGAATCAAATATTTAATTTTGAAACGTTTTAGGGTTCTTTTTAGATGTCAGTTGAAAATGAGGCACTCACTTAAAAAAGTCACAACCAGGAGAGCTTCGCAAACAATGTCAGTGTTTATTTGCACAGTCTGCTGGTAAGTAATAACACAGTGATGATTAGCAGTGGCGTGTTTTGCAGAGAAAGGAGGAAAACCAAGCACAAACACGCAAAATGAGGCAAAAGCTCACATAAATACACTAGGAAGGATGGAGATCAGTGTTGTATTTATGTCTTTATAATATGCCAGAGTAATTCATTTAACCCAGAGAGCGGGAATTAAGATGGCAGGTGCCCCTAGTGAGCCTTCATTTATCCAGCCCCCAAAATATTTTCTACTCTGATGTGGAATGAAAATAATAAATGAAAGACAAACATGTCATTCTGGACTGTAAATGTATCATTGAGACTCATATCTACAGGTTTTTAAAACTCCTTTCTGTTGTGGTTCAGTATCTTCTCATTTTGTTAATGGAGTGACCATTTTCTCCTGGTGGGGCTCCATCAAGCATCAGGCAGTGCACAGGCTGATGTGAAAAGGGAGAAGGTAATATCTGGTCTGAAAGTGAGGGAGAGAGAGCATCAAATAGATAAATGGGAGAGTCTACAGAAACCCATGGGGGTGTCGCTTACGGCAATGGGATCGGATGGACAGACATCTCTAGGCAGTGCGTAAATTCACATTAACATAAGTGTTCCTTCTTCATTTTCTCTCTGTAAATAATATGTCAATTTAGATTGGTCCTTCCATAGGAAATCTATAGAAGACCAACTTAGTAAACATATAACGGGCAGGATGCTTGAGATCATTCATCTTCCTAAGGTGTAAATTAGACACTTCAGAATTTACGTGAATTCCTTAAATCTTGAAAATTGGTGAGATGCCGCCCTACTTACCTTCAACAGTTAATTCACCTGCAAAACAATATGCCTTTCACCCAGAGAATGAGCTGACTCAAGTAAGGGCCCATGTTGTCTTTAGACGACATGAAACCCTAGAGTTAAATGGAGTCACACCTAAAGAACCCAAGGGTAAAAATATGTAATTTAACAATTCCACAGCAAATCAAACAATCTGTGAAGGTACCTAAGTAAAACATTTGTGTTAGTGTCTTCTGCAAATTGGGCTCTTTCTGGGAAAAGTTTCTGTGGATTTGCCCATGGTTAATTTTTTGTGTGTGTGTGTGAGGGAAATAGAGTTGCCCTGCCTTTTGTAAGTTGCAAGTCATTTTTGAAGTTTTTGTCTGGTTGCCATAGTTACTACTCATGTTTCTTTTCCATGGGATGGTGCAAATCATTGCTTGTCTCGACCTTTCTCACCTTTTGCTACAATAAACCCTGACCAGAAGGGGAAAATCTCCTTTGTGTTAGTTTGCTTGCTTTTTTTGTGTTCTGAGTCTGCAAACGTGAGCTGCTGTGCTAACAGGAAATCAGATGGGAGGGAGTCACTCATTGGTAAGCTGCAGTCCCTCGATTCTCTTGTGATATTACTTTCTTCATAATGAGCTGGGAAAATAATCTTTGTAAACTTTAATGATGCACAAAAACTGACCATTGCACTGATTAATTATAGTAAAGCTCATCCTTTTAGCCAGGGAATTCCAAGTCATTGCTAGGCTAGCTTCATTAATTAGAGAAATTAATTATAGTCAAAAGTTTGAAAAAGGAAACTATAAGTGACTTTTTTTGGTCTTGACTGCACTCCTGGTTTTTATTCCACTGCTTCGCCTACCGAAAGGTACACACAGAGGATCTGAGGATGCTGTAGAAATGCAGATCCCGATCCAGGGCTCTAGGACAGGGCCTGAGATGCTGCATTTCTAATAAGCTCCCAGATGAAACTGATGCTACTTGTCTTGGGCCCTTACATTGACTAGCCACAATTAGGCTACACAAAGCTCCAGAGCCCTGAAAAACCTCTGAGTAAATTCCCTTTTCCTCCTCCACAGACATTTACCGAACAGGCTAGGCAAAATTTCTGCTGAATCTTCCTGTTCTTTATTTAGAAAAAAATGTGATTATCCACAGGCATCGCAGAATTTGTTTTTCCACTGGTGTTTGGTTATTTGAACGGTGACAGCAATGATGGGCTTTTTTTCCCATCCACCTAGACTTGGGAGTTGTTTTTTCTTTTGTCTGTACTACAACCAAGAAGTTGTAGATGTTCCTGTTTTTTTTTTTTTTTTTTTTTTTTTTTTTGGCGGTATGTGGGCCTCTCACTGTTGTGGCCTCTCCCGTTGTGCAGCACAGGCTCCGGACGCGCAGGCTCAGTGGCCATGGCTCACGGGCCCAGCCGCTCCGCGGCATGTGGGATCCTCCCAGACCGGGGCACGAACCCGCGTCCCCTGCATCAGCAGGCAGACTCTCAACCGCTGCGCCACCAGGGAAGCCCGATGTTCCTGTTTTAATGTCATCGAGAAGAAAGTAAATAATCAGGAACTGATATGACTGACTTTTTTCTCTATTTCCTTCCAAAGAAGCTGATGTGGGAATAGTACCAGGATTTGGTAGCACTGAGAGGTTCTTTTCAGTTCTGTGTTACCTGTGTTCCTTCCATTAGGATATTACGCACATTTCAGAGTCTAACGGCGGAGGGCATGTTCTTTAAGTAAGGGTGTATGTGGATCCGTGGTTCCATGGTGCCTCTCAGGGCGTCCCCTGTGTCCCATGAGGTGTCACTCCAGCGTGGCTTCAGGACTGCATGGTCGCTGCTTCTCCAGTTATGTGCCCAGGGCAGCCAGACCTGCTTCCACTCAGCTGCCCCTTGGCACTCTTCAAGGGACGTCCCTACTCTGGGGCTCCGGATGCTTTGATGAGGCAACATCTTTGGAAATGGTCAACCATTCAGTAAATGGAAGACCTTACAGACCATCATGCCTCTTCGCACTGGGTTCCTTTTGGGGGGAGATTCTTTGGTTCACAATAAGGTGAAGGCAGTTTTCTAAATTTTTCAAATTTGCCCGATATGAACTCTAACCTGTGCAACTGAGTATGTGGAAGGACCACTGTGAGAGCGTGTAGAAACCGTGGGTACGAGGAATCTGTTTTATTAGAGATTCTAACTGGGACCCCCTCCACCCAAGCAATGGTGCTCCCAAATCCCTTACCTGTGGAGGCCGTTTAGTTTTCCCTGCCATTAATAAGACGACTCCTGCTCTTCACGGGTGACACATTAGGCGTACGGTATGTGTATGCATGTATGTATGTGTGCATGTGAACATGTATGTATCTGTGTGTATGTGTGGGGTGTGCATATGCACGTATATGTGTATCTGCATGCCCGTGTGAATGTGCATGTACATGTAAGTGCATGCATGTTTCTGTGGTGTGTACATTTGTATTTATACATGCATGTGGCATATGTTTTTGTGTGGTGTGTATCTGTGGTATGTTTGTGAGTATATGTGTGTACATACGTGTGGTGTTGGTATGTGGGTTTGTGTGTGTGTCGTGTGGTTTGTGTAGTACGTGAGGTATGTATGTGTGCATGTGTGTGAGTGGGGTGTATGTCTGTTTGTGGTGTGTGTGTATGTGTGCGTGGTGTGTATGCATGTATGTGTATGTTGTGTGTGCGCGTGTGCGTGCACATGTACCTCCTCGCAGGCAGGGCTGGAATCGAGTCCAGCCTGGTACCCTCTGCAGTGCCTCTCATGATGCTTTACATCGAGTAGGTGTACAGAAGGGTTCTTTGGTTAAAGTGTGTTGAATGCATGAGTACTGCATTTGATGGAATGAAAAGCGATTGCTTTCAGATTGAATCCACCAATCTCAAATAACAAATGAAGGAGCAAATGAACTAATAAGAGAACAGAATTCTGTCACTGGTTTGTCTGTGAGGCACCACTCCGATGGCATCTGATGGAGTGAGGTCTGGGGACAGAGAAAGACAAATATTATGTGATATTACTTATATGTGGAATCTAAAAAATAATACGAATAAACTTGTAGAATTCTTTTTATGCTAAATGTTTTAAATAAAGAAGTGGTTTGGGGTAGTGGTTAAAAGCATGGATTCTGGACACCAAGTGTCTGGACATGGGCCACTTACTAGCTGTGTGACATGGGCAAAAGAGTTAACCTCTCTGTGCTGTTTCTTTCTTTTTTTTTTTTTGTGGTACACGGGCCTCTCACCGATGTGGCCTCTCCTGTTGCGGAGCACAGGCTCCGGACGTGCAGGCTCAGTGGCCATTGCTCACGGGCCAGCCGCTCCGTGGCATGTGGGATCTTCCCGGACCGGGGCACGAACCCGTGTCCCCTGCATCGGCAGGCGGACTCTCAACCACTGTGCCACCAGGGAAGCCCTGTGCTGTTTCTTTATCTGTAGAATGCAGATGCTAATGCTCATCTGTTAGGAAGTTTGTTAGGATTCATGAATTAATATATGAATTAATATAAAAGAGCATGTAGAACCCTGCCCGGTGCACACTATATATGTATTATTTTTATTGTCATCAACAGCAACATTATTCATCTTATTAAACATTAGAGACCACAGAGTTACATAAAATATTTGCGGCCAGGGAGACTAATTTTTCTGAGGTGGAGGAGAGGCAGTTATATTCTGATCACAGTAATGTGTACTTTACTTATTTAACCTCAGTTGTCCCCTAACCTAATAACAGTTAAATTAGCATCCAGGGAAGAGCCAACAGCAGGAATCAAATTCTACCTCGGAAGCCTTTGTTCAGAAAGTGCAGGATAGGATGGGTGCTCTGCCCTCCAGAGCTGACCAAGTTCTTGAAGAGACGGGGTGCTTGTTCCAGAAACCACCGAGGGCCATGGCTACAGGACAACGTGTCACCAAGGACACGCAGAGCTACCTAAGGAGCCTAGACGTTTGCAGCAACAGAATAAATGCAACCAAAAATTGCGTCCGGGGGGTGATGCAGCGGGCAGAGGCATCAGGCGCTGCTCAGGTGGGGTGCGGGGACAGCTCGCTCACCAGCCTGAGCAGCTGCAGACCCTCTTGTGCCTTCTCTGGCTGTGACCTTCCAGTAGGAATGAGCTGGGGGCTGCAGCGTGCTTCACACGGTCCCTTGTGATCAACTGAAGTGGGTTGTTTCATCTGGCCTTTGCTGAAATAATTTAAAATTACAACTGGAAAGTTTTATTCCTTCTGACCTATTAGCTAAAAATATAATGTTAATCAGCTTAGCAGTACCTTGAAGATAACCAAGGGTCTGGGCTCAAATCTCCAATGATTTATTTTGTAACCCTGATATCCCATGGTCACATTCAGATGATGATATTTTCCTCTTACATGCCATGACTGTAATGTGTTTGGGCGGTGGATTTAATGTTAAATTAATAAACTTTTATTTTTTTAGTGACAGATAGAAATTACCAAATAGGACCAATTTCTAGCTGGGTTTTGACTGCTGTTGTAAAACTATGATTTGAGTGTGCAGGGAAAACATTTTGAGGAACCTGACCTGAAACTTTCCACCCTCTCTGTTCGCAGAATGAAGGAATCAAAGATCCCATCCTGTAGTTTTACTCCAAGAGTTTCATAATGCACAGGGTTAACGATTAAGTGGGAGTAGAAATTAAACTAATCAAAGATTTCAACGATCTGATTGTTGTGATTAGAAAGCATGTATTCATTGGGAAGGTGACTAGCAAATAGTTTGGAAGGATGATACTGAGAGGTAAACGTATACTGCTGTGCTAGGCGGGATAGTGGACCCCAAAGAGGTCGCCCTCCTAATGCCTGGACCCTCTGAACGTTACCTTACATGGCAGAAGGAACTTGGCAGATGTGCTGAAGTTAAGGGCCTTGAGAGATCATCCTGATTATCCATGTGAGTTCTGAATGTAATCGCAAGGGTCCTTGTAAAAGGGAGGCAGGTGAATATTTGCTACAGACACAGAGGAGGAGGAAGTAAAGATGGAGCAGAGAGTGATTTGAAGATGCTCTGTTGTTGCTTTGAAGATGGAAGGGATGAAATTAAGGGATGCAGGAGCGCAGCGCTAGAAGCTGGAAAAGGTAAGACAACGGCTGCTGTTTAGAGCGTTCAGCGAGGCCCTGCCGAGGTCTTGGTTTCATCCCAGGGAAACCCATTTCAGACTTCTGACCTCCAGAAATGCAAGGGAATAAATTTAAGTTGTCTTAAACCACAAGTTTATCGTAATTTCTTACAGAGGAAACTAATATGTCACTTTACTATCTAATTCGTAAGCATTGCATCTGAGGGCATTGAGTTTTTAAAACATAAAGTTAATTTTCAAATGTATAATGGAGGCTGTGTGAAACTATAATAGCCATGGTGATTGGAATAAGGGGAGATTTAAATGCAAAAATTCAGAAGGTGACTCTGGGGTATAGATTGGGAAGGCTTTGGAATAGACAGGATCAGTGATTCTTTAGTTTCTTGGCACTTTATGGCACAGCTCTGTGCTGTACCATCTGCTTTGTGCAAGGGGCTGCTGCTGCCAGGGCGCAGTACAGTCAGAGACTGTAAATTTTGCTGAGGATGTGATACTGTCTTTCTTCCCAACCTTTTCCCTCCTCTTCTCCCTCTCCGCCCAGCCCCCTCAAACAAATATGTGTTCCCAGTGGCTGATGTTTTCTGGAAGACTAATTGATTAATTGATTTAACACATTAATTGATTTAACACATTTTAGAAAGGAAAACAAATTTTTTAAGTAATTTGATGAAATCTAGAGGATTTGATACTTTCTTGGATGAGATGCAGAGATAGGATTCTCTCTGGATTATTATTTATTTTATTTATTTATTTATTTATTTTTTGCAGTACGCGGGCCTCTCACTGTTGTGGCCTCTCCCGTTGCGGAGCACAGGCTCCGGACGCGCAGGCTCAGCGGCCATGGCTCACGGGCCCAGCCGCTCCGTGGCATGTGGGATCTTCCCGGACCGGGGCACGAACCCGTGTCCCCTGCATCAGCAGGTGGACTCTCAACCACTGCACCACCAGGGAAGCTCCCTCTCTGGATTATTTTTTTCCCCTCTAAAGATAGTAAAATTCTCCAGCTTAATAATGTTATAGGAATGAATCATTAATGTTCTTAAATTTACCAAACACACACCTTAAACCCATGTGACCGTTATTTTTTTTTTTAAGTTCTTGAGATGGGAGATTTATTTTCCTAAAAGATTTTATTGGGGAATTCACATCGACAACCAGGAACGCACTTTCTTCCTTACTTTGCATAGTTTTCTTTTGCATCTCGTTTAGATGAAATAAGGCAGAACGTTCTTATTACTTGAACTTGGCTTCATTTTATTTTCCGTTTTCATTAATGGTTTCCTTGCTTTGGCACACAGCACTATTTGGTTCACAGTGCTGTAGAAAAAATGCTTAATTACTGAAAAACTCTGACTGCAATTCAGGAAGAACATGCAGAGGAACATATTTGTTCAGGTTAAGTTTACGTGACGTTCAAAAATAGATAACAATAATCTGCCGCTAAACTAAATGGGCGCTTTTGTTGAAAGCATTTGGTTGCGAGTGGAAGAGAAAGAGATGGGATCTAAGGCATTAATTTAAAATGCCTTAAAAGGAGAAGCAAGATGCATCACAGTGTTCCTGCTGGCAGGATACCAGGTTCTTCTTGAGGTCTGTCCCTGGTGCCAGAATACTGTCCACAGCAGTGGAATTGAACATGAGGGTTGCGTTTTAAATCCACTCCGTGTGCATTGAGATTGCTCAGTTGCTATGAACACGTAATTTAAAAAAATAAAAAAGAAAGGAAATAACTCTAAGTTATGAATTAGAAGACCAGGGTTTCTACTTTTTGAGTCATCATTTCCTACCCACATATTTCTAGACAATCCCTTCAAGGCATGAGCCTCTGTTTCTTCATTTGCAAAATAGCAGCCTGCACCTTGCTTCCTACCTAGGATTCTTTGGAGGATCTAAAAATTAGGTCCATGCAAACACTTCATAAAATATAATTTTATGTAAAAAGAAATGCTTAATTGTGAGGGTGTTTTGAACAGGGCTGAAGTAGAAGGAAGGTACATTTTTTGTACACTTGTTTACTTTTTTGGGGTGAAAGTGAGAAGAATTGGGTCTGCTCCCATGCAGTGAAGCAAGGGAGGTGGACCTGGGCTAGTTCAGCTCCTCTGTCTTCTGGGAGCCACGGTTGTGACTTCCTCTAACCTTTGTTAGAGGGATGAATACCCCTCTGCCTTCATTCATCCCCAAACTTATATAAAGGATGTTTCCAGATTCTCCATTGTTCATTCCTGGCTAAGAGAGAACGAGATGTCTGTGCAAGAAGAACAGATACGACGAGAAGTCACACTTTGTCTGAGGAAGGTATTGTTTGCATTTGTGTTACATACTATTATTTATTGTAACTTCCCCTCAAATCATTTGTTTCCTGGTTATTAACAGGGTAATTTAGCTTTGTTTTTAGAGTATATTTGGGACGTAGGTACCAGACAAGACAGACTGGAACATTTGCAGGTTGGACGGAGGGGTCTTCTGAGAGAGTTGGTGCCCTCAGTTTCTTTCATCAGGGCTGTTGTGTCTCCGGTATATCAGAGATACTTCTTTTCTTGGATTCTGAGAATCTGGAATGATATTCACAGGTACTTACAATGTCAGAGAGTTTTCACCCTTGTAGTTGTGGTTGCCTCTTGAATCATCCAGATAAAAAGGTTAGACTATTGTAGAAAGGATATATCTCCTCGACATACAGTGAACTGAGAATAGGACATAGTCCAATTCTGTATCACTGTGAATAACGTAGATTAGAGGAACTTCATTATGTTAGTACATCATGGAATCTCTTGAATGCGATACACTCTTGCCTAGCTGTGGAAGGACTGTGTTGCGCAGTGGGAAATACACCTCTAAAATTCATCACCCCAAGAATTAAGGAATCTATTACAATTACTCACTGTACCTGAATTCCATAAGGGTTTGGATGAGCTCATAAATTAAAGAGCCATTAATGGCTACTGAAAGAACTCAGAATATTTCTAACTCACAGAATGTGGACTGAAATTTGAATGACTTAAACAGCAACTTCCAGTTATGTGTCTGTTGGAATTGATGTGATAGGCTGAATGTACTATGACTCCATTTATTGTAGCAGGTTTTTTTTTCCTTTCTTTTTTTTTTAATGTGTGTAATGGTTGTTACCAAAAATATTTTCCAAACTTGTTTAACTTAGTTCCTTGAATTGCTATCTGAAATTATATTTTAAAACATATCTCACCTGAGGGATTGGAAAGATAATTTTAGGCTGAAATTCTTGTTGGGAGGTAAACGGAAGGAATTCTGTTGTATATCAATACATGTAAAATATTGTTAACTTTGCATTAACTTGAGACAAGGGTCTGAAGTATAAAATTTAAAAAAATTTTAAAGAACATGCAGTTTTACTCATTTCAGCTATAACTGTAAATGGAACAAGGTTAACAAAGGATCCCTTAAAAAGTATCCCATCACCCAGAGATGAGACTCCTTTGCTGACTAAAAGTACTAATATTTTGTGATGATGTATAAATGAGCTTTTACAAAAAACTTGAAAAATCCAGGTTCTAAAACATGTTATTTACCTCCCAATAGTTTGTGCTTACTAATTTAGGGATAAAACATCACCTCTGAATCATATGAAATTGCCATTTTGTAGGTCAAAATTTGTCAAATATTAGAGATTTTATATGATCAGGTTCACTTTAATTTTTCCAGTCAAGCAGCAAACATTTATTATAGTAGATTATTTCTGTCTGCCAGAGTGCTGGCAGCCTGTAAATCCTCAGTGGACCCTTTGTTGAAGGAATAAATGAGATAGTAAATGAACGGAAGACTGAATGGGTAAATGCATATGAGTTTGTAGCTCAGGATTGTTCCAGGAGCCACGGGGCTAAAGTGGTATGTCTTCCAGTCTTAAGGCTTTTTCTTTCCAAGATTTTTCCAGATTCCATGAAATTAATTTTTCCTATCACCCTGACCTATCACAGAGAGTCCTTGTGTGGACATCTTATCTGAAATACGATGGTTATTCCCATGAGAGAGCTGCTGCTGCTTTGCCTTTTTTTACGTTCTCATTCTTATCAGTATTTGAAATCATATGCTTTCTAGTTTATATATTGTTTTTCTTCTGTCTTCTCCACTAAGGTCCATGATTGGAGGCACCTTATCTTATTCAATAGTATATCTCCAGTTCCTAGAAGAGTGAGTGATACATGGTAGGTTCTCAGTAAATATTTTATGCATGAAGGAAGAAATCATTTGAAAAGAAACTGTCTAGTGAAATGAGCTGATTTGTATATCATCTTCCCCAGAAACTAAGCATTAAGATGAAACACGGAGACTGCTGACAGAATTTAGAATATTAGAATGATAATCCCCTGGGCCCATGTGGATGGGCTGACACCACAGTACTGTAGGGACCCTGGGGCTCTAGGACCAATATTCTTTCATCCAACATTTTCTTGTTGAGTGCCCACTAAGTGCTGGGCAGTGGATGCTTAATGGGTCTTGGAAGAAATGTAAAAGTGGACTTCCCAAGTCCTGTTCCCCCATCCATTTCTTATGTCCTCAGCCCCCGTCATCATCTGCCTTCCACTTTTAGTAATGCAGCTCTGGAGAGAGGTAGTGGGCTTCTCCTTGCACCTACCCTGATACCTTCTGCTTGTCCAGAATTGGTCAATGGTTGCAGATTACTTGGTCTCTCTTCTCTTTTGGACGCATGATTTCATTGTCAAACACTCTGCTTTTACAGTTCCACCCACAAGGGTTCTGATAAGCATCCTCTAGGGTGGCCAGTGAGACTCTGTCTTGAACCTTTGTCCTTCATTATAATTCACTTTACATTTGTCCTTAACTTTAAGCTCTTACTTTGTAATAAGTACCAAGAACACAGTAGTGGACAAGACAGATATGGCAGTAGAATCTCACAGAACTTCCATTGTGCCAAAGAAGATGGGAAAGTCATAGAGTAACTGCACTGAAGAGGGAGGAGGGTTGCTGAAGGGAAAATAGAGAAGGCTCCGGAGTGTATAGCAGTGGGGAGGTGGCAGGGAAGACCTTAAAAAGGAGGCCATTATGTAGACACCCCAGGGAAGGAGAGGACCTAGGTGGGGTGGTAGGAGAGGCAGAGGGAGCTGGGGTGCGAGAAAGCCTAGAGCCGCTGAAGACCTGGAGATGTTCTGTCTGTCCAGTGTCTGTCCTGCCACCATCTGTCCCATGGTCAGTGGCGTGCATCTGTGGGATTCTCCAAACCATCTGTTCCACACGGTGGAGAATAGATTGGAGGAAGGCAAGATTGGAGGTGGGGAGACCAGTTTGGGAGCCTCTTCAATAGCCCATGCCCAATATGGTGGCAGCTTTTATTGGAGAGGTAACAGTGGGTGAGAGGGAAATGGTCCATTTAGCAGGAATTTAGGAGGCTCAATGTGCAAGATTTGGTGACTAGTAGATGTGGTAAGAGGAGGGGCCTTCATGATGGGAGGTGACACTCACTGGTCTCCTGCTTGATCCTTAGAAGAAGGGCTGCTCTGTTCCAAGGTGAGCAACTAGAGAAGGCATATGAGCTGTTGCTGTTAGTGGGGCTTGGGGGGAATGAATTCAAATATTTGGCTCTTGAGACTCAACCCACTCGCAGGGACTCATCTCTCTTCAGTTGATATGATAGCTTTATGATCATGTTCTACAAACAATTCCCCACACTGTGTTTCTAAAGTTTTCCTTTGTTCTGGAAGAACAGCTTTCCATGGTGGACACTTCTAGGGTGGAAACTGGGTCCTGCCTGGGGCACCATATGGCAGTTACAGGAGTCTGTTTCCTTCCCCCCAAGGCCGACTGAGAATTTATGTCACGGGCTTTAGGTGCACCATAGTGCATCAAATATGGAAGCCAGGAAATAAAGAAAGACCTCAGGAGTACATCCTGCACAAGGTAATAAGCATCTGTAACCATATTGTGTAGAAGGCATGGAAAAGCAAGTTTGACAAGACAGCTGATTTATTCTGAAGAAGATGATTAAGGCATGTGTGTTCCCACAAGATGATGGCACTCATAAACGGTCAGCGAGAAGTCATACTGTGCCAGAAGGCATTTGCTTTCTAAGACTGCTCACATCCCCTCTCTCCAAGGAACTTGTTAACATGTAAATCTGCCCCAAATATTCTGGGATGGTTTTCACCTGAAGACCTGATAGTCTGAGGCGATGGTTAAAAACTCAGTCTCTCCAAAGCACATGCTCCTTTATCATGGCAATAAACATAATTAGATCTAATTGTGATGGAACACAACCATGTCATTGCTTAACAGTATTTTTCTTTCCTAGTAAAATAACACCTATGCTACCTCACTAATTTCATCCTTTTTCCAACAAGAGTGGACGTTTTTCTACGAGGAATTGACACCCATTTCATGTTATTATTGGTTGTAGCAAACTTATAATAAGACCAGCTTTAAACAAATCCTCAGTAATTATTTAATTTTCAAGATTATTTTGGCACAGGCTCATGCTTCAGAGAAGTTACAGTGGAGTGCTCCCCAGTAAAAAATATGCTGGTCCTGGGATGGCACGTAGGTGGGAGACAGGTCTTCAGGATAATAGTGCGCTCTTGGGAATTGACGCTGGTTGTGTTCTGAGACCTCATAACTGGAATCTGATGTTCCAGAAGCTCCCTGTTGGCCTTGGCTTTTAAAGACTTTCTTTATGATGGATTTCATCACCTTCTCAACATGTCTACTTGCCACCTTTGCCCACAATTTGTAAGGGGCGCAACAAAGCCCCACAGGGATTCCCCACCATCACATATGGCCTCCTCCTTAAATGGGATTCTCCGCGGTTGTCTCTCTAAAAACTGGACCAGGTATAAGATTGTCTGATGATAGCTATTTGCAGCCCAAAAGTTTTTTAAAAAGACCTTTTATATTGGTATTAGGTTAAAAAAATAATTGGGGAGTTAAACATCAGATCTGTTTAACAAACTTGGGACCTTAAGTGTGTATGGTTACATTTTATAGCAGTTAAATGGAGACATGAACAAACTAAGAAGTCAGGTAAGTTTAGCAACACCTAACCAATGGTATGAAATTAATACATGTAGTCTGATAAAAGAGTGTCCCCATTACAGCTAATATAAAATTAAGCTTTTTCAATTAAATTGGCCCCTATCTCATGGTAAATTAATCTTTAAATGATTGCAAGAGGAAGCCTGAATTCTCTTCTTTCAGCTGTCTGCAGCCATCATATAAATTATTCTGGGTGGATATGTTTTTTTTTTTCTTAAATTAATTAATTAATTAATTTTTGGCTGCATTGGGTCTTGGTTGCTGTGCGCGGGCTTTCTCTAGCTGCGGCGAGCGGGGGCTACTCTTCGTTGTGTTGAGTGGGCTTCTCATTGCGGTGGCTTCTCTTGTTGCGGAGCACGGGCTCTAGGCACCTGGGCTGCAATAGTTGTGGCACGTGGGCTCATTAGTTGTGGCTCGTGGGCTCTAGAGCGCAGGCTCAGTAGTTGTGGTGCACGGGCTTAGTTGCTCCGCGGCATGTGGGATCTTCCCGGACCAGGGCTTGAACCCGTTTCCCCTGCATTGGCAGGCAGATTCTTAAACACTGTGCCACCAGGGAAGTCCGGGTGGATATGTTAATTTAATTATACTTGAAAGTTTCCCACGGGGTTGAGGACCCACCTCGGTGGCTCAAGGTGCTTTTTGGGGCATATTTCATTTGGCTGTGTTCTTGGTGAATGTGGAGAAGGGCTGCTTGTGTGACATTAATCTACCTGGATACATTTCTGATTGCTCACTTTGAGACTATTCTTATCATTAATCTCTGAAATTATAAACCTGGAAGTCAAAAACAATGGAGAAAAATCATGCTCCCCATTCTCAAGCCCACGCTGTATCTCCTTGCAGCAGTTAGAAAAGAGATCACTGTCTTAGTTTTATGAATCTGCTCTTCCTCTCGGGAAAAGATGCCAGTGGAGATGTGCTGGGTGCCATGGGCTCTGCCTCTCCAGGTCCTCAGGCCTCAAGGACTGGGACTAGTTGGGTATAGGCACTGGCTCTCTGGCTGCTCCACTTTCTGGAAGAGGGTGATTAAGCAGCTGTCCTCCCAGTGCTTCAGGGAAGTCAAATGGACTAGAGGAGAGTTAACTGCCTCCACCATGTCATCAAGAAATTCTGACAATCTGTGGACCTGTCCCCAAGGGGAAGATGAGGCTGCCATCTATCTTACAGACTGTCTCCTGTTCCCCTGGCAGCGAAGCTGTATCTGAGAGCTCCCACTGGCAATTGGTGAAAATCACTGATGAAATGAGGTTGTGATTTGAAAGTCTGAGTCAGAGACATGTGAAATATAGTTTTAAAAATTCTACTAAATGGATTTCTTCATTGGATAAACTAAGCCCAAATGGTCTCTCTGTTGAAATCAAGATGCATTTGCCTTCTGTGAACTATTAAAATAAGAGCTAGATCCAGGATAGGAGGAGGAAATTGGGCATCTCATCCTTAGGCCCCTCCATGTGAAATTGCTCAGTCATTATTACAGTAATACTAGATGTTTCCAGAACTCTTTTTTCCCCCACATGTTATTTTATATTTCTGCCCAGATAGAAGAAATATAGAGAAGCTAAATTAGACTTTCAGTTCTTCAGCAGTCTGAATTTTGTTGCAATTTTTGGTCAGGAGAAATTACTAGGTGATGAACTTTGATTTCCCTGAAAACTGCAGTTACTGTAATGCCAGAGATGATGCGACATCAAACTGTTTGCTAGACCAAGCATAGGGGGTTATGAAAACAGAGGGGGACGTCCAAGCATTTGGAGGAGGTGATAGACTGAAAAATGACGGTGGGATAAAGAAGAAACCCAATGAATTGCCCCTCAGCATTCGGTTGGCACCATGACGTAATCCACTGATGTCATCAGTAGCAATATGGCGTCTCTGCTCAGGACTCACCAGTGACAGAGCTTCACGTGGCCTGGCCCTTGGCCCCTTTCTGTCCTCATTCACGGCCTTCTCCCTGGCACCCATCCTCTAGCCGCGCTCACCCATGTGCTCGTCCCTGAGCTGCCCGGTGGTGCAATGGCTCCTGCCTTCCTTCAGGAAGGGTTCTGCCGCACTACCTCCTGCTCTGGGGCAGCTCCACTGACGGCTCCATCTGTGGTCCACCCATCATCTCTCTCTGTCCCTCACCATACTTTGTTGTTCTTAGCACTGATCACCCACCATTACATCATATATCTATGTATTTATTGGTTTATTCTCTGTCCTCTGGCATGCAGCCGTCCTCTGTGAGAATGGGGACTTTGTCTGGCTCCCTATGCGTCTCTGGGGCTGGCAGAAATTTCTGGAAAACAGTAGATGCTTCAACATTTGTAAAACGAGTACTGTATTTGAAAGAATTAACATCGTCTTTTGTGGAAACTATAAAAATAAACCTTTGTATTTTCTTGGCTTAATAACATTAACATGGAGAAGATTCCAGTTCATCGTCTGTAACTGGTTAACATCCTTTAAGAGTCACAGTTAATGTCAACTGTCATTTATTGAGCACTTTCTCCATGCCAGGCATCTGGACACTTCCTGTCGCAAATGATACCAAGTGTAGGCTTTGAAAGAAATTAATGACTCAATCTTTATCCCATTGCAACAAGCAGTTGTATGATTTCCCCATTGTCGGGCAGTGAACTCCTCTGTCCTTAGTCAAGAGTGACATCATCTTGGAGTAGGGCCCCTGTGCTGACTTTCATCCATTACAAGCTGTCCTCTGTTGGAAGTGTTTATTTTAAAATTTTGAACATACATAACTTTAGTATGTGGTTTGAAATACACATAGATGGTCCCCATGTGCGTTTCAGAGCATTTGAGGGTAGCCCCAGGACATGGACAGTCTGCTCAGTGTATATAGTAATGGAATGGACGTGGGCATTGTGACACCTGCCTTCTGTGTTTGGCTCTGAAATCCACTTACTGGGAGTTTTTCATGGAAATACATAGCCTCGTAGGACACCGGCTCTCAGGTATGGAAGGCTTTCCCCATCAGCCTGCTGTGAATGTCCAAGGAATAACCTGTGCTGGGGTCCTGGGGCTCTTTCAGCCTCCTCTTCTCAGCTGAAGCCGTCCCTTCTGCCTTAGGTCACGCTCTGTGTTCCTGTGGAGGAAAGAGCTGCTGTCCTCCAGCAGGGCACCGGGCACAGTGTTAGGAAGTCTCTTCCCCATGGGGTGTGGAGATCAGGAGTCCCCCCTCTTACGCACACCTAGTCCTGCAAGTGGGTGGGATTATAAAAATGTTTTAAATACTCTCTTTCTTCCTCATCTCTTTTTGTTTGTTTAAATGTGGGAGAGGCCAGAGGCTCTGTTTCCTGCACTGACAGCTCTATTCCAGGGATTCACACATCCTCTGTACTGTCATTATTTGGGCACGTACCATGTGCAGAGCACGGTGCAAGATGATCAAGAAGACGTTTTCTCTGGAGGAAAACTTTGCAGTACTGGTTGAGTCGGGGCTTAGCGTTCCAGTGCCCCTTTGTGAAAATATCCAGGAAATCAGAGAACGGAACGAACCCTGTTGATTCCCCATGCTTGCCTTCCCAATCTTCGCTCCTCTTTCCTCTTTCCTCCCCCTTCCCTCTGGGGAGGATATTTCATTACAGGGTTGCCTCTGTTTTCCCAGGCGGTTTGTCCCTGATGGATTTCACACTGAACTTGCTCCTATCCTTGAAGTTGGGGGCTGCAGTGCCGGGGCCTCCCGCCAGGACCTCGTGCTCTGGTTTCTCTAGGAGCGCGCCAGGTGGCAAGCTCAGCACGTGTTTCCTTGCACAGGAGGAGGCTGGCTGACACTCAAGGAAGCCCGTGGAAACTCTGTAAGCCTGAGATGCAGGATGTGTCCAGGTACTCGTGCACGACTGGAAGGGAGTCCAGGCCAGCGCTCTGCTGTCTCTGGCACGCGGTTTGCTGTCCGTCCTGTCGGCTTGGCCACCACGTGGATGTCTCGGTTTCTTCAGTCACGTGTGCTCAGGAACCTGCTGGCACAGCCAGGCATTCTTACCCCGGGCCACCTGGTGCCTCTGATATGCACACGTATCGACGAGAACGAGTCCTCAGGTGTAAGCACAGCTTGGTCTGCGTTGCAGATAGGTGGCCGCTTCTGCTGTTTCTTAAAGGCCAGTTATGCATGGAAATGTTTCCTGGCCTCCATGTTAAGTGCCACGGAGCAGTGAACCCTGCCCTCCAGGAAAAACTGTCCGTCATCCAGAGATGTGTTCTTTTAAAAAAAATATTTATTTATTTATTTATTTTCATTGGAATATAGTTGTTTTACAATGTTGTGTTAGCCTCTCCTGCACAGCAAAATGAATCAGCCATGCACATACATGTATTCCCCCCTCCACCCGGATTACCCTCCCATTTAGGACACCATAGTGCCTTAAGTAGAGAAACCTGTGCTGTACAGTATGGGCCCATCAGTTTTTTTTCTCAGTTCTTAACAAAGAACCTTCAGATGCTTCTGCAGTCTTGCCATGTTTATTTAAAAAATGACATCTTTAAAAAAATTTTTAGGGCTTCCCTGGTGGTGCAGTGGTTAAGAATCCGCCTGCCAACGCAGGGGACACTGGTCCGGGAAGATCCCACATGCCATGGAGCAACTAAGCCCGTGTGCCACAACTACTGGGCCTGCGTGCCACAACTACTAAAGTGCGGGCACCTAGAGCCCGTGCTCTGCAATAAGAGAAGCCATGACAGTGCACACTGCACCGAAGAGTATAGCTCCTGCTCGCCGCAACTAGAGAAAGTGTGTGCACAGCAATGAAGACCCAACACAGCCAAAAATAAAAACAAATACATAAATTTATTTAATTTTTTTTTTAAATTGAAGCATGGGTGATGTACTATATAAGTTACAGGTGTACAATATACTGATTAAAAATTTTTAAAGGGTACACTTGACTTATAAAATATTGGCTTTATTCCCTGTGTTGTGTAATATTTTATACATAGTAGTTTGTACCTCTTCTAAGGGCAGAGAGTGAGTTTGCTCAGAATGCTCATGATTAGATGTTTGTCTGTTTTGGTTTCTGCGGTAGCTTTGATTGTTTTCAGTATTGTTCTTATGCCATGAAAACAGTGTACATACCTGAATTGCATCTTATGTTTGGGAATTACTGCAGAACAATCTAGAAATTGAACAAGTTACCTTTTCTGCAGGTAGATTCGAGAGCTTTTTAAGTTTCCCCTTTTGTAACAGTTTGGAAAATGTTCAGCCACATGTATCTGCAAACTTGATTTATTGCAGATTAGCCAACTAAGCCCTGTGTTTTTCTCATGTAGCACGCTGCATGTCCAGAGCCCGTTGGGTGACCTTTGAGACCCAGGCTCCTCTCTCCCTCCCTCAGCCATCCTTGGTGTGTGGCTTTTGTCTTCATGCCTGGCACTTGGAGGGTGCAAGAAGGCTGCCCCCACCCCCCTCCAGCTGAGAGCCTATATTCCAGCAGGAAGAGGGGCAGGGCAGCCGGTTCTCCCTCCTCTTAAAGAGCTTCCCAAAGTTCCCCCCAGTGCTTCCTGCTGGCCTCCCAGTGGCCTGGAACCATCCAGGGTCACCCTGATGGCAAGGGAGGGGTAGGTGGGCATGTGGATGCCCCAGGACTGTTGAGTAGGGATGATTGAGCTGGGGGGAAGGAGAGAAGGGATATTGAGAGGGCGACGCCAATGTCTGCGCCATGTTCCTGAACTCTTCCAATTACTGATGTAGCTTTTGGATGCTTTCTTTTGCCCACTTTGTATTCTATTTTTTAAAGAAAATTCAACACATAGAAAAACACTCAAAGAAATGCGTGTCTATATTTGTGTATATATACTTTATAATAGAGTATTTTATACACACACACTCATACAGACACATGTGTATATTTGAATTGCCTTTAGAGTAACAGGTGACTGATCAGCAGTCTAGTTCTTTTATGTCAGCCTCCTACATTTAAAAAAAAATTATTTATTTATTTAAGGTTGCATTGGGTCTTCGTTGCTGCACGCAGGCTTTCTCTAGTTGCAGCAAACAGGGGCTACTCTTCCTTGCAGCATGTGGGCTTCTCATTGCGGCGGCTTCTATTGTTGCAGAGCACGGGCTCTAGGTGCAGGGTCTTCAGTAGCTGTGGCACGCAGGCTCAGTAGTTGTGGCGCATGGGCTTAGTTGCTCCGCAGCCTGTGGGATCTTCCCGGACTGGGGCACGAACCCATGTCCCCTGCATTGGCAGGCGGACTCCCAACCACTGTGCCACCAGGGAAGCCCCAGACATGTTTTAATGGGAGAAAAGCTGTTTTAGAACGTTGGTAATTAATTTTTTTCCGTTATCTTTGTGTAACATCATTATAAGTATCAAGAAAATCAGTGTAAGAGATTCTAGCTTCACACAGGGGCTATTAAATAAGTGTCTAGGTTTTTTGCATAAAGGCAAGGATAGCTAATTCTTTCACTGGGGAATTAATTTATTTTGACCTTTAATTAACAGTGTAGCTTCTGAAGATATCGATGAAAGATTCTTATGGAGTAAAGGCCCAGCTTAGAAGGGATGTGTTGGCAAGCACCAAAAAGGCAGGGAGAGACTCACAGGGGAGCAAGGGAACTTGAAACTAGATCCACCGATGTTTTCCGTTTCTGAAACAAATAACGAGGACGGGGCCAGGCACAGTCCACAACCTGAATTTGTGCAAGTGGGGTTGCCTGAGTTAACAAATATTTTAGTGTAAGTATGTCCCAAGTGTTGCTTCGGGTCTAGTTATACTAAGACGTTGTTTGTTATTTATCTGAAATACAAATTTAACTGGGTGTCCTGGGTTTTCTCTGGCGCTCCATCCTCAGGGCACCTCTGTATGACCACTGTGCTCCATCAACGTGGATCAGCTCAGTGCAGTCCCCAGGGTTGGAAGGGTGGTGTCTGGACCAGTCGGGAGAAAATGAGTGTTCTGGGTAGAATAACAAGGCACACTTTGATTAAAAATGCACACATATCTGGGACTTCCCTGGTGGCCCAGTGGTTGAGAGTCCGCCTGCCAATGCAGGGGACACGGGTTCGTGCCCCAGTCCGGGAAGATCCCACATGCCGCAGAGCGGCTGGGCCCGTGAGCCATGGCCGCTGAACCTGCGCGTCCGGAGCCTGTGCTCCGAAACGGGAGAGGCCACAACGGTGAGAGGCCCGCGTACTGCAAAAAAAAAAAAAAAAAAAAAAAGCACACATATCAAGAAATAGTGTGATTTTTTAAAATCTGTATTATTTTATTCTATTTTAACAAAACAAATACATGTCTATGGCTTAATGAAACATACACACACACAGAAAAATGTTTGGCCAGTTATATCCCCAAATATCAGTATTATCAGTGGTTACTACCAAGTGATGAAATTTCAAAGCCTTTGGAAGATTTGGTGCTTTGCCACATAGATCTGCACATGTGTCTTATGAACAGAAGTTTTCTTGTCATTGGGAAAGAGTATCGCTTCTGAGGCCTCATGGGGATGACAGCTGCCCCACCGTCACGATCGGTATGGGGTGACTTTGCAAAGGGTGGAGTCTGAACCGTGTGTTGCATTTAATAATGAATTAAAATAACACAAAACGAGCTGAGGATTAATCAAGACTTTATCAACTGGTGCTGAATTGACTGATTTGCATCTGGCTCTGTGTGGTCGGCCTGTTGCCAATGACTTATTCAAAAACAACTGCTTTGCAGTTTCTTCTTAATTGCATATGTTGTGCTGTAGGGTGATACAGAAGATATTAAAATATGAGTAACAGATGGATGCTTGTTTGTGGAGCTTCACATCCCATATATTTTCTCCTTATAGTTTTCTAATTACTTATATACCTATTCCTGTAAAATAAAACTTTTCTTTTTCAGGACAGCACTAATTTCAGCCTTTTTCCCCTCACTTTTCCTAAGCTTTCTTTCTTTTGGTCGTGCTGCGCAGCACGTGGGAGCCTAGTTCCTAGACCAAGGGTCGAACCCAAGCCCCCTGCATTGAAAGCGTGGAGTCCCAACCACTGGACCACCAGGGAAGTCCCCCTACACTTTCTTATCTCTGTTTCTTCTCGTCACCTTCCTGTGGGACGGGGAGAGTAGCCGTGCCCTGGAGTTTGGTTTTTGTTATTAGTGGGTGGAAGTTAATGATACATAACCAGGTTGAAACACTTTGAAGGTACTGGCGCTATTCAGGTATTGATGACAGTGGTTTTGTTATTTATCTGCAATGGCTGTAGTTTCCTTATCCTTAACGATAACAGAAAAATAAAATACTAAAGAATCGAAGTGTCCATTTCTGGACCGTAGGAAAAGAAGTCAGTCGTCAAACTTTGTGCTCCTACATAGATTATTTATAGAGCCCCTGTATATAAGGCATCGGCTGATACTCAGAAATATAAGTGGTGTTTCTCTGATTTCAGATAGCTTGCAGTTTAATGGGGGGAGAAGAAAACATATATCCAGATAATTAGATCGATGAGACAGTCTTCATGTTGCATCGGCAGCAAGCTTTCTTTGTGCCGTTTCTAACAGTTTAATTCCTGTGATTTTGTCGTGCATTCATTACCAAATACACCCATTATTTTTGTCTGTTCCTTTTGGCATTTGCTGACTTTTTTAAATATGGGAAAAATAACTCAGGTAGGGATAGAAAGCAAGTAAAGGAACGACAGTAAAAGCTATTTGATGTTTTCCCTAAAATCCTTGTTTTCAGGATGTTCCATAAAGGTCTTTGAAGTTTTAGTAGTGGTAATGCTTTGTATTCCTGTGATGTTTCCTGGTGGTGGTGGAAGCAGGTGGGGGGCAGTCACCCCTTTTTTATGATCGGTGCTCCCACCTCCCTGGCTCCACCAGGTGGCACCACAAAATCACAAGCATCTTCACACCCTCGGGAGAGCACAGGACCTTTCTGTGCTTGTATTTACACCCACTGCTTTGCGTTTACTCATTGGGTTGTGGCATCATCATAATTGCAGCATGCGTACATTTTCATCACGTTCCTTTACCTTGCAGTCACTGATATATCTGTTGGATACAGTGAATTCTGTAATTGTTAATCATACACACAAAACAAATACATGAAATAAACACAGAAGGAAAACAAATGCGAACTATGGTAAACCCAGCCCAGCTCCAGCCATGCTAAACATCACCTTTGGTGTTATGGTTCTAGTTCAACTCCAGCCGTCCAGTCTTGAGTCATAATGGCCCCAGGCGTGATGTGTTTATTTGGTCAGAGTTGGCTATTGTCGTACTTGGATGGCATACCCGTGGGAAATGAGCAACTGCAGAGAACGCCTGTTGAAACTTGTGATCTGAGGCTCAGCTACTGTTTCATGGTGTTTTGCTCCCTGGTGCCGCGTTGTGGTCTGGGAAATGGACCCTGTGGACACCTCATCTCCCTAACGGACCTGCCTCAGTGACAAAGTGCCTTCCGTGTTAGAATCCACACAGGAGTCTGAGCGTATTGAAGAATAACTGCAACTCTGCCTTTTAAAACAATGTCATAACTTCCTGAAATTTGTTTTACAGTTTCTAAAATTTGTTTCTGAACTGAAAATATGACAGATTTTTGGTGTAATTTTTCTCAAAAGAGCTGAAGGGAGGGTGAATTGAAAGTCATTTTCCTTTCTGGTGGCATTGCCATATTTTAGACTGTGTTTATTTATGATAACGATGCTATCAAATGTATTGTCGTAATTGTGCTGTGATTCTAGAAACTCTTTTTCAAATATAGGTAACAGATGCATCTTTGAGTGTGGGCTCAGAATTTGTACTCTGTGGGCAGTGATTGCACCCAATTTCAGGAAATGGTTTCTCAATTCTACATGAACAGATAAGACATCTCATCAGGGTAAATTTCGTATTAAGCATTGTAAGATTTGTAGGTTGACAGCAGGGAGCTTGGGAATACCTGAAACCTGTTTCTGAGGGTTTACCATTTGACAGGTTCCAGAGGGAGATGAAAGTACAGAAGCCAAGGCCAAGGCCAGGTACAGAGCACCTTATTGCACCTGTGCCCCAATCCCAGCTTATTCTCTGTCTTCTGTCCCGCCCCCTCCACTTCCTCTCCTCCCACCCTTTACCCCCATATGAAGCAAGGACACATTTGTTGTTGCGTGAGGAACTCGATCCTCAAGCAGGCAAAGCTTCCTTCTTCGCCCATTTCCCTGCAAACCTCTGCTTGAATCTTGACTCCTTCACTGTTGAGGAAAGGCCAATCTGGGGAAAAAGATGAACCAGCCCGTATAAAAGAAGCAAATATGGGAGCGCAGAGGAGCACCCATCAGGAGCTCCCCAGCACCCGGGACTCTCCGGCTTAGGGGCTGACACCTGGCTTCTCAGGCCGGCGTCCGCTCAGGGAAGCTACTGGTGCTCACCTTGGTTCCAGAGATAGGGAGCCTGAAAACCTCATCCAGAGCTGCCGGGCTGCCCAGCTCCCGAGTGGCCCCATCTGCCCTGTCCCTCCTCCCTCATGTCCTTACCTCTCTGACCCAGGGGAAAAGAAGCACTGTCCTGGAGTACAGTGAAGTGTCCTTTCCCTGGAGCACACCTGTTTAAAACACCTTTGAACTTGAGCAGATTAGGAAGGGTGGCTGGGAGGAGCCAGGAGTGTCCCCGGCCAGCATCCTTCATCTTGGTCCAGCCTCTGTCCTGTCCCAAGTGAGGAGTCGGCCAAGGGATCCATGGCAGCTCATCACACCTAAAAGGTGACCGTGAATCTCCAGGGACAGCAGAATGTGATAAATGGTCCTCCCAGCTATCTTAGTTACATGAGTTTCTTATAATATCAAAAGAAAAATGTTTGTAGGCAACGGAAACATATTAAGGATGCAGGAATAATTTTCAATTACTCAATAATTTCATACTCAGCTGTTATCATTCAGTTGAGGAGAATAAGGGGCAGTTCATTGAACATTACTGGCTAGTTTCATTTGGAGCCTAAACTCCAATGACTTACAAGTGATTTATGGGGATAGATGGACTGTACTGGGGGGTTGCCCTCGGCCTCTGTGCAGTTGACTTGGGATGAAGTCTTGGTGTCCATCACTGTACCCAGCTCTGCATGCATCACATCCCAACAATCAATACACAGTTTACAACTTAGAATACAGTGCAGTCCATCTGTTTCTGAGCACTAGCCAGGAGTGAGACGAGAGGCCACCCCGTGATGGGAAAGAGGGACTGACATCAGAAATAGGCAGTTTTAGCAAGAAATTAATGAAGGCAAATGAGCCCAATGGTTAAGAGCAGCAACTTTACAGCGAGGCTTCTGGCTGAATCACTGCTTAGACTTCCTTGCTGTGTGACTTTTGTCAAAATCCTGACTTCTCTGGCTCATCTTCTTCTTCCGTAAAGTGAGGACAAGAGTTAATACTTCCTTATGGGGCTGTGTTGAACCTGAACCCATCACCATCATGCTCAGATGCCTCCTAGCTTGAAGTGCTGGCTAAATATTAGCTAACACCATCTTTATTGGGAACCTCCCTTCGGACATTTGTCACCAGAGTAGCTATGACACTCAACCTCAAGTCTCAGATAATGGGAGTTGTGCCCAATTACTGACATGTCCTAGAAAATAATGACCTGAGCTCGGATACATCTTCCATCATTGCCATTAGAGTAGCATCTATCCCCAGGTGAACGTGTCACACAGGGTGGACTCTATATTTGAAAATATCATGGAAAAGCAGCAAGCATCAAAAACATGCAGGTGGGCTTCCCTGGTGGCACAGTGGTTGAGAGTCCGCCTGCCGATGCAGGGGACGCGGGTTCGTGCCCCGGTCCGGGAAGATCCCACATGCCGCGGAGCGGCTGGGCCCGGGAGCCATGGCCGCTGAGCCTGCGCGTCCGGAGCCTGTGCTCCGCAACGGGAGAGGCCACAACAGTGAGAGGCCTGCGTACTGCAAAAACAAAAAACAAAAAAACACATGCAGGTCTGGGACTTCCCTGGTAGTCCAGTGGTTAGGAATCCACGCTCCCAGTGCAGGGGGCACGGGTTTGATCCCTCACGCTGCGGGGTGCAGCCCCCCCTCCAAAATATATATGTATATGCAGGCCTTTTTTTTCTTTTAAAGTAAAGATAAAAAGATATTTGAGCACAACAGCTTTTGAGGCAGTATGAACGATGGTGATGCTTTCCCTGAGAAACCACTGGCGTTAAATATACACAGGCCAGTTACCGTTAGAAGTCATCGTTTTCTGTCAAGTGTGAATGCTGATTGTTCCATAGCCTGACGGTTTCACCAGCTCCAGGTGTTTCAGAGAGAAACATCATGTCCCTGTAAGTCTCTGATACACTAAGCTAAAAGGAGAAAGAAAAAAGTTACCGTATTATGTTCTCTTTAATGAGGCACTGCATTTAGAAGCCCATACCAGATTAACTAATTTAAAAGACAAATATTGGATTCGTGTGCAAGGCTATTTTAAGGCTTTTTTCCCATGCATATTAAAATGTAAATGAACAGTGATTATCTCAGGCTGCTCAGAATCTTTTCCTTCCCGGTAACTGGTAGCAGAGTGTGCATGGTTTTTTTGACTTTAAAAATATTCTCATGGACTAATCTGTAAATTAGAAAATGTATATCTAAACATAAAAGAATGAAGAATCAAAGCAGCTCTAAAAGCTCATTATTCTTTAGGCAAGTGACCAACTGCTCCAGGACAGTGATTTGGGTTGTCTGTGGGTGGGCAGGTTGGTGTATTGACTGGACAGAGCATATGCTTCTGATTTCAACAGCCCTCAATCTTGATGCTGCCACTTACTTAGCTGGGTTACATTACACGTGTTTCACGATCTGAAAAATGCGTATAATGTTATTTTGGGGAACTGTATTCACTGCAGCTTCACTGTTCCAGGTAGCTGCTCCAAAGCACATTGTATCAGGATATGTAATCATTCTTCATTCAAGGACCTCACATATACTCAAATGGTCATTCAAGAAATATTTGGTGCCCACTGTGTGCCAGGCATGCTGGGGGATCCAGGAGTTTACATTTCTCATGCAACTTACATCATAGTGTGTGTGGACGAGGGAGGGGCAGCTGATCATTGATGAGCAAACAAGTGAATATTCAGTCTATCAGGGGCAAACAGATTCTGTAAAGAAAAATGAAGCAGCCTAAATTGAGAGAGTCCATTTCTGTCCTCTCCCTTCTCCGGCACTGACAATACCTCGGAAAACCCTGTCGTGTAAATTGCCTTCTCAGAGGTGGGGAAAGCTCTCACAGAATTTTAAAGGGCGGGTTAATTGCATAAATTGTCATTACTTTTGGGGAAACAAAGTATTCAGCTTGGTTGAGAGGAGCCACGTTTTATGTTGGTCTCTATAGGATGTATCAGGGCAGGTATCGGGACCTGTTAAGCAAGTCTGATGGCGAAATTTTCTTTTGCCTTGAAAATTATAAACAGGTACTGTAGTGGAGCTGGAATGGACTTCACTTGTAGTTTGCTCTTAACACCATGATAGATTTGTTTTCGTTAGTAAAGATGGCTTGGAAATAGTCATGTACATCTTATGTACCTGTTCCTCCCCACCGAGCTCCCCTCTACCACATTTGATATGGTTTAAAATCTGGGAACATCTGCATTTTGACCGGATGTTGGTTAGATGGTAGGAGAAGGCAGAGAAGCGACACATTTTGCACTTTGGATCAGTCTGAACTGGCCCCAACTTGGGGTCATGCAAGGGTCTGCTCATTCCGTGTCCCTATAATTATAGTGCGATGAAGGTTTGAGGGAGGCGCCTGAGCTGGGCCAGAGCATCTGCTCTCACCTCCTCAAGCTTCTCTTTCAAAGACATTCCTATAAATGTGACTCTTAGAGGAACTGTGTGCATCAGCATTACTTTTGTTAATAAAGTGGTAGAGATGATGCCCCAGGAAACTCCCTTGTAATGTTCCCTGTTGAGACTGCTTGGCCACTAGAATCTCTTAGAAAGCCCTAGACACTCTTGAAGACAGTCTCTTATAAGATGTAAAGAAGACTCTGTTAAATGGCCTCTTGAATTTTTACAGGAGCTCCCCCTTCAACTTGGACAGCTTCCTTTGGTGTAAATAAATGGTTTTCATATAGAGCCTGTTTGACAAACTTGTAGAAAATACACTTAAAACTAGATTAGTTTTAACACCTAGGATTTTGACTTGAAAACCAAGAATGTTCCGTGACACCCATATTATTTCATTAGAAGTATCCATGGGAGTGTGTTGAGTCTGAAGTGAACTCTGTCCACGATAAAGCCCAGCATTTGTGGTTCACTACCAGCTTACCATTTTGTCAACCGTATTTTTCTTTATCTGTACAAATCTGCCCTCTGCTTTTGGAAAGAGACACTATCGCTGTCTTTGAAGACTGCTTGTTATACAAACATCCTTGGAAAGATAGTCCAGAACAAAAGGTGTCAGTGCATCTTGAGATGAACACCCTAGTGTTCATAGCAGCACTATTTATTGAGTCAAGACACGGAAGCAACCAAAGTGTCCATGGACAGATGCATGGATAAAAGAGATGTGGTGTATATATAATGGAATATTACTCAGACATAAAAAAGAGTGAAATAATGCCATTTGCAGCAACATGGATGGACCTAGAGACTATCATACTAAGTGAAAAAAGTCAGACAGAGAAAGACAAATATTGTATGATATCAGTTATATGTGGAATCTAAAAAAAGGATACAAATGAACTTATTTACAAAACAGAAACAGACTCACAGACATAGAAAACAAACTTACGGTCACTAAAGGGGAAGCGGGGAGGGGTATATTGGGAGTATGGGATTATCAGATGCACACTACTATATATAAAATAAACAACAAGGACCTACTGTATAGCACAGGGAGCTATATTCAGTATCTTATAATAAACTATAATGGAAAATAATTGGAAAAAAGAATATAGTATAGATATATACATATATATGTATAGTCAAATCACTTTGCTGTACACCTAAGTTAACACAATATTGTAAATCAGCTATACTTCAATTTAAAAGAAAAGGAAGCATGGACACCCACAGAGAATTGTTCACTAACACTCACAAGTATCCACTGACAGCTTTTCTTGGGAGCTCAGAGGTTTGTGACTTCATACATCTTTGTCCTTGTCCAACTGATTATTCCTAACTTTTGAAAGTTTTTCTTTGATCTCTCCACAAAGCTGATTATTCTCTTCTTGTCCTAACATGGCATCTTTTTCATTCACACCAATGATATAGTTTTCTGATGTCCTTCTTCGGCCGTGAGCATCTGGAGGGCATTCATGTCCAGTGCCTAGTACCCTGCTCGCTACTTAGCAGGCTCATTCATGCAAATAAATGTTTGTTGAATGAATTGATGAATGTGTGTTCTTGATTCTTTTTAGCAAAAAGAAACATTTGGAATATCTGCTGTTTAATTATTTATTGATAGGAAGGATAAGTAAAATAAAGCAGCAGTATTAGTAGAAAATTCTTCTGAAACACTTGCACATGTATTTTCACTGCAAACCCTAGCTGGACCTTTAGGAAATGGCTAGGTTTTGTTCCTTTTAAAACTCGTCCATTATTGGTGATGTCAGATTGTCCTGCCCATCCCAGGAGAGTTGTCCACTTGAAGACCACTAGCCTTCTGATCCCAGAGGTGATGGGGGTAGGTGTTGCACGTGCAGGAGATGCCAGCAGGCTAACCCCACACTGTGAAAGGCAAACCCCTTGCCGCCAGCTTCTGTAGTCGGTCACGCACTGTGGTCCAAATGGGAGCAGGACGGTGACTAAACACTTTCTTCTAATGAATGTGGGACCTTTTCTGCACTTTACAGTTTACATGCATTTCTTACTTTTACTCTGAGGATAAATTCTCAGCCAGCTAAAACCTTAAATAAATGCTTAGAAGAATCTTTGCAACTTGAATTTATACTGTAGCTTTAAAAATTAATAATTATTTTATTTTATTGACGTGTATTTGATTTACAATGTCATGTTAGTTTCAGGTGCAGGTGTTCAGCACAGTGATTCAGTTTATATATGTGTATACACACACATATATATATAATATATTCTTTTTCAGATTCTTTTGCCTTATGATTATTATAAACTATTAAGTATAGTTTCCTGTGGTATACAGTAAGGTCCTTTTTGGTTATCAATTTTTTTTTTTTTTTTGCGGTACGCGGGCCTCCCACTGTTGTGGCCTCTCCCGTTGCGGAGCACAGGCTCCGGACGCACAGGGTCAGCGGCCATGGCTCACGGGCCCAGCCGCTCCGCGGCATGTGGGATCTTCCCGGACCGGGGCACGAACCCGTGTCCCCTGCATTGGCAGGCGGACTCTCAACCACTGCGCCACCAGGGAAGCCCGGTTATAAATTTTATATATAGTGGTGTGTATGTGTTAATCCCAAACTCCTAATTTATCCCTCCCCCCTTTTTCCTTTGGTAACCATAAGTTTGTTTTCTGTGTCCATGGGTCTATTTCTGTTTTGTAGATAGCCTAAATCCTAAATGTCCATTGACAGATGAATGGATAAAGAAGATGTGGGATGTGTGTGTGTGTGTGTGTGTGTAAACACACACACACACACACACACACTGGAATATTACTCAGTCATAAAAATGAATGAAATAATGCCATTTGCAGCAGCATGGATGGGCCTAGAGATTATCATACTAAGTGAAGTAAGCCAGACAGAGAAAGACACATACCATATGATATCACTTATATGTGGAATCTGAAAAAAGAAAAAAAAAAGATACAAATGAACTTACATACCATAGTTTTTGAACTGGCATGAAGGAAATTTTTAATAAGAAAGAATTATTACATTTTAATTATCAAATAAGAAATCACATACTCCTGTGCATTAACTAAAGAGCAGAGATATATTCAGAAATACAAACAAAGAAAATTACATTCAAAGCTCATTTCCTAGTTTTTCTAAGTAGAGCTTAGGGAAAACGATAAGTTGCTAAACTGGAAGAATTGAGGCTAAAACTCAAATAGACTGATTCATTATTTACTGTCCAGTTTTAAATGTAAACATATTAGTTTGCTTTGCCAAGAATCACTTAAAAATGCATGAATATCCCTTGACTATTCTGGCTGGGATGGTCCCTACCAGTACTTTCCTCAGCCTCATGCAGACACATTTGTTTACGTGACTACTTACTGGTTGAGGGACTAGTTACTCAATCAGGTAAATTCCTCACTGTGGGCTCAGTCTTGCTACCTCATATAGTCCAGCATTTCCTACTGGGCCAGACACTTGGTAGGGAGTCAGCAAATACATATCAAATGGTGGAAAACACAGATTCTCTTCCTAGGCACGGTCCTTGCTGCAAATGAAGGAGTGAGTCTTCTTGCTTTGGGAAATCGTGAAGGTCAGGGCAGTAGAGGTACCTGTCAGATCAGCTTCTCCAACCCAGAACATTTCCAGCTCTGCCTCATTGACTTTCTCTCTTGTGAGAATGCTTCACAGGTAGCTCTTGAATTTGCTCTTGGGTGAAGCTGTTATTCAGAGACCCTGTCCTTGCCCATGCCTGCCTGCTGACTCCTAGTAATGGTACTTGAATCACTACCTCTGGGTAATTAATCATCTCGTCAGGACCCCAGTGTACTGCAGGTAGGGCTAAAGATGTCGCAGCCCCATGGCTTAGAAGGAACACAGATTTTTGTTGTACCTGAAATAATGGCAGTCTCAAAGGGCATAAAGAATTTCAGCACTTTGAAGTATTTTACAACTACTTTGGTTTTAAAGTAGGTTCATGCACCTAAGTACAAATATTTTTCTTTTCCTGAAATTCCTAGTTTTCCCTTCGGAATGAATATTTTAATATATACAATCAGTTCCCAAAAATTTTTAAAGTAAAAACAGCCAAAAGGAGAGTTTATTATTATTTCTTAGAGAGGGAAACGTGAACATTTTAACCAGATACTTTGGAAATTATGACTTTTTGAATGTGAGTTGATGCCACTAATATACACCAGTCTCTAGGACAAAATACTTGTTTTGGAAATATATCTTGAATAACGTCTAAATTTAACCTGTGGCATTTATTATTTGCTGGCTGCAAATAGGAATGTGCCACATATCCTGTGTTTTCTCATCTAAAATGATGGCAATCATGATCTCATACAAGATTCAAAGTTAGGAGGTTTAAGGAAATTTTGCAGACTCTAAAGTACAAGACAAATATTGGGTCGGCGGGGGCCATGAGAGAAGGGGAATTGGCAGAAGCTGACTCAACAAAGACCTGATAATCAGAAAATCGGAGGCCTGGGGCTAGGAGCAGGGCTGATTAGAAAGCTTCCCAGGCGAGCCTGATGAGCAGGCTGGTTGGAGAATCACTGTTCCATCGTATCCACACGTCTCCTGCATAGATTCTGTTCTGATCCAGGCTCCAGTCTTTGGGAACTCACTTGGAAAGCACAAAGATTACATTAAGAAGCAGACATTTCTTTTGTTATACAGTATACCTTGTCAGTTTCAGAGTGAATATTGTATTCCCTTTAAGTTGATTTCTATAGTTGTCTTGAGTCTGAGAGTTAAAAGATTAACTTCCTGGTATCCTTTTAGCTCTCTCTCAGCCTCCATAAGTAAAGCACCTTGAGGTCAGGGTCCACACCTTGCATTTCTTTTATATATTATTATTCGTATAACACTTGGCTAATTACACAAAAGGAAAGAGCTCTGTGGATAGTTGCTGATTTAATTTGGCTTTATTGAAAAAGGGATAATTAAGCTCTGTCTTTATGGAGGACATTTGGAAGTACAGATCCAGATAAGAACATGGCTCACTCATGTTTAAAAATGTATTTTTAAAATTTCACTAAAAGTAGGCAGAATATTTAGCACATGCTGGAAACAGATGCTACCTGTGAAGAGTATGGTGACCCTACATCTGTTGCATTGACCCTGAGTGCACTGAGATAAGATCAGGGAATGTGTTGGTTCACCGCTAGAAAACATTTTTTCGAAAACGTTCATTTCTATAAAGGTCAGTTCTGAGCTGCCGCTGGCGTGTGTGTCACTTCCTGAGGTGCTGGCCTCTTGCTGGCGTTGCATGAAAGCCATCACCTGGTTACATTTTTCATCTTTTGTTTCCCGGGAGTCAGGGACAAGATAGTGTGGGAAAGTTCCTTGCAAGGAGGTAGCGCACATTTCTAAGAAGAGAAAACACAATAGGGACTTAACTTGGCACATTTGTAGTTGGGAGGAAAATAACTTTAATCCCATTATTAAGGACTGTCAGGCCCTAATGAGATTTTTCTCTTCTTCTTCCCTTGTTCTATTCTGTTTCTGTAAAATAGGCTTTTAGCTCTCTTTTATAAATAGACTGTACTGACATTCTCCCCATAGAAATAAATACGTTAAAATTAATTATTAATGTTACAGGGGCATCATTCTAGAAGTCTTGCAGTAATCAAATGGGGCATATGTGGGTAAGATAGAGGGAAGCTGTTTTGAAAAACTAAGTTTTCTGAATAAATATGTGGTGATGACAGTATGCTTTTTAACATTTTTTTATATGTGTATATATGTATATACACACATGTATTTATAAATGTATAAATTATACATTTATACATATAATTACAATTATATGTATTATATAATTGTATTAAATTTATACAATTATACATTATCATTATACATATAATTATGTGTATTATATAATTAGATTTATATACATATATAAATCTAATTATATAATACATATATATAAATATAATACATATATGTGTGTATATCTATATGCACACATTTATTGATAGGCTTTATTTTTGAACAGTTTTAGGTGAACAGCACAATTGTGTGGAAAGTACAGTGATTTCCCAAACACCCCCTCGCCGCCCTGTACACCCACAATCTCCCCTGCCATCAACATCCCCCATCAGAGAGTACACTTGTTACAACTGATGAACCTGTATTCACGCATCATTATCACCCAAAGTCCATTGTTTACATTAGGGTTCCCTCTTGGTGGTGTACATTCTATGGGTCTTGGCAAATGTATAATGATGTGTATCCATCACTGTAATACCATGTGGAGTAGTTACACTGCCGGAACAAATCCTCTGCATTCCTTCTGTTCATCCTACCCTCCTCCTTAACCCCTGGCAACCACTGATCTTTTTACTGTCTCCATAGTTTAACCATTTTCTGGGTGTCATATAGTGAGACTCATATAGAATGTGGCCTTTGCAGATTCAATTCTCCCACTTAGTAACAGGCATTTAAGGTTGCTTCCAGTCTTTTTGGCTTGTTAGCTCATTTCCTTTTAGCCCTGAATAATATTCACTCTCTGGAAGTACCATGGTTTATTTATCCAGTCACCGACTAAAGGACATCTTGGTTCCTCCCATGTTTTGATAACTCTGGATAAGACAGTATGCTTTTAAAGGAAATCTCTTTTATGCTATTTTCTTTTCAATAAAGATTTCTGTAAAAATGAAAAGCAAGTGGAATTTGGGTGTTGCAGAAACCAAGGAGACAGAGAGGAGAAGCTTGAGTATTGGGGACGTTGAGGGGCATTGGCTCATCTGGTGCCCAGTTCCCTTGTGTTAACTTCTTACCCAGATTGCTTTTGGTGTGGGACCTGATTTCCCTATTCAGATAGTTAATGAGGTCCCTTTAGGACTTCCCAAGAATTCGATAGTGTAATGATTAGACAAACACCCTGTAATGTTATCCAGATGTGCCTTTGAGTCTCCACTTGTGAGTCAGCTTCCAATTTGTATGAATTTAAGCAAGATTCTGAATTTTCCTGAGCCTCGATTTTCTCTTCCAGAAAAGGTGTCAGTAATGCCTTCTTGGTGTTGTGTGCACAAAGCCTGGCACACAAGTGGTCAATGGGAGATGACTGTTCTCCATTGAACTTCACTTTCCAGCTTATTCTAACATTTATTTCTTATGTTGTTTACTGTCATTTTTTCCTCTATAATAATATGAGCACCATGAGAGCAGATCTATTTATCTGACGTGTACTGATGGATCCCCAGTGCCTAGAAAAATGTCTGATACACTTAATAAATAGCTGTTGAATGAGTGAATGAAGCTTCCAAAGGAACCGATGGGCTTTATCGAAGCTGCTCGGTGCCTTTTGTCTATATTTCAGGAAGCCCGACCACAGATATGCCAAGGAAGAGTGTGAATGTCCATAAATTAGGGCCACTACTGGAAAGTCAATTAACTGTATCTGTGGTTTCTTCTCTCAATAAATATATTGAATAACAATCTCAACTATGATTGTAGGACAAACCAACTGATCTACAAGAAATTAGGGTATCTTTGTCCCTTTCTGATGGATAACATGGCAGTGACAATAAAATTTTTTTCTCCCTCTTTTTTAAAATTATTTTTGATTTTCTTTTTATTTTTTTCTTTCTAGTTTAACATTCGTTTGGCAGTGGCAGTTGAAAGGTGGTCTGATTAAAATAAAACAGAAAAGTTGATGTTAGAAATCTGAACCTGGCTTTAATCAGAGAAGTTGCCAGTGCTTATTACCTGTTCATAAACTTTTAATTCCTTAAATGTTTTACCTCCATTTGCATCTATTCAAGTCGTTGAATTGTACAGACAATCTAGGTACATCAGTATAAAAGAACTTCAAAGCCCCAGATGTAGGTTGAGTAGCTGCTATGGTCAGAGCCTGGGGACGAGTTTCACGCAGGGCGGGACAGCCTCAGTTCTCAGGTGGGGGAAACTGAGGCAAAAGGGTGTGTGACACAAGTACGTCTCCTTCTGTCTGAGGCTGAACTCGAGGACATCATGAGTGAAGTGCAGGCCACGGGCAGTGGACACCTAAGGAGGGCTGCCAGTGGCTGGTTTGGGCCAGGAGACTCCTAGTTTCTCTGCTGCGGATCTGCCACCACGTCTGCCAGTGCTGTCTTACAAGCCATTCCATGAGGCTGAAGAAGAAGAGACAAGGTTTCTGCTGTAATCGCTTTGTTGGTCCAGAAAAGGACACAGTGGAAAGGCAGGCGGTGTGTGGCAGTGGAGACAGCGTGAGCTTTGGCATAAGAAGGACTGACACTTGCCAGGTCTGGGAGATAAGTTAAAAAAAAGAAGTCAGGTTTAAGGCTTGTGTGCAATGGGTGGTTATCGTCAAGGACACTGTCCCCCGCGTGGTGTAGCAGCCACAGGCCTCCCACCTCCACCCCCGTGAGGCCTTCTGAGTAAGTTCTCCCCAAGAAGCAGCAGCAGAGCAGCCCCATTCTCCCACCAGATGTGGGATTAGGCTTTAGCATCGGACCTTTGAGGCTGGTTATTTTAAGAGCTGCAGTTACCCTCCCCGCCAGCCCCTGTGAGTACAGTAACTGGATACCACCCTGAAGGAGGAATACACTTATTTATTTATTATATATCTGCCTTATTAATGTTTTTGAAATAAAATGCTGATGGCCAAGGCATAATATTCGTGTAAAATTATTTTCACAGGATGTTTTCCCTGATACCGAGAAATTAATGATGGATCACGTGAAAGAGGAAGATGAGCTTCTATTTTTCCATCTTACTCACTCCTCAAAATCTGACTTATAGTCTCCGAAAGCTGCAGTGTAAGGCTAGGGTTGTACTAAAACAAAACTTGTGTCAATTTAAATAAGATGTATTATGCTTGCCTTTTGTTCTCTGCTGCATGAGGCCTTTAGTGAATTCAAATGGGGCCTTTTTAATGTTCTCAAATTGCAAACGCTGCTCTATTTTAGCAAATGAGCAGAAGAAAGTTGGCAGTCCTATTTGTTGAGTGCATTTGCTTTGAAGAAATCAGCTCAGACACTTTATACATAATATGTTTGACTCTTTTACCTAGGCGTTCTCACGAAGGAATTCAGTTTGTTTGGGGAGCAAAAGAGAATCATTCCCGTCTCTAATTATAAGTTTCTCATATATTTTATTTCAAATGGTCTGTGCCGATTGGCTCCCTTGTGTATCTTTTCCATGATCACGTAGCAAGAAGAAAAATGCCAAAGACAGCATGAGGGTAAAGCAGTGGCGACTAAAATTCAGCATTAAATAGCTAAAAATTGGAAGTCTTGAGTGGTGTTTGAAGGCAGTGTATTTAGAGCAGAGCCTCACTTGGGTAGCCTATTAGATAGAAATTTGTAATGAATCGTAATGGATGATAGTGTTAGAAATAACGCATCCGTACATGTGCAGAGTTGTGATTGCTGTTCCCATTTGGAGCTGCTCTCATCTTCCTCCCAGCTCTGCTTCAAGGGCACTTTCATTTCTTAAGTGTTAAATACCTACTTCACTCCTTTATTCTATTTGAATTATTTTGACCGTGCTATTTGAAAAGTGGTTTTTCTCAAAATTTCTGATACTCAGAATGAACACAATGGACCATTCACAGCGTAATCCACAATATCTAGCACGTACCATCTATTTGTGGCAAAATACATTACCACCGTATCTGCCAAGCCCTGGCTCTCTTCCCAATGGCAGCCTCTTGATTACATTCTTGAGCCTCACAGAGGACGTGTCTTTTAGGAGGGACCAAGGGGATGCACTTTATGGAAAGGCTGATGTTTTGTTCCCTTTTGCGCAATTTTAATGGGAATAAAAGAACCCTTGTAACTTGGGCTAAGCATAGCACCTGCCATTTAATAAGGGCCTGTAAACAGGTTTTATGATAAAGCTAACGTTTTGTTCTCTTTTGAACAATTTTCGTTAGAACTAAAGCCTGTCATTGTTAGTTTCATTCTGCATTCAAATCTAGTTTTTTTTTTTTTTTTTTTCTAACTGGGGCAAAGTGCTGAAAGCACACTCTTTGGATGCAATGTTGGTCTGTGTCACCTCCTGTCTGGACCTAGGGAAAGCCTGCAAGAAGATGGTGTGTGAGCCCCACCAGAGATTTTGGGTTGTTCAAAGAGGGCTGATAGTCATGAAAGTGTTAAGCAGATTCTCGCTGGAGCTTAACGCAAAATAAATAACAACAGAAACCAAACCTATCAAACCAACCAACTAGTGAGCATTTCAAAAGGTGCTTTTGCGAAAAAGGCCGTGTTGATTTAAAGTCCAAAAGAACACAGGAGTAGAGTTCGTACTAAAATTTACTCAGTTCAGAAGGAACTTCATAGATTTCTAACATTCTCCTTTCCACGATTTTTAACCCGATGGTGGATTTCAAATAGATTTAAATATCTTACTGTTTCCGGAAAAGACTCTGCAATGGGCAAATTTTATTCGAAAATATAAAAAGAAAATAATTGTAGGAAATACTTGTGTTCTGGGGACACACAAGCAGCACATTAGAGAACACGGGCCAGGTCAGTTTAGAAATTAAGTTGAGGACACGGTCTTCGGCAGGTGTGTGGCCGGCATAAGCTCCATACAGGTGCTGGTATCAACAGACACAGGGCTGAGACTAGTTATTGATCCTCCTGACCTGAGAGCAGTAATGAAAAATATGGTCACAAATCGTAGAATATAGTGACATTAGAATATGGCAGGTCAAAGTGGCCTTTCATGACAAACTTACCTGTGACAGGCAGTGTATTTAACATCTGGAGTTATTTTATAAGTGGTACTTACAAGTTATAAAATGCTCAGTGGGCCCATCCGGAAGTGTGGGAATTCCAGCTTCATCTCAGTTCACCTGCAGGTAGAGATGCCCCTCTAGACAGATTTCATCTTTCCAAAGAGGAACCAAAGAGCGAGTGATTCAAGCTGCAGTGCGGATGGAGTAGCCTCACAGGTGAGCACTGGTAGAGCATATGTTTCCAGGCAGAACATAACTACTAAGAGAAATGGGGGGGGAAGGTAACTCTTCTTTGCCCATTAAAGTGGGAAAAGGATGATGCTGGCTTTCCCAGTGTGATTTAATGCTGTACTCGAAATTTTAAGCAATGCAATTAGATAGAAAAGGGGATAAGAAAATATGAATGTTGAAACGGAAAATATAAAATTATTCCATGTTATATTGTGTTTTGGCCCCCAAAACACAAGATAATCAATTACAAGTATTGGAAGAAATAAGAGTTCGGTCAGGTTGCAAGTTACAAAATAAATATGCAAAAGTCAACAGTTTTCTATTTACCAGCAATAAATGATGAATGTATAACAGCATAATGTGATCCCATTCATGATGGCAGCGCAAATACAAAATATCTAAGAATTAACTTAAAAGAATGTGTAGGACCCATATAGCTCTTTGGTGACTCCCGGTGTTGATGTTGGTTTTCCTGAGGTTCTTGGTCATTAGATCATCCTAAGAACCTGAAATCTTCTATCTGTGGTTGCTGTTTTGCTTTCCGTAGTTGGAGTGCATTGACTGAGGATAGTGAGCTTGGGTATACAGTAGGTCTTATTTTCTTGTGCCTTTGGAGTGTCAGCAGTCATTCAGGGCACCTTCCTGCCTCTTTGGTCCAAGTACTCATGCCGGTGGTTCCATCCCAAGAGCAGATGCTCATGCTACTTGGCTCCAGGTGGAGGTAGAAGGGACCGTTGTTTAGAGGTTCTGAATGGAGTTTCCCAACTAATCCCCAAGGCCTTCATTTCTCTTGCTCGTCATCGCATCTGTTGCTTCTGAACTTGGAGAAGCCCTAGAGATACCATGGTGTTTCCTAGCAGTCTTTTCAGGTCATATTTGAGGCTGTGAGTTCCTCTTTTTACGTGAGCTGATTTCCTTTCTGTCTTTCAGGGATTCCTCAAGATTTCTGGCCCGCGTGGCATTTTCATCTTCTAGCACTTTCATGAACAGTTTCTTTTAAATGCACACGTCCTTTTTGTCATCTCCAGGATCCCAGGATGGGAAGAGGAGGCAGGTACCCAGGGTCAGGACCCTGAACTATACATGGTTTCACACAGCTTTCCCTGGGTAGGATTGCCAGATAAAATACAGGGTGCCCATTTGAATTTGAACTTCAGATAAACAATGCATAATTGTGTTAGTATAAATCTGTCCTGTACTTAACCTAAAAAAAGTATCCACTGTTTATCTGAAATTTACATTTAACCTAAAAAAACTGTGTGTTGTTTATCTTCTATTCAAATTCAACTGCACATACTATATTTTTATTTGCTGAGTCTGGCAACCCTACCCATGGGTGTCTGGTGAACAGAAGCTGCACTGACTCTACAGGAACGTGTGTGATGGAGAGTAGGGGCGGAGGAGATGATGACTCATACTTCAGGGGCCCTGAAGGATGGACCTCCCTAGACCCCGACAATGCATATGCTTTAGATCATCCACTTTGAGAACTGGACCAAATGAAATGGTAGTTGAACCAAGACTGATTTACCTGGTATTGTCTGGTGCTTTCTTAATGACTACTTCACAGTCAGTCTGTTTGTGCTGCCATAATAAATATCATATGCAGTTCTGGAGGCTGGCAAGCCCAAGATCAAGGTGCCAGCAGATCCAGTGTCTGGTGAAGGTCTGAGTTCTGATTCATAGACGGTGCCTGTGCATCACGTCCTCATGTGGTGGAAGGGCGAGGGAACTTTCCCAGCTGCTTTGATAAGGGCACTAATCCCATTCCTGAGGGCTCTACCCTCATGACCTAATCAATTTCACCTCCTAATACCATCACCTTGTGAGTTAGGATTTCCACATGTGAATTCAGGGGAGACACAAACATTCAGACCGTAGCAATAATTAAGTATATGAATGATTCAGATAATATTTAACTGTGAATAAATGAATTTCTAACAATAAATATGCTTATATATAATGATAAATGACACTTCAAATAGGATACCATAGAGTCTACTTAGTTATTTCTGGTACTTTGCTTGAAATGTAAAATACTTCTTCAGTCATATTATTAAAACACGCTCTTTAATTACAGTTCTTTTAGAGTTTCCACTTAGTATCATTAACTTCAAAGATGTTGAATGTTGACTGTGACAGCTAGCTAAATAGTTGTTTGCTTACAGCCTCCTGACGACATGCTAAATAAGGAGTGTGTTAAAACAAAGAGATCACATAAGGAATTTTAATATTTTTCAGACTGTGGGAGGCCAATGAAGTAATGTTAGTGGCTAATTATTATTGACATATTTTTAAAATGATTCTAAGAACTATAAATATAGCTTTTGTTTTTTATTTAGCAGAAGAACATGGAATGCCTGCTTTGCCTTAATCTTTGGAAAAAAGTTCTGTATAAAATTGCTTGCATTTTAATGTTTTCAAGTTGGAAATTTGTTCCTTTTTCCTCTGCAAAGTCTGTGGATATCAACAATTCATTTTCTCCTTTTTTTATTATTCTCAGGGGACATCATTTTGAGTTAGTATTTCCTGGGACCCCTGCATTGCACAGTATGATTCCGTGAATAAAGAATTAGCTCCCAAAGAATTGTCACACTTAGAGTCATATTACTTTCTATCTGTTCAGGCACATGTTGGCTGCACTGTCTGTGTCAGGCAGAAGGGAGTAATTGACCTTGACATTATCTATATCTTTAATAGGTTTTCTATTTTTTGTCTAATCCCTCACAGCTGCTTTTTTTTGCTCCCCCTAAATTTAGAGTATTTATTTTTTTTAGACTGCACTCATTTTGTGACTTATGCTTTTCAATCTTTGGGTCTAATTTACTTTTCTCTTCTGAACCTTTTGATATGTAAGAATTTAAGGGCTTGGCTAGTACCTACAACGGCAAGGGGAAACCAGAAAATAAAAGAGAAATAACACTCAGAATTCTTACTGCAGCATTTTCAGCTAACTTTATTCAAATGGTTAGTGATTTACTCTCTTGTGTCTGTACATGCTTTCTGTTCTGCCACACTTCTTTTTGGTACATTATATTAAGTCTGTATAGATAATGTGTACTTTTTCATGCACTCTGAGCTTCATTTGGGCTTTTGTTAAGGGGTCGTATTTGCTGTGCTCAGATTCATTGACTTCTTTCTGTTCCCATTACAGTCTGGCTTGTCATTCACTCTTTTAAACATGATTGGAAACCAGGGCCTGGGTTGCCAGGTATGTTATGAGGATAGGCATATAAATCTTTGCCTTACTGAGAAGTTGAGAGAAGAGTGGGAAAGAGGGAGAGAGGTATGAGGGCAGTGAATGGTAAAGGGGGAAGAGGGGGAAGAGGAGAAAGAGGAGAGAATAGGAGAGATTGAGAGAGATGTGGAGAGAGACTAGGAAAGAAAAATGGAGACGAGATGGAGGGATCCCCCCAAAGAGAGCAAACAGTAGGAGGGAAGGAAAGGACAGAGAAGGAGGTGATAGAGGGAGAGGTGAAGACAGACCAGCAAGTCTCAGAATGAGAAGGTGATAATCTTTGGTCAGTGAATGCCATTAACAGGAAATCTGTGCATAACTGAAGTGCATCTGAATCCAAATTAGTGGCTTGATAATTTCATGCAATATTTAATGCAATAGGGGCACAACAGGAAGAAAATGGACAGTCCTTTGAGGTTCGGATTTAAGTTAATATGTGCTCTTCATGAATTTTTAAATTCCTAAGAATTTTATAAGGGCAAGTGGAGAGAGAGAAAGGAAAGAAGCTCCATTCAACGACCATGATCAGTAAAGCCCCACTGTATCAAGATCAAAGCCCCTTACAGAGCAAGTCCCCACACATGGGAAGTGGGTCTCAGGGCCCCAAACCGGTTCCCCTTCAGTTCTTACTTCCTTTGCCGGTGGTGGGCCGGGCTGGGTCCATCCTTTCATCTCCTGAGAGCCAACTGTGTGCATCTCTTCCCATTCTCGTGTCCAGTGACCTCCTGCTGGTAGCTTGAAGTGGGCCCTGGTGGGAGTGTTTACACCATGGTAATTGGCAAATACTACAAATAAGGGCTCCCCGGGAAATCCTGTTACTAAACATTGACCAGCACGCCTCTGGGTGCCCCTTGTTTTCTTCCAGTGACCAGTATATCCACAGCACTTGTTACTGGGTGCCCACAAGGGGCTGTTTCCCCTCCCACCTCCCTCCCACACAGAATGCTGACCTCTAAGGATATCCACTCTAGGCAGTGGGTATCTTGTGGATATCTTGCTTTTTCTCTCTTCCTCAATCAAACTTTATTTGCCCTGAGTTCCATTCCTATAAGCTACTGCTCTGTATTAGGGGGCCTCCGATTCCGTTGGTATAAGGCCCTGCGACTGCGATGAAGTAATAGGATGCTGCTCCTAGGTGCCACATTTAAAAATATGACAAAGGTCTTCTGGAGTCAGACAAAGCCATCACCTAAATGGAGGCAATGCCAGGCCCTGTTCAGCCCTCAGGTCACAGCAGTGTCATCCGAATCTGCCTGTGTACCTCCCGGACCTTGGGCAACACAACCAAAAGCACATTAAAGGACAAAAGAAAAGTATGTTTGGGTAGACCAAGATAATTTTTGAGGTTAGTGAAATTTCATGAGGAGCAGAGACTCTTTATGTTTTGTTTACTGAACCATCAGTTCAATTTCAGGGAAACAGAGATGGTTTAGAGATGTGACTTCCACTTTGTGCTTTCATCAGGGCCATGCGGCTGACCCTGCGTGTCCATGGAGGCTGAAATAGATGTGTCTGTGCCTTTGAAGTCGTTCTCTGGGGGGTTTGTAGGGCCATGCTCTTTGTTTAGAGAGGAGGCCACATCCTCATTGGAATCTTGTCAGTGGCCTTTCAGGGAGCAGCGGGTCTCTGTTAGCATCTGGCTTTTCCTGGTGCCTCCGAGCTTACAGGCACCTCTCCTTATAAGTAAGTCAGAAAGAGAAAGACAAATATAGTGTAATATCGCTTATATGTGGAATCTAGCAAAATGGTACAAACGAACTTATTTGCAAAGCAGAAAAAGAGTCACAGAGGTAGAAAACAAACTTACGGTTACCAAGCAGGGAAGGAAGATGGGATGAATTGGGATACCGAGATTGACACATATACACTATTGATACTGTGTATAAAATAGATAACTAATGAGAACCTACTATATAGCACAGGGAACTATACTCAGTGCTCTGTGGTGACCTAAATGGGAAGGAAGTCTAAAACAGAGTGGATATATGTATATGTATAACTGATTCACTTTGCTGTACAGCGGAAACTAACTCAACAAGGTAAAGCAACTATACTCCAATAAAAATTAATTAAAAAATATAAACCCGGCCTCTGAACAGATGAGTAGAACCGAAAAATGGGAAAGGAGACAGAGAAGGAGAAAAGGAAGTGAAGACTAGAAATGGAAACAAGCAACTAAAAAAAAAAAAAAAGAAGAAGAAGACATTTCTAAATCTCAGCAGTTTAGGCAGAAATCTCTAGAATTTCCATTCGTTTGTCCCAGGGAACAAAAGTATGTAGGTTTAGATAGTCTTTTTAATGGTGATTTTTCCCCCCCAATTTGGTAATCACAGCCTAGAGGGCTCAGAGATGACTCCTGATTGATAGGACACATTGTGACCTGGACCAAAATAACCCCCTCCCTCCCAAAAACGTCCACTTCCAGGACCCATGGTTCTCATATCCTAAGTCGAGAGCAAGGTGTAAACAGAACAATCCTGCATTTATACCAGACATATGCTTATACCATGTTTTTACCATGTTTTCCAGTCTCTTTTAGTGGTTAAGATAGGATTGTTCATCCCTAACAGTAATAAACTGTGTCTGTCCGCATGTCAGCACATCTGAATTTCACCTCGTGGGATTCCTGTCTGTCCTACCCTGGACTGACGATGGAAGGTTGCAAGGGAGTGGAGCGGGAAGGCTGCGGCCAAGGTGTCTGATTTACACACCTCTCCCGTGCCTCTCTGTTCCCTGAGAGGCAGCTAAGTGAAGAGTCTGCATCCCCTCCCAAGCTGGTTTTTCCCTCCTCCGCAGGCTGGGGACCCACTCACACCTCACATCTTCCAGCTTGAAAGGTTATAAGAGCAGATTTGCGATGTACAATATTCCTGATTAATTGAAAAATACACATGGCTTATTCCCACTCACAAGAGCAGGGTTGCCACCAAAAACGAATCTAATTAGCTAAATAAATAACCCTGGGGTTTTATTGCCTGCAGCCTTTGCTCTATTGAATTATTAGTGCTGTGTCCCCCACCAGATCAGTAGTAGCTAATGACTGATTTGTCTCAGGTGGTTAATATTCTCCAATCAGTTGTAAACAGCCCCGAGGACTTCTTTTGCTAACTTATAGTTTATATTATTGGCTCAGCTCTCACAACAGCTCTGGATTCAGGAACATAGTAAAACTTAAGCAAGTTGTAGCCTTGCATTTTTAAAAATAAACAAAAACATATTTGGTTGTTTTCCTTTGGTTTAAACCGGTGGTTCTTTAACTGGGGGAGATTTTCTCCCCCAGGGGACATTTGGCCATGTCTGGAGACAGTTGTAATTGTCACACTTGGGGCGTGTGTGCCAGGTGTGTCCAGGTGGAGGCCAGGGATGCTGCCAACTGCACAGGACAGCCGCTCACGACAGAGGATCATCCAGCTCCAAGCGCCTGCAGTGCCGTGGTTGAGAACCCTTGGTCTAAACAGATTCTTAAGGAGGAAAAAAAAAAGAGCATTTATCAGAGAGCTTCCTGGGTGGACGTTTCATTCATTCTTTAAGAGGCATTTTGTGAGCACCAGTTATATTCAGGTACCAGGCTGGCAGAGGGGGTAATGATGCGAGTGGGCGTGAACATCATCGCCCTACGTGTTCTGCTGGCAGCTCCATCCGGTGGAGGTGGGCTAGTGGGGGAACGGCCACGCCCAGCATGACTCCCGCCTTGAGATGGATAGACAGAAGTCGTGATTCATGGTGGGGAAAGAGAGCAGATATGCCTCCTGTTCTGTATTCCTGTGTGAAGTGAGAAATAATGCCCCAAGAGGGATTTTACGGCTTAACATGAAAACCCTGTCTCACATGGCCAATAATATCCACTTTGATTTCTCACTTTATCCACATTAAAGTTCAGAGCACTGTACACAACGTTCCTGCATGGTTGATGCTGTCACAAATGAGGAAACTGAGGCCCAGGAATGGTAAGCTGTGTATCCAGCTCGCGGTGACAAGCAGCAGGGTCCATGCCCATCCCACATCTCTGCTGTGTCTTCTCTTTGAAGCTCTTGGGAAGAGAAGCCCTGTTATTTCCAAATGATAGCAGACATTTTTATTTTGTCTTATTCAAAGTTATGGTAAAGAATAATGGAGAATACATCAGCTGAAATGACACACATGCAATTAGAGACGAATCAGGCATATTGTGTGGAAGCTTGGGTGAGTTAGGGGTGTGTTGGGCCAATTCAGCTCAAGACGCAGGTGGATCGGGCTCTGTGTGTGTTGCAGTCTTGACTCATACAGGCTCCTGCCCACGGGGCTGTTAGTCTTCCAACACCCTCAAGTGTCTAGCATCTTGCCTGGCGAGGAGGCATCAGATCATCTTTATTAGTTAGAAAACAAATAGAAAAGGCAGCTAATAGTATGAAAAGCTGTTTAGCCTCACTCATAATTAAGAACATTTAAACTGTCAACTGATTTTCACCTATTGGATTGGCAAACATTTAAAAAAAATGGAATGTGTGCAAGGACTGATAGGAATGTAACAGCCACTGGGCATTTTAGGACATATCTGTCAAGGTTAATTGACCAGGCAGTAACATGTCTAGGAATTTATCCTCTGTTTATGCTCAACTAATTGTGCAATGGTAGAAGATATTCACTAATTTCTTATTTTTAATGGTAGAAAAATCCAGATGTCCACAAGAAGGGACATTTATAAATGATTTATAAAGGATGGAGTAATACATGTCCTTTAAAAAGATTGGGCCATATCTATTTTTACAACGATGGAAATATGTCTATGATGTATTGAGTGAATGAAGTAAGTTATGAAATAGCATGTGTAAATCTTTTTGTGTGCACATTTTTGTCATAAATACATGGAAAATGAAAGAATATACATTAACCTGTTCTCTTTGACTAACTGTAAAATGAATTGGATTGGGAGGAAGGAGGGGAGGTTTTTTTGCACTTTATATAATTCTATACTTTTAAAGATGACTATTATATATTAGTTTAAAATGGAAAACCTTTTCACCCAGAACACATTTATCGAGCACCTGTTAATCGCCATGTGCTCTGCTCTACATCGATGGCACAAATGTGAATGAGACATTTTTTCCTGCTATAGAGTAGCTTCCAGGCAAGCTTTAAAAAAATACTACTTATTGGCCAAATTAATCCCATTTCTATTTTTGTGGTCCTCAGTTACTTTGTTGCTCAGGACAATTAGGTTAAAATAGAAATAAAGTTATTCGGTACTGTGCAAGTGAATTATATTTTGCATGTTTCTGACATAGTTTTTGAATCATTATGATATAGGAAATAAATGTTATTTTAAGAGCTGCATTTTCATGAAAACTTATTTTGTGTGTGTCACAGTCTGAAATGCATACATTGGAGAATGTGTTCACAGAGAGCCGATTACGTGGTGGGCAAATGGGAATGGATTAATGAGCAGGGTGCACGTGGTTCTTCTTTTTTATTTTCTTTTTTTAAAATAAATTTATTTATTTATTTATTTTTGGCTGCGTTGGGTCTTTGTTGCTGCGTGCGGGCTTTCTCTAGTTGCGGCGAGCAGGGGCTACTCTTCTTTGCGGTGCGTGGGCTTCTCATCGCGGTGGCTTCTCTTGTTGTGGAGCAGGGCTCTAGGTGTGCGGGCTTCAGTAGTTGTGGCTCGCGGGCTCTAGAGCGCAGGCTCTGTAGTTGTGGCACACGGGCTTAGTTGCTCCGCGGCATGTGGGATCTTCCCAGACCAGGGCTCAAACCTATGTCCCCTGCATTGGCATGTGGATTCTTAAGCACTGCACCCCCAGGGAAGTCCTAGTTCTTTCGTTTTAAAGTCTAGTTGAGGAAATAGAAACCAAATATGGAAACAAAGAGTTGAATATATCATTAAAATTGAGATAATGGGAAATGAGCATGCTGGATTTTGACAAGGCTGTTCGTAAGAGTCCCTCTGAGGAGAGGACAATTTAAAGTAGACAAGATGAATGGGAAAGAATCAGTCATACAGGCAGTGGAGAGCTTTCCATGTGTGAAATCATGGAGACAGGAAAAGATCCCATATGACCCAGCAGTTCCACTCCTGGACATAGATCTTAAACAAAAACACTAATTTTGAAAAGATATATGCATCCCAATGTTAATAGCATTATTTACAGTTTCCAAGATATGGAAACAATCTAAGTGTACATCAACAGATGAATGGATGAAGAAGATGTGGTACATATATACAATGGAATATTACTCAGCCATAAAAAAGGATGAAGTCTTGCCATTTGCGGTAACACAGATGGACTCGGAGGACATTATGCTAAATGAAATAAGTCAGATGGAGAAAGACAAATACTGTATGATATCGCTTATATATGGAATCTAAAAAATTACAATGAACTAGTGAATAAAACAAAAAAGAAGCCGACTCACAGATATGAAGAACAAAATAGTGGTTACCAGCGGGAAGAGGGAAAGGGGGAGGGGCAATATAGTGGCAGGGGAAAAAAAGGGTTATTATGGGATTATATGAAATCATGTGTGTGAAACTTTTGAATATTGTAAAGCACAATAGAATTTAAAGAATCTTCCATTCAGTTAAAAAAAAAGAATCCAGTGGTCGAGAGTTGGCCAAAGTGGACTGGTGTGGCCAGAGTGAAGGCAGGGCAGGCAGGCAGGGCCCGGATGGCAGGTGACAGGTGGTTGTAAGGCTGCATTGCCACTGTGCATAGTGGAGAGGCTGTTTGCACCCTATGATGGAAAAGATTCTGAGATGCCGGGCAAAATCCAATTAACTTTGAGGTAGAAGATTAATTCCATAGCGCCTTGCACATGGGTGGGTATTCCTCTCCTAATTACTTGGTGAATGGATAAATCTCTAAAACATGTATAGACTCTTCCAGATGAAATATCAGAATGTCCTACAAAAACAAGTTAAGGTACTTCTCAGATGTGCCTATTGACTTCTTGGTATTTTTCAAGCCAGACTCCTGTTTCCTGGCGGGAAGGCCTGGATTCACATCTGTCACAGCTGGTGTCCCCATGTGTCTGGCTTCTCCCCCAGAACCCCACTAACTGGTAGATGATTTGGTTTAACCCTGCCCTCAGGCTCAGCCCTACCCCACATGCCATGTTCAAACTTGGCCTCAGCTGGGTGTGTGAGAGCGGCCTTTCTCGAGGTGTTCTGACTCAACAGACAGTCATTTCTGCTCACAGGCACATCTGATCGTCAGATCAGAGCCAGCCCTAAGAGACTGAACTCTTCACCTTGGAGAGGGCCTCTTTCTCTCAACGTCTGCGGCTTTTTTTTTTTTTTAACCTCTTTACTGGAGTATAATTGCTTTACAATGGTGTGTTAGTTTCTGCTGTATAAAAAAGTGAATCAGCTATATGTGTACATATATCCCCATATCCCCTCTGTCTTAAGCCTCCCTCCCACCCTCCCTATCCCACCCTTCTAGGTGGTCACAAAGCACTGAGCTGATCTCCCTGTGCTATGTGGCTGCTTCCCACTATCTATTTTACATTTGGTAGTGTATATATGTCCATGCCACTCTCTCACGTCATCCCAGCTTACCCTCCCCCCTCCTCATATCCTCAAGTCCATTCCTTACATCTGCATCTTTATTCCTGTGCTGCCTCTAGGTTCTTCAGAACCATTTTCTTTTTTTTTTTAGATTCCATATATATGTGTTAGCATACGGTATTTGTTTTTCTCTTTCTGACTTACTCTGTATGACAGACTCTAGGTCCATCCACCTCACTACAAATAACTCAATTTCCTTTCTTTTTATGGCTGAGTAATATTCCATTGTATGTATGTGCCACATCTTCTTTATCCATTCATCTGTAGATGGACATTTAGGTTGGTTCCACGTCCTGGCTATTGTAAATAGAGCTGCAGTGAACATTGTGGTACATGGCTCTTTTTGAATTATGCTTTTCTCAGGGTATATGCCCAGAAGTGGGATTGCTGGGTCGTATGGTAGTTCTAGTTTTAGCTTTTTAAGGAACCTCCATACTGTTCTCCATAGTGGCTGTATCAATTTACATTCCCACCAGCAGTGCAAGAGGGTTCCCTTCTCTCCACACCCTCTCCAACATTTATTGTTTGTAGATATTTTGTCCAACATTTATTGTTTGTAGATATTTTGATGATGGCCATTCTGAACGGTGTGAGGTGATACCACATTTCAACATCTGCAGCTTTTATTAGCTCTTCCTTTATCATATTGTCCACCATTTTTCTAGTATTTAAACTCTTTGGTAAATCAACTATACTTCAATAAAAAAAAGCTCTTTGGCATAGATATAGATAGATAGATGATAGATAGACGATAAATAGATGATAGATAGGTAGATCGATGTAGCTATAGATGTAGGTTTTTTTTGGAGGCAGATAACTATGGTATGTGTCCTGCATGCTCCATAACAAGCAGTCACATGCAATGTGCAGTGGGCATCATGGCCATGCTTCTCACCAGCATCTTTGGACTCCTTGGCATCACTAATGGTGTCACTCTGGTGATCCTGTCTTTTGATCACTGACTCCCAACTCTGCTATTCCAGCTTCCAGCATCTGGGCTCTGCCCTGCTGATCTGACCACCTACCCCCAGCCCAGGAGGGCATGTGGGGTCTCCAGTCCTTGGTTGTGGTTTCCCCAAGACCTGTGTGCAGATGCTCATGTGCTCAGTACGCGTCAGCTGGCCAGGCTGGACATTTGTCAGGGTCCTTGTGCTGACTCACCCTGGGCCATCACACTGCCATCTCCTGGATTGCTTTGTTCTCTCTTCCTTTCATCCTTACCCCAGGCTCCTCTTCCCCTCGTTCTCCCCCCCCCCGCCCCCCACCAGCTTCTCCCTTTCTTCACTCCTCTCTCCACTTAATATACTCTACCCTAGTTTTGGCCAAAATTTAAGGATCAGATCCTTAGGCCCTACATAATGTTTTCCTTGGGTGGGAAACTTGGTCTTGGCTGTCTGATCCCCAGGTGTCTGGTCTGATCCCCTGGAGAGTCAGAATCCAGAGTCACAGCACCTTTGCTGTTGTACTGGTCTTTGCTGGGCTTATTGGTCAGTTAGTAGTCTTCATTTTCACTACTGATTTCCATATTCTGCCAGTAGGTTGTACTAATTAAAGCTGTATAATTCACTGTAAAACTGGTGCTTACAAGTAGTTTTTTTAAGTTCTTTTTTTTTTTTTTCAGTGTTATTTTAAATCATTCACTTGACTAGGTGATCTGGTAGTTCTTTCCCTGTTGATGTTTATCGTTCTTGTTAACCGTGGCAATAGACAGGAAAAAATAGAAAAAAAAAACAACTTAAAATATGGATCAAAGAAATGGCCAGCAGTACGGAAACAGTTAAATGCATAATGTTGCATAAATAACATGAATATTATGCAGTTGTTAAAAATCCTGCACTTAAAAGATTTCACTTTATATGCCTGGAAATATATTTTATGCATATCTTTTCAATAACTATAAAGCCTATATAAATTTATGCAATATATGTGCATATATATATATATATATATATATAAAAAATACATTTCTAAGAAAAAAGACTGTAAAGAAATGCAGCAAAATGATAATAGTGATTATTTCTTGGTGGTCAGATTGTGAAGGATTTTTTTCTTTTTTTTATACCTTTATAAATGTCTACAATGAGTATATGCAGATTACACAGTGAAGAAAAAAAGGCCTATGAAAACATTAAGAACATATCTGGAAGTGAACAAAAATTATTATTATACAGTTTTTTTTGACTGCTTCCCCCCATCACCTCCCAACCTTCTTATCCCCCTCGGGTTCTGCTGTTTTAGATAATTCCTTTGGCTGTTGCCCCAGACCAAGCCAAGGATTATTTCTGTGCCTATAGGACAATACAGGAAAAAATACAATACAGCCTCAATAGGGTTGACTCTGTTCTTCGAACACAGGGAAGGAACTTTCCATTTCTTACCTTATTCGCAGAGCACAGAACAGATTTCCAGAGTCACGTAATGCTATCAGGAGGTGCTATAAAAGAACAAAAATCAAAACAAAAAACTCTTCCAGAGCACTATATGATGTCTTTTCTATGCTCAAAAATGATAAGAGGCAGATAGAAGAAAACCAAACCAAAACAAAAAAACAAAAGCAAACACCGCCAAGCTTTCAGAGGAGAAGCGGAAGAAAAATTTCCCATAGGACAGATGCCTTTAGAAAACATGACTGGCTATATGTACTTTTGAGAGACAAAAGTGAGAATTTATAGCTTTTTTAAAATTCAAAATTGTAGAGCCCCATTCTTAATAATTTGCATTTAAATCTCATACAGTAAAGAGTATTTTACATCGTTTTACTAAAAGCAGCAACTTGTTACTTTTTCTACTTTTCTGTATTATTCCTTCAAGCTAAATTGGAAATTAAAAGTGTACCACAGAGCATTTAATTTTAAGTAAATGAGTTTGCTTGTAACTGTATCATTCAGCAAGGTCGTTAATGAATCTTGTTAAAATGAATACATGCAGACTTACCGGTTGACGAAACTGTTAATAGCTGTTAATAGCAACAGTTATTCAACATATTACACATGACTTGTAAAACTGAATTATGCTGCATGTTTTGGGTATTTTAACAAATCTCTCTTGCTTATTGTAATTGAACCCCAAACCAGTTGCTTTGACAACAATCTTTTTGAATTTTCTGAAGTCGTGGCTAGTTCTAAACCTGATACTGTAGCATTTCCTGTGTCTCTGATGGTTATGGATTGGCGGAAAGAAGTCACACCGTTCTCTCCCTCACTGACTCAGTCAATGATAGCAGAAACCTCGGGGAGATGGGGTGTGCGTGCCCAGTCCCAGCAAATCTGTTCTGTCCCTGTGCAACATCCCCTGAATAGATCTGTCTCCGGGCACCTGCTGGGCAGCGCTGAGGGGAGACGCATAGCCCTGCAGGAACCTAGGAATCAGCCCTGTTGGTTTTAGACCCCATCACGCTTTCATCCTCAATTCACCTACATCACTCGTCGTGTAGACTTAGGGGTGTGATCCTTGGAGGTGAGGGAATTGGGTTCTCCTGGTTCCTGACCTGCAGGAGAGGGGGGAGAGTCTGCTCCCACCGGGTCCTGAACAAAGTTCTCGCTTCTGACTTTCCATTGCTTTGGAAAAGCTTTTCTCCTTAGCCACCTACTCTAATTGAGAAAGTCCTCGATCACAATTATTAAAGTTTTGATCAAAAGTTGGGCTCTTTTCTCCATCTTCTGAACTAGTCTGACAGATTACGTATAATTACATCAGCATCAATTTGATGGGTTAAGTTACAGTAACAAAGGATCCCTAAATTTCCATACATTAGCTAGTGTCTGTTTCTCATTCATGCTCTGTGTGCTTCTGGGGTTTCCAGAAGCTCTGCTACCCCGATCCTCACTCTTCGGGGGCAGGCTGACTTCTGGGGCCACTGTCACCTGGATTGTTGCTGGTCATTTTGATGGGGAGGGAGAGAACATGGTAATATGGACCACCGTCTCTTAAAGTCTTCTACCCAAGGGGACTCCAGTCCAATCCACTTATAGCAGCCAGAGAAATTATGTGTTCATAGCCCACTTCAAAGAGGTGGGGAGGTGAGATATTCTACCAGGTGCTGGGAGGAGGGCTCCAGGAAGACAAGTGAACAGATTTCACAATTAGTTTTGTTTGTTTTTTTATGTGTCAGGCATGGTCACCCTAACCTTTGCATGTGTAGTATCATCTCATTTACTTCCCCCAACAGGTAGGAACTGTGATGATCCTTATTTTACACACAGGCTTATATAGGATGTGTATGTGCTCAAAGCTGCCCGATAGTGTTGGACAGAGTTGGTTGTGGAATCTAGTCTTGTCTGTTTCCCCAGAGTCATAGCTCTTAGCCATTGCACAAGGTTGCTGCAGAATTCTTTTGAGGCCAGCACTGCAGGGACAAGAAACTTGCCATTCCCGGACCTTCTCTAATTGTGCCTGCCTGGGTAATGCAGCCCAGGGAAATACTGTGACATCCTGAGGATAGAGTTTGCAGCGTGTGGAAGCCAGATTATTTCCTGTCTCCTTCTGAGTCAAATACCTGTGCTACATCTTTATCACTTTGTTTGCAATGATAGGAATTCTTATTAGAGGGCATTTCTTGAGCATTTACCATGTTTTGGGCATTGGGATAATCCCTCTGTGTACACTGTCTCTCTCTCTCTCTCTCTTTTTTTTTTTTTTTGGCCATGCCACATGGCATTCGGGATCTTAGTTTCACCAGAGATCGAACCCACACTCCCTGCATTGGGAGTGTGGAGTCTTAACCACTGGACCGCCTGGGAGGTCCCTGCACTGTCTCCTTAACTCTTACTCATCTTCATTTAGTAAATGAGGAGTGGGTGGCATGCCCAAAGTCATACATGTCATAAGTTGCAGAGTCAGGACTAAAACCCACAGTTGTCTGACTCAGAGCTTGCCTTTGAAACCCTTCGTGCCTTAGGGTATAAGTAAAAGTACTCCAAGTACCCAGGGTTCTTACTCCTTCAATACAGGCCTGTTAGAGGTTCATTGCAGGATAAAGGTTGCTTTGGGTCTAGGATTGAAAACTTTTCTGCCATTAGTATTTGAAGAAGAGGAGGGACAATAGCCATGATCAAAAGGGCCACTTACCCACACCGCTCAGAGCCCCCAGCATGGTTAGGGTTCCCATTTATATCTCCGTGGGAGGGAGCAGACAGCCGGGGGCTGCCATCTTGGCACCATCATGTTATGACCAGGTTAGAGAATCTCTGTGAGCCTCATTTTTCTCAAGCATAAAATGGGGACACCTTGCAAGGGCCTTGAACATGAATTGTCTTCCATAGTCACTTAATGAATGGGGGTGACTTTTTGGAGGAATGGAGACATGTTAGTTTTCTCCCTTGGCTGGCAGCCCTCACTAGCCATCCCAAATAAGCATTCCATCTGACTGAAACCTATGTTTCCTTTAAACATGTTTTTTTCCAAATGTTCTAGCCATGATTGCAACCCATGGCCACTCTTAAGCCCCACCAGTAGAGGAATTTTGGAGGGATCAGAAAAATTAACCTCTTAAAGCAGGCAAAAGTGGAAATTGATACAACATTCTGGAGAATAGTGTGGTAGTATTGATACATATAGGAAAAGCTTTAAAGATGTGTGAATCCATTGACTCAGTGATTTATCTTCTACAAGTTTGCCCTAAAGAAATAATCAGAGAGCTTTATTTGAAATGTTTATCTAGAGTCATGCTAGCACTAACTGCAAGTCACCAAAGTACCCAATAGTTGGAGATTGGCTAAATAAATGGATACCACCATTTGGTGGGTGGTTATGTAGTTATTTAATCCATGTGTTTGAATAATATTCAAGGATTTGGGTAAAAATAGGGAAAGTAACTCCAATTTTACCTAATAGAAATATATTTACATACCTAAAAATTGACAGGCAGCACATGCCCCCAAAGGTTCCCAGAGGTCATTTATAATCCACCAGTAAGAGATCCCTCACGACTCTTATTTTCTTTTTACTTTTTTGTATTTTCCAAAATTTCTCACAATATAGATAAATATTCAGAAAAATATTATAATTTGTTTAAAAGGAGATTGAAAAACAACACTGAGGGTGGTTTAGTACTCATGCCTAAGCTTTTCAGGTTGCCATGGAAGCAGTATGGGGCAACATGAGGGAGGAGGCCTGGAGATCCTGGTCCAGCTCTGGATGAGATCTGTCAAAATCATCTAGTCTACATTGCGACAGTAGAGGAGTTGGCCAGTGCCTCAAGTCAGACATTTCTAATTTGGCAAAATTACTGTCATTTACTGTTATTAAAGCTACAACAAAAAAAACAATGTCTGCTTCTTTTATTTTAAATAAAATCTGGTCACAAGTTTCATTCTGAGTAACGAAAGACTCCTTAGCTGACCCTCTTAGCATGAGTCAGTGGAGCCTGCCATTCTGAATTTGGACTTGGTGGTCACCAAGACGTGAGCAACGCTGATCTTCCTATCGCTCTGAGCAAAGCTTCTTACCCGTCTCTGCTCTCCCTAAAATGGGGACAATGATCCCTGTTTGCTTCCCTAGCTCACTGGGGTGTTGTAAGGGTTAGTGGGACTTCTTAGGACTTTGAAGTTTTAGTACCCTGAATGGTGCGATTACTAATAAACCCGTAAAACTTTCATCAGCAATGTTCCCCTATTTGTAGCATTGAGTAATTCCGCACAAGGAACCAGCCTCCTGCAGGCATGGTGCCAGGCTCACGCCGGACCAGGATGGGCTCAGGCCTGCCTTGGCCTCTCCACCCACCCTGGCCCCTACCGCCAGGCCCAGAGCTGCTGGGACCTGCCTCAGCTTGATTCTGCCTTCTAGGCTCCTGAGGCTTCTTTACCAAATTCTGTCCAGGTAGAAAGCCACCCATGCTCACAGCCCTCTTGTCTGTGCCAGGAAACAGAGAGTTTTCCATGTAAGCTGTGGGAGTTCTGCAGAGTAGCACAGCCAGGTGGAAGCTTGGAATCCCCCCGTGAGTGCCCTAGAGCTCCTACCTGTGGAAGTGGAAGACACTCAAAGTCATGATCTGGGACTAAACCAACGCTCAGCTGGGCTCAGAACAGTTCATGCAACTCAGTTCCCTGTTTCCGGCTTTGGATTCCTTTTGTTTATACGGCTCATGAGATGAAAAGGCCAGAAACTCTGTGTCTGGGGAAGAGGATTTATTTGGACACTCATTTGTGAGGATGCCTTTGCCTGCTGTCTGCTGGTACTCACTACAGAACACGAAACTTGCCTCTGCGTTGGGATTGCCAGGACTCATTCTCCTCTTCTGTCACGTCTGCCCACTCCTGTGATAAATCTGGGACACACTGATCTGAAAACACAGGTTCCCTCTTGGCAGTGGCTTTGAAGAGTATTTTAGAAACGCCTGTTGGGAGTGGATGCCAATTATTTAATGCAGTGTGGGAAGAGGAAGGATGAGAAAAAAAATCAGCCAACTACTCAGGTGAAACCAGTCCCAGGTCATTAACTCCGAAATATGTATGATAAACATTGAAAATAATTTTATAGTAACATAAGAACAGATTGTATTCATTTAACGACTCTTTGGTAATTGGATTTCCTTGTCTTTGTATATAAACACATTTACCTAGCTTTCCAAGCTAGAGATCTCAGACTCATTCTACAGTCTATCCTTTTTTTTCCCACACCCTTTCTCTAATAGCTGCCCAAGTCTACCTCATAAACCACCGCACCCCCAAAATTCTAGCCCTTCTTTTCTGTTCTCTTTCTCTGCTTTGATAGATGGAGGTATCATTCCTTCACTGGCCTCATGACTTCTCTTAGTTTTAGTGGCTTAATCCTCGTTTCCAAGTGATCTCCCAAGGGTATCCAGATTACCTGTATAAACTGCCACTCAGATCTGTGTACCCCCAGCTCTGAGACCTCACTGAATTCCCATAGCTCTTGAGATAAAGTAAGAAGCAGACTTTGCTTATATGCAGGTCCCTTCGATAATGCCAAAGAAAAGTTGTACTGGAGAAGTTAGACTTTAGGTCAGGAAGACTTTATTCAAGGCTATTGCAATAGGGGTCAAGACAGTTGCAACAGAGGAGAGAGACTGAACTCAATCCCACTGAAATGAAAAGTGGAAGAGTTTGTAGGCACTGGGGAGGGCTAATGCAGAAGTACTGGAGGGCATTAGGGAGGTGGCCGGCTGGTGTGATGAGACCACCTGTGTTTACTAATTGGCACACAGCAGTTAGGAGCCCACCCTCCCACAGAGACTGGGAGACAGGCACCCTATCTTCCTTGAGGGTCACATTTCAAAGGGATGGCCCCTGGGTCCTTGAGACAGACAATCCTGGGTTGTAAATCTGGCAACAGGCAGTGAGAAGATTTGTATCTCAAAGGGGCAGAGAAAGTATTGATGACTCTAAGTTTTCTAAAGTAAATGTTCTAAGAAAAGGGTGGTCAGGGGCCCAGGGTCAGGAAGAAATGTGCCTAAAGTTTAGTCAAACCGAGGGGAACTTTAAGGCCTTCCTGGTCCAAAGCTTAGCATCACTTTAACTTGTAACCTCATCTCCAAACTCCCTGCCAGGGTGTCTACACTTGGGCCACATGGAACTTCTCCCGGAAGTTTTGTTCTCGCTTCTCCACGTTAGTGCCTTCCACGCTCTTCGTCAGGCTTCTAGAACTCCAGGCAGTGACTAGGACCCAAAATGGTGTAATTAAATATCTACAGGCAGTCAGCCCAATGGACTGAAACTGATTATATTAACTTAGCTCATTGTGGGTGATTGAAACTGTTCTCTGATGAATAAATTTCTCTCAACCTGTTTCAAGAACATCCATGGAGGCTTTGGGGGAAATCCTGAGATTTCAGCTCTTGGAAAAGTTACTGTATTTTCCATAAGATTCTGATCTTAACGGGAAAATCAAGGAAATTCACAAATAAGAAGACAGTTTCCTAGGAATCACCTGGTAACCTGTTAAAACTGAGACTCTGAGGCCCCACAAGTAGAGATTCTGATGCAGTGAGTCTGGGACGGGCCTGGGACCCTGCATTCTGATGCTTCCTTACTCATTCTGATGGACAGCCAGAACCCGGCACTGAACGACTGCGTGTCATCCAGCCTTCATGTGCATCCTGGATGATGAAACTGGGACTCCTGAAACTGATGATGCAACAAAAGGTTCTGGGTGATGCTAGGAGACCCGTGGAACCTGGACATGCCCCTCTCCCCACACTACTCTGTGGAGGCATGGTGCAGCAAACCTCCAGTCATGGGTGGTTGCAGACCAGCGGGTGGGACTGGCCGCCCGCATCTGCTTGAAAGGAGGCCCGAGTCCATTAGTCGTCATGATCTTGTTCTAGGGCTACGGTTACCTCACAGCGAGCAATCATTTATGGGCGCTTGTGTCACTTTCACACATTTTCTCCCCGTTTCCACTCAGAGTAGGCGGTGATGGTCAGCAGTCTTCAGTGCCAGTGCCGAGAGAGGCTGGCATTGGTGGCATGATGCCCCTGGAGCCAGCTTCCCCAGCTGAGGCTCCGAGGTTCAAGCCCCCGTTAAACTGCAACTTGATACAAAGCAGAAGTAGACCGACAGACATAGAAAACAAACTTATGGTTACCAAAGGGGAAAGGGGAGGGGGAGAGATAATTTAGGAGTTTGGGATTAACATACACACACTACTATACATAAAATAGATAACCATAAAGGACCTACTGTATAGCACAGGGAACTATAGTCAATATTTTGTAATAACCTAAAGGGAAAAGAATCTGAAAAAGAATAGGTATATATTTTCATATATATATATGAATATATATTTGTATGTATAACTGAGTCACTGCATACATATATGTATGTATGTATAACCAAAACTAATGAATGTTGTGAATCAGCAATACTTCAATAAAATAAATAAACTGCAATTTTACTAAAAGATAAAACAAACAAAAAACTCCTAGTTTTTTGGAAAATATTTTGAATGCTACAATTTTAAAAATATGGAAAGTTATTAAAATTATTTCTTAAATGATGAAAAGGAGTATAGCAAACAATTTAAATGGTAGAAAAATGTAAATGAGATCCCCCTCCCCAGAGACAAGCAGGATTAAGTCTCAGGTTTTTCTCCAGAAGTTTTCTAAGCAGATGGAAACATACCACACAGACTCTTCGTAAGAAATGGGAACTTAGATATTGTTCTGACTCCTGCTTGTTTTCATGTAACTCTTTGTCTCAAAGATAGTTCTAGGGCAGCAAATAGATTTACCCCATCCTTTTCAATGCCTGCATTTGAAAGTTATACCATCCTATGCTTCTAGCCCTGTGACTCTCAACCAGTGGCAATTTTGCTCCCCGGGGGACATCTGGCAATGTCTAAAGATGGTTCTGTTTTCATAGCCCGGGGGGCAGTAGTGGGTGCTGCTGGCATCTAGAGAGTAGAGGCCAGGGATGCTGCCAGTCTCCCTAAATGCACGGGTTGGTCCCTACAACAGAGAATTAGCCGACCCCAAATGTCAGTGCTTCCACTGTGGAGGAAACCTGCTATATAGCATCACTGATTTTAAGACTCCACAGGATTTGCCTTTAGAGTGTAGCTTACCAACCAGTAACAACAACATAGATAACATTTCCCCAAAGCCACAAAATATAGACCGTGAAAACGCTTTCGGGGGTGAGGGGCACTGCTGTGTAGGCAGCGTGTTGCAGTCTGGGTTTGACTGACGCATCTGTTGGCTTGGAATGACTTCGGTGGTTTCAGCGCCTACTATGTGTATATTAAACATACCTTGTTATTTCCTATTGCGAGGCTCTGCTGGAGGAGAGCTAGCTCCTTGGGGACAGAGGAAGGTCACATTGGCAGAGGAGACCTTGGTGGCCTGGAGCACCCGCCAAACCTATAATTTCGCAGGCAAAATGAGAGTATCCGTTTTTAGCCCCAGATTTTTGTATGCTTTAAATTCTGGCTGCTTTATTTTTGTCACAGCTCTGCTGTGTTTACTTCATACCCAGGAGAAAGGATGTTTTCTTTATAGAATGATTGCTACTGACTAAGTTTAAGAAAAAAAACAAACTAATTTGCTAGGAAAACCATGCTTAATTATTAATATTGTCCAGATCTCTTGTCCTTCCCAGAGGCTATTGGCAACTTCTCCTGCTTAGGTGATACCTTACGTTTATGTGTAGCTTTGTTTTTTTCTGGATCTAAAGCAACTCTTTCAAATGCAGTTTATCACCAAATCTCCCTTCTCTTTTTGTTTGTTTCAGTGAACTTTTACCTAGCACTGGTTGTGTCGGAAGCCTTACTTTGCACTTGAGAATCCTTTGTGTTTTTTCAGGTCATGTCTTTCCCAAATAAGACTTTCTTGTTTTAAATAAATTGAGTGTTCCCCATAATATGAGTCTTTTTGAGAGCCTGGTGCATCCTTCTTTTTTGGAAGACTTGCCGTACATTTAGTTCAGGTTTGGGATACAGATGCTCCTAGCACTAGAGTGGAGGTCAAGGTTGGTCATAGCGGTCTCCAGTCTTGAGGCCAAGATTGTATGTAGCAATGCAACCATCATAACAATGGAAATATATAAGGGGAATAAAAGGCAAAGGGGAAATATATAAGGGGAATAAAAGACAAAGGGGAAATATATAGGGAATAAAAGATAAAGACATTTGTGTATTTTAAATTAAAAATTTTTTTATTGAGGTAGAGTTGATTTAGAGTGTTGTGTTAGTTTCTGGTGTACAATAAAGTGATTTATATATATATTAGTTATGTATATATTTAGTTATATATATATATTCTTTTTCAGATTCTTTTCCATTATAGGTTATTACAAGATATTGAGTATAGTTCCCTGTGCTCTACAGTATGACCTTGTTGTTTATCTATTTTATACATAGTAGTGTGTATCTGTTAATCCGGACTCCTCATTTACCCCTCCCTCCCCCCCTTCCCCTTTGGTAACCATAAGTGTGTTTTCTATGTCTGTGAATCTATTTCTGTTTTGTACATAAGTTCATTCATATCATTTTTTAGGATTTCACAAATAAGTGATAGCCTATGATATTTGTCTTTGACTTACTTCACTTAATGTGATAATCTCTAGGTCCATCCATGTTGCTGCAAATGGCATTATTTCATTCTTTTTAAAGGCTGAGTAAGTAATATTCCATTATATATATGTACCACATCTTCTTTATCCATTCATCTGTCGATGGACATTTAGGTTGCTTCCATGTCTTGGCTATTGTAAATAATGCTGCTGTGAATACTGTGGTGCGTGTATCTTTTCGAATTAGAGTTTTCATCTTTTCCGGATATATACCCAGGAGTGGGATTGCTGGCTCATATAGTAACTCTATTTTTAGTTTTTTAAGGGACCTCCATACTGTTCTCCATAGTGGTTGTACCAACTTAGAGTCCCACCAACAGTGTAAGAGGGTTCCCTTTTCTCCACACCCTCTCCAGCATTTGTTATTTGTAGACGTTTTGATGATGGCCATTCTGACTGGTGTGAGGTGATACATTGTAGTTTTGGTTTGCATTTCTCTAGTAATTAGTGATGTTGAGCATCTTTTCGTGTGCCTGTTGGCTGTCTGTAAATATTCTTTGGAGAAACATCTATTTAGGTCTTCTGCCCTAGAGCTTTTAAATATCATTTCCGTGCTAGGAAATCTCTATGCTTAATGCACGGCAAAGCCTGTGACTAAGAAAATAAGCATTTCCACAAATGATGTAAATTACAGTAGACTGTACATATTTGGTTTACTTAGCCATCTTTGGGGTTAGTTCCAAAGAGAAGCCTTGTGCTACTTGTTCAGCAAGGCTTAGGGATGTCTAAGACAGCAAACAGAGGGAATAATTGGAAGCTTACTCTCCATAAGAATAGCAAAATAGATGATAGATAACCAAATTTAAGTCTTAAGGCAACAGATAATCTAAAATTTTTCAAAACATAATGACAAAGGCTTATCAGTTTATTATAAGTAGAGGAATATATGGCCTTAATACAGTATTTATTTTCATTTGATTGTATTGTACACTTTCAATGACAAGAGAAGAATGAATTCTGTGAACTAAGGAATTCCATAATTTCTGGGAGCTAGAAAATGTAAACATGGAACATTTGGTTCTGTTTCGAATTGATAAACATGTCAAGATGAGGAAAACATTTCCCCCTTTTCCTCCCCAAATGAAGATGTGATTGAAAACATTTAGCTTTGAGTAAGCAGCAAAATTTTCCTACTTGGAAATCTAGGATACTATATTTTGTTACATGCATTTTTAGACTCTTTAAAAGAATACAGACAGAAAGCATGTATTTAAACATCCAACCATGAGTTTAAACTAACTCATAAACATGCTTTAAAAAATACTTTCATGCTTATTGCTATGGACGCAACTGTGTCCCTCCAAAAATTGTATATTGATGCCCTTATTCCCAATGTGGTAGCATTTGCAGATGGGGTCTTTGGGAGGTAATTAGGATTAGATGAAGTCACAAGGGTAGGACACTCATGAGGGGATTAGCGCCCTTGTGAGAAGAGGCACCAGAGAGTTTGCTTCTCTCTCTGTGCCATCTGAGCAAGAAGGTGGCCGTCTGTCTGCAAGTCGAAAAGAGAGCCCTCACCAGGGAACTGAATCAGCTGACACTTTGATTTTAGACTGCTAGCTTCCATAACTATAAGAAACAAATCCTTTTATTTTTTAATTTAATTTATTTTTTATTGAAGTATAGTTGATTTACAATGTTGTATTAATTGCTGCTGTACAGCAAAGTGATTTAGTTATACGTATATATATATATATATATTTATATTTATATATACATTTAAAAAATATTCTTTTCCATTCTGGTTTATCATAGGACATTGAATATAGTTCTCTGTGCTATACAGTAGGACCTTGTTGTTTATCCATTCTATATATAAAAGCTTACATCTGCTAATCCCAGCCTCCCACTCCATCCCTCCCCCAACCCCCTCCCCCTTGGCAACCACCAGTGTGTTCTCTATGTGTGTGATTCTGTTTCTGTTTCAAAGATAGGTTCATTTGTGTCATATTTTAGATTCCACATATAAGTGATATTATTTGGTATTTGTCTTTCTCTTTCTGACTTATTTCACTTAGTATGATGATCTCTAGTTGCATCTGTGTTGCTGCAAATGGCATTATTCCCTTCTTTTTTATGGCTGAGTACTCTTCCATTGCATATATGTACCACATCTTCTTTATCCATTCATCTGTAGATGGACATTTAGGTTGTTTCCATGTCTTGGCTGTTGTGAATAGTGCTGCTATGAACAGTGGGGTGCATGTATCTTTTTGAATTATAGTTTTGTCTGGATATATGCCCAGGAGTGGAATTGATGGATCATATGGTAATTCTGTTTTTAGTTTTCTATTCTGACTGTTTATTTCAACACATCCTGCAGTCTAAATATACCTCCCAAACATGAAACAGTCTACATAAAACAATTTAGCAATACCTTTCTCATGACTGTTCAGACAACCAGATCCTTCATTTATACTATTGTTAACATCAAAATCAAAATCTCCTAGTGTGTGTTCTCAGAAATGCTTTATACAAACTATCAGAATTTTGAAAATAAACTTTGACAATAATAGATGTGATATTTTATTTTATTTTATTTTTTTTAAGAAGATGTTGGGGGTAGGAGTTTAGTAATTAATTAATTTTTGCTGTGTTGGGTCTTCGTTTCTGTGCGAGGGCTTTCTCTAGTTGTGGCAAGTGGGGGCCACTCTTCATCGTGGTGCACGGGCTTCTCACTATCGCGGCCTCTCTTGTTGCGGAGCACAGGCTCCAGACGCGCAGGCTCAGTAGTTGTGGCTCACGGGCCTAGTTGCTCTGTGGCATGTGGGATCCTCCCAGACCAGGGCTCGAACCCGTGTCCCCTGCATTAGCAGGCAGATTCTCAACCACTGTGCCACCAGGGAAGCCCATAGATGTGACATTTTATAGTAATCACAGGTCAATTTAAAAGTGAACTATCCATGGTTAGTAACTAATGATCAAATGTTGCTGTTTTGATCATATGCAACTTTATTTCTCTTACTAGGTTAAGGCCTTGCTATCTTTAGAACCACTGTGGAGTAGTGAGTGGAAAATGAGGATCAGCCATTTATTGATACAATGCTTGATTTTGCACTGTAGTTAAAAATAATCTTATTAAAATCAGTCACTTAAGAAATGTATATTTATAATATTTATAGTTTATGATAGACCAGTTCAATGGAATAGTATCCTATATATGCTTATTTTAAGTAAAATTGCTTGTATCATTCTAATGGGCTGTATCAGTTATCTTATTAATATATTAAAATAATGCAGCAAACTTAGTGGCTTAAAAGAACACATCTATTATCTTACTGTTTCTGTGGGTCTGGAGTCTGGATACAGCTTCTCTGGCTTCTCAGCAATGCTGCAATCAAAGGCAGTTGACTGGGGTTGAGGTTTCATCTGAAGGCTTGACAGGGAAGGATCTACTTTTTGCTTCATTTCCTAGTGGTTGTAGGACTGAGGGCTTCACTTCTTGCCAGGGGCTTCCTTCAGCAAGAGGCTGCCCACAGCTCCTCGTCACGTGAACTTCTCCAGCTTGGCTGTTTGCTTCCTCAGAGCCAGCTAGGGAGAAGGAGACTCCAGCAAGGCAGGTGCTGCACTCTAATATAACAGAGTCATGTAATCATTCATAGCTTGTCACCTTTGCTGTGTTCTGTTGGAGGAAGCAAGTCACAGGTCCCACCTACCTTCAAGTAGGGGGATCTTGCAAGGCAGGTATCCTGGGAGCTGTCTTGGAGTCTTCCTGAAACATGATCCATCAATAGCTTTCTGGAAGACATTTCCAGTTTTTAAGGAAAACAATGTAATTATGGGAAATTTAAAAATTAGATATTAGATATTAACCTTATAATATATAAAATGCACTGTATTTAATTATTGCCACCAGCATTGATTAAAAATCTTCCTGGTCCATATTTTATCTTGTGAAAATGGATGAAATCAAGAGCTTAGTCTTCTAAGACTACCTGAATCGGTTTTCATCCAACATAGCTTATCTTCTCCTGACTGAAGCTGATAGTAGCATGTGATGGTTTTAAAGGATGTCACTGTTGATGCAAATTTGATTATAAAATGTGTACCCCTTTGGGACTCCCTGGCTGAGCCTCTTGGCTTCTTACACCTGCCTGTTAGCTGTCATTGGGTCCCCCAGGTAGTGATGCTCAGACATGTTCCATGGAGTTGGCACTGCCATCCATGGCAATCCAAAGCTTCTTGTAATACATTTCATAGAAAATTTGACTTTTACATATGGACAACCAGCCATTTGCAGACACTTTCCCTGGTCCATCCCGGAGCTTCAGCTAATGGACTCATCATGCAGCCCCAGAACAGTTTGCAGCCACCTTCTATGGTTTGATGTGCGATCTGACCATTAGCTGCCTGAACCTACATGCTGGACCACACGTGGATGGGTGCCTGCATCCATATTTCATTACCTGCTTTATTACTGATGTGCTTGCACAGTGGAGCAGCTGAACATCTGAGGAAAGTGCCTCATTGCCAAATGGTCCCCTTAGTTTCAGGCAGTTACCTCAGGTTTATACTTTCTACGTTATCCTGAATCATTGAGAAAGAACAAAAGACTGGTCTGATCAATTTTTAGAAGGTAACCCACTTGAAGATTTAGAACAAAACTATTATCACTAGGGAAAAAAAATGGGACCCATTTGTCATCAGCTCTCTGGACCTTTCCACATGGTAAGGCATAACTGCTCTGGCCCATTCTCATATGAAAGGAGAGGCGCTGATTTTTAGAGAATAAGTTTCCTTTTCCTTTTGTACTTCATATCAAAAACTTGTCCTGTGACCCTTTCAGAACATGGTCCTTATGTATTAGAGGGCATCAAATTGATGTTTCTTAGTTTTTTATTCTGGAAAAGTTGCTAGGAGAAAAAAAATGTCATGATAGGCATAGAATGAGTCTTTGCAGTTGCACAATACAGAGGAAGAAACCAAATTCCCAGACAACTAGATTTTCTAGACCTGAAACTGGCATTAAAGAAAATTATCTAAACATACCAACTTCATTTTATAGATTAAACAATGAAACCCACCAAGGTAAATCTGTGGACACAGGCTCATAGAATAAGTTAACCCTGGCCCTCTAGGCCGTCCCTTTTTTGGTCTAAGGAACAATTCCATTTGTTATAGAATTATTGAGTACCAACTTTGAGCTAGGAACTTGGCATGCATAGTTTTGGAAGCTCATAACTTTCTTTTAACCTGATTGCTGTTATTTCCCTGCTTTTACGTAGGAAACAACTTAAGAAAGGTAATCAAACAAAATAAAAAATCCACAAAAAACCGTGTCCATGCTACCCAGGTAGAAAGTAGTAACAGGATTTTAACTTGGGTCATGGTGCCATTTCTAGTGTTCTGGGGAGCCTTTTTCCAACTTTCCTTAGAGAAGAAGGAGTGGTGGATTCATTCAGGCACAGCCATTATGGGTGGGTGACATGTTCTGTTACTTTGTAAAGTAACTTGGAAAGTTCTGGGCCATATACTTTCAGGAGTTGAACTTAGAAGCAGCAGGTTTTTAGCAGAAACAGGGAGACCAATTATTTCCCAAAAGCTCTGAAATAGGTACATGGTTGGGCTGATTTGTTAGGATTGATTCAGAAAATTTAGGGGGTAACAGTATTAAGCCCTGGGGGCTTTGAGGCCTGTTCAAGACTAAGGAAGTTTCCATGGGGAGAGGAAAGGCCAGTTGAGTCTCTTTGTAGAGCAGTTTGAGTAGAGTTCTTCTGAGGATTTCCCTGTTTGATCCTATTCTCTTTTGGTGAGGCAGGCCCCTCTGTGGTCATTTAAACACCTCATTGAAAGGCAGTTCTAAATGGTTTTTAAAATGAGGTCTGGTGAGGTCCAGGGCTGCTTGAAGTTCCCCAGAGCTGGGTTTCCCCCTCGCTTGGAATCACACCGTTTATTTTTAAAAGCTTTCGCGGTTGGACCCTTCTGTTTTGTTATTGCAGCTGGACCCACTTAGTCCTCCCTTGTCTCCTCCAGCCCTTTTGTGGTTTGGGGTACTGTTTGGAGCGTTAGGACTGGGTTGAAGGGATAGGAGGCCAAGGCCACGGACACATCTGCTTTCTGTTAGTGCCCAAAGTCACAGGTGCCCCTAATGGGGCTCTGCCCACTCACCAGAAATGGTCCTCTTTTCTTCTCCCCTCTCTGTGTTCTCCTTGAGTTCCCTTGAAAGTCAGTGTTTTTCATTTTCTCCTTTTCTGATGTTTTGTTCTCTGCTTTCAATTACCCCCTCTTCTTCCCCAGGCAAATCCTGATTCTCACCTGCACTCAGATTCCTGACACTTGTCTTCATAGCAGCAATTATTTGCAGTGGGTTGTAGAAGAGAGATTAAACTGCCCAGGAAGGCACAGTGTGACCATGACACGTATGTCCCTCCCTGGCCCAGCTGAGGACATAGCAGCTCTTTGTTGAGCTCGGTTACAAGGAATTCAAACCCTGCTGAAAGATGAAGCTGGTGAGTAGAAATTCTGCAGGGAACCTAGAAGGATTTACTTTAATTAGAATTTATGCCCCAATCTAAGTCCCGTAACTGCGGGCTTCTTGGAAACAAAGAGCTGACTTCTGCTGTAATTGGCAGATGGAGACTTGATTCCTTCTAAGCACCTTCTCTGGTCATCCTCAAACTCTTTTTGAGCACGTTCTTCTCTCTGTGCTTTGTGCCTCTGAGGCTCTCCAGATAACGTGTACCCTGCTGACTCACACTTCCTGGAAGGGTCTTCTGAAAGTTTTAGTCAAATTCCAACTGTTTCTCTGCTTTTCAGCTCAAAATTTTAGTGGTGCTTAAGCCGTCCTTTCATGCTGCCACTAGATCTCTCCAAAACTCTCAGTTAACGTATACACACGTCCTTATTTTTAGCATCTAGTATTCGGAGAGAGCAGGGACTTTTTAGAGCCAGCTTTGGCTGAAAAGCCAGATGGAATAGTCGTTAAAAACAAAGTTCTCACGATTTCTTATTACAGGATTGCTCGATCCCAGTCTGAAACCCGTTTCCTGTCCTGGCCTGTTCATGTAGGCACATTACCTCCTGGTTTCGAGAGCTAAGCCCCTGGTCTGCTAACTAACCAGGGAACTCCTTGAGAGGTGTGGTTAGTCTGCAATAATCACAGCTTCAGGTGTAGGCAAGATACAGCCCTGTCTGATGCTGGTGAAATAAAAATGCAGGTACCTGACTCATAGCTATCATTCTTGGGTTTGATTTATAGATGATTCGGATTTTCTCTATGAATGTGTTTGTGGAGGCTACCGGCTTATATTTTTGTGATCATGGCTGAAAGTACTCTTTCTGAACTTGGGAAATCGTTTGTGCATTGCTTTTTCAGTATGTTTTCTTAGTCTGAGGGCACATGTGAGCCATTTCTGTTCTTTTCACTCTCTTTCTTTGGACAACTCCCTGTGTATAGGTGGAGGTGGGGGGAAGGTGTTCAGTTTTCTTTCCTTTTCTTCATTATAAAAGGAGGAATCTAGTTTACAAGGAAGTCAGTTCCATTCCAAAAGGTATTAATTATAATTCTTAATATTGTAATAAAGGGGAGGATTTTCTAGAGGAAAAAGCCTGTAAAACCATAAGGAAACAAGAAAGTAAAGGCTTTGGGCCTTTTTATTTTATGGCCTTTATGGATTGCTTTGCCTATTTTGTTTTTTAATGTTAAAGGTCTCAGCGTACTTTGTAGTGTAGTGACTCCATTGAATTAAGACTTTCATGGACTAGGAAAAAAAAGCAGTACTCGCCGGTCTGTACCAGTTTAACGTTTTCTCCTTTATACGCTGTGTAGCAAGAAAACACTTTCCTATTTGACATGTGACTGATGGGAATATGCCAGAGGGCCAGTGTGATGTGTTTGGAACTTCAAGTTAATAGCCTCGGTTGTCAGGCATCTATTATCTCAAGTGTAATGAGGCACAATCAACTCTTTAGACTGTCATCAGCCTTTAAATCGAGGGAGCAAGGATCATCATCTGCTGCAGAACCCAAGGATCTGGTTTACATCATACAATGAGGGCACTAAAGAGTCCTGCCAGCCAAAGCCAGAGCCCCCAGTCGGCAAGCAAGTGACCTTGGCCACTGGCCTGTCATCCCTGATGCCCAGAATCATCCTGATGTCTGTTTCTGAGGGGTCTGACTGTCACTCTAGAAAGGTTAATGCCAGACAGCCCGGCACCAGGGGCTCCCACAGTTCGCTCCTAGCGTGATGAGTTCTGGACTCCTGAGAAGGCAGAGGGCCAATCGTTTTCTTCTCAGGAACAGTCAGGTAGCTTGTGTCTTTGGAGTTTCCATTGCCTGACCCTTCATCTCTGTCCATCGAGGCAGCCCCTCCTCTGTGTGACATACACTCCACTCACGCAATCCTGCCGCCCACCTTCACATCATCTTACGTCAGCCAGCATCTGACATTCCCATGTAGAGCTGGGACATGGTTATGGTATTCTGTCTGTTGTTCATGACCTTCACTATTTCCAGTCTGTCCTTACAGAGGACTCATAGTACTCATGCCCTGTAAGTTCATCGTGAACCCTGAATTAGCTAGTGCTGAATCATTGCTCCTAGGGGACATACGGGGCTAGGTTCCTGTGAGCTTCTGGTCCCAACATCTTCATCAACCTACGAATAAAGAACCTCATTTTAATGCATATTTCTGATAAAGACACCTTATTTAATATATAGTTGATCACTTACCTTTGCACTTACAGCCAGCAGCACATTTTGTGGTAAAAAATAAGTTTTAGCCAGTAGGCAAATTCACAAATATGGAATATGTAAATGTGGAATCCGTGAATAATGAGGATTGACTGTATTTTCTTTTTCTCTCATGAATATCAGTTACCATTTGAAAGAAGTAATGTTTGGAGTTGTCCAACTCCGTTTGTACTCTCAATCCCATAGGTGCAAAGTAGATGTTTAAGCTCCTGGTAAGGAAGCAGGATTTTCTGTCAATCCCTGTGTCCTTGGTATTTGCAGTGTCACTGGTGGAAAACTTCCCAGCCTTTGAAGCAGCTCTCAGACATTCCTTCTTCCTGATAGAATTGGACCTCTTTGGACACTTTCCTGCCTGTCCTTGTGTGGCCTCTTTATCTCTGGACATCAGTGCTTCTGCTTTGACCTGGAGGAGAACGATGATTTTAGAGCTTTTGTAATAAATAGCACCTTGAATAACAAGCTGGGTGAGGAAACTAGGCACATCTACCAAGCAAGTGGCGACAATGGTTACTTTGCATCTCTAGTTTCTCTTTTTAAATTTTGCCTAGGGAGAGTGTGGCTGGAAGGTAAAAGAAAGTTTCATTTGCTCCGGGTTAAAGATGTGGCCTTATTTGTGGGAGCCCACCATGATTCTTCTTTTAACAGGGCTGTGAAACTTCCTTCTAAAACACAGTGCTGGCCTCCGTGCCCTGGTGGGAGCCATCGGGGGCCGGGCTGGAATAATCTGGGCGGGGATGCTTTTCTTCTTGTGAGATCATGTATTGGCACGTGGGCTGGCACCCTGGCTGAGTTGCAACAGAGCTTTCTCCCCGAGCTGCCAACATCTGCTGACGAGCCAAGGCCAGCTCTGAAATTCCTGCATAGCATCTTGCTTTGGGAAGCCTGCGGTTCCTCGATCACTGTGTGTCTGTCAAAGCAGATTGAAATCGAGGAGAAGGGGTCTCCCTCTGGTGATTTCAGCAGGGATGAAGATGTCTTCTGAGCAGTGACAGTTCCCAAAGTGAATGTCCTTGAGGGAGGAGAGCTCGTGTCGTTGTAAGTTCTCTGCCCTTCCTTTCTTTAAAGGTCTGCTGTAGCCATAAGGAGCACTGTAGGGCCTGTGGTGTGGGCCTGTAGGACTGACAAAAGGAAAAGATGCTGGTGGGAAAGGTGAAGCAGGGGAACGAGGGGAAGAGTCTGTTTCTATTGACAGTTTGTCCTTTGATGGCAGATGGACTAGGTGTAGGGCTAAAACCTTTCAGTTATTCAGATTTCCACCATGATGATTACTTTTTTCCTACTACTGTATGGTTCAGATAGAACCAAAACTGTTACTTGGTGTCCACACTTTGTCAGGTGCGTTGTCTGCAAAGTGGAGTTCCCATCTGCCATCCATGGCCAAGAGAAGAAGATGACGATGGGGAGGTTGACCTCTCCCAAGGTTCACAGCAGAGGGAAATCATGAAAGCTGGGTCTTTCTCATCTCAGGGTGGTTATGATCAATTTGCATCTTTTTAGCTTCTGTTGAAAGACCCTGCGTCTGCCCCCTACCCCCAGAATATACAATTAGGAGAGACCTAGTGTGCTGGGGGTAAGGAGTTTGTCAAGGAATGTGGGTAAAGACCATGCTATTACATCAAGCTACGGTTTGGTGGTTTACCTTAGGAGTCTTTGAGACAAGCAGCTGTAACCAAAATTTCATGCTACTCTTCTGATTTACAGCTTCTTTTACAATATTTGGAAAGGCAGCATCACTTGAGAAATTGTCAGTAAATAATGCATAGCCCTGCCCCAGGGCAACCTGAAGCACGTGACCGTGTAAATGGCCAACAAGGCGAGATGTTTTGTTCCCAGAATAATAACGGGTCTTATCACATCTTCCCACATTGCTATCAGCTTTCCATGCGAATGAGGGGCTCTGTTTATGGTTTAATTTCCCTGATGTGCACGGTGACGGCTGCATGGATGGGATGGTCCATAATTAGATGGTAGTTCCTCTGGTGAAATGTGTGAGGAGAGACAGATTTTGCACCAACACTGTGCTGAGACGCTAGCTGTCTGCTGGTCCAAGAGAGGGGACGTGGATGAGAAACCTGATGTGACAAGAATGTCTTATTTATTTATTTATTTTTTGCGGTATGCGGGCCTCTCACTGTTGTGGCCTCTCCCGTTGTGGAGCACAGGCTCCGGACGCGCAGGCCCAGCAGACATGGCTCACGGGCCCAGCCGCTTTGTGGCATGTGGGACCTTCCCAGACCGGGGCACAAACCTGTGTCCCCTGCATCGGCAGGCGGACTCTCAACCACTGCACCACCAGGGAAGCCCAAGAATGTCTTATTTTAACATGAATATATAGTTTGAAAAACAAAATCCCAAAACAAGGACAAGTCTGTGTCCTGCTGTCACTTGACTTTATTTTCTGTATCACTGTTTTGTCCTCTTCACTAGAGTCATATAGACCTTTCTTTAAAGCTGGATTCAATTGTTAGGCTCATTACCCTCATGGAATAGCATCACTTTTGTAGGCCTAAGTATGAACGGAGTCAAAAAACATAACATTGAGATTAAAATGCACATTTTAAAGTCAAGCATAAAATGTCCCTAAGCACAGATTGAGTTTCTGCTACTGAATTATCTAAAATGCTTTTAAGTTTTTAACTGGGTAAAGCATGTCATAATTTCATGTTCACGTTGTCCAGAGCACGTTCATGTTTTCTAAAGCTATGTGTGACGTGGAAAACTAGAGGGTGAAAGGGAGCTGCTTTATACTTCCTTATTCTGCAGTTAACTGGGGAGAAGGGACATAGGGTGAGCAGGCCATCAGCTGAGGGTCAAGTATGTTCAGGACACTGTGTGGGTGAAGGGGCCTGAAACCCGTGATTATAGAGAGAACAGAAGCCCAAGGACAAAACACTGTGGATTTTGTTTTAATCAGTTGCTACAGAATTGCTATGTAGGAAACACTCCTGTTCAAATGAACACTATTAGTTCAGAACTTAGAGTAATTTTTACTTAGCGATTCACCTGGTAGCTGTGAAAAATGGGTTTACTAAGGGAATTATCAGTATAAGCATTCGATTTACAAAACATAATGTGTATATCACTAAGGAAAGGCATTTTCCTGACTGGTCACTGTTGGCCACTGGGTTGGCCTTGTTCTCCTGTCCTGACTCTGTTCGTGTGAGTGGCCATTTCTCCATGGGGACATCTCTGAGCACCTAGAGAGGTTTTGAGGGGAGTGGAGGCAGCTCCCCCAGGGAGTCTGCAGAAGGACCCTTGTATACGTCAGTCGGCTTCGTAGATAAGAAGAGAGCGATTTTGGCTTCTTTGCACAGGAGAGTCTGGGATAAGTTTGGATCTTACAAGAGCGTAAACAGGATGTAGAAAAGCGGACCCAAACCTGTAGGAGTAACATCAGAAAGCTGCCTCTGAGACTTGAAATCCTTCTAAAGAGAGGCGAAAGGAGAATTTTATTTTGAGCAGAGATGGGATCAAGGCAAGCCTCAAGCCTCTGGTCCAGGAAGGTGCGACTTCCTTTCCTCAGGACTTTCTCTCCCACACAGCCGCCACCCACCATCTCCTACCCGGGCACCTGCTGAGCGCCTGGCATCTTCTAGACCTGGAGGAGGGCCAGGCAGCATCTCGATCCCACCTAGGTTTGGTGTGCTCTGTTTTTTCTGGGTGATTTTGATTGCTGTCAGATTGGATGATGTGATGCCAAGTTGGAAGAGTATCTCAAGAAGCTGACTTTAGAATTATTCCCCCCGGGTCTGTGGGTCCATTATCATCTGCACACGCCTGGAAGTAAAATGAAGGAAACCTTATCGGATGTTTGCCCGTCTGCCTAAGCCTGAGCTTGGGGACTCAAAGTTGAATAGGACAGGATGAGTGCCCTTGATGGGGGAAGCAGACAAATAAACAACAGAGGGTGATATGATATAACCAGAGGCAGGCACTGGGTATCCTGGAAACAGAGGAGGGGTGACTGCATCGCATGGGGACACAGGGGACACGTGGATTTCAGAGAACCAGCTGGGATGCAGGAACGGCTCTTAGGATGATTGGCTTGAGTGACGAGGTTGAGCCAACAAGATATAATCCAAAAGGGCAAGAAATACAGAGTTCTTGATTCAGATTCATAAATAAACTTCATATGTACCACAAGCAGGGGAGTTACTTTCTCAGTAGCTTGTAAAATCAAAAGAAAAAAAAAAACAAAGCAATGGCAGTGGTCAGTTTCATCCTGTCCATCCCAAAGAGGAGGGATTTGTCTTCTTGACGGTTTATGAAAAGGAAACCCAAACCCACCCCGTTTTGGAGGCAGGGAGAAGGGACAGGAAAAACAGTCACTGGGGGTTTGTATGGGTCAGACATGACCTGGATCACTCTCCCTGTGTTGTCACATTTGCTGGTAGAGCTTGTCAATGGAAAATAACGAAACACAATTTTGTAAAATGCCGTCTGTCTTTCAAACCAGTCTTGTTTCCTTTCCACTTAGTCCAGTGGAGCAGGGCTTGTATTGAATGTGGTGGTTAGCAATTGACTGTGGCTCATTTAATAGTCAGTAAGCTCAGAAGTTTCCCCATTATTCAACACTCCTGTCCCAGGTCAGATATTTTGGTCCACGGTGTCACTAATCAAGGATGGGGAGAGAGACGCAGGTAGGGGGGACGCATTTAAGTCAGGGTCGTGGGCTGACATGTTTAAGGGTGTGTGTTGCAAAGAAAATGGAGAAAGCATCTTTGATTCATACAAAAAAGAGTGTCTTTTCTACAGCAGGTTTGCATCAGGACGCGCCCGGCCTTCTGGTTCCATTTAGTGAGTCCGATTTGATCAGATCTTGTCCTTGCTGGAGGCTGCAGGATGTGAAGAACGGCTTCATGACTAATCTAAGGCAGCTGACATGGTTGTTTTTAAACATTAGTGAAGCTATGCTGGTTCTTCCTGGGGAAGAAGTTTCAGTACAGTTTGTGCTGAAACGGGTGACATGACTCATTGCCAAATGTAAAGAAATGAAAATCTTTCTAGTCCCCTACATGTGTAAACACTCTAAACACAGCCATGTTTATAGGAAAGTTAGACACCATCTGGTTCAATACAGAGTAGCCTATTTCTTATTTTTATCACTAATTTATATTGAGAGGCTGGCAAATAGAACACAAGTAGATTTTGGGTTATGCAACACACCCAGGGATTCATAGAGTGTTAATCCTGCTGTAGCCTCAAAAGCATGAAACAAATGCATCTCTGAGCAACTTGGCCTCTCACAGTAATGAAGAAAGGAGTTGTCTTCTTCCTTAGTCTTGGAGCCCACCTTGGACAATGGAAGACCCAACAGGTCATTGGGACTGATTTCAGCAGGTTTTAAATGTCCATTATTCTTTTTTTTTTTTAACATCTTTATTGGAGTATAATTGCTTTATAGTGGTGTGTTACTTTCTGCTTTATAACAGAGTGAATCAGTTATACATATACATATGTTCCCATATCTCTTCCCTCTTGCATCTCCCTCCCTCCCACCCTCCCTATCCCAGCCCTCTAGGTGGTCACAAAGCACCGAGCTGATATCCCTGTGCTATGCGGCTGCTTCCCACTAGCTATCTATTTTACGTTTGATAGTGTATATATGTCCATGCCTCTCTCTCACTTTGTCCCAGCTTACCCTTCCTCCTCCCCATATCCTCAAGTCTATTCTCTAGTAGGTCTGTGTCTTTATTCCCGTCTTACCCCTAGGTTCTTCATGACCTTTTTTTTCTTAGATTCCATATATATGTGTTAGCATACTGTATTTGTTTTTCTCTTTCTGACTTACTTCATTCTGTATGACAGACTCTAGGTCCATCCACCTCACTACAAATAACTCAATTTCTTTTCCTTTTATGGCTGACTAATATTCCATTATATATATGTGGTTGCTTCCATGTCCTGGCTATTGTAAATAGAGCTGCAATGAACATTTTGGTACATGACTCTTTTTGAATTATGGTTTTCTCAGGGTATATGCCCAGTAGTGGGATTGCTGGGTTGTATGGTAGTTCTAGTTTTACTTTTTTAAGGAAACTCCATACTGTTCTCCTGAAAAATGGAGCTGGAAGAATCAGGCTCCCTGACTTCAGACTATACTACAAAGCTACAGTAATCAAGACAGTATGGTACTGGAACAAAAACAGAAATATAGATCAGTGGAACAGGATAGAAAGCCCAGGGATAAACCCATGCACATATGGTCACCTAATTTACAACAAAGGAGGCAAGAACATACAATGTAGAAAAGACAGCCTCTTCAATAAGTGGTGTAGAGAAAACTGGACAGATACATGTAAAAGAATGAAATTCGAACACTCCCTAACACCATACACAAAAATAAACTCAAAATGGATTAAAGACCTAAATGTAAGGTCAGACACCACCAAACTCTTAGAGGAAAACACAGGCAGAACACTCTATGACATGAATCACAGCAAGATCCTTTTTGACCCACCTCCTAGAGAAATGGAAATAAAAACAAAAATAAACAAATGGGACCTAATGAAACTTAAAAGCTTTTGCACAGCAAAGGAAACCATAAACAAGACGAAAAGACAACCCTCAGAATGGGAGAAAATATTTGCAAATGAAGCAACTGACAGAGGATTAATTTCCAAAATTTACAAGCAGCTTATGCAGCTCAATAACAAAAAAACAAACAACCCAATCCAAAAATTGGCAGAAGACCTAAAGAGACATTTCTCCAAAGAAGATATACAGATTGCCAACAAACACATGAAAGAATGCTCAACATCATTAATCATTAGAGAAATGCAAATCGAAACTACAATGAGATATCTCACACTGGTCAGAATGGCCATCATCAAAAAATCTAGAAACAATAAATGCTGGAGAGGGTGTGGAGAAAAGGGAACACTCTTGCACTGTTGGTGGTAATGTAAATTGATATAGCTACTAAATGTCCATTATTCTTCATGCCTTTGGAGATATGAACGTTCTGAAATGATTTCAGTGCATTTGCTGGATTTAAGCCAAAAAACAAGGGCATAGTTTCACTGTTAAATCAAAACACGATTTGCTTGGCCCAGGTTGCTGTATCCCATGTAAAACAGCAGCATTAGAGTCTGAGCACATAAAATAAATGAAGACGTGGAGAACCCAGAGCTGACACAGCCCAGCATGCATATTGGATTGGCTTGTATGGGTTTGTACTAATCTGATTGTGCTTACTGTGTTAAAGGAGAATGTCTTTATGTTTCTCTCTACTGAATTGGAGAGAGAGCATCCTTTGTAGCTGGAAAGTTCCAAAAGACTTCTTCTATCTGTTCTTTTTTTAGGAAAATATTTTTTGAGTGATTTACCCTATTGCCGTTTCAGTAACAGTTCATTGTGAATTTCACAGTCTGCCATCTTTCCAGGGGTAAAAACCGTCTTCTCCTTCATGCTCTTGCCTGAGACCTTTGTCTGCCTTAGCTCAGCTTCGTCCTGAGAAGGTTTTGGTGTCAGTTGTGACTTTAATCTGTGGCAGGCATTTCCTTCTTCCTATGTAATGACCAAAGGGCTGATTTAAGAACCCAAGCCCGTCCTGTTTGCTTTAACAGAAGTAGCAACAGTAGTTAAGTAACTTTTTGAGTTAAATCTTGATCTTAGAATTAAATCTTGAATTTCGAGCCCAAGTTGAATCTTGAATCTCTTTCGTGTGGGCAAGCTACTGCTTACAGGGTAGTCTTGTTGAGTGTGTTGTTCCGAATAAGTAGGAATTGAGAGACCAGATTTTTCAAAAAGCCTCCGACAGCCTTCTCTTTCTGGGTAATGATATTCTAGTCTACAAAGGACGGATCAATTTAGCTGTCAAAATGAAAGCTGAGAGGCCAACTGCCCATGCAAATTAACCACTTGTGCAAGAGCTTCAAAACTGCCTGCATGAAAAGTGAGTCTGTCCTTTGAAAACTAGGCACATGGCGGCAGAAAGAAGAAAGTAGTCACCATTCGGGGACGTTGGTGTCCTTAGAGAGCCGATCTTAGAAGTTGCTCATTTTGAGCAGTCGCTTAGTTTTAGGCAACTTGTTGCCTAAATAAAGTTGTCATTTTTTGCTCTTTCTTTCTCTCTGCTCCCATGCCTCCTGGCAGCTCAGAACGTATCTTATTGTCTGGTGTGGGAACAGAGGAATAGAGTTTTTTACACAAGCTTTGAGTCAGTTACTGAGACAATATATTTGTTCCAGAGTCAGCAATTCCTACCAGATTTAAATACTCACCAAAGGATGAGCTGCAGGAAGACGAGATGGAAAACAATTGGGTTTTTTCTTCCCATATGTTGTTAGGATTAGTCAACGCTTTGAGAAGTGAAATCCCCAATTTCCGCCTCCCTTTTCTGTAGCTCTCAGCTGTGTCTAATATTTCTAAACCATCGCATTTCACAGTGACGACTGTCTCATGGAGAGAAGGGTCTCGGCGCAGATCTGTGTGGGAAGGCTCCAAGCAGGAAGGGTATGTCTTTTCCTTGTGCATCTTGCTCTTTGGATACGACTGTCAGAAGTGTCTCTTCTGCTCAGGGAAGTAGGGTTTACCTCTGCTGGTCTCAGAGCCAGATGATTGTGTCATGAAATGACCCAGATGTGAGGTCCTGTGTCCCCACGTGAGGACACACTGTCCTTGAAGCCTCGGCCATTGCTGGGGCTGGTCTCCAGGGGTTCCTACTCTGACCCTAAGACAGCCAGAAATTTAAAGAAGGGAAATGGTGACGTTTGGTACTTGTCTTTTCTAAATGTAGGTGAGATAATTATCAAAGAGATTTTTTTTACTAAGTGATCTTGATCAATATGTGGCATTATTTGTATAGAAATGAATTAGTTGGTTATTGAAGAGATGATTTCTGATTTGGGGAAAGCCAAAGGGTGAATTCTTTGAGGACAGGACTCTTACACGCAATGGTGGCATTATGTATGCCATTCTTTGATACATCCTCAACCCAACTGTGACGCAGGAAACTGTCTGATTGGCCGTGTATACTGATGTGGGAAGTAAGGCAAAACATCCATTTTGCTTTTTCAGATACAATATTGTTGTGTAGTTACAACTGTGAAGATTTTAAATGTGTTTTTTTCTCCCCGTACGTTTGTTGTATCATGCATGTTTGTGCAAGATCTCTAACCTTCTAAAGCCACAGCTATTTGCACTGATGTTGTCCCTATGGAATGCTACCTGATTCAGACACTGCTTGCAAACAGAATTTGACTGGGGTGCAGCACAGATTCCATAACACTGGCCAGTGCGGGCAAACCTCGAGGTGAAGGAACACCTTTCCAAAAAGAAAAAAACCCTAAGAGTTGGGCCACCTCATCACTTTTCTAACGCTGCTTTCAGCATTTATACATCATAATGTCAAATAATGTTCAAAGTTTGGATGGGGATATTGAACAAACAACAGACCTGTCTTAAAAACAAAACACTTTTCAAAATGTGAATCCTGACCCCATCTTAAGTGTAAAGATATCTGGGGAGATCTGGCCCTGTGGACCAGCTCCTGACACCAGCCACCATCTGCCTGGAGGGGAGGGGCAGGTGGCCGCTCCCCAGAGCACGCTCAGAAGGGCCCCGTACAGACCGCTGCCTTTACCAGATGCTTTGTTCATCACCTCAAGCTTTATGTGCGTTTGGCTTTTCATCTTCAATCTTCACGTTGTTTTCTGGAATGCTGGGATTTTTGCTTGGGAACTTAGGAGCAGAGGCTCTGCCCTCGTCCCTCTTGCCTGGAGCCCAGCCTGCCCGTGATCACTTATGTCCTTAGAAGTCTGCACCTTTCAGAGCACCCCAATGTCTCTGCAGGCTGCTGCTTGTGTATTTGCTTCTCTTTCCCCTCCTTGCTTTTCTAAGTGTCCTCCTTTCCTCTCTCCCTCTTCCCCCTCTCCTCTCTACCATTTTTGCTTTCCTGCCCCTTTCCCTGTTCCTGTTGCCAGCACTTTTCTTTTTCTGGATGCCTGGGGGTTTCTGATGACCCTCCCAGCCCACAGGAGCCTGCCTTACTTTCAGGCAGCATCTTTCTATACCCTCAGTGTCTGCTGTTGATTTCTCCAAGCACCATCCAGCGACGCACACGTGTTTGAAAGGGAACGGCAGAGACTGTCAGAGGTGACGTCATGCAGGACTGCGAAGTTAGGGACCGTGTCAGGAAGGGGAGCGGCATGGCGTGTACAGAGACAGTCAACCCATTTTCTTCAACTCCTCGTTCACCTCTGAGTGGTGTTGCACGAGGGAGGAAACAATAATATCCTTTACTTATTTTGTATCTTCATTCCTAGTGAGAAGATTCTGATTCTCAGAGTTTGTTATTGTCTTAATTTCAAAGACATTCATTCCTCATGGGTCCACACTGAGTTTCTAGACTGATGTTCCTATACAGCTAATGTTTTGCAAAAATGGGCTATGATTTATAGTCTTTTAAAAAATATTTTAAAATTTACAGTTCTCTTGTGGCAGCTTCTCGCCCGTGGTTCCTCCCATTCTTGTCTATTCTCTTCAGAGCTGCCATATTGATTCTCCTAAATACCACTCTCATCCTGGCGTTTTACTGAGGCTTCCATGACACCCCCTTCCTTTGGATGAAGTCTCCTCTCTTTTTCATGTTAATGTGCCCTAATTGTCTGCTTTTCTAGTCTATTAGCTCCTTGGAGCTGCTCCTTTGAGCCTTCTTACAACTTAGCTGTGCATGGGAGTGGCCTTTCAGATGGACTGGCCTTGCGTGCTCCCCAGCTGGTCCGCACATTGCTGATGGCGGCTCTTTTGCCGTGGTGAGGCTCTAATCGAGAATCATGAGGCAGAGGACACAGGAATTGTTTCTACTAAAGCTGATATTAAGTAAAAGAGAAAATAGTAAGGGTAATATGGAATCGAGTCAAATGGGGACATTTATATATATTAATAAAACATAAGCAGTTTCTTATTTAATGGGGAGTTAAATATCCACTTTAAAATATTCCAACTCAGTCTGAGATGACCCTCACGGGCTTTGTAGCTTCTTAACCTTTTGAAATTTCCCTCAGTTTTCGGGAAAATACGGCAGTGATTTACGGTTTATACATCGGCTAATTTATGACCTCACTGGGAGAGGATGAGAGAGCTCAGCTTCCAGACCTGGAGGGGCCAATTTCTGTGACTTCAGCTTAGCCTATTCAAGGTTACTGCTTTGTTGCTGTGGTTTCCGCTCCCGACCCTACACTGCTTAAAACACGTGGGTGTCATGTTGAATGGTATATATTCCTTTAGAGGGTGGCATGCCTACCCAGGCAAGGGTTTACTCTCCATAGTAGAAGGTCCTGATGCTGTTTGCTTGGCTGTCATGGGCCAGGATGGTAAAATACACTTTTCGCCTTTGATGTAACTACAGGCATAGTTACAGCCTTCCAGGGTGTATGTCCCTGGATCCTGCCGCTGGAACTAGCTTCTGGTTTAGAGTTCAGACTCTAAAGGGAGTCCTGCTGTCCCCCAAGCTGTGTGAACTCTCTATGGGCATTCTGTGCCTTGAGTGTCGCCTTTTCACAAGAAAGGGACTCGCTTTTGAAGTCTGAAGTTTGGGCCTGGAGTGTCTGGCTGTCCAGGTTGCAGGCTGTCCCTGCCTGGATTCAGCAGGGATGTTCTCTTCCTGTGGTATTTGTCGTGGGGTTGTGTCAGTGCTTCTGGATTCTTCCAATGTGTTCTTTGGCCTCTGTGTCCTTTGCCGTTTAAGAGGCTGGCCATTCTCTGTAGGCGTGACTCTTGGATGTCCTAGCTGAGAGGCGACATCCGCTAATTTATGATCTCACTGAGGGAGGATGGGGGCGCTTAGCCTCCAGACCTAATTAGCAGCCCTGTTTTTAATTTAATTCTGACACATGGGAGTCTGTAGGAATTGCTGGGTATTCATGGCAGTAACCGGTGGACCTGTCCAACTTTATTAGTTAAATTTTGATTAAGAGATAAACAAATACAAAGAAATTTTAGTACTAATTGTAAAATAGATTTCAGGGCTCAAGAGCGGAAGTTGTTGTATTCAAGCATGCTGTTTAATAAAGAAGCCCCAACTAACATATTTGTTGCCACACCCAAAGGAGATATTATTGGTGTTGTGAGAAAGGAATTGGCTGCTCCTAGGAATTTTTCCTGGGCTGAGTATGCCTTCTTACCTTGGGGAGAGCTCCCTTACTCCTCTTTTGGCCTCAAGGATTTGCATCTGCACCTCCTCCTTTCCAAAGTATGAAGTCACAGCCTTTCAAAGACTCAGCTGGGACCTCATAGGGATCAGTGATGCTGCAGTGCATGAATGCGCCTGGGCTGTGGGCGCCTTCCCGGGTAGTTCTGAATAAGTTCTGAATATGTTGGATCACCCACTTGCTTCCCATGAACTTACCAAAGGCACCTCATGGAGGCCAGGAGCCTCATAGAGAGACATTGTCACCCAGCCACTGCCCTCTCACCTCTGAACCTCAGGACTTTCAAATGGCATTTCAGCAGATAGAAAATCTTTTAAATTTCCAGATGTAATTCAGTTGATCTTCTGCAGGCAGATGGCCTTTAGATTATTACTAAGTAGACAGTGTAGGAATCATGGCATAGAGGGTTAGCCAGAATGTTCCAGAATGTTCTGGGAACTTCTCCCCCTTTTCTCATCATCATCCTCAGCTGCTACTCAAGTGTTTGTGTTGGGATAGGCAACATCAGTGTGTTTGAGGTTTATGGCAGCCAGAAACTGCGGATTGAAGAGAGTAGAAAGACACTACATGAACTAGGACAACAGAAAAAGCATGAGCCCCCAAATTGTAATATATGAAGTGACAGGCATCACTAAATAGTAATGGACACATTTCTTTTTTGAATATGAAATGGAAAGTAACCCATTTCTTCAATTTCTGGCGTACATGGTTCTAGGGAGGCTGGTGCTTTGTGGTAGTTTTTCGTCACATTCCGATATCAAGTTTTCAGGATTTTTGTATGTTAAATTGAATGAGCAGATTGGATAACTTTACGTGGTTTTAGTAAAGTGAATTATTTTCACGGTTTACAATTCCTTTTTAAAATAAGGTTATCATATTGTGCATCAAACAAATTAATATGTAAATAAAAATACAAGCTCAAAATCTAGTATAGTTTATTCTATACCTTCTGCTTTTATCTCCTATTTTTGAAATGCATTACTTAAGGTACAATATATTCCCCAAAACAGAATGGAAGAGCCATCATAAAATGGGTAGATTCACACCATCTGTCTGAATTTGATGTTCAAACTGCTAAAAGTAATTCAAACAGGTGTGGAATGATGGTCCTTTTATTAGTTTCATGAGATTTGTTCTCATGTATTAACAATATTTGAATTTTTATTTCTTCTTTTCTGAAGAAAGAAGTCCATTGGTGCATGGGATGCGAGGCTAGGGCTGTCACATTTGTGATTTCCAAGTTGTTCTGTTGTTCTGTGCTAAGCCTTGCCAAAGCAGCTGGCTGTGCAAGGCATTCATGGAACTTTCCAGAATCGATAAAAAGTGACCATGGCCTCTTTTAAAACGGGTTAATAGAATCTCTGTTTTTTTTTCTTTTCTTTTTTGAAGCACTGGTATGTGAGAGTTGGGCTGCCCTGCCTGAGCGACTGTGGATCCTTTGTGTGATACATGATCAAGGAAACACTCCATCCCTTCCCTCCTTGGTAAGTCGGACGCTCCAGTGGGAAATGAAGAAGCCAACAGTTGTATAGATTGAGGTACTGTGATGGTTGATGAGCATCAATTATATCTGCTGTTAAAAATGGCAGTGAATGAATGAGCAGGCTTCCAGAAAGAAAGTGAAAGCACAGAGAAGTTAAGTAATCAGCTCAAAATCTGACAAGCGGTCAGAGGCAGAGCTGTGATGTGAACCTATGTTCTAAGCCCTAACCCAGTACTACCTCTTAGCACAAAAAATGGCTCCTGAGAATAAGGACAGACACACTTTTATTCTGTACTGGAAATACTCAGGTCCTTAAAGAAAAGCTCACAATAAATAGTGAGAAATCAGTTTTTCAAACAGCAGTCTATATCAGGAGATGGTCAACTTTTTCTGAAAACGGTGAGGTAGTAAACATTTTAGGATTTGCTGGCCATATCATCTCTGTTACACCAACTCAGCTCTGTGTTGTAGCCTAAAGCAGCCACAGGTGATATATGTAAATGAGCAAACGTAGCTGTGTTCCAGTAGAACTTATTTACAAAGACTGTTGTCAAGCTGAGCTGGATTTGCCCCACAGGCTGTAGTTCACTGAGCCCTGGTCTACATGCAGTGCTCAAAGATCCCAGTGCAGAGAGTGAGAGTGTTTTAGTGGCCAGTAGGTATGAGTCCCTTAACAAAATTTAGCTTGGATGCTCAGAATTTAATCATAACCCACTTTTAATGAAGTCTACTGTAGCTGCAAAAACCTACTCCTTGGAGTGAGTGCATTTGGTGTCCCAATGCTTTCCATGGTCGGCATGCCTCTAGTGTATTAGTCTAAGTCCAAGCACCTAGACTATAGCTCTGCTCAAAACAGGGCCTGATCAAGAATTTGGTAATCCAGAATGTATAGCTCATTTACAAAATAAGTTCAGGTAGCATTTCCTATTTTGGTCTCCATATAATTTCTAAATGTGACATTTTTATTTTGTAGCCTTATACATGCTGCTGCTTATACATATTAGGGCAAATATGCAATTATCTTGGGCTGTCTTGTAATTATGTTGCACAGAAGTGTTCTGGTATCAAATCTTCATCTTTTATTCTGAGCAAAAGCAGATGTTTACAAGAGTCAAGTTTGAACAAGATTGACATACTTAAATCATGGCCATACCCTTGGCCACATACATCAGATGAAGTGGGTTTGTTTTTTGTTTAACTTTTTCTGTTTAACTTTTTCTTACAAAAGGATACTTCTGACACCTCAAGGCTTGTTTGACTCTCTATCTCACTGCTTATCATCTAGCAAGACGGGTAAAGCAAAGCCAATTAATTTGTGTTTCTTGAAGGAGTTTAAGCAGGGACCTGTCCTATTCTTTCATAGAAATAAGTAGTTGTAGCAAGCCCGTGAGCCTGATGTAGGATCACTTTTGAAGATGTGCCTTTTTCCAGAGCCCCTCGTCCCTTGGTACTTGTTCCACACGTAACGGAAAAGTGTTCTTCACTTTAATGGCAATGATATAAAAAGTAAAATTCAGATGATAAAAGTATTGGAAAGCTGTGTATGGTACCTTATTAACTGGAAAAAGCAGGTTGCAGAATAATATATTCAATATAATCCCATTCATCTTAAACACACACACACACCCCGTCTCTGCACACAAGTGCCTGTGTGCTACAAAGTCTGCTAGAACATAGACCAGTACATACCAAACTCTCAGTAGATTATCTCTGGGGTTGAGGGTGTTTGCCCTTTACGAGCCATATATTCACTATCTAAAGTTTTCTCAGGAATGTTGTAGTTTTGCAGTTTAAAAATATGAAAAAAAAGGATTAAAATAGTGAATGCTACTTATGGAAATTATGTAAAAGAAGGGGAAAATTCACCCATAATGCCTCCACCAAAGACAATCACTGCTGTCAGTTAATGTAGTCTTTTGTGAATGTTTTACAGAGTTGAAATAACACTAGACATAAAATTTTGCCTATATCATCTTATTGAAAATTGTTAATAAATCTCATTTTAATGCATCATAATATTCTATCATGTAAAGACAGTATAATGTAATTTAACTGCTTCTTCTTTGCTGGAGGTATATATTATTTTCAGTTAACAAAAATCATAGACAATGTGAAAGGATCATGACAAGGGGAGTGTAGCAGACACCTGGATTCCACTGCTGCTTTCTGGTTTTTTACACCTCACACTATCACTACCTTATGAAGAGTAGAAATTTTGGAGCATAAAGTAGATGCTTCATGATATCAGCTACTATTATAAAGCTTTTTTTTAAAATTGAAGGTTAATTCATTAAGTCAGAATAGCTGTAGTTGCTTTGCTATTTCAGAGCCAGTGAGTTTTAATCAGATTGCCAGTAGGCTTTGCAGAAGTGTCCTAGACCTTTATACTTCACCAATAATATGTTAGAGAGTTTGTTTTGCTAAAACCTTACTATCATTATCATCATTAATTTTTTAATCAATTTAATAGTATTGCTTCCTTTTATATGTTCTATTGTTTATTCATTATGGTATTTGGTAGATTTGTAAAAACTTTTTGTGATAATTAGCCATTTTTTGAGAAGGGGGAGACAGAGAGAAAGTAGAAAGGGAACTTACATGTGTGAAAGAACTGTTAGTCCTTATTTTATACCCATTTAGTTCTTGAGATTCAGCATTTTCTTACAGATATTAACAGAATTTATTTTTAAGAATATTAACCGTGGGCTTCCCTGGTGGTGCAGTGGTTGAGAGTCTGCCTGCCGATGCAGGGGACACGGGTTTGTGCCCCGGTCTGGGAAGGCCCCACATGCCGCGGAGCGGCTGGGTCTGTGAGCCATGGCCGCTGAGCCTGCGCGCGTCCAGAGCCTGTGCTCCGCAGCGGGAGAGGCCACAACAGTGAGAGGCCTGCTTACCGCAAAAAAAAAAAAAAAAGAATATTAACCCTTTGTTGTCATTTCCCCCCACTCTATTTGCTTGTTAGCTTTATCCTTTTAAGTTTAAAGAAGTTTATTTTAGTGTTGCCAAATAGTTCCTTCATAATTGTTTCACCAGTGCTTAGAAATTTAATAAAAATTTTCCTTTACTTTCTTCTGATGTTATTAAAAATATTCAATTCTTTCATTCAGGGAAGAGTTCAGTTATTTAAGAATAGCTATCATTTTTTGTAATTCTCATAGTTTTATTGTGCCTCTCTTTTAGCTCTCTGACAAAAGTTATCTGACAATGTTAATCTAAGGAATATGTTCAGACAATCAAAATATTTGTAGGAATGAGAGATCTCAATGACACATTGCTTCATCCTACAAATAGAGACCAAGTTTACACCCAGACAACTGAAATTCTTTCATTCTTTTACTTTCCTCTTTTGGTCAGGGAATGGTTAACGTTTGCATTTTACCTATTTTTTTAACAACTGTATTTCACATTTTTTATTTAATAGAACTTAACTCATTATGCTGAGCAGTATTAAGTCATATCTCAGTGTTTTTCCTCTTGTTTCATTTCTGTTCCTAACTTTTGGTGTTTGCATTAAATGTTCTGTGGTGCATCTGAAAGACCAAGGCAACACTGGTTGAATCTCATGTGTATTGGTTGATGTCTTCACTTGTTGACTTTTAAAGCACTTACCTAAAATATTAATTTCATTATGAATTTTCATGTGCCTACCATAATGGTTTCATAGTTTATAAGTTCCAAAAGATAGAGAATTAGCTAGATTTCTCTTCCTGAGATGACGTGAACCTGGAAAGATTGAACCCCAACTCAAGTCTCCATCTTTCCTTAGTTTTCTAGATTTGTTGGCTGTAAAATTCTGAGTTTTGCTGTCATTGTTTCAGGTGGTGCTGCTGTGCTGATACGAATTCTATTTTGTGGTATTTGCAATGCATTTCTATGTATATTATTGATGCAAGGTAAGCTGTTGCTTAAACACACTGCGTGGTTGTATTTGGGGATCTAGATTTAGCCTGTCATTCTCAATAAAGTCTGGAATCCTAAAGCTGTGGTCTCCACATCTTATTATTCTTGTCCCATTGCCTAGTCAGCCGGATGGAAAATCTCCATGAGGTGATCTGGAAAGGCCCCATGCAGATCTGATCTGTTTTGTCATGTGCATCTCACTCCACATTAGCTAAGTCCATGGACAGGAGAATTGTCTGCTTCCATTATCCACGCGAGGAGAAATTGGAGTTCCCGTTAGGGAGCTGGGGAAACCTTGCTTTCTCTCCTGTTCTCTTCCCTGTTGGAATTTTGGCCTTTTTTAGTTGCTTGTTTAGGGGAGTAACTGCCAAGTGTGTTATTGTCCCGGCTTTGTGACTACTATAAATATTTGTGAGTCACAGATGTGTGGTGAAGTTCAGAATCCATGTTCTTTCCTTCGTTTTGTGTTTAAGTCGGGCTGGGAATGGCATATGTGTACTGTTCATTCTCAGACACCGATTTGAGGGGCAGAGGTGTGTGGGGTTAATTGCTTGGATTTGAAGCTTTATGTGTGTGTGTGTGAGGATACTGCCCCCTTGATTAAACTGTGCGTAAGATATTTTTTTGGCAGAAATCTCCAAAGGGCATAAAAATGACCCCATGTTTGGAATTTTGGATTTCAGGGGACTTGAGGTTTTCCTGCCTTGTGGTCTCCAGATCAGAGTATTGGAGAGGCTTCTATAGCTGCAGGGTTACAAACCTAATCAGTTCATGTTTTATCCACTGGGGCCTTTCATGCGGTTTTCATGTGTGTTTGTGTCTGTTTTAGCCTCCCAGGCCACAAAGGGAGCAGAGTCATTTTGTTTCATTTGCTTTTGCATAAAGCTTGGGCAGTAACCACTCTTGGTTAAACCAAAGCAGAAAAAGCAAAGGTTGGAGAGATGGTCAGGAGGTTCTGGGAAGTAAATACCAGCATATTCTCGTATAACAATGTCTCAAAATAGTGATCAGATCTTCCACTTCCAGCGTTGAGGAATTAGGTGGGTATATCTAAATTGTTTATCATTGCTCAGAATTTTTTGGGGGGATGGGGGGAGGTGACCGCCCTGCTCACAGCTTCACAGCCTTTGAGAGCTCTTCTTCCTCCTTCCATAGAAAGTCACATCCTTGCTACAGTGATGGTGAGGCTCTTGCCCCAACTGGCCAATCACACATCCCACCTGGTGGCCACTCTGAACAGTTCTACTTGTGGCCAAGACTCCAGCTTGGACACCAAAATCCCATTCCTTCTCTTCTACTCAAAGACCCTTTCTTTCTTGCATCATCACTTTTTATTTTCCCAGCTCTGTGGGATCTTTCCAATAGGAATGCAAACATTAAACCATTAAAAATAAATGAAGTGTTGGCTTGAATTTCCCCTCCAGCTATGACCTAATTCTCTTCTCTGTACAGAAAAATTCCTTGAAAGCATTTGTTTGTAATTATTATCCTCAATTCCTGTGTGTCCACTTCCTCTGGAACCCACTTGGACCACACAGTCCTTCCATCAATCCTGCTATGTTGCTACATCCAGTGGTCGACGTGCAGGCAGCATCACACGTGACAGTGTCAGCAGCATTTGTACAGTATAATCCTTCCTTCTCAGCTCCTTGAAGCACTTGCTCCATCTGGCTTCAGGACACCACCATTCCCTGGTGTCACTCCACATCTCTGGCCATTTACCTCAACTGCTCATCTCCCTTCCCTACTGGAGTCCGAAGGGTTCAGTGCCTTGACTTCACCTCTTCCCCCGCCATCCTCACCATTTGAATAAGTTCTGCCCTACCCATAATGTAGGCTCCATGAGGGCAGGGATTTTTGCCGCATTTGATCATTGCTGTATCTTCAGGCATAGCGAACGGCCTGAGACATAAAAGCTGTCAATGTTTATTGGTTGGGTAGATGGATGGATGGATCTTTTGGGATTTTTCAAACTGGATAAGAAAAACCCTATTTCTAATTTGAATACAGAACTGGAAGTACATGAGATTGTCTGCAAGAGGAAGGAATGGGATTATTCACCCTCTACCCCCAACCAGAGTTTAGTGTATTTGGTATAATTTTCCCTATATTGTCCAGCAGGTGGGTACTTACTTGTTCACCGATTCTCAATTCACATGTCACCTCTTCTATAGACCCTTATCTTCTGTCTCCATGGCTAGATAAATTACGTGGCACATCCTTTGTGTCCCCACGTTCCTGGGCATGTCCCTACAATGGCAATTTAAAGTTGGATTCATTGTACTGTTCCTTGTAAACACGCAGTCTTTCCTTTTCAGACCAGGAAACCCTTGACTTGATTGTGTTCATCTTCCCCATACTCAACACACAATAAGCACTGAATACGTACGTGTTATTTAGTGAAGTGATTCCGACTGAAATTTTGTAAAACGTGATTTACTGTAATGGTCCTTAAGAGTGTGATAAGAATGTGCTCCTCCAGCCTTCTGATTATGCTATGTTTGATTTAAGATGCTTATTTCATGATTTTGCAATAATTAAATAATTAGATTTGTGGTAGCCATTATGGACTGTCCCCATATTGTCCAGCTGAGGCCATTCATTCCACTGTTTTTCCAGAGTGTTTGCTGCTTTCTAGTGTAAGTGCACATCATTCATAGTACTTCTTAGAGAGGAAAGACTGCACAATCCTTCCGGAGTCTGTTTCTCCCTGATGGTTGTCTATGAGTCGAGAAGATAACTGGAGGAGAAGTTGACAGTAGTCTAGTATCACATAGACCAAGACCAATGGCCCCCTCCACCATGCAGTAGGATCAGGTGTCTGCTTCTTCCTGGCATTTAACTTTTCTTAAATTGAGTGTTCACACGCACTCTTAGTATTGCACTGGAATTTCATATGTATCTGTCTTCAAGGAGTACATATTATTAAATGTAAAAATAGCACAGAGTAGCATGACTCTTAGGTTATGGGGCTGACCAGGCTCAGAACTCTGAAGTCATATTTCCTGTAAAGCAGATATCAGGGATGTGCATGTTCAAACAACAGCACTGATGTGCCTTTACAGAGTCCCTGCTATGCTGGGAGCACAACTCTGAGTCAGTTGAATATGTACATCTATAGACAGATAGGTAGGTAGATAGAGAGATAGATATAAATAGATACAGATATGTTGATAGATATATAGGTTTGTAGATAAAGGCACAGATAGCACTAGCCTTGAGCTCATGAAGGTCACTAAGGCAGGAATACAATCAATGAAATAAATGTCTAAAACAGTGTACTAAAGCCCAGATTTGTGGCTTAATTATGAGTTTCTGATAAGTTAATTGATAGCTGCTGAAGGATCCACAGCTGTGCAGCACCTTTTAAATGATCTTTCACTGACTTGGTGCTACAAGCACGTGCACATACACATATACACACAATGGTTTTCATTGGATGGTGTGGACCGCCGGCCACCATTTTTATCCCCCATCCCTGAACACATACACATGTTCTGAGCTGAGCTGTGACCAGCAGGTAGGAAGCTTCCACAGGCCAGGCACACAGTAGGACCCAAAGAAGAAGGAACAACATCAGTGAAGCATGGAATGACCATGTGTTTCCCATACAAATGCTCATTCTGAAATATCTTCACTGAAGCAAGCATATTTTTAGTAGGCAAATCTAGTTCTTTGCTCCCAACTATGACTTTTCTCTTTTTTTTTCTGGAATTCCTTCTTAACTCTATTTGATATGTAGTTATATGCTAACCTGATCATTCCACTGCTATATTTCTAGGAGCTGATTACATTTCTTTTGCAGCTTTCTATTTTATGTGCTTTTATGCTCTTCTAAGATTATTTCATAATCCAGATGGAATTAGGGTGGTGTCAAGGTCTTAGAAGTTTTTTCTGAGATGTCATAATAATAGCAATAATAAGAAAAGTGAATTATGATGGTCTAACTTTGTTCTGTGGTTATAATGTTAAGTGTCACGTATACTCTAACTTTGACTGTTATTTTCTGGTTCAAGTTTTGTCTTTATGGAAGAGCATTTACAAGGTCATTTTTGTTTTCTTAAGCAAATCCTGACTGGTCAGAGATACCTACAGCTAACATTTCTAACCACAGGTGCATGGTTTGTGAAGACTATTGATTTGGAGTAGGTTCTTCTTTTTCTGAATGCAGGCCAGTTCCCCGAGCGTAGAAAGTGTGGAGTGTAAATATTCTATGTCACCTCCACCTGCCTGCATGTTTGGGTCTGAAGGACTTGGACCAGTTAAAAAGAGGAGGTCATTGAACAGCCCCTTGTAATGTGGAAATGATAATAGAAATTTGATAGAGGTTCTCCAGCATTTCATAATATGGAACATGTTATAAACCACTGGTACTAACTTAGCAATAATTCATACCAGTGGCTAAAGTTATTTGAGCACACCCTACATCCCAGGCACTGGTATAACTGCTTTATTTATATCGTTTCATCTTCTCAGCAACCATACACAGCAGGTTCTAATATTATCCACAGTTTAGAAATGAGTAAACCAAGGCATGGAGAGGTTAAGAAACTTGCTAAGGTAATTTAGAGGTTACTTGGACGCCGACCCCAGTGAATAATTTATAACTTTTGAATCCACAGTGTGTTTTACCCCCTTTATTTTATAATGGTCACCAAGGGAGCTCCCATGGCAGACTATTACAGAGAAGAATTATAAAGCAATAGACCCACCTATCCTAAATGTTATTTAAAAGCAGCTATAGGTTTCTGCACATAGTATCTTGGTTTTATTTCACTGAGGCAGCAAGTATTTTGAGGGTTGGAACCCACTCTTCCTGTGTAATTTCCTTGCAGAAAACACATGATTGGTGGTTAATCTTAAACAAAAATCCATCATGGATAAAACATCTGTATAAACACATGGTGCCTCTGAAGCATCTCTTCCTGTACACGGGGGTCATCAGGGGCATCCCAATTAATGTCGGGTTGGAAATTGTGTTTCTATTATTGTTGTAACACACTAACCATTTTCTTGAAAATTGCAAGGAAAGTGACAAGGAGAAATAACCTGTGTCCACCCACCTGCTCTCTCCAAACAGATCTTTATTGAGTACACACAGGGTAGGAACTCTTTTAGGTATTGATGATATACTGGCTAATATGAAGCCTCCTACTTCTCATGGAATGTATGTTTTGGGGGAGAGTTAGATTATAAACGCTAATAGTAACATATAGTGGTAAGTACAATGCGAGAATCCAGATAGGGTCACGTGATAGGCAGTGACTAGGGGGCAACTTTGGGCCACCTGTGTGCAGTGGGGAAGGGGAGAGTGGTGTGAATGGAGAGCAAGAGATGGGCAAGTGTTAGGGTGCATAGCACTTTGTATGACAGGACAGGACACCTCGATATTTATTATGGGCATTGGGAAACCTTTGCTGAAGTAGCAGTGGGACAGGATTTATTTGCATTTTTAAATTGTCATTTAAATTTTCGTGGTCGCCATGGAGAAAATGGATTGTAGAGCAGCAAGAGGGGAAGAAGGACAACCAGCTAGCTGGCCATCACAGGGGACTGGGCGAGGCATGGTGGTGGTACTGTCTAGGGTTTTGGTGGAGAAACTGGATGGATGTGGCACGTTTCTAGAAGCAGGGTCAGAGGTACTCTGGTGGCTTGGGCACTGGGGGAGAGGGGAAGAAAAATTAGGAGCCATAGTAAGCTTTAGGTTTGAGTAGGTTGTTGGATTGTGGACCATTTACTGAGACAGAAGTTCTGGGGACTTGTGTAGATTTTGGAAGGAAAGTCAGGGATTATCCTAGGGTCATATAAAACTGGGGTTGAAGGTCAGAGAGAATAAGCAGTCATATATGTGAGTCTGGACTGTCTGGGGATGATTGGGACCAGAGATCAGTATTGTGGAGTCACCTCCATATTTGACAGTATTTCAAGTCCAGTCCTTTCACCCAGGAGAGACTGTAGCGAGTAAAAGGGCACCTCAGGCAGAACCGTGGGTGTTGGAGGCTTTGAGCAGGGGGCTGGTATCCCTTGGAGAGCACTTCACAATATTCCGCTTGACGTACTAGTGCTTTGATACTTCAGAAGTGATCTTGAAAGGGACAAAAAGTCCCAAAGGTAATTCTGCCCTTGAGGGATTTCATTCAACGTGTTAGCAGCAAAATTCTTCACTGTTGTAACCTAAAAGGCCATTCTGGTTATGGGAAATAAGGTCATATCCTTACAGTGAAGTAGAGTAGTCCCTTGGTACCTGCAGGGGATTAGTTCTGGGACCTCCCGGATACCCAAATCCGAGGATGCTCAAGTCCCTTATATTAAATGGTGGAGTGCAGTGAACACAGTTGGTCCTCAGTTTCCCCAGATCGATCTGTGGTTGGTTGCATTGCAGATATGGAAATCGCTGATAAGAGGGTCAACTGTATGTGATGTAATGTAATTTATTTTCAGCCTTTATTTTGCTTTTTCTTCCAATCAGCAGTTCTGGTTCCCACCGTTTCTCAAAAACAGTCTCTTGCCAGTTGAGCCTTGGGAGGCATGGGGCAAGGTGTGACGTGGGTTTTAACGACCTGCCCAGTTTTCTTTATTAACAACATGCTACTTTCTGAAATTAAAATTTTGTGCTACTATTCTCTTATCCCTCAGCGTGCTCTTTTCATTACTGTAATTATATTTTTTTCCAGGGACCGTGGGCTAGTGAAAGTTCAGTATTTAGGAGGCCTGGGGAATGTTTTTGCCAGTGAATTTCACATTCTGAACGTCAGTTCTGGCAGCCATCTGCATATCTGTTGACTAAATGAATCTCTGTGAACATTGCAATGTGCTGGGTAAGAGACTCTATGACATGCTGTTAATAGTAATGCAGCGGATAATGATGCAGGCCAGAGAGCCACTCAGTGTCTGATTCCCTGCAAGGATTCTAGTTAACCTCACTTGCATTGTTAACACCTTTTGTAAAAGGCTGAAAGATACAAATCTTAGGATGCCACCAGAATTTTATCAGTGGCTTAGAATTTTGATTTCTGTCAAAGAGAAATGCATTGAGCCGATGAATGTGAAGTTGAGGACTCTCATTTTTCCTAGTTAGTGAAAATAAGATTTCACACTGGCCATGAAGATTCCCCGAGACGGATGTGTTCTGCTGTAAGCCAGGATACAGAGTGGTATGTTGAGAAGTCATGGGTTTGAGCGTCCAGAGTCCACACAGAGACCGTTGTGAAAAGGACACCCATAATGTGTAAGGCACAGTGATCAAGCACTTGTTAAAACTGATGAGCTGAACTAAAGATTAAGTTACTTTTTTTCCAGTGTGTCATTTCATATCCTTTTTAAGACTAATTTTATTCCACAGTTTTGGGATTAGAAACAATATACAGCATCTTTAATGTTGATACCAACGAGAGTCCGATAAAAATGCAACAAGATGAAACAACCCAAGAACACTAAAAGATGCTTGCAAGGATCAGCTAAAATGATAAATGTATTTCTCTCCCACTTTACCACCTAACGAAAAAGGCTGGGACTTGATTACTTGCAAAATTCTGGGAGATGACAGAGCTGGAAAACAAACTCTCAATGAAAATGTCAGGAACCGGTTCTCTGGTGGACTGTCCCTCACGCTAGCCTTCTCGTTTCTTTATCTCTAAAGTAGAGAAAAACCCTGATGCCACATACCTTTTTTAAAGAGACAGAGAGGTTTCTCCCTCTGATTCACCCCATTTCATATACACAGCTACACTGCTTTACTTTTGGGATTCCTGATTCTCCCAATGCTGGAGATAGTTTCTGAGCTAAACATACCATGTATCTGTTCTGATAAAAAAAAAAAAAAAGTCCATCCTCTGGATAGCACAGAGTAGTATTTGTAGCTGAAAACTCCCAAACAAACAATCTGCCCAGATTTAAGAATTACAAATAGCGCTACATTTAGTAACATCCACCCCAAGGGGCAGGCAGGACCAGCCACATTATCTACTGTGTGGGTAGTCACATTCTTCTCAGCCAGGGAAGGGGAAAAATGACGTTTGTGCCAATGGTGAAGAGTGCACTTTTGGACATGTCATTTTATTTATACTGGATCCTTTCCAAGTTTATGTTTCAGTGGGTTTTTGAAGTCTTAATTTTAGCAGTTGCAGACTGGGAATTTTCTGCTGATTTCCTCTTGTTTTTTTGGCAACTGAAGGACTAGAATGTAATTTGGTTGCCATTTAAAAAAATTATCTATGCTACAAGATAATGTAAACAATCTAACAAGTTGAGTATCACATACAGACAATATTTGTAAATCATACTATGGCCTTAAGGTTAATATCTCTAATATACAAAAAGCTATGTAAATTGATAAGAACAATTCAAACAGCCCACAAGAAAATGGGCAAAGATATGAATAGGCAATTCACATATGAGTAAATTCTGATGTCCAGTAAGTAGGTGAAATAATGTTCCATCCACTTCCAACTAACAAAAAAAAAAGAAAAGAAAAAGAGAAGAAAACACTTGCTGCTGGTAGTAAGGATGCTAATAAAAGGGGACTCTCACCCATTCCTGAGGGAAATGTGAATTGTTTATATTTTGGGGAAAGCAGTCTGACAATTCTTATTTAAAAAGTACACATTCTTTGAGGCAGCGCTACCACTTCTGGGAATGTAGAGTATAAAAATGAAAACACTAGCATACATGTATAAGGGTATGTACATTTGGTGTCTATAGTACCTTTGTTTTCAGTGCTCTCCTTTGCCCCCCAAAATCTATAAAAACTACCCCAAATATTGAGTATGTATCAACTGATTATATATTATGTATCAATTATATTATAAGAATGCCTATGATATGATGCAGCCTAATGTAAAGACTAATTTAAATCACTCCTGGTTAACATGGAGAGATTTTCCTAATCAGTGAGAAAAGTAGATCTCATGTTATAAAGCAGAAAGACATTCATCCCCCAAGTCTGTGTACCATGTTTGTGTGTGATAGGTGAACATGGGGAAAGATCTAGACGGTTATCCACCAGACTGCTAAGGATGGCTCTGTGGGTAGGGGGAGAAGCAGCTTCTGAGAAATGGCCCTACAGTAGGCATTAAGCGTGCAGAAGTGTGAAGACTGGGGAATCTGGGGTCATGAACACTAATCCTGTTGCTCTGGTTATAGATGAGTCTGGTTATAAGTAAGCTCATCAGTGAGGTGCTTAAAATAATTCCTGTAAGGGGTGTAGGCTCTTCTTCACCCCCCAGCCATTGCTTCCTTATGTCAGGAATCCTTTCTCACTGTCTTTTCATAGCCTTCATTCTCCTTTTTTTTTTTGCGGTATGCAGGCCTCTCACTGTTGTGGCCTCTCCCGTTGCAGAGCACAGGCTCTGGACGCACAGGCTCAGCAGCCATGGCTTATGGGCCCAGCCGCTCCCGTGACATGTGGGATCTTCCCAGATCAGGGCACGAACCCGTGTCCCCTGCATCGGCAGGCGGACTCTCAACCACTGCACCACCAGGGAAGCCCTCATTCTCCTTTGAAAGTTCCCTTCATAGAAGGCAAACATTCACCAGCAGCGCGTTAGAAATCCTAAGTCTTCTCTTAGGTATTTAATGTCAGATATTTAATATTCCCCCTTGTCTCCAGCACATGAGTAACCTGGTCAAGTCATAAATGCTTCCTGGGTCTCCTTTTCCCTTTCTATGTGTTCAAATACCATAATTCTCTTGGGTATTCTGGGTAGTGACAAATATTATAGTTCAGGTAAATTATAATGGTGTAACTTTTTATCAAGAGGTGCTGCATAAACAGAAAGGTTGAACCTCATACAGCCTCCTGCACTGCTCTGTGCGTGAATGCTGCTGTTATTACTTAAAAGAAGGGAAACTGGCAAGGGGGTGGGGGAGAGAAAGATGCACAGTGACAATATGTATCATGTGCCTGGTGACATACATGTGAGCCAGTGACAAAGGTGGGCATCCCCATGAGTTTCAGTAGACTCTCTGGTCCACTTTTGGAAAATGTCCAGTGCACTGTGCTTGGTTCATGATCGTTCACTCTAGTGCCATGTGAGCACGTGTACCAGCAAATAACACCAAGGAGAAATGCAGTGGTGCTGCCCTTGGGCAAACTCCCTTCCAGTATCTGAACTCCATCTGGAACCAATATGGTAGCCAGGGGCCCAGCAGAGCACGTCCTGAAGCCAGGGGTTTGGCTGCAGATGTACTAGTAGGGCTTTGAGGATGCACATCAAAGAGTGTCTGCTTAGTTGTAACTTTTCTCTATGTGACACCACAGACAAACAAAAGTTGTTCTTAATTTGCCCTTCTGAAAACTTGATTTGTTTTTACTGGTTATATGTTGATTTAGTTGGGCTTTGCTGTATCTTGACATACATGGGTTCTTGAGGAAAGTGAAACGCTCCCCAGATTAATAAACAGAAGTCATGTGGTTGTCATTTATAAACATTTAAATCTGCTGTGCACTTGTGCATGGATGCAGACCCCAGGAAAGCTGAGGCCGCCTGTTTTTTGTTTGTTTTTGTTATTTTGGCCATGCTACGTGGCATGTGGGTTCCTAGTTCCCCAACCAGGGATCAAACCCGTTCCCCCCCCCCTCCTGCAGTGGAAGCACAGAGTCCTAACCCCTGGACCCCCAGGGAAGTCCTGAGGCCTCGAGCGCTATCCCCGCTGTCAAGACACTATCGGGTCCGTCCATGGGCTACGACTTCTTGGGCACCTACAGCATCACAAAGGTTGCCCAGCTGTACCCAGGAGACAAGGTAACTAGGAAGTCAGCATCCAAAGTCTGTCATCACCTTGTCCCCTTTGATCCTCAGCTCAGAGATGCAGGTTTCCCTCACTGAGCATGACCGTGATCATGATTTTGTACCACCCTTCCTCTGCCTCTGCCTTTACTTCCTAAATGAGGCACACAGTCTGGCCAAGAAATGTTCTATTTGTGCTTTACTTTGTCCTAAATGGTTAAGATGCTCAGGTGATTGGCCACCTGAACCCCTCTCAGCACCAGGGTGTTTCAAGTAGAGTAAACCCCGTTACTCGTCCTCATTAACATCAGGAGCGTATTTAGGACAAGTTTGTTGCTCTCTGTGTATAAAGACAGATATCAGAGTTCCTGATCTTAAGGTTCTTGCCATTTAGCATGCCCTCAGTGTTTGTCATCTAGGGAGGGCAGTTGTCACATGCAGAGGATAAAGAACACTCCTGTTGGGTGGCAGGGATTTCGAGCAAATGGCAAGGCTTTGACTGGAATCACGGGAGGGCGTCTGATCATTGTGGACTGAAGTCCAGTGCTGTTCCTACCGAGGAAAAGAACTTGGAAAATGGAGCGTGTGCCCTAATTTTGCTCCATCTTTCATATAAAAGGTGCTATGGACTGAATGGTAGTGTCCCTCTGAAGTTCATGTTAAATTTCTAATCCCAATGTGATGATGTCAGGAGTGGGGCATTTGGGAGGTGATTCGATCCTGAGGGTGGAGCCCTCATGAATGGGATTAGTGCCCTTATAGAAGAGGCATGAGACTGCTTCCCCCTCCCCCCTTTCTTTCCCCCACCCACCTCTCTTTCTGTGCAGTGTTGGGCACTGCAGGAAAACAGCCTGTGTGAACCAGGAAGAGGGTTCTTACCAGACACCAAAGCTGCTAACGTCTTGGTCTTGGACTTCCTAGCCTCCAAAGCTGTGAAAATAAATATTAGCTCTTAAAGCCACCTAGTCTAAAAAAAAAAAAAAAAAAAAAAAAGCCACCCAGTCTCTGGTAATGTGTTATAGCAGCCCAAGCTGACTAAGACAGGAGGGCTTTAATAAATGGTAAAATGAAATTATCAAACAGAATGACTGATAGGCCAGGGTCATGTGGATCTGAGTATCTGTGGCAATAAAGATACAGCACAGAAGTGAAGGAAAAATGTCTCCAGAGACAGGAATGCAGTTATGGAATCAGGTGGGCTGAACCTTCAGGATCATTCTTATTCCTCTTAACTTTGAAAACTGTAAGAAGTAATAGTCGGTTCCTACTTTGCAGGTTATAGGCAGTGCCAAGGAATAACTGGGGTCAGATGGGTGTGGGTAGTTGAAAAGAAAAATGCACAAACTGAGATCCCATTCAGGGCTTAAATAAATGTAGATTTACGTGAGAAATTAAAAAATGTTTTATCAAAGCAAATGATGTTCATTAAGTAGAAACAATAAATACATTCTGCCTATACAATCCAGTGGAATCAAATATTTAATTAGAAGTTACAGCTTATAACGTTGAAAAAAATGGCCTTTGAAAAACAATTGTTCATGAATTGTGTCCAACTGGTTTTTATATTCTAGTGGGACTTCTTTGGGGTAAAATGTAAAAGCAGCAGCATCTTAAAATAATATAGCAGAGAGTTGAAATGCTTGCTATAAATTGCCTCTCATTTGTTACATGGCAGAATAAAAAGAGAATCTGTATAGGATATAAAATATAATTAGGAAGTTGTCCAATGACTGTAGCAGCCTTCCGATTTTAGCAGCTGAGAAAAGTTTCAGTGGTAAGGAGCTTATAGTTTTCCATAGCTTACAGCTTGTGAGCTATGGAGAATACGTGTCACACGCAGGGGATAAGGAGCTTTCCTGTTGGGACAGGAATTGTGAGCAAACGGCAAGGCTTTCATTGCAGTCATGGAGGGGGTCTGATCATTACGACTGGTAGTTGGTCATACCAAGTCCTTCTCTCATCACAGGGCACAGTGCTCCCTAAATTGCAGGGGGTTTTGTTTCTTGGTTTAGGCTGGAGCAGTTTGTCAACCTTGACGCTACTTTGGGTAGGATAGTTTCTTCTTATGGGGAGCTTTCCTGTTCATTATAGGAAATTTATCAGCATCCCCAACCTGTACTCACTAGATGCCAGTAGCATCCCCTGGTTGTGACAGCCCAAATTGTCTCCAGACATTCCCAGATGTTCCCAGGTGGAGGGAGTAAAATCGCCCTTGGTTTTGAGTTATTGATCTGAACGCACTCTTCTAAATTAGAAGCAGGACAAATCTAAGTCCTGAAAACGTTGTGTGTATTCGTGTAGCCATACGTCTGTGAAGGCCAGGGCTTGGACTCGATACACTGCAATTTTCCTGTTGCCTTTGACAGTATTCCTGACCTTGGGCCAACAGCTTCCAGCCAGTACACGGGCGAGGCAGTCCTGCCTGGGGAAGGAGGCGGGCAAGACCTGCAGCTAACAGTGTCTGCTCTCCCCCGCCTCGGGGCCCTGGGAGGCTCGCCTGCATCTAGTTGCTGGGTAGTGCGGGGCCTGCTTTTGATGAATAATGACTTAGGGGCTCACCTCGTAGTTACCAGTGATCAGAAATGGGTTAGAGTGGACCAACGCTGCCACTGGTTAACCCCTACCTTCCCTGACTTCCCCCATCTCCAAATCTCAACGCTTTTCTCCGTCATTTATGGATTTTAGAGTGGAAAGGGTGAAACAAATAAAATTCAACCCCCCAACTGAAGGTTGAAGAAATTAAGAGTAAGTTTTTCTAAGAGCTTGGAGAGTTAATCTATGATCTGATGACCCTCTACCATCATTTCATTTGCCTCCCTTATTTTAACTGACAACCCTCCAAAACAACACAACGATTAGAGTAAAATGTATACTTGGAGTGTCAAAGTGAGTTTTTTTGATGTTACCCCTGAGACCCATGGATTTTATTGAGCTGAGCGAGCACAGGTTAAAGCTGACTTTGAAAGGACACACATTTCTTTTTAAATATTATTTTGTTGTTGCTCAGCTTTCTCAACTGTGTTCCCGAGAAGAATGTTTTCTAACAACGGAAGATTTCACAGTCTGTATCTTTGCGCTGAATCAGAGACCTGATGCAAACTCTAGCATTGCAGAACATGTTGTGAATTTGGGAAACTCTTTGAAATAGAGGGAGGCGGTAAAGCAGTGAGTGAATTATAACGATGCAGGCAGCAGTCGTTTTGATTTGATAGGTGTTCAGCGTGTCCTCTATTACATACATTTTCCATTTTATTTAAAGGAAAATTCCGCCCAATTTGCTTAGACCCACCATCTGGAAGTATTTTCTCTCTTTATAGCCTTTTGACACCTTGCCAACTGAAAGAAAAAAAGATAGAGGATGAAAAAATTATAAAAATACTGATTTTAAAGGAATGTGAAAAGAAATGCTAATTTTTCATCTTCTAACACATGCACTAAGTTAAATTAAGATCCTTTAAGTTTTCTTTGGTAAGTGTTTGTCCTCTGGAATGTGCAACAGAGTGTTTAGATTTCCGTCCTTCCTCTTGCTCTCCTTTAACAACTCCGAGGCCCAATACTTCTTACATGGGTCTGTGTTCAGTGATCATCTTTACTGTATTAGGTAGGAGAGCTCCGTCTTACAACTGATGAACCCTAGTCAGTGAGCAGTCAAGGTCCTCTGGTTGGTACAGCTTCTTGTCTACTGGCCAGAGACTTTTTTTTTCATTCTTTAATGAAATTTTACTTCAAGAAAACAGTTTTCTGAAAGCTGCATCTTAAAAGTAACTACTGATTGGAAGCACTTACTAGATAAGTCAAGAAGTGGTTGATTTAGCACTTGAAAAATACAAGTCTCTGTTTTATTTGGGTCAAATGCCCATCCGCTTACAGATCCATCATGACCCATGGGGACCAGATCTTCTCCAACTCAGCATCGAGTGCACTAAGCCTTGGATGGCAATGAATCACACAAAATTGAGACATATGTATGAAATGCTGTAACATTTATTGAATAGCCATCTATGAAATGGTGTAATATTTACAGCAGAGCTGCTATGTGTCAGGCATGTTTCTTGAGTGTTACGTCAGTCGTGGTGAAAACCCTGCAAAGTAAAGGATTTTATTCCCATTTAATAGATAAAGCTGAGACACAGACATTTTTAACTTTCCCAACATAGAATCATGAAGGTAGATTCATTCCAGGATCTTCTAACTTAAAAACCCTGTTCTGATTTTGGGAAATATTCTTCTCTTAGTTGTGAATGACACCTGTGGTTGATATTTTCTTCTCACCAGTAGATCTGGTAGGTTTTGCTAAGGGTTTTGGATGACTTTCTTTTATCATTGTGTGAAGGTTTCTAGTAAAGAATGTGGCCAATGTTTTCATATTATGATTAGTAGACAATAACACCGTCATTCAAGCAAATGCCTTATAAACATTTGAAAATGGACATATTTCCATCTTAATATATAGGCAGAATTCATGATACTTAGAGCACTGAATGTAAATTTATGTTATAAAATCTAATCAGAGGGACTTTTTAATTTTATGCTCATTTGGAGACAATATACTGTCTAGGCATCAGAAGAAAGAGCTGGAGAAAAACTCTCATCTTAGATGAAGTAATTTTTTCTCACTCATAGTGAATTGCTAGATCTTGAACACAACTGAGTAAGGTTTTCCATATCTTATGCTTCATTTATTGTAAATGAAATTAATTTTGTTTGATGGTATTCTTTAAAGTCTCAGATACTATTGCAATGAAGTATGATGATTATAAAAATGTCTATTTATGCATGTAATATGTGTTTTCCTAAAATAATAACATAATCAATTTTCATTTCACATTGACAAAAGAGTTGGGTATCCTTTTAGATAAACAGGAAATTCAGTAGATGATAATTTTGGATCAGATTCTACTAGATAGAAAAAAAAAGTTAGAGATGTTGTCTCCTAATTTCTTCAGATGAGTTTTACTTTATAGAGATTTTACATACCTATATTGGGACACACCTTGCTTGCATTCAGTGAAATTCATTTAAAGGGGAAGTAATAAGCTTTGTAAATGCTAGACTGTTGGGGAAACACAGAGTACAGAAATGTTTCAGAAACAAATAAATTATTAATCCTATGTAATTTATTTTTATTAAGCAGATAGAGCTTTTGTTGTCCGTGTATAACAAAACATTGTGAAATAATATCTGCTATCATTTGTCTTTCCATTCCTGTAACCAAGTATATGCAACAGGGTGGAAATACATCATGACTTAATTTCTCCAGTTTATGCAGCGATTTCAAGCATTCATTCTTACTCTCTCTTCTAACTTTCCCTCTTCTACCCAGCTTCTGTCACACGCTCCAGCCCACCTCTTCATTCTTTCCAATTCATACTATTGTAAGTCTTGCGCTTCTTCCTTTAGGAGGTCGGACTGAATGTACCAGAAGGTATCCCAACATAGCAACGTACACCAGCTCATTGATGTGAGTCCTAGCTCCACCCTCCCCGATAGCATGGGCATGCCATGTAAGCCTTACATACTCTTCACCTAATCTTTCTAAATCTCATCTAAGTCTGCAGAAGCCGGTTGAATTCCTTCTCACTCTTCTCAGCCCAACTCCCTTATTTCCAATTAGTCCCATCTCTAGCAAGTATATACTTTTACATTTGCTATCATAGGTGGTATATGTTTAAGTCATGCCCTTTCTCTTTCCCTGGAGTACTCTAATAGTGATTTAGGGAAAGATTTTTGCCCACTGTCCTGTCATTGGATAATGTTATATCCCATTCTCCTGGGGACGTGCCTGCCATTCCCAGAGTTTTCTTCACTCTGGCCCCAAGGAGCCCAACACATGGCCGCCTGACCTCATGGCCCCTAGCTGGGAATGCAGATTTTGTTTTACCACCTGCTAGCAATAATTCCACATACATTTCACATGGTGGGTTATATGGAATGGTAGACACTGTGGATGAAACACCAGAGATTGCTGATGGATGGATGGATGGATGAACTCTGTGTTTTGGTAATGAAGTCTCTTTATACAGGAAAATATTAACAATGGGGACTGTTCAGTGTTGAAAACAATAGTAAAGTGGTAGAGGAATCACAGTAAAAGTGGTTCATAGTTCCTTGCTTTATATGATGCTCTTAATATGAAAGTCTAAAGATTCTTAGTCAATCAAGATAGCCATTCCAAAGATAAGTCATTTACATATAGGATAATCTGGGAAATGGTGGACTATATATTTTTTTTCATAGAAAGAATTCTCTAGCTTAATTGGAACAAGCAGCAGAAGAAGAGAAGGGTAAAGGAATCCATGACAAGATTGAATTTCCACCATCATTTACAAGGACAGGACACAGCCTTCTTGAAGGAGACTGTCTTTTAATTCCAGGGATGGATTTAGCTAAGACCCTGTGTCTCATTCTAAATACAGCTCTAGTACTGGCAGTCACAATATCATTTGACCTTACTGAGCCTCAGTTTATCCTCCTGTAAATTATAATTTGTGGTATTTTCTAATCGTAATTGTATATTCAATGTAAGTCTTTCTACTTGGTGGGCACAAGTTTAACTTTCTTTCTTTCTTCTTCCATCCCTTCCTTGTGGGTAGTTCACAGCACAGTTTAATTCTTTGAGTTGGAGATGAGCCATCCTTCTGGCAGTAGGTGAAACATGGTAATGATGTGACTTGACTATCAGTCTATGGGTGACTTAAGAGAATTGCCCAGCTTATTGTAGTTGAGAATAGTATATGTGAGACAGGTGGCTTTTATCATGCTGCAGCTGGGGTCACACTTTTGCTTTCACTTGATGTTGCTTGGATAATATGGGCTGGATATGTATGGCCCCTGAAGTGGCTGAATTCAGAGGATACCTGTGGTATAGACAAGGCACAGAGTACAAATGGATGACAAAGAGTCTTCTCTTACTTGACTGCTTTAACCCAGTGGCCTAGCTAAGTGTCCAATTAAGAAGATTTATCAAAGTCTGGAGCCCCACAAGATAAGCAGCAGCATAGCAGAGAACATGCCAGAGACATGCCATTTTATTTCTTCCCGTCCATCGTGCAGCCATCTGACGCTGTTTCTTTTGGCTGGGCTGGAACAGCTAGCTTTAGTATGCATGACGTTGGAGAATAATTTTTGGAGTGGTGCTGTAAGCTATTTTATTTATGGTTACACAGTGTACACAGTTTTTCAAATTATCACAGGATGAGATGCAAAATGCCTTTTATGAAAAAAACGTCCAGATGGAAATTGTCATTTGCTGTAACTCAAGAATAAATGAAGTGAGTAGGTACAGAATGCTTTGTTGTGGAAGTGTAAGCAGCTTGTATGCCTTTTCTTCCTTACTTGCAGATTGTTTTATTTACTTATTTATAATCTGTGAAAAGAATAGCCTGGATGCTTTGCAAGATTAAAGACCAATGAAATGGAAATCCCAATCCTGGGGAGATTGACAGCTGACTGCCCAGGGAAACCAAACATTAAAACAGCCCCAGGAAAATGGAACAAAAAGCTTTGAAAAGGTGAATAAAGAAAGGTCCTACCTTTTGGAGCCCATGTAATGTCAGAGAAAATTTATTAGTTACACATAGGATAATTTTAATAAGATCTTAGGCTCTCACTGGAGTTCTTTATCATTATTGTTATCATTTTTTACTTGCTAATAAATAGACTGACACAACCATACGATTTCTTTTGCCCTATTATAGGTGTAGGTACATGCTTATCTCTTATTTATACACGTTCCTTTATTTAATGAGAACAAATGAAAGATGCCAGAAAATAAAACCTCTAGCACTAACTTTTTTTTTTAAATAAATTTATTTATTTTTTATTTATTTATTTTTGGCTGTGTTGGGTCTTCATTGCTGTGCATGGGCTTCCTCTATTTGCGGCGAGCAGGGGCTACTCTTCCTTGCAGTGCTCAGGGGCTACTCTTCCTTGCAGTGCACGGGCTTCTCATGGCGGTGACTTCTCTTGTTGCAGAGCATGGGCTCTAGGCACGCCGGCTCAGTAGTTGTGGTGCACAGGCTTAGTTGCTCTGTAGCATGTGGGATCTTCCCGGACCAGGGCTTGAACCCGTGTCCCCTGCATTGGCAGGTGGACGCCCAACCACTGTGCCACCAGGGAAGCCCTCTAGCACTTACTTTTAATTAAGTTTCTAGGAAAGAAAAATTCTCATGATAAAATAAAAGCTAAAAGAGTTTTTTCCTATCAAATTATTATTTTTACAGGAAGATACGTAACATTTTTTATTAAGCTTGCATCATGCCTGGATCTAGGGGAAAAAACCCTAAGCAAAGGATATAGGATCACACTTAATCTCAGTATGAGACCACAGAGCAGTAGGTGGTCTTACTCATTTGTTAAAACCACAGTTTTTCCAGAAATCTTTTTCTCTGCCTGGAGACTTTGGTTTGAGCAGCTGCATGAATGAGGGACGGAAACCGTCCTGGTAACAGCACAGACACCCCATCTCGTGCCTCTGTCTGAGGCACTTTCACTCCGTGGCCAGGTGTGTTCAATCATTTCGCAACAACTCCTCAGGGAGGGAGGAATACTTATCCTCAGGGAGGAACTTAGTCATGGAAAGGTTTAAGATGTGAAGGTCTCAAGGTCAACCCGTAGATCAATTACGGAGCAGCTACCTAGGAGCCGCTGTGTCTCCTCCACACGCAGGTAAATGGCTCTTCCCAGGTGTGGGCTGGGAGGGAGAGCCTGGGGCTGTGAGTACATTGGACACCGATGGACAGACAGACAGAGGACCCGGGTTTTAGTTCTTGCCCAGCCATCAACTCATATCCCCGAAGTTTTTGTTCTAGTTTCTCCCTTGTCAACTGTGCCGGTGACATGGTTGCCCAGATTTGCCTGAAAAGGGCTTTGGACTCCATAGCTGAGAGATACAGCCCCGGATCCTAGATTTCACACTAGGATATTTGACCCTGAAGGTTTAGAGAGGCATGTCTGAGTGAGTGGTTATCTTTTGGTTTTCCTGTGGAATTGTTTCCATGTGTCTTTAGCCACATTTCTAAACTTTCAGATAATAAACTGCACTTCTATGTTTTTGTCGATTAGCCAGGGTGCCAAGGAATAATCGAAGCGTGGCTGGTTGGTACCAGAACTCCTGTGTCCTTGTTTCAACTCTGTTATCAGCTAGCTCCGTGGTTCCCTGGCAAATGACTTTCCCTCTTGCCGCCTCAGTGTCTGTGTCTGCAGAAAGAAAAGGTCGAAGTAAAATCGGTGGTTTCTAAACTGTGTTTAAAATGGCCCCAGATTTACCCCAAAGTGCTCTGGGCGGAGGGCTCAAGGCTTTTGAACATAGGGTTCTGCTGTTAGGAAAAAAGACTGCAAATCAGCAGACCGAAGGTTCCTGGAGCTCGGTATGAGTCTGTGACATTTATTTAAAAAGTGTAACTTACAAATTTACAAAAAGTATTACATATTACAAAAGGTATAACATAAAATTAGCTTTGGAACTGTTTTCAGTTTAGAGTGGCTGCAGAGTGGAGTGGTTTAGAGACCCTGGAGAGACTGCTTCCTGGGTTTGAATCTCAGCTCTGCCGTTTACTATGACCATAGGCAAGTTTCTTAATGTCCCCGTGCCTCAGTTTCCTCATCTGTGAAAAGAGGACTGTAGCTTCTGGCGATAACGGTTGGTCAGTGTAGGTTCACTCTGGTGGAGGATGTTGATTGTGGGGAGGCTCTGCATGTGTGAGGTCAAGCGGCACGTGGGAAATCTCTACCTTTCCCTCAATTTTATGACGAAATGAAAGCAGCTTTAAAAATATAAACTAATATATTAATTAATTAATATATGTAATTATATATATATAATTACATATATTAATATATATACATATATATGTATATATATAATTAATATATGTAATTATATATACATATATATGTAATTATATATATATAATATAAATATATATAATTAATTAATATATGTAAAATTAATATAAAGTCTATTAGTTTAGAAAGAGGATAATAATGATAGTAGTTGTTTCATTGGGTTGTTATAGGGGCAAGATGGTTAATAACTGTAAAATATTAAGAACAGCACCTGGCACCTGGAAGCACTGTGTAAGAGTTAAATAAATGAGTGCTCATCCACTGGAAAACTTGCTTTGTAACATGGAGAGAATTTCTGCAATTGGTGAACAGTTTCAGTATTTTCTGCATGTCCAATGTGTTTCCACCTTGGCTTCATAAAGTGGTAGATTAAGGATTTGTATAGAGCAGAAGTTGCAGGCCAAGAAAACAACTTGGGCAAGTTTTGGAAATATTGACGTTCTAGAAGTGGAAAAGTCTAGTGTGGGTAAGAAGTGTGTGCTGGGAAAGTTTAGTGGGCTTATGTCTAAGAAGGGCTTAGCTTGTGCTGGAGCACAATGCAGGGTTGCAGGATTCCTTGCTATAGGAATTGTACCTTCCAGCTAATGGTAGTGGTGATCGTGATGGTGGTGGTACTGATGATGGAAATGGTGGTGGTGGTGATCGTGATGGTGGTGATGGTGGTGGTACTGATGATGGAAACAGTGGTGGTGGTGATCATCATGGTGGTGGTATTGATGGTGGAAGTGATGTTAACGGTGGGATGGTGATTTTGATGGTGTTAATGGTGGGATGGTGGTTTTGATGTTGATAATGGTGGTGATGATGGCGGGGTGGTGGTGATGGTACTGGGACAGGACAGGAGACTCTCCTCTTTATCTTAAGTAACTATTGTGCTGTTCCCACCCAGAGCTTCCAGGCCAATTGATAAGAAAAGGCTCAGTTGACTCTTGGGACTGAAGGCAGAAAGCCCTTAGCTGCAAGGGGAGAAGAGAGGTGGGGATAGGCAGCTAGCTTTCTTTCTTCTTATACTTCATGGCTGACCCCTGTGAAGGTCATATAGCCTCTTCCGCGGGTGCGTACTTGGCTTCTAATTCTGTTACCCATCTGCAAAGCGAGACAAAAGCAGCCAGGTAGCTGAGAGAGATCAAAGGACGCTTCCTTAGGACATTCAGGGTTCCTGTTCAGGTTTTTGAAATGGATTAGGTGAAGGCTTTGCTTACAAATTTTGACAGTGTTCATTTCATTTACCAAACTGTGCTGTCTTTGTTACTGTGGTAACAAGCACATTTATCTGGTTTCCGTTATATAACTATTTTGTGAAACCCATGGTTCATTGTGGCGAAATTGTGTGTTGTACAGATTAGGATACGGTTTGGATTAATATGTGTAGCACATTCTGTTTACGGGATCATATTGGCACAGTAAGTAGACAAGAAAATGGAAGTACGAAGAAAAGATTGGTACGCTCCCTTTTTACGTGTAGTCCTCCTGTTATGTCACAACTCAGAAACTTCTTTGAGATACTAACTTTGTATGTAGCAGTGATCTCAATGGGAGGGAGGGTGATGCCAGGCCCCACCCACGCGCCCAAACCAGGGATATTTGTCAACGTTTAGAGACATTTTGATTGTCAAGACTGTTGTCTTGAGCTACTGGGATCTCCTAGGTAGAGGCGAGCAATACTGCTAAACAGCCTCCAGTGCTCAGACAGCTCCCCCAGCAACATCCCTGCCCCAACAAATGCCAATAATGCTGCAGTTAAGAAACTCTGGTATGTAGTGTTTATTCTATGAGAAATTTGATAGAATAAATTTCTCATTCTAGAATCTCTTGTTTTCCATTTTCCAAATTTCATGACAGTGAACATCTAATCTTTACTTGAAGACCTCTTTGAAATCTGTGTAGCACAAGAAACCTTCTTGCACTGGACTAATTTCTTTTTATATCTTCTCTGTCTGTTCTCCAGATACAAACATCTCCAGTTTAAATGTTAAGGCTACTGCTATCTTACGCATTTCCACTTGGTATTTTTATCAATTCTTAGTAATCAACTTATGTATGTGTTTATTCTTCCCAAATTTGGTTAAGTTTGATACTTGAAGCATTCGTACAAATCAAAATACTATTTTTTGATATCCATAATTCCTTTCATTGAAGAGAAAAAGCAGTGTTTCTTTTACTGTCAAAGCAGAAATACATTCAAATCTCACTGGATTTGAATATTGACATGAGGATAGTTTGTTTCATGTCTGAGGAAATATTTTTAGCTTTCTACTTTTCTAGGCTTTAATTATTGTATTTATTTTTAATAAATCTAGGGTAGAGTCTTTATGAGACTATTCCCGCTAGCCAAACTTGGAAAAGCCTATGTTATGCTCTCTTTTTCTTATGATATTATAAATAGATATCCATGACTTTGCCAAACTTAATGATGAGTAAGCAGTTGCCTTTAGGAAAATGTATCTATTTGGACGGTTCCCGCTCTTGGGTGTGTGAAGCCCTCTGAGACAGAGCTGATTTGGTGGTGTCATTTTCACTGTGTTCTGTTTATCTAATTTCTAACAAATTCTTTCTCCCATGTCCATTTCTCTGACTAGTTAAGCCAGGGGACATGAATTAGCGTCATCATGGGGAATTAGAAAACCAAAGTTCCTTTTTTCCTGGTAGGTAAAGGGAGAGCCCAGACGTTCATCATTCTTGGTCATTTCTGCTGGCCTGTGGGTCCCTTTCTCCTGCTGGCCTGTCATGTGAGTGTGTAAGATGCAGGCTGTGTGTACTTAGGGCAGCTGTTCTGGTGTCCCCTCTTACAGACATTGTCTATCCACACACGTCCTCCAGGTAGTCCATTCAGCAGTAAGGAGTAATGGGTGATATGGAAGAGAATCTAGAAGATTCAAAGTCCCCCTTTTAAAAGACCATGCAAACGAATTCATGATTGACCTCAGCTGGGCACCAGGCACCCTGGCAACCTTTTGCAGGTTATTATATTAGCTCATTTAGTCCTTGCAAATCATCCAGTGAGGTGGGCGTGGTATCCTTATTTCACCTCACAGAGCTGAAGTCACTGAGCCAAGGTTTTTATTTCTGTGTTTGGCTCACGTCTACCCAGCTCCAAGTAATGTATTCTTCTCACTGTGTCTCTCCACTGGAACCCCACTGGCTTTTATACATTATAAATCATTCAGTTCCATGAGAGTGAAGGAAGGTGACCAGGTGTGGAAGGAATGCTGTCCTGGGCCTTCAGAAACTTACCTTTAAATATGGCTTAAAATTAGGAAAGGTGCTGTGTATGAATGGAAAGTCTGAGAAGCCCTGAGATAGACCAAGCCATAGCCCCTGGATGATAGGGAGGATTTCTGTGAGAGCATGTAGGACAGTCCCCGTTGTGGGATTCCTGCAGAATTTTGGATCTCTGGGGAGACCATTTCTCTGTGAAGCCATTTTCTAAGTGTTATTCAGATTCTCTGAAGGGACACAAATGCTGTAACAGCAGGTGTTTTGAACACCCTGCTTTGTTTCCTGACGTGTGCAAACACAGTCTCCGGGGACGTTCCTGGAGTTGGCTGCTTGGGCCTGTTATTTCACGGTAGGATAAAATAATGAGTATCTTGATTAACTTTCTGTAACTCTAGAAATTGCTTCCAAACCACATGGCTCCTTAGTAAATCAGTGAGAGAACATGCCTGAGAGCTGGTTACCCTCTAGTCACCCTTTCTTTGGGCGGCTGTATAATCCCTTCTGGAATCTAGTACCTGTTGGAAAGAGGGAGACAGCCAAACAGCCCATTGCTTGTTGGTTTAGGGTTGGAATGCCAGCATCCCCCTTACATGAGTTAACCTTCGGAGGTCACCTGAGATGGTCTACCTGGAAGGCCTTAGTGTTTGTTCATTCATTTGTGGTTATTTTCATCCTGTGATCTCAAGAACTAGCTATCAGAGGTTAGTCTAATCATGATTTCTGCCTAATAAGGGGAAATTATTTGTCTTCAAATTATGTGCCAATGGGACACTGGAATGATCCTTTATAAGAGGAGCCTTCTAATCACTCATCATTGCAAATATACATTTCAAAATAATTTGATTAAATAAGGAACCTAATGATATAGTGTTAGAGACTTTGAGCTGTTACTAAATCTTATAAATGGTTTAGCCTTGGCTTAGAGTTTTATCATTGGTATTAGCAGGTTATGGGTAACCAAGCTGCAACCTTAGGCCTGCTTTTCTCCCATATATATATATGAGAGGGCTAGTTGAAACCACTTGACTTTATGACTTTGAGGAAGGCTGATGGTGGAGCTGGACTTCCCAACCACTCCTGTACCTCCTCATTTGTCTCACAAACATTAACTGTGTCTCCATAATGTTTAATATCTAAGTTGTCTATTGTGATAAAAATAAAGTCTACTCATAAGACTGTCTCTGCCCATGGGCTGATGCTGTATTGAGGATACCAAGTCCATGAAGAATTATATCACTTTGTAAGTGGCGTGATAAAAGATACATGCAATGGGTTTTGAGTGCAAGGTCCAAGGAACAACTAGTTCTCATGTGGGATGAGAGTGGGTAAATAAACATGCTGTTGCAGATGCATCTGAGGTGGGCCTTCACAGGATAGGAGGAGTTGTAGTTGGGAGAAGCCATTCTGAGCGTAAAGAGTGAAAGGGGTGTGTAAGGGTAAGCATGCTGATGTCTGAAGAATTCTGAATCATGCGTGGTGCCTGATGGAGGGTGAGATGGGAGTTTGGAGTAAGATTGTGTTGCGTCTTGCCAGCCATGCTCAGGGACTGTCCCCAGGATCAAATGCAGAGTGTCAGGACAGAGGCGTTTAAACCATGTTGGGGATAGATGGAAGAGAAAGAAAAAGCAAGTCATGATTCAACCAGAACACTGGCTGGGGCAGGGAGAGAGGGACATTCACCATGTACCATTAATATATGCCTGGTGACGTGTTGGGAGCATTAAAAGCATGAGCTTGTGTGGTCCTCACACAAACCATGACAGTTAGATGGTCCTAGTATTTTAGATGAGGAAAGAGAGTTGGCAAAGGTTAGGAAACTCTTCCAAAGTTCTCAAGCTAGAAGGTAGGCTGAATTCAAACTCACATCTGTCTGATTCCAAAAGTCGTTGGCTAGACCTGTGGAATAATCCGATTTGGGATAAAGCTGTAGCATCTCTTCTGAGATGGACGACGAGTTTGAAACATGCTGCTTCTAAAAATTCCAGAGAAGTGTCAGTAGACAAGACAAAATATCAAAGTCCTTTGTTGCTCTGTGATTGTATGTTTACGTGGAACTAATTAGCCCCTGGCCATGGGCAAAATCACTTTATTAGTAATAAGATATGTGGGTGTTTCATGGATCCTCCTTCACGGGTTTTGACATTCAGTGAAAAGAGTGGGCCAAGAGGAAAGGGTTTAGACATCTGAGTCCTGTGTATGTGTGTGTGTGTGTGTGTGTGTGTGTGTGTGTGTGAGAGAGAGAGAGAGAGAGAGAAAGAGAGAGAGAGAGAGTGTTTGTGTGCAGAGTTAATCATCTTAAGCACGTGGTTACAGCAAATAAGGACACAAGTCTCCATGCTGTAGACCAGTGCAGAGGACTGTCTAGTGAGCCATATGTGGAGCCCACTTGGACTGGGACAGGCTTGCATTTGGTTTATCAGAGCGTGCTGAAGACACGCTTGGCCTGCTCAGAGACGTTGCTCTGGAAGGAATGGTGACAGTCAGAAGAGGCAGCTGTTTGTTAGGCTGTGTTGTGCTTAGCTAGCAACCCCAGGCCTATTCTTATCCTTGAATTCCGTAGGAAAACTCCCATGTGCTGAGAATCCTGCCCAGAAAATCCCCATAGGGTGAGAATCTTGCTCTGTGGTCTAGGAATAGATTTGTAAAGATACGCTGGCTAAAGATTTATATAGGGTTGTGATTTGGGGAAAATATTACTCTCTTGTGATCTGAAATGCTAATTTGACGGTTCACAGCACTCTGTGACCTCATGCTGTGGGGACAGTGGAGGGAGGGGTGAGACTAATATTTAAAGGCTGAGAAGAGGACCAAGGGTGCAGATGCCACCCAGCCACCTTCATGCTCATTCGTTCTTCTGTTTACTTTTCTCTTTGGAAAATGAGAAATACAGTACTGTAAAAATTTTCCTTAGCTATCTGATATAATTGCTCTCACATTGGAAAAACACTGGGAAAAGAATAGGAATTTCTATTAAATATGTTTGGGTGAGGAAGTGTGGGCATAGTCTTTGGAGATTGTCCAAAGGTGCATGGCATATTGGGGCCATCAACTCTTGGGCTTAGAGCCAGTTCTCCACCAATACAATTATTAAGTAATAGAATATAAGTAATATAAATGATGAGGTAATCCCTAATGATGGATAATATAAATTATAAAGTAATTTTTCATTATAAATAGTGAAAGATATTTAAATTTATTGCAGAGTCAGTTGTTTCATGAGTATGTATGTGGCAACAAGCTATCTGGATAATTAGTGCATTTCAACCTAAAAATGTGCTTTGACCTCAAAGTATTGAATAACAATGTCAATTTCAGATTGGGTTTTGTATGGCTCTTCGGGCCTCTCACTGTTGCGGCCTCTCCCGTTGCGGAGCACAGGCTCTGGACGCGCAGGCTCAGCGGCCGTGGCTCACGGGCCCAGCCGCTCCGCGGCATGTGGGATCTTCGCGGACCGGGGCACGAACCCGTGTCCCCTGCATCGGCAGGCGGACTCTCAACCACGGCGCCACCAGGAAAGCCCTTGTATGGCTCTTTTACTTCTTTATACACCAGTAGTTCATCCACCCCTGCCCCCCGCCCCCATTTATGTCACGTTCTGGTGCTGCCCCTTTCTAGACTGCTTATAACCTGCAGCCAAAAGGTTTTGAGTTCCCTAAGTCATAGTATCTTGACTGGATAAAACGCAGGTCTGTGATTCACAAACTCTCACAGCTCTTTCCAGCCTATGAAAAGCTCTATATATGAAGAGGTCTCTCCTTACTTACGGGGTCCCCACCATCACTGCCACCTCCATCACTGCTGGGGGCCCTCCTCCCCTAAACTGAAAAGATCCCCTAAAATCCCTCCTGGAAATCAGCTGTACACAAACCTTCTTTCTCTACTCCTAGCTTCATCGTCCCAAGAACATGGTAGCCTGAGTTGGAATTTGGAATTTTTTTATAATAGCTTTACTTGATATATAATTCACATCCCATACAATTCACCCTTTTAAAGTTTACAGCTCTTTTCATATATTCACAGAGCTGTGCAATCACCACCATTTAATTTTAGAATATTTTCATCACCTCCGAAAGAAAACCTGTATCCATTAGCAAAATTTCCTCATTTGTTTTCCCCAAGCCCCATATATTCTGTTTCTATGGATTTTCCTCCTCTAGAAATTTCATATGAATGGAATCATAGAATATGCAGCCTTTTGTAATTGGCTTCTTTCACTTAGCATAATGTTTTCAAGGTTCATCCAGGTTGTGAATGTATCAGCACTTTATTCTTTTTTCTAGCTGAATCATATTCCATTGTAGGACAGTCCACATCTTCTTTTTCTAATCATCATTAAATAGTTGGTGGACTTTCACATTATTTCCTCTGTTTTGGACTGTTATGAATCATTCTACTATCACCACTCATGTACCTGTTTTTGTATAGATATATGTTTTAATTTTTCTTAGGTATATACCTAGAAGTGGAATTGCTGGACTATTGGGATTCATTTTTACAGAGAGACAAATAGTTTAGTACCATCTTACATTTGAAATGTAGCATACACTCCACACATTTTTTAAATGTGGGACTTTCTCCAGCGGGGTTGGTATTCTGCGGCTGCAAAGTTGTCAGTCTGCCTAAAGCAGTCGGTCATTATACCACTGGCGACACAGGATGGCACAGTGGTTTTTGAGTCAAGCACATGTGAATTCATGTTCTGACGCTGCCCCTTTCTAGACTGCTGGTAACTATCAGCCAAAAGGTTTTGAGTTCTCTGAGTCATCGTATCTTGACTGGGTAAAACGCAGGTCTGTGATTCACAAACTCTCACAGCTTTTTCCAAAGTATTTCTTGTCATTGCATGCAGAAAATAGTAACATTGTGTGGGTAGATTTGGTAAATGGTGGAGACTACTTACCTAGAGGCGGAAGGGGTTGGTCCCCCGCACACGTGGATTGCAGCTCTTCGGTATCCTAAGCTATGCCGGGCTACTCACCTGTGGCTCTCACCTGCTAGAAAATTGTTTTCTCAATGTGTCTGTACTCTTGCCTCTTCCTGTAACCTCTTCTGTTCTAATCTCTGAGAATCACCATTAACCACTAGAGAAAAATATTGGACGATAAACTAAGCTTTTGAAGGTTATGATCTCATTGTATTTTATCTTCAGTATGGCGCATGGGAAAAACTCACAAGATAAATGAAGACTCCAGCGACATGCTTTTGAACACTTTAGCTCTGACTTCCATTTAGGAAGCTGTGGATGACCACCACAAACACCCTTCGTTTGATCTAACATTTGATGCCACACTGTTGTCATGGTTTTTCTAGGCTTTCAAACATTATCCTGTTTTTCTCCATTTGTTTTCTTCTGCGCTGGCTTCAGCCAGCAGGTCTTGGGTCACTGTACTCCTTAGGTAATGAATCTAATTTAAATTCTAGTTTCCTACTGTGAGCAAAATCTTTGGCCATGAGGAATTTCCTCCAGAGAATTTGGGTATGTCACCTTGTTCTGTTGTATTTTTCTCTGAAGCTTACAGCACTGATCAGCTCTTCTCGGAGAAGGGGACCACTCAGTTGTAGTAGGTGCTCCTGAGTTAGGGAGATGCTTTTCATAGGGTGACCTAGCTCTGATGAGATACAAGAATCTGGTCCTTTTAAAAATAATTAATGGTTATTTTCGAAGCCATCTTCCTGGTTCTTGCTAGCATCTTCAAGCGTGACACGTGTAACAAATATTCAGAGACTGGACTTTTTAGATAGAGCTGCTTCTGTCCTTTGGTGATGAAAAGAGTCAGAGAGGGGACTTACATTCCCAACCCATCTTGATTCTCCTCTGTAGCATTTTCTCAGTAAAAGAATACGTAAACACTTCTTCTGATGATAATAATTATACATGCCCATCTGCAGCAAACTTGCAAAACAACCCCCAAAAGTATTAAAAAATTATGCAGAACCGCACATCTCAGATGATTCTAATGATAGGGTGTATTTTCCTCCAGATGTTAATTGTAACAATTCAGATCCACGTTGTGGTGTCTAACAATTATTGAGCACTTACAATGGGGTTGGCATTGTTCTAAGTGTTTCACATTGGTTAAAAAATTAAATCCTCAAAGGTTATCTCCACTTGAAGACAGAAATACAGGCCATACAACCAGCAAGAAACTGAACTGGGATTTGCATCCAATGTCCAGTCAGACTCAGCACCCAGGCTCCCAGCGTTTGTATGTTTACATTTCAGTATGAGAATGTCTGTGTGTCCATGCATGTGAGCTTGCATTTGTGTGCACACGTGCACTTGTTTATATGCTAGGCACAGAGTTTAGTTTTCTGCCCATACATTTAATATTGTATCTTGAGTATTTCTCATGTCCTTAAAATTTCTCTTGAAAACAGTATCCTCTTCCTGTTTTTCTCTTAAAAACAGATCAGACCTTCCTGATCTTCTTTATTTTATATTTCCCTTTCCCTAAACAGAAGCTTCCAGATCATGGTTGTAATACATAATAATCAGACTAGCAGGGATCTATTTCAAAGTAAATCTTTGTTGACTTATGTGATGAATTCCTTTGGAGAAAGTCCTAGAGGTGAAACCTCCAAAGCAAAGTGTATGAATACTTTTAAGCCCCTTAAGATTTTTCTGTGTGTGTGTGTGTGTGTGTGTGTGTGTGTGTGTGTGTGTGTGTGTGTGTGTTGGTGTATCAAAGTCAAGCAGCCGTAGCCACCGCCAAGTGCCTGGTTGTTCACGTTTCAAAAATAGCAATTGTTAAAGCAAGACCGGATTCTGCAAGGTGGAGACGAGCTTTTCTTTTGGAATTCTTAAATACGTAGCTTTCTTCCATAACTTGCCAATTTATTATGATTCATGAGATTAGTTACCAACTCAATAGATCTGTCCCTGCTGCAAGGGGGTGTGCTCTAACAGCGAGTTTTGTGCTTGGAAAACATCCTACTTTCCAGAATGAAGTGTTTGTGAGTGAAAACACAGCCTCGTCCACCTCCAGTCTTATCTCTGTGGGTAAGGACCTGCTTCTTGTGGTCCTGTGGTTGCAATCAAAGAGAACCGCGTGAATTTTCCAGAATAGCGAGATTAACCGTAACATTTTGCCTCGTACATATGGTGTTAGAGAAGGTATGTCACTTTCATCTAGGCACCCAACCGGAAACACAGTCTATCCCATATCAACAAAACAAACGTGTGAGCTAACTTTCCTGTAATGATTTCACAGTATGTGCTATTTACCAAGCTAAAGGGGCGACTTTGAGAACAAAAATGCAGGATGGCCGTGTCAGGATGGAAAGCATTTGTCAAAGCCTGTCCGCCTGATCATTTCCTCTCTGTAGGAACAGAGAGCTTTGCGTGTTATGGTTCATCTGTCAAGGCTGATAAAACCAATCCCATTTTCTTAGCTAGAGTGAAGATTTCCTTTTCTTCCCAGGTAAAATGAGTGTAGTAAGTAAAGGAGTTGGAGGTCCCAGTTGTAGAGATGTCTATACTGACTCATGGTTTACACCAGCATGTCATGTATTTTCATCATGAGTGTTCTTCACCCGACTTTAAATGAGAATAATAGGAATTTCCTGTTTTGTTTGGAGAATCCTTATGGGAAGTTGGCTTCTGCTCTGTCAACATTTCTACCTTCTAACCATTCCCTCTTTAAACATGCCCTGCTTTCTGTCCTGCCCTCAGCTCCTGTTCTCCCATCATTTTCTAACCCGTATACCCAGTGAGTCAACCTGAGCTGAATCTAAAGATGGACATTAGGGCTCCAGTCTCAACATATAAACATAAAAATCATCTGGTTTATTTCAGTCAAAATTGGGACCCCTCTCTTTCTTTCTCTCTCTTTTCTCTCTCTAGAGATAAATAAATATCTACACTTTATTTTCTTACTCAGCATCATTATTGGATTTTTACGTCCGTGTACAGAGTTTTACTACATTGGTTTTACAAGCTGTATACTATCTAATAGGATATGGATGTGCCATGATTTATTTGATTTCATTACTTATATCTTTGGTCTTTAAATTTCATGCAGATAAATGTGTTTACTACCCCCATCCTCAGTAAATTCTACCCTGAGACTTTATTCTGTTTCTCTGCCCAAAATGTGATCTTTTTATTTCCAATTCAGTCGCATGATTCCCATGCTTCCAAAACTCACCTGTTCTCCAACCTCCTCCTATGTTAGCTGGACCCTTCTTTCCACTATTTGTAAGTGGTTGGTTGACCCATTCATTCAAAAAATATTAGACATTTTCTATGTGCAAAAAAATGTGGTGGGCTTTGAGGGGCTACGGTAGCAAGTAGGGCACAGGCTCTCCTGCGTGGTCCTCCCATACAGCAGGGATGCCATGTCACAGGCAGAAGAAGCTGGACAGTGTGAGCTGAGGGCTGTGAAGACAGTTTTATCCCAAGGAGGCTCAGTGGAGGCAACCTTGTTTCTCACTGGGGAAGTGGTTATGGGAATGGGGGAGCTGGTGTTTGATCTGGACCTCAGAGGAGGCATGAGGTTCTAATACAGACATAGAAGAGTGTGTTCCAGCCAGAAAGGTGGAAGTGGACAAGCTGGGGGGGGGTGCTGAGGAGATTAGTGAGTCTAATTGATCCAAGTGGTTTGATCATGGAGAGGTGATGAAATAGTGAATTATCTCCATTGTTCATTCAATTATTTATTCACTTTCACATGAGCACGACTGTGAAGTTTCTGTTTACGTTTCCTTGCTTTTTAAATATATTTTTTATGTTTCATTTGTCACATTTTTAAATTGTCTTAAAACATGTTTCCATGATATTTATTATCTTTGTAAAATTGAAATATAATTGATTTACAATATTGTGTTTAAATATAGTCTTAACAAATTCAATTTATTGTTTAGTTTTGCTTATTTGTCTATTTGCAATAAATAGTGATTTACTATATTATATATTATTCTTGACTTTTTCTCTCACTGTGATGTTTCCATTATCTGTTTATGTTGTATGTAGCTGGTGTCCATCCATTTTCCCCGTGATATGATATACCATAAAATTTTCCATTCTCTTAGTGGACACCTGTATTATTTCTGGGTCTTTGCTATTATGAAAAATGCTGCTATGAATGTTCTTTTACAAGCTTCCTGGGGAGATGTGGAATTTTCCTAAGGCTGAGGCCACCCACCATCACAGCTCTTTTTAAACAGTGAACTGATTTTATCATCTCTTTGTAGGAAGACACTAATTTGGTGGTTAGAGATTTTCTTTTCCTGCAAGATTTAAGAAGCATTTTTTTAAATAGCTCTTACTTATTAAAACTTTTTTAGTGCTTCCTAATCGCTAGGGAATTTTCTATGCTCTTTCAAATTAACTCATATAATCTTAAGCTATGGGTTTTTATCTCCATATGACAGATAATGGAACCTGAGACATAAGGTTATTGTTGGAGCTAATTGGAACCCAGGTGGTCTGAGTCCAGTGTCTATGTTTCATCTCTGCAATGCTGCCTCTCCCAAACTAGCGGTGATGGGCAGGGCGGGTCACCGGGACATTGTGGGCTGAGGGGTACCATAGGTAGTTCTTAATTTTCACAAGGCAAAATCAAGCAAGCAGGCATCCTACAGTGGTGTTTAGCCCCCTTTACTGTTAAGGAACAGCGTGCCAAATTGATGCAATCTGTCATTGCTTTTCCTGGACTTGTATTTAGGAATCATTCTTTTTGTGTTTCCATTAACATATCCACCATCACATAGCTTTTAATATTTTGAAGTGCAGAATTTAACACAGTTGGGGATTACTTTAAACCACGGAGACCTTTATTGTAATGTCCTCAATGACCTTTCCACGTTTCAGGCTAATGAATTGAAGAATAAAACACCATGTGTTCACAGCACGTCTGCGTGTCCCCGCGTTGCATTATGTGCTAATCGTTCGATGTTTCTGTGGCAGCTAATTCATGGTCTTCGTTGACTTGTTCTCCTGAAATCTCACCTAATAGATTGATTCCTTGGGAGGGAACTTGTAGTTTTCCATGGAAACGCCCCTGAAACTTTCCGTGAGCACTCCTCAGTGGCACTGGCAGAAGGTATCCAGGCCTTTACAATCATTTTTCCATCACTTAGTTCAAGGCTGTCTTGGTTTCTATCGCCTCTAGGATCTAGTCGGTCAGTCTATAATACTTAATATCATACTGTCTTCTGGGCCCTGGGGACATCCAGCAAGCAAGACCCAGGCTCAGTCCTCCAGTTCTGATATTCTTGTGGGTTAAACAGGCCATAAACAGATACATCAGCTGAGTGATTTCACGTAGTTTTGAGTGACTTGAAGAAGTGAACGTAGAGGAATCTGGTAGAGGGGAAGAGGCTGTGCTTCAGCTGGCCTGATTGGGGAGGTCTTTCTGAGGAGGTGACATTGAAGGACACCTGAGTAATGAGAAGGAGGCCCCTTGGAAGGACTTAGAGAAACAACCTCTGGACCTAAGGACCAGCAAGTGGCATCTGAAAGGTGATGAGCTGGGTGGGCGAAAATACCAGAGAGATGCATGTATGCGTGTGCATGGCCCCAGCACGGCGCATGGGAGTGCTGGGGAAGGTGCAGAAGTGGGTGGGGACAACCCTTTAAAGAATACAGATGTTTTATTTTCGTTGATTCTTTGTTTCTAGCTGTATTGAGGTACAGTTGACAAATAAAAATTGCATATATTTACAGCGTACAACATGATGTGTTTTTTGGGGGTTTTTTTAAGAGCAAATAAGGTGGAAATTTTATTGGAAAACTATCTAAACAATTTTATGAAACTTACATAACTTCGATAACAAAACCTAAAAACGGTAATACAAAATCACAACTGACTTAAGATCTTAGTAAAGTGAATTAATCAGTTATAATAAAATAACAATCTGCCTTGATTTAGTTATAGTTAGGCCTGTAATGCAAAGGTGCTCCAGTATTAGGAAATCATATAAACATACCATATCATTAGGACAAACTGCAGCGTGATGTTTTGATATATGTACACATTGTGAAATGATTATCACAGTCAAACTAATGAGCATATGCATCACGTCACCTAGTTACCTTTGTGTGTGTGTGTGTGTGTGTGTGTGTGTGTGTGTGTGGTGAGGACATTTCAGATCTACTCTCTTAGCACATTTCAAGCACACAATATGGTATTATAAACGATAGCCACCATGCTGTCCATTAGATTTCCAGAACGTATCCAGCCTGCATAACTGAACCTTTGTACCCCCTGATCAATATCTCCCTGTTTCTCCCACTCCCCAGCCCTTGGCAGCCAATTCTACTCTCTGCTTCTCTGAGTTTGACTTGTTTAGTCTCTTTACAAAGATTGCTCTGGTTGTAATGTAGATAATAGGCTTTGTTGCAGGGGAGGCAAGCGTGAAAGCCCCAAGACCCCGACTAGATAGGCTTCTGCTGAGTCCAGGGGAGAGCGGAAGCGGCTTCACGTGGGATTGCAGCCATGGAGGTGAGAGGGGGCCAGGTGTGTGATCCATAGGACAGGGTTTACTGATGGTGTAGAGTGGCAGGTGGGGGAATTAGAGAAGCCAAAATGACTCTAGCTGTTATGGGGAGGACTCAGGCAGGAAGCAGATTTGGGGAAGAGGGGCAACTGAGGGTTTGTTAGGTCCATGTTTGGTTGGAGGTAATTCTCTGCACTCAAGTAGAAGAGAAGAGAGGATGGAAGTTGCAGTGTCAGGGTCAGGTTGGAGCTGAGATATACATCTATGTTCACCTGCTGATGGTTGCTCTTCCATAACTTGAGCTCCCAGGAGGATGTGTAGGTGGTGAGCAGAGGGTGACACTAGATGCTAAGGCCATCTCATAGTTGTTCAAGGGCTGGTGCACATTCATCACCATCTGGATTAAATTATGATCAGTGAGGTCTCAGGCTCCAGGATTGGTGAATGATGCTGCCAGTCACTTCACGAAATTTCTGTCCCTGAGGAAACACATATTCAGGCCCAACTGAAGTCAGTTGGTAGAAATAGAGCACCTGCTAATTTTTTTTAACCAGAGGATCCATGTGTCTAGCAGAGCTCCCGACTCCTAGTCAATAAATGATAACTGCAGAAACGCGGTATACGCTGGGATGGTACCTTCAGTGTAGCGAGATGACCATTTATTTGGAGCCAGGGATGTACCTGTTAGAATTGTTAGCTCTTCTGTTTATCTGTGGGACCTCCTCGAGTCTTCACATCTGTAGACTAGGAAAGAATGCTAACACTTATTTTACAGGCTTATTTCAGGAAAACAAGAGATGTATTAATGCTGTGCATCACCACATAACCTTCTTTGCAGTTTCTTGTATTTTATTGTACTCCGATTAGCAGAATCTTTGATTTTGATATGATATGGCTCAGTATTTTTTTCTTATGATGAGAACTTTTAAGATCTACTCTCTTAGCAAATTTCAAATATGCAGTACAATATAGTTATTTTTTATTTTTGTAAGGATTTCTTATTCTTGTTTTTAATAAACGGACCCCAAAATGTAATGAGTGCTCTTGAGGTCTATCTTTGTTGTCCTTAGACCAAAGAGTGCGACACATTTGAACTCAAATGAATCAGCTTTGGTGTATTGGTCCACTGGCCTAATAGGTATCATCAGACATCACACACAAGGGCCATTCCCAACTGAAATCTGAAAACACCAATCAGAGGCCTTTTCACTAAATAGCCTAGTTTTCCCAAGTGTATCAGTAGGCTATTATCTGTAAATTTATCTGATACAATTTCAAGGTATTTGCATTTTCACCCTAGAATAATGAATTTACTTCTGCTGTGAATTGTAATATATTCCTTTTTTTTTTTTTTTTTGTCTTTTGATTTTTCAAGTGGTTCCAGCAAATTATGGTGTGCCAGAATAAGTTACTCAAACCCCTCAGGGTTCACACACTTCAGTTATATCTTCCATGTGCTTTCATGTTTCCAGACCTGGGAGACTTCCTCTTTTTAGCTGGTCTGCCTATAGTAATCCCTTCATCCCTTTGACCACTAATTGGAAAATTATGACATTTAGAAAGGACATTTCTCAAAACCGTGGGAATCCTCATATTTGGACCAGATGTTAAGAGAATTTTAATAGAGGAATAAAACATCTGTGACAATGAATAGTAGAGTCATAGAAGGAAAGGGAACAAGAATTGCATTTTAATGGAAGCATAAATATTGATTAGAAGGTAGAGAGGTGTATGTTGATTTACATTGTTTTTCTCCATTAACTCATTCCTCAGGTGGTAACTTTTTGTGTCTACTACATCCTGTATTGTCCAGAGGTTGAGAGTTTCACAGCCTATTTTAGAATGAGGCACACACACAGGCAATTGTAGTTCAGGGTGATAACGACTATAGTAGAAATGAGTGTTGATGTACAGAGGGGCCACATGGGGATGGGGCGGGGAGTGGAAAAAAGTCAGAGAAGGCTACTCAGAGATGAAGCTTAAGAATTGGAACTAGAGGCAGGGAAACCTGTCAAAAACAGCTAACCATGTAGACGTGAGAAATAGAGAGGGTTGGTTAGGGTGGGGAGTGGGGCATGATTCTAAATATGGGTAAAAGGGAAGAGTTGTCAGAACACAGAGACAAAATGACACATGACCTTTGGGAAGATGAAGGAGGAGAGAATGGTGGGTGACTCCTCAGAGAGAGAAATTGGGGTGGGGTGCACTTTCATTTAAAGGAAAGACAGGAGTAAGAGTTCTGGATGCAGTAAGCACACAGGGAGATTGGGGTGTTAAGGAAACCAGGGAGGAGAGGGTTTGCGGAGATATTCAGTTGGAGAGGTCATGGGCGCAGATGCCATGGTGACAGATGTCCAGTTGCATCAGCTTACCGGACTTGGCAATCAGAAGGCGACCAGTGACGCTGACCAGAGCAGAAACGTTAGGGAGCATTCTTTTCTTCCTGCCAGTGTTGCATGCTTTTGCAGGTCATCATAGACATCACACCTTCTAGGTGACAAGAGACAAAGTGGCACTGCAGCTCCTGCCTATCTCACCTAAAAATGAACGGGAGCTATGAATAGTAATTGTCACATTATGAGAGTCATTTATAATGTGATTATTTTGTTCTGTCCCTATGAGTTTCCTCTCTCTAGATAAATCCTTTAGAAATTGTCAATATAGTTATATTGCCTTGAAACACCCGTTATTTAAGGGTTTTTTTTTTTCACTCTTAGAAAGTATTCCTGTTGATTTACCTATTGCAGAAGTAGATTGAATGAACCTTCTCTTAGTTTTAAAACCTGCTGACAGATAAAATTAATATTGCCTTTGTGTAAATGATAATTTTATCAAATGGACTTCATTTATTTTTATGGTCCCTCCAGGCGATCTGGAGCTAAACAAGGGGAAAAAGACAAAAGTGTAATAACAGTTCCCTTTGAAGAGAGATATAAAATAAGGTCGCTGGAGCTGAACCATTATTGAAATGTGTAAAATACGTCAATGTTTGCTTTTTCCCATTTTATTCCATGAAGTCATTTTATATAGCCATAAAATCCTATCTCATCTCAGTTCAGATACGATGAAAACCTATGAGTAATAAAGTCATTTTCTTACTCAGTTACCTGAAGGTGGCATCTGGCAGTGTTTCTGTACTTGAGGGCGGTCAGTGTTTTCATTAAGACATTCCTAAAAACGTTGCACTAATTCATTTGTGTTAAACCTCTTTTGGCTGAAATTTGGCAGTGACGGTACATGGGTTAAAATAATATAAAGAGGATCCAATTTTCATAAAAATGTACCTAAAAAGTGAAGATGCAATATGTCTGGTGAACATCCTGATTGCCCTTATAGACTCAACGCAATAACAAGAAAACTTTAATTTTGCTTTATTTCCCAAAGAATAAAATATTCGGTTATTGTTTTTGAAAATGTTTAGAAGAATCTATTTACTTGAACACTGTGCATTAACTTAAGTTTATTGTTTTGTTGTTTTTTTTTTTTGCGTTACACGGGCCTCTCACTGTTGCGGCCTCTCCCGTTGCGGAGCATAGGCTCCAGACGCACAGGCTCAGTGGCCATGGCTCACGGGCCCAGCCGCTCCGCGGCATGTGGGATCTTCCTGGACCGGGGCACGAACCCGTGTCCCCTGCATCGGCAGGCGGACTGTCAACCACTGTGCCACCAGGGAAGCCCAAGTTTATTGTTTTATTGATTCTTCATTTAATCCCATTTCCTGCTCAGTACCTAGAATGTCTGACATTACTACTAGGAAAGAGCACAGATTCATTCAACAGGTTCCTTCCAGCCATGAAGACAGTGAAGGCTTAGATGCTCCCTGACCTTTATTCCTCCTTCTTTGAACACTTGAAATTGAACCCCTTCAGAAGCCATAGCTTCTGTCTTCTTCATCCATTCAGAGGGATTCCTCCCTTTTCTATGTTCCCTAAGACTTTGCTCCTACTTCTAGGATAATTTGGTAATTATCAAAAGATGGACTTTTACTTGCTTGACTACTTATACCTGTGAGCTGGAAATGCCCAGACTGTGTCCTCTTCTGTGTTGGAGGGCTGTCCCTTGCCCACAGGTGGCATCCTTCAGTATGACTGTCTGGATTAAGGATGCCCCCTGTTTCCAGGCCATGGGTTCATCTCTTACACTTTACTCTGGGGAGAAGACTGTGTTTCTGGGGGTAATTCGGATTGTTTGAACTTGCGGCCATAAATGTGTGGTTTCACCAGCGTGAGCAGGAAGGCTGAGTGTGCCAGGCAAAGGGCCAGAGGGTTTTTCTCCTGTTTTGACATGGCCTGACACTGCACACTTGATCTTACCTTAATCTGTAAGATCTGTTCAATCTATTTGAGGCTTCGCTTTCTCTGCTGCAAAGTGAAGGGAGAGATGAGGTGACTTCAGCCGGCCCCTCCACCTCGCGGATTCAGTGAGTTGTTGACTCACTTCCTGTCTCCTGTGTGCCAAGGGGCTGCATAAACCCTCTGACAGTGGTGCCTGTTCAGTGGCAAGGGATGCGTGAGTTCTGGATGCTGCTGAATAGAACGTCGGCTGCGTGACTTCTGATTCATTCAGATGGCCGATTCAGCTTGTCGGATTGCATACATTTGGGGCTGTAACTGCGTGTTTAACCCGCAGCTTGTTTACGAAACGCGAAAGGTTATATGACTTTCCATGGAACCTTGGTGAGGAAGCAGGCACTGTAACTGGTTCCTCAGGGTTTCCCAGAAAGGATCTGCCACCTTGGCTGGAGTAGGCGGCCGCTGTGTGTGCAGAAGGTGGAGGCCAGCCTTGACCTTGGGTAGTGGGAAGACTCGGGGCAGCAGTGGGGCCCGAGGCATCAGCAAACATGCAAAGAGTGTGCAAGGCTTACCCAGAGGACCGTGGCTAGGCGGGAGGGGCTGAAGGGAAGCCTTGGCACTGGGAGTAGTGGAGGTGGAATTAGGAGGAGATGGCTCGTTGGTGGAAGGGCAGAGTATTCTCTTCGGAAAGCAGTGGAAAATCCTGAGAGGGTTTGAATAGGGCAAGGCTGTTTACCTGGCAGCAGCTGACGACTGTGCAGTAGATGTTGTAACACCATGTTTGGCTGTGCCAGGGCGTGCGGGAATCAGGCTCCACGGTTTGTTCAGATGATGGACTGATTTCTTCAGTGGTTCTGCTGCTTTCGGTTCGGGCTGGGGCTTTAGTCTCTGGGGGAGTGTTTCATCTGATCCCATGGAATAGGGCCAAGAGATGGATGGAAAGATGAGGGCAAACACAGACCTTTCAGAAGAGCTGTCCATCCCCTTCTTATAAATCCTGTCATTGTGCTTCTGATGTTACAACAGACTGTAAGTTTTTACAACTGAGATGCGCACGCGAAGCATCCTCCCAAGGGCTGCTGTGCTCCAGTGGGTGTGGGGCTCGGCTTCCTGGTCCTCTCCGAGCAGCTCATTGGTCAGTTCTCTCACCTGACTTCTCCATCTTGTCTGCAATGGAGGTCCTAAAGCCATCAGGTAGGAGCCGGGCTGGCAGAGTTTCTGTGGACTCTCTGAGTTGCGCCCATGCATCTGGCCACTTCCAACTTTACGGTGGGTCAGAGATTCAGAGGAACACCAGCCTCCCCTGAAAAAAAGTACGTGAAGCTTATTTTGGCTCTGGTTTTATTCATCACTAGTTAGACTTTGTTCCTGAAGCATAACTTCTTGTGTAAGCTTTCATTCTTTTGATTTCTATTTTATCTGACAGCAGTTTTTTTTTAACTAAAAGGAACAGTTATTTTCTATTCCCCAAAGCCTATTCATCTGCAGTGTGGGTGTGAATAAGAAATGCTATTTATTGCACGAACATGTATATATGGAACTTTGCTTATTTAGATCAAGCTTATAGAGAGAACGTACTCCCACATCAGGAAACTAAAGGGAAGGCTTCAGGGATTTTGAAGTAGATGCAACGAAAATGCTTCTGTTTTGTAGCCCAAAGTGGCCTGCTGTAATAATCTTCCTATTGGCAAAATCAACTTGTTTAGTATTGTCACCAAACATATTTTTACTTTTCCAGAGGTGGTAGGATGAAATTTGAACAACTTTTATGGAAATTGATCCTTTGAACATTCCTTCATCATGTATTTCCCCAATGTAGCAAAGAGTTATAGTTAACGTGACTTTCGTTTTTATTGAAATTTTGCTGAAATGACTCAATACGAATTCAGTTGGGTGATTTATATAAGCATATTTAAAAATAATCTTTCAAGTGATGATGGCTTATTTAATTTCTAAAGAGGGAGAGGTATTTTGATACATACAAATCAGAGATTCTCAACCAGGGCGATTTGACAAAGTCTGGAGCCCATTTTGGTTGGCACAGGTTGGGGGGTTGCTACTGGCATCTAGTGGGTAGAGAGGCCAGGGATGCTGCTAAAGGCACAGAACAGCTCCTGGAACAAAGAATTACCTGGCTCGAAATGTCAATAGATTGAGCACTAAAACCTCTGATATAAATATGCTTCTCCCCACCCCACCATAGTCCGCTGAGAGGTGAGAGTCCAGGATGGAAGGACCTGATATGTAGATCTGAGCCTGTTTTGAATAAAGGACTATTCAACGAGTTAGCTTTGCTTGGTAGGATACTCAGAAAACCCTGATGTAAATGAAAACTGTGAATGCCCCTCCCTGGTACCTTACCAGGCTGACTGTTTACAGTACCTTTATTTTAAGAACAAAGGTAACGTGTTATAGTCCGAAAATTATAAACTTCTAAAAATCACCTGTTCTCATTAAATGTGCTTCCCTTAGCTTAACGTGGCAAACATATAATTTCATCTCATCCCCATAGGACCATGGGTCTGTCCCATTTTAGCAGCTCTTTCACTTGACAGGGCATTTTCTTCTCTAATCATCACTTTCAACATCCCAGGGAAGGAACGTGTCAGGCACTTGCATTATTCTTCTTCAGCTTTCCTTCGGGAGGCAAGATGTTAGAATTGAGATGGGAATGCATGGCTATTGGAAATATAGGACAGGTCCAGTTGGCAGTTGTCTGTATAACTTGTTTCATGGTTAACAGAAGGGAATTCTATGTTGGCTTGGGTCTGACACACTGAAAACTATCTGCAAGAGAGGAATTTGCTTTTAGCCCTCGGGTGACCTGAGCTCAGTCTCAGAGGTCGAGACGGCCATGCTTCCATTCATTTCTGTGAGGGATGCTGTTCAGTGGGAGTTGATGTGTCAGAGATACTGCTCTGGGTGCCTGCTGGCTGCCAGGTGGGGGTGTAAGTGCTTGGTGTCCTGCCTGCCACACAGCTAGCTAGCACTTGCTGAGAGTTCACTGTTACTTTCACTATCCTTCCCATAATTTTTTTTTTTTTTTCCGTACGTGGGCCTCTCACTGTTGTGGCCTCTCCCGTTGCGGAGCACAGGCTCCAGACACACAGGCTCAGCGGCCATGGCTCATGGGCTTAGCCACTCCGCGGCATGTGGGATCTTCCCGGACCGGGGCATGAACCCATGTCCCCTGCATCGGCAGGCAGACTCTCAACCACTGCGCCACCAGGGAAGCCCCTTCCCATAATTTTTTATCATCACCATTTTGTTTTGATGTGGGGCAGTGATACTCTACCTGCAGCCCTTTCCCGAGTGTACTGTTGAGGGTGCTCCAAATCTCCTTGCTCTGAACAGATCAAAATTACATCTAAAACAACTCTAACAGGACTTCCCTGGTGGCTTAGTGGTTAAGAATCCTCCTGCCAGTGCAGGGGACACAAGTTCGAGCCCTGGTCCGGGAAGATCCCACATGCTGCAGAGCAACTGAGCCCGTGCGCCACAATAGCCCTTGTGCCTAGAGCCCATGCATGCTCCACAGCAAGAGAAGCCACCACAATGAGATGCCCATGCACCGCAATGAGATGCCCATGCACCGCAATGAGATGCCCGTGCACCACAACGAAGAATAGACCCTGCTCGCCACAGCTAGAGAAAGCCCACGCGCAGCAATGAAGACTCAACGCAGCCAAAAAATAAAAATAAAAAAATAAAATAAAACGCCTCTAATGGGTGTTACTCTTTTTAAACTTAATTTCTTATTTTATATTGGAATATAGTTGATTTACAATGTTGTGTTAGTCTCAGGTGTACAGCAAAGTCATTCAGTTCTACATGTACATCTAGCCATTCTTTTTCAGATGCTTTTCCCATATAGGTTATTACAGAATATTGAGTAGAGTTCCCTGTGCTATACAGTAGATCCTTGTTGATTATCTATTTTATATATAGTAGTGTCTATGTGTTCATCCCAAACTCCTATTAAGATATGTCATTTGGTAAAATGTCATGTCATAAGTCTCAGGTCAGAGGGAGAAGAAAGATGGGCTGCTTCATGTATTTGCCTCCAGACTGGAGTTCAAGAGCAGTCTCCAGTTTTGCAGACTGTGACCCCTTTTCCAAGAGTGAAATGAATCATACTTTCAATTTTAAAACCCAGGAAAAAATAGCACGTGTGCCTCCATTGCCCATTACAATGTACTGGCCTGGTCAGGGATTATGGACCCATTGGACAGATGTATCCTTGGCTCCCAGTTTTTCTCTCCTTTCCTTCCCCCATGTTCATGCTCAGACTCTCTCCCTCCTCTGGAAACCATACTCTTGCCTCATCATGATTTGCAGCCCCTTCACTTTTTTCTCTGCCTAATTTGAACATTTCCATCCATGGGAGGATTGAGTCAATGGGGTGCAAAATATGGAGACTGTGAAATTCGATGTACCCTCCACTTCGTGTTTTCTCTATGTTGACGTATCACCACGTACTCGTGTGCACACCCCTTGTTAAAGAAGAGGCCCCTCTCCTCCCTTTCATAACCACCCTCTCTACTGGAACCTTAATAGTTTGCCACCCCTGTTTTTCTGGATCTTATACCACCTCTCCCTCTTAAATCTGCAGTCTCTTCTCCACTCACCACTCCTCAGAAAAGAAGCCACATTTAATGATCTGTGTTCTGTACCCTAAAATTTTCTGAACTTTGGTCCTTCCGTGCTTACCTGATTTCATTGAATTTTCTGGGGTTACCTAGCATTCAAGTTACCACAGATATTCTGTCACACTTTTGCTTCATCTGTTCCCTTCTTGGTTTCTCATGTCATGGACTCTGTCTCCTGTTTTTCTGAAACTGACCCCAGAGTTGACCATTGACTGTCCTTTTTTTTTTTTTTAACATCTTTATTGGAGTATAATTGCTTTACAATGTGTGTTAGTTTCTGCTTTATAACAAAGTGAATCAGTTTTACATATACATATGTTCCCATATGTCTTCCCTCTTGCGTCTCCCTCTCTCCCACCCCTCTAGGTGTTCTCAAAGCACCGAGCTGATCTCCCTGTGCTACGTGGCTGCTTCCCACTAGCTACCTATTTTACGTTTGGTAGTGTATATATGTCCTTTGACTAAAGCCCGTAGTCTTCACTCTACCTCATCAGGGTACAGTGGACGAGGCCTCTTTTTATTTTTTATTAAACATTTTTTAACATCTTTATTGGAATATAATTGCTTTACAATGTTGTATTAGTTTCTGCTGTATAACAGAGTGAATCAGCTATACGTATACATATATCCCCATATCCCGTCCCTCTTGCGTCTCCCTCCCACCCTCTCTATCCCACCCCTCTAAGTGCTTTGGTACCAAGTTCATCTCACTGTGCGATGCAGCTGCTTTCCACTAGCTATCTATTTTACATTTGAGACCTCTTTTTAAAATGTGTTATTTCTATCTTGGCTCCCATGGTGCTGTGTTCACTTGATGCGCTATATCTGTTCTCGTGTCTCATCTTCGTGTGGTTACTTTTCTTGAACAAATTCTAAATAAACACTTCTCTTTAGCCCTTTTTTTCTCTCATGCTTTCCCTTGGTGCGTCTCAACCACACCCATGCTTTTAAACATTGCAAAGATTATATGCTGTCTCTGAATTCTTTTCTTTCCTGAGCATCCAACCTGGATTTTCCACAGTCAGCTGCATTTCCTTAAATATTCTCTTGGCATCTTAAACCCAACATGCACAAAACCAAATGATCATATCCTCCTCTAAAACTTCTTCTGTTGATTATCATATTTTAAAAAATGGCATGACTGTCCTCAAAGTGACTCACATTCTTTATCTTCTGTCCATCTGTGCCTCTTTGCTTTCTGTTCCTCCCAGTTTAACAGATTAGAACAACAACCATTTATTATATTTCACACTTTGGGGGTTAGGAAATTGGACAGCGCTCAACTAGTTGATTTCTTTGCTCTTGTGATACTAAAGTCACTCAGTGGGTTTCAGCTTTACTCATATATCAGGTGCCTTGGTGGGGCTGCCTGGGAAGCTGGGCTTAGTGGGAAACATCACCAGGAGGACGTATATGTGGTCTCCCTGGCATGACAGTTTCAGGGACATTGGGCTTCTGACCCAGTGTCTCAGTGCCCCAGAGGAGACAGGAAGTAGAAACTGCTAGCCTCTTAGGGTATGGGCTTGGAAACTAGGGTACCATCACTTCTGACCCAGTGTCTCAGTGCCCCAGAGGAGACAGGAAGTAGAAACTGCTAGCCTCTTAGGGTATGGGCTTGGAAACTAGGGTACCATCACTTCTGACCCAGTGTCTCAGTGCCCCAGAGGAGACAGGAAGTAGAAACTGCTAGCCTCTTAGGGTATGGGCTTGGAAACTAGGGTACCATCACTTCTGACCCAGTGTCTCAGTGCTGCAGAGGAGACAGGAAGTAGAAACTGCTAGCCTCTTAGGGTATGGGCTTAGAAACTAGTGTACCATCACTTCTGTTGTATCTGACTGAGCAAAGCAGTCAGAGAGCCAACCCAGATTCAAGAGAGGGGGTGAAGATCCAGCCTTCAGTGGGAGGAAGGTCAAAGAAGCTGCGGACATCTTTAATTTTCTGTACTTTGCCTGACCCATCACACTGAGTGTTAGCTGGGTTTACCTTAATTTCTGTTCACATTGACCCCACCTGAAGTCACAGCTTCCTTTCTTTCTCTTCTGAACAATTGCTGTATCTTCAATTTAACTTCTCGGCCTTTCTGCTCTCCTTTAGCCGATTTCCTGTGTATGCTATGGTGAGAATGATTACTATTTCTTCTAATGTTAATATACTGTGGTAGCTTATTGCCTAAAAATAGAGACCTCAGACCTTAGTATCATTCATTCACCTTCCATATCTTAACCCCACATTCTCTCTAAGCTGCTTTCCATCTCTCCCCGTTCTATCCCCTGGGGTCAAGTACAGTAAACTGTTCCCAACACATGTTGCCTACTCATTCCTCTTGGCCCTCCAGTGCATCACTTCATCCTCTTCTGGATTACTTCCAGAAGTCTCCATCTGTTGAAATCCTCTTTATCCTCCACGATTAAACTCAAATATGAAGTCTTCCTTTGACCCACCTTGACCTCTCTAAGTAGCAGTCGTACTCTCTCTCCTAACCCCCATAGCGCTCCTGCTTCTTTTTATGATTTTCTAACAGCTTGTATTATGGTTATTTTTATAAGCCTGTCTTATTTTAAAGCTTATTAATCTTTTAAATTATTCGTAATCTTTAAAGTTTCCCAGCTCCCAGCACGGCAATTTCATTTCACCCAGTAGGTGCTCCGTATAGGTTTTATTTGATGCACACTTGATCTCTAGCCAGAAACTTTGCAGGAAGGTCATCTGTAAATTTCAAAGGAGAAAGGCACCCACTGTGGATGATTTTTAAGAGTTGGGTAGATAGTATTAATCAGGTTATTAGTCAAGGACAATGGTCATGGCCTTATTTAATAGGGGCTTTTGTATTTTGAAAAGGGAAGGGGAGGGATTCTTAGGGCATCCACATGTAGATCTGCATTTGCATGACCCGGCGAGAATGATGTTCCAAGGGAAAACCAATCGATGGTCACAACTCTGAAACTGAATTCTTCATGGGGGTGGGGACGATGACGACTTGATAGAGCTTAAACTTGAACATTCTTCTTTTATAATCAATGGGTTATCTCATAAAATTATTGGGAGGAAAAGAGGTCTAGATTGAGACATACATTATTACTCACACATTTCTGAAATATCTCCTAGAAAAAGGTGTGTTTGTCCAAGCACTGCAAGGCTCTTTTTTTTTTTAAAGGGCGTGATGGGGCTTTACTAAAAGACCAGCCACCAGAAAACGTGAACCCATGTTAATGCACTTGTTCTCTTTTGCATGTTTTAGGCACTTTCCCCACATGACGGGACGACGAGCTTCTGGTTAAAGACAAGTGTCCAGAGCCTAAGGTCTCCTGCCCACCATGAAGGGACCCTGCATCATTGCGTGGCTCTTCTCAAGCCTGGGATGGTGGAGACTCGCCCAGCCGGAGACAGATGCATCTCAGTGCCAGAGAGCAGAGCACCCGGTCATTTCCTATAAAGGTGAGGGTCGAGCACTCTCTGATTGCAAAGGCACCATTTAAATGCTCGTTGCATACTCAGAATAGCAGTGGTTATCACTCTATCATTCTGTGAGTCTTGTTTTAGACATTGTTTAAAATCAGAGCAAAACTACAAAATCCCCCATCACAAGAGTTTCATATTCTGAAACTGATCACTATCTTAAGAAGAATCCTCAGCCATAAAAAGAAATGAAACTGAGCTATTTGTAATGAGGTGTATAGACCTAGAGTCTGTCATACAGAGTGAAGCAAGTCAGAAAGAGAAAGGCAAATACCGTATGCTAACACATATATATGGAATTTAAGAAAAAAGAATGTCATGAAGAACCTAGGGGTAAGACAGGAATAAAGACACAGACCTACAAGAGAACGGACTTGAGGATATGGGGAGGGGGAAGGGTGAGCTGTGACAAAGCGAGAGAGAGGCATGGACATATATACACCAACAAACATAAGGTAGATAGCTAGTGGGAAGCAGCCGCATAGCACAGGGAGATCAGCTCGGTGCTTTGTGACCACCTAGAGGGGTGGGATAGGGAGGGTGGGAGGGAGACACAAGAGGGAAGAGATATGGGAACATATGTATATGTATAACTGATCCACTTTGTTATAAAGCAGAAACTAACACACCATTGTAAAGCAATTATACTCCAATAAAGATGTAAAAAAAAAGAAGAATCCAAGCTCAGAATTATCATAGGCAGAACGTCCCATTGTTGAGGCCACTTTTACTTAACAGTTGCTGTCAGCCTCCTAGGCATTTGAACCGGGGGAGAAAAATGTGACCCACAGAAATAACAACAAAACCAAGCAAAACAAAAAAATTCTTCATTTCAGCATTTCCCAACAAAGCCTTAGTCCCACCACACAATGTACGCCTTTATCTCTATCTGGCATTGCGTGGCAGACAGAATTGGTTTACTGTCTCAAATATGCCTACATATCTGTAGGATCAATTGATTAGTGTGTATACACATTCTTTTCTTCTTTAATTCATCAAAATTTATTTAGGGTTCTTTACACCCTGGACATTTCTAAGCATTTAAGGTGATAAGTAAACTAGTCTTTGTCTCTGTCCTCAAGGAACTTGCTCTTATATCATGAAACTGAGTATAATTAATCAGACATTGTATTTTAATAATTCATCCAATGAATCGTTTTGTGGTCTGTTATTTTGTAACTTTTGTATCACAAAAGGATTTGAAATATATACAAAAATAGAAGAGTCTAAGAACACCCAGCCCCTGTATTTATTAATCCCTGGCCCACCTTTTTTCTTGCATATCCCCACCCGTGCTCTACCCACATTCACCAAATTATTTTGAAGCAAATTCAAGAAATGATATAATAGTGCCATAATATTTCACTTCTTGGCTATCAAAGATAAGGAATTCATAATGCCATAATCACACCAAAACATCAGAAACCCAGACAAAAACCAATGCCATAAAATTAGCAAACATCCAGTGAGTACTGTGAGAGCCCTGATGGTCACAGGAATGCTTGTGCCTTGTTCTGGTAACAGTTGAACTGAGTCAGGAATGGAAGGACCTTCATCTATTGCAGTTGGCTGGTGTCGTCTATTGCAGTTGGCTGGTGTATGTCTTGAGTCTCTTCATCCTTCACTGTGTTTTGTTGTTGTTGCTCTCCCCTTGCAAATTAATTTTTAAAGAAACTTGAGTCCATCATCCTGCAGAGTTTCCACAGTCCAGGGTTTGCCCAGTTTCCCATTGCTGTCATTCGGACGCTCTTCTGTCCTGAATGTGTCTGTAAATTAGTAGTGATATCCGGGGGCTGCCCAGATTCAGGTGTGCATCTTTGTGTCTCTGCTGTGTCATGGGTGGTGCTGTGTCCTTCAACGGGATGTGAAATGATCAGTCATCGAGGATCACGGCCTAAATCTCCGGATTCATTCATGGGTGAAAAACTGGGAGTTTTTAATTTTACTATTCTTTTTTCATTTAATGGCTGAAATATTTCTACATAAAGTAACTTTTCCTCCTCAACTATTTGTATATCCTGAGGGTGCAGCTGACATAGGAAAGGCAGAGTGAATGCTTACTTTTCTTCCCTTTACCGTTTTTGTAAAGAGCCTACTTAGTTGGCTCTCCAGCATCATCCAGAGGGGACAAATAAAATGTTATGTTTGCTTTTTTTTAAAAAAAAAAGTGGTTATTAGAATTATTTTTAATACATGGATTTCAATATTTGGTATATTTCCATCACTTGCAGCTTATGTTCTTACAGATGGTGAAATTGTCACATTTCAGGCCTAGGGGAGCCTCTTGAGGTTGGCCCCTGAGTTCTTTGGCAACAACCCAAGTGGCCTTGGATGGCTTGGTTATTCTCTAGGATAATAAGACTCCTCTTATCCATTTCCTTCCATTGACCTGAGAATCAGCCATTTTTATCTGATTCAAGCATAGCGGTGATCAAAGTCAGGTGTTTTCAGTGTATAGAGCTAAGGAAAACGTTCTTTAAAACACACCAGAAGTTGCTCTGGATACTTCCAGTTCATCTCCAGGACTCTAGGGACTTTCTGATCCTCGTCTATTTTATGTCTCTATCTTTCTCTCCTGTGCACAGAATCCTGTCTCTGCAGGTCAGCATAATTATTCCTTTGCCTTTTCCTGTAATTCATACTTAGTCATTTCAGAATAAAAGTTCTGTGCAACTTTAGTCCTTATTGAATACAGAAAACCCTTTCGGATGATTTTTCTTCTTTTCTTTTAGTCCTCAGGGTATAAATCTCACTGGAAAATGGAAGCAAAATTAGCACCTTGAAATCGAAACAATTTCCCTTTGTATGGTAGTGCCACCAACTCAAAATCCAGTTAATTTCATTTGTTTAATTTCACTTTTGATTTTTCGAGATTTTCAAAATTTACATTACATTATTCTGTAGTGTTTTAAAGTCAAATTAATAAAACAAGCGGTGTTTAGAGGAACTGTTTTCCTTACCTTGTTCACTCTCTCTGCCTTTAGCTCACCTTTTACTTATAGTTTATGCTTCTTTTTAAATATAAACCAAACTCCACACACACATACACATGCACATATATATTCATACCCTCTTTTCTTAAAAAGTAGCATGTATACAGAGTTTTCTCTATCTAGCATTTTTTGACATCATGATATGCCCTGGAGTCCACGTCCCAGTAGTATGGGTTTATGTCGCTTCTTCTCATGGTCACATAACTCTCCTCTATGTAATGAACTCTAGTCTACTCAGCAACTCCCTGCTGGGAGAAGTGATCAGGTATAGTGTTACAATGTGTAATGACTCCTGCACACACATCTTTTGATATTTTTGCAAGTGTAACATTGACAGAGATTCCTGGAATTGGAATTGCTGGGTCAAGGGGTGAATGCAGTTGTAGTTTTACTAGATACTCCCTGATTTTCTTTCATGAAGGTTGCACCATTTTGCATTCTCATTGCCCTGGATAGGAGTATCTGTTTCGCACTAGACTTTCCAACCGAGTGCACTGTTAAGCTTTGGGATTTGGGAAAACCCCATAGCTCATAAATGGCATCTCAACATACTTTTAATTTTCATTTTTAAAATTTGGAGTGAACGTTCAACAGGCATTTAATAACTGCCTATATATGTACCGGGGGTCTGTGCTAAATATGGAGGAGATAGAGGTAAAAAACCTAGTTCCTGTTAAGGGTCTAGAATATCTTGAGGAATCTAAACCAGAAGGACCGTTGCATTACATTGTATTAAGGGTCCTCTCGGGTGTCTTTGCCGGGTGCTGTGTGAGCCCAGGGAAGGGGTGTCGGAACCAGACAGCCTGGGCTGTAGAGGAATGGTTAAGGAGGGTTTCTAGGATGCAGCAGTGCCAGAGCTGAGTCCCAGATGATTGTTAGAAGGTGTTTATGAATCTCATGAGGGGCGCACGGCAGGTTTTGGCAAGTGTCGAGTACAGTAAGCCATGAAATGTCAGTTCAGATTACAGAGAGGAAGTAGAGGGAGATGAAACTTACAGTGAGGAATCAATAATGCACGGCATCCAAAGGCATCTCAAGAAGTCCCCCTCTTGTCTGCACAGGCTCACCTTGGAGGATGGAGAAATGCTGGCAGGAAGAGCAAATTCTGGGGCCGCTGCCGTGACCAAAGGGGGCAGCGGTGAGGGCCTGAGCTACGGGAGTGGTAGCAGAAATGTAAAGAACTGGGTGGATTCTGGAGATCTGAAGAGGGAGTTGTTGATGTTTTAAAGGATATAAGACAGGAGGAAGCAGGAGGCACTGAGAGTGAGCCCTGAGTTCTTGGCTGTTGGTTCCAGACGGGATAAAGAAGGGGAATCGGAAATGATGTTAGATCGAGAAAGCTGAGTTCCTAGCTGCCATCGGATGGAGTTAACTAATTGAGAGCAGGTATCATGGGAACCAAGAAAGGAGAGCTTTTTCAAGAGGGAGGTGGCCGTCAGAGTGTCTGATGATGCAGCCAGTTCAAGGCACCTGTGGGCCAGAAGGTAGAGTGACAAACTCATCCTGATTTGCCCGAGACTTTTTTGGGATATAGCACTGAAAGCCCTACTGTCTTCTGGGAAAACTGGGACAGGTGGTTACCTTCCCAGAAACTCTGTCAGCAATGGTGTATTAGTTTCCCAGTATTCCTGTAACCACATACTACAAACTGGGTGGTTTAAAACAATCACAGTATCTTCTCTCACAGTTCTGAAGGCTAGAAGTCCAAAAGCAAGATGTCACCAGGGCCACGCTCTGAAAGCTCTAGGGAAGAATCTTTGCCACTTCTTAGCTTCAGGTGGCTGTCAGCAGTCCTTGGCGTTCTTTGGCTTGTGGACCCATCACTCCAGTTCTCTGAGTCTGTAGTCGCATGGCATTCTCTCTGTGCGTCTGTGTCTGTTTTCTCTTCTTTTTATTTATTTATTTTTATTTTTTATTATTATTATTATTTTTGGCAGTACACGGGCCTCTCACTGTTGTGGTCTCTCCCGTCGCGGAGCACAGGCTCCGGATGCGCAGGCTCAGTGGCCATGGCTCACGGGCCCAGCCGCTCCGCAGCATGTGGGATCTTCCCGGACCAGGGCACGAACCCATGTCCCCTGCATCGGCAGGCGGACTCTCAACCACTGCACCACGAGGGAAGCCCCCTCTCTTTTTTTTATAAGGACACAAGTCATATTAGGTTTAGGGCCCACCGTCACCCAGCATTACTTCATCTTAATTAATTACATCAAGGCCCTATTTTCAAATAAGTTCACAATCATCACAGGTACATGAGGTTAGGACTTCAACATATCTCTGGGTGGGCGTGGGGTGGACACATCAACCCGTAGCAAATGGCATTTATCAGAGCAGTTTCGCAGCAGTGCTGGGAATAAAACTAGATGCTCATGAGTGAAGGGACAAAGGTAAGGTGAAGAAATAGACATCAAAATTACTCTCTCAGTTGGCAGGGACATGAGGACAGGGAAAGGCTTTTAAGAGAGCATTACTTAATCATCCTTAAATGGTACTGGTGAAGAGAGAAAAGACAGGGGGATATAATTGACTAGGCAAAGTCCCCGGGGCTATAGGAGGGGATAGGATACTGGGCACAGGCGAGGGATTAGCTCACAGGAAGGAGACCCCACCTCCAGCCAGCCCAGAGGGAGGGAGGCCAGGGCACCCAGGATGCAGGGCAGTTAGAGGAAGGGAGTACCTGGGGACCTCCATCTTGGCTGAGAAAGGAGTATGCAGGCCATGGGCCAAGAGTATGGGTACTTTAGGAAGGAAGTGCTTCTCTTAAGAAAGGATAAGACTGTTGATCAAAAACAGACATAAAAGATTCCCTGCGGTTGTTTGGAGCCCAGTCAGTCCTTGAAATGGCTCCTGTTGTAGCTGAGCAGGTGGCCGTGGCTATGCCCCATAAACATTCTTCTGTGCTCAATACAAGAAAGTTTGAGAAGGTATGATGAAACACTGATAAGAGAGAAATAAAGGAAGGGCTGGATCATCTTGATGTTTACCATCTTGGTTTCTGGGTACATTTAAAATTTCATGATTTAGCATTATACGTTGGAGGCACTCTGCACAGGAGCCTGCTCAGGAAGAGTCTGCAGGAACATCTCAGTACAAGTAAGCACCTTTCATTGAAGTCTTGATTTGATTTACTTGGCTGGGCAGAAGGTGCTGGCAGGATCTTTTTTCCCAGCCTTGGGAAAGTATATACCACTTCGGGCTCCACTTGTCTTGTGGAGTTCATTGCTCAACAAGCCCTAACAGCTTGCTGTGTTTGCAAGGGTACTCCCTTGACTGCATGTTCTGGAATATTTATCCCTGCTCGTGCAGTGGCTGCTAAAACACCCTGACCCATGACAGACGCACCCTTCACACTTAGGTCTGTGTCGTTTGCTTAAACGTCTGTTCCAATAAAGGGGGGGGGGAAATAGTGACCCTTCAAAACAGCGTGTTTCTCAGCACACTTACTGAATCTCATAACTGTATCCAAAATGAGTTTTAAATGTTTAATATCCACTTAAGGCGATAGTGCCATATTCTGCTTTTGTTCGTTTAATGATTAAAGTTTACCCAGCACGCTCGCAATTTAGAGAGTGTGCTCCAGTTATAGGAATCAGGCAATTTCACATAACACAGAGAGAAAGACCACTGCTGGGGTGAGTCATGCTGTACTCAGGCTTACTTTGTCTTGCAGTTTTAATATCATGACTAATTTGGAGGCCTTTTTTCAGTATCTTAGCTGACAGCACTTAGTATTTTTTTTAATTTATTTCATTTGAAATATAGTTGATTTACAATGTTGTGTTAACGTCTGCTGTGCAGCAAAGTGATTCAGTTACACATATATATATATAAATATACATATACATCTATATATGTGCACATTCTTTTTCATATTCTTTTCCGTTATGGTTTATCACAGGATATTGAATATATTTCCCTGTGCTCTACAGTAGGACCTTGTTGTTTATCCATTCTATATATAATAGTTTGTATCTGCTAATCCCAAACTCCCAATCCATCCAGTCACCCACGTCCCCTCCCCCTTGGCAACCACAAGTCTGTTCTCTATGTCTGTGAGTCTGTTTCTGTTTCGTAGATAGGTTCATTTGTGTCGTATTTTAGATTCCATATATAAGTGATATCATCTGGTATTTGTCTTTCTCTTTCTGACTTACTTCGCTTAGTATGATAATCTCTAGTTGCATCCATGTTGCTGTAAATGGCATTATTTCACTTTTTTTTTATGGCTGAATAGTACTGCATTGTATATATGTACCACATCTTCTTTATCCATTCATCTGTCAATGGACATTTATGTTGTTTCCATGTCTTGGCTATTGTGAATAGTTCTGCTATGAACATAGGGATGCCTGTATCTTTTTGAATTATAGTTTTGTCCACATATTTGCCCAGGACTGAGATTGACAGCACTTAATATTAATGCCCAAGATGACTTCTGCCTGCAGAATCAGGCCAGGTGCTGTTAATTCTCCTCTCAGCTCCCTGGGATCTCTATCTGTAACTCCTGGATGTTCCTGCTGAGTGTCTTCCTACTTCTGGATTTGTTGTTTGGCCTGAGAATTGTTTTGGAACTTATGGAAGAACTGTATGGATGATTGACACTAGATTAGCAACATTTGGCCCCAGGTCGGAGGGACTTGAAATGGATATTCCAGCTTGCGCCATCACTGGGACCGGACTGGGATGTGGCATGTGGCCCTCGAGTTTAAACAACTGCCTTATCCCCACATGTAGCCTTGGGTGATTCAAAAAACCATGACCAAAAGGGGCCAACCCAGGATTTTATACTCGGGTTCTGTTCCCATACTACAGGATGAATGATAATTTTTCACGGATCCTGTGTTTTTCTTTCAAATGGTATTACTATATTCCATTGCCTTCCTGTTAAAGGCATTGATGTGTTCGGTGTTGACAATAAAAATGTGTGGCAAGTTTTGTAACTTTCTGTTGGCTCTTCTTTATGTTAACTTACTGGGAGCCCCAGCTCTTCCCTACCTCCGAGAGGCTGTCTTTCTCCCAGTCTGGAGGGTGTCATGTACACATTTCCTCTTTCCCTGTTAACTGCCAACCCTGCCCATGGACCTGCCTCTTACCACTCTTCCCTTGACTGGCTCACAGACCTCGGGACCACTGGCATTGCTTGGCTCACCACCTGCTCCCCTTGGGGCTCCATACCTGTTCTGGTGCTCCTTACATGTGTCCCAGGATCCCACGCTTGTCCCGTGGCCTCATGCATCTCCCATGGCTCTATAGCTGTTGTGTGGCTCTTCATGTGGCCTCACAGCCCCATGCACATATCAAGGCTCCATGCCTGTCTTGGGGCTCCATACCTATCGCATGGCCTCATGAACATCCCAGGGCTCTATACAGGTCCCACGCTGCTCCATTTTCTCTCTGGGTTTTTGCTGTGCGGTGTCTCATGCCCCAGACAGGCATGTGGCTTCATGATCCTGGCTGGATTTTATCTCTTCTCCTAGGATCTAGGATGCTCATCACCACAGGAGGGGCTGTCGTAGATAATTTCTAGAGTCCCTGTCAGGTTTCAGAGATTTCAGAGTCTTTGAGCATGGAAAGACCTTGATTAAAATTGCTTACAGTATTTCTCCCTGTTCTTCTAGTCTCAGATCTGCCATTTGACCTTTATAAATCATAAGTGTGTATGACTGCATGACAATGGCCCACTTTCTCCAAGGAAGAATTAGGAACATTTATTTTAATTAAAAATAGATTGCATAAAATTCATTTTAATATTTTCATGTGAATCTGATTAAATAATAGCAAGATACTGATTACTGTTGAAAAGTATCTTGAACTCAATGCTTTTCTTTGTAAAAACTAAAATTTACATAAATCAAGTGTGATTCTCTTTGGTTTCATAACGGATTATGAGTTATCCTCCTTTGCATTTATTTGGGAAAGAAAAGTGTTGTTATGGATCCTATAAAAAGTCATTTGACCCATCAATAATTTAACTTCTGTTATCATGCAAATGGATGAATGTTTCATGTAATGTAATCTCAAAGTTATGTGGGCAAAATATTTGAACCTATATGCAAATGAAACAACTAAGGTATAAGTACACTGCCTATTCTATAAGTTAAAAGCTACACTTGGTAATACATTTTTTATTTTAAAGTCTGTTGCTAGTTTGCTATCTGAAAAAATGGAATATTAAAAAACACACCACTTTTCAACTCTACAATGTAGGAATGTAATGATCATTCATGAGTGCATAGAGGTGTTAGAAGAAAATGCACTCATGGTAAAACCACTATGCATTATTCATTGAGTGACGTGGTTGCAATACCTGTGTTGTACTTTTATGTTGTTATTGATCTTCGATTGATGAAAGTTGAGGGTCCCTGTTGTATGATTTTTATAAACAATGATTAAGTTCTGATGAAAATAATTTATTGAGTTTTGAGAATGATCAATAACTTTTGGATTACTTTTGTGTTCTAGCGCCACTAATGAAATAATTTGTAAGATTCCACATCTATATTTTATCTTGAGATAATCAATTTTTGATTGATTTGTCTGGGTGGGGAAATAGTTTCTATTATTCTGAGACTGCAAATGGAATACTTTATAAGTTAAGTAGTTCAAAGGGATTGCATTAAAACTGGGGATAAGAGTTTGTGAAGTTATTGTCAGGACTCTGATTTAAAACAATCATTTCATTGGGCCTCAAATGGTATGTTATTGTATTTTATTTATGTTTAAGCATATTATAGTCTTTTTAAGCATTAAATGGGCAATTCGTCCATTTCTCACAATGATGGTAGATAAAAATCTAATCTTTTTTTATTTATGAGTAAGAGTTGGAGATTAAATGTAGGGTGAATAAACTTTTAATTAAGCAATATTTTTTCTTGGATTTATGACTTCTTGTCTTCTTCTAATATCAAGGCAAGGTAATCTGCCATGGTCACATTTGAGGAGACAAAACATTACACTCACTTCAGCAGACAGCAGTGTTGAAATTTTTCTGTTATCAATATAACAAAGAAAAGACTACACTGAGGTTTCTAAAACTTATTTAGTTTGTGTACTAATTTAGTCAGCACCATAACGTTTTATTTTCCTGAAGCTTTTTAAAGAAAAGAAGTTATTTTTTTTTAAATTTCTCTTTTGCTTTCCCATTTCCCTCATGTAAGTCAGGGATAGACTTCAGAAAGCCTCATCACATGTGTCACGTGAGGCAGGAAGCATTCTCATTCATAATCAAGAATGCGGTGATAATGCATGCTAACACACCAAATGAATAGATTCTTCCAATCTGCAAGATGACAAACTTGTCGTAATGCTATTTGACCATTGCCACCTTGAAAGCACCTCTGGACTGCGTGTTAGATACACTACAAACCCTATTAAATAAAATCAATGAAATGAGACCCTGGTGCCAGGAACAGCTGGACTGGTGGAGCGCTCCTGGTGGCTCTCAGAGGGTGATTAATGATTGTTATTCTTATTCATATTTTTGATTTTTGTGCCACTGGAGTCCCTCACCTCATCACACAGAGTCTTTAGCTTCTGCTTGTTTGAAGATAAAACCAAAGCTCCAGTTCATTAATAATTCAATCAATCTTTAATTGAGTGCATATGATGTGCCAGAAATGGTTTCAGTCACGGGGTTACCCCAATAAGCGAAACAGTAGAAATCTCGGCCCGTGCTGAGTTTACGTTCTATTAGGGGAGACAGACAATAATAAGATGATATAATATAGACCGGGTTATATGGTGCTAAGGGCTGAGGAAAAACGTAAAGCAGGGAATGCGTTAAGGAAGGGAGGGGTCTTGCAGTTTTCATCAGGGTAACCAGGTGGGCCTGGCATTTACCTGTTGCCTCTGTCCCCACAGCTGTCCCTTTTATATTTCACGTTGTACAACTGGTCAGAGAGTCAGTGAAATTTCTGAGGCTTCTGACCCAGCTGGGTTCCTGTTAGGATGTGTGAATGGGAGGAACCAGTAGTTGCTGAGGAGGCTGGAGGAATAGTGAGGATAAACATAAACATAATAACATAAATAAACATAATAAACATAAACATGTTTATGCCTGCATAGCGTGGCTGAGGACTGAGGCGATCCTAAGTCCCCAGTTGGGGAGTAGGCAGTCACAGCTTGAGTCACAGCTGCTTGAGAAGAGCACAGCAGCAGGAACAGGCTTATGAGGTCCAGCCCAGCTTGTTAGCAGCTGCTCATCTCTGTGTGGCATGCATTCTTCCTTTGTTCTTGTACTTTATCTTCCAATACCTTTACAACCAATTCCCTATATTAAATGTTCTCTGTTTGAGGTACCTAGGGTGGTTTCTCTTCTCCTGACTAAATTGTGCAGCATACAGAATGACCCACTGAGTCAAGGCTTAAGGAGGTGAGGGGGCAAGCCATGGGGATAACTGAGGAAAAAGCGTTCCAGGCAGAGGGAAGAGCAAGTGCCTGGACCCTGAGGTGGGAGGGTACTTGGCAGGTCTGAGTAAGAGCAGGGAGGCCAGTGTGGCCTGAATGGAGGGAGTAATGGAGGTGAGATTGGAAGGATAATAAGGGCCAGGTTCTGTAGGGCCTTTATGAATTTTACCTTTATTTTGGGGGGTGGGCACTGGAAGATTTTGAGCAGAGGAATGATAGTGTAAGGCACTAACATGACTTAAAGGGTCACTCTGACTGCTGTGCTGAGGACAGCCTGAATTGTGCTTGGGCGTGTGGGATTTAGGGCAGTGAGAGCGTTTTGGGGACGGGTGGGTGATCTAGGCTGGTGATGGTGGTGGCTTAGTTGAGAGTGTTAACAGTGGACACCGGGGAGCAGTGGCCTTATTCTGGATAGAGTGTATTTGGAAGTCAGGTCCAAAGTATTTCCTTTCAGATAGTATATGTACTGTGAGAGGAAGAGAAAAGCAAGAGAGACTCTAAGGCTTTTGGCTTGAGCGATTGATCAGAGTGGAAGTGCTATTTACTGAGATGAGAAAGGTTGTAAGAGAGTCACACTTGGAAGGAGTTTGGGAGGCTCAGTTTTGGACATGTTAAGTGTGAGATGTTTCTTTAGCATCCAAGTGGAAATGTCAAGTAATCAGCTGCGTATACAAGTCTGTATTTCTGGGGAGCGATTTTTTGAAAACTCTATGAGGCACAGCAATTTGGGAACTAGCAGTGATGAAGGGAACAAGAAATCTGAATATTTAGTCTTTATTATTTTTGTCTGATTTTAATGTTAGTTACTGTAAAATGCAAAGGTATGTTGAGAAGTTATAATTTAGTAGTTAAAGAGAAAACTTCAAATCATTGCATGGATGGTTCAAGCCAGACTCAAACATTTTCTGAATTAAAAAAAATAGACTAGAATAATATAAAGCATGACTCATTCAAATTTAGAGCTCATTTGAATGCTTTTATTTCTTAATTCCAAAGGGTCAGCCCTACTTAAAAAAACATATTTACAAAAGTAAAGCTCCAGCATGAAAATAATTTCTCCATTTCATAGTGAGAAAACAAAATCTTATCTGATAAATCCATGGATAAAAGTATAAATCCCTAACACAAAATAATTAGTTTTGGGACTGTAAATGCAAACCAATGCAAAATATATGAATGTGTGAATTCTACTTTCATGATAGAGTTTTTAACCACAACATCTAATACTAATTTTGCAAATTGTATATGAATTGACAGAAATTTTCTGTCATATATGTTTCTTGTTTGACCAAGATTTGGTCAACAGATGATTTTTAATTTGAAAAATGATATAGGGGACTTTTCTATCTGACCATGATGGGAAAAAGGGATTTGATTTACCTCCGTGATTTAAACAAGAAAACCAGACAAAATATTAGCAAGTACAGTTTTCAGACAATGGACAACAGGCAGAGGATGGCACAGGATTGTAATTTCTTAGGGAAAGGAAATAAACAAAATGAGTCCAACGATTGGCTCAGCTCACTGAAAGTAGTTTCCAAGACATAGCACAGTAATGGAGAATACAGACATAGATCAGAATAAATCAAGTCTCAATACATTAAAAAGGATTGAAATCATGCCTGTGTAATCAATGAGCACATCAGAATCAAACTAAAAATCAGTAACAAACTGGTATATAGAAAATTATATTGGAATTTAAGCAGTATAATTCTAACTGGCTCATAGGTCAAATAAGAAATTAAAGGGAAATTCTAAAATATTTTCATCTGAATGACAATAAAAGCACAACTTATCCAAATTTGTGGTATATAGTAAAGCAGAGCTCAGGGTGGGGGGATTTATATCATTATTTACTTATATTAGGGATGGAGAAAGATCTGCTATCAATGGTTTTGGGATCTTTCTTAAGGAAGTCTACCAAAAAAAAGGCAAATTAAACCTACAGGAAACAGAAGGAAGCAGAAAATGAAGATGAGTATAAATCAGTTTAAGTGGAAATAAAGAATAATGAAGATCAATGAAACTAAAACCTAGTTCTTTAACAAGACCAATAATATCAATAAACCTTTAACTAGATTGGTTAGGAACAAGAAAGATATATATTTATCAATATTAGGAATGAATGAGGAGACATCACTACAGAACCTACAGAAGTTAAAAAGGATTAATAGAAAACAATGAACAACTCTATGCCAATAAATTTGACAACTTAGATGAAGTGGACAAATTCTTTGAAGATAAACAATCTCTCCAAGTTCACTTAAGAAAAGTCAGATAAACTAATTCTGTATCCATTAAAGGAATTAAATTTGTACTTAAAACTCTTCCAACAAAGAGAACTTCAAATCCAGATGGCTTCAATAGTGAATTTTGACAAGTACTTAAGGAAAAGAAAAGGACACTGATTCTACTCTTCCAGAGTAGAAGAGGATGGAACACTTCTCAGCTTATTTAAGAAGTCATTATTACTCTTACCAAAACCAGACAAGACATTTTAATATATAAAACTATAGACCAATATCTCCCACAATCATAGGCACAAAAATCCTTAATAACAGTTCAGCAGTCGAATCCAGCCATTTGTAAAAAGGATAATACATCATGTCCCAGTGGGTTTTATTGCATAAATATAAGATTGCATGGGATTTCCAAGGTTTAACACTTGAAAATCAATGTAAATCAGTGCATTAACTGACCAAAAATATTTTTTAAAATTCATCTTAATAGATATAGAAAAATCATTTGATAAAATTCAACACACATTCATGATAAAAACTAGAAGTAAAGGGTGTTGCCACATGTGACAAAAGGCACCTTAAAAAAATCTAAATATAATATAATATTTAACAGTTAGAGGCTGAATGCTTTCCCCACAAGGATGTTTACCATTACTATTTTTAGTGCTTTTAGTTATCATTGTACTAGCCCCTGAGAAAGGTAATATTAGATAAATAAATAATATATTATAATAAAAGTAATTTAATAAACAAATGGCATACAGATTAAAAAGAAAGAATAAGAGTGGTCACCGAAATTTTAAAAAGACCTAGTAAAACTATTAAGTGAATGTCTCATGATTTCCATATACATAATATAAAAAAAAATTCAATTGCATTGTGATATGCTATCACTTAATAATTATAAACTGAAATTAAATTATATCATTTATAGTAGCTCATAAATATGAAATAAGGATATCTTTAACAATATGTTCAGGAGCCAAACATTGAACGCTACCCAACATTACTGAGAAAGTAAAAAGACCAAAACAATTGAAGATAAATATTTATAGATCAGAAATTTAATGTTAAGATATAAATTCAACTGTAACATATGCATTGCAATCTTTAGACTCTTACAAACCCAGTAAAAAGTTCATGTGGTTTTATTGTGTAAATTGAAAACCTGGTTTTAAAATTTACATGGAAATACAAAAGACTTAGAAAAGCTGAAAGAGTTTTTGAAAAGGAGAGTAATTTTGGAAGTCTTACAGTACTTGAATTCAAGACAGTGTGATGTTTGCACAAGGATAAACATAGAAATCAATGTAACAGAAAGCAGAGACCAGAAATAGATCCAGATATATACTGTCAATTAATTTTCAGCAAAGTGACCATGGTAATTTAATGAGGAAATATAGTTCTTCCAAAAAATGGTGCTGGAAAAACTGGACCTCTCAGTGCAAAAATTAACTGAAATGGATCATAGACCTAAAGTTAAGAGGCAAACTTATAAACTATCTAGAAGAAACTTTGAAAAACAACTATCTCAGACCTTAGATTAGGCAAAAATTTGTTAGGGTACAAAACAGCCCATAAAAGCAAATTTGATAAACTGGACCACACAAAAGTTAAAAACATTTGCTCTTCAAAGACACCATTGAGAAAAGGAAAAACAATCCAGATGCTATATGAAAATATTTACAAAACATATATCTCCTAAGGTTCTTGTGTCCAGAATATATAAAGAAACTCTTACAACATTTATAAATGGACTAGAGATTTAGGCAATTTGAAAATACTAATGACAACCATGGTGAGATATCCCTACACATTGAGCAGAGTGACTAAAATTAAGAAGACTGATAATACTAAGCATTGAGGAGGATGTGGTGAAAATGGACCTCTTATGCTTTGCTGCTGATAATGCAACATGGTGCAGCCACTTTGGAAAACATTCAGTGTCTTCAAAAGTTAAATATACACTTTCCTTAAATTCCAGCAAACTCACTCATAGCTCTTTGCCCAAGGATAATTAAAAAGTTGAATAATGTCTACAGGAAGATTTGTACCCAAAGGTTCACAGTAGCTTCATCCCATCTAATCCAAACTGGACACAACTCAAAAGTCCATCAGTGGGGGTGGCTACAAATTAATTATGTAAAATAGAATACTACCAGACAATACAAAGAAATAAACTACTTACACAGACAATGAAATGGATGAAACTTAAAAGTAGTATACTAAGTGAAAGATTCCCGATAGAAAAGACTACATATTCTGTGTTGTCCCATTTTGTGAAATTCTATAGAAGACCAAACTAAAGTAGCAGGATACATATTAATAGTTGCCTGGGTACAGGACAAGGGATGGAATCCACTGCAAAGGTTCCTGAGAAAATGTGTGTGTTGATGCAATCATTTTATGTCACGATTGAGGTGGTGGTGGTGATAGGTTTATACAGTTGGTAAAAGTAATTGAATTTAAGTGGGTAAATGTTATTGTGTTTAAATTATACCTCAGGGAAGTGAATTTTAAAAATTATGTTACTTCTCACAGGGAACTCTGCTCAGTATTCTGTAAAAACCTAAATGGGAAAAGAATTTGAAAAAGAATAGATACACATATATGTAAAAAATAAATAAATAAAATGGAAAAAATAACTAAAAACTATGTTCATTCCAACTCTAATGGAAAAGAATGGACTTGTCAGAATGTAGGATCAAATTGCTTAAGAAATCACCTGAGTTTGTCAAAACACAGTGAGTGCCATGTTTCCTTGGCATTCAGGCCAAGCGTTATGTGAGAACTTTATGATGAGAAAAATTGTTATGTGTAATAATGTTATGCAACATTTAATAAGATGTGTGTGTATTACGTATGCATGTATCAGCAGAGCTACTTAAAATCCAAGATAGGTCTTCAATGAAAAACCACCACATAAGCTGTTTAACCATTAACGTTTTTCCCTCCAGCGCTATTTTAAAAGCCAAAAACCCTGTAGCACAGGTTAACTTGGTATAAGAGAGGTCATTTATATAGAAAGCTGCTTCTTCAAACACGGCCCCCGCCCAAGCATAATCTTTGGAGGAAAATATTTCTGACTCGTGTACTTTGAGAAGATGTCATCACATCTGAGAACTGCTGATTTGTAAGTTACTTTTCAATTTAAGAGGTAATAATACTTCTTGGAGTTAGCAGCTATTAAAAGCATAGTGAGGAAATGAGAGAGGCCTGCATTTAGCTGCAGTAATTTTGGTCATAGTGCACATAATACTTCTTTATTCTATACAGGGCTGATTTTCTATAGGTGGTTCTTTCCTTTTCCCTACTTCTACAGTTAGAAATGGGGCAATTAAAGGACCCATTTGTGTAAAGCAGTGCCGTCCAATAGAACTTCCTGTGAGGATGGAAGGACGCTCTGCACTGGCAAACATGGTAGCCATTGGCCATGTGTAGCGGTTAAGGACTGAGATGTTGCTAGTGCAACTGAAGTAATGAATTTTAAAATTTATTAATTTTAATTCACTAAAATTAAAATATAAAAAGGCATGTATTCCTGGTGACGACCATGTTGGATAGCACAGGTATGGACCTTTGGCTTCTAGCACTACGTAATTAATATTGGCATAGGCTGCTGTTCTTGTGTGTCTACGCAAAGGCCCTGTGTCCTGGCATCCTCTCTGAGTCAGTTTTTTGGAAAGCATCATGGTTCATGTTTTAAGAAAACGGGGCTAGGGAAAGGAAAATTGTGTAATTGTTATAATTCTGCTATTAACTATTTCTCTAATGTAATGGAAATCTCTTGTTGTCTTTCCTTTTGATCTCAGTTTCTTTAAACGAAAAATGAGTATACTGGACTATTATATCAAAGGTTTTTACCATACTTATGATACTATTGCTCTTCAAACTAGGATAATAAGGTAGCCCAAAGGACATTTGGGCCTTAGGTCTTTAAGAAAACTCCCTCCTCTCTTATGCCTCAAACAATAGTAATGTAAAGTTCTGTATTATAAAAGCAAAGTAGAAATTGAGATTTCTATTGACATTGTTGACGTTGACCACATCTTTATCACAAATGTTTAGTAGGAAAAATGAATTTATTTCATATGTAAAGAATGGTTTGCCCTTTCATTCTCATACATTTCCACAATTAATTAATGTAATAATGTGGAATTAATTTCATTTTAGACATGGCACTTTTTCTATCTAGAAGCAAACAACAAGAGATGAAATATTAATTTATATTTTAAGTCACTAACGCAGTGAAGTTTAGAAACTCCTACTCTGAAAGCTCACTGGCTATTAAACTTACAATATCGGTTAGAAATATCTTGGCTGCAACTAACAGGCAGCTGACCTAATAGTGGTTTAAATTGTAAGGATATTTATGGTTCCCTGACTAGACTTAAAGAATTAGGCATCCGAGCTCAGAAATGTAAACAATGTCCCAAGATCTGTCATTTTGCTCAATCGTCCTCATGGAGTTGGCCTTTGATTTTTGTTTTTATTTCATGTTTGGATGGCTGTTGTCAGCATTCAGAGGCTGACAGCAGCAGGAGAATGGGAGATAAGGAACTTCTTGACCCATCTGTTTCATATCAGAAATCAACAAGTGTGAAATCTTTCCTGGGAGCCATGTGCAGAATTGTTTATATGCAAGTGGCCAGAGCTATGTCACATGGCTGCCTCAAGTTGTAAAGGGAAAGGAAGTGTCTGGCAAAATGGAATGGGAAAAGTCATGAATTAACCCCTGAGTCCAGTAGGCCTGGGAATAGAGTGAGATGAGGAACTCACCTGGGATGCATATTTAAGAGCCACCAAAAAAAACTCAGTAATTAAGATACGTTAATGCAATATATATTTTTAAAAATCAATACAAAGGACAAAAAAATCTGTAATGAACAAACTATCTGGATTTTAAATAGTCAAGATCAGTACAGTCTCCTTCCAAGCCCTATGGAGATCCAATGTCTTTATTTAAAATATTGATAGTTTGTTCTTCATGAGCTTTTTTTGTGTTAATTTACACCTTTAAAAATATTGCATTAAATTATTATCTTGATTGCTGAGTTTTTTGGCACCCTCTTCAATTTCACAAGGAGGAAATGTCAGGCAGCTCATAGCTTTTGTCTCCAGAGCTGTGCCACTGGTTCTTGTGTATCTGTCCCATGAATAAATCATTATATATGTGTCATAGAATATTTTATATTCTAAAACCCTGGTTAATAAAGAGTGTATACTCTATATTGTATTTATTTATGAACAGGAGTAGTACTCAACACTCTTTTTGACTGAAACACTGACTAGACACTCTCATGCTAGGAGACAGAAAAAATTTCCCCTAGCAGGTTGTTTCCAACCAAATCTGAGACACCATGAAGAAGAGCAAGAATTCCTCACTTTTGTGTGTTCTTGTTTTTTAAAAGAAATATTGTTGAATGACTTGAGACAAATATGATTCATGAAAAGTTTGAGAGGATAGAAAGATCTGTTGGTGCCTTTTCGTGTCTCTTGAAGTGGGCAGTGGGAATTTGAGTCTCTTTGAGTGACTAAGAATGTTCTCAAAGAAATCATGTTGCAAAATTGTGGAAATTATAATTATGCAATATGAGAGCTGGTACAAAAGAATTCACCCTTCCTGTAATATTAATCTCACTCTATCTTTGGTCTGATTAACTCTTAGGTGATATTGATAAGCTGTTTATTTGAAACCTCTTAGGCTTTTTTTCCCCTCAAGAAACATGATAAAAGCAAGGCTACCATCTCTCATTGGGAAAGCTTTAAAATTCTATCAGTCTATTCCTTATGAATACAAGTAACCCTCCTATGATGAAAATTTCATATGAAAAAGTTTCATCTAGACCTGTGAAGCCTGTCTAATATAGATATGTTGTGAGAATTTCCTGCAAGGCTATAAAATAAGTTTGTGTTAAGGGTCAAATGTATTATTCACACCATTTATGAGATATAAATTCTTCAGTCTCAAATGTGTCTTCACAAAACTACTCAGTGTCTTCTCTGATTTAATTCAGCTTTGAAAGCTCTTGAGAGCAATGTTTGGAATTGAGGGGGAAAAAAAGGAAGATCATATGGAAATAATTTTCATAGTTGGTTGTTAAAGATGCCTGCTATGAGAAAATTTAATGTACACAGCAGTGAAAGAAAAAGTGGGAAGATTATAGTGAGCTTTGCATGTGTTTATCATTACTGTTCTTATTTAAGACTTCCCCTTCTTCCTGAGCCAAACCTGAGCACCCCTGGTTTTTTAAGCAACCTTTTTTTTTTTAAGCAACCAATGAAATACTGTTTCTCCCAGCTATATCCTGCCTCATGCCCTGCCTATTTCCATATACTCATTTATTTTCTGATCACTTGAGATGCCTTTTTATTTTATTTTACTTAATTTTTTGATTCAGCCATCCCATTGCATGAATTTAAAATTGTTTTCATTGCAACTGAGCAACTGACCCATTGCAGGTCTGTAGCTCTTGGCAAAAGCCATGTAACTGTTGCTTAGCAGGGGGCGGGGCTGGGGCATATAGTTAGATAATATTCCATCTGTGGCCTGTTTCATAATTCTCAAACGCTCTGGGTTTCTTCTACGTTTATACCTACATGAAACTTCAGTTGATGTCGCCAAGAATTTCAAACTCCAAGTGAGAGAAAGATATCTCTCAAAAGATGTGTAATTCTGTTATGTAGCAACAGCTCTTGCTGTGACTTCAGGCCAAGCAAAAGCATTTGCCAGAGCTGGAGCTACTTTCCAGCCAGTCCCACCGTGTGGCCTTTTAGAACTTCTCTCATCCCAGCAATTTGCTTTTGACCTGTTCCTGCCCTACCATATAATGGTGACCTCCCTCTACTACTGCGGTACGTGACGGAAGAAGCCGTTAAGTGTTTTTTAGGTGCAGATCCTGCTGTTTGTTTTTATCATCTGCAGAACGTTAAGGGACCAGCACGCATGGAGAGGACAGCAACCGTCGTCAGATGGAGTAAAACAAATGATTCTTTCAGCACTTGGCAATGATTTCCTGTGTGCTGTGTCTGTTCATGTGTAGATTAGAAGGACTTATGCCTTTGATAGTCTGAGACCCAATTCCTCTGGACACAGAACCACACAAACAATGTCCAAAGAACCTAACACGATTATAAGATCTCATGAAAATTCCTACTCTAATGAAATGTACTGTGGAGTTCTGGGATCTTTAATGAGTGGGTTTCCTAACCATATAAAAAGAAAGAAAAATGCAAAACAAAACAAACAAACAAAAAAATACTCATTCACAAATAGCGTTCCTATGTGACCAGTAAGTCACTGAGGGATCCTCCTGAAGTACTCCCTAGGGCCAAGTGGGGTGCCAAATGGTATCGGGGCAGGTCATCATTTCTCCTCTAAGCATTTACAGATGGTTTTGCATGTAAAAATTAAGATTTGAGCAACTATACTTCAATTAAAAAAAAAATCCTCAAAGCAGAATTTTGTAAAAACAAACAGCAAAAAACACCTCAAAAATAATTGCCTAATTAAAAAGTATTCAGCAACTTAAGACTTAAAAAAATTCATTACTTTCTAGCACATATTAATTTCATACACACATCTTTCATTTTTTTTAACATCCTTATTGGAGTATAATTGCTTTACAATGGTGTGTTAGTTTCTGCTCTATAACAAAATGAATCAATTATACATATACATATGTTCCCATATCTCTTCCCTCTTGCATCTCCCTCCCTCCCACCCTCCCTATCACACCCCTCTAGATGGTCTCAAAGCACGAAGCTGATCTCCCTATGCTATGTGGCTGCTTCCCACTATCTATCTATTTTACGTTTGGTAGTGTATATATGTCCATGGCACTCTCTCACTTTGTCCCAGCTTACCCTTCCCCCTCCCCGTATCCTCAAGTCTATTCTCTAGTAGGTATGTGTCGTTATTCCTGTCTTACCCCTAGGTTCTTCATGACCTTTTTTTTTTTCTTAGATTCCATATATATGTGTTAGCATACTGTATGTGTTTTTCTCTTTCTGACTTACTTCACTCTGTATAACACACTCTAGGTCCATCCACCTCACGACAAATAACTCAATTTTGTTTCCTTTCATGGCTGAGTAATATTCCATTGTATATATGTGCCACATCTTTATCCATTCCTCTGTCGATGGACACTTAGGTTGCTTCCATGCGCTGCCTATTGTAGATAGAGCTGCAATGAATATTGGGGTACGTGACTCTTTTTGAATTATGGTTTTCTCAGGGTATATGCCCAGTAGTGGGATTGCTGGGTCATATGGTAGTTCTATTTGTAGTTTTTTTAGGAACCTACATACTGTTCTCAGTAGTGGCTGTATCAATTTACATTCCCACCAACAGTGCAAGAGGGTTCCCTTTTCTCCACAACCTCTCCAGCATTTATTGTTTGTAGATTTTTTGATGGTGGCCATTCTGACAGGTGTGAGATGATATCTCATGTAGTTTTGATTTGCATTTCTCTAATGATTAATGATGTTGAGCATTCTTTCATGTGTTTGTTGGCAATCTGTATATCTTCTTTGGAGAAATGTCTATCTAGGTCTTCTGCCCATTATTGGATTGGGTTGTTTGTTTTTTTTGGTATTGAGCTGCATGAGCTGCTTGTAAATTTTGAAGATTAATCCTTTGTCAATTGCTTCATTTGCAAATATTTTCTCCCATTCTGAGGATTGTCTTTTGGTCTTGTTTATGGTTTCCTTTGCTGTGCAAAAGCTTTTAAGTTTCATTAGGTCCCATTTGTTTATTTTTGTTTTTATTTCCATTTCTTTTGGAGGTGGGTCAAAAAGGATCTTGCTGTGATTTATGTCATAGAGTGTTCTGCCTGTGTTTTCCTCTAAGAGTTTGATAGTGTCTGGCCTTACATTTAGGTCTTTAATCCATTTTGAGTTTATTTTTGTGTATGGTATTAGGGAGTGTTCTAATTTCATACTTTTACGTGTACCTGTCCACTTTTCCCAGCACCACTTATTGAAGAGGCTGTCTTTTCTCCACTGTATATTCTTGTCTCCTTTATCAAAGATAAGATGACCATATGTGCCTGGGTTTATCTCTGGGCTTTTTATCGTGTTCCATTGATCTATATTTCTGTTTTTGTGCCAGTACCATACTGTCTTGATTACTGTAGCTTTGTAGTATAGTCTGAAGTCAGGGAGCCTGATTCCTCTAGCTCTGTTTTTCTTTCCCAAGTTTGCTTTTGCTATTTGGGGTCTTTTGTGTTTCCATACAAATGGTGAAATTTTTTGTTCTAGTTCTGTGAAAAGTGCCATTGGTAGTTTGATAGGGATTGCATTGAATCTGTAGATTGCTTTGCGTACTATAGTCATGTTCAGAACGTTGACTCTTCCAATCCAGTAACATGGTATATCTCTCCATCTATTTGTATCATCTTTAATTTCTGTCATCAGTGTCTTATAATTTTCTGCATACAGGTCTTTTGTCTCCTAAGGTAAGTTTATTCCTAGATATTTTATTCTTTTTGTTGCAGTGGTAAATGGGAGTGTTTCTTTAATTTCACTTTCAGATTTTTCATCATTAGTGTATAGGAATGCAAGATATTTCTGTGCATTAATTTTGTATCCTTCTACATTACCAGATTCATTAATTAGCTCTAGTAGTTTTCTGGTAGCATCTTTAGGATTCTCTATGTACAGTATCATGTCATCTGCAAACAGTGACAGCTTTATTTCTTCTTTTCTGATTTTTATTCCTTTTATTTCTTTTTCTTCTTTGATTGCTGTGGGTAAAACTTCCAAAACTATGTTGAATAAGAGTGCTGAGAGTGGGCAGCCTTGTCTTGTTCCTGATCTTAGTGGAAATGCTTTTAGTTTTTCCCCATTGAGGATGATGTTGGCTGTGGGTTTGTCATATATGGCCTTTATTATGTTGAGGAAAGTTCCCTCTCTGCCTACTTTCTGCAGGGTTTTTATCATAAATGGATGTTGAATTTTGTCAAAAGCTTTCTCTGCATCTATTGAGAAGATCATATGGTTTTTCTCCTTCAGTTTGTTAATATGGTATATCACGTTGATTTATTTGCGTATATTGAAGAATCCTTGCATTCCTGGGATAAACCCCACTTGATCATGGTGTATGATCCTTTTAATGTGCTGTTGGATTCTGTTTGCTAGTATTTTTTTGAGGATTTTTGCATCTATCACAGATATCTTTTTGACCAGACTGGTGGCTAAAATAAAAAAAAGATTTATAAAACTGTAAAAAAAAATTAAGATTTGAGTTGGAGATAAAAGGTTTTCTACTTTAACCTCAGCTCCTAACCACTGAAATCATCTCGCATTTTGTATTTATCTAGCATGGAGGCCCTGTAAAGAGAGTTGGATGTGTGTGGGCTGGATCCCCAAATCATGGAACACAGAGATTAATTTTGTGTTCACTTGGTTTTTATGTTCTTTCTTTCTTTATTTATTGTTTTGATATAATGAATGGTTAAATGAGATTTACCATAGTAATTTAAATTCTATTTTAAAAAAGCAGATGTTAAATAGAAAGTAGGGACTGAAAATTACACAGCTCTTCCCTGAAGATTTAAAATGTAAATATTTATGGACATGAACATGTTGGGGATAATTGTCTCTGTTCATTTTGGGGTAATATTCTTAGTTCCTGAGGAATTGATGCAAACACATAAAGAAGACAGTCCTTATTGAAGATTTCCAGCAAAACAGTAAAATGAGTTGATGGGAGAAATCCCTAATCCTCATATAATGGCATTATAAAATACAGAGATCCTCCAAAAGCAAAAAGGGGAAAGTCTTGGGGGACAGGTATCAAACATAAGAGTCAGGTCTGGAATTCTCAGTAGGAATCCAAGTTGAAAAGCCTCAGGGGCTGAGGTTTTAAAACACACTTAGGAATAGAAGAAGTGGGTGGTGGGGATCCTGATGGGCAGGAAGAGTAGAAAGTCAACTTCCAGTACCACAAGTCCTACCTGCCAGGTGTAAGTTCAGAAGAAGCAGGCCCCTGGGAAGCAGGGGGAGGGTAGCTGGCTGTGAGTGGAAACAGACCCTTGAAGGGGAAATTCGAACACCACGCCTGTTTTATGGGATCCCATTGTGGATCCAAACATATACTACCCTGTGAGGGAGGGGCCACAAACAAAGAAGTTGACAATTGAGAGGAAAACACCAGACCTTGGACCCTGGGAGGGCCCTCTAGTGTTCTGCTCTCTAGAAATGCCTCCATCATTCCTGGATCATAGGTTCTTGCGGGACTAACTCTTGCTGAAGATGAGCTCAGAGTCACACAACACGTAACACTGAGACCATAAATTGCCCCAAGAGAGTCAGCAGACACAGTCAATGCAGAACTTATACCCCGAGACCTATATAGGAGACCAACCCCCAACAGATTTTAAAGTGTGTAAGGGTTATACCCAAGTAGAATCAAAATGTCCAGCGCAAGAGGCCAGGACATAGATGAGACACGAAACAGACGCACCAAAGGGGAGTGTGTGAATTGGAAAAATATCCTGAGGAAATCCGTGCAGATGTAGTACAGAGAGAAGGATAGATTAATCTCTCTTTGAATTCAGAGTCAGGGATTCATTTAAGTATTTATCTAGAAATCATAACACTTGAGAAATAGATGACTCGGTCCTACGTCACAGAAAAAAAATAGAAGTCTCCATGGTCTAATTTTTATCACTTTCCCTCCTTTCTCTCTAAAAAGAGCCATATATTCTTCCCTTATTTTCAGTGAGAAAAGTATGTGATTCTGCATAGACTTGGGGTTTTTAGAGGGTGAGATTTCTGTTTTATTTGTTATTGTACCCAAAACAAGGACTTCACAGATATGGTGGAGAGAATGACTTTATATTTAATTCTTCGCTTTCAGAGGGCTTACTTCCTCCAATAGGATAAAGAAAATTTTTAAAAAAAGGCATTTCAAAGGTAAATCATAGACTGAGAGAAAATTATGAAATAAAAAGTATTCATTATTTGTGGTTTTTGCTTTTCTTTGCCTTTTAACTTTTAGAATTCTAGTTTTCTTACAATGTAGGTAATAATATTTGCTTCATTCAGGACTTTTCAAGATTCAGGGAATGTAAATTGTAGAATAACCACCTTTTTTCTTAGCTTAAAGCCTAAAATATTGTGTGCAATAAATACATACCATCACTGGTTTTATTATTTTCGTTGTAGTTTTATTATTTTCACCATCATCCAAAGTAAAATTCCTCAAGGCTTCATTTCATTTGGTAGCTATTGTCTTGTTGTCAAAAGCAAGGTATGAGTTGTAATAAAAAATTATTTGTTTGGGGGAATACTATTGAGATAGTTCTTTTCTGTCTCTCTTAATCTAACCTCTCTTTATAGTTGCCTTTTATTTTCTTAATATATTTATTTTGAAAAACACCTTTACTGATTTTTAGACTATTAAAATGTTGTCTCTTTTGAAATATATTCAGTCTGTCAGATTTCTTAGGGTTGCTAACAGAATCAAAATCCCATCCCTGTGGATAATGCCCTGAATATTATCTCCAAGTATTTGTGCCCCTGCTTGATGCTAACTTGGGATTAGTGTCCATACAATACAGATGAGATATGATACCCACTACAGAGGTGAACGATGGTTCATTGGGTGACTAGGTCATTGAACTGCCCAAAGGGCTCCAAGGCCATTGCCAAGAGATGATGTCACATTTGAAATTCTTGTTTATCTCGAATTTAAAAACTAAACAAAAATTGTCTTATTATCTGCCTATAAAATTAGGACAACAAAAATTCTAAAATCTGTTACCATGACCTCAGGAGAATCAATCATGAAGGGTTGTCAAAGGAATAACTTTCTTATCACAGTCTTGAATTCCAGATCATTCTGCCTCCTCTGCCTCAGTGGTTTTTATGAAACTGGGTGGATGTTTTGTCCTCAAAGTGTAACTTTTTCCATGGCTTTTTGTTGATTTTTTTCCCTCACCCTCAAGAAAATGGTTGAGTTACACTAACATGGATATTTCACTGCTCAACAAGCCACCATGATGTGGTGTCAAACGTAAAGACAGAGCAAGCTGGCATTGATGACTTTTTGAATTTTTTAAAGGAAGGGGCAAAATTGGGTGTACGGGAATAATTATTATGGGTATGAAAGTGCCCTCTATGAGAGAAAGGACTCATTCCGGATTCCATGGATGTCAGCTTGTCATGAGTTCAGCTTTAATCTGAATGGATATTTGGAAGTTCCCTCTCTGGCCACTTCATTATTTGGGCCACTGTGTTACAAAGGGAATCTATGGCAGGAAAACAGGGCTGATAATCATGAAGAAAATAAAGAAGAGCGGTCTCGAATTCCAACAATGCCTCACAACCCAGCAACTAATATTTATTGAGTCTTTTGTAATACATACCACAGATTTTTAGTCTTTATGAAATTTCTATAACGTGGCACTGCCTCTACCCTTTTATGTAGCCCAGGAAACAGGCTAAGAGGAGTGAAGTCGCTTGCCCACAAGCCCGTGGTGCATATGTATCCAAGCAGGGCCTGGAACCCTGACCTGCTGGAATGCATAGGTCAGTCTCTAAAATTCTGCAGCCCTTAGCGTTGGAGGGAAGGAGCTTGTTCTATGCTGCTCCAGACTTCTGTGCATGCCTCAGTTTGTGTGTGTGTGTTGCAGGTTGCGGGGGGTGGGTTGGGTGCCCCTGAGGAGCTGGGGGCCTGGGTGGCAGGGATGCGTGCTCCACCCTCGCCTACATATGTATGCTCCCCTCCTCAGGTTAACAGAAGCTTCTCGTTGCCCTGCTGGCTGCCAGATTTACAAGGGGCTCTCAGCCAGTGCTGTGCCCCTGGAGTCAAAAAGTTTGAGGCAAGAGTATCTCATTATGTACCTCATGCCAAAACAAGGGTCTCCTTTGCTAGATTCCAGCGGTCTTTATTATACTACAGAGAGACAGCCCACCCACATGTAGTTGAAAGAACTTGTCTACATCCTCAACTTTGTCTTATATTCCAGGTTGATGGTTTTCATCGCAGAGCGGCTACCTAAGGACTAATGTTCATTCATTCATCTTTGTGTTCAACATTCATTCATTCAGTTATTCACTAAACCAGCATCCACTCATTCATTAAATACATTTTTCCCCAGTGGGTGCCTGCTTTGTGTCAGCCTTTGTATTAGGCTCTGGGAATGCGGGAAGCGGGAAGACAGTTGCATGAACAGGCAAATTGACAAGGCATCCTGGGTTCTGATAGGGCAAAGCTTGTGCCATGTGTGCACGTGGGACGCATCCTTCCTCTTGTCTCCGGAGACTCGGGCTTTCCCGAAGAGCTGCCGTCACAGCTGACCTTTGCAAACAGGTAACAGAGCTCCAGGTGAGGAGAGGGAGGGGAAGGGAGGTCTGGAGAATCCCTGGAGCAAAAGTCCTTGATACAGCTAGAGCCCAAAGTGCAGAAAGAATGGGTTGGAGAGGAGCCAGGTTGGTGTGGTTCTGCTGACGTTTCATCCAGGGATGTTGACATGGGGTCACAGGCAGGGGACACTGCAGGGCCAGGGCACTGAGGGAGCAACCCTCCACTCAGCCAGGCGAGCCGTGGCCCACAGCAAAGCCACGGCTGGGGGAAGGGGACAAAGAATGTACATTGAAGAAGTAGAAGCAACAGGATTCCATGAATGGGTGCGGGGGGAGCATCACTGCAATATATTCCAGGGTAATTCCCTGCTTTCGGTTCAGTTTCATTAAAACCTGACCATTCCTACCTTTTTAGTTGAATTTCAGCACTGGAACATGTATTCTCGTAATTCTTGTCCCAATAATGTTAGTTAAATAACTTTGGTTTAAAAAGTGGATTAGAAAGGTATCCATAAGTATTCATTGATATTATACTGTATGACGTAGAGATAAAGAATGTTTGCCTTATACATTTTTTTAAATTTTTTATTGGAGTATAGTTGATTTACGATGTGGTGTTAGTTTCTGCTGCACAGCAAAGTGAATCAGTTATACATATACATAGATCCACTCTTTTTTATCTTTTCCCATATAGGTCATTACAGAGTACTGAGTAGATTCCGCTGTGCTCTACAGTAGTAGGTCCTTATCAGTTATCTATTTTATATATAGTAGTGTGTATATGTCAATCCCAATCTCCCACATTATCCCTCTCCCCTTACCCCCTGGTAACCATAGGTTTGTTTTCTATATCTGTGACTCTATTTCTAGGTTGTAAATAAGTTCATTTGTATCATTTTTTTAGATTCCACATATAAGCGATATCATATGATATTTGTCTTTGTCTGACTTTCTTCACTTGGTATGATAATCTCTAGGTCCATCCATGTTGCTGCAAATGGCATTATTTCATTCTTTTTATGGCCTAATAAATGTTAAGACATGAAAGATTCAGATGACCTTCTCATCTTTACACTGGGCATCAGAAGACTTTTCTGTGTGTCTCCCTTTAGTACAAGTACTAACACAGTCACAAGAGACATTTCACCTGGGGCTTTTCGTCTCCATGTCACCAATTCAGTGTTGGCTCCTTGGGTCACAATACTACTCTCTCGTCACCCTAATCCTTTTAATAGACACAACATTTGAAAAGAGGCTTATATTTATTCCTAGAGTTTATAAAAATATTGTCAGGATCTCTTATGCTTGGGCATCTTTAATGTAGTAGTGTTTATGTTTTGGGAAGAATAAAAATAGAAATGTTTATAACAGGTGGGGAAATTTAAAAAAGAACTAATGCAAACTGGAGTCATAGGCTTGGTGGGTCCCGCCTGTGAAAACAATTCTGCCTAATTATAGCCCTTCCAGAGGGACAGCATTATTATACTGACCATATGCAATTAACTTGACTTTTCTTTCTCTCCACATGAAAATAGAACTCTCTGCAGTTTCCCCCTCACTTATTCTCAAGCAAGGACTACATTTTTTTTTTTTTTTTTTTTTTTTTTTTTGGTGGACACAGTCCAGCATTGGTCTTTTATTCAGGAGTTCTAAAATCTCTGTATGGCATTAAATTTAATAGGTCTAGTATATCAAAGATGGAATTGTAATTATGAAAATCAGTTAAAATGAGGGTGAACGGTAAAATGAAATGAGATTTTTAATGGCTTGCCAACAGTTGTAATTAATAAGATGGACTTCTGGCCATGCATGTGACCTTCAGGCAGGAAACAGACAAAGCCTGGTGTGAATGGGCCCAGGAAGGAGAAAGATTTTTCAGAGGAAAAGGACTGTACATCTTGCCAGCTTCTGCTGCCCCTTCTTTCAGGGCTTTTTCTTGAAGTCGGGCTCATTGGTGAGGTCAGGAGGTAGGTTGATGATCATATCAAGTGCATCATTGGAAGAGTCAAAGTGAACCAGACTATGGGACCCCAGGAAGAGGGGAGTTAGGCAGGGACTGTAATTGACAGGCCACATCTTGCACAGAGTAGGAAGCTGCTTTTCGTGACAATGTTAATTCGTGGGTCTGGTCCACTTCAGTATCTGTTTTAGGAGGTGAATTTCTTTGAACACTCGTTGCAAATGAAGAGAGAATAATACAAATGCGTGCTGGCTTTAATGCCTAATGCACAAGTTCCTCGATCACCGAGTGGGTTCCTGAGGCTATAGAAATTGTTTTTGTCTGATTAAACTCAGGTTCCTTTGAACTTCATAGGGGTTCTTTTCTGCTTGCTCTTCTTGTAACTGTGTGCAAAGCCTTTTTTTTTTGGTCTGATTTGGAATCCAAAAGAGCCTTCAAGTCAGCCCACTCCACCTCCTTCATCCTTTTCTTAAAGCATAAAGATTTGTAGTTCCTGAAACATCTGTTACATTCCATACCCTGAGGCAAAGACGGGCAGAACTAAATTTTCTTCACACACAGAGGCACACATAGTTCTTTTCCTGCTCATACACATAAAATGGGTGTAACAACATAAAAAGGCAGAAACAAATCAGAGCAAATATCTAGTAACTGGCTCAGAAAGGATGTTAGTTACCCATCTAATTACCACCAAAAGAGTTTATGTCTTTCAAGGGAGCCCACGGAGAGGAAATGCACCTTCAGGGAGGCTAGGAACCTAACTGGACCTATAAAGGGCAAGGAGGCACATTAGAATTTATATATATGGCGCTAGTAACAGTATCTAATTGGGAGACACTTAAAAGCACATATGCAATAAAGGGCTTACTGGTTTCAGGGAGGGGGTTAAGTAGTCAAATTAATTCTAAGATCAGTACCATCTGGGTGATTAGATTTGAAATTCTACAGTGAACTCTACAGGAGCTGGAGATGATGGGGGAGGGCTAACATGACCCTATGAATGCAGAGTGTGGAGTTCCTTCATTCATCCTTGCATGTGTGTTTGTTCCTTTGCTCAACATTCCAGAAGGTGTTCTGCTGACGTTCAATGTGGGAATAACTTGCTTCCTTGAACATCTTTGTCGAAAACCATATCAAATAATCTCTGTGTGGATGGATGTCAGATCTCTCTCTCTCAAGTTCAACCACTCCTGAGCCCCAGAACTGCCCCGCGCCTACCTACTCGTATCGACACTGGGATTTCTAGTGGGGATCTCCACTTAGATTTCCAGACTCCCAAACTTATTTTCCTTCTCATCTCTCCTATTTCAGAAATGTCCCCATAGATTGGGTCGTCTAGGGGAAAACTTGGGTGTCATCCTTAATTCCTCACATTTCCTTCTTTCCCCAATCAGCTAGTTCAAAACCCCTCCTACATTCACCCCTTCCCTCAGGCTCCCCTGGACTGCTGAGGTATAAGCCCCTTTCCTGCATTCTAAGTCCCCTGGGGTCCTTCTCCACGCTGTAACCATAGGCACTTTAAGAAATGCAAAGCTGGGACCTCCCTGGCGGTCCAGTGGTTAAGTCTCCTCACTTCCAGTGCGTTCACTGCAGGGGGTGTGGGTTCGATCCCTGGTCGGGGAACTAAGATTCCTCGTGCCATGGCCGAAAAAAAATTTTTTCATAAAATAATTAAAACATGCAAAGTAGTTCATGCTTCTCCCTCTATCCTCACCCGCTTCCCTCACACCTTGGCTTCCTTGTGCCATAGGACAGGGGTTGGCGAAAACTGCCACGCGTTGCCAGATCTGGCCCACCTCCAGCGATGTGAATATTGTTGTATTAGAGCCTAGCTACACCCACTCATCTGTATTTGCTTGTAGTGACAACAGCAGAGTTGAGTGGTTGTGACTGAGACCACATGGCCTACAAAGCCTAAAATGCTCTCTGGCCCTTTACAGCAAGAATTCTCCAATCGCTCCTGTAGAATTCAGTCTGAACTTTTCACCTCCACCTGCAAGTCGCTGCTGGAGCTGGCCCTGCCTCCCTCTGGCCTCTCCTGGCCTCAGCTCTCAGGACACGTGCCTCGTTTGTGTTGCCCGCTGACCCTGGCTCATGCCCACCTCGGGGCCTCTCCGCAGACGGGTCCCTCTCCTGGAGTGCCCTTCTCGACAGAGCGGTCTTCTCTGTGCTGTGCATAGTGTAGCTCCAAGCCACATCCTAAAAAGCCATCCTTTCAATTTACGTCATGGCGCTTATTAGTTATGTTCCTGCTTCTGTCCTCCTCACTGGTATATTCATCTAACGAGAGGAAGAACCTTCTCTGTCTATTATCCCACCGTGTCTCTGGTTCCTAGAACAGGGCCAGATGCAGAGTTGCTGCATGTCTGCCAGATGAAAGCCACCACACGCCTGGTAGTGGATGGTCCAGGGAGGACACATGAATGGGATCGAGCAGTGATCAAAGCTGACCATGAGGAACGCCATGAACCTTGGGCACAGAGCAGGAAGGGTCTCTGAAATCATTTGAGGTACATCAGGGAATGAGAGTGTGAACTTGTGAAGAAAAACTTAAAACAAGATTGGAAATGTGACTGTGACACTGAATTCACAACTCTCTCCAAGGAATTTAGAAGTCCAGCTCCTGGCTTGTCCACACAGTGGCTTGGTTGCCTGCTGGGAAGGAGAGCAGCTCTTACACAATCAGCCTTATGGTGCCTGTCAGGTTAATACCGGAAATGAAAACAACCACAGCGTCACCAAAATAAGCCCAGAGTGGACAAAGCAAAGGGAAAGAGAGCATTTATCCTCCCTAATCTCCTCTGACTGTGCACCACTTGTGAACTCATTTTTGTGGAGGTTGGTGATTTGAATGCATGGAGTGCAGCTCTCTGGGGGATGCTGGGTCAGGCAGAAATCCACCTTTGCTGGGAATAAAACCCCATAAATGTCAGCTTTTGTTTAGAATCTGAAACACTTTTTTTTTTCAGTCTAACATCTTGAGTGTTTGACTTGGTGCTACTGGTCCCAAAGTAAGCCTGGGAGGGAGATGCATAAGTTTTCCGGAACCATAGATAACATCAGCTGATAGGCCATGCTAGGAATTTCAAAAGGCGCATTTATTTTGGGGGGAGGAAGTGGAAATATAGTAATTAGCTGGTGTTTCAAAATGATTCTGTGCAGGGAACACTCAACTTTTGTCCATGAGGAGAATAATGATTTTCTGTGTGCTTTTTTTTGCTTTAGTTGAAAGATATTAAAGGACAAATGAAACTAATGGAATAAAATATTCTGGAAATGCTATTAATTATGGATGCTAAGTGTTACAGAGCAAATCATGTAGGGTGAATGATTACTCCAGATTTCTCATCCTTAAAATGGGGCATTTGAGTAGATGTGTCTAGAGGTTCCTTCTTACTTAAAGGTTGTGTATTATTTTTTGTGTCTGTTACTAAAGAATTATACTTACTATGTTTAATTATCTATAGTACATATTTATTGAGCTCTTCTTAGTTTAAGATCTTCTAGGGCAGAGGCTGAAATACATTTTTGTTGCTGTAAAAGGGCAGATAGTAAATACCTTAGACCTTGGAAGTCAGACAATCTGTATTCAACTTTACCAGTGTAGCCCAATTGCAGCCCTAGAATATACATAAAAGAATGCTCTGTTCCATGAAAACTTATTTACAAAACAGGCAATGGGTCCAGGGTGGCCCATGGACCATCATTTACCGGTCCCTGTTCTAGAGCCTAGATATTAACAACTTTACCAAATGGTAAAAATGGCTTTTAAAGATAAATATACAACATTATTTGTATATGAACTTGTTCACATATAAAACAATTAAAAGAATGGTATAGTTCATAAGTGCCACTGAAACATAATCAACAACCAAGAGGTATTACATTACACAGGTGATGTCTGGTGGACCAGAAGGGATAGAGAATGGCTAGTGAGAGTTATTAAAGAAGGATGCAGGTAGATTCTGGGACTGCACTGGGCCTTGAAATGTTCAGCATTATATTATTCAATGTTCATTTTCATTTTCAAATGCATATTCATTTGAGGCCTATTGAAGTACATCCTAAACACAGATATTAATAAACTTGCACCCTACTCTTAAGTGGCTCCCAGCCTGTTATATTTGTTAGAGAGCAGGAAGGAAGGTCGTTCGGAAAAGGTGGAATCGAGTTAGCAAAGTGGGGAAGTGGGAATGAGTTCAGTGAAGAGCTGATTGTGGTGCAACTAGCGGGGGGTTTGTTGGGGAAAAACAGAAGAGAAGTGAAGGGCAGGGGGCTTTGAGAGGGGCTGATGGCCAGCAAAGGCAGTTGGCCGTGGCCCATGGAACCTTGCCGGCAGAGGAAGCCAGTGCATGCAGAGTGCAGCCTTGCCACTTGAGATTGGATGGCCTTCCAAAGGCTGTTGGTGGGAGTTCACAGGGACATCATAGACTAAGAATGTGCCTTCAAATGTGTGTGTGAATTGCACGAGAGGACTGGGACACTCATGACTTGGAATCTGACTTTCTTTTATCCAACCCGCCTAAAAGACCTCTCCAAAGCAGTTGCATTTTGGCTTTCTTTCTTCATTGAATATCAGTGTTAATTATGTTTTTTTGTTTGTTTTTTTTGTTTTTTTTTTTTGCGGTACGCGGGCCTCTCACTGTTGTGGCCTCTCCCGTTGCGGAGCACAGGCTCCGGACGCGCAGGCTCAGCGGCCATGGCTCACAGGCCCAGCCGCTCCACGGCATGTGGGATCTTCCTGGACCAGGGCACGAACCCGTGTCCCCTGCATCGGCAGGTGGACTCTCAACCACTGCGCCACCAGGGAAGCCCAGTGTTAATTATTGAATACAACAATGAATACTCTAATGGAATGTCTGCTCATTTTCGTTAATCTATTGTTATCTTGTTGGTTTCTGTGGAAGAATCCAAGGTAAAAATTCCTAAGCAGAGAACTTCTTGTAGTGGATTGGAAAACAAAAAGAAAAACAAAAAGAAAACAAAACAAAAAACAGGACAGGGGCTGTAAAATATGTGAAGAAAATCACAGTGAAATGTACTAATAATATGATGAATAACATTTACCTGTTTTCCAGCCATAGATCGATTACAACTCACAAAAAGAATTTGGTGAGCTTGATCCTAGGAAAGAATTGCCCCTTTGGAAAAGCTGTAGACAGACTACCTAAGAGAGTCTTAGCTGTTCAAGAGAACTAGTATCTCTTCTTAGAAAAGCAGGTTACATAATCCTGTGATATAGGGAGAGAGTGATTTCTGTGTATTTCTGACTCACCTAAACCCACATGTCTGTATTAGAATACCTTCCAGGAATGTTTATATGGTCTTATTATTTTATTTACTGTGATTATCATCACAAGGGGGATAACCTCTGAGTTTGGGGTCCCCCACACTACTCTCAGTTTCAATGATTTCACTAGAAAGATTCACAGAACTCAGCAAAGTTGTTATACTCATTGTTATGGTTTATTACAAAAAAGGGATACAGATTAAAATTAGCAAAGGTAGAAGACACATAGAGCAAAGTCCAGGAGAAAACAGGTGCAATTTTCTATTTGTTCTCTCCCAGTGGCATCATCTGGACAGCACTCAATTCTCTTAGCAAGATGCGTGACAAAATGTATGGGAAAATGTATGGAATATTGCCAACCAGGGAATCTCACTTGAGCTTTACCTTTTTTTTTTGACTCAGTCGGTAGGCATGGAACACCCATGTGGCTGACCTTAGTTATAGACTCCTGTCCCTATGGAGGTCATACTGATAACACCATGGTCAAAGGTCTCCACCATTAATCAGGGCTCCCAGGTATACAGAATCACTCTTATCAGGCAGGATATGCCAAGGTCTTAGAGATTATCTCCCAGGAGCTGGTAAAGGATCAGACTTTATTCGGAAAGTGCAGGGTTTGAATGCCCCAGACCTGCTGAGTCAACCCGTTTCTGAACAACCTCTCACTGGATTAATAGATTTTTGACAGAGGGTGTTACTTTTTCAGTTGGTTTTGAATGGTTCTTCATGCCTTTCTAAATTTGGCCTGGGTCTTCCACCCTGAGTAGGTATTGATAGAATGTGATTTATGAGGTTGACCAAAAAGTTTGTTTGGATTTTTCCATAACAACATATAGAAAAACCCGAACAAACTTTTAGGCCAACCCCAGTACATGAAAGTGAATATAGTTCTAAGAGGAGGCAAAACTGATGTCAGATATGTGGCCTCGTCCGCAGGATGTTGTCAAAAGATTTAATAGAGCCATCCTCGTGGTAAAATTGTGAGATGGGTGAAAACCACCCTTTACTGCCCCCAGTGGTGAAGTTGGGAACTGGTATTTCTTGAGACCCTCCCATGCTTTAGGTACTCTTCGGGCTGCTTCCTGGGAATTAATTTATATATTCTTCCCAACACATACTATTGTTCTATTATTTTCCTGTTTTATAGTTTGTTAAAAAAAAATAAGGCAACTGGTGCTGGCAGTTGGTTCTGAGAGGAGTTAATTTCCTTTTCAGTAATGGCTGTAACAGAACCATGCCTCTATATTATCAAGGAGGTCCTTTTCCTAATACCTTGGATATGTGCTGTCTAATGAGTAGCCACTAGCCATGTTTGGCTACTGAGCAGTTGAAATGTGCTTAGTTCAAACTGAGATGTGCAGTAGGTAGTGCAAAATACACACTGGCCTTCAGAGACTTAGAACATACACATGCGATGAAAATGTCTCCAAAATTTTTATTTTGATAACATGTTGAAATAATATCGTGGCTATATGGGTTAAATAAACTATTGTTGAAAATCAACAACTTTTCAGTGTCACTACTGGAAAAATTCACATGTGTAGGTAGCAATATCAACAGAAAATCAACATTTTTTCAGTGTCACTACTGGAAAAATTCACATGTGTAGGTAGCAATATATTTTCATTGGACAGTGCTGCCTTGGAACATTTATCATCACACTTTCCTTGGTACCAGCAAGCATTTCTCTTCTTTGGCTTAACTCTCTTGTGTATATATCTCACTTTTTAAACTAAATTATAAATGTCTCACGGGCAGAGGTCTATCTTACATAACTTTGTATCCTAGCCAGTACCTACGGTGGGTTCTTCATGTAGCTGGTACTCAAGAAATATTAGTTGACTACGTAAACTATCTAAGAATATTCTTGGTATATATTGTCTTAATGCTTAACCCTAAAGCTCCTGGAAAAATCTGGGTCTCTTTTGGAAATCATTCTAGTTCTGATGTACAGATAGAATCAGTACTTGTGCAGACACCACCTTGGGACTTTTTCACATTTCTTCAAATGAGGAGACTTCCTGGGACAACCCTAGGTTGTCTCTTGAGTGGTGGAGGCCTCCTTCTTCCCCTGACTCCTGAGGTCTGTGGTGGTAGAGTCTTAGATGAGAACATATGCTGTTTCCACTAGCAAGGAGACAGAGAAGAAACTGAGCCTGAATTGTCAGAAAGAGATGTTAGCTTCAACAAATGATTTATTGTCTTAAAGCCAAAGTCTGGCAATTCCTGAGTATGTGGCAGAACAAAGTCTAAGAATATTTTAAAACCAAATACCCTAAGATTCTAAGAAATTCCTGAAACTGTCTCCTGCAATCCCTGTAGTTACCCAGTGGCAAATGGCTTTACTTGTGCCTCTCAGACTTCTCGTCATGACTGCTTACACACAAGCACATGGCTGACTCTTGGAGTAATCTAAGTGCCTGTTGAATAGGAATCACTCATTTTTATACTTTTCATCATATTAACATCATTTGTAATTCTGAAGTTGTAAATCTGAAGGAAATTACTTTTTAATGTCCTCTGGCACAACATTAAGATTTTGCAATTAGATTTTATAGCCCGCAGTCATATGCTTCAGGTCACAAGGCAAAATTAAGACCTTCTGCACCAGGAAAGTTTCCTGTGGGTGACGCAGGGAGCTTATAAGCCAAGCAGAGTTCAGGGCAGGGCAGCCCAGGCACCAACTTCACAACCTGGAGGACAAAGCCAGCCACAGGCCAGGAATTTGAGGGTCTCGCCTAGTTTGCATATGAATTTGCATAATCTTTTAACGAAAAAAAAAAAAACAGTCTTCCTTGATGGATGGATGAATAGAAATTGCTTCTTGTGTGAGCTATCCAGCAGTAAAAATATTCCACTGATTAATTTGGTTCTTATCCTGCAGTCACCAGCAATAAGGGCTCTAAATGGTTTAATGAAACAGGTTTCCACTATCTTAAAAGTTATAAACAAAGCAGAAGGCAACGCCCCCTACCAGGTGGATTTTGAACCCAGCTCACTAACAACTATCAGAAGCTTCTCTTTATGCCTTGCCAGGTGTGTCTCTGGTAACCACTGGACAACTCAGAATTTGGGGGACCAGAGAAGCCTGGTTCTCACCTAACACTTACATTTAGATCCTGAGAATGAACAAGTGTTTCTGATATGGCCAGAAAATCATGCAAACAAATGAAAAGTTGGGGAAACAATGGAAATCACAAATCCTACACTTTATTCAGAAAGGGAGTACATTTCATTTCGTTATGAAATGGTAGTTGATCCCACTGAAATTTTGTTTCCTAAGATTTTTCTTAAAATACATACCCAGGATAAGTATGAAATGCATTTATTTAGTTCTGTGTTATCCTGCAATTCTCTAACTTTGAGAAATGCTATATCCAAAAGTCACACAAGAAGTCCTTCTCAGAGTGAAGCATGCCCTCAGGCTGCCCCTGGCCAGCCTCATCTGACAAATACCCCCTGATACAGGCTCCCTGCTTTTGCCCTTCCTAGAATAATATATGCATTCTTTCCTATAATTTAACTGATTTGTGGTTATTATTTAATGTCTATTTATGTTGTGAATACTTATTATACCATGGATTCCAGGCTGTAAAACATAGCCTAATTTGAGACTTGTGGTTTTTAAATTGCGTTTGAGTTAAGAACACCCAAATCAGGAGCACTTCAAGAAAAATGAACTATCATAACCGTTTGGTTTCATAGAAATCCACCAGGCATGCTGTCCAAGGTGAAGCAGTAAAGTTTAGAAGAACCCAATTCCGGAGAACAAATATTTTGTACAACTTGCAGTTTGTGGATTTTTCCTATAGTGAACCTGTGAGAAATGGATTATTGTATGTCATTGCAAAGAAACATATGAAGAGACTTGATAAAACACTAGACTCATGGTGAGCAGATATGCAGCTAAAAACAAAAAGGATTTGGCAAAGCACTGTTAGCATTTTAAAATGCTGTGTTTTATGTGTCATGTTTGCAAATAAAAGTGTAACTAAAAGATACTTTATGCTTTTTTGGCAATTGTATTATTTCGCTTTTACTGGTATAAAAATATTTTAATTTATCTACCAGTTTATTATTGAATATATTTTTTTAATTATTTAACATCTTTATTGGAGTATAATTGCTTTACAATGGTGTGTTAGTTTCTGCTTTACAACAAAATGAATCAGTTATATATATACATATGTTCCCATATCTCTTCCCTCTTGCGTCTCCCTCCCTCCCACCCTCCCTATCACACCCCTCTAGATGGTCTCAAAGCACCGAGCTGATCTCCCTATGCTATGCGGCTGCTTCCCACTAGCTATCTACCTCACGTTTGGTACTGTGTATATGTCCATGCCTCTCTCTTGCTTTGTCACAGCTTACCCTTCCCCCCCCCCATATCCTCAAGTCCATTCTCTAGTAGGTCTGTGTCTTTATTCCTGTCTTACCCCTAGGTTCTTCATGACATTTTTTTTCTTAAATTCCATATATATGTGTTAGCATACAGTATTTGTCTCTCTCTTTCTGACTTACTTCACTCTGTATGACAGACTCTAGGTCTATCCAACTCATTACAAATAGCTCAATTTCGTTTCTTTTCATGACTGAGTAATATTCCATTGTATATATGTGCCACATCTTCTTTATCCATTCATCCGATGATGGACACTTAGGTTGTTTCCATCTCCGGGCTATTGTAAATAGAGCTGCAATGAACATTTTGGTACATGACTCTTTTTGAATTATGGTTTTCTCAGGGTATATGCCCAGTAGTGGGATTGCTGAGTCGTATGGTAGTTCTATTTGTAGTTCTTTAAGGAACCTCCATACTGTTCTCCATATTGGCTGTATCAATTTACATTCCGACCAACAGTGCAAGAGTGTTCCCTTTTCTCCACACCCTCTCCAGCATTTATTGTTTCTAGATTTTTTGATGATGGCCATTCTGACTGGTGTGAGGTGAGATCCCATTGTAGTTTTGATTTGCATTTGTCTAATGATTAATGATGTTGAGCATTCTTTCATGTGTTTGTTGGCAATCTGTATATCTTCTTTGGAGAAATGTCTGTTTAGGTCTTCTGCCCATTATTGGATTGGGTTGTTTTTTTTTTTTTTTTTGATACTGAGCTTCATGAGTTGCTTGTATGTTTTGGAGATTAATCCTTTGTCATTTGCTTCATTTGCAAATATTTTCTCCCATTCTGAGGGTTGTCTTTTTGTCTTGTTTATGGTTTCCTTTGCTGTGTAAAAGCTTTTAAGTTTCATTAGGTGCCATTTGTTTATTTTTGTTTTTATTTCCATTTCTCTAGGAGGTGGGTCAAAAAGGATCTTGCTGTGATTTATGTCATAGTGTGCTGCCTATGTTTCCCTCTAAGAGGTTGGTGGTGTCTGACCTTACATTTAGGTCTTTAATCCATTTTGAGTTTATTTTTGTGTATGGTGTTAGGGAGTGTTCTAATTTCATTCTTTTACATGTACCTGTCCAGTTTTCCCAGCACCACTTATTGAAGAGGCTGTCTTTTCTCCATTTTATATTCTTGCTTCTTTTATCAAAGATAAGGTGACCATATGTGCGTGGGTTTATCTCTGGGCTTTCTATCCTGTTCCATCGATCTATATTTCTGTTTCTGTGCCAGTACCATACTGTCTTGATTACTGTAGCTTTGTAGTAGAGTCTGAAGTCAGGGAGCCTGATTCCTCCAGCTCCATTCTTCTTTCTCAAGATTGCTTTGGCTGTTCCAGGTCTTTTGTATTTCCATACAAATGGTGAAATTTTTTGTTCTAGTTCTGTGAAAAATGCCATTGGTAGTTTGATAGGGATTGCATTGAATCTGTAGATTGCTTTGGGTACTATAGTCATGTTCACAATGTTCCAATCCAAGAACATGGTATATCTCTCCATCTATTTGTATCACCTTTAATTTCTTTCATCAGTGTCTTATAATTTTCTGCATACAGGTCTTTTGTCTCCTTAGGTAGGTTTATTCCTAGAATTTTATTCTTTTTGTTGCAATGGTAAATGGGAGTGTTTTCTTAATTTCACTTTCAGATTTTTCATCATTAGTGTATAGGAATGCAAGAGATTTCTGTGCATTAACTTTGTATCCTGCTACTTTACCAAATTCATTGATTAGCTCTAGTAGTTTTCTGATAGCATCTTTAGGATTCTCTGTGTATAGTATCATGTCACCTGCAAACAGTGACAGCTTTACTTCTTCTTTTCCAATTTGTATTCCTTTTATTTCTTTTTCTTCTTTGATTGCTGTGGCTAAAACTTCCAAAACTGTGTTGCATAATAGTTGTGAGAGTGGGCAACTTTGTCTTGTTCCTGATGTTAGTGGAAATGGTTTCAGTTTTTCACCATTGAGGACAATGTTGGCTGTGGGTTTATCATATATGGCCTTTTTTATGTTGAGGAATATTCCCTCTATGCCTACTTTCTGGAGGGTTTTTATCATAAATGGGTGTTGAATTTTGTCGAAAGTTTTTTCTGCATCTATTGAGATGATCATAGGGTTTTTCTCCTTCAATTTGTTAATATGGTGTATGACGTTGATTGATTTGTGTATATTGAAGGATCCTTGCATTCCGGGGATAAACCCCACTTGATCATGGTGTATGATCCTTTTAATGTGCTGTTGGATTCTGTTTGCTAGTATTCTGTTGAGGATTTTTGCATCTATGTTCGTCAATGATATTGGCCTGTAGTTTTCTTTCTTTGTGACATCTTTGTCTGGTTTTGGTATCACAGTGATGGAGGCCTCTTAGGCCTCTTAGGGTGTTCCTCCCTCTGCTATATTTTGAAAGAGTTTGAGAAGGATAGGTGTTACCTCTTCTCTAAATGTTTGCTAGAATTCTCCTGTGAAGCCATCTGGTCCTGGGCTTTTGTTTGTTGGAAGATTTTTAATCACAGTTTCAATTTCAGTGCTTGTGATTGGTCTATTCATTTTTTCTATTTCTTCCTGATTCAGTCTTGGCAGGTTGTGCATTTCTAAGAATTTGCCCAGTTCTTCCAGGTTGTCCATTTTATTGGCATAGAGTTGCTTGTAGTAATCTCTCATGATCCTTTGTATTTCTGCAGTGTCAGTTGTTACTTCTCCTTTTTCATTTCTAATTCTATTGATTTGAGTCTTCTCCCTTTTTTCCTTGATAAATCTGGCTAATGGTTGATCAATTTTGTTTATCTTCTCAAAGAACCAGCTTTTAGTTTTATTAATCTTTGCTATTGTTTCCTTCATTTCTTTTTCATTTCTTTCTGATCTGATTTTTATGATTTCTTTCCTTCTGTTAACGTTGGGTTTTTTTAATTCTTCTTTCTCTAATTGCTTTAGTTGTAAGGTTAAGTTGTTTATTTGAGATGTTTCTTGTTTCTTAAGGTAGGATTGTATTGCTATAAACTTCCCTCTTTGAACTGCTTTCGCTGCATTCCATAGGTTTTGGGTCGTTGTGTTTTCATTGTCATTTGTTTCTAGGTATTTTTTTATTTCCTCTTTGATTTCTTCATTGATCTCTTGGTTATTAAGTAGTATGTTGTTTAGCCTCCATGTGTTTGTATTTCTTACAGATTTTTTCCTGTAATTGATATCTTATCTCATAGCGTTGTGGTCAGAGATGATACTTGATACGATTTCAATTTTCTTAAATTTACCAAGGCTTGATTTGTGACCCAAGATATGATCTATCCTGGAGAATGTTCTGTGAGCACTTGAGAAGAATGTGTATTCTGTTGTTTCTGGATGGAATGTCCTATAAATATCAATTAAGTCCATGTTGTTTAATGTATCATTTAAAGGTTGTGTTTCCTTATTTATTGTCACTTTGGATGATCTGTCCATTGGTGAAAGTGCAGTGTTAAAGTCCTCTACTATGATTGTGTTGCTGTCAATTTCCCCTTTTATGGCTCTTAGTATTTGCCTTATGTATTGAGGTGTTCCTATGTTGGGTGCATAAATATTTACAATTGTTATATCTTCTTCTTGGATTGATCCTTGATCATTATGTAGTGTCCTTCTTTGTCTCTTGTAATAGACTTTGTTTTAAAGTCTCTTTTGTCTGATATGAGAATTGCTACTCCAGCTTTCTTTTGATTTCCATTTGCATGGGATATCGTTTTCCATCCCCTCACTTTCAGTCTGTATGTGTCCCTAGGTCTGAAATACGTCTCTTGTAGACAGCATATATATGGGTATTGTTTTTTTATCCACTCATCCAGTCTATGTCTTTTGGTTGGAGCATTTAATCCATTTACATTTAAGGTAATTATCAATATGTATGTTCCTATTACCATTTTCTTAATTGTTTTGGGTTTATTATTGTAGGTCTTTTACTTCTCTTGTGTTTCCTACCTAGAGAAGTTACTTTACCATTTCTTGTAAAGCTGGTTTGGTGGTGCTGAATTCTCTTAGCTTTTGCTTGTCTGTAAAGCTTTTAATTTTTCTGTCAAATCTGAATGAGATCCTTGCTGGGTAGAGTAATCTTGGTTGTAGGTTTTTCTCCTTCATCATTTTAACTATGTCCTGCCACTCACTTCTGGCTTGCACAGTTTCTGCTGAAAGATCAGCTGTTAACCTTATGGGGATTCCTTTATGTGTTATTTGTTGTTTTTCCCTTGCTGCTTTTAATATTTGTTCTTCGTATTTAATTTTTGATAGTTTGATTAATATGTGTCTGGGTGTGTTTTCCCTTGGATTTATCCTGTATGGGATTCTCTGTGCTTCCTGGACTTGATCAACTATTTCCTTTCCCATATTAGGGGAGTTTTCAACTGTAATCTCTTCAAATATTTTCTTAGTCCCTTTCTTTTTCTCTTCTTCTTCTGGGACCCCTATAATTCGAATGTTGGTGTGTTTAATGTTTTGCAGAGGTCTCTGAGACTGTCGTCAATTCTTTTCATTCTTTTTTCTTTATTCTGCTCTGCAGTAGTTATTTAGTTATTTCCACTGTTTTATCTTCCAGGTCACTTATCTGTTCTTCTGCCTCAGTTTTTCTGCTATTGATCCCTTTTATAGAATTTTTAATTTCATATATTGTGTAGTTCATCACTGTTTGTTTGCTCTTTTGTTTTTCTAGGTCCTTGTTAAACTTTTCTTGTATTTTCTCCATTTTATTTCCAAGATTTTGGATCATCTTTCCTATCATTATTCTGAATTCTTTTCCAGGTAGACTGCCTATTTCCTCTTCACTTGTTAGGTCTGGTGGGTTTTTACCTGCTCCTTCATCTGCTGTGTGTTTCTCTGTCTTCTCATTTTGCTTGTCTTACTGTATTTGGGGTCTCCTTTTCGCAGGCTGCAGCTTTGTTGTTCCCCTTGTTTTTAGTTTGTGTCTCCAGTGGCTAAGGTTTGTTCAGGTAGTTGTGCAAGCTTCCTGGTATAGGGAACTAGTGCCTGTGTTCTGGTGGATGAGGCTGGATCTTGTCTTTCTGGTGGGCAGGTCCACGTCTGGTGGTGTGTTTTGGGGTGTCTGTGGCCTTATTATGATTTTAGGCAGCCGCTCTCTAATGGGTGGGGTTGTGTTCCTGTCTTGCTAGTTGTTTGACGTAGGGCATCCAGCACTGTAGCTTGCTGGTTGTTGAGTGGAGCTGGGTCTTGGTGTTGAGATGGAGATCTCTGGGAGATTTTCTCCTTTTGATATTACATGGATCTGGGAGGTCTCTTGTGCACCAGCGTCCTGAACTTGGCTCTCCCACCTCAGAGGCACAGCTCTGACACCTGGCTGGGCCACCAAGAGCCTGTCCTCCACAGAGGTCAGAATAAAAGGGAGAAAAAAAAGAAAGAAGAAGATAAAATAGAATAAAATAAAGTAAAGTTATTAAAATTAGAAAAAAAAATTAAGAAAATTTTTTTTTAATTCATTAAAAAAAAACCGGACAGACAGAACCCTAGCTTATTCTTACTTTTTCATTCCACACATTTAGTATTGCCTATACATTCAAGCTACTGTACCTTGAGCTGCAGGCACTGCAGTGAGCAATGCAAACATAAGAGCCTTAGTGTTCTTGCCCAAGAGCAGAGAAACTGATCTGGGGCCCCATAGGAGTGAATATGAGCAATACCAGTTACAGCCACAGGGGGCACCATGTCTTCCACATGGCACTTTTGCTTCCTCAGGACACATCTGTTCTGTGAATCTCTGGTCAGATCTCTCTTTTCCTGGTCCCTAAGCCCCTCAGTCATCTCTCCTTTCTGTGTATGAATACTTCCTGTAACCCTATAAATACCTGTAAAGATCTTATATCTATAGATACTGTGTTTAAAGAAGATATTTGTGCTCCTTCCCTAACTGAATTAAAAACTCCTGGAACAGATCATTTATTAACATCTTTTTATAGCTCCAGGACCTTGTACTTATTTTGCAATAAATAAGGATTTTTTAAAAATATTGACTTCCCTATAAAATGAAGAATTTTATATAAAATACTAAAAACAGTCAAGATAACATGAAAATATCAAAAACCAAATACAGATCTCTATATAACTCAACACTGGTTTCCTTTAAGCAGAATAGAACTTTCAGTTCACGTCCGTTTTTTCCCCCAATAACTGATAGTAGAGAAAAGCCATATTTGTTACACAAAGCTATTGCTTGGAAATAATCTACCTCATTTACATCAACAAAGGCCTTTCTACAAGACATGTGTTAAGACATGGGCATATTTCCATATTAGATCTTTTTTTAGCATCTGGTTTTGTGCAAGAGATTATTTCTGTGCTACACACTTTTTCCGCAAACCAATAACTGTCGATTTGCCAGTTGTCATGCACCTGTTTAGTCAGTGTGACATCACTCAAAATATTAAACTCAAGGAAAAAGACAATCAGGGGCTTCCCTGGTGGTGCAGTGGTTGAGAGTCCGCCTGCCGATGCAGGGGACACGGGTTTGTGCCCCGGTCCAAGAAGATCCCACATGCCGCAGAACAACTAAGCCCGTGAGCCATGGCCGCTGAGCCTGCGCGTCCGGAGCCTGTGCTCCGCAACGGGAGAGGCCACAGCAGTGAGAGGCCCGCGTACCGCAAAAAAAAAAAAAAAAAAAAAAATGGTTAGTTGTCAAGGATAATAATAAGGTTCAGCACAACTGGCAGACAACTCACTGAAGATTTTTTCTGTGTCAGAAATGAGCTAATGAAAGTTGCAAAAATGGCTAATAAGGCTGAGTTCTATCCCTCTTCAAATACTCTCATGTTGTAATAATCGGACTCTAGGCTGGAGGTCATTTAATAGGAGTTAACAGTGCTTGTAAAAAACCTGTCTCTAAAGAGTGGCTATTTTCTGATTTCCCTTAAAAAATGCAAATGAGGCCTAGAATTGACTGTGAATCTCTCATCTAGAAAGGACTGAGAGTGTTTAACTAGTCTAATCTTGGGGCCCAAATAGAAATCTAAAGGGCAGGGAGATGGAATGTCCACTTTGAAAGAAGGCAGATGGTGCTTCTGTGGCTTTTGTGATTTTCCCACATCTTTGGCTCCTTCCCATCAAGCTGCACAGGAAATGATCTTGTTTGCATTCAATATTCCTCTAATGAATCGTGTGAGTGCTGTGTTATTTTCTGCCCAGTCCAGAGGCAAAAGGAAAATGCACATCTGGCTTGTAATCACAACCAAGCATTGATGCTTTGCTTCCTTTTTATTGGGCGGCTGCCCTCTATGTTTTACACGTTCTCAGTGTGGATTATGTGACACCCTGACAGAAACCTCCAGTGGCCCCTAAATGATCACCTGGGGGGCCCTTCAGATCCTCTGAAATGTAACGTTTGCTACCTGATGTGCGTTGTCTGTGGTCCCCAGAGGGGGGAAGAAAATTCGTTTTTATCTTTTTATTTATTTATTTTTCCTCTTTAGAAATTGGCCCCTGGTTGCAGGAGTTCAGAGCGAAGAATGCTGTGGATTTCTCGCAGTTAACATTTGACCCAGGACAGAAAGAACTTCTTGTAGGAGCAAGGTGAGAGAGCTTACATTTTGCCTCCGCAGATATTTTCGGACTTCATTTGACATCTCTGCAGTTACACAAGCTTCTCTGCCGTAGTTGACGAGTGCTAAGTAATATTTAATCTAAGAATGAAATTCCGTACGAGTGTCATGAAGTGTGCTACAACTAATAAGATGACTGCTGCTCTTCATAGCAGGAGTTTATTGGGTGTTTCCCAAGTGCCAGGAGCAGTTCTAACATGAATTCATTTATTTTTTCCACCTGTGGAACCTGAGAGGTAGGTATTGTCACCATCCCTATTTTAGAGGTGAGGAAACTGAGACAGAAGGTGGATAAATGTTACCCCAGGGACACATTTATTATGTTGAATCAAAGATGGACCCAGGTTTCAGTCAAAGTTTGAGTCCAAAAACCATGTTCTTATTTGTCAGTATACTCTTCATCATAATTCTAGACATCAGGAGACCTTGATACCCATTCCAACACGCATCACTACCTTTCTTTGTGACCCCCATTATGATATTTACCAGTCAGTTGAGAATTCAAGGGAGTTGCTATTATTTATTTCTCTTAAGGAGCATGTGCTCCTGTCTCCAGGTCAGTGCCTGACCTTCCAGTTTGAAGGTGAGGCCACTGGAACCCAATCAGAACAGATCTTGTGTTGCATCCCTCGTATTTACCATGACTTCCTTAGAAAACATGTGTAATCCCTGCCTTCCAATCACCTATCCTGCCAGTGTGTTTGAGGATGATGTTTAAAAAATATTTTATGTTCATCTCTTAGGAAAAATGACGTAATAACCCAAAGAGATGATTTGTAGATTTTGGACTCTTCTGGCCTTCAAGGAAAGCACTTTAGGCAGAGGAGTGCACGTTATCTGTTTCGGCCAAATGTACTAGATTATGAAACATACCTTCATAGCAAGAGAGGTTGTGCAATTTCTACGTGAGTGAAGCTAAATCTGGCTTAAGCTCTGGACAAACACTGAACAGTTTCTAGAATCACTGCCTTTGCTCTCAGATCTTAAGAAGACCTCGTTCATCCACCCAACACTTGAAGACTCAAGACGTACGGTCATAACTTAAATGAACAGACAGAAGTCGGTTTAGTTCCTGGCACTTAACATGTCACTTGTATCTCTTTTAGTGTTTATTGATTGGACAGTGAGTATGGATTGGATGGGCTTACTTGGTACTCTTATACTTACTTCAGCCCATTGGGACTAGCTGGGGGATTTCTAATGCTGACTTCCATCAAATTCCATCACTGGGAGCCTGGGCCACGCACTGCAGGGCTTTTTTTTTTTTTTTTTTTTTGCGGTACGCAAGCCTCTCACTGCCGTGGCCTCTCCCGTTGCGGAGCACAGGCTCCGGACGCGCAGGCTCAGCGGCCATGGCTCCCGGGCCCAGCAGCTCCACGGCATGTGGGATCTTCCCGGACCGGGGCACGAACCCGTGTCCCCTGCATCGGCAGGCAGACTCTCAACCACTGTGCCACCAGGGAAGCCCTGCAGGGCTTTTTAACTGGTCTCCTGGCCTCCAGATTTTCTCCTCCTTCTGCACACCATGGCCAAAGTTATCTTTTAAAAATACAAGCCTCAGTAGCTCCTACCGGAGTTCTTATGACTTGTATGCCTTCCGTTATGTTATAGAAGTACTATTTTCTCCAGGGATCACCTGGATTAATTTGGATTTATTAGGCTGTTTTGGTGTGGCCCATCAGACCCTCTGGCTCATCGTCCTACATCCTATAGAGACACACTTTTCATTCTCACATAGTCCAGGCACGAGGAATTATTTATGTTGCCCACAACTATAGAATGTTCTCCTTCTTGCCTCTGGGATTTGGTAATCTCTTTTGCTTTCCTAGAATATTAGCTAACAACCCACCCACATCTCAAGTTATCCACTGGGTGAACTCATACTCATTGTAAAGATCTGGCTCAAGGGTCCTCCTTTGGGACTGAGCTGCTATGTTCCCTGCTCTGTACGGTTCTGTTGGCACACCTGCCATCTCTCTTCATTACTGCACTTATTGCATTATTTCTGTTCATGTTTCACTCTCCCCTTTCCCATTCTCAGATAGTGACGTACCAGATGGTAGAGGATGTGGCTGTCTTTTCTTGTTTTCTCTAAAATGTAGCACACTTTCTCCTCCGGGCAGAAGCTCAAAGATACCTATTGATTCACCATATTTATTTCCAGGATTTGATTTCTATGTGTGACCCTCTGCATTTGGTAGGACGCTTAGGGAAAGGGGGGCTGGAGTCGTAGCAGATTTATTCCAGATGCCTACAGTTGGGCAAGACACAGGGAGTAGCAGTCTCTAAACCCCAAAGCTAATCCTTAGGGAAAACGGACTCTCACCCTTAGCCAAGGGGAAGGGCCCCCTGCTGGGGTAGCAGGTGCAACTATGACCTCAACTGGTGTAGCTGAATCCTGCATGTCTCATTCAACTCTAAAGAGTTTTGGAAACAGTTTTCCTGTGAGCTTGACTCAAAAGACACTCCATTGTTTCTGGAGGTCCTTGGCACTACACAAACAGGGCAGTGTCACATATATGCCTACACTCTGCAGGTGGTAGGCTTTTGGTCAGTGACACAGATTCTCCTAATGGGGATGTGAGAAGCCACTGAGAAAATGAAGATTTGGAAGAGACATCACCGTAGTTCTGTCCTGACTGCAGACAGCACCTGAGAACTGTCCCCAGGGGACACCTATTCCTGAGAGTCTCCAGCCCAGTATCCCCAGAGGGCTCCATTCTCTTATTCCTTGAGGTCTCCATCCCAGCCTCCCTGGAGGTCTCCATCCCAGTGTCCCCGGAAGTCTCTATCCCAGCATTCCTGGAAGTCTCCATCCCAGAGTTTCTCAAGGTCTCTATCCATCTCATTTCACCACAGTCCCAGACCAGCCATGGGAGGGATTGGCCTACCCACTGAGTCAACCTAGCTTGCACTATGGCATAGTGACCAGGAGCAATATAGGATCACCAGACTTAGCACATAAAAGTCCAGGATGTGCAGTTAAACTTGAATTTCAGATAAGCAACCCTAGGAGCATGGGCTGTATTTCTATTCTAGAACAGGACGTGGTACATTGTGGATACTCAGTAACGAAACGAAAGAAAGGGGTAGATGGACTTGCTTAACTGCATGACCTTGAGCCCATTTCGGAGTCTAATTTTCTTATCTTTAAAGTTGATATAATTATTTCTACCCCTTTCAGCTGTTGTGGGGATTAAATGAAATAATCCAGGAAGAGAGATTGTCACAATGACAGGCATCCTGTAAGCATGACGTGGTGGGCAGCTGTGTGGGTATCTGTGGGTTTCCGCATGCGTGTGCATATGCGTTTCAGGCAGATACCACTGAGTGCGGAGAATAGCAATTTTACATAAGATAGTTGCTGGGATGAGGCTCAGAAGGTTTGAGAGGGAGTGTGAGCCAGTTATACAACTTTAAAAATAACCCAGCACTCAGATTCCTGTTTAGGAGGGCTTGACCTAGCAAAAGAAGTTTAGATAGCAGGTGTATATTGCAGAAATCCGTAATGGTTTAAATATATGAGCAGTGGAAAAATACAGTGATAGTATTTTTGTTTTTTCATAGTTAGCACTAGGCCTTGTAAAGCCATTTATTGGATGGTTTCACTTTATACCAGAGATACTTTATGTTCCTGAAATTGAAATCAGTTAAAAATTCTTTGCGAAAAGAAGTTCTGCTGCAAAACAAAAACAAAGACAAACAAAAACAAAAAACAAAACCAACCCAAAAAGCCACTTCTCTTTAGGTGATTTGTGGTTATATAGTACCCGAAGGTAGTTGCATCTGAATTCATGCAATTTCTGGAAGGATCCTTAAATTGACCATTTCCAAGGTGCACATAATCTTTCGTATTATTTTAAAAGCATTGATATTCATATTCTCTTTTACCCATGCCTCTTTAAAAACTAATCATGTTTGTATTTTCAGTGATGAGACTCAGGCACTTTCATTTTAGAGACTGTAGAAAATACTGTAAAGCATAAAGAAAAAACACAATTTCAGAAATAATCACAGTTAACCTTTTCAGTAATGTCCCCGCAGTATTTGATCTGTTTGTTTATACTACTGGAATAATAGTTCATGGATGATTTGTATACTTCTTTGTTAAAAGAACCCACTAAAAAAAGTTTCTACTTTATATATACATGAGAATTCCAAATGAAAGACTATGTTGACGTTTAGAGGTTTGTGTATAATTATAAAAGTAATGACAGTAATAATAGTTCACAAAGTTGATAAAAGTTTCACTTTCATGGTGTATAGGACTGTAACAGCAGATCTGAGAGAGAGTGATGACATTTTCTTCTCCAAATGAATATGTCTTTAGTGTTTTGGGTTCAGTGTATGCATGACAAGTGATTCTGTGCCGAATTCAAATGTTATTCCTAATGGCAACTAACTTGATCCATACACAAAGCAGTGTTTGACAATAATCAGGGCATTGACAAATTAGCCATATTTTTGTAGTGTAAAGCTATACAATAGTAATGAAAAAAAGAGCTTCTCATCAAAAAGAAAGTGAGTTTCTTCCAGCTTTTCTGTTTGTTTCTTGGTCTTTCTTCATTTTGTTCCTGTAAGTTGACTTCTGGTTATCTTACTCTTCTCTAACAAGCCTCAGTGTAATAGAAACATATCATTGAAGGGCATAGTCTTGCAACCTATGATATTTTAGGAAGGACACTTACCTGTGAGCTCTCACGCAAGTGCCTGTGAGTCCGGGAGGCTCACCCGTCTGCCGATGATTAAGGTGATGGGATTGACGCTCATAGACCCAACACTGAGTCAGGTGAAAATCATAACTGATGACAAATATAAGATTTATGTATGTCTTGGGAAATTTTTAATTTCAACTCTACTAAAACGGGAACATTATGAAGATATCAATTGAAAGGGTAGCAGGGATGCTGGTACCCATGTGAGTACCAGCCGAGAGCCATGTGTGTGCCTTGTACGGAACTCTTTGACTTGCCATTGCAGTCAATAGACTATTTCCGTATATTGAAAGATATTTCTGTACACGTATCTGTGTGACAAATAGCACGGATTTCTAATCAGCATGTTTACTACTAAAAATAAGAAACTAGGGCTTCCCTGGTGGCGCAGTGGTTGAGAGTCCGCCTGCCGATGCAGGGGACACGGGTTCGTGCCCCGGTCTGGGAAGATCCCACCCGTGAGCCATGGCCGCTGAGCCTGTGCATCTGGATCCTGTGCTCCGCAATGGGAGAGGCCACAACAGTGAGCGGCCCGCAAACGGCAAAATAAATAAATAAATAAATAAATAAATAAATAAATAAATAAATAAACCCCAAGTGCTTTCAAGACAAATCTTGGTCTTTCCTATAGTCACAGCAAATTGGTCTTGACAAATTTTAGTGTATTACTTTAAACGATTGTTTTGCCCATGGTTTGAATCTTCAGAAATAAAGATAAAAGGGAAAGATTAACTTTCTTTTGTTATGCTGGGACTGAATTTGCTTTAAGTATTCCAAGCATAAGTTCTCATAAGATCACATTAAATGAATGAGCAGGCTTCTATGTAATTAGTGTAAATTGCTCCTTTCAAAATGATTTTGCCATTGGTTCTAAACAAGTGGAGCTAAATTTTAGAGTCACATAAGTGTCACCTTTGAAAACTGACCAATAGAATTCTCTCTTTTTCTGGTGGTTATAATTACTGTTTTTCTTTTAAAGTTTTACCTTGGCATTAATCTGTTGGAAGCAGTCTATAATTCAAAGAAAAACTGGAGATTTTTACGAGATCAGCAATTCTGCTTGCAGTAGCCACAGCTTCTTTCCATTTTCCAAAGGACACATTTTAGTCAAGTTTATACACTTAAAGGGAACTCTCGCTAAGTGGAGTGAAATCAGCAATTAGGAGTGAATCCAAAAAGCAGTAAACCCCCATCATGCAAAGAAATCCGAGGTAATGATGATGTTGACATTGTATTTACATTAAATGCGACTTAGGAAAACAGCTGGTGATGAAAGGAAGGATGGAGCTGTTATTTCTGCTTTTCATTCTTAGCCCAGCCCAACAGGATTTTTTTTTCGACTGCACTTTAAGGTTTAAATATTTCCTTCTCCCTGTTGGCTCTTGATTCATAGGTGTGTTTTGCTCTTAAGATTCTCTTTGCTTATCTTCCTCCGTCTCCCTCTTCTCCCCTGTCGGCCAACAGGCCTGTTTGATTAATTAACCTAATCTGTGTTAAAAAAGAGAATCCATTCTTTGTCTACCTGCTTTGGTACCTTTCTGCCCAGAATTTACCAACAGCAGTGTACCTAAGTATCACCCGGGGCATTCATTCAGAAGGCAGCTTCCTCTGCCCCTCCTTCCAGCTCTGCGGATCCAGGGGGCTGGAAGGTGGTCCCAGAGTGTGAGCTTTTAACAAACAGGTGGTCTGCAGACACTCCTGTGGGAAAGACGCCCAACCATTGTCTTCCTTTTGCTGTTATTAAAAACAAAATAGTCTCTGCGTTTTCTTCTCTGCTGGAGGTGGGGAGAAGACAGACCTAGCAGAATAGTGACTTATTAGGTTATAAATATACATACAGTCTTCCCTTTTCCCATATTCCCTGAATGAGTCAACAAAGGAGTGTGATAAAAATTAACCAACCTCTTTGAGTGCATGTGTGTGCTACAAGTTTTGAGTGTTGAGAGCTTGTTTCCTAACCAGTCCCACATGGGGTCCATCAGAATTAGTTCACATAGTTACTCTTCATTCATCAAATATTTATTGAACCTACTGTGTGCCAGGGAGTATCCTAGACATTGGTGAAACGAAGATGCAGCAGTCTCTACCTGATAAAGACTTTAGAGCCTAGTGCAAGGGTTGGCAGGCTAAGGCCCCTAGGTTGGCCTCCTGATTTTTTAAATAAAGTTTTATTGGCACACAGCCACATCTGTTCATTTGCATATTGCCTGTGGCTGCCTTCCTGCTTTCACTGCGGAGATGAGTCATTCCAACAGGACCACAAAGGTGCAGTATTTGCTACTTAGCCCATGAAAAGGTTTCCTCACTCCTGGCCTGGTGGATATGAGGAATACAAGCAATTAATTTCTCCAGGGAGGCCTGAATAAAGGGCCTTGGAAACACCAAGAGGAAAGAAAGGTGATGGTCCTTGGGGGTGAAAAGGGTTCACTGCGAAGGTGCTTTTTCAGTTGGGCCTCGGAGAGGAATTAGGGGTCTGGCAGGTGGGAGAGAGTCTTCCTGCCAGAAGGACCATAGAACGGGGAAGTCAGAGATCCTGATGACACTGAAAAGAACACACCTTGACTGGACCTGTTAATGACGGAGAGGAGGAGTAGTTGTAGATGAGGCTGGAGAATTATATTATGGAGCAGCTGGGATTTCATCCTCTAGCCCAGTGGTTCCAATTCCGGCAGTCAGGAGAGTTGTCTGAGAAATCTTTCAAGAATGCTGATGGCCATGCCTCTCCTCAGAACATTTGAATTAGACTTTCTAGAAGTAATGTTGGAATATTTGGTTTAATCAAGCCTCTGGTAATCTCCTGGCCTGGAAAATTTGAGAACCTCTGCTAAAGACAGTAGGAACTCAGGAGATTTCTAAGGCCATACATTTACATGCTCAGGTTTGCATTAGGGAGGTGCTTCCACCATAACTGCGTGCAGAGTGCACTAGAGTTTGGAGGTATGGATAGCAATCGGGGGCTAGGGATCAGGAGACAGTAGTGAGAACTTCAACTTAGGCAGTGAAAGTGCAAATGGAGACAAGTCAGATTTGAGAAGTATTTCAGAGCTGAGTTTGACAGTGGTTGATGGCCAATCACGATTGGTGGCTGAGGGCAAGGGTCAAAGATAAGATTTGGGAGTGAGATTTGAAAGTGTGGCTTGTTGTAATGACATCAGCTGGGACTGAGCATTTGAGAAATGAGCTGTAATTCTTCGATTATTTGAAGCTACATGAGAAAAAAAATCTCAGATTTTACTAACTCTGAAGATAACCCAGAAAAATAGTGTATATGGAGATAATTTGAAGAGTGAATATTCCTAGGAAAGCATAGGTGAAAGGAATCATAGAATAACACGATATTTTTTCAAATGAAAAATGATCTCTATTAACTGAAAAATGAAAGGAACAAATCAAATACCCAATGGACCAGCAAAAGCAGAAGTCGTGAGTTAAATTTAGAGCAGTTAAGTCACCATCTGTAACCCTCAAAGCACTCAGAGATTTGCACATAATATTTAGAACATAATAAAATTTAAATTATCAGTGTGATTACTGACAGTATTGATTAGTAACTTTGTCCCTAAATATGCTTATGGGAAAAGGTTTTTCTGGTTTCTTATCTCTGAAATTTGCTAACAGCACTGGTCTTAATTGTTGCATGCCACTAAAAATCCACCTTTGTTATTTGATTCTACTTGCAAAATAGTAAGAGGTTATCCATCTACTTCTGTGCCTTTTAATCTTGGTATTTAAACATATAAGAGCACTATTAAAATGGTTTGATTTTGGATTTGATGTATTCTTTGAAACCTATATATAGTAACCAAGACTTTTCAGGGGTTTAAAATAGACTTTTTGGGCTAGGTAATGAGATAAGCCAATACAATTTTGGGAGAGTGAGTACTAGACACGTATGGTAACAACAACAATAATAAAATCAGAATTATTTAAAATGTTTTATAGCCTAAAGTACATATATTTATTTTTTTTGAAGAGGGTTGAAAAAATTCTGACTGAGGAGGTAGCTCATAATATGACATTATAATATTATACATGTGTCACCATATTTCAAAATACATTAGCAAAGTACAAAAATTAACATTCAAAAACTGTGATCTGAATGTGATACCACTATTTAAATATAGCACTATATCTTTAAAATAACTTGGTAATATTAAAACTGAATTAAGGTCCCAGAAACTTATGGGAAAAGAACTTTAAAGAGATATTTTCGGAATGGTTATAATAACAGAAAAAAATAAAGGCTCCTAGAATTTGTTTAGAATCAATCGGCATAGTGAAAGTCTTAGGAATAGCAAGAATAGATAGGTTTGTGAAGTACATGACAAGGTTACAGGCTGAAATTAAATCTTCATATTCTTAAAATTTTGATGTGATTGAGATATTAAATATTTACATGTAGATAATTAAAATAATTTTTAGGAAAACATTTTGTGCTATAAAGGATATAGTTACTACTTTAGCTTCAAAGTCACACTTACATTTTAATCTTTAGGTCTATCAATGCAACTGAAAATTCGGGAGTCATGTAGGAAGTCACAGTGTCAGGCTTTGTGCCAGTGGGTTATTGACAAAGTTAGGACAGAATCGTGCAGTGAACGGAAATCACAGAGCAGATGAAGCTGGCACAGGTACAGGTGAGACTAGCTTCACCATCACATTTACCCAAGTGGTCACAGTTTACGTGCAGTGGGTATTCTATCCTCAGATTGTTTCATCATCAACAATGGTCTAAACTTTTATTAAACAACAAACATAAGTTTCTATCACTGTTGTTTAAAACATTTTTTATAGGTTTACTGTCTCTTTTCAATTTACTTGATTTTCTTAGTGCCAAGTGCAAGTCTGTCTTTCTTAATTATTCCATCTTCTGCTCCTCAGTTATAAGCAAGCCTCTGACCTACATGTTCAATAAGAACTTGGAATTTTTTCCTTTGATTTTATAGCTGTATTCATCAGAGACCAACTGAGTTATTCTAAGAGAATGTCATTTTAAAACACCTGTGTCTTTCATAATTAATGGAGGTCAGAGTTGAGTTTTATAGTCTCTCTAGATAAAATGAGTCATTTAGTTAATATGCTCATGATGGCTCAACCTTTTCTTTAATGCTGGCTGAATTTTATTACTTTACATGAAGACACAAATGAACTTTGTCTATTAAGGCCATCACTGCTACCTCAGAGACTATGTTGTTGTGCTTAGTGATTTGCTGCTAATAGGCCACTGGGGGATGTGATGAGAGGTAGGAATGAGTTATTCAGTCCTATAGTCAAAAAGAAATACACTGTGGTGAAGAGGGAGACCACACACTCAGGTGTCCAGTGGGGGAAGGATGAATGGGCTTCACAATTGTCAGTTTGTATCTGCCAAATTAAATGGCTTTGTGATTTGAATTATTCAGTTGATTGGATTTCTGTATTCCTCATATATCACTCCTAAAAGTAATACGGTTACTACATTTGAATGTGCAATGTCAAATTTTATTCCAAGGCATTTGAAAAAAAGTAAGTTCACACCAAGGAAAGAAGATCCCATACTTTCATTTACTATGGCCATAAAATTGAACCTTTACAGCCTGGTTAAACTCTTGCTTTGTACTTCTATGATGAGAGGGGGGACCTGGCAACAGAGACTAGCTCCCCTAAGCTACACAACTAATACGCTCCTAGAATCTAATCTCTTAACCTTCTGCACCACTGCCTTTCTCCCTGAAGAATATGGCTGTATTCCTCATCACTACCTATTTACATCTAGGGGTGTTAGGAAGATTAATGAGGCCACTTAAATATTTTGGGTTGCTCAAAGCATTGCCCTACTAGAGAAACTGACCTTATGTGAAACATTTGGTTAGCATTCCTTTTGGCTGGGAGCCAGAAGCATTACTCCTTCTTGTTGGAAAGGTTGGTAGCCTTTCTTGTGAACCTCACATATATTGTTTTTCCTCCTCTGTGTGCTTACAATTGTAAGATAAAGTGGTTGCCTCTTCTGCAGTGCCCTGGAGAGCTGCCAATTGCAGGGAACCATAGATCTTACTTTAGTGCCGGAGTGACCCAGCATTTGGGAGTATCCATTTTTTATTCCCTTTAGAAGATTTTCTTTCTTTTTGTAACCTTTAACTTCATAGGTCGTTGACCTAAACTGTGATGGATCAAGCTGTCTTGGGAGATTTCTGGTCCCTCATGTTGCTAGCTGAGCTGGATTTTTTCCAAGCAAAAATACTTGGCATTGTATTTGGGACCAAATAGTTTAAGGACAGGGTTTTGAGAATACTGGAATCCACTCTATGTTTTGTCAGATTCTGAGGTCCAGGGAGGTGATTAGGGAATTCCACAAATTTTTCATGTATGTTTCATCCTTCACAATTTTTTAAAAAAATTGTTGAGAGGAGCTTCAAGATGGCGGAAGAGTAAGACACGGAAATCACCTTCCTCCCCACAAATACATCAGAAATACATCTACATGTGGAACAACCCCTACAGAACACCTACTGAACGCTGCCAGAAGACCTCAAACCTCCCAAAAGGCACGAAACTCCCCACGTATCTGGGTAGGGCAAAAGAAAAAAGAATAAACAGAGACAAAAGGATAGGGACGGGACCTGCACCAGTGGGAGGGAGCTGTGAAATAGGAAAAGTTTCCACACACTAGAAGCCCTTTCACTGGCGGAGACCGGGGTTGGGCAGCGGGGGAAGCTTCGGAGCCACGGAGGAGAGCACAGCAACAGGGGTGCGGAGGGCAAAGTGGAGAAATTCCCGCACAGAGGATCGGTGCTGACCGGCACTCACCAGCCCGAGAGGCTTGTCTGCTCACCCGGCGGGGCGGGCGGGGGCTGGGAGCTGAGGCTTGGGCTTTGGTCGGATCCCAGGGAGAGGACTGGGGTTGGCAGCGTGAACACAGCCTGCAGGGGGTTAGTGCACCACGGCTAGCCGGGAGGGAGTCCGGGAAAAGTCTGGAACTGCCTAAGAGCCAAGAGACCATTTTTTCAGGGTGCGCGAGGAGAGGAGATCCAGAGCGCCGCTTAAAGGAACTCCAGAGATGGGCAGGAGCCGGGGCTATCAGCGGGGACCCCAGAGACAGGCATGAGATGCTAAGGCTGCTGCTGCCGCTGCCAAGCAGCCTGTGTGCTAGCACAGGTCACTCTCCACACCTCCCCTCCTGGGAGTTTCCTTAATTTCACTTTCAGATTTTTCATCATTAGTGTATAGGAATGCAAGAGATTTCTGTGCATTAATTTTGTATCCTGCTACTCTACCAAATTCATTGATTAGCTCTAGTAGTTTTCTGGTAGCATCTTTAGGGTTCTCTATGTATAGTATCATGTCATCTGCAAACAGTGACAGCTTTACTTCTTCTTTTCCGATTTGTATTCCTTTTATTTCTTTTTCTTCTCTGATTCTTATGGGTAAAACTTCCAAAACTATGTTGAATAATAGTGGTGAGAGTGGGCAACCTTGTCTTGTTCCTGATGTTAGTGGAAATGGTTTCAGTTTTTCACCATTGAGAATGATATTGGCTGTGGGTTTGTCATATATGGCCTTTATTATGTTGAGGAGAGTTCCCTCTATGCCTACTTTCTGGAGGGTTTTTATCATAAATGGGTGTTGAATTTTGTCAAAAGCTTGTTATGAGTAGTGCTAAGACTTGAATTGTCTCAAAATGATTTGTAAATGCACCTGTGAATGAACAATGATGACGAAATAATTGTACTGTAAGAATGATTCCCTTGTATGTGTGTGTGTGTTTGGTGCCAGTTAAATTAGAAAGGGACATTGGATGACTGACTAGTGACGCCATTTGGCACAATGGGATAAGGGACAGCAAAGTGTGTGTGGGGGGTCTTGTTTCTAATCATAGAACTTTCTCTGAATCCTAATAATCTTGGATAAATCATAGTGCACCTCCTAATTTACAGAAGTTTCCTCATCTAAAAGTTGAGGGGTATATACTTTCTAATGACAACCTAGCTCCAAATTCTTGGGTTCTATGATTTTTTTAGGTCAAAAAAAATTGAGGATGGGTTAAAAGATCACCACCTTACATCTTGTAACCCAGGAAATACCAAAGGAAAATTTCAAAACCTTGGTGCTTCTCTTTATTAGGGTCTTGGGCATGGTGATGGTGGTGGTGGTGATGGTATCTCATAATTACTGTGTTGTTTTTCCTAGTAAGCATGCCCCTCTTCTCTGCCCCTTCTTTTCACCTATTGAATACCTCTGCCATACTGATTGATTACTGATGAGATGGTTGTGCGGGTACCATAGTTCTCAGATGTCTGTGGAAGGAAGAGTAAATGGTTGAAATCCACCTAGGTAATGCCTGGGGGAACAGAGGGGTCCCTTTTCAGACTGTTGGGACCTGAGAGGCAGAAGTGGCCAGCAGAGTTAGATTTTGTTGGAGAGAAATAGGATGAGAGTGTGGCATGTTTGTCATCGTAAATCAGTGTCTTCCTGTCTCAGTCCATTTGGGCTGCTCTTACAAAATACCACAGACTGGTGGCTTATAAACAGAGATTTATGTCTCACATTTCTGGGGCTTGGAGGTCCAAGATCAGGGTGTCAGCCTGGTTGGGTTCTGGTGAGGGTCCTCTCCTAGGTTGCAGATGGCCAACTTCTTGCTGCGTCCACACATGGTGGAAGGGGCAAGGGAGCTCTCTGGAGCCTCTTTTATAAGGGCACTAATCCCATTTGTGAGGGTTCCACCCTTATGACCAAATCACCTGCCAAAGGCCCTACCTCCTAATACCGTCACCTTTGAGGGTTGGATTTCAACATACGAATTTTGGGGAGAAATCAACATTCAGACCATAACACTTCCCCCGTGAAAAACACCTGAAAACGGGACCCAGAGAATGAGCTCTATACCTCCTTCTACCCTTAGCACAACGAGAGAGACTTGGAACTTTTCTGTCCAGTCACCCTGCCCATAGCTCCACAGAAAATCATGGACACTACCATCTTCTTTCCTCAGTTATGTGAAGGCCTTCCAGCTCTTCCTTAGTGTATGAGAGCTGCCTTTCTAGAAAGTTCTCAGAGACAGATACTGTAGTGTGGGCATTCATGCTTGTATACGTGTATGTGTGTGGGGCAGGGGTGGGAGGAGAGAAAGAGAGAGAGAGAGAGAGAGCCTTGCAATATCATCAAAGCTCTCAACCAATTCATTGATTAAAAATATGAATGGCTTCTTTTTTGGGAATATTTGTAGAAAAGTTTTTCTTAAAAGAGCCAGTGAGTTGGAAAGAGTGGGATGACTGGGTCCCAGAACCAAGACAAGATAAACAATGTTATCTTCTTTCCTAAAAATCCAGTGGTGCCGCCACCATCCCTACTGACAACAACCCCAATACCTGAACACACAGAGGTAAATGTGCCCGCTTATGCCCGTAACCTGCCATTGCTGGAGGGCGGAAATGCTCTTTCCTTCTCCCTAAATGGAGAAGATGCTGAGAATTTCAACATGGCTGGAAATTTTAATATTTTCCATAAACTGCCTAGAAGTAGCTACTGTTAATTGAGTGCTGATAATGGCTCAGACACCATTATTCTAAGTGTTTTCCTTGGCTTTAAACCTCACAACAACATCGGGGGTAGATATGACTGTTAGCTCCATTTTACAGTTGAAAAGATTGAAGCATACAGTGCTCAGCTTTCCCCCTGCCCGCCCAGGTTGTCTGGTGGCAGAGCTTTGTCCTTTGCACAAATGTTCTTTTTTTTTTTTTAACATCTTTATTGGAGTATAATTGCTTTACAATGGTGTGTTAGTTTCTGCTTTATAACAAAATGAATCCATTATACATATACATATGTTCCCATATCTCTTCCCTCTTGTGTCTCCCTGCCTCCCACCCTCCCTATCCCACCCCTCTAGGTGGTCACAAAGCACCGAGCTGATCTCCCTGTGCTATGCGGCTGCTTCCCACTAGCTATCTATTTTACATTTGGTAGTGTATATATATATGTCCATGCCACTCTCTCACTTCGTCCCACCTTACCCTTCCCCCTCCCCGTGTCCTCAAGTCCATTCTCTAGTAGGTCTGTGTCTTTATTCCCGTCTTGCCCCTAGGTTCTTCATGACCTTTTTTTTTTTCTCTTCGATTCCGTATATGTGTGTTAGCATACGGTATTTGTTTTTCTCCTTCTGACTTACTTCACTCTGTATGACAGACTCTAGATCCATCCACCTCACTACAAATAACTCAATTTTGTTTCTTTTTATGGCTGAGTAATATTCCATTGTATATATGTCACACTTCTTTATCCATTCATCTGTTGATGGACACAAATGTCCTTAACCACTAGGCAACACTGCCCCCCGTAGTGGAGGGGCAGGGACTGTTGGCAGCTTCCTGCAGCTGGAAGCCCACGATGTAGCCAGCCTGAGGGTAGGGAGCCGTGGCGTTCATAAAGGCAATGAGTGCGAGTGCGTCGGGGCCAGTAATTGCCTCTGGGGCCTCTTCTAAGCCCATCATCTGAAAGATTTATCTGTGTGTACGTGTAGATCTCTAAAGTCTCTTAGAGCAGTTGTGCTGGTATCTGTTCCACATCACGTGAGAGCCTGGCAACTCTTCGAATGCCAGGCAGCCTCCAGTGGCGTTTACCTTGGCAGCTCGGCTCCGCTCCCCCGTGTCTGCGCTGAGTTCTCATTCCTTCCGCCGCAGGACGACCTTTCTGGTGGAAAACTTGCAGACTAAACAGAAGTAGACTCTGCTGCCACATTCCCTCCTCAAAGGCATCCTGAGCTCTGCGTAGAGGGATGATTCGACTGTAAGGAAAGAGAGGGGACGCTTCTCCCAATGGCTTTGTGAGGGAAGCGCCACGTGCCACGCACTGCTTCTCTGGTGTTGTTTCGGAGGTTAAATTGGAGGCTCAGAAAGAGTGTGTTGAACAAGCCATTGTAGTGGTTGAGGAGGCAGTTTTCAGCGTGCAGGATGGCAGTGTTCCCGTGGCGGGGGGCACATTGTGAGAACACTGAGCGCGCAGGGGGCGCTGCCTGGGACTCGTGAGCCCGCCCTAAAGGTGATTGGAATCCCTTCTGTTCCTCCGGCAGTGCATGCGTGCTACTGGTAGCAGCCTGCCCGGGATGGAGTCGTCCCTGTTGATTTGTGCTCCCCGTTGCATCCACACCATAGGGATGTTTCTTGGTTCTCTCAGGGCTGTGCCCATGGCCTGTCGTGGCTGTCCCTTGTCACCTCTACTGGGACAGCGTGTTCACTTCTGACATCTGCCCGCCTTCCCAGAGAATGAAAGTCATTTACTTTTGTTTCTTGCTGGTGCCGGGGGAGTTTTGTTATTCTCCTGATGCCACAGTAATCACCTTGGACCAGTCCATTATAACAATAGCCTCAGCTTCTCCGAGACCCCTCCCCACTCATGCGTTCTGAGGGGCTGCTTCCCACTACATGCCAATTTCTCCCTGCCATCGTTGCTCACACCTGGGTGGACCTTCTCCGCCATCCATCCTTGGGTTGCTTTCCTGCTGCACCAGCTTCTCATCTACATGATGTTAAGGAGATGTTCGTTCATGGCTTGAGCTGGAGGCCAATCCCTTGTTTCTAAAAGTCACAACAGTGCAGTTCAAAGTCTCACGTGACTGCTACATCCCCCCCCCCCCCCAGCTCTGCGGATCTCTGTTGTGTATTTCACGGTTCTTCCCCTTCGTTGTTGAAAGCTGATCGCTTCCTTTTCTCTGGCTTCCTCTTTCACGCTTGGGCAGCCAGAGCTGACTCTTTCAAACAGTCAGACAGACAACAAGTTCATGCTTCTAAACTTATTACACACTGAATCCATCCAGCGAGGCAGAGCGGTGTAATGCTCAGACCATTGGTGAATTCAAAACCTGGATGTGTTTTAATTATACAACATGGTGAATGTAGGTGATCTGTCAGGATAAAGGCTCCTGAAGAGTGGTTTTATATCATCTTGCTTAACTTAAACTCAGTTTCAGCATTAAAGACCCACTTCCGCTTGTCCATTTCACATCGATTAAGAGAGCTGATTAATAATTTAGATATACCTTAGTCCCCACCCCTTATTCCTTAGCTTTCTCACCAGTCTCAAATGTGTGTTTCTGTTGACGTATTGAACGCCTCTTTGAACTCTGAGTTCCAAAGAAAACTGTGTGACACACAGTCTTAGCAGGAGATTGCTTCAGAAGCCAAAAATTGTTGGGGTTTTTTCCCCTTATTCTCATAATTTTTACGTACTGTAATTTTTTTAGATCTATTAAAAATGAAACTGCTCTCTTTTTGTATTTTGTAGAAACTACCTCTTCAGATTACAGCTTGAGGATTTGTCTCTGATCCAGGTAGGTGCAATTTATTTTTCTCAAACTTTCATTTTTTATCTCAATTAGCTCCGTGTTTGAGGGGATGAAGACAGATGTATGTGAAGGTATTAATCAAGCCAGAGCAGACCGTTCCTTCCTCAGCAGGTCAGGCCATGGGATGCCTGGCTGCCCTCTTTGACATGAGTCATCACCTGCCTTAATTCCCAATTAGCCCTCTTCCTACTGTGCGGCCTCTCCTCCTTTCATGGGTATCACCCTGATTTACTCTTCCCCAAATGATAGATAATTCAAAGGGCATTTCCTCAATGTTAGGAAGTGGCCTTTTCCCCCTAGTTAGAATCATCATTGATTATTTAGTGTGATGCATCCAGCCACCATATTCTTGTAAAAATCAGCCCCCTTTAGAAAAACACCTTTGTTTCCTCTTTATTATTTATAATTAAATAAATATGACTCTACGGCTTAAAAACCACATATAGGGCTTCCCTGGTGGTGCAGTGGTTGGGAGTCTGCCTGCCGATGCAGGGGACATGGGTTCGTGCCCCGGTCCGGGAAGATCCCACATGCCGCGGAGCGGCTGGGCCGGTGAGCCATGGCCGCTGAGCCTGCACGTCCGGAGCCTGTGCTCCGCAACGGGAGAGGCCACAACAGTGAGAGGTCCGCGTACCGCAAACAAACAAACAAACAAAACCACATATAACAAAGAATTAGTGATGATAGATAAAAATGAAATTTACCTACTTGTGTTTTTTTGCGGTTTGAAGAAGGAGGAACCTGAGATGCTTATGCCTGGATAGAGTGTTTATTTTAGTGGCAGATCTGAACCACAAAGGCCCACTTCACCCTGTTAGTCTTTTAGAAGGGTCTCCTTGGAGAAGGACAGGGTCATGGCATAAATACCCACTTCACCAAGATTCTGGAATTCCCCATGGAGCATGCCAGAATCCTTGGGCTATGTGTAGTTCGGAAAAATTCTTTAATCACCCTCATCTACCAGAGTTCTAAGAAGTGATTGGAGAGAAGTTTATATTATTTTCTTCTCTTATGTGATGCTGATATTTGGGAACATTCAGGAAACTTTAGATCTAGGGTTTAATAGTAGATCTATGTTTTATTCACCAGGCCTTTAAAATAAGCCAGTACCCCCCAGAAAACTAATATTGGTAAAGCACTTTGAAAACCCATAGACCTGGATTTGTGATCTAGCTCTGTGACTCCCAGCAATTGGGGGTTTCCTCATCTGTGGAATGACCACAAAACACTACCAACCCCCTACTGTCTTTGCTAGAATTAAATAGAGTAAGGCATGCACAAGAGATAAGGCATAGTACTTTTGCAACAAATGTTAATCACTTTTGTTTTTTAAAAGTGATAACAATAAATAATAACTTCTTATAATTATTTCATCACACTGGACAATGAATTGTCTTTCCACTGCAATTTGGTAATATAAGTGAAGTCTTTAAATGAGTTGATGATTGGTAAAATTATGAGTGTATTAATAAGAACTCAGAATGATCAGCAGTTAATGCAGAATACCATTTTAAAGCTCTGGTTTTAAATAATCTTTTATAAAATATATAGATCATTCGATAGGATTATGCTCATTTTGATTCTCAGGGTATAGTATATTATTTGGCATATTGTGTGTGCCGAAAAAGTGAAATGTGCAGATATGTGTGTGTGCGCCAACGTATGTTTCCATATCCATGTGCATTGATTTCCTAGTTTCCCAGCTCCTGTGGCTGAGAAGGTCTAGAATATTGTCATTCTAATAGCAATGAGCACACTTAATACCCAGTACTTGGTTTCTAAATTTCATTCTCCATTAAAACGAACCAAGCCTTGGGACTTCCCTGGTGGTCCAGTGGTTAGGACTTTGAGCTTCCACTGCAGGGGGTGTGGATCACTGGTCAGGAACTAAGATCCCACATGCTGTGTGGCCAAAAATAAAAAAAAAAAGAACCAAGCCTTCTTGGAGAAGTAGCTGATTCCAGGGCCTGGACAACCAAAGTTCCAGATAAGCCTGGAAGATTTTGATGTTTCAGAAATTAAGGGAGTACTCAAAGAATGATGAGACCAGGTCAAAAGGTTATAGGAGCCAGCTTGATGTGGGCTCACTGAAGAAATCTGGGACAATTTGATTGTTAGAATAAGTAATGATAGTATCAGGTTATAACACAGTGAATCAACTATGAGTAAATACTATGAGTAAACACTAACATAAAAATAAATGAATAAACAAATGAGACAGAAGGGACTGCTCTTCCTTACTCTAAAATGCCAACTAATAAATGTTGAAGGAATGATTTAATTAGAAAATTATAATTTGACAACACTCACACTAAAAACTGATTCAGGCAAAAATGATCAATGGATGCAAAATTTGTGGGTGAGAGTTTGATGATGACCAAGATAGCTATATAGTCTCAAAGTCTTTACCTATAAAATGCGTATTAATTGCCAGAGGAAAACCTGTGACTTGATAATGAAGATAGCTGACCAGTACCATGATAACCAGCTAGTTAAAGGTACTTTCGCTAGGAATGGGGCAAAGAGTTAGTATAAGCTTCCTGATTAGATGCACTGAAAAGGCCACAGCAAGATTTCCACGATATTAAAGCCAAAAATTATAACCAGTTTCATCATGAGGAACCATCACACAGACCAAACCTGAAGGCCATTCTACAAAAAACTGGTCTCTACTCTTCAAAAATCACCAAGTCAAAAGAAAAAAGAGCTATTCTATCATAAAGGGGAAAAAAAGTACACATGTCAACTGAATGAAACATTTTATTCAAATTGCATCTTGGAACAGGAAAATAATTTTTTCTTGTTGTAAAGGACACTCTTGGGACAACTGGTGAAATTTTACTGTCTGCGGAGAAGATAGTAGAAATGTATTAATATCCTGACTTTGGTAACTGTAATGTGATTATGAAGGAGAATGTCTTTGTTCTTTAGACAAACCTTCTGAGATAAATAAGGGTGAAGAGTATCATTTCTGAAACTTATTCTGAGGTGATTTAAAAAATTACTCTATGTGTATATACATATATATATATATGTTTATGGGCATACACATGCACACACACACGCATGCATGCATGCACACAGAGAGAAAGAATGATAGAACAAGTACGATAAAATGTTAATGAGGGAACTCTAAGAATCTAGGTGAAGGGTTTATGAGAGTCCATTGAACTTTGCTTGCAACTTTTCTCGATGTTATTTTGAAATAAATAGCTGCAAAAAATCAGGAGATGCATTTGCCATTACTGTGTGTATAATGTTATTTTAGGGGCAAGGGAACTAACTGTAGTTTCCTCATTATTGCTTCTCATTGTCATGACTACCTTTTGGTGGAAATCAGGTTGAGGTTACTGATGAAATTGAAGTGTTCTTATTGAGGTTTGGAAAACTCATCAGCATCACCTCCTGGTAAGAGAGAGCACAGGCTGCTGACATAGGGCCAAGCAGGATGACAGGGGCTTTCCGAATGGAAGCTTTGACAACACGGCCCTAATAACAGACGTCAGACCACGCGGTGCGGTGGGTACACACAGCGCCACCCTCCTCTGTTGTGCTTCATGGTTGTGTACGATGCTCTGCAGCTTACCTTTCACTCACTGTGGAGAGAGGACTCTGGGAATTCTTTAGGACAGACTGCTTTTTCATACATGTCTCCAGTTAAGTTGTCCTTTTGATTTCTATGAATACTTTATTTTAAGTTAAATGACCGTTTCTAAGGGTAACAAAAAAGGCTAAGCATACTGATCAAGAAAGGGCTGTACTGGTGTTACAAACAGCACTGTCCAGTAAAGACATAATGTGAACCTCATGGGTAGTTTAAGATTATCTGATGGTCACATTGAAACAAGTACAAAGAAACAGGGGACAATTTTTTTATTGAGCTATAGTTGATGTACAATATTATATAAGTTTCAGGTATACAGCATAGTGATTCACAATTTTTAAAGGTTATATTTCATTTATAGTTATTATAAAATATTGGCTATAGTCCCTGTGCTGCAATATATCCTTGTAGCTTATTTATTTTATACATAGTAGTTGGTACCTCTTAATCCCTTCGGGGGAAATTATTTTTAATATATTTTGCTTGTTATATCTCAAGTAATATCATTTTAACATGCAATAATTACAAAAAAATAATGAGATACATTTCTTTATTTTAATTGTATTAAGTCTTCAAACTCTGGGGTGTATTTCACTCTTAGAGCACATGTGAATTTGGACTAGCCACCATTCAAGAGCTCAGTGGAGCTGTTGCTACCCAACTGGACAGTGCACTTTAAGATCATGAGAAGCAGAAGTGTTTATGACTTGTACGCCTTCAGTTATGTTGTAGAAATATTGTTTTCTCCAGGGACCATCCGGATTAATTTGGATATAGTAGGCTAAAACTTTTCTCCTTCCTTCTCTCTTTGAAGATAGAAAGTAATTGTTGAAACATGGGAAAATGAGGAAGGAAAAGCAATTTGCATGAACAGTGGAGAGAATTAGAACTGAGAATCAGTGACAGCCCTTATTTAACAGCAGACAACGCTTTGTTTGACCTGGCCCCTCTCTGCCTGACAGCAGGGTCCACTTCCCAGGGGCAGTCCCCCATCACCTCGGGATACTTCCCTGTGTCTGTAATGCCAAGCTGCTTATAGCTTCCCAGACTGGAGGCCATTTCCCAACTTTTAGCATCTGCTCATGTCCTCTTTCTTGTGAACAATTTTAACCCCATCCTCTCCTCGATCTAGAAGAAGACCGCCAATCCTTCGGTCTCACTTTAACTGTCACCTCTTTGTAACCCACCTTGAGTCTGTTTGGGCTGATGACCCTCGGATGCATTTCATAGGCTCAGCCTTTATTTCTGACGAGGCCCTCTTGTCTCAGATTGAAATTCACTCTGTGCTGTGAGGAGGGTTTGAATTGTTGTCTCCTCAGGATTAGATGAAAGTAGATCATTAGATGCAGTTACCTGGCAGGTGATAGACTCAAGACAAATGTCTGTGAAAGTTTGAATCCCTTGATATTTAATACATATGTTCACTCTGCAACTTTTTAAAACTTATCATTAGTAGGGCATGGGTGAATTTCATATTTTTGTCCCTAAATTCAAGAGAAGGAAAGTAATGAAAGCCAGCGACGAGAGCAGTGAGGAATGCCTGCTGGAAGAGGCATCCTAAAACACACGTGTGCATACTCTCACCCCACAGGAAGTTTCTAGGACAGTATACGTATTTCCTGACTCTGATCCATTCCTTTCTTATGTACCAGTCACCTGTCTGCTCGATACTGCTCTGCACTTTTCTTCTGCCCTAAATTCTTCTGCCTGGACATTGTTTTAGGATCAGTAATGAGAAAGCAGTTGTTGAACAAGGTTCCTTTTTTTTCCTTCTATTTAGTGATTTTCACAGAGTTCTAAGCCCCTCCCCCCAGTCAATGACCCCCAAATTCGATGCGCTAGTGTGTGTACTTCAGCCAGCACAGTTCCCAGCTGCAGCGGGAGCATGATGCACACCTGTGGTGCATCCTTCCATCTTCCCTTCCTCACACCAAGGTGGTCCCCACACAGTGACTTGATTATCCCAACTTCCGTTTTTAGTGAGAGGAGAAGAAGAGTCCCAGCTCTTCTTCCTGCCCAAGCGGTGAGGGCAGGGTGGGCCATGGGCTGCCGGCATTATCCACAGGAGCACGTTGTCCATCCAACGTGGTTGTGCCTTGAGACTCAGCTTGTGGAACCATGTGGAAACCCACTGATAAGAAAAATGGACTTTTGTGAAGTGGCTTTAGAGTGAGAAAACGAACTATGAGGTCAGACTGCCTGATAAGCTTGATACTGACCACAGTCCGGAACGGGCATCAACAGAACCCCGAATCAAGGGTTCTTTTTCCCTTTTTCTCCCTAATAATGTTGAGACGTCACTAGTGGAGTTTCTGAAGCAGTCAAGATTTGAGCAAGGATCGGGTCGGTACATGGTTATTATTACCCCCAGTGAACATTATCTGTTTGAGGTAAGTCCCTTAGCATCACCACAAAAATATTCACATATAAATATACCATGAGGTAGAATGGCTCTATATGGAATATTGTGATTTTTCAAACATACCTCAGTGTATTAAAGTGAGAGACCAAGAGTTGCTTTGAAGGAAACAAAACCTGTTTTTCATCAATGACTGGAGAATCAAATATTCATGTGACGTCACTTATAAGGTGTCTTTCCACTCGGAGGCTGTGATAAATCTTGCAACTCACCGTGTGCTGAAATGTAGACATCACGTCTTGGAAACCAGTCACTTTCAGGCACAGTGACAGAGGATGTGGAGGTTTCCCATCAGGCGTCTCTCCTACTTCTTGTCATGGTAACAGATCCATCTCTTCAGCGTCACTTTTCTTCTTGCCTTGATCACAGCGGTTATGTTACAAGAACAAGCTTTTTGGAAAATATAGAAATGCAGCCGGCCCTAAGATGAATTGACAGCATTTGCCCATCTGGGATCGTGCCTGGGATGGCCCGAGGTAGAGGTGCGCTGAGCACGGTCCTAAGAACACAAAGAGACTGCAGCTCATTTCACCTCAATGTCTTCCTAACAGTCTTTTGGGAAATTGCTCAAAATCCATTTTTATATTGCTTTGTTACTGAGGGAAAGGAATTCACAGCTTGTTTCTCACTCACGACTGCTGGAATAAGCAGAAAAATTGCAATCTGTGTTCCAGTTTACCACCTGCCTCTCTCTGGTTTCTAAATTGAAAACTGTTATGTCTCTGACGACCTGGTCAATATTGGTGGAGAATTCTCTCCAAAGTTAAGGTAAATGTTAACTTTGTTTCTTGTATATTTGGGTTTGGGGAATTGCCTTTCAACTCTAGTCATTTCTAAATCGGTGTTTCTCAATTAGGGGCTGTTTTACCTGCTGAAAACATCTGGTTGTCACCACTGGAGGGGGACGTGCTAGTGGCATCTAGTGGGTAGAGGCCAGGGACACTGCTAAATGTTTTACAATGCACAGGTCAGCCCCTCGCCGCTCAGCAAAGAATTTCCTGGCTCAGAATGCTAATAGCACCAAGGTTGAGAAACCCTATGTTAGGTGATCACTGCCTCGGCTTCCACATGTTTTGAAGAAGCCACTTTTTGAATCTGTGATGTTAACATGTCTTGATTGAATCCAGAAGATCTTTGATATGCTTGGGGTATTTTCCTCTTTAGATTCCTTTGTATTTTTAACCAAACACGTGTATGAGCCCTTAGTGGCCATTTCTAAAGAAGCTGCTGGGATTCTTGAGTATAAATTGCTTCCTTTTATTAATATGAAATTAAATTTAAAAATAGAGTCAATTTTATAATACCAGTACCCTCTCTAATGGGTCATAACAATTTGATACAACTACCTTCTGTTGGAATTCTTCTGTATAATTTAAAGAATGATATTTTAATTAGTAATTTAGAGTAACTATTCAAATGAGATATTTGTATTGATTAATTTTTTAAATCTTGTCTTATATTTATATTGGACAGGGGGAGAGTGGTCTCCCATGTAGTTATCCACAGTCATGATTCTAAACTTTATTTCTTTTTTGCCTTCTTTATCAAATATGTTCTTGAAATCATAGTGTTAGAGAAGTGGCAGGGATCTTAGAGATTAAAGAGCTTAGAGATCTTTATTAAAACCTTTCAGGGTTTCAGAAACTAAGACTTGATGACCATAGTTACAGTTTTACTGGAACACAGCCATGCCCATTCATTTGCATATTGCCAGCCCATGGTCATCATTAATACATCTTATTGGAACACAGACATGTGCATTCCTTTGGATGTTGTCTGTGGCTGCTACATCAACTGGGTTGACCAGTTGTATCAAGTAACGTCTGGGATACAAATCCTAAAGTATTTACTATCTGATCCTTTAAGGAAAAGTTTGTCGCCTGGTACTAGTACAGATCACGTTCTCAGTGAGTATTTCCTGGTGAGTGAACACAGGATAATGCAGTGTAATTCTTTGTCTTTGCTTTTCTTAGGACAATATTTGGTTGTTTGGACAACAGTGTTAATTTTGACTCCCTGGGCTATAATTTCATGGTCCTCCCTAGACTGTGACCCATAGGTTGGGAACCCATAGTGTCACCACTCATCCCCAGATTCTTGTCTCTTCCACTCCCTTGGTGAAAATTCCCTGTCAGGAGCTGTTTCATCTACCTGTTTATTGAAACACATTTACTTTCCTTTTCTCATAACTTCTAAGAGGATTTATAGTTGCTAATGTACATTTTGTGTAGATGAGGACTCAGATTTTACTAGTTTCAGAGAATATTAGTCACGTTGAATGAATGCTGTTAACAAACAGCCCTTCACCCTCAGTAGCTAAACGCACACTCAGAAGCCTTATTTCTTACTTTCGTGATGATTGTCCAGGGCAGCAGCTGTAGGGGCTCTGTTCTATGCTGCCATCCAGGAGCCCAGGGTGTTCTGCTCGTGGTGCCTCCATCTTCAACCCACACCTCCAGAGCAGCACAGAAGGAAGTGTGGAGGATCGCACAGGGGAGACCTCTATGGGCCAGGCCAGGAGATGGCATGCCTCCCTCCCTCCCAGTGGCCACCACTAGGTCACATGGCCTCAACCAACTGCAAGGAGGCTGGGATTATAGTTTGTCTGCATACCTGGGAAGAAGCAGAAGACTCAGACCTTCAGACATCCATTGGCATTCATTAGCATTTTCTCCCAGAAGGTGCTAGAAAAACAAGATTAGCACCTAAGGATGCACTGAACTGATCCTGTTGTCTGCGCCTACCCCCCCGCCATTCCAGCAATTCTAATTTTCTACTACACACACAGATTTATCCACGCGTCTAACATTTCTGTAAATAACAAAGAAGGGATACGTTGAACAAACCACTTAACCTCTTTGGACCTCAGTTATCTTGATGGTGCGTTGGGAGAGCAGAGTCAGGGAGAGGAGTAGGCTGGATCATCCCTGCAGTCCCTTCCAGCGTTAAAATCTTAATATGTGCCATCCTTCTGCTGACTCTTCCTTCTGTCACTGCTTAAATGTGACTCTTGCGTTCCTCCTTCTTTACGGAAAACTTTCCCTGTAATGGAAAACTTGGCATTGTGCTTATTCGATGTAACTTTAATGACCTAATTTGTCATAAGATAATAAGGACAGGGCTTCCCTGGTGGCGCAGTGGTTGAGAGTCCGCCTGCCGATGCAGGGGACGCGGGTTCGTGCCCCGGTCCGGGAAGATCCCATATGCCGCGGAGCGGCTGAGCCCGTGAGCCATGGCCGCTGAGCCTGCGCATCCGGAGCCTGTGCTCCGCAACGGGAGAAGCCACAACAGTGAGAGGCCCGCATACCGCAAACAAAACAAAACAAAACAAAAAAGATAATGAGGACAGCAACAGTAATAGGCGACAGCATTTACTGTGCCCTTACTGAGTACTCAGCTCTTCACATACATCATCTCAGTTTTGCTTTCTCAGTGGCACTAAGGTGTAGGTATTATTTTCAGTATTTTACAGAGGAGGAGATGAAGCTTGGAGAGTTTATGTGATTTAGCCAAGGTCACCTGACTGGTTTGTGGCAGAACTACCTCCTAAACTTTAAGAGAATAAACTTTATACATCTACACACTGAATTCATGACATTTTGTTACAGCAGCCACAGGAAAGTAATGCCCATGACCTCTATTTCTTATATCTTGCAGTCAGGCTGGTGACCTAGGAAGACTAGTAAGAGTATCCAGTCTCCTTGCTCCAGGGTTCCGTAAACGACCCAAGTGCAGCTAATTAGTGGCCTTAAAGGACTTTCAAATATGCCCTGAAAGAAACAAGGCTAATCTCTTTGCTTTGCAAGCGTAAGCTTGAAGGATGATGTCACTGTAGGCTGTGTGCAGCCATTTTGTCCCCATGTGGTGTCTGCTGAAGAATAAGGCCCAACAGAGGCTGTCATAACTAGAAATCAGCACTGTTGAATTCTTACAGCATACTCTGAATCCCTGGGCTTGTCTGTGCTTGAATCTGGGTTTCTCATATTGTACTTCCCAGTTACAACATATTTGAAACCTTTTGCTTTTGGCTTAAACCAATTGGAGTTTAGTTTTTATCACTTGTCACAGTGATAGGGACAAGTTCTAAGGGCTTGGTTAAAATGATTTTAATTTTGTCTCATGTTAATGTTAACACTTCTCAAGATAGATTAGAATGCCAGTGTACTCTTATTTTAAGACTCCTGAAGCGTATGAATATACCACCTAAAATTTGTCTGCCCTTTGAGAAAAGAGGCTGTCTTAGAGCGTTGGGTCTAAAGTGTGATTTGGGTCACCAAGTGTGATTCTCTTCTGTTTACAATAAATGTTACCATTGGTTAAGGGAGTCCCTTAGCTCTGAGAAACACACTTGGCTCATAAATGCAGATCTCAAAGAATTCATTTGGAAGTCACATTTAGACCAGCAGTTCTGTCCTTTAGAAAGCATACAAGTTAAGTCTGAACATACGATCCTTTGGGTGGCATATTCATTTCCTAGGGCTGCGGTAATAAATTGCCCCAAATTTAGTGGCTTAAAACAAGAGATACTTATTCTCTCACAGCTCTGGAGGTCAGTAGTCTGGAATCGAGGTGCCAGCAGGGCCACACTGCCTTCAGAGGCTCTAGGGGAGGAAGCTTCCTGCCTCTTCCAGCTTCTGGCGACCCCAGGAGTTCCTGGGCTTGTTGGTGCATCACTCTGTTCTCTCGCTCATCTTCATATGATCCTCTCCATGTGTCAGAGTGTCTCAAATCTCCCTCACCTTTCTTGTATAAGGATACTCGTCATTGGATTTAGGATTCCTCGGATAATCTAGGGGGATCTCATCTTGAGATCCTTAATTAGACTTGCAAAGATCCTTTCTCCAAATAAGGTCACATTCACAGGTTCTGGGTAGATATATCCTTTTTGTGCGGCCACCAATTCAGGGGGTCTTTAGAAGACATCTTTCCGAGTTTATGCCTCTTTGTTTCAAAGAGATCCTACCTATTCATGGTGCTCTGAGGCTTCTCCTTGTGCTATAGCTGCGAGCATTTTTTTAACGACTCTTCCTTTTTTCCTCTGTCTCAGGGTTTCTTAACCTCAGCATTATTGACATTTAGGTCAGATAATTCTTTGGGGTTCTTTTCTGGGGGGGGGCTGTCTTGTGCACTCTAGGATGTAGGGTAGAGGCATCAGGCCTGACCTCTGTATACTAGATGCCAGTAGCGCCTTGCCTCCCAGTTGGGACACCAAAACTGTCTCTAGACATCACCAAATGTCCCCTGGGGGGCAGAATCATCCCCACTTGTGAAGCATGGCTCTATCCCCACATCACCCAATGAGGATGATAAATGTTTTTCAACTGAAAGGCAAAGATAAGAAAACAGGAAATTGGACAGCACAGAGACAAATGTAAATTCTGCCTTTCCTGTACTCGAAGTGAAAGGAATGGATTTTTTCTGGCAAAACAAACGCAGTATGGAAACCTGCCTTTCTGACCCTTGTCTGGAGTGGACATACCTTAGACACACAAGGAGGTTGATGGTGGCATAGAGCGTATTTGTCCTAATGCGCCTCTCAGTGATATCCTGGAAGACGACTCCTTGAAGATGAGCACAGCTCGGCTTGCTCTGCTATACCAGCGGGTGCTACAGGTATCCTCACATCCCTGAGGCAGCTATGGGAGAGCACAGCATACTGGAAACGCCTTTGGATACAGAGAGGGTGGGAATGCAGTTTTCCTTCTGTTTCTGTTTTGTTTCAGTAGAGTAATGTGTCAGGGTAACAGCCTTGGGGGCCTATAGTTCTCACTTGAGCTGGGCCCCTGAAGGGTGTCAGGAGCTCTCCTCGATGTATTTCATACCTTGGGATATCCACTGTCCAGCCCCATAGGGAAAAAGGAATTGTGAAGCCTAGCTCTTCTCTCTGCCATTTGTAATAATCACTGCCCAGTTTTTCTTGTAAAGATTTTTTGACTTTTTATAGTTTCAGTTAGGAGGGCAGAGAAAGGTGTTACACGCTGATGGCCTCCTTCCCAAAACCTGTTCAAATGACAGGTGTTTACAAATGATGAAATTCTGCCTAAGGCTGTGCCTAAGGGAATGCTTAAAGTTGGTACCTAAGCCCCACCCTGCGAAGGTGGACTTAGGCTGCCGACCGCCTGTGACGCTCTTCTGCCCTGTTCTCCCCCCTCACTGCCCTCCCTCCCTGGTCTATCGATCAGTGCCCAGCCTGAGACATCGAGCAGATAAAAATGCAAGGTCAGCTCTGAGAAAGTCCCCAGGACAAGATGGGCATCAGTTAATCATTCCCAACTTTCCTGCTTCATGAGTGTTGGCCTGATCTCCTCCAGCTGAATTCAAACCTCCCACCTGTGTCTCCATGTGCTGTTTCTCCTGTTCAGACCCTATGTCTTTGTCTATATTCTCCTCCCAATCAACTCCTGGCAAACTATTATTTTAATTGTCCTCCTCCATGCCATCTGTAGCTTCATAACGGTCCTGTCCCTGTTCTAATTTGCTTTCCTCCATCCCAACAGAATTAGACTAGATGGATGGATCTCCAAGGGCCCGTTCAGCTCTAAGATTATGAGATTTACATGTTCAATTGCTGTGGTTGTCCCCTTCTTCCAAACAGTTAAGCTCCCTATCCATGTTTAATTAATGTTGAGGGTGCAACAAATCTAGCTCATTCTGTGCCTTTAATGGCCAGTTGACTGTGGGCTTGGTTTATCAAGCCTGTCCAAATGACTAACTGAAGAGATCCCAAGCTCCTAACAGCTCCATGAGGCAAGTATTTACTTAGGCTAATGACCTCCATTCTACAGTGGGCAGAGCCAAAGACTATGAGAGCTCATCGCTAAAATATTATGATGATGGTTTGGAAATCATACGACAATGGGGCCATTTTAAAGTGTTTGAAATCTTACCATCCGTTTTCACTAAAGATGTCACTTTGTAATTTGAAGCTGCAAAAATATCAGCTACTCCCACAATCTTGAAAAAGCACCTTAATTACAGATATTTTCCTTTAAAAACCTTGTTCAAAATTCTATGCCAGAAAACAGAACTCATATTTAAGATTCTTTTAAAACATGGAATCAGTACAGCGCTAGGAAATTAAGCTATGCAAATACTTTTTGTTATTTATGCATTTTTGGTTGTTTGAGAGAACTGTTCAAAAACCTTTCTAAAAAAGGTTGGATTGGGATGCTTTCATTCTAACCATCTGTATTAGTTTCCTAGGAGCGGTGTAACAGAGCAACCAAACTGAGTGGTTTAAAACAACAGAAATATATTCCCTCACAGGTCTGGAGGCCAGAAATCAAGGTGTCAGCAGGGCCGTGCCCTCACTGAAGGCGCTAGGGGAGGGTCCTTCTTTGCCTCTTCCAGATTCTGGTGTTTTCCACCAGTCCTTGGCGTCCCTGGCTTGTAGATGTCACCCTAGTCTCATGGCCATCTTCTCGCTATGTGTCTTCACATCAGCTTCGCTCTGTGCTTACCCATCTCTGTGTCCAAATGTCCCCTTTTTAGAAGGACCCCAGTCATATGGGTTAGGGCAGACCCTCATGACCTCATCTGAACTTGATTACCTCTATAAAAACGTTATTTCCAGTTGAGATCACATTCTGAGATACTGGTACTAGGGGTTAGGATTTCAACCTATCGTTTTGGGGGAGGGGCACAATTCAACCTTTAACACTATCAATATCATTTTTAATGATAGATGACATTTTGGTCACCTAAGTTCATATCTACATATTCTTTAATTCTGCACACGTGTGTGAACAAGAAAATCAACAGCCCCCCACCCCCAGTGGAATAGTTTAGTTGATGGTATGGAATTTAGAAAAAAGTATTTTTTTTTAAGTTGAATTTATCACTTTTCAACAACATTCGGCTGTTGTTAGATTTTCTTTTAGGTAACCACCATGCCACCTTGTTTTATTTCGTTTTGTTTTTTAAACGAATTATAGTTGGTTTAGAATGTTGTGTTAATTTCTGCTGTACGGCAAAGTGACTCAGTTATGCCACCTTGTTGTTCGTCTTTTCCCCCACCCTTTTGTTCCCTCCTAACGGAGCATCCAGTGATGCTGGCTGTCTTCTCTGAAATTTAACTGTTATTTTTTGCCCGTCATGTATCGCTTCCTTTGTCTTGTCCTCCAGAGGGAGATCCTGTAGCTTCTGCCGTAACTCAGTTAAAGCTCCTTGAGGAGAGGAGAGTGTTTTTACACGGTTTTTTGAACCCATGCAGTTTGGAGTGTGATGACTGAGGCCCAGAATATACTCTGTCTTTCCCTCCCCTTATCTCCTTTCCCTGTTTCCCTGCCTGATATTTTTTCTGTCCGTACTCATCTTGAAATTTAAAAATTATAAAATATTGCAGAGGTATTATTTCATAAGCTAATCCTGAAACTTAAAAATCATAAATAAAGTATTCCATCTGAACCAGGTTACTTTCTGTATGATGTTTTACATTTATATTTGGTCGGAGACTTTCTAAAATGCAGATTTCCTTTTGTAATTAGAAAAAACAAGTCACCAAATTAACCTTGAGCATCAAAGTTATAAAGTGTAAAAAGAAAAAATCCGGCATTATAAAGATTTGACCAAGCACATAATAATACAATACCTTTTGACAACTGAGTATAAAATGGAATTACACATAACCATAAATGTAAATGTGTTCCCTGAGTCAGAAAAGAAAGTGTAATTTATTTACCTTGATAAATAGAGATTTCACATTGATGGCTCTTTTATTAGCCTTACATGTGTGAATAAAAATATAATTCTACAGTATGGAGGTTCCTTAAAAAACTAAAAAAATAGTTACCGTATGATCCTGCAATCCCACTCCTGGGCATATATCTGGAGAAAACTCTAAAAGATAATGCACTGCAATGTTCATAGCAGCATTATTTATAATACCCAAGACATGGAAGCAACCTAAATGTCCATTGATTGACTGTTGAATGGATGCAGAAGATGTGGTATATATATACAATGGAATTTTACTCGGCCATAAAAAAGAATTAAATAATGCCATTTGCAGCATCATGGATGGACCTAGAGATTATCATACTAAGTGAAGTAGGCCAGACAGAGAAAGACAAATATCATATGATATAGTTTATATGTGGAACCTAAGAAAGTAATACAGATGAACTTATTTACAAAACAGAAATAGACTCACAGACATAGAAAACAAACTTAAGGTTACCAAGGAGGATAGAGGGGTGGGGGGAGGGATAAATTAGGAGTTTGGGATTAACATATACACACTACTAAATATAAAATAGATAAACAAGAAGAACCTACTGTATCACACAGGGAACTATATTCAATATCTTGTAATAACCTATAATTGAAAATAATCTGAAAAAGAATATATATATGTATAACTGAATCACTTTGCTGTTTACCTGAAACTAACACAACATTGTAAATTAACTATATTACAATTAAAAATTTTTAAAAGCTTAAAAAAAAAAAGTATAGTTCTAATCATAGGTGATTTTTCCCACAAGGAAATCATAATTAAAATGGCCTTTATCATTTTAAAGCATGATTGAAGCAAATATCTATGATCTTAAGCTCATTGCTCATGGTCAAGGAAACATGAATTTTCTTTTTATACACAAAAAGAAAATGCATGATCCAGGAGCATTAAACTTGAGAAGATGTATAGGCTTGAAGTGAATTGGAAAGGAGGAGAAAAAGGTGATTCAGTTTGAACAAAACCCTTTAGTGTACATGACACGTATGCAATAAGTAAATTGCTAGTGAAATTATTTGTCTTACTGTAGCATTGTTATCTTCCTGTAAATTTCAGTTAATTTTGTTTTTACCTTTATTAGGTCATAAGTCAAATTTCAAGCCCCAAATTATTAACTTTTTTTTTTTTTTTCGGTACGCGGGCCTCTCACTGTTGTGGCCTCTCCCGTTGCGGAGCACAGGCTCTGGACGCGCAGGCTCAGCGGCCATGGCTCACGGGCCCAGCCGCTCCACGGCATGTGGGATCCTCCCGGACCGGGGCACGAACCCGTGTCCCCTGCATCGGCAGGCGGACTCTCAACCACTGCGCCACCAGGGAAGCCTCAAATTATTAACTTTTTTCCATAGTGTTCAAAGTGAGAGTGAACTCTGCCAGAAAAGGCACATTAGTTTTTAATAAATACATTTGTGAAAAGTACCATTTTTCAAATAGAACACAGGGACTTATCTATTTTTGTGGAAAATGTATATTTCATAGTTATAGAGTATGCCACATCATATACATTCAGCCTGATGCTTGGCGAGCTCTGTATAAATATATCACATTTAGCTTTTATAGAAAGAAACCTGTTTTATCGGGTTTTGACGAATTTCAGTTTGTCAAAGCAGTTTAAATATAGCCAGCATATGTGAAGATTCATAGGTCAGCCTCTAAGATATGATAAGCCTATGAATGGAGGTATAGATAGTATATTAATTACACATTTCATACACTGATAACCTTTTCCTGACCTTCTAAAATGACTGGTGTTTTTTAGACCCTATTCCTTTCCTTATGTGGGATTCTATTCTATATTTCCTTGCCCCAGTTATACATCCCCTTTTAAATTAACATGGTAGCATTTGAAGTTTTCAGTCCTTAATTATCATTCATCCTATTAAAATACCCTTTAGGGGCTTCCCTGGTGGCGGGATATATATATCTGTGTGCTAAGAGCTCAGCATGCATTGCTCTTAGACTCTTATCAGGGCTCCTATTTGATAGACACCATCTTTATCCTGATTTTGCATTTGAAGAAAGCTTGTCAGTATTACACACCTGTAAACTTGGTGGACTCCAGATTAGATCTCAGACCTTCTGGCTGTACCGCATGTTCTTAACCTTCTAACATAAATACTGAAGAGCGGGATGGGGGACAGCGACCCCTCTTCCTCCCTTCCCCCTTGTCCGTCCCTTTCCCTTTTAGCTTCCACATACCACCTGAACCACTGGAAAATTCTACCAAGCACTTACTGTGAATTATTTGGTCTCTCACCTCTCTCTTTGTTCACTTAATTCTAACTCACAAAGGTTAGTTTATTTCTGTGCGCTGCCTTTTCCACTAGCATGCATGTTACAAATGCAAGTTAGACAAGAGGCTCACTGATATTTTAACACGGTGGTTCTAGAATCTGTTAGATCATCGGATTCACTTGAATAGGCTTTTAAAGGTGGAAATCCCCAAATCCCTTCCATGCCTACTGAATAAGGATTGAGCCATTGGAATTCCTGCTTTGAATATGAACTTTGGGAAAGTTCATGAACATGAACTGAGCACTGGTGTCAGTCATACTTTGTGGGAAAGGATACAAACATGGGCTGTGAAAATAGTGCATCTAAGGCTAGAAGTACTGGAGAGCAGTAAGAAGAGCAGGCTTGGAGGAACTGGATGTCGGGTGGGTTGAGGAGATGGAAGATGGGACATTCTGCTTTGATGCTAGTGACCTTGAGTGATGGTGAGGCATCCTGCTGGCTGTCCAGTGCGTATTTGAAGAGGCAGTTCAAAATCTTAGTGGGGATAGAAAAGGAGAGGAAAAGAGGAGGAAAACAGAGCAAATGAAAGTGAAAGAGTGAGGAAGAAAATGAATGAATAAGTGGATGAATGAATGAATTATGAACCAGGTAGTTTTGGAAGTGGGGCTTAGATTGTTGGCTCATGGGGAAGCCAGTTGTGCCTTGAGTCCTCAGTGTAAAGGAAGAGGCAGCGGTCTGCTCTGTGGATGAGGTGTTAGGACTCCAGTGTCCTTGGACAAAGCAGATAAGAGATGCAGGGTTTGGAGTTCTGAGAGGTTAAGCAGGTAGGTTGGTCCTTGGATCTATGAAGAGCTTTTGGCCAAGGCATCTGGACAGCACTGAGTATTTGGATATGTGAAGCAGGGAGTTTGGCACCAGTGGGCATGACATGAAGGAGGCATAATGTCAATCCTCGTGTGAGGAACAGCAGGAGGAATCCAAGAGAGAACGGAAGGATGAGTTCCAGTGTCCATCTCGTGGTGTCCGGCAGCACCATGACTTCTGAGCCCAAGGCAAGGGTTGCTGCCCGGGTCTGGGGCAACTTTGCTGATGTTGATGGAGAATATCTCATGGGCATGTCTGATTCCCCAAAGTGATACAGGTTGCATGTGCTGAGGCTTATTCCCAGGTGTAGCTCCTCCAAAGAGTCATGGCCCTTCCAGCTCTCAAATTCTGAGCAGAAACATTGGAGCTGAGCCGGGTGGTGGTTAGAGGGTTCCTGCATCACAGATGCATGGCGACCAGCCCAGTTCCTTCTGGCCATCTTTCAAAGACAAGATTTGGAGGTTATCCACTGCTGTGTGTGATCTGAGCTTCTGTTCCCCATTGCATTTTCTTGTCTCTTTTCTCCCTTCAATTATATGATTAGTTAAAAGCCAACCTTTTTTCGAACCACTTATACCTCTGTTGGCAGAGGTACTACCAGGTGATAAGTCAGAGAGGGGGAAATTTATAGACTGTCATTATGATATGCAAATCAAGAAAAACATACTTCAGAGAAAAATATAGAGCTGACATAGTTAATATAGAGCTAACATAGATGCCAATAGCATTCACCTTTTTATTTACTTATTTATTGATTTTTGCAAAAAATACCAACATCCCCTCCAACTCCACCTGAATATCAGTGACTAACCTGGGTTAACAGTTTCTTAATTCTGAATACCGTGTGTAGCATGGCTAACGTAGGCATATGGCAGATCAAGAAATGATCTAAATAAATTTAAATTTGGAGGAAGAGGAGAGAGAAAAGTGAAAAAAGGAAATTAGATGAGCAAATGGTATAGGAGAGGCAGTCATGAAAGAAAGATTCTGCAAACTGTGACAGAGGTATGAACAGTGTGGAATTTAATGACATGCATTAGATTTATTATTATTATTGCAAAAAAGCAGCAATTAACCAGTCGTCCATATAGTGAATATAAAACAGCGGGCTGTCAACACTGCGTGTTCAAAAATTCACATTTGTGTTTCTCTCATGATAACTTTTTCTTGCAATTTAAAATTAGAGAGAGTTTGTTTTTCATATGCCTCTGGAGGGGGAGGTGGAAAGGATGACTTCATAAACCTTTAAGAAGTCAAAGACGTTGAATGAAGACATTTTCTCAGAGGGAAACAATGATTGATTGCTTTCAATTCTTCACTTCAAGTTTTCAAGAAACAGAAAGCATAAGGTAAATCATATTGACAAATAGATATCAGGTGCTGACTGTTTGCAGTGCGTTCTGTCAGGGAAGAAAGGGACATGACAACTCAGTTGAATCTTATGTTCTAGTTGACAAGGTAAGATTTATGCTCCTGCAAAAGTAATAGTAATAGTAGTAGTGCTATCCCAGGCCCTCTGCGATTAAGTGCCAGTGTGTGACATCAGACAGGGGAGCTCAGAGCAGGCAGACGGGATCACTGACCATGGACCAGACAGAGAAGACAGGGCAAAGCTCAGATCACCTTCCATACCAGGGTTCCTTGCCTTACCGGTATTTTGGGCTGGATAATCCTTTTTCATGACAAGGGTGGGGGAGGGAGGAGGCTATCTGCACATGCCAGTGCCTTTCCCCCCTAATTATGACAACCAAAATGTCATAGGCATTTCCATATGTTCCCTGGAGCCGGAGGGAGGCTATCGAGCTGCTGGTCGAAGCTAACAGCAATTGCTCAGCTTTTGGAATTACCATGACAGGAGCAGTTGCATACCTATTACATTACTTAGGACATTCAAACAAATATTATTTTCTGTGCTAGTTTTTGTTTAATAAAGTACCATGAAAACTAGTTAAACTTACAAGGAATTCTAGAGTAGTTCATCTTCCTATAAATTCAGCAAAGTTTAGCCATCTGGCATTTCATCTACAACTTCTGTATTAATAACTAGAGGCAGTGCAGAGGAGTTTTGGAAAATGCTCTCTGGGTGCGCCCTGTCTCTGTGTGTGGCCTTGGGAAAGTTACCTAAACTCACTGTGTTCCAGTTTCCTCTTGGGAATAATTGTGATGCCTTCCTGCAGATTCTTCTGACGAGTGAATGCAGATAACAGTGTGCAAGCAGCCTGGTCTGTCATAAGGACTAAATGGGTGTCACTATTATTTTACTGTTTTAATCACAAACTTTACACATCAAGTGTATTCTGGTAACTGCTGTATTTTAAGATGAAGACCATACATGGGCTGGGCGACTCACAGAATTCATTTGTAAATTTGGGGCCAAAGGCATTTGCTAAGGGAAAAGGGGGCTTAAACATTTGCATACGTTTAAAAACATCATTATTTTAATATTTGGCATCTTCTAAGTACCACGACTGTCCCTGCCCCAGCTATGGTTCTGCCCAGCTGGGCAAAGGGAGCCTGGGCAGGCTGCTGAGACAGGGGTGAAAGCCAGCTTGTCTCTGGGGCTGCAGGCTGAGCGCAGACTCCACAGGAGGGTGGGCTTGACATGCGCACCTGTGATTAGCAGGGAAAGTGTCCCTACTAGACACCCAGAGTTGTGGCAGAGTCCTTGCTTCAGCTGGCTATTGATTGATGCCTAAGAAAACCGCAAAACTTAGTGGTTTAAAACAGCCATTTTATTGCTATTTTGCTCACAATTTTGTGAATCGGGAAATTCCAAAAGCCTAAGTTGGGGAGTTGGTGTATGACCAACATGGCATCAGTGGAGGCCCTTGCAACCGGAAGTTCCTTATTCAAGCTGGTTTATCCACTACTGTGTCAGCACTTCATTGCTCCTTGGGTTACCTCTCTCTCCCCTCTCCTTTCTGCTTTCTTCTTCTTCTCCTTCTCCTTTTCCTCCTCCCACTTCTTCTTCCTCCCCTCCTTCTCTCCTTCCCTCTCTCCCCACTCTCTGTCCCCCAGCCCCCAGCTCTTCCCATCTATCTCCTTGCCTACCCCTCCTTGTCATTTTATCCCCAGGGGACTCTCCCGCTGCTGCTCTCAGGACAGTCCTACTTCTTACCTGGCAGCTGGCTTCACGAGGCAGGAAGCTAGGCTGTCAGGCCAGTTAGGACTGAGCAGGGAGCTAGTGGGGGCAGGGCCACTTATATCGTATTCTATTGGTCAAGCAGTCACAGGCCTGTAGGGATGCCAAGTGGTGGAGAACTGGACTCCAGTTCTGGAGGGGGGATCTGCAGGTCCCATTGCAGAAAGGCCTGTGGTGGGGAGACACTGTGGAGCCATCTGTAGGGCTCACGGTCTGCCTGTCTCTTTAAGGCCTGTGTCCTATGACTCCGCCTCCCATAGATTCTGACCCCCTTGACCAAGGATCTTCATTTTTAACAAACACCTGGAGGTGAGTCTGATGCAGGGAGTCTAGGGTCAAAAGCAATTATTTCAAAAATAGATGGGAAGAAATACTATAATTTCTGTTTCTATTATTTTTATATAAAAGTAAGTAGCATAAAATTTACTAATATTAATATGCAAGGTGATGGCGGTGCCCTCGCTTTCTCAATATGTTAAGCTGCTGACACACGTCGGGGTCAGTTTCTGGGGTATCCTGAGGGGATTATGGACAAATGGGGAAGGATTTTACTTTACAAGTGCTAGGAAAGTGAATTTTTGCATTATGTTATTTATGCAGTAGGATCTTCATAATGTTTTGTAATGAAGTGTGGAGGGACCATTACTTTGTGTTCCATAGAGAGGTTCCATAGGTACTTAGTGGCAACATATTTTTTAAATTGTCATATTAATATAATATATTAAACAAACTTAACGTATGTATATACAAATATATGAATGTGTGTCTATCATCTATCGACTATCTATTCAATATCTATCCATTCATCTATTTATCTATCAGCTATCTATTCAATACATATCCATTCATCTATTTATCTATCAGCTATCTATTCAATATCTATCCATTCATCTATTTATCTATCTATCCATCTATCTATCTATCCATCCTTTTTAAAAAGAAAAGTGGTCCAAATCTGGGGAACTTTATGTGATTTTTAATAGTGTGTTAAATAGGTGTTTTTGGAAAAAATACAATCCTTATTTCAAGAATGAGACAGAATCTGCTTTTCAATAAAAACTAATACAATGGAAAAGTAATTTTTTAATCAGACACTTTAAAACATTCCATCCTTACAGGAATTTGTGGTTTAAAATGAAATAAAAGGGACCTCCCTGGCGGTCCAGTGGTTAAGATTCCATGCTTCCAATGCAGGGACACAGGCTCGATCCCTGGTCAAGGAACTAAGATCCCACATGCTACACCGCGTGGCCAAAAAAAAAGAAAGAAAGTGAAATAAAAGTGTCACTATAATAATGGCCTTATTCGTACTTTAGATTTGGAAATTTAGAAAATTCTTTTTTTAACATTCTTATCTACACGTTTAACTTGGTTGTAAAACTTCCAACTGGAGGGCTTTGTGCTCATTTAAAACTTTTAAACTTTTCTTATGAGTTTTCAAGCAAGAGATTTTAGGATGGAAATGTACTGGCAAATTTCAACACACAAAAAAAATCATCTAATCAGAAGATGGGTTTGAAAGAAATCAAAATTTAGTAAGAATAGTCAAGAATGCAATTGGATTTACCCATCTGTTTGAGATGTCTACTTTAGTTATAACAGTTTTAAACTAAAAGTCAAAATAAACTGAATATGAAAACGAACTCTCTAAACAAAATTTTAAATCACTGTATCACTATATCATAAATTATTATTCCAAGATTTTAAAAAACTTGTTCAGTTAAAATATAAAATAACATTTGTTCTACATAATATCTTTCACTGTATCTAATTCTTTTAAAATGTAATGAAAATATATATGTACACATGCACAGTTGTGTGTATAATATGTGTGTATAATATATAAATGATGAAATATATACTGATAGAGTAAATGTCAAAAGTCTTACTACTGATAAGAGTGTATGGGCAAAACATTCTGGGAAATACTGGTAGTCATATTAAAAATGTTTTGTGAACATCACATATTGGTCTCTAGGAAGCGTAAACAACTGATTAAAATATAACTCTGCTCAATGTTATGTAACAACCTAAATGGGGAAAGAATTTGAAAAAGAAGAGATACATGTATATGTATAACTGAATCGCTTTGTTGTCCACCTGAAACTGGCACAACATTGTTAATCAACTCTACTCCAATATAAAATACAAAGTTAAAAATAAAATATTACTGCAGCTAGGGTTCTCTTTCCAGCAAAAAGCCACTTCATTTAAAAATAATTTTTAGACAACAAAACCTTTGCTTGGAGAACATGATTAAATGTTCTCTGCTGTTTTGTTTACTTTGTTTTGTCATTTTTACTTTTTTCAAATATCACATGGTATTAATTAGATCTAGTTTAAAACTTGTGAATTCCCTACTGCCAGATTAATTGTAATCTTATCAAGACTACTTTTCAGTTCCAGCCACTTCATTATGCAACCTGTTTTTGGTAAAATTGGTTTTTAGTTTAATGTTGGAAAAAAGAACACCCTTATTCTTTTTTTTTTTTTTTGCGGTACACGGGCCTCTCACTGTTGTGGCCTCTCCTGTTGAGGAGCACAGGCTCCTGACGCGCAGGCTCAGCGGCCATGGCTCATGGGCCCAGCCGCTCCGCAGCATGTGGGATCTTCCCGGACCGGGGCACGAACCCGTGTCCCCTGCATCGGCAGGCGGACTCTCAACCACTGCGCCACCAGTGAAACCCCCTTATTCTTCATTTTAGAAAATGAATTTCATTTGTGAGACTGTGTTTGCTAGAAATACAAACACCATTGAGAATTGCATTGCACTTATTTTCTCCCGTTTCATCACCCTTGAAAGAACATGTACCTGTGCTGGGCATCTTCTCTTGCCCCTCCCAGTACACTCTCCCCTTCTCCATGGGGCCCTGCTGCATGGACCACTTTCATATTGCTGTGCCTTCAAGCTTCCGGTTGGTTGGATGGGGCCAATGGAGAAGTCACATAGAACTTGGGTAGAGAGGAGAGGGAGGCCAGGGTTATCATTCCCATAGCGTTACCTCAGACTGACTGTGGCTTTTGACCAAAGGCCAGCTTCCCCAGACCTCAGATCACAGAGCTCTGTACTGCCTGGCTCTCTCTTTAGGGACCCAGTATTCTCTCATTGTCCGTCTGGGCCCCCGGTAGCCACTGTGGACTCTGGTGTTTCCTTCTACCCACTCACATTTTAATTTATAGTGCTCTTATTAAGCTTTCCTCAAATTATCTCATGTGATAATGTCACATATTTCTTATATGACCCTTGATTAATAAAGTATCCCATAAGGGTATTTTATGATTTTCCCAGGCTTAGAAGTATTTTAATTCTATTTTAGAACACAGCATATACATCATGCATTTAAATTAGTCTTATATTATTTTCTAGTTCTCCCCATCCATCAAGGTTTTGAAGAGAGACAGAGATTTTAAGAGTCTACATTTTTAATTGAGTTGAATAGGACAGCATTTAAATTTTTTAAGTTAGGGTTTGAGGAATAAAGATTTTCAAAGTGCTTTGCCATATTTGATTACAGCAAGAGTTGGTAATTTTTTTTCTGTACAGGATCAGATAGTGAATTTTGAAGCTTTGGCAGGCCATGTGATCTCTGGTGCAACTGACCAGCTCTGCCATGTGTTGCAAAAACCAACCCCAGACAATATGTAAATGAACTGATGGCTGTATAAATAAAACTTTATTTATAGTAATAGGTGGTGAGCCAGATTAGCCTGCTGGCTGTGGTTTGCTAATTTCTGTACTAGAGTAACACAAGGTTGGGAAATGGATATAATTCCTTTCAAAAGCATAGAGTTTTTAAAGGCATATAAATTGCAAAGCTTCACAATGGATAAAATTATAAAAACTTTTCCACTTAAATTATTATTTAAATTCTATTTACAGAAAACTCCTAGTTATATTCGTCTAAAAATAATTACAGTGTACACAGAAATACTTGCCTGTAAGAACTACGTATGTATGAAAAGAACTTGAGTAAGTGCCTAGTTTGTTTGAATTGAATAATATTTAGTGTATTGTGTGAAGCCTAAAAATAACATTTGATACTTTTGCTGACTCTGAAACCACTTAACAGGTATTTAATTAACCCTAGCAAGTGTGGATACAGATGGTATTTTTCAGATCATGCTGATGTTTGAGTTACATATAAAAATGAATGTCCTTATTCCTTTTCTCCATGTGTGCATGTGAGTTTGTGCATGCATGCACGATCCATTAGTTCCTGGTCTTCTGCATTGCTGACCGCTATGGAGTGTGTGCTGTCTCCTTCACTGTAAAGGGTGCATGCAGAACAAAAGCAATGGGCTGAAATGGGCTTGCATGTGTTGACTGTAACTAATAAGGGGAATGTGTTCAAAGATTGAAGGGTCCAAAGTCAGAGTACGGGAGGACGCTGGCCCAGACAGATCTCAGGAGACTCACGGATTGTTTTCTTCTCTGCTGATTGGCTCTACTTCAGGTGTTGGCAGACATCAATTTACTGTTTTGCAGTCTTAATTGTGTGTGTGTGTGTGTGTGTGTGTGTGTGTGTGTGTGTGTGTGTGTAAGAGATAGGAAGAGGTTGAATATGAACATTTGAATAAATGATTGTTCAATAAATGATGATTGAAAGCAAAGGACTAAGGAGTATCTTATTTGGAGTGGAATAGGTTAACTGTCCATGCCTGGTCCAATCAGCTAAGACCAGGAAGCAGACTGCCCATGTCTTTTGGGGCCACTCTTTGAAGGAGTATTTCCCTGGCACTGAGCATGGAGAGCTAAGGAGAAGACCCCCAATGTCTATTCTGTTGCCCAAAGCAGTATGTGAGAATTCCAAATAAGGCCACAAAGATGGATCTGACCCTTTTTAACCTATTGGACTGGGTGGTAGAGAGAAAGGTCTACTTTATTTTCCAGAGTCTATGGAAAATAAAGCTATCAATAAAATGGTAGGAAAAAACTATTCCATATATATATATATATATATATATATATATATATATATATATATAATTTTTAAAAATAGCTCTTTAAGAATTGTAATTATTTGAAAATTTGACTTTATGTGGATACAATCAGGTGAGGGTAACCCACCTACATGCAGCACACAGGTACATTTCAAATATAGCTTCATGAGAAATCTCTTTGTAATTTCTTTTCAATATAACATTACAGATAGAATTGTAGCACTTTAATTTAGCATCTGTATTTGGTCAGGATGGTGGTATAATTCTCTATATTCTTGGAAGCTTTATACAAAGAGATAAGTGTCATTTAGTGCAGCTCTATAGAAGATTTGCCTCAAAGCTTATACCTTCTCCCTCAGTTTTCTTGGAGGCATTCACGTGTTTTGATGGTATTTCTTCCACTCCCCATGAAGCAGCCCCCAGCAGAGCGTATGGGTCATGATTCCTCATAGGGTACCACCTCCTCAGAGGGAGACAGTTGTTCTGAGACCCCCTGGGGAGTGTACTCCTCACCTGCGCTCCTGAGATCAGCCCTCCATGCATCAGAGGTCACCACTGCCTGCCCAAGATGACTGTTTGGCAGAGAGATGGATCAGGTAGCCAGAAACAGCTGTTCTGGAAACTAGAGAGCTGATGTCTAAGTTTGGCTTAGAGAAGAACCAGGCCTGGCTGGTTTTGAGTCTCATGACTCATGGCTTTAACGGGGCGACTATGGTTTGAGTTAAACGATGTGTTTAATTTGGACATTAGGATGTAGAGAGACTAAGTAAGGAGTTCCTTGTTAATCCCGTGTTCTTTGGAGGGGAAGAGCTCTAGGCATTTTGGCCTTTCAAGCTAACTCACAGAGGCCGCCATCTTGGCTGGTTCCCATCTCAGCGACTGATGCTTGGGACCCCTTCCCAGATGGTTTGCAGAATCCAGCACCACACGATGGAGGTAGGTGAGTTGCATCCTGAAATGCAAGCATTTTGTGGGCAGGAACATATTCTGACAAGAGATGCTCAAAATTCTTACTAGAGTGGAAGGCATCTTAGGCTTAGTGGATGGAAGGCAAAGGAAACCTGTGAGGAGGTGTAAATGCTTCTAATTAAAGCCGGGGTGGAGGCTGGGGAAGTGTTGGAGGCGTGAGGAATTTAGCACACAACTACAGATGTTTCTTTCTGCCTTCCTCTCCTTTGGTGTTATTATTAGAATAGAATTATTAGGAAACGTGAGCTTTCTTGCTGGACCGGCTGTCCCAGACTGGCCGAGCGTATCTGGCTGGCCGAGGGGGAGCCCTCTTTCCTGTGCTACCATCACATTTCCTGAGGCTTGGCTGTGAGGACTGATCCCTCCTCCCCCAGCACTGGAGTAGAACTATAATTGAAGCAATGTGTGGTGCATTGGCACAAGGAGAGCTATTTATTAAAGCGTATCCGTTTTGAACTGGTAGGCTTCTTCCAGCTGAAAACTGCAAGAACAAGGAAGAAGGCTGTTCTTCATTTCACATAGAAGCCCCCTAGGTTCTCACTAGCCCATGATCAGGGAGTCTCTTCCATTTGTGATTTTCTCAAAATGTGACCCTAAGAAAGAGTTCTTGAGTTAGAAAATAAAGGAAAACAATTCCATCACTAGTGATTGTTAATAATTATTGATAAATAGGGTCTAATTTGAATCAACCCGATCCGTCCTACAAAAGGAATGGAAGTAATTATATTCTGGTCTTTCCTTATTCAAGGGTTCAGCTAACTCCCATAGGGTCATCTTCTGTACATAATTCATTCAGGATGTGTCAACGTTGATACTTTTCAGGCAAGCAGATCTAGGTTTGAGTTTACATTATGAAAATGAAGGTCTTTGGCTTTCCCCTTGTCACTATTAGTTTCTTTCACAATTCTATATTAGCTACTGTTTTATAGTCTTCTGAAAATGATCGCATTGCTAGATATTCATTACAATGTGCTTTCATGTGGAATTGGAGTATTCAATCAGGAAAACACATTTGCTACGGACAAAATCATTACATACATATTTTTACTAAAACCATGGATCGTGTGCATTAAGGTGTATAGTAATTAATTCCATGCATCCCACGTACTGTGTTAGATACTTTGACCATGAAAACAAGGTGAAGTTTAAGCACTCCTTGAGATGGGTAAGAGGGAGCTGGGGGAACCACTTGGGGGCCGTCACTGGAGAGAGAGGGGCATGCCTGAGGTTACACAGGTTCCATGTAACCATGAGCATACCCAGGGCAGTCGCTTACAACTTACTAATTTGCCTGTGTTGTGGGATTTGGTTGAAGATATGTCGGCAGGGACAAGCTGGTCAAGTACCTAGTTTTCCCAGCCAAGTAGTGTGGTAGAGAGAATTCTAACTGGCTCCCGGCATTCGGCCCCCTGGTGGACATTCCCTATCTAATCCTCTCTCATTGAGTGTGGGCATCATTGTTAAGATCATAGGATTCACTTCCATGATTAGGTTACCTTATATGGTAAAGGGATTTTGCAGATGTAATTAACACTAATGAGTGGAGTATAAGTTAATCAAAAAGGGATATTATCCTAGGTGGACTTGACCTAACCATATGAGCCCTCAAAAGGGATTCCAAGGTAGTGCCAGATGCTCTGCTGTTGACCTTGAAGAAGCAAACTTCTATGTTGTGGAAAGGGCCACACGGCAAATGTTGATGAGCAGCCTCTAGGAGCAGAGGACCTCAGTCCTACAACCACAAGGAATGGAATTTTGCCACAGCCCTTGAGTTTGAAAGAGGATCCTGCGCCTTAAAAGGGATCTCAGTGCCAGCTGACACCTCGACCTCAGGCTGGTGAGATCCTAAACAAAGTTAAGCCACATCTGGACTTCTGACCCACAAGAACTGTGAGCTAATGAATGGGTATTGCTTTAAGCCTCTAAGTTTATGACAACTTGTTAGAAAACAATAGAAGTCTAAAACAAGAGTGCATTTGTTTTCTGTGCTGCTGTAACAAATTACCCCATAGTTAGTGGCTTAAAACAGTGTAAATTTTTTATCTTACCCTTCTGGATATCAGAACTTCAAAGTGGGTAAAATCAAGGTGTCAGCAGGGCTGTGTTCCTTCTGGAGGCCATCAGGGACAATCTTTTTCCTTTTGCCATTTCTAGCTTCTAAAGGCTGCCCACATTCCATGGCTCATGGCCTCTTCCATTTTCAAAGGTAGTGATTTCATCACCCTGGGTTCTGCTTTCTCCATCACACCTCTTTTTCTGACTCTGACTCTCCTGCATCCCCCTTTCACTTACAAGGACCCCTGTGACTATATTGGCCTCTCTGGATAATCCAGGATAATCTCCCCATTTCAAAGTCAAATGATTAGCAGCCTAATTCCATCTGCAGCCTAAATCCCTCCTTCGCCATGTAACCTAATGCATTCTCAGGTTCCAAGGGTTAGGGCATGGACATCTCTTTTCTGCCTACCACTGGGAATTCAGGTTTTATGTCGTGGCATGGGGACGCACACATGCGACATGGTGGAATATGTGTTTCAGAAGGACCATTCCGATGGCATGGCAGGGAGCCCAGTTGGGAATTCCCTTCTCCATCTGGCCAGGTATGACTGCCAGAAAGTGGGTAATGCCTCAGTGTACCTATGGTCCTTGAGATTACACTATTTCTGGAAATGGTAGTAAATTAAGTGGATTTAGCTATAAATAAATGTTGTATAATGTAGATTTCCCTTAATACTCATTTCACAAAGAAAGAGAGTGTGTCATTTTGTACACGTGTGTTCCTTTGATTGAAAGTTGTGGGAACATGCATTTACTGCATTTCCAGTCACTGCCTTGATGGGGTCCTGGGTCCCCTTCGCTTGCCTTATTGAAAAGCCCAGGGACAAATCCATGGCTCACTGCCAGCATGACCACAGGCCTCACTGCTTGTTCTGGCTCCTCATCCTTCCCACCTTCATTTTCTCTTTGCTTCATTTTTCTTTTTGTACTTTCCACTATTTGTTGGGTCTTCGAAATTTTATTTGTATTCATTATTGTTTTAAAAGTGTGTTTGGGGCTTCCCTGGTGGCGCAGTGGTTGAGAGTCCGCCTGCCGATGCAGAGAACACGGGTTCGTGCCCTGGTCCGGGAGGATCCCACATGCCGCGGAGCGGCTGGGCCCATGAGCCATGGCCGCTGAGCCTGCGTGTCTGCAGCCTGTGCTCCGCAACGGGAGAGGCCACAAAAGTGAGAGGCCCGCGTACCGCAAAAAAAAAAAAAAAAAGAAGTGTGTTTGACATTAATCTGTTTGCTCCAGAGAATGAACCTTGTTTGACCTGAATTCCGATGATGCTCTGGTGGTCAAATGGGAAGGAAATGAGACACGAGCCATCGCTCACTTTCCTTAAGAGGCCCCAGTATTCCGAGAGGTTAAGTGACCTGACAAATGTCAAATAGCTGTCTTCTCCCCTGTCAGGGACAGCAGCATTTCTTGATCTCTTTTAATCCAGTTTCATGGTTCTCTTTACCTTACTGTTTAGAAATATTTGTAAGAATCTGGATATTCCTTAGTTACCTCTCCATAGCTCTGTCAATCAATAAATCAGTAGAAAATCAATTAAATATTCAGTAATATGGGGATGGGATTTACTTGTCCTGTGAACGAGGGTTTCTCAACTTTGGCACAGTAGACATTTTGGGTGGATAATTCTGCATTGTGGGACTGTCCTAGGCATTCATTCTACTATGGTTAGCAGCAACCCTGGCCTCCACCCACTGATGCCAGGAGCATACCCCCTCCTAGTGTAACAACCAAAACATCTCCAGACATTGCCAAATGTCCTTAAGGGGACAGACTCATCCCCAGCTGGGACCACTGGTATAAACATATCCGAGAATAGCAGGGAAAACATAGTTTCCCTAGGGGCTGTTGGCTGGATTAATTTAGGTGCTTGAATGAGGTGAAGAATATCTCAATTCCAGTAGAGAGACATTCTGTGTTAGAGGGAAAACGGAAATTTTATTCTGATAGAAGTAAATAGGCCATTATCAAAGTATAGTAATTGTCTATTGCTTTTGTATTTTGTTATTTTACCAGGTCAGTCTGGTAAAGGTAGATTTAAAGATCATTAAATATTAGAAATTAAATTTTGATAACCCATCTTAATTCAGTAATAATGATATGTTTGACTTTCGCATCTGTAAAATGGGGATGACAAGGGCACCTACCTCATAGCATTATTGTGCAGATTACATGAGACTTACAAAGTGGCTTTTATTTTGCCCAGAAGCTCTCAATTCATGTTAACTAATATTATCAACCAGGAGTCGGGTTAAGTTAATGAAGAGATTTTTAAATTATAAGGTATAAACACAAACACCCATCCACATATTATTATATATTTATTTATTTTAAAAACAACTTTACATTTCCTAGTACTTTCTTCCTAAGCAAAAGTTCCAGATAAAACAAAGTTTCATCACCTTGTCCTGGAGAAATCTCTGTATCTGACTAGAATGAGTCCAGGCTGATGTTCTCCAGTGGTTCATCGAGGGCCAAGCCAGGAGCGCTCAGGCCGACCTGAAAAGGTGTTTCAAAGTGAAGGCTGCGTGTCTTAGCAGCCAGGACTTGCTCCCAGCCCTCTCACGCTTTCTTTTCTGACTAGAGTCTAGAGACATGGTTGTGATTGTTTCAGGTTGACTTATGAAATCTTACTGCTCAAGTGTCTGGCCATCTACTTCTGAAATTTTTCATTTCTGCATACATTTGTAAAGTTATTGTGTTTGGCGGGGGAGGGTCTCCAAGCCCCCCTCCCCACCCCCCAGCTTCTGTCGTTCTCCAGGAGAATTCATAGGACTCCACACACAGCTGTGCTCAGGGCTGTGGTTCCTTACGGTGAAGGATACACAGCCATGTCTGTGGAAGGAAAAGGCACAAGGGGAGAGTCCAGGGGAAAACAGGCGTGAACTTCAATTATCTTTTCCCAGGGGAGCCATGAAGGATGGGCTTCATCCCTCCAGCAAAAGATTGTGAAAACACCTGTGAAGTGCTGTCTACCAGGAAAGCTCATTGGACTCAGTGCCCAGGGGTTCTATGAGGGTTGGTCACATAGGCACCCTCTGCCTGGGACCTACTAAACCTCCAGACTCCTTGAAGGAAAGCAGGTTTCCGCATAAACCACCTTGTTCCATAAATGGTTTAGGCACAGTGAACCATTCTTCTTGGGAAATGGTGGAACCCCTCCTGAAATCCAAGCTCCCAGATACCAGCTGAAGGCCAACTTTGCAAACAGGCCGTTCTAGGGATCACAGTCTCAGATCTGCTCTACGAACTCCTTTCTGTACACTTATTAAAAGGGGACTGGAGTTCATTGTCATGAGGAATTTAATTTAATAGCACTGGATCTCTGAGTCAGAAAAGACCCTTAGAACTACCCCTTACTTTATGCCCATGTAGATTTTTTATATTTTAATCCAGCATAAGTAGAAGTAGAGAATATGTGTTGAGAAATCCTATACACATTTATAGAAACCTTAAGATCATCTTTTATCATACAAAATCTTGCATTCTATATTTTATGGGGTTTTTTTGCTAATATTACATGGATAATTGTACTTAACGTGTTTATAGTCTATTTTTGTGAAAATACAAGAGTATTTTCATGGACATTATCTCCTTTGAACTTTGTATCACTGTTTTTTAGTAACGAGGTTGTTTATTTTTTTTCCATGTTTCCAGATGAGCAAACTAACTTAGACAGGTTAGACAATTTGCTCAAGGTTACATAGCTAATAATAATAAAAAAAAAAGAGCACACAAACACTGTCCTTATATTTCCCTCTGAACTCCACAGCTTTCTCTAGTGTCTTGTCCTGAGTCAGATAAGAGTCACACCTGCAACACAATAGGTTGTTATTAGCATTATTTTTTTTGTTTGTTTCTTTCATGCCTACCAGAGATAGTATTAAACTTTCCCTTATGTCATCTACCTGCCTATCTCCTTTCCTCCAGCTGCCACCAAGGTGTCTCAAACTGGGGATGGGGATTCTATTCTTGGCAGTTTGTTGCAGGTGAGGACTTCAGGTGATTCTGTGACATAACAAATTTGAGGCATGGGGCTCTCAGCTCTTCATCTAATAATTTTTCTCCTGGTACAGTTCCCTCCATGCCTGGCTTTCTGTGATGATTCCAAGGGATGCATTTTTGGTAGTTCCTTTAGTCTAAAGATTGGATCTTACAATCTAGAGGGGGAAAAATGTGTTTTTGCTTAACCTCTCAGAAGATAATTGTATGATGCAAATGTTGTACACCTTACTAGCTTATTTATCATGAAATTGTCATTGTCTCTAAAACAAGTTGAAATATACCTACTTCAAAAATAAATTAGTATGTTTAAAACAGAGATAAATATACTTTATCCCCCAATTATTAAGCAATTACAAATCAAACAGTTGGGGCTGACGCATTATCTATATACAAGGTAGCATTTAAAAAATTCATGATAAATTGCAGCAATCTGTTGAAGTGTTGAAGGTGCTTATTTATAAAGTGTGATATAAATGAAATTTGCCACAGCAGAAGGAAAATAAATTCTTTATTGACATCCAATTATCTCTTTCCCTCACTTCTAGCTTCAATATGTCCTACCTCTTACTGCTCAGGGACAATAATATTTATTAACATGCCATTTTTAGTTCCATTGTCATTAAGATTTTTTACATTCCGGGTCAGTGTCATCACATTACCAACAATTTTTGAAGTTTATTACAAAACAAAGGATAAGCAGTAAGGTTTACATTTCCTTCCCTGAGAGTTCCATGACCTCATTTTCTGTGTTTTCCTCAATGAAAGGGTGGTCTTACCATTGTCTGTTGAATCAGCCTTCCAGACTGAATTGCTAACTGTGCACATCCTCCACACACAGAAAATGTTTTGCAAGTTCATTCTCTAGGTTTCTAACCTCGGCCTCTCAGTATTTTTACCAGTGATTCAGATTAGGATTTAAATGATGTGCTAAAAATATTTGTGTAAAGTCGAAAATGAATAAGTTGACTGACAGTTTTACGGTCCATTGGTGCTTAACAGATGAAATCTTCCAAAATAATATTTAAAAACAAGAACCGATTACGTTAATCAAGAATAGGAAATAGCATAGGTTTTTCAGGAAACACAAATCAACAAAATTTACATGGCTCTAAAAAAAAAAAAGCAATCATGTTTGTCATTAATCAATGTACAATATTATGATACAGAATGTGTTGCCTTCGCTTTTTTGTAACAAATCCTATCATGTCTGAAGTATCATGTGTGTTTTCGGATGTTATACTGTTTAAAAATCTTTTAGACAAAAATAAGGACACTAGCATTATGAAATTCTGTGTACTCAGCAGTTTAAAAATTTATCCACATATTTTGCAAATCTTGTTTCATCTACTCCCTTAACCACTTCTCCCACACCCACCCCTAGCCATAGATTATTCTGAAGCAAATCTGAAACATGTCATATCATCTCCCAACATTTTGGCTGAATTCTATATTTTTGAGTCACAGGCAGTCGGAAAGAAGAGAGAGGAAAGGGACCAGAATAATAAAAGGAATCGGATACCATATTATCAGAGAAATGAGAAAAAGAACTTGGCTATACTGGTCTAGAGAGTAGAAGACCCAGGAAGATGATTTAGGGGTCCATAAACAAGAAAGGGACAATCATGTGGAAGAAGGTTAAGAATTTATCTTTGTGTCTCTAAGGCATAGAACCAGAACTAATAGGTAAAAGCTATGGGGTGATCGATATCAGCTCAGTTAAAGAAAGAGCTTCCTACAGCCAAGTGGGCTGAAGATTCGATGGACTGTCGCAAGAAACTGATGTTTTCAGCCAACAGGATTTATCAAGTGGATAGGGCAACAGCTTGGCAGCGTGACATAGAGGGGCAGGTACAAGGGATATAGGTGAGATTGAAGTCACATGGCTCTCTCCAAACCCAAGAGCCTATGAAGTATGGTTGGATTCTCAGCTCAACCTCTTTATAGTTTTATGAAATAGGAATCTAATCTTTTCTGAATATGAAAGCCAGGTAAGAGCTTCATCCTACTGTTTGTAGTGTGGGTACCTAGGGACATGGTAAGATCCTAGTGTTATGAGCCAGTAACCTAGCAATTCACCTTGATTCTGCCACTTTCTAGCTGGGCAGGGTTCAATGAGATATCTCACTCAGCCTGAACCTCAGCCTGTTAACCTTTAATATGGGATTTTTAAGGAGTTCTCTGAAAATTTAACAAGGGGCCGTAATTTAAGTCTCTCTCCTTTCTTGTGTACTCAGTTAGTTGCTTGATGTTCAGTGTTTGAACTTAACTGTTCAAATGTCCAGAGCCTCTGAAATCTTGCATGTTAATATTGCTTTGATACAGTTGAATTTGTATTAATTTGTTCAGCAGTCTGACCTGGGGGTACAATGATGAGTTACACAAGGTCTGTTCAGAGGGAGGCTAGAGTGTGGCGGGCATTCTGGGATGGATCGAATTCTCTGCATCACTCTGGGAGAAACAAGGATATATTTAGTCTGATCATGCTTGCCTCCTCCTATCAAAAGAGAGTAGTTGCAATAATTTCACTGCTGTAATCTTCCTACATTCTTTCTCAAGAGGGTGGGAAGAGGTTGCTTTAAACGTAACATATCGTTTTCTAGTAATGTCTTAAGGGACCTGATAAAAGTTTCCACTGTAGCCTAAAATTACATTAAATAAGAAGGGCTTATTCAATGAAGCATTACATCATTATATTGATAGAGACTTGGTAAATGTGCAGCAGTCACATTCATGGAGACATAGCCCTCTAGAGATTGTCACAAATGACAGAGTATCCCCCAAATTATATGTTTCTATTCATCCTCTTTATTAACAGTATTTACAAGTAGAGGTTTGCCAATAGATTCTGTTTATAGGATGCTTAGAAAATACAGAAACCCTCTCAATGCTTTGGAATGTGCCCTGGTGAACTCTGACATTCCATGTTATCTGAAACATCAAAACAAAGCACAAAACTGTGGACAAGATGGTTCTCTCCTTGGAAACATCAACCTGTGTTCAGAGACTTGAAGGATCCAGCTTCTCCTGTGATGCCCTCAGGGAAGACGTAGAGCCAGCAACATTCAGAGCTCACACAGTGAGCAGTCGAGCACTGATGTCCTTTGTTCACCAGCAGGTTGGGAAATGTAAGATAAGTGGGTTTTTTGGTGGAGGTGGGAGAAAATGTGGGAGAGGCTTGGAAGGAGGGGCTGCTGTGGGAAGAGGAATACTAAAACTTAGCAATTCCTCTTTAGTCGTCCTCCGCAAAGCACTGCCCTTCTCCTTCCCACATTTTTCAGATGCCAGGCCCTCAACATGAAAACACAGCATGCCAGTGGAGTGCCTCACATTCCTGCAAGCGCGTGGTGGTGAACGGACTCGGGCTTGCTGCTCCCGTGTCTGGACCCCAGACATTCAATGTGGGTGGAAACGAGTCCTATGAAGGTTGGAAGGAAGCTGAGGGGGCAGCTCAGTTGAACTTCATTTAGCCTAACCCTGGAGATGATGTCTGTTTAAATTGCCTTCTTTCACCCCAATGGTGAGAAAGGAGATCCCCTGCCATCAGGGTTATAGAGATGGCTGAACACAGGACACCCAGCACTGGACAGATGAGATGATAACAGTTTGTGAGTCACGTGTACTCACAACTGGGGTAGGAAGACATTGCAGCCACACAGGGCCACACTGGGAAGGGAGGGAACAACCGGGGCTGTGGGAAGCAGGCTTTATAGTATCAAAGGGTGGGGTGCCCCTTGGTTCCCACAGGAGGATGTGATGGGCTTGTTTGCATAACCATGTGGGCTGACAGGGAACTGAAGCCGCGACACAAGGATGAGCAGGAACAGTGCCTGGTCCTGTGATAGGAGGGTCGTTTGGCCAAGGGACCTTATTCACTGGGGCAGAGCAGAGGAGACCTTGGCAGTGACACCATTCGAGACCCTCCAGGTTTCCCCCAGATTTGGAGGCAGCACATAACGGTAGACCTTAATTTTAGGCCTTACACCACGACACTCGAGAAAAAAGAAAAAATGCACTTCTTTGCAATCCCAATGGACCACTCACACATTGTTTTGGTCACTCAGCTCATATATTAATACTCTTTCCGTACTTTTCTATTCCTAAATATTAAAGTGTGTATACATTACAGTGGAGAATCCCAAGAGTCAGATTAGAAGGAATTTTAGATCAAAGACAATCTTATTCACCTTTCGGGGGCTCCAAATAAAGGATAAATTACTTAGTAGATAAAGACACTTGATTCTCGGCCACAGGCCACCCTTCTTCACTTCACTTCCCTCCACGTTCGAGGCAGCAAATCTTGAGAACATCCCATATTAGGTACCAAGGAAGGTCCTTTGTTAAAGAGATATTGTCGTTATTGAGAGGAAGGTAGCTTTCTTTGTCCTCAAATAGGATATACAAAATTATAAAACTAGAGATGCCCTTCCTTTTTTGTGTTTCCATCTCAGTCTCCAGCATCCACTGAGGAAACATTGAACGTTACCCACAGGTGAAGTGAGAGGGAGGGTGTAAATGTGAGGATGCCCCACTGCTGACCAACCTGGAATCTCAAAGCTGAGGACCAGAGGATATTTTCTACTCAAGTCATTCATCCGACATCAGTTTTGAATTTATTTCCTTATAAAATGGTTCCCGGAACGTGTGGCCACGTTTTAACATCAAGTGCTGATTCTGGTACCTTATTCTGGGATTTTCTTAGAACGTTATTGAAACAAAATGTGTTTTTTACTTGGAGGCCCAGTGTTTAATGCCTTCCACCTCCCTCTTCCTCGTTGTCACCCTCTTAGCTTCTAGGTTACCCATTTCCCCTCTTCTTCCTGGCCTCTGTTTCTTTCTCCCTTCCCTCCTTTTTGGCCCCTGTTTCTTTCTATCATCTTTATCCTCATTCCACAAGTCCCATTCCTCCTGGCTTATAGGACTGTGTTGGGCAAATGTGAAATGTCTCAAATAGGAAATAATAGACCTAACCTAAAACTTAAGTGATCTATTTTGAGGATATGTTTTATTCTCTTCCGGTCTTACAATATAATTCCCCAAAATAGACTTGAATTTAAGTTTGTTTACATCTTTCATTACTGACCCATATTTCCTAAAAAGAAAGTAGGCACATAGCCACCATTTGAGAGTTTCCAACCCTACAATTTGCTTAAAGACAACAAAAGTAGATTTACAAGCTAAATTCACCTCTTAATCTCTGCAGGGGAGATAGGGAGAGATGAGGTGAGCATGTGTTTGAGAAAAGAGAAATCCTCATGGCACTTGAGGTTGTTTCTGCAACATTTCTGCATATTAAAAAACACCAAAGTGAAAGAGGGAAAACCCATGCCAAGATGGACGTCTTTTAGAGCAGTTCATGGTTAAAAACCCAAGTGTAATCAATAGGAACAACTTGATTTTCACCATGTAATCACATGGTGGGGAACTAGGACAAGTCATAGGCATTAAAGAGCATGTTCTCTTATGTTTTGCAAGCTAAATTCAAGTCATAGATAAAGGTTAAGTGGCAAGATACATGTGTTCCAGTGTCTTCAGTGAACCTGGGGGACAAAGTGAAAAGGCAGGGACAATTTTATTCTTTTCATTGTCTGATCTGTGTGTACTCACAACAATTCTGACATCAAATGAGGGGTACTTTTACCACACCAACAGTTCTCCAACTCTCTTGACCCCAACTGGGTTTCCTACAATTCAATTCAATTCTGACACCAACTTCCTGGAGTTTGCCAGCCCCTGCAACAGCTTCAGGACTCAGCCCAACTAGACTGATACCTGCTTCAGAAAATCCAGGTTGTCATCTGTATTCTGACCAACAGGTGTAAATCAAGGCTTTGCACCAGCCCCTCCTCAGATTCATTTGCTAGAGCAGTCCACAAAACTCAGGGAATCACTTTACTTTTACTCATCTACCAGGTTATCATAAAGGATGCAACTCAGGGAGAGCCAAATGGAAGAGATGCATCGGGCAAGGCAATGCATCGGGTGAGGGTGTGTGTAGCAGAGTCCATAGTCTCTCCAGGCACACCACCCTCCCAGCGCCTTGAAGTGGTCACTGACCTCAACCAGGAAGCTTTCTGAACCCCGTCATTTAGGCATTTGGGGGAGCTTTCATTACATCAGCATGGATGAATAAATCATCTCTGGGTGTTCATGATTTAACTCAATCTCCAGCCCCCCTCCCCTTTTCTGCAGACAGGACTGTAAGTTCCAACCTTATAATCACAGGGCTGCTTCACCCGGCAATGAGTCCGCATCCTGAAGCCATCTTTGGGCCCATCAAGAGTCATCTTATTAACATAAATTCAGGTGTGGTTGAAAGTAGCTTGTTATGAATAATGAAAGATATTCCTATCACTCAGGAAATTCCAAGGGTTTTAGAAGCTCTGTGTCAGGAACTGAGGGTGAGAAGGACAGGACAAAGACCAAATATATATTTCTCATTGTATCACACACTGATAACAAATTTTCATGAATTGCTTAATGCATAGCACTGTTTGTTCCAGCTTTCTCCAAATATTGCAATAAGCAACTTAATATTCTGAACAGACTATTTTGGCAGATATCTTTTTTTTTTTTTGTTTTTGGAGAGAAATTATCAGGAAATTATATTAACATAAAAGCTCATATCCATTTTGTATTTGACTCGAGCTCTTTGATAATTGTTTTTTTCACTTTCTGGGGGTCAATCCAACTGGCCAAATAAAAACTATTAATCTAAATCCATTTTTGACTGAATGGATTTAGCTTTTCAAATCATTTGGAATTCTTTAAGCATTTGTTTGAAATTTTATTTTCAAATCTCCTCCAAAGCAAAGAACAATTTCTTGTCCACACACATGGAAAGATGTGTTACTATGAACCTTTTAAGAATATAAAAAGCAAACTGTTGCCCAGTAGCTGTTTGCATTTATCCCTTCCACTGTAGCTGTATTTCCAAGTTAAAGGCAGATACCTGAAGGATTAGAAGGGGATTAAAAAGGATGTTTCTTTAAATAATTAAATTTAATTAAGGCTCTGTATTAAATGCCATTTTTAAATGCTTCTTAGTACTAACCAAACTTGGGTCTGCTAGCCTGACGCACAAGAAAGCCAATCTACTGACACCAGGTTGTGGGGAGGGAAAGTACAGTGTTTACTGCAGAGCACCAAACAAGGAGAACAGGCAGCTCATGCTCAAAAGACCCGAACTCCCTGATGGTTTTTAGGGAAGGGTTTTTAAAGGCAACATTTGGCGTGAAGGCTGCAGCTCATGGACCTTCTTCTCATTAGTTGGTGTTGAGGGAACAGGGTGATGTTTCTGGAATCTTAATCATCAATCTTCTGGCTCCAACCAGTCTCGGGTCTATGTGTTGTGGTCAACGTGTGGTCACCATCCCACCTGGTTGGGGGTCTTATTTTCTGCAGAACAACTCAAAGACATGCATCATAAAGATTGTTATGTATAACCCTTGAGGGGGAACTAAGTCTCTGTTTTATCACTGAACTGTTGTTTAAGTTATCATTGCTTTTCTTTTTTGACCACTTTTCCTTTTGTTTTTTCTGCTTCCCCTCACTTCCCTAATTAGTAACTAGGAGACTAAATCCTTTTCTACAAACAGAAGATGAGGGACATGGAGGGGCTTTTGTGCCCGGGAAGGCGCCTCGGGGTTCTGCTCCTTTCAATCTCCTATTTTCTTTGATACTCTTTAATCCTGAGGGAAACAGGAATGGGACAAGGAAGTACAGTTTTGGATAGAGAGGTTAATCAACCTTGGCATGGGAACTCAGTTTTAGGCGTGCTCAGTTTCAGTACTCACTATGACCTTTTAAGATTTTTTGCTGCTTTTTATACCCATTAACCAATAAAGAATAACAAGGGAGAGAGAAATGAAAAGATTCCATCAACTCACATTGCTAGTGTTAACAAACTCAGGTTCGTCTGCTCGCTGCTCACAGGCCAATACTCGAGAAACAAGTGTTGGTTGGAAAGGAAAGATTGCTTTATGCAGGAAGCCAACAACCTGAGGAGAAGGCAGACTAGTGTACGAAAACCAAGTCCAAAGAGTCTGCATGACCATGAAAGTTTTAAAGCAAGAATCATCTGGGCGGGGGGGTCAGAGCCTTCGTTAGCTTCCACTGTGTGCAGACTTTCTTCTGATTGGTTGGAGGTGAGGTAACAGGGCAGCGTTCTGGGAATCTTGTACTCAGCCTGAAGTTACCATCCTCCATCTGGGTGAGGGCCTTATTTCCTGCAGAAGAACTCAAAGGTATTGTTACGTATATTCCTTGAGGAGCAACCAGGACACTGCCCCAATGCTGCACTATTGTTTGTTCGTTTGTTTTAAGAATATAAATGTGAATTTTTTATTTATAATCTGAAATTCCATATTCAGAAATGTATAGCTTGGACACTTAAAACTCAGTAACTATGCCAATACAAATGTATTTAAGCTTCCTGACAGTAAGTCAAATAAATACATACTTGTTAGGTAAAAGAAAAAAAAAATAAAGTTACCCTGGAATTTAAATCAAAAATAAATATTAAAGATATATATGAATGCTGCTTGGAGAGTTCTGGTTAAAATACTTGACTGGAAGTCAGAGTTCAAAGTACTTTATAAAACTGTATCACTTGCTTGCCTTGTGCTATTTATTTAAACACTTAATGTCCCATTTCTCAATCAGTGCAACCTCCTTTTTGCCATATGGCACCAGGATCAGGAAATTATATTAACATAAAAGCTCATATCCATTTTGTATTTGACTCGAGCTCTTTGATAATTGTTTTTTTCACTTTCTGGGGGTCAATCCAACTGGCCAAATAAAAACTATTAATCTAAATCAATAGCATAGTGCTGGCTGGCCTAGTGCCCTTGAATAAGTCATTTAGCTTCATTCTCTTGTCTGCACTGTAGTTTCTTGAATTCTCCTCTTTTGTTTCTGCATCCCCTCCCTTCCCTGATTAGCAGCTGTTTGAATCTGCCCTTTGGAGCTCAGGGAAGGTCAAGGAGGCTGAATGAAGCCTGTTTGCTACAAACAAGAAACGGGGGACATGGAAAGGATTTGTACCCGGGCGGGTCCCACAGGGTCCTCAGCTTCATCAGGATTCTGCTCAGGCCTCTCCACCCCCAGGCAGACCCAAGGATGGTTGGAGCAAATGAAGAGAGAGGGCCCATGGCGGTAATGACTTGGGCCTTGAGTCTGCAAGTGGAGAAGACAGACTGACAGATAGACCTGCTGTCCCTCCCCTTGTTTGGCAGGCTGCCTGCTTGGCTATCAGTGTTCGTTAGGTAATATAACACCATCCCTGAGACTGGGTAAGTTTGAGCTATACGTTTTTAACCCAGTAGTTAGGATTTTTATTGTGTAGTGAAATTTTGGTTCACCAAGCCCTCTCATTTAAGAACTAAAATGAATACATAGAGTTACACCTCAAACTAGCATCTGGGGAACCTATGTGATGGGAAAAGGGCAAGACTTGTAACTTCTCTAGAGATTCCAAATCAGCGTGAACATTTCTATTTTATTGTAGCGGTGTGACATTTGGCAACTCTTCTCCTCAGTGACCCTTCTCAGCCAGTTTTCAGTATTGAGTCGAAATGAGTCTTCAGCAGGGGCAAACCTCTGGGTTTTTGCTGTAGGCGCCGGCGGCTGGTCATAGGGTGCAGTGACATCACCCGGGCCCACCCTGTCCTCTTCCAGCCTTCTCTGTGCCTCCTGGGGGCCTCCATTGCCGTGTGTAGAGTGCTCTAGAACCCGCCTTCCTCTGCTCACTCTTCCGTAACCTACCCCTGCACCTTGTGGACACATCCCACTGATGCCTCTTGCTGCTGCCCCTGTCAAACATCTGGAAGCCACGGCCAGCACCACTGCCCGCCGCTGAAGGTCCTAGTGCCGGGCTTCAGAATCGCTAGGGCTGCCTTGTGGCTCACGTCGGGGGAGGAAGAAGGTAGGGGGCTTCATTTTTTCTAAACATTATTCACTGACCTCATTTGTTCCAAGGAGAAATTATAATCCATTTTTTAGAGCCATACAGAGTCCGAGTCCCTAATATAAACCACACAATTTGTGCTGGAGCTGTCTGTTTTGATGAACATTTGTAGATATGACACAGAAGCTTTTATTTCATTTGATTTGCTTTCAGTGTAACTTCATTTGGTAGGAAAAAAAGACATACATATTATATATATATAGTTTGCCAGGTATGTTGAGCTTTACTCTTTCCTGTTATAATAATTGTGTGGCTCTTTCTCCAGTGTAATAGTACATGCACCATGTATCCTATTGAAAGCAAAAAGTGAGCTGATTTTCATCTGTAGAGCAATCTGAATGTCTTACTACAGGCTGCTATGAGGAAGTTATAGAGATGACAGCTAAGAAGTTTTCTCTGTGTTTTTTACCTTGCAAAGGAGTCATTCTCTGATGCAAATACTCTTGCCAGATGCAAAACTCTTCAGGGCCAGGTGGTGATGGCCACCACCCTGGTTATGCCACACCCACTCAATGGGCAGCAAATCCATCAGTACAAGAATGAGCTTTCCAATGCCTAATGAAGACAGAAGATCCCAGGCCCAGCTACTACTGACTTACTTTGCCCTAGAGTTAATAGAGAGCTTCACATCCATCTCTTCACATCTTACAACAATCTAATGAAACAAGAAAAACAGGGATTATTATTCCCATTATATAGATGTGCAAAATGATTTGCCTAAACTTCACACTCATCTTAAACCTATGGTCTTGAAACAAGGTCACGTGATAACAAATGCAATGAGGTTTTTTGCCTTAAAATTGTTACCTTCCAGGGGCTTCCCTGATGGTCCAGTGGTTAAGATTCCATGCTTCCACTGGAGGGGGCACGGGTTTGATCCCTGGTTGGGGAATGAAGATCCCACGTGCCACCCCAAAACAAAATTTTGTCTTCTGTTCGGAAAGTTTCTAAAGGCAAAGTCATTGTGCCTTCCTGAACTCCTAGATTCATTTTTTCTTGCAATATTTTCTTATCAGGATGTCCTATGTGGCAGGCAGACTTCTGAGTGCAGGGAGTAAAGGGGTGAGCCAGAGAGAAGGACTTTCTTCTCTTAGAAATTTGATAACCATTGGAGACAAACATTTACTCAATTGATAGTTAAGGAAAGTATTAGACAATCAAATGCAGTGATACAATTGGTAGTGTCTGTGGGGCTCTGTAGATAAGGTGGTCGGGAAAAGCCCACCCTTAGAAAGCGATGTTTGAGGTAATGTCTGAATGATGGGGAATCAGGCAGAGGTGAGGGGAGGAGATTTCTGGAAAGGGAGACCAGCAGATCCAAGGGACCAGAAGAGGGCATGACCTTGGTGAGCCAAAGGAATGTAAAAAGTTTCGAGTTACTGATTTCTAGTGGTCAAGGGGCAGAGGAATGGTGTCACATGGTCAGAGAAGTGGTGGTAAAATCTCATGAAGTGTGTGAACAAGGCCAGGGACTCTGGGTTTTATTTTAAGTGCAGTGGAAAGCCACAGGAAGGTATTCAATATGGTCTAATTTTCATATTAAGAAGATACTTTTTGTTGAGGTGTAGAGAAGGGGTTATAACGGGGCAAGGTTGGAGGAAGAACACCAATCAGGAAATTGTTGCAGCAGTTTAGACATGAGATACTGGTAAAGAAATGGATGGGTTGATATCTTTTTATATCTGTTACAGTCAATAGGATTTGCTGGTGGCTTGGATGTTGGCAATGAGGAAACAAAAGGAATCAAGGATGGCTCATATATTTTTTACTCGAGCAACTGAGTGGGTAGTGATATGGGAACACGGTGGGGAGAAACAATTTGGGACACACTGAAGGAAACCATGCATGGTGATTTGGATACATTCAGCTGGAGACCCCCTTTGATTATCCCATGGGATATATCCAAGAGAGGGTTAGAAGAATGAATAGTTCCTGGAAATGGATGAGGGTTAGAAGAATGAATACTTCCTGGCAATGGATAGGAATGGAGAGACATTGTACTGATGGTTTTCACCATCATGGGACCAGGTCATCGTCCTCAAGAAGGAAAGATGAGAGTGCCAGGCAGATGCCAGGGGCAGGCCACCATTTGGAGGGAACACAGCAGAGGAAGAACCGAAAAAGGAAGCTGAGAAGAAGCAACTAGTGAATGAAGAAGACAGCCTTGACAATAAGAGTCAAAGAGCGTGGGGAGAAGGTGGTTCTAGAAGAAGAGAGATCAAGTCTCTAATGCTTTTGAGAAGTCATTAACAAAACGCTTAGACAGTCAACTGCTGTGATGGACGCTTCACTCTGTTCTGTGGAAGAACAACCTGCACTGAGTTTTCTTCATCCTAATGTCACCGTGCTCTGGCCATGCGTCTTTGTGTTCCAGTAACTCATCTCTCACTCTGAACAAGAGTGTTTCACACAAGGGTCTTGGTTTATCCTCAGTTATAACGGTAATACGATCGGCAGCTGGGCATGGACCCTGCCTGTTAATCAGCATGTAGAATGCAGATTCGTGATTGTGTGAGCTATTGCAACTTCTTGTTCCATTCCCTTCCCAGAAAAGAACAAAACAACAGCCAAATCACAACCTCTGAGCCACTCATATCACTATAGCCCCTGTGTTCCCCAGCAAAGACAATATAAAGCTCAAAATAAACGTTTTTTCTTTACCTCCAATTCAGCTTCCTTCCTGAACAATAGAATACTTTTTCATAGCACCACCACCATTTGAATGCAGCACCTCAAACTGATCTCCGACAACAGACTCAAGACGTTCTGTCCACAGCACTCGATGTCTGTGGTGTTTCCCATCTCCGTTGTGGAGCCTGTACTTGTACATTCTGCCCACTTCTACACCTGATTCTGCCTTATTCAGGCTTCTTGAATTTGGCCTCTTCGCTTTATCCCCCATGGGCTTAAACTAAGTAATGTTCTTTCATGAGTTGTTTTCTGTTTTCTCATTTTTTTCAATCTGTTTTCCTCAGTCAATTTCTGAACTGCTTATCTGATCATATTCCTGACTTCGGTCAGTTGTTTGCAATGCTCCGGGCCTTAGTTTCCCCTGCCTCATACTGTGATTAATGTCTTAATGTAGGTAAACTATTATATTACTTTCCTACTTAAACCCCTTAAATGTAAACGTGTCTGTTTTCAAACTGCATCATCTAAGAAACTTCACGGTCTGAATTTTCTCCCTTTCCAGCATCAAAGCCTGCTGGTCCCCGCCGTCCCTCAGGGCCTTCAGCCGTACAGCGTTCTTGCAGTTCCCTGACCGTGAGATGCCTTTTCACTTCTCACAGACCTTACACATGCTGTTGCCTTGTTCCCAGGTAGCATCTGCCCCTTTCCTTTACCCGAGGAGCCTCCCTTTTTCCTCCAACCCTGCTCAGATGTGAGCCTGGCTGAGCTTCTTCGTGTGACGCTCCATTTCCTCTACCCAGTGTCTTCCTTTCTCCATGCTTTCCCAGGGTACACTTTTACTTCCCAAGTTGCGTTATAATCACTCTTGACTTTTCTGTCACCTCTGCTAGGCTCGGAATTCCTAAAATGCAGGAGGGTTTGGAAAGGAGCCCGTTGGATCCCAAATTTTGTCACAGACAGAATATTCTTTGTCAGTAAAATATTAGATAAATAAGTTTACAAGTTGTAAACTGGGTTAGGTAGAAATATGACTGGATAGTTAACATTGCCTGTCTGGGGGAGGGGTGTGTTCTTGGCATAGAACTAATTACAAATGATTAAGGGTTACACAGGACTTTTATCCATATTTCCTGTTTCACGAGTTCATTCATATTAAACACAGACAAGCCTCAAGGACCGTCCTTAGTGTTGTTAAGCATCAGAAGAGAAAGTTTGCTTTGCCGTCTTAGGACTATTATGCAATGATAACTTTGTTTATCACTGATGTAATGGCAACGTAAAACCTTCGTCCTGAAGCTAAGAGCTTCTCCCTCCTGAGACTCATCACTGTTTAAAGGAAAAGCCAGAACTGACAGAGAAGCCCTAGGGATGAAATGTAGAAACGCCCAGGGTCGGATATCTAGAAAAGGTGAAATTCTGAGGTTTTATAGGCCACATTTGGACTTACTGCATCCATGTTTTAAATAGATTCGATTTAAATTGGGTAATTAAGCATTATATGTTGGTCGAATCACCCAGATTGTGTATTAACATGAACACAAATCTAACCAATGACAAATGACATTTGTCAGACCACCATAGAAGGTAAACCAATCAAAATGGTTATAAATAGATGGAAAAGGTCTTTGAATATGCAAAGAAAAATGATGAACACGCTCGGACAGAGATAGTTCTCAAAACCAGATATCATTTCTAAATTTAAAAAGCAATTAAATATTTTATCATTGCTATTTGAATGTATGTGTACGTGGCTTGAATTTCACAGCTACAATAATCCTAAGAAAATAATTAAGAGACCTAATTATCCATCATCATAATCCATTAGACCAGTTTCCCTTGGGTGAGAGCACATATAGACGTGTACGGGAAAGAGTGATCCTGTTTGGAAAAACAAGTAAGAAAAAGCAGCTTCGCTTAATTATTCAGCCCAATCAGACCTGTAGGCCTCAGGAAATGAGGAGGGTACCTCTGTTAGCATCACTTATTTCAGGGACGTTAGGGCTGTTTTAGGGTATGATTGTGCTAGAAAATACTAACTTTAGAGCCAGTGCTTTGCTACAGCCTGTGTGATGGCTTCCGGAGGAAGGTTTGGCTTCCCCCTTTAATGGTGGCAGGGTTGACAACCTGGGAACCATTTAGGAAGACTCTGCAGGGCTGGGTCCTTTGGTAAGAGGACAGCAAGGGGAATCTTGAGACTGTTTGGACACGAGGAAGAGTGACATTCTAGGAGAGACCGGTTCGGCCAGCTCCCAGCGGGTATAAGCACCCAGGAGTGCCCCAGGCCCTGTGGTTCCTTGGGATTATAGACACACTTATCCTCTCATATATGCTCTGTGTCTTACCTTGAATATTATTTCAAATGAGTTTGAACAATTCAACAGAATTGCAGAGTGATAGACTATTCTCAATTAAATGGATTTCTGTGTTCTCCGTGCCCTTTCAGAGCTCAGAGGGGACGGGCAGGGGGATGCTTGCCAACGCGTTCAAATGAATGAGTATGTATGGTACGGAGTCAACGCTGAAACTAGGAATGGTCTTGTCAAAGTCTCAGTAAAGGCGGAGTGAACAGGCATCATCTCTTCAACCAAATCATTTTATTTCCCGTTTTCCCACCAAGAGCCTTTCTTCTTTTTATTACAAAGAGAAAGCAACACATTTTATTTCCTCTGAAAAGTTCAAAGCAAGCAAACTCCATCTTTGCCTAGGACTCTGGTGAGGCAGAAAGGCATCAGGAATCTGGGCGGTCCTAGTTCCCTACTCTCTAAAGCAAGGGACCATAGCCCATGGGCGGACGTCAGAGATGCTAAAGCCAGGTGGCCTGGGCGCAAATCCCAGGTCATCTGCTTAATAGCTTGGAGAACTTTGTACGTCGTTTACCTTTTGATCTACTATGTAGGATGAACTTAATACTAGTGCCTGCTTCATGTGACTATGGTGAGGGAACAGCAGACATCATCCCCATCAGGAATTCTAGAATATTTTCCCCAATATATCTTTCTGGCAGGTATTTGAGGGTGTCTTACTGTCACTCATTGTCTGATTCCTGGTTTCTGCTGTTGTATTGCTCCTCTTGTAACATTGTGTCAGCTCCAGATTGACTGACAGCTTTCTGCATACATGTTTGTCTGTTGGGTCTGGCTGAACTCACTATGCTGATTCAAAAGGTCAGCAGTAATGAATTCGTTCAAAATCACAACTTGAAAAATCAGTCAGGCCCAAATTGTTCCCTAAAAATGGCATTAAATTTCCTCTGGTGATATTGAGAATTTTAATAATTGAAATCCAAGTATACCTGAAACTCCAGCGTGAATTCTGAATTGGGCTGATTAGGAAGTGAATACATATTTCACTTTTTAATAGCATGTTTCTTTCTCAGAATTTTCCACATATGTGACCATCTAAGAGAAATCTTCCTAACAGACGTGAAAGCTGAATCTTTTCTATTGTATTTTCCTTATTTTTTCCACTTACAAATTTCAACTCCTTGAGCTTTATTAAATGTCCTGTAAGTCAAGGGTTATAAGTTTTCCCTCATTTTTCATTTCCGTTTGTGTCATTTTTTTTTTATATCATCTCACTTGCTTATCTCAGGATGCAGAATTCTAAGCAAATAAGTCACTGTGTGACTTTGAAAGAGAATTTCTTTTACTGAACTACTATGAATTCCTATAATGTTAGTGACACCTTTCACTTGATGAATATGGTTTGCTTTTCTGGTTGTTGTTGTTTTTGCTTGAGGTGGTTTTGAAAAACCAGAATTTATTACCAATGAACTAAAGCATGTTTGATTCAAAAGTATGATGATCAAAGCGTCCTATGAATTTGGTTTTTTGTCAACTACGTTGCGATCTTGATAGTAGATTTACGGCTCTATTATGTTTTACTTCAAACGGCATTGTAAATGTAGTGTAATTTTTCTGAGACGGGGGTTACTTGTGGGGTTGAAAGAAGGCAGTCCAGAATTGTGTACAGTGCTTAGCCCAGACCTAGCCAGAGGAGTGGGTGGAATCAGTTTCATAGTGTAGTTTAGACAGCTTTGAGCTACTGACGTCCACCAGTTGTCTGGCCAGGTGAGTGGGCATCTCCCTCCCTCACATCTACTTTTTCAACAGGCAGTGCTCTTCCCACGACTAGGTGGCTGGTCACTCAACACTTCTTCTGTATCCCATTGTCCCTGCTTATTTCAGGCCCTTGACATCTGCCCACTGGCTGCCTGCAGTGGCCTCTATGCCAATCTCCTGTTCACCTACCTCGCTCCTTTCCAGGCCTTGTCACATCCCCAGGGACTTCTTTCTCTATTACTGATCTCACCATGCCAACATCTCGCTTAACATCTTATCTGTGGCTTCTTGTAGTTCAGGAAAAATATCTGAACTCCTTGGCATGGTTCGTGAGGCCTGTCCTGAGCTGCATCCAACTCAAAAAGCCACGGCCCTCTCTGTTCCCCGCCCCAGGGACTCAGGTCCTCACACAGACACACACTTTCTTCCCATTGCAGGCCTTCATAATAGCCGATTCCTCCCCTTTTCATGAACATCCACTGTCAGTTCCTTCACAGTCGAGCTCAAGCCTTGCCGTCCTGGGAAACTTCCCTTGATTCATCCCTAACCACACCTGGGTCAGGTGCTTTCAGCGCTCCCCAAACCACTGCAAGTATCCCCCCAACAGACCTTGCATAACGGAAACTGCATCTTTCCTATGTACAGAGACCAACTCAGGTGTCTGGCAGAAACATGGAGGTGAATTTCTTCACCTGATGACGTTAAAATCATTTGTGTGTGTGTGTGTGTGTGTGTGTGTGTGTGCGCGCGCGCATGCGTGTGCACACAGCACATATGAGTAATTCATGTGTAATTATGTCTGCATTCATTTTTCTATGGCTGCTGTAACAAATTAACACAAACTTGGGGAATTAAACCAACAGAAATTTATTCTCTCACAGTTCTAGAGGCCAGGAGTTCAAAATGATTGTTATGGAGCTAAAATCAAGGTGTCTCCTGGGCCGCGCTCTCTCTGGAGGTTCTAGGGGAGAATCTCTTCTTTGCCTTTTCTAGATTCTGGTGGCTGCGTGCCTTCAATCTCAGCCTCATGGTCACATTGCCTGTTTCTTGCTGTTTGTCAAATGTGCCTCTGCCTCCCTCATAAGGAAGCATTTGTATTTAGGACCCACCTGAATAATACAGGATAATTTCCCCATCTCAAGATCCTTAATTTAATTTAATTTAACATCTGCAAAGTTCCTTTTTGCCCTGCAAAGTGGCATTCATTGGTTCCAGGGAATACCATATGAATATCTTTTGCAGGGGCCATTATTCAAATCTACCGACAAGGCCCCACCCCAAGACATACACGAATTTGTGTTTGTGGATGCTACTCAGAGCCATAGAGATCAAAATCAGATTCCTTCACACAAAATTGGGTAAAGTTGCGACACCTGGCAATTAATCACCAACTCAGGCTAATCACAGAGCAAAAGATCTACTGAGAACAGATGGAAAGGGGTAAAGGGGAACTGAGTGATGTTTATCTCAAGTTATTGTAAAATTATAACAAAAATATCCATTTTCAATCCAAATATCGTAGACATTGCATATGTCAGAAAAATCACCAGCTCTCATTCTGATACTTGAAGCACTTTTGGCCTTGTTTACGAGATAGAGCTCTTTCTCGTCAAAGACTTTAGTAACAGTTATGATAATATTCCCCCTGGCACATAAATAAACTGATTATACTATAGAAGAGAGACAAATTCTTGAAGAAATAAATGGCAAAATCACACATTGCTGTTGGATGCTAAATTATTTATTTGATTGCGTAAGTTCAAGCAGGTATTCATAAAATTATGAGACTGTTAAATATTAACTGGGAAGTGAATATATCAATAATGTTCATTAAGTTCTCCTTTAACATTGTGGTAATATTATAAATAATGTTTCTTGAACAGAAGTATATCACCCTGTTACACATTTTATGTAAAATAAGAGAGAAATGAAACTGCCCATATTATAAACCACAAAACACATTTTAATGTTCATTTCTCTCAGCTGCAAACTGAAATTTATGGAACTGATGCTGAATAAGGCTGCTAAAAAGGGTTTTCCATATATCTTGTGATCTGGCAAATAGATCAATATGTTCTGAAGTTGAAGTAAAGTCCATCTTTGTAGTGGTAGGGTGCCTCTCAGGAAGCAAATGTTTATAGCGTGAATAATAAAATTATGAGTGGTTCGGTTAGTATAAAATAACTCCCCAGTAAGGACCCATAATCTGGCCTTTATAAGTACTTCAGTGAATCTAGTAACGCATTCTAACTCAGAACCATGGAGAAAAGGAATCGGGTGTGAAGTATTGTTTGTTTTCATGAAGCTAGTTTCAAAAAATGATAGAAAATATTGATGGAAAAATTAAAAACAAACCCATATATTTACATTTATGTTGACTCTTAAGGTCACAGTTCAGGTAGAATGCCTTCATTAGGACTTAGCCACAATACAATATAGGACCCAAACTGATGAACCCAATAAAAGTGACCTTATGCTTCCAGCGAGAGAAACCTAGCACACACCATCACAAATGTGTCTTGAAAAGACAAAACTATTTTTTAACGTCAATCAAATAAAACTCTAAGTTTTATAAGACACATAAATAAAACTCTAAGAATTACAGGGGTCTACATCTTTATTTGCCACATCTTCATGTTGTGGTTGCTGAAGTCTTTTTCTACGTCTGTTTCATGTTGCCTCAAAATAACAACCTTGGTCCTTCATGTTATTTGTGAGATACAGTTCCTTTTGAATCTTTTAACTGTATTCCTAAATAAAATCTTGTTGTATGGCTGGGAAACTCATTTCTGTATCAGGGCCAGAATTGTTTCTCTTCAGTTTCCCGATGGATCTGAAATGTGACTGCCAGTAGTCAAGAGCTCTACATAAGAATGCTTTGGTCAAAGCCATACTACAAATTTAGCTTTGTGAGGACACTTCCAACACAACATTAATGACACAAAATTGTTTACCCTTCCAGTCGATTGAGGTCCTACAGAGCATCCCATGCCAATATGCTGCTCCTCCTATATTTTTACTTTTTATTTTACAAGACCTCTTGTCATTGTCCTGTAAAGTCTTCAAGTAGTGTTAAAAAGCTCATCTTGGTCTGATATTTTTCATGACTATATAATCAATTTATTCCTTTCAGGGTACTTCTTTGCATGTGCAGAATAAATGTTACATTAGCTACAATGTCTAATTTTAATTCAGTTATTATACATATATTTAATTTCTAGTGAACATGACAATTTTTGTTGAACATAACAAATTTTGTGATGTTTGAATTGCATCATCCGGGTGATGGAGGACATAATTGTATGTTTGAAAACTTGGCATTAGAAGCAACAGTTTTCAGACATTTGGGTAATATTCAGCTAGGGAGCTTGTCCTTGAGAAGTCAGTCCACTCTGACTTCAACACTTTTATCCCATGCTTGATTGATTTTATATACAAACACTTTAGCAAATTTATGTATAAAAATACTAGTCATTTCTCTAGTAATTAGATGCTTTTGCCTACATTGAGGCTAACAAATTGGACAATATGCCATTTTTCAAACCAAACCCTCTTGGATGCATGAAAATAATTTCTTTGAAACTAAGAGCAGCTGCTCTGACTAGGCTTACCTTCCAGCAACGCTTTCATTGATGGCAACATTTTGGAAGGATAACAGTTGTTTGGTGTATCAGTGTCTGACAATCATAATTCTAACTATTACACCAGATATTATAATGTCCTTTGATACCGGCCTCTTTCCTAATGCAAGTTTTTTTTTCACAAAATCATCTAGAGGGGCTCGCTGATGTTCAGGAGTAGGGTTATTAGAACTCATTTTCTGTTATTTTGTTTTTTCTCCATCCTCAGGTTCATTCCAAGCACTTTAAATTGCTTATAAAAGATGCTTGTTCCTTAGAACCAAATATGCTTCCTGGAGCCCCACATGTCTATAGATGCTAAGGGATTTTATGCATGGCATATGTTTTAATTCCACTATTTAAAAAGTCATTATATTAATTTTTTTTTTTTTTTTTTGCTGTATGTGGGCCTCTCACTGTTGTGGCCTCTCCCGTTGCGGAGCACAGGCTCTGGACGCGCAGGGTCAGCGGCCATGGCTCACGGGCCCAGCCGCTCCGCGGCATGTGGTATCTTCCCAGACCGGGGCACGAACCCGTGTCCCCTGCATCGGCAGGTGGACTCTCAACCACTGCACCACCAGGGAAGCCCCATATACAAAATTTTAAGGCATTGGCGGTCCTCAGTGAAGCAACTTTTATTGTATATTACCTGGATAACCTGATATTGTAGAGCAGGGAATAAATTGCTGTCATTTCAAATTCTACTCCAAATTAACTGAGATTCCAAGGTGACCTTGTTTAACACTACTTAATTTGTATACGTCAGTATTATTTCAAAAGTAAGCGGCTGAAATGACTGGATGCTGAGAGTGCTATGACTCAGTGGTCACTGGACCTCACATTTTTTAAATGATTTAATGCTATCCTCTTGCATTATATTTATAACAAGAATTTAGTACATACCGCTTTTGCATTCTTTTATATGAGATTAGGCATAAGAATTTACTTAACAAAATGGGTCTTCTGCAGAAAAAGTGTGGAAATCCGTGCTCTAGTGCTCTAGTGGATTCTGCACCCACCTTGGTGTTCCTCTTCCTGTTGTCAGGATGCAGGGAAGGGTTTGGAAGAGGAATCCTTACAGGGCACTGGCCGCAGAAGCGCAGGGCACGGTAGTCATGCCCAGCCAGCACAAGGGCTCCAAAGCCTCACCTGTCCCTTCCACTTGGGGGCACCTGGAGCCACTTGCAAGGCTGCGCGTGGAGAGCATTCTATACCCATGCATTTATTCAGCAAGTGGATTGTTGAACAACTGAGTTCTTGTGTGTGAAGCATTGTTCTAGGCCCTGGGGACATAGAAGTGAACCAAAAGGACAAGATGCTTGTCCAAGTGGAAGTCACCTTCTAGTCGGGGGTGGGGAGAGCAATTGCCATTTGTCCTACATAATTATATAGGCCCCAGTGAAGAGGTAACGCTTGAGCAAAGACATGCAGGAGGCACAGGCATTAGCCGGGTGTGGGTCCCAGAAAATGGGACTAGCTGGTGCACAAGCCCCAGGGAACAGGTCTGCCTTGTCTGAGGATAAGACCAGGGTGTGGGAGTGAGGGTACTAGGAAATCAGAGAGAGAGAAAATAAGTGGCTCGACTTCACAGAACATTCCAGATGGCTCTGACTTTTACTCCAGGTGAATGAAGGGCCCCTGGAGGGCTGTGGCAGAGAGGGGATGGTATCTCAACATCCGTTTTAAAAGCACAACGTTGCGCTGTGTCAAGAGCAGACCGTGTTCTCATATTCAAGTTGTGTAATTTCACAAAATCAACCTAAGGTTTTTATATCATACCCTGGCCATACAGTTATTAACTCTAGAATTTCATTATATGAATCATGTCCCCTTTAAAATCAATAGTAGGACCATGAACGGGTCCAGAGGCTTTAAAAATGAATACATTCCATGACAGGGGAATCGATGGCTTTTATGATTAATTAATATTTACTGAATGCCTACAGCTCTGACCTTAGATGTGCACACACTTCTGTGCTTTTGGTATATATTTTTCTAAATTGTGGGAAAAAGAAAGAAAGAAACTGTGACAATCAGTAATGAAGGTCACTTACTTTGACAATTTCAGTGAAGGGAGAGTGGTTTAGAGCCCAGGCTTCCCGCCAGGTTACCAAATTTGAATCTTGGTGCCCCACTTACTATTTTTGTGGCTTTTGGAAAGTGGCTTAGCCACTGTCCTCATCCGGAATATTACCGTAATGGTATTTTCCACACAAAATTATAGAGAGACTTATACATGAGGTAAACGTATAGAAAGCACCTAGCGCTGTGGTTAGCACATAACCAAAGTCTTACGAAATGTTACCAGTGTTTTGGTAAGATTTGGAAGCTAATTTGCAGCAGAGCAATGGCCCTCAGTGTGCTATCAATTGTCAGTTTCAGAATTCGTTACGTCACGACGTCTGGCTGTCTGTACTGTGTTGAATGGGATCCCTCCAAAATTCATGCTCACCTGGACTCTCAGAATGTGACCTTTTTAGGAAACAGAGTCTTTGCAGGTGTAATTAGTTAAGATAAGGTTTTACTGAATTGAATGGGCCCTAATTCAAATACCAACGTTTTCATAAGAAGAGGGACATTTGGACAGAGACACACAGGGGAAACACCATGTAACGACAGAGGTGAGGACTGCAGTGATGCTTCTATAAGCCGAGGAAGGTCAATGATGGCCGGCAGCTACCAGAGGCTGGGAGAGGCCAGGAAGGGATTCTTCTCCCTTGGAGATTCCAGAAGGAATCTACTCTGGCTGACTTTAGACTTCTAGCCTTGAGAACTGTGAGAAAACAAATGTACATTGTTTAAAGCCCCCCAGTTTGCAGTGCTTTGTTACAAAGCCCCTAGGAATCTAATACATTGTCTGCTCAATTAAAAAAAAAAAAAAAAACAGCCCTCAATTTAAAAAGCCCAATTAGAAAACAAAAAGCCCCAATGAGTGTTTCACAGGTTGGCAGCTCCACCCGGCAGTGATCAAAGGAAGTTTGATGTGGTATCATTCTGTGGAAGAAAATCTTGGGCTTTGATATAAGGATTTAAAAAATAGTTATAACACATATTTATGGGACTGTCTGAGGTTAGATGTTTCTCTAATGTTGGATGACTTCAGTTTTGTAAGAATCAAAAAACAGTAGTTAAAAAACAAATGCTGGAGAGGATGTGGAGAAAAGGGAACCCTCTTGCACTGTTGGTGGGAATGTAAATTGATGCAGCCACTATGGAGAACAGTATGGAGGTTCCTTAAAAAACTAAAAATAGAACTACCATAAGACCCAGCAGTCCCACTACTGGGCATATACCCTGAGAAAACCATAATTCAAAAAGAGTTATGTACCACAATGTTCATTGCAGCTCTATTTACAATAGCCAGGACATGGAAGCAACCTAAGTGTCCATCACCAGATGAATGGATAAAGAAGATGTGGCACATATATACAATGGAATATTACTCAGCCATAAAAAGGAATGAAACTGCGTTATTTGTAGTGAGATGGATGGACCTAGAGTCTATCATACAGAGTGAAGTAAGTCAGAAAGAGAAAAATAAATACCGTGTGCTAACACATATATACAGAATCTAAAAGAAAAAAAAATGGTTATGAAGAACCTAGGGGCAGAACAGGAATAAAGATGCAGACGTAGAGAATGGACTTGAGGACATGGGGAGGGGGAAGGGTAAGCTGGGACGAAGTCAGAGAGTAACACTGACATATGAACACTACCAAATGTAAAATAGATAGCTAGTGGGAAACAGCCACATAGCACAGCGAGATCAGCTCAGTGCTTTGTGACCACCTAGAGGGGTGGGATAGGGAGGGTGGGAGGGAGATGCAAGAGGGAGGAGTTATGGGGATATATGTATACATATAGCTGATTTACTTTGTTATAAAGCAGAAACTAACACACCATTGTAAAGCAATTATACTCCAATAAAGATGTTAAAAACAAAAACCAAAAAACAGTAGTTAGAAGATATGATGAAAGTCCCCTTCCACTTCTCTGATTTGGAGGCCACCAGTAAGAATGAAATGGACTTGCCTATATTTGCCATGGGCATAAGTGCAGGGGTATGGCAAATTGATATTAAAAGTGAACGGATACACCAAATATCTGCTAAGGAGTAAAGGCAGAGAGGCAAGCTGGACAAATCCGTCCAAAGTGACTCAACTCTACCCCTTTATGTCTTGCGGGACCTTAGTTCCCCGACCACCAGGGATCGAACCAGGGCCCCAGCAGTGGAAGCGTGGAGTCCTAACCACTGGACCGTCAGGGAATTCCCAAGTGCCACTTGTTTTGAACCCATCATCTGTGACCACTAAAAGCCATTAGCAAAGAAGATGCCTTTGCTTAAGGATAACTAGATTGACACTTGAGTCAGGTCACATAAAAATCACAGTTGTTTCAAGTTCTGACTCGTTTGCACTCTGCTTCTCTTTTGAACACATACAGTCTCACATTCCCCGGCAATTTGTTTATAATCGCCATGACAATTTAACATTCTCCAGCATTTCACAGAAATCCATACCATAAGAATATGAATGCAAACATATTAAAGAAAAGCCCTCAGGTGGTTGTTAATTTTTGGCACTGTGTAATTAAACTAGTTTTTTTTTTTTTTAATGTTATCTTTTGCCAGTATCTAATTAGCAAAGCCATCTGCTGAAAGAGTACTGGTCCATCTGCCTAGAATGTTGTTCTCTTCATTTTTATGAAAAGTATCTGCCTTTGCTGGTCCCTGTCTAATTAACTTCTCTCGCTGCAGAATGTGATAATACACAACTTTGTTTATATACTTCCGAGAACTGTGGATTTATATGTATGTAACTCGATCATAAAAGGAGCCAATCTTTTTCTTTCTCACATCTGATTTACTCCTGAGATCCCAGCTCTGTTTATCATAACCTGAGCAAATGTGTGCACACAACAGGGAGATGTATGCTGTGTCATGAAGCAGTAGGTGCTTCCATAGATCCCCAGGGTTTCAGCAGGTGTCAAATGATTTTCTGTAAACCTACTCACTTTCCTTCTAGGTCTGTCCATAGCACTGTCAATTCCTGAAAGTTGATGATGTTGTAAGTTCCAGTGTCCCACTGGATTCTGAGATGAACGTGGCTACTGCAACAATGAAAATGACCACAGATGCATTCTCAGATTTAGCATGATGTTATCTAGGCTGATGGAATTCACTTATATTTTATTGTAGACTAATACCTGATGTGTGCAAACATTATCTGTATGTGTGTTTTTCCTTCTATCACTCATTATCTATCAGTGTCTTGCACTTAGTAGGTATTTAATGAATATTTATTAAGTGAAAGAGAGAATGGTGAGTGCATTTGTGTAAAGCAACACCTCTGCAAATTATTGAATAGCACAGATGTTATTTCTAACTATGTACAGACAAAAAAAAGCTGTGCCACAAACAGGAAACTCTGTGTCTTTTATTTTATTTATTTATTTATTTATTTATTTACTTTGGCGGTACGCGGTCCTCTTACTGTTGTGGCCTCTCCCGTTGCGGAGCACAGGCTCTGGACACGCAGGCTCAGCGGCCATGGCTCACGGGCCCAGCCGCTCCGCAGCATGTGGGATCTTCCTGGACTGGGGCACGAACCCGTGTTCCCCACATTGGCAGGCAGACTCTCAACCACTGTGCCACCAGGGAAGCCCTGAAACTCTGTGTCTTTTAAAACGTTGATGTTTCAAACTCATTGCCTTTGGATATCCAAGTAACCACATTATCGCTGCTACGTGTCTGCTGTTGAAAAATATAATGAAGGAGATAATAAAGTAAATACAGAATGGGGTAGTGAATTATGATTCCTTTTCTCTACTAGGCTCTGGTGCAATAGAAAAAGACAAGAGATGACAAAAATTAAAGATTTAATCCCCAGGATAGAAGATCATGAGTGTTGCATTGAGATCTGAAATGTAGAATGTGGAACCCCTTAGCCTTTGTTTTTTTGGGGTTTTTTTGCGTGTGTGTGCGGTACGCGGGCCTCTCACTGCTGTGGCCTCTCCCGTTGCGGAGCACAGGCTCCGGACGCGCAGGCTCAGCGGCCATGGCTCACGGGCCCAGCCGCTCTGTGGCATGTGGGATCTTCCTGGACCGGGGCACGAACCTGTGTCCCCTGCATCGGCAGGTGGGCTCTCAACCACTGCGCCACCAGGGAAGCCCTAGCCTTCGTTTTGACTGTCATAAACATAGGTTTGGGTGGGGAGAAAAGTGTCTTAGAAGGAGTCAGCCAGAAAGATGGCTTCATAAATCAGCAGTGGGATTTGTTCCAAAATTATGATGCATGAAAGAATAACAACGAATCTCCTTTGATAATAGAACAAGAAGGCTGGATTAAAGAAGTTTAATTGATTAGAATACATCTTGTGGAATAAAGAAAAGTTGTGACCAGGTTAAAACATAATCTAATTCAAATGGAGTAATTGAGTAACTTTGAGAAATCTGGTACTGGAGAGTTCCATTGATATCCATATTTCTCTCTAGAGAAAGTGTTTTTCTCCATTGCTGCCAAGTGGTCAAATAGGTAAAATCTAGTTTGCTGAGTGAACAGACAGTAGGTGATTCGTCTGGAACACCCAGTTTTAGGCCAATCTTGAAAAGACACATTTTCCTACTCCATTGTTTTTCAAATTCTGTGACATCCAATCACATGTGTTCAGCTACAATAGGTAGTTCAGTTCCATTCTTAACATAATTTCCCTTTATCCTGCCTTCTAGTCAGGTAGAAAGTGAATCAACAGAAAAGCTATACAATCATAGTCTTTAATTAATTCTGGATTTGAACATTACTGGAAAGTTGATATACTGTAATAAAAATGCCTCAGGAAAGTAACTTTGCTACTTTTAATAACCGTCTTCAGAAAAATCTATAAGATTTTTCCTATTTTCTGTTGGCCTAATAAACTTGTGTGAGCAGTTGCTCTTTCTGGCGAAACTGGATAAAGCAATGAAATATCTTTGAGAGCTCTCACATTTTTTTCCTCTTACTATCCCCTTCCAATCCTTGGCCAGTGTTTATCTTGAAAATGCAAAGGTTACTTGGACATTAGGCAGACTTGGGAAGCTGATTGTTTGCCATTTCAGCAGAAGGATTTGAAGAATTTTGATGGCATCTGATAAATATTCTTCTTGTAACTCTGCCCCTTGCAGCTCTTGAGTTTACTGAAGGCAGCATTACTATTTAACTTTCAACAAAATCAGTAAACCAGTGAGAGCCACTAGGAATTCCTCTTTATCTAAATCATTTCACTTGATAATTTTCCTAGTAATTATAGAGCACACATTCCTCCTTGTGATATATAACTCTAAATCCTCTTGATGATACATAAAATCCAAGTTATTATGGGGTGTACTTTGCTAAAGAATGTATCATAGTGTATCAATTCTGTTTTGAGTTTAAGTAAGGGCGAAGGCATGGATATCTCTATTTAAATGAAAACAACAGAATGAGCTTTTATACAGGGATGTGCTAAAGGAAAGCTCCACTCAGAATAACAGCAGTGTGCTTGTTTTATCTGTGCTTCATGGGGATATATAATTATGCAACTGTACATGAAGTTCTTATCTCTTCTCTGGAGGTGTCATCACTTCTCATAAAAGTATTTGTCATTCTAGTAAGGAATTCAAGCCATTTGTTTGCATTAGATGCTAATTAGCTGTAACCTTATTGTTGCCACTAAACATTATGAACAGGAAAACATCACAGGAAGAATGAACAACTTCTCTTATCAGATGTTGACACAGACAAAAATCTCTAAGTCTGCACAAGGGAAAACAGTTATAGTATTGTTTCTGTTTGAAAGGCACTGAAGTGGTTCTCTCTTTTATACAAAAGAAAAGAACACTTTTCGTATGAATTCATATTTGCCAAGTAAGATAAGATGCAAGATGCAGCGTTTTATGTTTTAATCTCTGTTATGTAACATTCTTTGGAGAACAGTAGATATTAGATAATGGTGTTAATATGACTTTGTTATTCTCAGTTTAGGAGAATTAGCAAAAACCAAAAAACAAAAACCTTCTTTTTAGAAGTAAGAGTGAAGGCATTATTCTCTTTCATAATATTTGACATTAGTATTTTTTGGCTTCGTTTAGTTTATTGTGTAACAATAGTCCAAATTAAAAGCAAATTGTCCCTCGCTTCAATTTTTTCTGATAATGATTTAACTGGTTCTTCAGAAATCTTGAATTCTTCAGAAATCCAACTCTAATAGTAAGATAGAACATACTTGTAGTAACAGGTGGACAGAATGGAGAAAACATGTTTGCCCTATAAAAGTCCACATTCCATAAAATAATGGAAAAGATATATATCTCAGATACTTAGATCTTTTCAAAATATGATTCACAGTCTCAACATATTGGCCATTAATGTTTGCAGGTATCATTTCTTCCTGTGAAGTAGGTTCTGTATGTTACCTTAACTAATCACAGGTCCACTTGTGGGTTAGCATCAGATGTGAAAGAATGCATATCACACTGATCAGCGTGAGTTAGATTTGGAAAGTGAGGGAGAAAATTTAAAAGTCATGGCTCTAAGTATTTAGCCAGAGCTAATAACTGTATAAAAAATATTGGCATTGGGAGGAAGTAGTAGCTGGGCTTTTGCGTGAGCTGTTTATTTTATTGACTCTTCATCATTTATATATGTCTTTGGGGAGTAAGGATATGCAAAATCACTCTTGCTTCATTATCTGTGAATATTGGTAAATGACAGACGGTTAAACTAAGACATGCACCTCTAAATGAGAATGTAGATCATTTTGTTTCAAGGCTTCTCTTTTCAGCATCCTGTGAATCTCTTCTGTAGTTTTACTGAAATGAGTGTGTCTGTAATCAGTGAAGTAGTCACCAACTCAGGGCGTGTGCTTCTCTTATACTGACTAGTTTTAAAGCACGTTATTACTGCGCAAATGAAAATACTTAGGGGGTGAGTCCTTTAAAATGCTTCAATTTGAAAGCTCAGTATAAACCCACATGACTGAATTCCATGTTTTTGGTGTAAATTCTATGTTAGTATGAAAATGTTGGTGTCATGGTGTGCCCACCTTACCTAATCTGGTTACCGATACCTTATTATTTTTTTCCCTTTTACTCAGTCAAAGGCCTTTTATTCAGTTGTTGTCGTTTTGGTGTTTCCTATAGGCTGTGGAGTGGGAGTGTGATGAAGCAACCAAGAAGGCCTGTTACAGCAAAGGCAAGTCCCAGGTAAGGAAGATGCCATGATGGGTAGTCATCACCTTTGTGAGGGATAGTACGTGGAACGTTTAATATGAAGGCTATTCCCGCTTATGATGCCATGGAAACTGAAAAAAGAAGCAAGATTCAAAATATATGCACAGTCAGTTCTCAAGGTTTTAACACTGAAGCAAGATTAACAACAATCAGCTGTTAGGATTCAGAACATATGATCAGATATAATTTGCACTCCCAGTCATTAGAGTAAGATAAGAAATTAATTGGTTATGATGTCATTTCGAAAGATATGGGCTTGAATTTTGAAAATACTATTTTAATTTCCCCCAATCATATCTTACAGCTAACTCCAGAATGTAGCTATATGATAAATATAATTACTATATCAAAAATGATTTGAGGTTTTTTATAATTCATCTTAACATGTCTTTAAAATAAGTTCTCTCTCTCTCCATATGAAACCCTACATGGCCAAGTTCCTAAGGAAAGAGCAGATTACAGCTAACATTGGAAATACGTCTCTTGAGCTACTGTGCACATTGCAGGCCTACTTTCACACGACTGGTGGGCTTAGAAAGAGACATGAATCTATTTTCCAAGGAAGTCTGTTTCTGAGGAAATCCCACTGGATCATCTTGAGGAAGTGCTTCTGCAGCTGGTGCATAAGCTCATGATGTCTCATTCTGTTAGTGATCATCTCATACTTTATTGGAACGTGGGCCTTTCCGATGTGAATCACACTTTGGGTCACCGAGTAAAGCAGACTCACAGGGAGCAGCAAAGAGGGCTCACTGCACAAAGTGTGGTCCCAGGGCCAAGGGCTTGAGGAAAAATACAGCAAACGGAGAGGGCGCTGCTAAAAGATGCTTACACCACCTGTGTTTGTCCAAGAGGGTTACGCACTTTATTTTACCCAATTTCATTTTCTGTTTCTTTGTCTTTTAACTCAACAGTTTTGAGAGTCAGACATGGAGGCAGGTCTCAGCAAACTTAGTCATTGGCTTTCCCAAAACTAGGAAAGAGTTAGGAAGTAAAGAACTAGGCAGAAGGAAGGAGAGAAGGAAGAAAATGCGATCTTAGCTAGAGAAACACTTGGAGACATTTTACAAAAGCAGAAATTGATGAATGCTGTTTATTGAAAGATATCTAACCTCAGAAGGTACCTCTGAGATAAAGCATCAGAGGCACAAGAAGATTTAAAAGTGGCACCAGGTTCCAAAGAATCAGAATATCGTCTCTTAAGTTACCCCCCAAAATAAATAAATCAGTACATAGTAAATTTATTTACCTCTATAACAAATTCAGAGGAGTTTGTATAAATTATGTATGAAGCCTTTGAAAACGTTCTTCCTATTTGGTTTTTCCTCTCCTCCCTGTAACGCTTACAAGTTTGATATGACAGGTGGATTCCTGCCCTTTTTTTTGCTTCTCACTCATCTCGGAGCACAAGAAATTCTTCAAGTAAGACCCTCGTAGTGAGGAGTGAAAGCTGGGGAATCAGATCTGCCTCGGGGGGGAGGGTGGGAAAAACGACTTTCTTTCCTCTAGCAAGATCCACTGATGGGAAGCATTGGCCTCGCTCTCCAAGGTTCTCATGCCAACACTGATCCCTTTGTCTGGCGACATCAGTGCCCCCAGGGTCCCTGGGCACCGTCTGTGACCTCATTCTGCCCATGCTTTCTTCTCCCTTTTACTTTTCCTCTTTTCTCTCCTTTCTCTTCTTGTCTTCATCTTCCGCTGGTACTTTAGGGCTTCTTCCTCCCCTTCCTTCTTGCTGGTGCTGTGATACACCCACAAGCAGCACTATTCAGTTTTGGGAAACCCCGCCAAAATCTTTGTGGACACCTGCCTGTCTTAAGGCCTGTCTGAGGACATGTGTAGTTGGTAGCCCTGGGTCGGCGGGTGGCTGGGCCTCCCTTCCCTTCCGAGGCCCCATCTAACTGTTCCCCGCCCTGCCTCCCTCCCCCATCTCCCTGGACTTGTGTGTCCCCACTCCTCAGGGGTTCCTGCCTGACCTGTCCCACCCCACTCTGCATCACTTCTCAGTAGCCGTTTGTATTTCCTGGTCAGTCTGCGTTTTAGTTATTCAGCCCCCTCCCCTGAGCTGGGCCACATGAATTCTTGTTGAGCCCAGGACACAGCCTGTAGTGGCTGTTTGACTTCACTCCACTAAGGAGCGAGCAAACACGTAAGCCTTCATCTGGCTTCTGCCCTCACCACTCCTGATGCCGGAGCCACTTCTTGTGGTGGAGTCTGTCCTGGCCTCTACCTGCCACATGCCAGTCATTCCTTTCACCCATCATGACAACCAAGATCAACCAAGAATGTCTCCAGACATTGCTGGACAGTGACTTGGGTGAAAATCCCAGGCGTAATTCCCAAGATGGTATTGTATTGGCAACTTTTACATTGTCTATTTTGAATTTTGCTCTCCCTTTAAGAGTACTTTCATATTTCATCTAGATCACACTTATTTATTCATTTCAAGGGCTTTAAAAAAATGTCCTCTCTGTGGACTTCAGTCTCCTGTGTGTTAAAGGAAAACATTCAATTACTTAATCTAGCCAAGGTTTCTCCTGCTAATAGTCTATGAGTCTACAATTTTAAAACAATCCGTGTGGTAGCCTTATACTAGTAGATTATTACTCCTTGGGGTGAAAAGTTGCTTCTGCTGAATCAAAATTGTCCCATATTTTTCCTTAAGCTGTGATCATTGGTTGTTTGATGCTTAGAAATTAAGCAAGTAAAAACCAGAGAACACACAGGAAAGGCCATCTTTCATGCCTATTAGGAATATATCTTTGATTCACAGAAAGGACAGATCATTATTATACATAATTGAGGTTTCCTGATACACAGAAAGAAAATGAGCAAAACAAACATTGTCAAAGAAAATCGTACCTTTAAGTTCCACATGTTTCTGGTTTCAATGGGCTAAGAACAATGGCAAACCCCAGTAATTATAAATCGATTCAAACTGTGTTTGTGGATGGGATTTTTTTTTTTAAGATGAATGCGTTAAGACAGATGAAGATGAATTTCAAAGTGCCAATGTGAGAAAGAGAAATGGCATATTCTTTTAGGTTGCATGAAGTACACTGATAAACTCACAGACAGTTTTGAACAACCTACGCTTGGTTGAAATAGAATTCGGTTTTGTAGCAGAACCATGTGCGATGAAGTTCATGTGCACAAAATGATGTGATAGGTCTATGAAGGCAGCAGCCTAGGCAGCGCTGCTGGGCTGGTCCAGGGCTGGTGAGAGCAGAGGGACATCCAGGGCTCTTCATTTTCTGTTACTAGTTCCTTTCTCTTTTATAGCATCTCTGTGGCTTTCTTAAAGTGGCACCTGGCACAACAGCCATCAGAGACCCTGAGCCCAGCTCCTGGAACACAGAAGGGAAGGAAACAAACAGCTCCAAAGGTCTAGTCCCTGAATTCAGAATTCATTCAACCCCAATTTCCCTGTTCTGACATTTCAAGGAGGCAAATCAGGAGACATTTCCATAGAGTCCATTTGACTGAAATGTAACATCTCTTTGGGGGAGTGGAATTCAGATTTTCTTAGTAGCCCTGAGTTTAGAAATAAGAATTCAATTGTTTTCTATTTTTGTTGGCATTAGAGTAATATGGAAACTTACACACAAATTTACAAAGTTTCCCTTCTCCCTGAAATAGAGTAATGCAAAATGTGACATCTCAAAAATGTGAAAAATGCTAGCCATTTTGTCTGAACTCATTTTTTCCTACCCTAAGAAAAGTGGTCTGTGCTTCTCCACATAATGCCTTTTACTGCAGAGCCAAGAATGTGGAGCGTGGATGAGGCGCTGGGCCTTCAGGGGTGCGCCCACTCAGTCCTCTGGGGAGAGCATTCCTCCGAGGGCTGCAGAGGGGAGAAGAGAGAGGGCACATTTCCTCGTGTTCCCCATGTTGCTGGGACCGACACGGACATCATTTCACGTTCAGTCGATTAAAATGACCATTTAGGGAATCAACCTCAAGAAAATGTAGCCAGATCTTTGATTTGAGCCTGTGTAGCAGAGAAGGGAGGACGGAGACTGTCAATTCTTGGTGAGCTTTGAATTCTATTTTACTTAAAATTTTCAGCTCACATGGGAGAAAAGGGGTGACTTGACCTGAAATGGCTTAAACATCCTATCTATGAAAACAGGAGTGGGAAATCTGTGTTGTTTATGGATTCAAAAATGTTTCATAATAAAATCTGTTGGATTTAGTTATTTTTGAAACATCACTCTAGACATTGGCTTCTAGAAGTATTTAAATGTGTTTTACACAAATGTTATTTTAAACGTAAATAGTCGATTCTCTTGTGATCTAACAAAAGCTCCTTGTCTGCTTGGGGTTATTATGTCTGAGCCAAAGCTCTTCCTACCATGACCTTTAGGAACTTTACAGAGGAAACACAACCGATTATTAAGGGAATGAAAGAGCTCCTTTATGCACATATTATACTTTATAATTTTCAAAAGATTCTCGTTTGTGATCTCATTTCAGTATTTTTAACACCAAGTTCCTAGAATGATTTTGCAAGTTAGTGGGAGAGTTTGGATTAGAATCCAGTGCTCTGTGTATTGCTCTTCCTGCTGTGTCCTGTGGTCCTGCTTCCCAGGTTGTCAAATTCTGCTCATAAACAGGTAAATTCCAGAGAAGAAAACCATGATGCCATCCCGCCTGGGAACCTGTGATGTAGGGGGTGAAACAACGTTTTCATCCAAGGTGCCAATATTTGGAAAGCTATGAGTTAACTGCTGCAGGCAGCACACTACAGAACTGCCTTTGTTCTGTATAATTGCTCCCAAAACGGAGGGTTCTTTAAGATCAGATACTAACAACCTGTGCAGATTACACATACCAAATGTTGGTTCATAAAATTGAGGTTCCTTAACAAGTTACCCTTGGAGTCAGAGCTCAGTTGAAAACAATCTCATTAGGTAAATAAATATATATAATATACTCTATTAATACACTTATATAGCATACACTCTTTTAATATATATTCATATATATGTGTATTCATATATTTATAGTTTTATAGATATACATATAAATATCTATATTTATATATCTAAATATGGACATAATAGTATGTCTATATATTTCTATAAATGCTTCTGTAATATGTATGCATATATATTCATATGTAATATATATGTCTCCTATATATGTATATATGTCTTATATGTGTGTGTGTGTGTGTTTATATATATTTACATCTGATTGGATGGTCCAGTTTTTCAAGACCCACAGTTAGCCTTTCTTCAAGCAGAACATCTGTTTGGGAAATAAGTATGATGAAGTGCTGCAGGGCAAACCCAGTTATTTCATGAAGAAAATTGTCCCCAAACACATGCTCTCTCTGCTGGGGCCTTGGTCTTATGTCCTTGAGATCAAGTGGGCATCGGCTGTCGCATCTAAAAGCTCTTTCGGTGAGTCAGCAACTGTGCATGTCAGCCCTCAATTCAAGCAGGAATTGCTTCAAAGTCAAGGACAGGTTGACCCACCGGTGGGACTGCAGGCACAAGCGGGTTATTTTAATGTTTAAGTGCTATTATCAAAGTGAGATAGATGAGTTTCATTGTAACAACAGAAGCCATGTGCTGGCAGGCTCCCGGGAGCCTTGGGAACGTGCACTGTGTCTTCCTGGAAAACTGGAATTCCTTAAATCCCCTTATGCCATTTTTGAGCTACAGAAATGGGAGAAAAGAAACAAATTCTCAGGTGAGATTCTTATCATGGACATTTAGATAAGCTCATTTAAAAGATAAACCTAGAGTAGAACCTCCTGAAAGGACTTCTGTGTTATATTTTAAAACACGTGGTCCAAGCAGTACTTGTAGTAGGTTCAGGTAACCCGTGAAAAGCCCCTGTCTGTAGCAAAGACTGACAAAGTGATAGACTATGGATTTTCCCATAGGAGAATTTGGATTTGGGGATCACCATCATGAGGAGACTCAGTATTACAGGGCCTGGCACTCAGCCATTTCCTGTCATTATTAATTTTTTTTTTTTTTTTTTTTTTTTTGCGTTACGCGGGCCTCTCACTGTCGTGGCCTCTGCCATTGCGGAGCACAGGCTCCAGACGCACAGGCTCAGCGGCCACGGCTCACGGGCCCAGCCGCTGCGCGGCATGTGGGATCTTCCCGGACCGGGGCACGAGCCCGCGTCCCCTGCCTCGGCAGGCGGACTCTCAACCACTGTGCCACCACTGATTCATAAATTGATCTTCTGCTCCAAAGCAAAGTACTTCTGCTTTCTTTCATTTCTGTTTTTACATTCTGTTTTGCTTGGACTTTCTCCAATCTCTCATCAAAAAAAAAGAAAGAAAAAGAAAAAGTTGTTATTTTCAATGTATTTATTTGCTTAGGATTCACATCCAGTCTGTTTCTAGATAGAATCAGTTGAGCAGTTTGTGAATTAACCATGAGGGAACATTTAGGGGAGTGAAACAGGAAGGGGCTGAGCTGAGCTGACCCAGACTGTCGGGCGAATGAGTTCAGCCTTGGACAGTTAAGAAGAAACACGGAAGTACCACCCCGCCTCCAGTGGTTCCTCCTATTGGACGCAGAGGGTGAGAAGAGCTCGTCCAGCCTCACTGGTGATGGGACAGAACTCTTCCCCCCCCCCCATCCTCTTCTCTGTTCCCTCCAACCTTGCATGCTGGGCTTACCTAAAGCATTACCCTCCTCAGGCCCCACTTACCGTACATAAGCAACGACGGCTTTCACGGAGCTGGTGATGCCTGCATCCCCTTAGTAAAGACTGCATAAGCCTCCATGTCCGATTGTCCAGTTTCCTGACATTTACCTGCTTCCTTCCCTACATCCTCACTCAACATGAGGGAGCCTATCAGCATCGGGGAGACACACAGCCCAGGTAACCTTTCCCAGAGGGTACAGTGTATTCTCGTGATTTCCAGAACATACTTTTTAAATTCTCTGTTCTAATTCTTTAAAAAAATTTTTTTGATGTGGACCATTTTTAAAAAGTCTTCCTTGAATTTGTTACAGTATTGCTTCTGTTTTATGTTTTGGTTTTTTGGCCGCGAGGCATGTGGGATCTTAGCTTCCCGACCAGGGATCGAACCCTCACCCCCTGCATTGGAAGACGAAGTCTTAACCACTGGACCACCAGGGAAGTCCCTCTCTGTTCTAATTGAAATAATATTGTGCCCTCCCTCATTTACTTTTTTCCAGGATTTTTTTTGACAACCAGTTGGCTTTGTCCTTCTGCTCTGACACACGTCAGCATCCTGGGTATCACATCCCCAGCCATCTTTCTAGTTCTTCATCAAGTTCGTAATGGGCCTTCAGGAAGGTTAATGACCTACAGTCCTGTTTTCACTTTGTCTTTCTTTTGGGAGATTAAGATAAACACCACATCTGTTATCTTTATTGTTTCTCTTCCCAAAATTGATTAGAGGCCCTTGCTTTTTCTTCACCAGGTCTGTAAGACTCAGCCTTGAGAGCACCTCTTTTCAATGGGGATGATTCTCTTGGAATAACTTACCCTTGGCCAAGTTCACGGTGATATGACTGCCTCTAGAGCATTTCTACCTGTGTCAGTCTCCTGCTTTAAAAAACAAAACGCGAAAAGTTCTTTTATGTTTTGACTCATTCTTGAGAGAGTTCTAAAAGCAGCAACAGAAAACAAACAAAATCTCCACATCTCTCCACTGTCTGTAATTTTCTCTCATTCTTTATTATAGTGTCATTGTTGTGTCTGCTTTGTCCATTCCGGCCATCAAGAGCCATCTCAGCCCTGTGTTCCCCGAGTTGTCTTTCTGGAGTGCCCTCAGACGCCATTAGGTCTGGGGTTTCCACCCTGGCCTTGATCCTGTCTCTGCAAGTTCTGTGCCCCTCTGCTCTTGGAGGCGGCGCACCCCTCCTCTGTGTTCTCTGAGTGAGAGCTCCCTGACCCTGGGAAGGGATAACGATGTGCCTTTTTGATGTCTTGGTTTGTTCTTTCTCTTCAGAACTCTCCTTCCCTTTCCCCAGGTATAAAAGCAAAACAGAACAGAACAAAATAAGCCTCCTTATCAGGTGTACCTTTCTCAGTTACTCAATTTATTGTCTTCCTTTGACACTCATTTCTTAATTCGTCTAATAGTTAATTTCGATCTTTCATTCTGTCCTTTTTTTTTTCCTCAAAGTATCTTCAGTTTAGCAGCCAATGATAATTTGTTGTTGTTTTTTTTCCACACACACACACACTGTATTTTATTTTTACAGGAGATAAATAGACTGACACCAAGCATTGTAAATGGATGACCACGACAGAAGCAATGATTGCAATTACCAAACACGAAACACACTCACACTATGTCATAATATTGACATTCAGTCCAGGAATCCTCCACTGTAACAGCTCTTTTACTTTGCAGTGAAAATTGATTGGTATATTTTTTGCCTCTGAGTCCTCGTGGGATTTTTTTTTTTAATTCAAATAGAAAGTCACAAAAATTATAATCATCCTCATCAGTTCACTCAGTCCCATGTAATTAATTTTTTTCATCTTGATCTTTTGTTAGCACTTTTATGAATTCATCAGTTTTCCATTAGAGTTCTGAAAATGCTTATTCATTCAGTTCAGCAGTATAGTCAGTTACCAGAAACCTGTACTTGTCAGAGTCTTTTCCATAAATTCCTTGAAGATGAAACCCTTTTATAGGAACATTTTTGCAAAAGCATCAGAGTACACCCAGAACTGTCTGTAAAAGACAAAAGACTTAAAAATGACCATGGTTAAAGATTTGATGAAAGTTCATAATAATGCAATTGGCAAGGAAATTTAGTTATTTCTGAGATATACATTTTAAAGTAATAACTAGAATTATGACTTATAACATTATACCAGAACATATAAGATTTTTAGAAATTTCATGTAATGTCTGAAACATTTATATTAACATATTTCCATACAAAAAAATCAAAGAAAGTTTAGTATTAGTTGTTTTTTTGTTTGTTTGTTTTTTTTTTAGACTGCAGGATAATTTGTTGCTTTTATTGTTAGTAGTAGTATTAGGAAAATTATCTACCTTTGATATTTCACTTTACAGTTAGAAAACAAATTCAGATATTTTAGCTCATTTTATATCCACAGCTAGGCCATGCCACAGGCTGAGTTATGGCAAAGCAACATTTCGTGGAGACTGAGGCTCCATTCCACTGAAGAGAGGATTGCTGTGCCGTTAGATCCAGATCCTCCTGATTGGGGAAATGTGTGTCAAACCGATATATCATCATGCAGCATCTTCTAGGTCTGGTTGGTTGGTCAGTCACCATTTCCTGTTCATTTGCTGGAGTCTGACTTTGCCCTTTCACACGGAAGCAGGAGGGACTGAATTGTGGAAGTAGTTTCCTTACCTGTCTCCTGAACTGCCATATCACATCTCTACTAGCTTCCACATGGTCCAGATTGGTCCCTCATTTACAAACATCACCTCAGGTCAAAACTGCATGCAGTGGCACAGGGAGATCAGCTCAGTGCTCTGTGACCACCCGGAGGGGTGGGATAGGGAGGGTGGGAGGGAGACGCAAGAGGGAGGGGATATGGGGATATATGTATATGTATAGCTGATTCACTTTGTTATACAGCAGAATCTAACACAAGGTTGTAAAGCAATTATACTCCAGTAAAGATGTTTAAAAAAACAACAACTGCATGCAGTAAAAACATAAAACGGTCCCTTCACATTCAGAATAAAAAGTAAACTCACTGGTCTGGCACACCTGGCCTGTGTCTGGCTCCCCAGCTTATGTCTACCTCTTCTGTACATAGTGAAAGCACGGTGCTTTCTCCAACCGTGATGCCTTGTCACAGTCCATTCTTTCTGCTGAGAATGTGTTTTCCCTCCTTTGCTCGGTAAAATCCTGCAAGTGTCAGGGGCACCTCCTCAAGGAAGCCTCAGCAAATCCTACTCTTCCTTTGAAACTTATCTCAGGTGTCATCTCCTCCAGGGAGCCTTCCTACACCTCCTCCCTTCCCCTCTCCTCTGGGGCTAGCAATATGCTGTTCTCCGGTGACTCCTCATTAGAGTACGTGGACAGCTCCGTGTATTTTAATTTTGCGCTGCGGGCCTAGATTGTGACTTTTTCCACAGTCTCTGCCAAAGAGTATCTAATCAGTAAATGCTTGCTGGCTGAATGAATGAAGAGCTTTCCACCTGAAAGTTCCTGCACTACTGTGACCATGTCCTAGACTTCTATGTATGTTTTGCAATCACAGCAAAACAATTCAGCTGTGAGCCATCCCTCAGCATGAGCTTTCATGCCTCTTGTTCCAGACATCCTTGACTTATTAGTTATATTTTAATTTTTCATCAAAGAATCAAACATGTTTATAGATTCTTGCTGTGTATGCATTTTGAGAACTTTATGTGAAACTTCTTGCAATTTGCAATCAGAGTTTCCCATGTGACCCTAGCATCTGCAGAAGCATTCACCATGTTTTTTCAAGTTCCTGGGGAAGTTTTCTAAGACACTGTTTCATGAGCAGTGTTTATTTATTTTCCTAATATATGTCAAAGGCAATTTAGGGCTCACACTGTTAATCAGCTACAACTCAAAATGAAAGCCCATTCCTCAAAAGAAGACACATGCTTTGAGATTTTAACTGAACGTATATTTATATCTATCTTTACAAATATCCTCGATTGAGCAAGTGTGCAGAGAAAGTCAGACTATTTTAGAGTTCTGTTGTTATTTTTTGGTCAGTATCCGAGAGGATTTTTTGGTTTGTTTGTTTGTTTGTTTTTACTGGTTAATTAACATCTAATCTATTAACTAGACAAGATGTATTCATATTCACCGTTCCTCTTGCGCTCAGGCCTCCTTAACGAGTTTCTTGTGATTTTTTAATTTTTTCAGGAGGAATGTCAGAACTACATCCGGGTACTGTTGGTGGGTGGCGACAGGTTATTTACCTGTGGAACCAACGCTTTCACGCCGGTCTGCACCAACCGCACGGTACGGCTTCAGGTGGAGCTTTGACAGATTTTAATACCTGGAAAATCCAAGCATTCTATTAAAACCCTAGTTTTAAATGTGTTTCTATTCTCCAAAGAGTTGCTTTTTAATTTTAAAAAACATCTTTTGTCAAACTGAGTAAATATTTGATGTACTGATCTATTACTAATAACACTATTATATAAAGAATTGGTAATAATTCTAGCTTGTTTAATTAAATTTAAATATGCTTTCAGACTATTTCTACCAGCTTATTTCCCACCAGACCCTAAACATAATCCTAAACGTATTCTTATTTCTTTTTCTTCTTTATCGTAGGGAGGCTGTTAAGTATTAAAATAACCTAAAATCATAATCCAAGTGAAGAAAATACAGTTTACAAATTGGATGAGAAGAGTGTCAAAAAAGTAAAGCAAACTAGCAAACAAATGGAACCCTAGGAAAAGTAAAGTTATATGCCACCCTCTGTCTTTTTATTTTAACCTGTCATTATTGACAGGGGAATTTTCAGCATCCAGGTCTTATACCCGTAGAACTGCCGGGTTATCAGAGCACACGTGTAATCTTCCTTATATGGGATATTCATTTGATCTTCCTCCAGGAACATGATGAAGAAATATCACTATGTTAATTTCCTGGTTACACACTTTCTCTCAAGACCTGAGCTTACCATCCTCTTTTAGTATTCATTATTTTCAAATAACATTCAGTTATTGGAAAGAAAGGGAGGATGTTGATGATAAGAAGTGATGCTCACAGGGAGATCCCTAGGTACCATGGCCTGTCCGGAGCACCTTACAACTTCATCCTCACATCCACCCTAGGTGGTACTTACCCTTTGGGTCACCACTTTATAAGAGTCTAAGGCTTAAAGACTTGAAGTAGCTTACCCAGGGCTACACGTCTAATAAAGCAGGCAGTGTATCTGAGCCCCCCTGCCTAACCCCTCTGCTCTTGTACCTCTCAGGTAAGAGTAAAGAAACCAGAGGAGAGCAAAGATTCCCTCCCCATCCAAAGAACTTTTCTCATGCACTGATTGTTCAGCTCCTCAAATGCTGGATTCCCACCACTTGACTGCCAGGCACTGAGTTGCCTCTCTGAAAACTAAAAACTAAAGGCTTGGAAATCTGGGCTACGTGGAGCTAAATGTCCATACATCCTTACCCATGAATGCAGTTTTGGGCTATTCATAATATTTCGATTCACTTTTATTGATAAAATTGTACATAATTTTTATTGCAATTTGTATTTCTATAAATATTGAAGTTGGGTTTTTAAATTAAAGTGGAAAAATCTGCACTGTCCCATGCATTATAAATAAAGTCATAGACAGTAATCTCACTTCATCTTTTGTGAGTATCCAAAAGCCAGAGGTTCAGTAACTCTCAAAGGATGATGAGAGCGCTTGTTTGGTAGATTGTCTAAGGATGACCACCGTGTACTGTTCTCATCCGAGTCAGAGTGCAGAAGTCTGTCACATTGTATGAGCCCCCGAGAGTTTATCGTGCATGCTTCCTTTGCAGTTTGGGTGGATATGCTCCATTAACGCTCTTAAAGGGGTTTCCTGGGGGATAATTTGTTTCTCTGTCTCGTCTTCACACCTAGCTGAGTAACCTGACGGAGATCCATGATCAGATCAGCGGCATGGCGCGCTGTCCTTACAGCCCTCGGCACAATTCCACGGCTCTCCTCACGGCGGGCGGGGAGGTCTATGCAGCCACGGCCATGGATTTCCCCGGACGCGATCCCGCCATTTACCGAAGTCTGGGCGTCTTGCCCCCTCTCCGCACCGCGCAGTACAACTCCAAATGGCTCAACGGTAAGTCTTACCTTCACTCCCAGTTTCCCCTCTCGTTGGTCTGTGATGCCCGGTGACGTGGTGTTCAACAGCAAACTGTCACCGTTTCTAAAAATAAAATAATTTCTTCATTTTCTAAAGAAATCAAAATGTACCCGCTTTTGGATTTCAGTGTGGAAAGGTATCAGATGGCTCTTTGCCAACTCGGAAGAGAAGTGATATTCTCCACACTTAGGACATGATAATAAAGCTAATGGTGATATGAGCGTTCCTCAGACTGAAGCTGCTTTTTCATATTATTGTTTGCAGTTTAGGAAATCCGATGTCATGTCAAAGATATCTGTAGCCTCATGTGCATTCTTTCTTAACTTCTTTATTAGATACCTAAAAAGGGAAATTACTAGCGTTTCATGAAAGTTTCAGGCAATTGTGTAAAAGAATGTGTTTGGCTTTAGGTAGCTCCAAATAACTTGACCGGTTTTTTTTTTTTATTTAATTTTTTATTTTATATTGGAGTGTAGTTGACTTACAATGTTGTGTCAGCTTCAGGTGTACAGCAAAGTGATTCAGTTCTACGTATACAGGTATCCATTCTTTCTCAGATTCTTTTCCCATATAGGTTATTACAGAATATTGAGTAGAGTTCCCTGTGCTACACAGTAGGTCCTTGTTGATTATCTATTTTATATAGAGTAGTGTGTGTATGTCAATCCCACACTTCTAATTTATCCCTCCGCACCACGTTTCCCCTTTGGTAACCATAAGTTTGTTTTCGAAGTCTGTTTCTGTTTTGTAAATAAGTTCATTTATATCATTTTTTCTTTTAGATTCCACATATAAGTTGACCACAGTTTTTTAAAAAAGGGTGTCAAGTCATACAACTGGAAGGTCAGGGTAGGTGTCTTCAGAGTTGCTCACTTCAATGACTCAAGAGTTAGTAAGGGACCCAAGTCCTGTCACCACTGTCTCTGCCACCCACAGTCTGTCAGGCTGGTCCTCAGGCTAGCTCTGCTCATGGGTGCAAACCTGCGGCTACAATTCCTGGTACTACATCCAGACGTGACAATATCCAGGGGAAGAAGAACCACGTTCCTTGTGTCCTTTTTTTGAGGAAATCAGAAACCCCCAGAAGACTTCCCTTGAATCCTGGGCTAGAACTTGGTCACTTGCTCAATTAACAAATAGAAAGTGATTCCAGCCACCCAAATTGAAGTTAAAGTTGGCTAGGTACTGAGACCTGCCAGCTGAAATTCAGCCCTCTGCTTATGGGTACACACACACTAGCAAACACAATGTTACACACACACACACACACACACACACACACACACACACACACACTAGCAAACACAATGTTACTGATAGATGTATGCACCATATGTAATCCATTCCCTCAGTCGTTTAGTTGATAGTTCGCATAAAGATGAAATCTTGTAATTGCCATGATAATATTTACTATTTTGAGCTTTCGAGTCCTACAAAGATTTACTGGCTTTTCATCAGGTACCAGCTCATTACTGTAGACCCGAGTTTCTCACCTCAGCACTATTGATGCTTTGGGCCAGATAATTCTTTTTTGGGGGGAGGGAGTTTGTCCTGATTATTGCAGGGTGGTTAGCAGCAACCCTGCATTATACCCACTAGTTGCAATAGCATGGCCCACCTCCTGAATTGTGACAACAAAAACTTTGTCCAGAAACTGCCAAATATTCCTTGGGGGAAATATTGCCTCTCTTTGAGAACCACTGGTTTAGAATGATCACGTCTGCATATTTATGCATATGTGTATATATACACACGAGCATTTTGTCAAATAAGATAGTCAAACCAGCCATCACAGTTTGCCTTTAAAAGACTCCCTTGTAGAGAAAAGAGTCTTCATCCAGTTTCTTCAGCAAGTTGAATGACTCCGTGAGCTTCCAAAGGGCAACGTGAATTGTTTTCTCAAACCAAAGCACTAACTAGATTCCCTAGGTTAACATTATTTCTGTTGAACTGGTTTCAACTGGACCTTTCGACTCTCTGTGGAAGGTTTCCTTTCCGCTCTGATGCTTTCTTTCATCTGTGTAGCTTAAAGTTCTTTCTATTCATTTGTTGAGTTTTACTGGCCAAGCAGTTTCCAGTTAAAAATCAAAATGACTTATTCCCCAGCCACAAGCATTGCATTTAGAGTTTGCTGAAAGCGAAGTAAAAATTAATTCGGAGTACAATCTCTTTCTTTCCCCGGAAGCGACACCCTGAAGAATATCTTGGGAACATAATTCAGGTTATGGCATGAGTTAGAAACACTGTTTCTTTCCATGTGACTTAGATGCCCAGGCTGATCAGGTGCTCAGATGCTGTTAACCTTCTGGGTGTAATCTTTCCCATTTGAGAGTCAGGTGATGTCATAAGCACAGCTGAAGAGCTCACCCAGGGTTTCCACAGTCACTGTAGGCATATATGTCCTAAAATCATAAATGATATTATCCAGCAACTGTGGCGATTGCAAATAAGTCCAAGGTGAACACGGCGGAGCCGCCACTCTGCTCACGGTGTCATCATAACTCGCATGGCGCTGAATTGTCCCGCTGTCCTCAGGGAGTGTCACCCTCTTGTTCGCCACTAGGAAGGCCCTCACTCCCAGGGCAGAGCACAGAGAGCCCTGAGGCTCTCAAGTTGAGTGTTGATTCCCTCTCCTGTGTTCTCTTGGGACATTTTCTTCTACTGAACCCTGAGGTATCATTTCTACCTCTGATTGGCCCTGGTTTTCTGCTCTGACTCTCCCTCCAGCATAGATTCTGGCCTCTGAGCCCCACTGAGCTCTGCCTCTGTGCCCCTGCTGGGCCCGGATGCAGGGACATTTATTCTCACTGTTCTTGGAATCCACACTTTTCCTTCCATCTGCCCTTTGACCAGACACCCTGTCTCTGTTCTTTCCACTGTGCTCTGGAGTAATTTTCTTTCTTTACTGGAGGTTGGTGCCTTACCTGTTATCCTTTTTTTCCATATCCTTAAATTTCTTGCTCTCTGGTGATAATCACCATCTTTTTATAAAAATGCTCAGATCTCCTCCCTCTTCCATGAGACAAAGGCAAAGAAATGCAATGAAACTAAAAACACCCTTAGTTCTGCAGTATCCAAGAAGAGTCCTATTTCCTGTGTGATATTAGGTGCCCAGTAAATGGAGATCAGAGAGTTAGATTTGTTCTTGATAGAGCTTAGTGTTGGAAAATCCCAGGGCTGGTGTGTTAAGAATATGCAGATTATGACCTGCTGAATGAAGAGGTACAAGCTTCCACGTGGGGTTGGCAGGCAGCTTCCTCAGCATCCAACCTCCCGTTTTGGGGAAGTGAAAACCCTGGGGCTTTGATTGAAGGTGTGGTTTCAGTACACTCACACAAGGAAAGTACAGTCACAAGGTTTATTACTTGCAGATCCCAGAACCCAGGCCCCAGGAGCTGGGGAAGGGCAGCCCTCCATCCCAGGTCAAGAGCAGGAGATAGAGAGAAGGGTAGCAAACACCTATTAACTTACAAGGTTATCTGGGCAGAGGTCACTGTCTTTTCGTGGGCTCAGTGGTCGTATAAGAAGGTAGGGGATGGAGGCTTTGGAGGTGGAAAGTCCTGCCGGCGAATCAGTGCTCACCCTTCAGGATGCTGATTTGTCTCAATTCTCGGTTTCCTCGCTTGCAACCTGGAAATAACTTGCCGCCGGACCTGGCAGTTGTGAGATAAAAAATCAGACCATGAAGATATGACGAATATTGGTGGCATGCAGCAGGTACTCGATAAATAGACGTAATTACTGAGAACTCCCCAAAGTCTGATACGACATCGGATGCGTAGTGGCAGTGAGTAAATGTCTGTTGGCTGGGTTCGTGGAGGAACATTTTGGGCTGTGGTTCCTGATTACTGACACCTACCAGCCTCTTGTTTCCCATCTTTCCTGACACGGACAAGCCTCCTCTGTGCTTTCCCCACTGTGCCCCCTGCTGCCCCTCTGGGCTGGACTCTCCTGACTGCCATGTCCTGCTGCTGCCACATCCAGGTCCCCCAGACACATTCACCTACTGCACAATCCTCAGTACCTCCAGGTGTCTACAGGGCTCAGGGTCCCTGGGAGGCCATCACTCAGCTAACAGCTGCTTACAGGTTATGATAAGCAGAGCTCCTGTCTTTGGTTTGGACATTTACCAGTTTTCTGCCAACATTTCTCTGTTGACGAAAGAGAACTTTCTTGGCAGGGGAGGTGTGGGGGATAGCACCTGTGAACCGTGGTCAGCAGAATTTTTGTTTTCAGCTTCCCTGCTGTGATTAAATTGTGTACAGGATAATTTGCCTGTACAGGGAGGTAGACCCTTTCCATAATTGGGTTAATTAACTCGTACAGGGCAAACTCATGGCATGAGCGGTACAGTGGTCGCTAGCGTTTCTTGTTCGCCTCTGCCAGCCCTGTGCCAGGCATCTCCCTCCTCAGCTAGCAGCTAGGCACCAACCAACTTCACTGCCTCAAGCCATGCCTTCAGCGACGTTTTGGACGCTGGCTGTGTTTGTTTTGTTTGTTTCCTAGGGTTGCTGCCACGAAGTGCTACAAACTGGGTAGCTTAGAACAGAAATGTGTTCTCTCAGAGCTCTGGAGGCGAGAGGTCCAAGATCAAGGTGTCGGCCGCCCGTGCTCTCCTTGAAGCCTCCAGGGGAGGCCCTTCCTCACCTCTTGTAGCTCCACAGCCCTCATCATCCCTTGACTTGTGGCAGCAACACTCCAGTCTTTCCCTCTGTTCACACGGTCTTCCTCCTGTGGCTCTGTGCCCTCACATGGGTCCTATGGGATTAGGGCCCCCCTTATCCCAGTATGACCTCGTCTTTACTAATTATATCTGCCATGACCCTACTTCCAAACAAGGTCACATTTATAGGTACCGACATATATTTGGGGGGATACAATGCAACCCGCAATAGTGCCCTAATCAGGAAACGCTCAAATGTTGAAATCTTAAACTTCTGCGTCTTATTTTCCAATGACACTGTTACGTCTCTTTCTGTGTTGCGGGTGAATCCTCTGGCCACACTCAGTCTCCTGGTCTCCGCTGTGTTCTCCTCGTTCTCGACAGACAGTGTTCCCTTCTTGTTCCCAATAAAAAGCGTCAGAAGTCATCAGGTAGGGCTCAAGGGGTTGTTGTCTTCGCCCAGGGCAGAGCCGGCCTGCACCCGTTTCCTCCTTCCATGCTCCAGAGCACTGGGGTGGACAGTCCATCCACTTAAACTGCAGCCTTATCCACTGTGCATCCCTCCTCCACCTCGCGATCTCTGGGGAAGGGGTGCCTCTCTCTTAGGCAGCATTCTAAAGTGGATTTCATCCCCCTCATTCTGTGTCTGAATTACTCCCTCAAAGGGCTGCAGTGAAGGCTTGGCAAAGCTCAGCACTGTGACCCTCCAGAGCAAGAGAAGCACACGGCACAAAGGATGCTCTTCAGAATGTCAGAACATGTAGACAAACATGGCAAGTCATGACCCTTCAGGGACCCAAGCCTCTGGGGACCTCCTTTGCTTCAGGGCTACTCTTCAGGCAAGTGGTGACATCAGGCTGTCCAGGGTGACGTCCTGCCAGGATACAGAGAGCCCTGAGTAAGGACCTACCAAGCCTCTAATCTTCCCACCGCACCTCCCAGAGACCCAGCGTAAATACTACATGGTAGGGTTCCAGCAACCTGCCCTGAGCAAGCTAAGTGCCTTGGATCTAATACCAGAGTTCCAGGTGCATTGTCTTATGATACCACCACCATTACAGCTGTCCACCAATGAGTGGGTGTCCCGCCTGCGCCCCTGCACCAGTGCAGCAAGACCCAGGTGGTGGCCGTGCATCGGCTGCCAGCAAGGGCTGACGTGGAGAGGAGAGCAGGGCTGGCTGTGACACCTTCATCGGGTTTTCTCTTTCCCAGCCTGTGTGATCTGACTCCGCTGCTCCTTTGCCCACGTGCCCTCTCAGCATGCTTTAAGGCGGAGTGTGCATTTCCCTGGCTGCACTGTGCTTTCCTCACCATGCTCCTTCCCACGTGCTGTTTATACTGTTCTTTCTTCCCTTGAGTTTTGCCTCATCCGTAATTCCTGCTCCTCCGTAGCTTCAGTTGAAGTTGCAGTTTCCCCAAGACTCGGTGGGTCCCTTTCATCCCTTCTTGACGGGTGTTGTGCATGGCTGTCTTCACCCCACGATGCTGGAGCGCGTGGCCCCTGTCCTGCTCCAACCCCGCTCGCATCCCCATTTCACCTGCAGAGAAAGCTGAGGCAGTGCTGGCCAGCCCCCGATGCTTCCCTGTGCTCTCTCCTACCCACCCTTGCTCCTGCTTTAACCTCTTACATGCATTGCCACTGGCTCCCTCCTTTCTTCCAGGGATTAGCAGACGTTTTCTATAAAGGGCCAGAGAGCGAATATTTTAGATTTTGCATCCGTATGGTCTCTGTTGCAGCTTTTCAATTCTGCCATCGTAGTATGAAGGCAGCCGTCACCAATGCACGCTGCGTGCACATACAACTTTATTCATAGCCAGCGGGCAGGATCTGGCCTGATGGCTGTAGTTTGCTGGTCCCTGTTCTATCTGGAGAGCTCTCAGCCCCAGGCAATCCAGCTGGCCAGTGGGTTTAGCTCCATTATCTTTGCCCAAATGCCACTTCTCAATGGGACCTCGCCGCTGACCACCTTATTTGAAACGACCCCCTCCTCCGTCTGGCCCTCTTGATTCCCCTTAGTCACGTTAGACTTTTATCCTTAGTGTTATGCTTTTAGTACTTGTCTCCTTTCCTCCACTAGAATGAATGTTCCCTAGTGGCCAGGCTTACTTGTTGGTCACCGATGGATCCCGTATATTTTCAACAGTGCTGGACACATGGTAAACACCCACTACATCATTTTTGAATAAGTGAACTAATAGATGAGTAGTTTACATCTTTGTTTTCCCCACCCATGAGTTTCTGAATTCCTTGAGGGCAGGGATTAGGTGGGATCCATTGTTGTGTGGTCAGCATTTCATATAGTGCCTGAAACACAGTTGAGACTCCATCAGTATTTGTTGAATGACTAGAAGATAGGCACGTTTCATAAGTGGCAGAAATATGAATTTTGTTGTTAACAAAGGGAACGTGTCATATGAGTTGTAACCCAGAACTTTAAAAATATAGATTTGTATGTTTGAAACTGATGCGGGTCCAAACATGTAAAGAATCTTCTTTTGCCATTCTCATTTGGACTCCCATTTTCAACCATTATGTATTCAGTTAGTTATCAAAGACAGTATGATTAATTGGATAATGTTCTGGAGGAACTTGAAACATTGAGTTATATGTTTGGTCACGACTATAAGTTTCAAAATCGGATTTTTTCCCCTGTGCAAAAATCGCTCTTCAAACAAACTTACGTGTTTAGAGAAGTACCTTAACAGCCTTAACGCATTAAAATACTAATTGTTAATAACCCTTATTAAATGATTATGGTAAAGCAGGGTAATACATGTTTAATGGTCTATGCTTAAAATAGAGAAGCTGTCAAACTTGCCTTCAAGAAACTGGCAATCAAATCGGGGAAACAGTCAACCCATGAAAAGGGAAAAAAAATACGTCTGCAAAGTAGCATCGTACAGATTGAGTTTGTGGGTTCTGGGGGAACTGCGTGCTTACACATGGACTAAAACCTCGATAGGAACTTGGAAAAAGGAATCTGTCAGTGAGCTTTCAGCATGGACATCTTTGGGGGCCTAATCTCACTGGCAGGCAGCAACCTGCTTATTTTCCTTCCCTGGAGGCAGCGTTTGTCTCTCTCTTGGGTTTTCTCCACAGAACTCTGCTGCTTCTTCCCATTCTCTGAGATTCCAGACTTGACCTCCACCTGGAGGAAAACACACTTGAAATCCATTGTATCTTTTTTTTTTTTTTTTTTTTTTTTTGCGGTACGCGGGCCTTCACTGTTGTGGCCTCTCCCGTTGTAGAGCACAGGCTCCGGACGCGCAGGCTCAGCGGCCATGGCTCACGGGCCCAGCCGCTCCGCAGCATGTGGGATCTTCCCGGACCGGGGCACGAACCCACGTCCCCTGCATCAGCAGGCGGACTCTCAACCACTGCGCCACCAGGGAAGCCCCATTGTATCATTTTTAATGAGCTATTATGTTTCCAGTCAAGAAAACTCTGTCTGTAACAATCTCAAATTCTCCTAGTTTGAAATAACTCTATCGATGTTACCCACACATTAAATAGACTCTTTGAGGTCTTTAAAATACAATGATTAACCTTCTAGTGATTAAAGATAACTTACTGGGAGGGAGAAAAATCCTTCTGTGCTTAAATCAAGGAAAAAGAGTTTCTGCTTATCATGAAGACAGGTGCTTTGTGGAGCTCCCTGCTTCTCCCTGGGCGCAGACACCACTTCTTGGGGGTCCAGACATGGCCAGGCTGGGGTGACCCTGTTGGGCTCCATCCTGGGGACAGTGAGATCACTTTCTGGCAGTCTACACAGTGCAGTCCCTGAAGGTGTGAACAGCCTGCACTAGGCTCTCCCTGGACAGACAAGATTTGCGAAAGCAGGAAATTCATAAATGCAGGCCGTTCCCAGATAAGCAAAATAAAGACAAGAGGGGCCTGGGAATGAAGTGTGCTTGTTTAGGAAATCTGTAGGGTTTACCAAGGAAAAGGAGCTAGGTAAAACCCAGAACAAAAACCACGACTGTGTCGTCAGCAGCCTAGTTTTGTACTTCACCAGACAGCACCTGGGGAGATGCTTTCAGAGGGCCGTCCTTGTGAACAGTGGGCTCTGTTCAGTACTGCAGCTGAAAGGCTAACAGCTGACAGCTGACTCGTGAAGTTTCAACTTGTGAAGGTGATGGCACGTGGACTTAGAGCATGGGAGCAAAGTTGTGTGACGTGAGACCCCGCATGACGAGCTGCCCTTTTCTAATGTTCAGGCTTGATCAAACCTATCAGAGGGCGTTGGGCAGATTGTCTGTCTTGTGTGGGATGGATGTAAACACCCTTTGGAAAGAGTGTTGTAAACCAAGTCTGATGATCTTTATAGGGTCAGAAAAGGGTTTAAATAAATGGCCTCCCTGCATACCATTTGCCTGTCCGTGCACCTGCTGGAGCCTCTGGTACATCCAGTTGTTACTCCAGGTGCAAGGGGGAGTCACAGTGGCTCTTTTCAACTTACAGTTGGTTGGGAGACTCCATATAGGTGTTATCTGAACCAGGGCTACATGCTGAAGCATGCACGAGCTAGGATTTGAAGACAGATCCTTCCCCCTCTGTGGACTTCTGGCCTCCCCTTTGTTTAGTCAACATCTTAGGAAATACTGCCACCATAAGCTGCCTTCGTCTCTCTCCTGATGTCCACATTTTCATGCACAAGTTGCCATGGAAGTGGGATCCAGGGACTTTGGAAATAGTGGCCGGTGCTTCTTGATTGGTGAAAACTTGCAAAAGGAGATGGAATGAGCTGGAGTTATTAAACCCAAAGAAGAAGAGCCTGTGGGGTTATTTAACACAGCCCTTTATGGACACAAACCTCTGGTAGGTGACAGGAAGGAATCAATTATTGTGCTCTTTGAAAATAGTGTGTTCTGTCCCAGTCATTGAGTGCTGAGTTTCTGAAAGTTGGGCAGCCACAGAATCCCTTTAGTGTTGTGATGAAGGCTCTATACTTGCCAATAAGTCATTTTGTCACCGAACTCAGGTTCGGCTGCATGTTCCTCAAGAATCCAATACTGAGAGACAAATGTTAGGTAAAGGGAAAGATGGCTTTATTGAGGAAGCCAGCCATTCTGGGGAGAAGGTGGACTCATGTCCCCAGGAGCCAACTCCCACTCCCCAGGTTTTGCTCAAAGACTAAACAGGGAAATGAGGAAGGGGCCATGTGCTGAGGAGAGAGTTGCAAGGTACATGATCAACTCGTGGATCTTTTTCAGATTGAGTGGTGGTGAGGTAGCCAGGAGTCAACATCACTGACCTTCTGGTTCCACCCAGTCTGGGGTCTCTGTGCTGGTGGGCAGCGTACAGTTAATTTCTTCCACCTGGTGGGGACTTCAGTATCTGCAAACCACCTCAAAGGACATGGCTCAGAATATTATCTATAGCCCTTGAGGAGGAAATAAAGGTCCTTGACTTTGTTTAATGGCTAAACGATTATTATTTTGTCTTGTTTGACTGTTTTCCTTTGCTTCTGTATTTTCCCATTTCTCTGATTAAATTTATTCTTTGGCCAAATTTTTTTTTTTTTTTACAGACAAGAGGCAGGCAGAGGACAGCGGGGGTGGGGCGTTTGTCCTGGGAAGGGTCTTGCTCAGTTGCAATTTGGACTTCCAATTTACACATTTCAAAAGAGAATGGATGGGGCGTCCCTGGTGGTGCAGTGGTTAAGAATCCACCTGACAGTGCAGGGGACGCGGGTTTGAACCCTGGTCTGGGAAGATCCCACATGCCGTGGAGCAACTGGGCCCATGTGCCACAGCTACTGAGCCTGTGCTCTAGAGTCCATGAGCCACAACTACTGAAGCCCACGTGCCTAGAGCCCATGCTCTGCAACAAGAGAAGCCACCGCAATGAGAGGCCCGTGCACTGCAGTGAAGAGTAGCCCCGGCTCACCACAACTAGAGAAAGCCCACGTGCAGCAACGAAGACCCAATGCAGCCAAAAATAAATAAATTTAATAAATAAATTTATTAAAAAAAAGAGAATGGATAAATCCCACTCTTCCTTCCCCCATCAAGATATTATGACGCCAGAGGCACCAACTGTATACACTAAGGCATATGGAGACCTGCGTAAAAAAAATAAAGATCCCCGCAAAGAAGATATGCCCCATTATAGAGAGCACAATATGCTATATAGAAATTTACTAGTACTTATATAACCACTCACGAAAATGTTTTGATGTTCATTGTCTAGACATCATAGCTGTTTCCTGGTGACAGTCCTGGATCACTCCTGACATCTGGCATGATTAACATTACTCCTTTTCCCTCTCAAAAGATTTCCAGTTTGGAGCATAAATCATATTGTCATCCTGTTTATAAGATATTCAGTTCTCTGTGTTTCAGTAAATTTGTCTCCATATTATTGTATTAAACTTCTTGTTTTCCCTAAGTCAATGGCCTCTCACATTTTTTCATTCACTGCTGAACATTGGATGGTATAATCTCTGTGTTTTTGTCTTCTTTCTTGCCCTGGCCCTGATCAGCTCAGGAGACAAAAACCAAGCCATCATACGAGTTTACTTATTCTAACTGCACAGTGTTGTAGCCCAGTATTTTCTTTCAATTAAATCTTGCATGTTTTCCTCTTAGTCTTTAAAAATATTTTACAGGCATTAAAATATCTCTAAGATCTTTGAATTTAAGTTAATATTCCAATTTAAAAACTCCTTACGTTTTACAATTCAGCAGGCAAAATGATTAATTCCTGAAAGAAGTGAACCTATACATTTAAAATATAATCAAGAAAAAATAAACATGGTCAATGGAAACTTGAAGCTTTGAAAATCTTCAGAAATACATAGTCATGAAATTCCTTATAACCAATTGAGCCCTGGACTGTGTGATTTAGTTGAATCTTACAGGAGATTGGAAAGGCTGCCAGGGGCTTGGTGCTTGGAATGGAGTGAGCCAGCAGGATAGAGAAGGATGTCTCTGGCCCTGTGAGCTAGAACAGGTGGACCAATAGCCAGTTAATGGAGCTCCTGTTGACCCTGAGAGAGGGAGAATGCTTGGTGAGAGTTTGGGCTCCTAGGGTACAGCTGATGTACAGGTGACAGTTCTCATTTGGGAAGAGACAGCAACGTGTCCCTGTGGTACAAGTTGCTCCTACTTGAACCAGCAAATCTATATAAGTAACACACTTTCAACAGATTATGGTCCCCTGAAGAAGGAAGGAATCATGTTTGCTGGAGCCATGTTTCTCGTCCTCCCAAGATGATTTAGCAATGGCTTTCTTTCTGCCGGGGCCTCAGTGAGTGAAGGACCTGGGGCTCCAAAGCTCATGTTACTATGTCAGTGATCACTAAGGACACGCTTGGACCACATCCCACTCCCACCTTCACCTGACACTGCCACCACACACACGGAAATTTGGGTCATAAGCTTGTCTTTAAAACTCTTCAGTGTCTCTCCAGTGGCCCTTGAATTCCAGATTCCTTTCTGTGGATCGCTGGCCCGGCCCCGCCTTCTGCCGCCTGTCCTATTGATTCCTTCTGTGCCAACACTAGCGTCCTTCCATTCCTGGCCACCCTTAGGGTCTTCTCTCCGGCTGCTCTCTCTCCTGCTCTTGGCCTGGAGCCCCATCCGAACCTGGCATCTGCCCTTTCCCTGCTCCCCTCCTTTCTGATTCTCGAATTCACCTCGCTGCCCTGGCCCCCATAGTCTTCTCCTCACTGTAATGGCTCATTGGTCTGTTTCTTGTTTGTTGCCTTACAATGGCCTTGAGGGCATGGGTTGCGGAATACTGGGGGCCCAGGACAGTAGGACAGCCCCACAGTGGGTGGTAAGGAAGTACCTGGTGATATAGGTGCTCTGGCTGGCACGCAAGGCTCCACCTCTACCACAGACCCTCCACCATGTTTGGTTCCAGATTTTCTGAAAGGAACACAGACCCTAATTTGATATACAGAATGCAAATCTAATGAGTTAACTTGTTAAGTAAATACTGATGGTATGTTTACCAACATATGCATTTGTATTCATTTATATATTTTTGTATATGTTTATTATTAATTTATGTATTTATTGTTTATATGATAGTTTATATATATAAATAAATAGTGACCTATATTTTGATGATTAGCGACCAAGTGGTATGCACTTGGCATGCATTGCCTTTGACTTTTCACAATGATACTACATTTTGGGTATTGTTATCAGCGTTCTAAAAGGAGGAAACTGAGAATGTAGGTTGTTAAGTAATTTGACTAAGTTCATACAGCCAGTAGGTGGAAGTATTGAGCCATATATACATATACCTCAATCCTATACATATGTATGCCACACACAAAAAACATACACACACAAACATGTATATCTATCCATCTATCTATATCTATTTATCTATCTATATATCTATATATCTAATCTTTTCCTAGAAATCTTAAGGAAAGAATTCTAGTATATCAATGGCTTTTCAACCACTTTTTACTTAATTTAGTTTTGGTTTAATTATCCCCTCTTAATAAATCTCTAGATAAAATTAGCTTTACTTTGGAACCCTCTGCAGCACATGTTCGTGTAGCTGTGACAAGGGAAACTGTTCACAATAAAGAGAGTATCTGAAATCTAGGAATATGCACAGAAATGGTTTTCGTTGTAACCGACATCAACAAATTAGGGAACGGAAAACCTCTGGCTCACTGTGTGTCATGTCTAAATATTGTTTCCATTAACTCCTTTCTTTTTTGTGGAATCGCTTGCTATTTTAAAAACTCAGCCTGGCTTTATTTATGTTTCCCAAATTCTGATCACCTTTAATATATACATGTTTGATTACTCATTATCATTATGTGAAGTTCTACTAAATAGAAATTATTAAAAAGGAAATCAAAAGTAAATCATGAGGGCTTCCCTGGTGGCGCAGTGGTTGAGAGTCCGCCTGCCGATGCAGGGGACACAGGTTCGTGCCCCGGTCCAGGAAGATCCCACATGCCACGGAGCGGCTGGGCCCGTGAGCCATGGCCGCTGAGCCTGCGCGCCCGAAGCCTGTGCTCTGCAATGGGAGAGGCCGCGGCAGTGAGAGGCCTGCGTACCGCAAAAAAAAAAAAAAAAAAAGTAAATCATGAAATAAAAATTATAACCATCATTTATTGCGAGGCTACTTTGTACCAGTCTCTTTAATCCTTAGGTCGAATTGTTGCAGGATAAAGGAACATTCCAGATGTCAGTGGTCCAGCTCAGGGTTTCAAGCTGGGATGGGCGGGGTCCAACCCATACAGGCTCCACCCCACCATTTTCTAGTCTGCCTTTGACAGGTATATCACAAGGTGGCCTTTGATTGCAAAATAATTTTGATAGATTTTGATGCTAGTAAGATTTTTATAGAGTTGGAAAATTGGAATTCCTTTCCTTTTAATGTCCATTTTCATCAATTTAGACAAATATTTCTATATCAAGAGCCTCTCAGTGATCTAGTCAGTCATCAGATTGGACCATTGAACCTGGTGCCCCTCCAGACAGATGCAGTAGGCATTGGAATAGACAGAAGACGGAGGGGAAGGATCCATCAGGATGGTCAGTGTTTGGTTTTACATGGTCAGAATCTTCTCAGAGATGTTGATACTTTTGCTCTTCTCATTGTTCATGTTTATTTATACTGTGTTTCCCTACTCAGTACTCCCATCCGCATGATCACTATTATGTAAGTCAATGTGCCAAATAAAGGTCCTCATGTCATAGCACAGTTCTTCTTAAAACCTGACATACTTTGTAGAACACTCTGTAGTCCGTAACTCAATATGTTTAAAAACATGAGGAAAAAACCAGCTTTTCCATGCATATATTTGTAATAAGCTGACACATGCTCATGTCTGTTTTTATTCTGAATTAGCAGCACCTTCTATTCATGTGTAGCTCTAATAATAATAATGAATAAAGGAGCTCTTTCATGAACTCACATTCATTGTAGACAGGGAGGCCATTGACTGATTTATGGCTCGTTCAGTTCACTCAGGAGTGACAGATACTAGCTTATGGTGAATTGCATTTTAACAAGAGACAGAACTTCAACAATGGAGTGGAAACAATATGCATCTTATTATCCTGCCTGGTGAGATTCAAACATCCCCTACCTCCAGATTTAGATCTATCAATGCAAGAGCTACTTGGCTGTCTATTTAACAATTATTTCTGCTTTTCTTCTATCTTTGGAAAAGGAATAGGATGCTGGCTGAGTTTCCAAAGTCTCGGGAGCCTCCTGATGTGACAGCAGGTCACCCAGTCAGGGCCCATCATCTGCCTGCAGGACCACTGTGGGGCCGCAGGATGTGTTTCCAAATGTAGTTTAGCTCCCCAACTAAAAGGACCTGTAATATGTGGTGAGTTAGAGAAACACATACACTACGTACAAGGCACAAATTCTTCCCTTGTTTTCCCAGCAGGAAAAAATATAGTTGAGCATTTCTATCTAAAAGGCTCTTTGTCACCCTATCATAAAGTGGGTTTGCAGTGGTTTGGAGAGACATTGGAGGTTCTCCATGGAAAGAGGAAGCCGTGGGCTAATCTGCTTGGCATGATTCAGTACTCCTCCCATATGAGATATCTGGGTGAAATTGTTCAGTGGCTGGACAGTGAAAATGACGAACACAGAGAGAGGCTCTCATGGTCCCTGGAGGGCACTCCCAGGCTCTGGTGGGCATCATTGGAAACGTCATCTCTGGAGTTGGGGCAAACGCTTCCCAGCAATATTCTTGTTTAATAAGCCTTTGGATTGTTGGCTTCTTCTTCCTGCTCTTCTTTCTGTGGCAGCCTTGATGTCTCTAATAGCTCCAGAGTAAACATTCATCCGGGCATCTGTCTTCCCCTCTGGTCTGTTCCCAAGCCCTCCTCACCTTGGTTCTGAGTAAATCCACTCACCACTTTGGTTTCTAAAGCATTGCCCAGAATTCCAAGTCCTGTTCTTGAATGTTGTTGTTAATGTAACTGATTGTTCTCTTGCAGTCCATTATTTTCTTCAGTGTAGTATAAGGGTACGTGTGTAGGCTGTGAGGTCAGACGGTCTGGATTTGGGACATAACCCAACCACCATTGCTGGTTGTGTGAACTTGGACAGGTTCCTTAACCTCCAGGATTTAGTGTCTTCATCTATGAAATGGGAGGAGTCACACAGTATCTCCCTCTATAATTCCTGTGCATTTACTGAGCTTATGAAGGGGGAGCACCCAGCTCAGAGCCTCACGCAAGAGTTTCGCACTCGACAGGGTTTTTAAACTATAGGCCAGCCTTGAGCTGGAAGAAACCAAGGCAGATCTTTTTACTTTTTCAGCTCCTCGACTTCCTACTCAAGACTTCCTACATACTGTTTACTGTGTGGTTTGCATGCTGTTTGTCCCCAAGTTAATAGCAGAAGTAGGTAGTCATGAGGGTGTTTGATAAACCTTGTGGACTCTGCCTCATACCTCGTCCACATGTGCTGGGACCTGTAGCTAGACACACCTGTCCTGCATCTTCTTTCTTTGTTTTCTTCATTTTAGATAAGGTTTGTTGTTGTTGATGATGGTGGTTTTTTGTTTGTTTTCAGTACAAGGACCAAACTGCAGTCTGGTTATAAGAGCCTGGCTGCAGAACCTGCTCTCATATGATTTAGCGTTCTCTTCAGAATTAGACATACATGTGAATGTTATCTTCAGAAACTAAATACAGTTTTGTAATTGTTTCACACCTTTGCTTTTGGGATCTGCTTCAGTGAGTAATTCTCTTTGTGAGACTCACAGTGAACACAGGTTCAAAAATCCCCCAATATTTTGCTTTACTTTCCAAAAACACAAGCCGGAGATGTGTAACCTCCTGTTTTTGTGAGCGTCTTTCCAGGATATTAAAGCGTACTGTACAGTAAATATTTCTAACTTCCATCTCATACCTGTTAATGCAATCCAGGGTGTTTTGGTTTTTTTTTTTTAATATCCATTTCAAGTTAAAGCAAGTGATCAGACACTATGTTTGACAGTTTATAAATTAAAATCAGTTCTTATGAAATTCTCTATTACTTAATGTACTTAACATGACTTAAGAACAATATCATGGGCTGAAGAGAAAAGTACATGACATATACAATGGAGAATATTTGTTACATTTTTAGAATGTGAAGTTGAATTAAATTGAAGCATTTTGTGATGACAGCAAATATTGATTGAAATTCAGTTGAATTTGACTGAAAACTGGCCTTTCTGAACAGAATAGCAGGGTACTCAGTGCCACCTGCCTGTCAGCCTCTGAATCATTGTCTGCATTTCAGGTGAGCCTGTGGCGGGTATTCCTCTTAACATTAATGGGTCATTTTGTAGCCAAACATATTTTTAGTTGTCCCGCCAATAGCATGTCTGTTGGTACAGTCTGATTGAATCTGGAATAATACAAGGCCAGTTGAATTGTCCTACAGAACTAATTGTCCCCGAAATATGGCCTTGTGGATATAGCTGTTGTGTATATCTTTCCATTAATTTTGAACGCCAAAGGATATTGTCCTATTATCCTAATTGCACCATAAATTAAGACATTTGCTAATGGAGTGGAAAGCTCTTAGCAATAGAGAGAAGAGTAAGAATCAAACCTGGTTATTAAAGATCAGTATTAGGGCACACCTGTATCTGAAAGGGTATCATCCTTATCATCAATAGACTCAAACAGGAAGTTGTGAAGATAACACTTCCAATGCTATGAATGGAGTTCAGTTGACAATCTATAATAAATTCCTGAATGCCTAATGAGAGTGGTGATTAAGTAAAAGTTTGCCATAATTTTTTTTAATTTCTAAGTTCCTAATTTTAATCTAATCATGAGGTCAGAAAGCTTCCAGACAATGACTCCATCTCAGTACACTTCCCTCCTTTAAATGGATGTCCCAGAAACCCAGAAATAGGAAGATAAGAATTGATCATCACATTTACATGGTCACCATAGTAACAGGAGTTGCTAAAGCTGACTCGGGACACTAACCTTATAGTTTCAGTTTTCACAAGTGGAAAACATTTTTAAAGTCCTTACTAAAAGCACATAACTTATGTCAAAGTCATGCTCGTGTATATAAGTAAAATCAAAGAATTTTGGTGTCTTCTACACAAACATGATACCAGACTCCTATATTCTGAATCACATTTCATGCTTTAATCTCATTTCCTCCCACTGTTTCTTTTTCTTTTCACATTCACATAACCTTTATTATAGTATATTGAAATAATTGTTCTATTTTATTGTTATAGTTGCTAGTCTCTCACTGTGTCTAATTTATTTTTCCTTTTTTTTAATATAATAGTGTTTATTTATTTTTACTTTTTGACAGTTCGCTTTATTTATTTATTTATGGCTGTGTTGGGTCTTCGTTTCTGTGCGAGGGCTTTCTCTAGTTGAGGCAAGCGGGGGCCACTCTTCATTGCGGTGCACGGGCCTGTCACTGTCGCGGCCTCTCTTGTTGCGGAACACAGGCTCCAGACGCGCAGGCTCAGTAATTGTGGCTCACGGGCCCAGTTGCTCCGCGGCACGTGGGATCTTCCCAGACCAGGGCTCGAACCCGTGTCCCCTGCATTAGCAGGCAGATTCTCAACCACTGTGCCACCAGGGAAGCCCTATTTTTCCTTTTTTTAATCTTTTATTTATTTATTTTCTTTTAAACATAGCAGTGTGTACCTGTCAATCCCAAACTCCAAATCTATCCCTCCCCCACTGGTAACCACAAGTTCATTCTCCAAGTCTGTGAGTCTGTTTCATTTGTGAATCAGTTCCTCTCCCACTGTTTCTGAAGATTATGTAAGAGTCTACAAGTGAAGTGCTATCTGTGGCTTTAGAGTGTATTGCACATTTTTGCTGCCCGTTTTTGGTGGTGTTAATGTTAGGTACCTAAGTGCTGCCTGAACTCAGGATGTTTATCCTGCCCTAACTCAGGATGCGTATGTGTGATGTTTGGAATCACGCTGGCAATTTCCTGTCACTTAGAGCTCATGTACTGAGTCCTACCCAGTGGCATAGACCACTAAGTTGCTCTTAGGGCTTCCTGTTTCTTCTATAAGAACCGTGGGTTTCCGCAGAAAATCAGGTCTCCTTGGAAGAAACACAGAGCAGGCAAGACACAAAGGAGTAGCACATGGATGCTGAGACTTTTCTTCTTTCCTGTTTTTCTGTTTTACCTTTTTACTTTAGATTGGAGCATAGTTGATTAACAATGTGTTAGTTTCAGGTGTACAGCAAAGTGATTCAGTTCTCCATATACATGTATCTCTTCTTTTTCAAATTCTTTTCCCATTTAGGTTGTTACATAATATCCAGCAGAGTTTGCTGTGCTGTCCAGTAGGTTGAGACTTTTCTTCTTTCCTGTTGTTTCTAGAACCAAACTTCGTGTCATCTTATGACATCGGGAATTTCACCTACTTCTTCTTCCGCGAAAACGCCGTGGAGCATGACTGTGGGAAGACCGTGTTCTCCAGAGCTGCCCGCCTTTGCAAGAACGACATCGGGGGCCGGTTCCTGCTGGAGGACACATGGACCACGTTCATGAAAGCCCGTCTCAACTGCTCCCGCCCTGGCGAGCTCCCTTTCTACTACAATGAGCTGCAGGGCACCTTCTTCCTGCCTGAGCTGGATCTGATCTACGGCATCTTTACCACCAACGTGTACGTAACTGGAAATCATTCCTTCCCTGCTTTTCTACTCCTTCTGAATGAGTCTACTGTTCTCTGACCTTTGAGGTTTACAAGTTGCTTTAAAAGTAATCTTTCTTCTTTTACTGGGCTAACAGCCAAAAGAAATTTTGCGTATGCATTAAATGTTACAAAAAGTGATGTGATTTCTGAGACTGGTATTAGGAAAATAAAGCTAATCAGAAAGTTTTGATCGATCCTTATGTCATGGTAGCATCAAATTATCCTCTGTAAGTTTTTCCTTCCTGATGTGCTCTGGGCACTTTTTGAAATGCTGGAATGTATTAGATGTCTTTTTTTTTCCTATACACAAGTCATGTCACTGCATAATGAAAGCAGTGCTGTCTGGAGAGTTTGATCTTTGAGATAATGTAACTCTTACCTGGAACCCTGCTCATGTAGGAAATGCACCTCATTTTCCCATAGCTGCATTGTAAGCTAATGTTCTAGATGATGGCTAACTTAGGCATTTCTAAAATGATGATTCTACTTTTTAAATATTTTTGTAAAAAATTACAGTATTTGATTTCTTGTGGGGAGGTACTTCTGTTTGGACCAGGCAAAGCATATGAAGTTGCCTGTCTTTCATTCACTCTTTGTCTGGTGGAGTGTAGATTAACCCCACACTTAATGTCTATTCTTAGCTGATGTGTTAAGACTCCACAAGACCACACCCCACCCCCAGGAATCACAGAGGCTCTGAGCTCCACTTTTCTCCGCATTGGCTGTGGGCATGATGATTCTGCAGCGTGGGTCCTGCTTTGCGTCACCTTTGAAATCTCTTACCTGGTGACCTAATGGTTTGGACAAAAGCCAAATATCTGTATGCAAAGTAAAGAATATGAATCAGGATGGGTTAAAAGTGCCGATCCACGGGGTGGGATGACCAACCATCTGGGTTTGTCCTGGACTGCACAGCTTTTAGCACCGAGGACTGCCCTGCATCCTGGGAAACCTCTCGGTCCTGGGCGAACCAGGACAGTCGGCCACTCTGTGATGTTTCCTCAGCTTCCCCAGTCTTGCTAACTTACTTTTTCATCTCTTCTGCAATCAGAAGCTTGCCCATGAATTGCATTTCTGAAGAATCACTTTATCTGCATCTTACTTCCTTGTTCCTCTCCCCTCCCGTTCATCCTACAGCTGAGCTGAAGTGTTAACGTTCGCTTGATAATGACGTTTACTCGTGAAGGGTCTTCTTTGTGACATGAAGTTAGGAAAATTAGACTAAAATGGACAGCTCCCTCCCCGTCCCCAACCCCACTACGCCCATCTTTCCTGTAAATCTGGTTTTCAACCCCAGAGGTTATTTTCTCTCCTTGATAAGTTTCTTTTAAAAAAAATCAGTGTATAGCCTCTGAGGTTGATTTGCCTTCTGAAACCTTGTTTAAGAAGTAGTATAGGCTGCACAAGACGGATGTGCGCTTGCTCTGTTGACATCAGTTTTACACACAATGGGAGCTTGGCTTCCCGAGCTGTTCATTCCCCTGGCTCCAGGCAGAAACAAGCAATTTAAAAAGTTATAAAATTACTGTGTCTGGGCCATTCCAAGAGGGTGGATAGTCAATTTGGATACTTGCAAAAATACGTTTCAGACTATTCCAGATTAGTGGTTCAGTGTTGCAAATACCCATCATGTTGGAAATCATCCTGTATGGGGCATCTATACAAACAGAAATAGAATTGCTAGACCTCCCTTTCTCTCTTGAATACTTATTGTCACTAGGTCTTGGGAACAACTTTCTCATCTTTTCATCTCTAAGCCCATAATATGTTCTGCCTGGGCTCCCTCTCCTGTCTCTGCCTGGCTCTTACCCTCTCAGGAGGTGACTGCATTCTTGGTAAGACTTGCTCCATATTGAAAGAAAATGACAGTTCAAGGTACCGGTTATGTCCCGTCTCTGAATTGATAACTAAAAATGCCCTGGCTAAGCTTTCTCGGGCTTTTGCTCACAGGGTTGGTTTGTCCCTGTATATTCATCAAGGTCCCTAGCACTGGGGAATGGGGATAAAGTTCACTCTTCCAGCCCATTCTGTCCCTAGGGCTGTGGGGTTTTCTCAACCCCTAGGGCATGAGTTGGGCTGCAGGAAGTGGTACACTCCTGCCACAGAATCTCTGAAGGTTTTGCTTGTTTTTTTCCTGGAAAGCTAAAAATGCTGGCTCTCAGATAATGTAGTAGTAGGAGTGGAGGAGGGCAAAACTTTTGATTTCTCTTCCCTCCTTAGGAGATGAAGAGCTAGGAGGAATTTCTCTACTTTTCTACCAGCGGCTTCCAGCAGATTAAGGAAGGAAACTCTAAGTTCCCATATTGTTGGGCTCACCAAGGGCCGGGGGCTACCTCCACTTTTACCTGCCTGGGCTGTAAACAAGTAAAGAAATAAAACAGAGCATTAGATGAAGGCCACGTTATCACCATGACTACTGATAGAGGCCAGCTTGCGATATGTGACTGAAGGTCTGTTAGCCAAATGGGCTTATGACTACCGACCCCAGCTTTAAGCAGACGCAGCCCCAAGGTCACAGTAGTCTAGACCTGGGCTGGCCTCCCCTGCGTGCAGGGACAGGCAAGGTGAGTAATGCACAGTTCTAGCAGGAGGCCCATCCCAGGAAGAGCGGGGGAAGAGCTCCTGGGGAGTCACCCAAGTCCTCGCCCCTGACCCTTCTCAGATCACCGCAAGTTAAAGGGCAGAGGGAGAAAAGGAAAGTGCGTGTGTGTGTGTTGGTTGTGCACATGGCATACATGTGCTGTACCGATGGGCCTCAGCTCACTGAGGGGCAAAAAGAAGTGTCCACCAACACCTGTCAGGGATGCTCAGGCTGGCAGCCACTGGGACATCCAGAGTGACACCAGAGACCCCGCCCAGCCCCCTTCAGAGTGAGTGAACGCAGCGAACTGAGAAATGGGATGCCAGCAGGGAGACGATAAGTTTCTTCCCTTCCCGGGAAGAAGCATAGCAATGGGGTCAAAGGCATGAACCCCCGGGCCCCATGTAAATCCTGCTTTACTTCCCCTCAGCCTGTGACTTGGGTTCAGTAACCTCCCTGTGCTTTGGTTCCTACATCTGTAAAATCAGGCTGGTCTCAGGGTCTAGAGGTTCCCTGTGATAAATAAGATGCTCCCTTTCAGGCACTCAGCAGAGGGCTCAGGGAGGTATTATTAACACTCCGCCCTCGACTGTCACTGTGCCAGGGCCAAGGCGTGGTCACCTGGTCCCCAGGTAGAGCCTCTCCTGTGGGTCTGGCTGGCCGTTATTGCTCCAGCAGAGCTGTCTTCGACTTCTCGCTGAAGTCCAGTCACATGTCCAAAGGCTAATTCTTCCTTACACAATTTGACTTCTCATCTTCTTAAAAAAGAGTAAAATTAGCAATATGAATAAGTTCATATTTATCGTTTATCAGTTTATTTGCCAGCAGTGAGGGGTACGCATCTTCCCACCAGACTTTCTTCTCTGTACTGGAGCTTCCAGAGGGAACATGCACCCCTGCTCTCAAGGCTCTAACCTTCCATGGGGGTGTTTTTTATTACCATCCACACAGAGCTGTCACAAAGAATTTAAAATTTTCCTTTTTTGGTACCAACCCACCTGGGGTTTCAGTCCAACTCCCCCATTTAGTGGCTGGGTGATTTGGGGCAGGTGTCTTGACCTCACTGGGTCCCAATTTCCTAACAATGAATTTCCCCTACCTTATGAAGCTTAAATGAGTTGGAGTTTGTAAAGCCTTTAGAAGGTGTCTACCACCTATTCAGTGTTTTTCAGATGAACCAAGTTTAAGGTAGATATTTTCATTTTGGAGTTTCATGACTTTTTCTTTGATTCAGGGGGGAAAAAATGGATAAGTAGACATGTTATTGGCTAAAAGCATTAACACGAAATTTTAAAACCATAGCTGAGCTGACAATGCAGATTTATTTAACAACAAAAAAAATATTGCTGTTTCCACTTAGTAAAGGGCACGGGACTCTGAGAGCCTCTCATTTATAGCCTTCAATTCTGTACAGCTTGAATTCTAAATTAAGGCTTCAAGATGTCCTGTGTCAGTGCTGTGTCAAATGTTTCTCTCTGACCCTTTGAATTTAAAATTCTTTTTAAATTAAAAAATATATATATATATAGATACATTATATATACATATATATATATATATATGAAGGGTCTCTGACAGGCACTTTTTGCAAAATGCTTTTATTTGGTATTTTTTTTAAAGGATAACATATAACCACAACTATCTGGGGCTTTTTTTTTTTGCGGTAAGTGGGCCTCTCCCGTTGCGGAGTACAGGCTCCGGACACGCAGGCTCAGCAGCCATGGCTCACGGGCCCAGCCGCTCCACAGCATGTGGGATCTTCCCGGACTGGGGCACGAACCTGTGTCCCCTGCATCGGCAGGCGGACTCCCAACCACTGCGCCACCAGGGAAGCCCTATGTGGGGCTTTTTTAAAAAGCAGCAGCAGCAGATTGCCCCACTGCCAGCTAAAGTAAGCAGGTGAACAGGTGGGGAGAGCCCTGCCAGGCTGATGGGGACAAAAGCGTTTGTCACTCCCCTTGTGGCTGGGTGAATTCATCTCATCTGGCAGGATTATGAGTGTCATAACTGCTAAATACCCGTGTTCCTAGAGTGAAGTGTTTGTTCCCCTATAAAGAAACCCCAGGGGGACACCATTCACCACTTCAGCTTCATCCTTGGGGTGTTTAGGAAACTAATGGTGAGTCTTCCCCTAGAAGGTGCTTCCTTGGCACCCAGGGCCCGTGGGAGGGCCCTGGGACAGGGATCACAGCGGGGCTCTCTGACCTGCCTTCTCCTTTCTCTTCCTCGGCTCCCAGGAACAGCATCGCTGCCTCTGCCGTGTGCGTCTTCAACCTCAGCGCCATCTCGCAGGCCTTTAACGGGCCCTTCAAGTACCAGGAGAGCTCTCGGTCCGCCTGGCTACCGTATCCCAACCCTAACCCCAACTTCCAGGTAATTCTGGGGACAAAGGGGCACTCTTCCCATCATCCCCCCACATAGCATGCAGAGTCCTTGTGTAGACAGACTGGCTGGGGCGATGTAACCCCCCAGCGCGTGCACAGTACGGCTGTGAGCCACTGCCACCCAGCCCCTGGGGACAGCCCCACACTCGACTTGTCTCATGTAAATAGACCAAGGCCTTTTGTCTACTGAGGCGCCTGACCGAAAAAGGGCCTTTTGTCAGCTGTGACGCCTGAGCCTGGACTGAAAAAGGCCAGCACAATGCAGCAGGTTGGGAATCCAAGCTTCAATTAGTACTAATGATGGTGGACTCTGTGTCCCCAGAAGCTCTGACTCCTAATGAATGACGCTGTAATGAATGGGGTCCAGGACACAGAGCAGTGGAGATGCACAAACAGAATTTGAGCTCTAATTGGGAATGTGGTGAGATTTCCCGTTGGGGTGAATGGGATGTCATGGGGCAGCTGTGAGGGAATAAAGAGCAGGTGGAGGCCATTCACGTACAAATCACAATATTGCCACATGTTCAAGCTGTAAGGGGCTCTGTACATCATCTCCTCCCATATACCCATGTTCAGAAGAAGCTGAAACCCAAAGAGATGAAGCCATCTACTCATGTTTGGTCAGTCAGCAAATGTATTAGTCAGCTCGGGCTGCCGTAACAAAATACCACAGATGGGAAATTTATTTTCTTGCAATTCTGGAGGCTAGAAGTCCGTGATCAAGGTTCTGACCAACTCACTTTCTGACGAGAGCTCCCTTCCTAGCTTGTAGACGGCCACCTTCTCACTGTGTCCTCATGTGGCTTTTTTTCCTCAGTGAACATGGAGTGGCACTAATCCTATGAGATCAGGGGCCCACCGACATGACCTCATTTGACCTCAGTCACTTCCTTAGAGACTCCAACCCCAAATACAGACACCCTGAGGGTTAGGGTTTCAACATATGAATTTTGGGGAGACATTCATGCATAACAGCAGGCTTCCCTTGAGGGCCTTTCTTCTGAGAAGAACTTTCATAGCATTGTCATCATCATCATCATGGGTGTAATTTTTAGAACCACCAAGTTCCAGACACTGGGCTCAGTGCTTCCCACGTATCTCGTCGCATTCTGGCAACTGTGCTATGATTGGTAACAGCTTCTCCCACAGACAGAGAAGGGCATTTGTTGAACCGTAGAGCACATAATTAGGCCGAGGACACTGGCTGATTAGTGGCCGAGCTGGGCTCCCAACCCCAGTCCTCAGATACAAAGCCTCAACCTCCTCCGACTAGAGAAACTTTAGTTTTCATAACTAATCAGTACTAGAACTGGGTCCTGTATCCAGGCCTCCAAATTCTGATGGGTTTGTTATCCCAACACATGAAACCTCTTTGGCTTTTGAGAAAACTGCTAGTAGGGAAAAGTTCAGTTACTTTATGCTTTACTTGGACTTTGGCAGGGACCATTCAATTCTAATTGTTTTGAGGGTTTTTTTTCCTAAAGATCACAGGGCTGGCAATTGGGATGGGTTTACATGTCCACTTTACCACTTACTGCTTTACTTGGGAAAATTATTTAGCATCTCCCATCCTAATTTTCATCAATAAAATGAAGAAGGAGGACTATTTTAGGATTATTTATTTTTAGGTGCTTTGTCTTATTTTCTCTTCTCAGCAGCTCTATGAAGTGGGCATCATTAGCCCCACTTATAAGTCAGGAAACTGAGTGATCAGATTTACATTTGTTATCCAAGCCTCGCTACTAACCAAGTTCAGTACTAGACAAAGAAATTCAGGCAAGCTGACAGTTTAGTGGGAACCAAACATGAAGTAGTCACTTTTCCTGATATATACAGTTTATGTAATTATTAACTGAACACTGACTCTCTTTGCCCCATTGTTGAGTCTCTGCATCTTAACCCCACCTGTGTCCCCTGGATCTTGGGGTAATGTAACTGTTTAAAAAGGCCCTTTGTAAAAACCATGAAGGTGAAATGTATCATTCCCTTTAAGAAAGTCGATTGTAAAATCCTGAAGTTTAAAAAAAAAAAATTAACAAAGATGCTCACCATACTTATAGGGTTCTTTTAATGTCTTGACGTTTCAATTGCAAATGTCTTCACGGTGAACAGTGACTTAACAAACTTTGTGATGCCTAACCGACTCCAGGCAGTGGATAACTTTTAGCCCCTTTGTCTGGATATATTTGTAGCAAAGAGCAAATCCCCTCATTTCCTGAGTCCATGGGCATCTGGTTTTATAATGCCAGGGCTTACTCACGTTTATGAGATGGGAGTTGGGCCATGCAGTGTGATGAATGAAACCTGCAGAATGTGGCGTGCCTTTCAGGCAGGAAACTTGCTTACCTGAGTGTGTCTTCTTTGGGTAGAATTTAAGATTTGCACGGACTTAAAAGCTTTTGCACAGCAAAGGAAAACATAAACAAGATGAAAAGACAACCCTCAGAATGGGAGAAAGTATTTGAAAATGAAGCAACTGACAAAGGATTAATCTCCAAAATTTACAAGCAGCTCATGCAGCTCAATATCAAAAAAACAAACAACCCAATCCAAAAATGGACAGAAGACCTAAATAGACATTTCTCCAAAGAAGATATACAGATTGCCAAGAAACACATGAAAGGATGCTCAACATCACTAATCATTAGAGAAATGCAAATCAAAACTACAATGAGGTATCACCTCACGTCAGTCAGAATGGCCACTATCAAAAAATCTAGAAACAATAAATGCTGGAAAGAGTGTGGTGAAAAGGGAATTCTCCTGCACTGTTGGTTGGAATGTAAATTGATACAACCACTATGGAAAACAGTATGGAGTTTCCTTAAGAAGCTAAAACTAGAACTACCATATGACCCAGCAATCCCATTACTGGGCATATACCCTGAGAAAACCATAATTCAAAAAGAGCCATGCACCACAATGTTCATTGCAGCACTATTTACAATGGCCGGATCATGGAAGCAACCTAAATGCCCATCGATAGACGAATGGATAAGGAAGATGTGGCACATATATACAATGGAATATTACTCAGCCATAAAAAGAAACAAAATTGAGTTATTTGTAGTGAGCTGGATGGACCTAGAGTGTGTTATACAGAGTGAAGTACGTCAGAAAGAGAAAAATAAATACTGTATGCTAACACATATATATGGAATCTTAAAAAAAAAAAATGGTTCTGAAGAACCTAGGTGCAGGACAGGAATAAAGACACAGATGTAGAGAATGGACTTGAGGACACAGGGAGGGGTAAGGGTAAGCTGGGACGAAGTGAGAGATATAGATTATGGTGATCCTTTGTATAATTCCTGGTGCAAGTAGGTACCAAATGTTTTCTTCCGGTTTACCATACTTGATAACTGTGCTAACTTAAGGCAACCTTACTGACTTCCATGAGACCATCTAGGCAGGCATAGGGTGGGAATGTGTTTTGAATTAAGGATCCCTCCACTAGTTGTGTATAATGGACCTTATGTTTGCAATAACCAACAGTTAGAAGTGGTTAGATTTTTTATTATTGTTTGCCTACTGACATTTGGAATTTTATGCACTACTTATGTACTGGAAGTAGCTAATTAATTAGGAGAGCAGAAACATGATTCAGGTTCAGGAGGAAGAATGGGTTAGGAGAAACAATGCATAATTTTTCAAGATTTGATACAGAAATCTCCATTGAAAACAATAACAAAACAAAGCAAAGTACTATTTTTATCAGTTGCAATCTAGAAACCATGGTAGGTGGTGCTGTGAAAGGCTGCCCTGTTAGAGGCCTCAGTCCCTGAAGTCACCCAGGCTCTGAGCCCCCACTAAGAAAAGCATCAGTCACTTCCAGAAAACATTATTCAGATCCAGTGGCACACCTGCAGCGGGACAGACTCTGGTGGTTTTGATTACCACCAATCAAAAGTGATGGAGCCAAAATGGAAAACAGACCCTCAAAAGTGGTCAGGCAGGTGAGGAGGCCTCTGCTGGAGGACCAGATGGAGGAACTTGGTCAAGCCATCAGCACCCTTTGGTACAGGATACATGTTTGCAGCAAGACGGGAGGAAGGGTACCATCAAAATCAGGCCCTCTCAGCATGAGGCTAGGTGATCGTGGACTTGCCCACCAAGGGTTGGCAAGCTAGGATGAGGATGGTTCTGTCATCCTTGAAAAAAATAAACAAGAGTGCAAGTATTATTGTATTAAGAATTAGTACAAGTATTGATCTTATTACTTTCAGAGGTGTTAGCAAGACAACCGTTATGGGTGGTAAGCCACAGGAGGACGATGGCTGTGTTCTTACTATTTTTATTGTTTTCCTCTTGCACAGAGTACCCGGGGTGTCGCACAGACACTGCGGGAGCCCGATGTATAAGGCGCAGTGAGAACATTTGCAGCCCATTAAAGAGCTAAGTGGGTTCCTTATGATCCAATAAATATATGCTATAAATTTAAATAGCTTTCAAAATGTTTGAAAAAGAATCCTTGGGTGAGATATTCATTATAGACTGGCAAAAGAAACGAGGACACTGTGGAGTACAGAGTATAGTTTAAAACCAGTTCTTGGCTAAAGATTTTGTCAGTCGGTTCCAACTTGTGGGGTTTTTTCCCACGCCACCAAGCAATCCTCCAACACCAACTTGGTGTCCAACAAGTCAACTCAATTCCAACACTGTTCACCCAGAGATAGCATCAGATATGACAGGTGGAGGGCTCAGTCCTGCAAGACTCTCCCCTTGAGCCCCACTTCAGATGCTATTCTGAAGTCCGGGTAGTCACCCATGCTTCTGATCTGTGGGCTACAGGTGGGACATTCCAAGGTCCGTTAGGTTCATTAATTGGCTAGAGAGGCTCACAGAACTCAAACATTTTACTTGCTAGATCACTGGTTTATTATAAAGGACACAACTCAGGAAGAGCCAGATGGAAGAGGTTCACAGGGCAAGTAGGGCAAGGTATGGGGAAAGGGCATGGAGCTCTTTCTGAGGTGGGTACGCTCCCTGAACCTCCTCTTGTTCACCAACCCGGAAGCTCTGAGAGCTCCATCCTTTGGGGTTTTTATGGAGGCTTCCCTATAGGCGTGATTGATGAAATCATTTGGTCATTGGTGATGGATTCAACCTCCAGCACCTTTCTCCTTCCTGGAGGTCAGGGTGGTGGGACTGAAGGTTCCAACCCTCTAATCACATGGTTGGGTCCGCTGAGGACTAGCCCCCATCATTAGGTGAGGTCCAAAGGTCACCTTATTAACATAACAAAAGACACCTGTATTGCTCTCATCACTTAGGAAATTTCAAGGGTTTTAGGAGCTCTGTGACAGAACAGGGACAAAGGCCAAATATATATTTCTTATTATAAATCACAATATCATAGTGACAATGCAGGTTGCTGATTTAAGTAAGATAAAGCATCGTGAAAACGACAAGGAACAGTCGGTGTTCCTGCTCTGAAGCCCCAGCCCACCCAGGCCTCTGCGTCACTTAGGTCCCCAGATTCTTCAAGAGCAGCCAGAGGTCCTCAGTTTTATATTATGTCTCCTGATCTTTCTGAGGCCAATTTTTTACACTGTGCATAGGAAACAAAACCTGCATGTGAAACTTCACCCAGCAGTCAGATTGCTCGTTGCTACCCATGACTTAAGTATTGCTGCTGATTTCAGGAATAGAAAAACCGCCACACACTGTCACTCTCAGAACTAGAACTCACCTGGATAGACTTCAGAGCGTTTTGTAACACATTTGTCAACAGGCACTGTCTCCATCCTCCAAGTGTTACTGTTAAATACGTTAATTATGGAAAATCTCCTGGCACGCCCCCCCCACCCCCCGCCCCAATACAACTGCTATGTATTCACCCACTGATTCCTTCCTCCCTTTATTTATTCATTCATTCCCTCGGGCCCCTGCAGCTCAATGGCCCATAGAATTGCTGCCCTGCTACTAGACAGACGCATTGACCATTTACCATTGTTTGAATGGCTTCTCTGTGCCAGGCACACGGCCTTGTTCCTTGGCACTTACAGGCACTTTCAATTAACTTACAAATGCTCTCCACTGATAGTCTCAGTTGACCTCACAGCAGCCCTGTGAAGTGAGCAGAGGAAGTGTTTTTCTAGCCACCTTATAGGAAAAGAGGCAGAGGCTGAGAGGCAGGGCCTCACCTGAGACCACAGAACTGTACCCTTCACCTTCACCTGACCATCCCACCACCTGGTACCTGGGGCCCCCTGCAAGGGTGTGACATTCAACTAAGCATTGGACCAGTCTTGGAATCCATTTTGCTCCAAGATACTTTAATTCTAAATCAGCCTATCATTTTATGGCGTGTAGGATATTGTATCAAGTGCTACAAAAATACCGTCTATTCTTAAAAAGCCATGTCCATCTTATACTTTTGCACCTCTAACCTATTATAAAACCAAGTATTAGAAATGACATGTTATAAAGGTAGTTTCAGATGGTATGAACAGGGAAATTCATTTCCATCAAACCTACTTCTATGGAATTCTGCCGAGGAACAGCCTTTCTTGGAAGCACAATTTAAAGTTTATGAAAGAAATGAGAAAGCTTGGTGATAATTTTCTGATTCTATGTTCTGCCCCAGGAAAGCTTTGCTTGCTTTCCTACCCCTCTTTTAACCTCATCCTTGCCCAGGACCATCCTACATAACACCTGCCAGCCTTTTCGCAGCACAGCTCTGAGTTTAATTCTCAGCAATTTCCAGGCCTAATTTTTTTTTTTCCCTGTGTATCACAGATTCCTCTTTGTGGTATTTCTTCTACCTGAGAATCTTCTTCCTTCCTTCCTATTTCCTTCTGATTTCTTCCTTTACACTCCTCTCTGCCCATCTCCCTTCCTTCCTCACTTCCTTTATCTTACTCCCCTCTCTTCTTGAAAATTCATCACTGTTGGGGAGAAAGCAAGTTTCCTCTGCCCTTCTAGATTCTTCTGACCAGTCTAAGAATTAAATTGACATGACACAGATTAACAGGAGAAAATCCAACAAAAGTTTAATAACATGTATACGTGGGAGGGACCCAGGAAAACTGAGTGACTCACCCAAGTGGCCGAAACCCTCATCTTAAATACCATCTTTAGCTAAAGATGAAAGAGCACGTTGAGGGTAGTGGTTTGAGACCTCAAAGGGGAGGAAAGCAATTGACCTGGAGATAGAAAAGCAAATCCTTGGTAAATAAGTGTTTGCTGGGCCTACAGAGACAATGGGACCCCGAGGGGGCTCTGATCTCTAGGCCCTGCTGAGTTTCTCCCACCACACTTAGCCCATATTCTTTGCTGATATCTCTGGAGATATCTCTATTCCAGGAACAGGCCCTCCATCTAAATTTTTTAGGCATTTAGGGGGAAGGTCAAAGTTTCTTCCTGAGTCTATTGGGCCTTCGTTGTTTTCAGCTCGAAATAATCCACACGTTCTAAAGACATTTTGGGGTGGGAAGTTTTGCTCCCCTGCCCCATGTTTTTTCTCGGATGCTCAACTCTATGTGAATTTTTTGCTTCTTCTAGCTCAGAATATGGGCACAAAGGAATAAGGCCAGCACAGTGTTTTGTAGCCCATGTAAAAGACAGTAGAACAATATCACATAGTTTACAGATTAAAATGACCTAATTCTATCTCGGTGGAATCCATGTCTTGCTTATAAACCCGCCATTCCAAGGAAAACCAGCAAATCTACGTGATGCATTTGATTGCTGTGTTTTCCATCTGGGAACCTGATTTGTGTGACAGATTGAGTAGTGTGCACTTAGGCAGACAGCTCCCAAGGGACTCCACATGCGATGCGGAGATTTTCTGTATATGCTGTTAGAATTGAAGTTAGCAATGACTTCTACTCCATTTTCTTCAAGCTTCTGATCATTCATTTATTTTTCTTTAACTTTTTATTTTATATTGGAGTGTAGTTGGCTAACAATGTTGTGATAGTTTCAGGTGTACAGCAAAGTGATTCAGTTAAACATATACACGTATCTATTCTTTTTCAAATTCTTTTCCCATTTAGGTTGTTGTACAACATTGAGCAGAGTTCCCTGTGCTATACAGTAGGTCCTTGTTAGTTATCCATTTGAAATATAACAGTGTATACATGTCAGTCACAAACTCCCTATCCCTCCCCCCACCCATCCCCCCCAGATAGCCATAAGTTGGTTCTCTAAGTCTGTGAGTCTGTTTTGTAGATAAGTTCATTTGTTCTCATCGTTCATTTATGATGGGAGTGGAGAGACTCCCCAAATATAACAAGTTCAAACCTAAAATGGGAGGAACACCAAGGATGGGGACTTTGGCGGAAATGGAGAAGGGAGCACATTGGCCCACTCAGGTTTTCAGATTCCCAGTCGCCCTCCAGCTGGGGTGGCTGGTTCCAGTAACCGCATGTCTTCTTCTGCAGTGCGGCACCATGGACCAGGGCCTGTACGTGAACCTGACGGAAAGGAACCTGCAGGATGCTCAGAAGTTCATCCTGATGCATGAGGTGGTACAACCAGTGACTGCAGTGCCCTCCTTCATGGAGGACAACAGCCGCTTTTCCCACGTGGCCGTCGACCTGGTGCAGGGCAGGGACGCACTCATCCACATCATTTATTTGGCCACAGGTAGGAGCTCGCCCTCCTCTGAGGAGCTTTCTATCATCTCCTGATTTTGTGTTTTAAATTCTAAACATGAGATCTCAGTGTCAAGCTTTGGGCCTGTCTTCTTTCCTCCAAGCAGCAAAGCCCAGGATGCTTCCTTATCTTCGTCATCCTCCGAAAATAATCTCATCATCTTTTTTCACTGTGTTAGTTATAATTTTTATTGGAAAACCAATGCCTGATTTCTTTCTTTCAATTTCATTGAAGTATAGTTGATTTACAATGTTGTGTTAATTTCTGCTATGCAGCAAAGGGATTCAGTTATATATGTGTATGTGTATCCTTCTTTGTGTTCTATTACATTATGGTTTATCACAGGATATTGAATATAGTTCCTGGTGCTATACAGTAAGACCTTGTCGTTTATCCATAATATGTATACTGTTTTGCATCTGCTAATCCCAAACTCCTAATCCTTCCCTCCTTCAGCCCACCCTCCCCCTTGGCAACCACAAGTCTGTTCTCTCTGTCTGTGAGCTGGTTTCTGTTTCATAGATAAGTTCATTTGTGTTGTGTTTTAGATTCCACATATAAGTAATATATGGTATCTGTCCTTCTCTTTCTGACTTACTCTGCTTAGTATCATAATCTCTAGGTCCATCCATGTTGCTGCAAATGGCATTATTGCACTCTTCTTTATGGTTGGGTAATATTCCATTGTATATATGTATAATCATATCTTTATCCATTCATCTGTTGATGGACAGGACGTTTCCAGGTCTTGGCTATTGTAAATACTGATTTCTTAACTAGTATTTCTCAACTACTCATAAAATACATCTTTTCTTGGAAAGACCATTTTAATTCAGATAATTTAAGACAGTGAAATTTGTTAGAGGACATTGTCTGGTGAAATATTATCCTGAGATTGTCATATGATTTTCAATTGGTTTACAAACAGTGCTCACAGCAATATATTCCTGTTGTAGGATTGTAGGTAGAAGCATTCTGAAGAATATGTTTGGGGGCATAAATAAGAAAATATTTTACAGAAAACACAGGCAACAATGCTTATCAAATTATCAGTGACAACTAGACCTCTTCGGTTTCCACAGTAACTCACCTGTTGAAGGCAGGTTCCATCTCTGTTCATTACGTGAAGAGTGCTGGGTGCCCTAGGCTGGCCTCATGGCTGGGTCTTAGTTTTATAAACTTGCCCAGCTCTTTCTTGCTTCAGGTCTTCCTGTATAGAAAATCCCACTTTGTGAAGTCCATCCCATCCCTACATCCTCTGTCCAGTGTTTTGTATAGTTGGCACTTTTTCATAGAACACAGTTTCCACTGTTGTTGTTAATGATATCTTATATCCATCAGTTGGTTAATTTTATTTACAAAGTTGCTAAGATTTACTGAGCTTTTACTATTTTGCGGTTCATCTGAGTGCTGATGAAGTGAGATGGTGAGCAGACCAGCAGCATCTTTCTCTATATTCCTGCGGGGACAGCACATAACGAACCAACCACTAAGGAAATCGTGAGAAGTGATGCCAAGCTTATGCAGTGGGTGTGACTAAAGTGATGTGGTAGGAGAGCCAGGAAGGCTCCTGTGCTTGGCCGATGAGGTTAAGCTGAGAGCTGACCAAGGAGGAAGAGCTGGGTTTGCACAAGGAGGGACACAGCCAAAGAGCCAGATGCAGCAGTGGTCAGCTGTGGCCGGTGCTGCTGTGTGGTCAGCTCAGCTAAGGACAGAGATGTGACCATTGCATCACCAAAGGAGGCCACTGGTGCCTCTAAAGGTCAGTCTGAGGGAGGAGTGGGGGACAGGGAGGGAGCATGGAGGAGGTTAGGGGGAAACAGCTACCATGAGCAAGGCTTCCGGAAGCTATTCAGTGAAGGCCTGTAGAAGATTGATGTGTTAGCCCGAGGGGATGGGACCTAAGTCTGTTTTAAGAGCAGATAAGGAATTACCATCACAGTGTCTATCTTGCTCACCAGAGTCTAATAAGGAACCATGACCCTTTTTCTGCTATTTTCATCTTAATTCCCCCATAGGGTGTGGTAGCTTGAGGAATGAATGAAATGGACATTTCCAAAATTTTCCTATTTTATTTTCTCCCATAAATGTTCTGGTTGATGCCACAGAGAATAGAGTCCTCTTGGAAATCTAGGAGGCTGTTGAGTTCCTCATCAGTACTTGGAGGAGGGATGGTGAAGGGAGATGGGCTGGTCCTGAGCAGGCCTGGGTAGGTCAGCACAGAGCAGCCTATGACCTCAACTTGAGAAACCTGACCTAGTCCACAACCAAGACCATGGGAAGGTCATGTTTGTTTGCATTGTACTTATTGGTTTGTAGATGACAATCTTCTTGCTGTGTCCTCACTTGGTGGAGAGAGAGATCATCTCTCTCCTGTCTCTTCTTATAAGGGCACTAATCCCATCATGGGGCTCCACCCTCATGACCTAATTACCTCCTAAAGGCCCCACCTCCAAATATCATTGCTTTGAAGATTAGGGCTTCGGTGTGAATTTTGGGCCTCTCACATTCAGTCCATAGCAATGAGCAACTTGTTCTGTCAACTTAAAACATGGCCACTGGGATAAAATATTTGAGGATTTTTATTACAAACAACATGTTTGAACAGAATCTAAATCAAATTCCAACAGAACAACTTAGATAAATTACCAATCTGAGATTAAATTATAGTCAGCATCTGTGACTTTTTAAACAGTACAGCCTTCTAGAAACTTGCTTGCTCAAGTCTGTTTTGAATGATCTCATGATTGGGCTGCTGCTCTTCCCCTCCCCCTCTGGTTCCCATCCCCTCCCACGCTAAAGCTAGGGGATTAGCTCAGCCTGAAGTAGCTATGGTTACCCCAGGCTGTCTGATCCTGGCTCCAGTTTTGCAGTTCTCATTCTGATAATGATAGACTGCAAGCCACTCACCAGATATGTCCTACAGAGATTCATTTTTTTGTTCTGCAGACCTGATTTGTTGCTTTTGTTTTAATCTGCTGCCTGTTTGTAAATTCAGTCATGGCATAGCAAGATGTACTAACAGCAATCACAGGATGGGATTATGGAGAACGATGCCATACATAGAACTCTTCTGCAGTTTCCATGACTGACTAGTCAGGTTGTTTGTTAAACTCAAGGGGAAGGGGTTTTGCAGTGGGTGAAGGCCCCTTCCAGCAGGGAAATAACCATGGATACATGGGGTCCCAAAGAGAGCCCTGCTCCCAACCACATGAAGGGACTCAGGGCAGACATGCAGAGTTCTCCTAGCATCTGGATACATAGATGTTATTTAAGTTTGTTTAGACTAGTTTGGTGATTCTAACTTTAGGACCTCTTAAAGTACAAATTTCATGTCTCAACCAAGTTCTGGATCTTTTCATTTATCTCTTATAGCACTGAGGAATACATTTTGAAGGTGATCTCTTCTTTTACAAGTTTTAGTTCAGAATAAAATTTAGCTTTAAAGGATGTTATTTTTAATGATCCAGCAAATAGCTTTCTTCTTTATTTCTAAGGCACTGAAATGTAAAAATGGAATATTAGAAAGAATATCCAAAAACGCCAGTCTGTTTTAACTAAACCAGCTAAGAGCTGAACAACTCCTAACAAGTCGGGATGACAAAGATTACAGAATTTGACCTTTAAAATTCAGAAGGCTGATGTTTATATGGCCTTTTATTTATATTTTGACCAAGTAGTTTACGTCAAGTCAAACCTTGGATGCATTTGAAGATAAACTGCGTCCACATGCTGTACCTCAGTCAGGAATTAATAAGTGCTCAGCCGACAGAGCATGAGGGTAACATTCACAACCAGTGAATGTGAAGATGGAATACTTCCTAACCTGCTAATAAAATCAGTTTGATAGCTTGGGTTTGGGAATCAGGTTTTGTGATAACTTATTTTCTCTCACCTGGACTTTACTTGAACAAGCACAAATTGGAGAACTCCTATCCATGGCCATTTGAAAGCTGGTTAATTTTATTTGTCAGTATTACCTAAAAATTGAAGTGAAGACACCTCTGTTCATTGTGCAGTTCACTTTGCTTCTTGCAGCTGGAATGGCATTTCCCTGCTGGCCACCAGGGAAGGCTGTTTGACTCAGGGGCCACCCCCCTGAGTCAAACAGCCTTTTCCGGCCCCCTTCTGGGTCTGTTTTCATGCTACTCCCATCTCTGTCCTCTTGGAAATCCGGCCACGGTTAGGCACATTATCTGGGCCATGACTGTGCTGATACTTTGTAAGTTATTCCTTTGAAGGTCTTCTCAGAGCAGGAGACAAAATGGCAATGGTAACTCCTTTAGGATATTTATGACTGGAGATCTATACGTGGCTGTGTCTTATATCCAAACAGCTGCTCAGTGCCTCGCTACAAAGATAAAATTAGCATCATGTTGACCATCCGCGTATTCTGGGAATCTTGATTTGCGGAGCCCTGTCTCTTGTGGCACCTCTCCCTCTGTGATATTCCTTTGCCAGCTCCATGTGTTCTCTCTGCCCCTCACCTATGGCTGTTGATCTGCCCTTAGCTATGGTTGTTCTAATTCTATGGTATCTCCCTGGAAATACCATTCAGTTTCAGAGTTTCTACTGTCCTCTCTAGGGTGAAATATGTTCCTTTATTTTGACTTGATCTCAATTCCAGTGTGTCTACCAGTCTGCCCCTTCTCCCATATGCTTTCTTGTTTTTGTTCAGGTACCACGTTCTATAATTTTGAACCCTCTGCCACCTCTGCTAACCATTTATTTTATTTTTCCGTAACTGTTTATTCCCTTAACTCAAACCCTTCTTATTTCTGGAGCGCTATTTTAGACCAGTGTCTGTTCAACGAGGGCATGGCTAAGACTCACCTCGAGGGCATGAGAAATGTGGGTTCCTGAGCCCAACCCCATGAGATTCTGATTCAGCACAGAGAGTAGGGTGTTTGTAACAGGATCCCAGATCAACTCAATGCTGGGCATTTCTGGTCCGTATTTAAGTACTGCTGTTCTAGAGGAAATAATAGTTTTGTTTTGTTTCTTTTTTCTTTTTTTTAATTTAAAATCACTTCTCTATAATAAATGTACCTTGCCTCTCTCTGTGCTTGGATTTCTAATTGTTTGTGATGCAGATATAAAATCTGTTATCCAACATGAGCGGAGCAGACATGTTTACAGTTCATCTCTGTAGTTGCTGGTATGATTTGCTAACTAGTTAGCAAAACAGATGTGACTTGATTTGAAAGAAAATGTTTTAGGATGTAGCAAGCTGATACAGAATGACTACAATATATCAGGCTAAAAAAAAGTCAGAAATCATATGTAATAGAACCTGGTGGTCTAGGCAGGGACAGGCAAAAGTACTAGGAATGATTTCTCTGAAATAAAGGAAGAATTGAGTCTGTACATTTCAAAACACACCATATCTGAGCAATATTGACTCAGAATAAAAGAATACTGAATGTAGTCAGGTTAAGTCTTTAAATTGCAAAAGTAAAGAAAGAATTATTCAGGTACTCAGGAGAACAAAATACCTACACATGGAAAACAATGTTAGGTGGCTCCAGAACACCCTCTGACTGCATAAATCTGTGAAATGTGGTCAAAAATATTCTGAAAAAAAAGGAAAATATGAATCAAGAGTATTATATTCAACCGGCAATAAAGAAAACAGGCAGACATGCCGCAAAATGAAAATCTCAAGCAATAGAATAAATACCAGGAGTGTCTTTTACAAGCAAAAACAAGGCTAATTACTGGCTAGATTCAGCCAAACAAATGACGGAGAAGCTTTGAGAAAGAAAGGAAAACAAAATAAAACAAAATAATGGAACACTCAAGACCAGATTTCAAGTAAAGCAATATATGTAAACATTGGAGGAAAATTGAATGTGACTCAAGAGTTTCATTCTAGGCTAATCTTTCCTTCAAAAATAAGGGTACATGGAGAATTTAGGGATATAGCATCTATCAAAACAGAAAACCTTGATTTCTAGTTAAAGAAGAATATCAGAATGGAAATATCAGGAAAGAAGTCGTGGAAAAAGGGTGGGTGGTGAACTGAGGATCCAATTTAATTTCAGATGAAAGAAAAATTAAAGTGTCCTATAGAACGTGAAGGGCTCTGAGAGCTGGTGAGCATCATGTGTACAGAGCACTCAGAGAAGGTCCGTGAGCTGGACATGTCTTAAGCCCCTCCTCAGATTTCCTTGGCCTTCCTTTCTCCTGGACCCTCAGCCTTTTGCTCCATCTCAGCTGTCACCTGGGCTGATAAATGCCTGGGCAGGACCATGAGGTTCTTCCCACTGGTGCTGACCAGCTGATGGCCACGCCCTCGTGCCACTTCTGGACATGGATGAGACATCACACCACTGGCCTGGGATATAGCTTCTCAAGCAGATGCTAAAGGATCTGGGAGATACAATGCGGAAGTGCAGGGGTATTAACTCCCATGAGGCTAATCTCAACCAACAAGAGGCAGGATATGGGAAGGAACCACCTAATAAATTCCTTTCTCTTTTTTCCTTCCAATGGGCTATTCAGGAACTCAATGGGTTCTTCACGTAGCCAAGCAGATATCTCTTTGTGGCTCAGCATACAGGAGTAGCCCATGGTGACCCTTCACGCGGCACTACTCCCCTCTTCCTGCTGTATCTCTTCCCTCACTCACACAGCCCTGGGGTTGTACCCCTAACGATGCATCAGCTTCTAATCCTTGCTTCGTACTCTGCTTTCTAGGCAATCACACTAAGGAAGAATTCACCCAACCATGCAGAGTTGTCCGGTTACAAACAAAGGCAGGGATAAATGGTATATGCTCTATAGACCATAGTAAGGCTTTAATACAAATATAATAATAATAATGAGGGAGGTACAGACCTCAGGTATTGCCTTGAACTAAAGTACATAAGACTTAAGGACCCTAGGGAAATCTTTACAGGCACCAGAAATTAAGTAATACATTTACTGTTGCCGTTACGATTATCTCCCTTAATATTTATAAGCAATTTGTAACTACCTAAGTGTCACAAGCAAACACTAATTTGTGAAAATCTGGGACTTCCCTAGTGGTCCAGTGGTTATGACTCTGCGCTTCCAATGCAAGAGGTGCGGGTTCAGTCCCTGGTCAGGGAAGTAAGTTCCCACATGGTCTTCAGTGCAGCCAAAAGAAGTATAAAAAAAAAAAATTGTGAAAATCGTATAGGGGAAAGGTTTTTTACAATCACTCCAAATTCTGTCCTTTTCACTGGAAATTGGAAATCCAAACCTAATCTGGATTTTCTCTATATGTGCCCATTTATGTAAGGCGTTCCCTAGGTGAAAGGGAGCATTACGTCGTTCTAGTGCTTATTTGATAAAACTTAATGAATTTTGAGTTTAATGATAAAGTAATTGTAATGAATAACAACAATGTAGGAAAATTCCAATTACCTGGTGTTATGGGTAAATTGTGTTCCCACAGAGGATATGTTGCAGTCCTAACCCACCAATAGCACAGAATGTGACCTTATTTGGAAATAGGGTCTTTGCAGTTGTAATTAGATAAGATTAAGTCATACTGGAGTAGGGTGGACCCTTAATCCAATATGACTGGTGTTCTTATAAGAAGAGGAGAAAGACACTCACAGGAGAATGACATGTGACAACACAGGCAGAGATTGGATGTGGCTGAAAGCCAGGGACCACCACTGATGGACAGCCACCACCAGAAGCTGGGAAGATACAAAGAAGGATTTTACTCAGAGTCTCCAGAGAGCATGGCCCTGCCAACACCTTGATTTCAGACTTTTAGCTTCCAGAACAGTGAGATGATAAATTCCTATTGCTTTAAGTCGTTTAGAACATGGTATTCTATTATAGCTGCCCCAGGACACTAATCCACCTGCGTATACTTTTTCACTTTGCACCTGATCTTGCAGCCAATTTAAAACGTTAGCCTGGCTTTCTCCTGCTCCCCTGACATTTCTCAATGTCCTAAACCTAACAAACAAAATTAGTATTTTATATTAGGATCTGATAAACTCTATGAGTGTATTAAGCAGCATTATCTATTCATAAATCCTCCAGGATCTTAAGTCAATATTAGAAAACATGGGATAGATTTTATACTTCACCTAATATTATATAATATATTGAGGATATGACTTTGTATTTATGCATATTTATAAATACAGTAACAATCCATTCATTATTCATAAAAAAAATACACCAAAAAAACCAAAATCAGTATTTTAGTATTACTTTATGTCAGGCCCAATTAAAATGAAAAATCTGTTGAATACAATTTAATATATGCCAAATCACTTAAAATGGTATAACAACAATTAATTGTTTTGTTTTACTAAATATAGGAACCTTAGTTTTTACTTTTTAATGTGTTATGGTTTTAAATATGTTTTCTGAGTAATTTTAGTACTTTATGCCTAGTTCCCCAACCACAAAATAATCTGAAGTTATACGCTAATTAGTAAATGTCCCAATTTACTCTAAATTGATGCAATCCACTTCTGCCTTTAGAGAGGAGACAATTTTGCTGTTTTCTTCTCCGTCTGCTTTCTCTCTCCTGCCTTTCTTTGTTTTAGACCCATGTAAATCTTTCATTCTGTCTTTCATGTTTCACATGATCAGGATTGACTGACAGTTGCCCCAGGTAGTAAAGCGTTGCAGTCTGTGGACGAAAGAAATACAAACTCTCTCTCTTCACCTCATCTTTTCATATAAATCCTGCCCGATGTGCATTTTTGATATAACCTCTTTAGATGTCATGGCAGGTCCTGCATCATGTTCCCAGGCCTGCTGTCCTCCTGTTTCTACAAAATTCTAGTTAGTATATCATTGTTTCTGTGTGAAATGATGTCATAACTCCAAACAGGTTTTGGCAACATCCACCCGATGTCCCAGGTTTTCTTGTTTTGTGAATTATAGATCTCCACTTCTGCAGAGAAACATTCAGACCACTTACTGTGAGGAATTTCCCTGGGGGTCCAGTTTTTAGGACTCCAAGCTTCCACTGCAAGGGGTCTGGGTTCGATCCCTGGTCAGGCGGGGAACTAAGACCCCACAAGCCATGCCGTGGTAAGGCAAGTCTAATGTAGATCACCATTTATTGGAATGCATAATTTAGAATATGTTTTTGCAGATACTTTTATCCTGGAAATTCAGTTATGAGAAAACTCACTTGTCTGCCAATGTGATGATGAACCTGCAAGTGTTATTATAAAAGAACTTTTCTAGTTGATCTTAAAAACCAACATCTCCATAGGTAATAAATCTCCCAATTAAATGGCTACTTCATCCTCATTCATTTCATCGTCTGGGACAAAACACATTAAATACATTGTACAATTATTACCAACACTTGTTAACTACTTCTCTTCATACGAAACTTGTTAAAAGGGATTTTATCTAAAAAAAAAAAATATATATATATATATATATATATATATATATATATATGTAATCTTAGCAGTTTAACACAACTTACGTATATTATCTTGCAGCTTCTGTGGGTCAGAAGCCTGGGCTTAGCTGGGTTATCTGCTCAGGGTCTCACCAGGCTGCAGTCGAGATGTTAGGTAGGACTGCAGTCTCATCTGAAGGCTGGACTGGTGAAGAATCCACATGCAAGCTCATTCAGGCTGTTGGCAGAGTTCATGTCCTCGTGGCTGTGTAACTGAGGGGCCCAGGATTTTGCTGGCTCTTGGTAGAGGCCACTCGCATGTCCTACAGGCTGCCTGAAGCTCCTTCCCAGCCAGACTTCTCTGTCAAGGCTGCAAAGAGCCTTTCTTCTCAGGGAAGGTCCTGCCCCTCTTTGAAGACCTTTCGCCTGATCAAGTCGGGCCCACAAAGGGTAATCCCACTGTAGCTCAAAATCAACTCATTTAGGATCTTAATGACACCTGCAGAATCCCTTCACTGTTGCCACATAATGTCACCTAATCACAGGAGTGACATACCATCATCACAGGTTGGGCCACTCAGGAAGAAAGGGTACATATGTGTGTGTATATATATATATACACACCCCCATGTAATTGTGGAGCCACTCTAGAAATTTGCTACTACAGGAAGTCTCTTGAAACACCCACCCCATACCTGCTACCCACTCCCACCAAACAAACAAACCAACAAAAGAGCTCCTAAATATAAGTTTGCTTGTGAAAGTTTCAAATTAAATATAAAATGTTTCTCCTTGGGGAAAACTTCTACACTTTGAATTACTAGGGCTGTTCATATGTAAAGGGAAAAAAAACATCTCTTGCTCTAGTTTGAGCTGCCTAGTTGCATCTATTATTTGTTCTGTGCCTGGTCATCTAGACCCGGCTGAAGTGCTCATGGCAGAATGAAGTCATTTTTCATTGGCTCCAGCGCTCCATGAACTAATGTCTGCACTGGAAAAAAAAATCAATAATGTAGAAGTGAAAGGCAGGGGGGAAATGCCATATATTCTATGGCATTTAACAGATAATTCCCTCACAAGCCAAAAACAAAAAAACAAATGAAATACCTTACAACATTAAAAATGTAAGGGCCATCACCATGTCTGCCTTCTCTCTCTCTTCCTTCCTTTCTTTGTACTGTGACCTTGAGGCGTGGGCCTCTCCTGACTATAGAGATAAACACACACCCTGTCAGGAGAATCCTTCTGACATCACCCTACAGGTGGGGAGGCGACTGCCTATCTCCCCCAGGTAGTGCTGCCTCTCTGACACCCAGTTATTCCAGGACTACTGGGGAACTCTCAGGATTCCCACAAGAAGAGCCTGTCGGACGCTTGAGGTTGACATGGACCTCTGTGAACACACAGGATCAAGTTGCAGTTTTGTGATTCCTTTGGGAATGCAAGGAAGAGACTCTTAGGACTCTCCCACCCCTCCACGTTGCTGGTGAGCATTAAAGTAATCTGTGAAATTGCCGTCAACTGGCCCACCACTATCGTTCTCTAAGCTGTTAAATCAGAAAGCGACATTTCTTAGTACCATAAAGTCTGGAATGATTTGATTCTGTTTATGATGTGTTAACAAATTGAATCTTTGCACTAGGAAAACTCGGCCAGAGTGCTGGCCCCTCTCACTTTTTGAAAGGAACATGGTCTTCAGAGTAAATCATTCTAAAATGATTTCGTCTGACATGCAGGAGGACATGGTAATGGAAGCTTTGCAAAGGTGTCGGGTTGCTTGGGCCAAAGTGGACCCACATCTGATCACGGCAGCAAATTACTTGTAGGATTGTTTACACCTTGGCTTTGACCATCTACCTTTTTCATTCGTCTAAGCACTTTCTACCTTCCTTACTGGCTTGTATATATGACCCTTGCCTAACAATGATGACCAAGCATTACTAAGCAGATTTAGGCCATGGCCTCCAGGTAATTAAATTCTAAAGCAGACAGCAGTGCACACAGAAGGACCAGGAACGAATAAGTGCAGTCTCCACCGAAAGATGAAATATCATTAGCAATGACGTTATATACAGGCTTTCTTCCAGAAGTTGTTACACAGGAGAGTGACTGGAAGAAAAAAACACCCCATCATTTCTTTGCAGAGGAGATGTGGGTAGAGAAATCCCTTAGTGCAAAAAGGAAGAGATTTGACAGACCTAGGAGTAAGAGAGCACTAAGGTACAGGGAGCGAGGTATACCTGCTAATATTATAGTTCCCACCTGAAGCCCATTAAAGGAAGTGGTGAATTAACCCAGGTGGAAGGAATTCATCCTCCCACCAGGGTGCCTGCAGCAAACTGGGATTGGTGCAAACAGCTTGATGGTGGTGTGATTATTGACAGTGCAGGTTTGCAAACAAACCTGTGTGGGTGTGGGAAGCGGTATTTGTCATTTGCAGAGATGTCAACATCAGAATTTCTTTTCATTTATTTCTTGCAAAAAAATTGGATAATCCCACGGTGCTATTAAAAAGCTGTCCAATTATTTGTTTATAATATTTTCATCCCCCTTTCCTCTTTGAAATATTGAAGTGGCCAAATCGATGTTTCTTAAGTAGGGTATTTTATGGTCTTTAAACAGAATTGTCTTTCCAAAAAGATGCTGCAGAGATTCTTATCAAGGAACCATACAATTCTCATAGTGTTAAGAATGGAATAATTTTTAAGCCAATGTCCCTAGGGGCAAATGCTCTTCCTACTTGGTCTTATCTGACTTACCTGTTGGATAAGTAAGTATTTCCTTAGAGAAGCTGAGGACGTGACTTTTGCTAATGAGACCTTGTATGAAGAATCAAGGCAGCCCAAACCTAACCAACTCCTAAAGTCAAGAATATCAGAAATTATAATTATGTACGAAGTTACTCTTGTAGACCAAAGAAAAGTGAACATGAAGGAAAAAAGTACCTTCCCCCGCTGTGCATTGGCTGATAGTAAATGCTAAATCAATGCTGAATAAATGGGTAGATGTCCATCTGGCCATCCAGCCATCCTTCCAGTCACCAAGCTCCATTGTCATTGTGTTAACTAAGCCCAAATATGAAAGAAAGAAGAAAAAAAACTCTGAGCTTTTTAACCATTTAAGAGCATTTAATGCAAATTAACTTTTTGACCAAGTGAATAATTATCATCATTTTTTTAATTTCTGAAGGCTACAAAAGCTTAACTCTGTTTGAAATTTTTAAGGCATTTTGAGATTAAAACAATGTTCAGAGGGCAGTTCTTGTTATCTACTTTTAGTCTAATGTTGCCCTCCAACTGAGTATAATGAAACTGATTAAATATGTAATTTTTTCTATTTGAGGAATTAAACTTGAGTGGAGAGAAAGGAAAAGAAAATTTGCTCAAGATAGGTGTTTTTTTTCTTTAACTAGAAAATATGTGTTAAGCATTGTTATCATGTGAGGCTAAAATATTGAGAATTATCTATAATTAGTAAAAGTTGCTTACAATGATCCTGAGTTAGGACCAGTAGAAGTTGGTTTTCACACCCCCAAAACAGATATGAGGTTTTCATGCCCTCAATTTTCATGTATTTGTGTTAATGATACAAATTTCAATAATTGTCTAAATATTCAAAATCTCATAAAAAACGAAATCCTTACCTGTAGTATTGGAAGTGATCTCAAAGATTATCAGTGTAGGCATTGAATGCAGGCCCTCACTGGTATAATCAATTAATTTTAAAAATCTGACCTTGACCATAGCAAAAGAACACTGGTTCAAAGTGAAAGATAGCCCCATTGGCAGAGACCTTGACTTGTCCTTGGTAAACTGGGTCTTTAAAAGGCAGTCTTCACAACGCACTGTTGCTCTTTGAGTTAAACTTTAATTTTCTGTTTTAAATTAGAAATTGTATTGCTTACATAATGTTGGCTCTTTTTTTTTCTTTTTATTGTGGGCAGCATTAATTTCTCTCTGCATGGACTGGCTAAGAGCCAGTTGTCCTGGTCTTCATTGAATTGCTGACCTGTGATGATTCACCTGCAGCTTGTCTTCAGGACCCTCTAACTTTCAAAGCCGGGATTCCTTAACCTGTACCTCTGGGTTACTCAGATTCTGGGGCCTTCCTGCCTTGAGCACCAGGTGTGCCAGGAACACGAGGGCCCGAGCCCAGTGCCAGGTCTTCTTTCCCTGGCTGGGCTGTGACCCCTCACCCAGTTTTAGTGACTGGGCCTTTGACATCTTCTCTTGTGACCTGTGATCCAGTTTTCTCTACAGTGTCTGAGTTGTATCCCGTCTTCTCTGATATGTTCTCATCCCAGGAATCAGAGGGCCATTCCTGTGCCCTGTGGTTGGTGCCCACTCCCTCCTGCTCCAGACACTGACCTGTTGCCCCCCTGGTCCTCTCTCTCTTGGTGTCTGATTGGGACCCTCACCTTGGCCTTCATGGTTGGAGGATGTACAACTGGTGTTGGGACCACACTGGCCCTCAGCCACTTGAATCCTAGTTTGGGGAATTTTGTTTGGACTCCTAATTTGTCTTCTGCCTGAGTAAGAACTGGACTGGGATGCCATGTGGGTCACAAATCGGCACCCACAGAAATTTCGGGAGCCACATCGGAAAGTCAGCGCTGAAGCCAGCAGGCCAGAGCCCCGGAATCTGCGTCGTTAGTGTGCGGCATGTTTAGTGGCTGAATACCCCAGCTTTTCATCTCAGGTAACGAGTCACAATGCAAGCCTATTCCCCCCACCACAGACATTTAATGACATGCATCATGCCCGCCCAGTGGAGACCAGCTGGGACTTACCTGCCCCTTGAATAGTTGGTTCCTTATTTCAGACTCCCAATGTCATGGAAGTCCTTCACTCTCCCCACAATTTCTGTTTATTAATTTTGAGCTTATGCTCACGAAGTCCTGTGCACTCTCAGGCAGACTGTGTTTCTCACGCTGTCAGACACAAAGTCATCTCCTTCTCCAGATTGTGTTTGAAAAGAACAAGACACAGCAAGTATTGTGTGAGTTTAGAAGACGCCATGAAGGTTCCGTGGTCACCGGGAAGGTTTATTGGCAGTTTGCCGCCATCTCCCTACCTTCTCTCTCCCACCCCTTTATCTTTTCACCCTTTCTCAATAGGCTCCCAATGAAAATTCTACCCATATCTCATCTGGAGCCTTTCTTCCTTGACACCTCTCCCCATATCCGGTGCAGAGGGCAGATAAAAGGGAAGCGTGTCGGCTCCCATCTCAAGCTCTGTTCAGGACACGCTCCAGGGAATACCTGCCTCCATCCCAGAGGAATATTAGGGAATAGAAGTGTGTGCACCTTATTACATACTTATAATGCCTTTTTGTGTGTGTGTGTGGTACGCGGGCCTCTCACTGTTGTGGCCTCTCCTGTTGTGGAGCACAGGCTCCGGACGCGCAGGCTCAGCTGCCATGGCTCACGGGCCCAGCCGCTCGGCGGCATGTGGGATCTTCCTGGACCAGGGCACGAACCCGTGTCCCCTACATCGGCAGGCGGACTCAACCACTGCGCCACCAGGGAAGCCCTGCCTTTTGTTTTTAATACTAACTTCTATTGTAATATATTTGCATCTAAATTATCTTCCTATGGTGTAAGCATGTGTGTGTGTGTGTGTGTGTGTGTGTGTGTGTGTGTGTGTGTGTGTGTATGTCTTGAGGGGGGTGTATAGCACATGGTATAAGAGATAGGTGTGTTCATCCACCTAAGAAGCCAAGTTTGCAAAGGTCAAGAATTGCATTCTATATAGTAGTTTTCCATTTTTAAGAAGTTTTTTTGGGGGGGAAATTATAGACTACTATTTTAGATATATGTTTTATGTATAAGGAGTAATAACATGGGCACACCAATTTACCCACCAGCCAAATCACACAGTAGAGCTCACAGGTGTTCTAAAGGCCCCCCTTTTCACCACCACCCCAAACCCATGCCCTCTTTCCAAAGTATTCACTACGCTGAATTTTGTTTTTATTATTTCCTTGCTTTCTTTTATAATGTCACCATATTTTATTCCCTAGATCGCATAGCTTAATTTTATATGCTTTTGAACTTTAGGTAAATGGGTCTATGCATATTCTCTTAAGATTCTCTTTTTAAAATTTTGTTCAACATTTTTTAAATTAACGATTCATCCATGTTCATGCACACAACAGAAGTCCCTTCATCTTTGCCACTATATACAGTTTTTCATTATCTGCCTGAATTTAAGGTAATCTTGTTGACTGGCCTTTGGGGGATTTCTGGTCTTTTGCTGTTGTAAGTGGTGCTGCTACATCTGCCCCTGCATCCCTGTGCACATCCCCTGGAGCCTGTACCAAGAACTGTGTCCAGGACAGGGCTTCCCAATCATGGCAACCATAGAAAATGACATTCTGTATACGGCACATTGGAAAAATCAAGGTTACTTGCTACCATGGGCACCAACCCAGTGGGGCAGAGCTGCCCACACTGCCTCAGGAGTGGAGGAGGTCTATATCATGGTATATGTGTAACCTAGTCATGGCCCATGGGCTGGGAAGCTGAAGGTGCTGATTCACAGGGTACTGGAATCTTCAATTCTGCTACACTATTCCAAATTGCTTGCCAAAGTGTTTTGCAGAGCTCAGAGCTTCATTACACTTGATCCAGTTTGTGGCATTGCACAAACACATGTAAACTGGACTGTTCCGCAGTGTTCATTCTCTGGCTCCAACCCAATGCATCACCCTTCTAAGGAACATTTAATCCTACACGTCTGTGAGCCACGGTCCCCAGTCTTCCCCACTTTGGTCAGGACACCCTCCCTCCTCGACCTGCCCTCATTTCCTTCTCTGCTGGGTGAATGCACATTCATCTTTCAAGGTCCAGTTGAAAAGTGTAGCCTTTCCCTTCTCCATCCTCTCCTCAAAGACTGGCTAAGGGTTTCTCCCTCTAGATCCCAGAGACACAGAGACTTGGGAACAATGACCTGGCTTGAGAGGGTCAGAAACACCCCACAGAGGAGAGGGGGAACTGGCCCTTGGAAGGTGGGAGATGGTTGCCTGGTGGAGAAGGTTTGGACAGACCTTCCTGGGAGAAGGCACAGGATATGGAAAACCTGCAGATATAGAAAGGCATGGAGTGTTCTGAAAGGCGGAAGTGTTCTAAAAGGCTGGCATTGTGGATAGAGAGACAGAAGGTGAAGCTAAAATGTGGGATGTGTCAGATTGAAAATTTTATCCTAACAAATGGAAAGGGATTTCAGATGCATGAACAGATTTGAGCCAAAGGGGAGACACAGCTCAGTTTTGGGATATGCTGAGTTCCAGTTTCCTGTGGTAGGTCTGACAGTCGGTTGGAACTTCTTCTTTGAGGCCAAAGAGAAAGGTTTGGATCAGTAACAGAGACCTCAGATTGGCTTTGAAGCTATAGAAGTGGGTGAGATCATGCCTGAAGAAAGCATGTGAAAATCTAGCTCCCAAATAGCTTGGAAATACCATATGCTAACACTTATATATGGAATCTAAAAAAAAAAAAAAAAAAGGTTCTGATGAACCTAGAGGCAGGACAGGAATAAAGATGCAGATGTAGAAAATGGACTTGAGGACACGGGGAGGGGGAAGGGGAAGCTGGGACGAAGTGAGAGAGTGGCATGGACATATATACACTACCAAACGTAAAATAGATAGCTAGTGGGAAGCAGCCGCATAGCACAGGGAGATCAGCTCCGTGCTTTGTGTCCACCTAGGGTGTGAGAGAGGGACGATGGGAGGGAGACGCAAGAGGGAGGGGATATGGGGATATATGTATACATATAGCTGATTCACTTTGTTATACAGCAGAAACTAACACACCATTGTAAAGCAATTATACTCCAATAAAGATGTTAAAAAAAATAGCTTGGAATCTCAGCCACTAGTTCATAATTAGTGTAATGTAATGATTCAGGAAAATGACAAAATAATTTTCTCATTCCATTGAGTAGAGAGCTCTCTTTTCTCTTCCAAATTAATGATGCAAAATTACAAAAGTTCTTTGCATAGATTTTTCTCAGCCATCTCAGTCCACACCTAATGGGACCAGGCACAGTATAAATTTTACCACTGGGGTGAGAGGGTAATTTAGACTCTGTGTTCCTGCCTGGTGACTGTCAGAGAAGGGCTGCCGACTTTGCCAACTGGGTCGTTGTTTTGTAATTTAGATAGAGTAAATCTAAGGTAAGTTATTACCTTCTAGAAACTTGAATTGTCTCCTTAACAGAATGATGAGAGTTAGAATTAAGCTCTGGGGTTAGAGGAGAGCTTAGAAAAGATACCCAGAGGACTCTATTAGTTGCACTCTCATTTTAAGTGGAATATGGTTTTTATTCAAGAAAACTCCACTGGTAAATTTCTTAAAAGCACCAGCTTATGATTTGGAGTACTTAAAGGAGTGTTTTGTTTCATTTTGTTTCTCAGTAAGGCAGTAGAGCTATCATCCACCCCTCTGCTTTATGTGCGGCCAGTACTGACAGAGGCAGGGAGCTTGCTCATTTTAGACAAAACTTGGGTAAGGATTATAATCTATAAGCTAAACATAGCAATAAAATAATAATACTGAATTCTCAGGTAACGCATCCTGCGTGCCAGGCACTGTCCAGGCCTTCTGCATAGATAAGCTCACTGCATGGCCCCTGGCCTGTGAGCTGGACCCCAGGGTGTAGGAGACACAGATGTGAGTGACCTGGAGACAGGAGTCTAACCTGGATCATCGGGCTCCAGGGTCCTCACACGGAACCATGTGCTCTGCTTGAGCACCTACTGTGTGTCAGGCACAGACACCAGTAAGATCACAGTGAATAAGACAGGCTAGGTGCCCCAGCACCTGACTACCTGGAATTTATATGCCGAGGGTAAGGATACAGGAATATGGTTTAAAAATAATATTTTGGGATAAAAGAATGTTGCATATAATTTATGACCAGGATGTTTAAGCTGGCTAACATATCTGTTTTTGAGAAAAAATAAGCCATTAGTTGAATCTGATAAACTGAGTTAATTAAAATCTCCTTTTCAGGCATACACTAGCCAAGAAGGCTTGTTTTCTTCTTTTAATTCCCTTCTACTATATAAATGCGATACTGAGCTCCCAGTGCCAAGACCAATTTAATTCATTTGCTCAATTATGGGTTAAAAGAAAGAACTTTTGACACATATTAGCTGTCTGCTGCTTTGGAGTCACAACTGGCTGAATTGATGAACTTTATCTAATGATCTGTTGCTATGGTAACATGCTGCCCAGTGAGTGGAAGAGGGCATTTCATCATTACCTCACTGATAATGCTCAGAACAGTAACAGATGCAAATACAAAGTGCTTCCTTTTACTCTGCAGTAACTCTGGGTCAATGAGACAAACACGAAAAATGTCTCTTGGATACAACAGCAGAGAATCAAATAGAGTCAAATGCACAATTGGAAATAAGGTAATTCAGCTTTCCTGATTAGTGGCCTTGGTGTCCGCAGTGAATCTCCAGCCCTGTCACAGGCAACCATGGTCAGAACTACCTGTCCCGTTCACAGGTTTAATTTCTGTACTGGATTCAGCACATGGCAAGTTGAATAATAAACATCCCTTTAAAATACAACAGAACTTAGAAAAGTAGTAAGAGGAGAACAGAGTCAAGATAAAAGATTTAACTGTCCAGGGCTTTGCAATAATCCTTCATTTTTATATCACATTTCCCTGAACTAGCCCTCTCTTTGTTTCATGGTGTGACTTTTCCCTCTCTTAAAACAAAAATTTTCTATGTATCCAGTATGTTACAGCTCCACCCTCTTAAGTGTTTTATTGCACCTTAGAGGAAATATATATTTATTCCAAAGTGTTTTGGAAGTGCTTCGGGCTGCTATACTCAAGAAGAATTGATTTCTCGGCCTTTTTTCATTGTTCAGGGTTCTCAAGTTCATTAGAGTTGATGCCGCTATACACGTAGGACCATAGGACATGATGAGTTTTTTCTTTTAGTATTGTTTCATTGTTGAAGCTTTAATGAATTGCAGAAGGCTGTCTGATCGTATACAATTACGAAAAATCAAAAATTATTATTGTTATTTATAGCAGTAGTAAATGTTATATTGAGCTGATCATATTTCTTTTCCTTCCCTCTCCTTCTCCCTCCTTCCTTTCTGCCTTCCCTCTTTCCAAAAAAAAATATTTTCATGAACCCTCAAAATTTCGGTGAAACTAAAATTCTAGACATCCTCCAAAAAGAAATTCATTATAACCAATGACCTTTCCCTCAAATACTGGAAAGCTCATTCCTGAGCACTCATTTAGGTCTAATTGTCCCCCAAAGATCACCAGGGTTGTTAGCATAAAGGTTGTGAGCAAGGCTTCCGCTATTTGAATTATTTTATGATGTTTATCAAAATGCATCAGTTTTCTACAATACTACGTGCTCTGTATCATGTCCTGCTGCATTTCTAGCCCAGGATCACATGTATAGGGGATTAAGTGAAATACATGACAATATTTGATAATACCAGGCTGTTACTAAGATGAATCTTATGTTGCAATCATACAAGGAAAAAAGAAAATTGTCTAATATAGTTTATAATGCCTTTGCATTCGAATTTGAGTCATAATATCTTAGGGAAATGTGGAAAAATAATTTGCAGTCCAGTTTTGAAATTGCTTTGAGCAAATTATCTGGGTGACAAGATCTTCTTAATCTTGACATGGAGTCCCTCTGATAGCCTGCTCAGGCTGCCTTAACAAAGATAACAGTACTGCAGATTGGGCGGGTTAAACAACAGAAGTTGACTGCTCACCGTTCTGGAGGCTAGAAGTTCGGGATCAAGGTGTTGGCAGGGTCTATTTCTTCTGAGACCTCTCCCCTTGGCTTGCAGACAGGCATCTTCCAGACGTATCCTCACATGTTGGGTGCACAAGTCTGTGTCTTAATTTCCTCTTCTTACGAGGACACCAGTCACAATAGCTTAGGAACCACCCACATGACTTCATTTTACCTTAATTACCTCTTTAAGGGCCCTATCTCCAAATACAGTCACATTCTGAGGTATTATGAATTAAAACTTAAACATAAGAATTTTGATGGGGTACAATCCAGCCCATAATAATCCATATTTTATTATAAGGTATATTTCACACCAAATGAGAGATTGCTATATTTGAACATCCCTATCAAGAGGCAGAATAGAATCATGCTTAAACTATTGAATCCATGTTAATTAGCAAACTGATCGCTGAAATTTAGAGAAAGACCAGCTATTTTCCCCCAAAGTCAAAAATATAGTGAATTTTCAACCACTAATAACTGAATTACATCCATTAGAGTTTATATTACATACAGTTTACATCACATAAAGCAATTAGTGGTTAGAGAGTCATTTTTATTGTAAAAGTTTTTTGTTTAAACCAATCTTTTGTCACCTTAAATCCTCCTTTTTTAAAAAAAAATAACTGAACTAGAATATTCTAGGCATTTTTCATCCATTTATTCTCATGTTTGCTTCCTGAACTTGAGGAGATGAGAGTCCCTAGCCTGGTAGAGAAGTCAGGTCTGTCCTGGCACCACTTATATATTAGTTACGTGTGTAGGGAATTCTGGGATAAGATAAGCGTGTCTGTAAATCATAGCTTAATCTTTGTCTTGAATAACCACTACTGCTTAATACACTGTCTGATAAGACCACCTGATCTTTTAAGAAACTTATCAGCCATACTACTACTGATGCACCATTATAAGGATTGTATATTATACTTTCCATATTTTCAAAACAAAAATACCTTCAAAAATTTAGAAACCAGCTCTTGATTGATATGCAGAGGACCTACATTTTGGCCCAAATCGTCTGATCTTTGGAACTCAACCTTTCTGGGCTTTGCTTTCCTCACCTGCAAAATTCAAAATATTGTTGTAGGTTCCTTCCAACTCTAATGTCCTACGACTGTTTGAAATTTTAGTTTAGAAATCATAATGATGGTAGATGATTTGCAATTAGAGTACCCATACCAATGGGATCTCTCGTATTCTCCCCCAAGGACTTATCTTGGATTCTGAAAATTGACTGAATTAGGAAAATAAAAGTAGTCTGTAGTTTTCTATTTGTACATCAAGTTTACATCTATGCTTCTCTTTCCTTGTTAGCTTAATTTTGGTATAAATACATCAGTGGTTTTTTTTTTTTTCTTGTTTGCACTGGCTTTCATATGTTGATTATCCAGGCTGTGAACCATGAAGTCTCCTCGCCCTCACCAGTTCTGTTTGGGAGGGCAGTCAGGGTCATTGGTTTTCTCAGAAAAGTGATACAGAAGCTCTACTCCAAAAGAGTAGGGACAAGCTTAACCTCTAATTAAAGGAAAACTCTACAAAGAAAATGAACAAAAACAGAAAGAATCTTCTTTAGTGGTTGTGCTTACTTTGTGGCAGTCCATAAGGTTCTGATATAAGCTGACAGTAATTGCATTCACTCTCACAGGACATCTGTCATTTGCCTGTGGGCAGATTACCAGCAGGTGACACAGGTGGCCAGGTGAGGGGTTAGGGGCCAGGTTCTAATATCAGGGCTACACTCACTGGCTGGACACCATGAGCCTTCAGTTAACCTTTGAGGACCTGCCTCACCTTACCTGCAGTAGGATCTCTAGTGCAAGCGTTCTCAAACATTTGTGGAGATGGAACCTTTTGTTCAGTTATTCTCAGCCCTTCCTGCTGGAACCCTTTCTTCAGTGGAAATCATATGGCAAGGCTAAATATGTGAAATGAAGCTTGCCATGTTGTGGGTTATGAAGCTGTTGCCCGTTTTGGGCAGTGGTGGGCACCTGGCTCTTCAGGGCAGTACTGGGCCACCTCTCTACATCTCTAAGCTGTCCAATACCATAGCCATAACCTGATGTGACTGCTGCACACCCGAAACGTGGGTAATCTGAACCCTCATTTCAAAGACTTAGTAGAAAAAAAAATGCAAAATAGCTCAATCATTTTATATTGATTACGTATTGGAAGATTGTACACTATTTTGGATACATCAGGTTAAATAAAAATTTGTAATTAAATTTAGTTCACCTGCTCTTTTTTTTTCTTTTTTAAATGTGGCTGCTAGAAAAATTTTCAGTTACTTGCATGGCTGGTGCTACAGTTCCGTTGGATGACACTGGTCTAGACTCACTCTGTGGGCTCTCGCCTCCAGCCATCAGTGCTCGAAAGTTTTGTGGGGATTCTAGTCATTGTTGCTTCCTCAGGTCCCATGTGCAAGTCACTCTGTTCCCATGAAATGCGTTAGGAATGTGTCCGGGCAGCTTTCTTTACTACCACACTTTGCTCTAAGAACATTTTTTCATTGAAACCAAAATATATTTTTTTCTGCAGAAAAACATACATTTTTGTTTGTTTGGTTTTGTTCTCTTTTTTAAAATTAATTAATTAATTAATTCATTAATTTATGTTGGCTGCATTGGGTCTTCGTTGCTGTGTGCGGGCTTTCTCTAGTTGCGGCAAGTGCGTTTCTCATTAAGGTGGCTTCTCTCTTTTTTGTTGTTTTTAACATCTTTGTTGGAGTATAATTGCTTTACAATAGTGTGTTAGTTTCTGCTTTATAACAAAGTGAATCAGTTATACATATACATATGTCCCCATATCTCCTCCCTCTTGCGTCTCCTTCCCACCCTCCCTATCCCACCCCTCTAGGTGGTCACAAAGCACGGAGCTGATCTCCCTGTGCCATGCGGCTGCTTCCCACTAGCTATCTATTTCACATTTGGTAGTGTATATATGTCCATGAGGTGACTTCTCTTGTTGCAGAGCACGGGCTCTAGGCGCACGGGCTTCAGTAGTTGTGGCTCGCGGGCTCTAGAGCACAGGCTCAGTAGTTGCTCCGTGGCCTGTGGGATCTTCCTGGACCAGGGCTCGAACCCACGTCCCCTGCATTGGCAGGTGGATTCTTAACCACTGCGCCACCAGGGAAGCCCTGGTTTTGTTCTCATTTTACTTACTCTTCCCCTAAGGTGCTTGGACGTGCACATATTTTGCTGTGTGTTGGAGGTCGTGGAGCAAACTTCAGTGTTTCATGGATCGTTTCTTGTGGTTGGAATTTTGGGGGGGATTTCTTCATGTCCTTTTCAAGTAACCCTCCAGTCTTCTGATAAGTTTTATGTAAATATTTCTTCCCCAGAAATCACTTTTAAAATTGGATTTATTACTGTTTCATGTGACGATGTTCCAGCTTTACCTTAGTATACGATTTTGCTTATGACTTTTGCTTTTTCCTTTGGTCATTTTCCTAATGGCTCAGAATACTGAGGTTGAAATGAATACCTCTCTTATTACGATAATCCAATTTTGCCTCTGTGTTTTCCACCTGCCGTCAGATGTGCCTCTGGTCTTCCATGACTTTATTAGTCACCAGCAAAAATCAGTATTAGGAATTGTTTGGACCTACAGTCTGATGATTTGTGCCCAGAAGAGTTCTCACATCCCTGGCAAGCACTTCAGTGAAGCCCTTCATTTGTTCAAGGTCTGGTCTGGTGACGGTGCCTTGCATGGCTATTGTTTTGGGGGATAGTTGTTCCTTTCTCTTATTCCCAGAGATACTGGCTTTTAAGTGTACATACAACTTGTGTTTATCCAGACATGTTTGATCTGGCTCTGCATGCCTCACTCTTTAGATAGACGGTGTAAGGGAGCAGGGACATCAGTCACCGTGTTTGCCTGTCTTTGCCTGATTGTGGGAAGGAATGTGGTCCTGGTAACCAGGAGGCCCCGGTGCTTTCCGAAGCAGCTGCTGACCGTGTTTGTCCTCCACGTGGGTAGCTTCTGATGGATCAGGATGTTGCCTTCCTTCTAACTACCTCCCAACTGGCTACGTTTCATGACTTCCAGAAGATTTCGTGGAATAAAAAGAGTATGCAAACAATCTAAATATAACTACCAGGCTTCCCTGGTGGCGCAGTGGTTGAGAGTCCGGCTGCCGACGCAGGAGACATGGGTTCGTGCCCCGGTCCGGGAAGATCCCACATGCCGCGGAGCGGGTGAGCCCGTGAGCCATGGCCTCTGAGCCTGCGCGTCCGGAGCCTGTGCTCCGCAACGGGAGAGACCACAACAGTGAGAGGCCCGCATACTGCAAAAAAAAAAAAATAATAAAATAAAAATAAAAAAATAAATATAACTACCTTTTCCTAGGTATCACACTGGCTTTTTAATTAATGTTTATTTGGGGTCCATTGTTACTTTCTCTTGTTCATTAGCATTGACGTGAACCTCCATTTCATGTCTGACTCCCTTACGGGATTTTAAAAGTACAGTTCATAGGAAATCTATATCAGATCTTCTACTCTCTGACACTCAGTTTTCTCATCTGTACAGTGGGAATACTCATGCATATATTTGTCACATCCTCACCAGCTTGCTGAGATGATTGCATGAGATGTGGATATAATAAGGCTGCCAGATTTAACAAATAAAAATATAGGATGCCTACTTTAATTTCAATTTCAGGTAAACCATGAATAATATTGAATTGGATGTACTAATACTAAAAAAAATAATGGTTTATCTATTTAAGTGGGCATGCTTTACTGAATCTGCCCACCCCCTAAAGGATAAGCCTGCTTCCTGTTCTGCTGAAATTAGGCAAATGTGAGTTCTTCAGCACAGTATTTACATTTTCATAAACTTACAACTATTCATGTCTTTCAAATGACAACCATACTATATCAGCTGTCATCGGCCTGAAAATGAAAAATCTTGCAGTAGCTCTCCTTCACGAGTACCTGTGGTTTTCAATTTTAGAGATAAACTACAAATATCTGACCCTCAAATGTGTGTCCATAACGTAATTAGTATTTCACATTCTCACAAAAGGTGAATGTTATGAGAATTTGGGCCAGGGCGGTGCCAACCCCGTGGTCTTGCTGTCAGCTCCGATTCTGCACTTCCAGAAGCTCGCTCTCCTTCTCTCTCCTTGGGGAAGTGATCTGCAATTGACAGGAAGTGCCAATTTTCTCTTTCCTTTCTGATCTCAAAATTTTACAGACTGATCGAGAAGGTTTTCTGTATTTCTAGCATTGATTGTTTTCCTTCCCCGGCTTTGATTAGAGTATTGAGTTTCAGGTGTATATGGTTTTATTTTTCTATGGCGAATTTTCAGAGCCGACATTTTCTCAGCTGAAACCATGAAAATGATTTTCCTCATTCATATTTAGTCTATGACACTTTTAGTTGAAATATTTGGGAATTGGGGAAATACTGTTTCTTGTTTCACCTTCACACTGACTGATCTGACTGATATCGTACCTCTCATTAAACGTTGCAATGCAAAGATATTCATCAGGAGTCTTTTTAGCAAATGTACAAGTGATAATGACGTTCCCATGACAGCTGCCTTCCTTCCTGCCTTCCTTCCCTCACTCGTTAGTTCAGTCTCTCATCCAGCACATAGGCCACAGTGGAGGCCGCTCTGCAGACATCAGAGGACAAAACTGATGGTGTCTGCCCTCGTGGAGCTTAATAACAGCAAGTGTAGAAGCCACAAAACAACTAAATTAGTAGTTAAACTGTGGCAGGTATTATAAAGCAAAGACAGCAAAACATAAGAGCACTCTGAGGGACCTCCCCAAGTCCTGCTGTTCTGTCCTCTCATAGGAAGTGGATCTTTGTGCCTTGGTCTCTTAGGAGCCAGGCTCTGACTTTCTGCTTCTAAAAGAAAAAACAAACAAACAACAAAAAAAAATGCCTTTGCCACATCCTTGCTCTGTTACCAAACCAAACTTGGGTCCATTTGCCCACATGCAGTAAAGCTGATTTACTGACACCAGCTGGGGCTCGGGCCTCACATGGCCCGTGGGTGACTTGGTACCGTGTTGACACCTGATGCAGAGGGTCCGAGGCAGGAGAGGGGTGTGGTCGTGCACGTGTCCAGATGCTCACGCCAGAGACAGGAGCGTAGGGTGAGTGTTCTGGGGGCGTCCAGGTGAGGTAGGTGTTTTACACTAAGGTGACAGTGTGTGAACAGTGTGGCCAAGCTGCCGGCTGAGGAAGGGCAGGTGTCGAGGGAACAGAAGGAGGCTCCTGGGGTCCGGATGTGCTGACCCTGCTGCCAACAGAACGAGGAACTTCATGAGGCTCCTCACGTGATCGGGTGGCTCAGAGTGAAGAAGACCCAGCAGAGGCGTAGATGGTGGACGAGCACCTAAGTCCACGCTAAGTATCCTTCTCTGAAATGCTAAGAAGTCCTCTAGTTTTGTTAGATCCCAGTCAGCTGGAAAGTCAGATACAAGGCGTGCAGAAATACACATTGAGACGTTTTGATCAATGATGGTTAGCTCTTTTAAATCAAATGATTAAAGATCTTTGAAAATTTGTTTCTTCCCCGCACAACTGCTTAAGAATTCCAAGTGCGTATGAGCATATTGACATTTGAATTGTTATTGATTGGTTTCTCAGAGTAATAATCCATCAGCAAAATAAATAATGAACAGCCAGCAGTCTCTGTGCACCTGTTGAATAGGATTTAGTTCTCTCACCCATGTTTCCCATGAAAATAGCGCGGTAACCGTCAAAAGATGGCAGTTCGCCACCTGGACTCTCGCCTCTTCTGGCCCTCCTCACCTCCACCCCTGCATTGCTCTAAAATGTTCTGTTTTATCGCAAGAGTCTCTCTTTTTAAAATTTTTATTGGAGTATAGTTGATTTACAATGTTGTGTTACTTTCAGGTGTACAGCAAAGTGAATCAGTTATACATATACATATATCTGCTCTTTTGGTTTTTTTTTAGATTCTTTTCCCATATAAGCCGTTACAGAGTACTGAGTAGAGTTCCCTGTGCTCTACAGCAGGTTCTTATTAGTTATATATATATATATATTTTTTGAGGTACGTGGGCCTCTCACTGTTGTGGCCTCTCCCGTTGCGGAGCACAGGCTCCAGACGCGCAGGCTCAGCGGCCATGCCTCACGGGCCCAGCCACTCCGCGGCATGTGGGATCTTCCCGGACTGGGGCACGAACCCGTGTCCCCTGCATCGGCAGGCGGACTCTCAACCACTGCGCCACCAGGGAAGCCCTAGTTATCTATTTTATATAGAGTAGTGTGTTTATTCCCAAGAGTCTCTACTTAAGACTCATCAGAGCCTTGCAGCTCACTGGATGGGGGCAGGCCCTGGCTCCTAACTTCTGTCTCGGACCGCGTCCTATTGTCGGGATGTCCCAAAGGGCAGCAAAGGCTCCGTGCCTGTCACTGGTCCACAAGAGGCTGGCACTTCCGTCTGCCAGGGGAGACCTCCTCTCGGGGTATTGGGGCTGAGACACTACGCTGAGGTTACCTTCCCTGAAGCTGCCACCTGTTCCCATCCCTGCCGTGGTGCTGGGCTCATCTTTGATGCTTTGCCCCATGCAAGCAGGAAGACCCAAACATCACTGGGTTGAATTTCCCGCCAGCTGGAAATTGTGGTCTCCAGGTCAAAATTAGATTGACTTACACAGTAAATACATACAAATTGTTTTGCACACTTTAAGTGTGAGCAGTTGTTAAAATGCTGCCTTGCTGCGTAGACTTCCCCTGCCTCTCTCTCTCCCCCCTCCCTCTCCTCGTCTCTCCCTCTTTCTCTGTTCCCACCCACTCCCTTGCTGTGCGTTCACAAACACACACTCTTCCCTTAAAGATGACCCAGCAATCCCACTACTGGGCATATACCTTGAGAAAACCATAATTCAAGAAGAGTCATGTACCACAATGTTCATTGCAGCTCTATTTACAATAGCCAGGACATGGAAGCAACCTAAGTGTCCATCGACAGATGAATGGATAAAGAAGATGTGGCACATATATACAATGGAATAGTACTCAGCCATAAAAAGAAACGAAATTGAGTTATTTGTAGTGAGGTGGATGGACCTAGAGTCTGTCATACAGAGTGAAGTAAGTCAGAAGGAGAAAAACAAATACCGTATGCTAACACATATGTATGGAATCTAAGAAAAAAAAGGTCATGAACAACCTGGGGCAAGACAGGAATAAAGACACAGACCTATTAGAGAATGAACTTGAGGATATGGGGAGGGGGAAGGGTAAGCTGTGACAAAGTGAGAGAGTGGCATGGACATATATACACTACCAAATGTAAAATAGATAGCTAATGGGAAGCAGCTGTATAGCACAGGGAGATCAGCTCGGTGCTTTGTGACCACCTAGAGGGGTGGGATAGGGAGGGTGGGAGGGAGGGAGACGCAAGAGGGAAGAGATATGCGAACATATGTAAATGTATAACTGATTCACTTTGTTATAAAGCAGAAACTAACACACCATTGTAAAGCAATTATACTCCAATAAAGATGTTAAAAAAAGAAGACAGGTACTATATTTTTAATCTTCCCAGTATACATAGTTATCCTGTTTGTGCTTGAACTTTCTCAAAAGTGACATGTTTAACCAGCTAACCTAAAATAAAATTAAGCAGTGGTTTACTGATACTGCACACATTAATATATGCATAATTTTATACACTGTTACATGCATAGGGCTTATAGCAGTCAGTTCATAATCAATAAATGTTCACTGGAGATGTTTCGGATATACGTTTCTTAATGAACTCAGGATAATATATATCCACCTAGGTATTTTCTCTCTAAATGTAAACATCCTTCGTCTCTAAGGACTCTCCTAGGAATGAAAAACTGTAAAGGTATTTAATGTCCAAATCTTTTGTGAGATTAGCAGATTGATCGGAAGCCTTGAAGCCAGAGGTTCTTGATTTTATTTCCTTTTTTAGATGACTTGATAGCCTCATTATCTGTGTTTACAGAATAAGAATTACAACGTTTTGAAACTCAGATCCCCATGGGTTTTATGAAGTCAGTGCCTTCAGGGTTATTTGAGGAACTTGTGGACGGCTTTCAGAAGTGCTTCTAGAGGGTTGGGTCTCATTCCCTGGACTTGCACACTGGCCTTGGGGGCCTCAACACAGCGCGCCAAGGACAACAGCACGTTTCAAGTCTGGGTCCCAACCCTGGGGGTTGGCTGCACCATGCCACTCCCTGGTGGAGAGGACCCTTCTCTGTGCCCATCACAGCCATTCTGGAGAGTCTTTGTGGTTCCACGGACTCTAGGACACTTGTCCTCGGGCAGTGCTCATAGCCAAAATAAATGAGCATAAGCACGTGGTGAGCAGAAAAGCTCGAGTGGGGAGGGGACCGAGTCAGAAATGGATGTTCTTTAGTACAGGAGAGAAGAAGCCGTGGAGCTGAGACCCAGAAGAGCATCCCGCAGAACAAGCTTGGGGGAGAAAGAGAGGAAGGAGGGGATCCAGACAGAAAGGCAGAGAAGGATGTACTTCCAGGGCAGGAGGGAAGCAGGTGGTCCTCTGCTCCCTGCATATCTGCAGCTGTCCATCATGTGGGGTCTTCTGTGCTGGGGCAGCAGGGTCAGCTCCTCTGTCTCTCACTGAGAATCCAGGGATTCCTCTCACCTGATGTTCTCCAGGGGTTGGTGCAAAGCTGGCTGCGTTGAGCCGCAGTGAGCTTACTGTGCTCTGGGTCTCTAGACTTGCATCGGGACCAGGCAGCTCGTAGCCGAGTGGTTCTCGTCCTTGGCTGTATGTCCGCGCTGCTGAGAGCTGGGAAAATACTGGCGCCTGGTCCCACATACAGCGGGGCTAACTGAGCAGGTCCAGGGTAGGGCCCTGGCATCAGCAGATGACCCTGCGTGCAGCCAGGCTGGAGAACCCCGGTGGCTCAGCTGGCGAGTGGCTGGTGCGACCCGTTGACCTCACTTTCTTCTTTCCCTGTCGCCTCCGCAGATTACGGCACCATTAAAAAAGTGCGGGCGCCCCTGACTCAGACCTCGGGCAGCTGTTTGCTGGAAGAGATGGAGCTCTTCCCCGAGAGGCGGCCGGAGCCTATCAGAAGCCTGCAGATCCTCCACAGCCAGAGCGTCCTCTTCGTGGGTCTGCGGGAGCACGTGGCCAAGATCCCACTGAAGAGGTGCCAGTTCCACCACACGCGCAGGTAGGGCAGCCCCAGGGGACCGTCCGGCGTGCTGGCGCCCCTTGTCGAGGCGCCACCAAGAGAGAGGGCACAGGAGCCCCGAGGGCTTTCAGATTTCCCGTGGTTGAATGGGATGAGGACCTCAGCATCCTTGTGAATCCTGCATCCCAGGATGCAGAGAGCTCTGATGCGAGCCAGGCTGTGGTGATGACAGTAACACATCAGTATCTGTGGGGGAGCAGCCACTGTGTAACATCTGTAAGCAGATGTCAGGATTAAAATAAATTTTTCGGTGCGTTATAACATTCAGTGATGATGCCCATATTTGGTGTTCCTGAATTAATCTGCTACGCACACATATTTTTTTTTTTAACCGGGCCACTAAAGTATTTTAAACCTCACTTTCTCATCTAACACATGTGAACTGCTGTAGAATCAAATGGGAAAATATATGTAATGTAAAATGCAAATGGGCAAAATGGGTATTCTTATGTAGAAGGAAGGTTTTTATGTTTAATAAAAATCGTTACAATATTCCTTTCTAGATGATTTTAGACAACGAGGTATATAATGTGATGCCTCCTTTGGTATCAGAGTGTCGAGAAATAAATAACCTTAGGGACCGCCCAACTAATAATGATGCTGTTGTGATTAATAATAACAAATAGTGACATTGATTAACAACTATCTTTTATATAAGACCTTTTCCCTAAATTTAACTGATGGCTGCTTGAAATGTGTTCTGATTTGTGTTTCCTGCAGGACTAGCCTAGGGCAGGAATTATTCTAGCGCAGTTGCTGATGGTTCAGTGGGCGACAGGGAGGGTTGGGGTCTCTTTAACAGGAGTGTCACAAGTTAAATGAAGCTGGAAGGGTACCAGTCCTCCAGCTGCAGCCCAGCATGCTCTGGGGGGACATGACAGGGGATAACAGGCAGGAAAACAGGCCTGTGCCATACACAGGTATTTCTGGTGCTGAAATGGGAGTTTCTGGTTTGCAAAGCACGAGGCAATTCACCTTTATCCTGGTGCTCTGCTAGCTCAGCAACTTGTAGGTGCAACTTAGGCAACTAGGTCCTGCATCAGGTCAGGGAGGCCAGGCATCGTCTGCGCACTCATGTCTCCTAGGCAGCTGCACTTGAAGTTCAACCATGAATCCAGGGCATCAACCACCACCAGGCCCAGCCGCCCAGGAGGAGTTGACAGTTCCCCCTTTTTCTTTCAAGGAGAATAAGCCCCTTGCCTGTCTTTATCAGGCTCCTGGGAGGACAAGATTTTACAGTTATATCTAGAGCTGAATCCCCCTGCTGTTTGCTTGTCCACTCGCTCAGAGAAAAGCAGTGAGAGATGATAACTTTATTGTAAACTGGTAGACTGTGGTCCTCTGTGTGCTCACACCCCGAGTGGGTCAGTTTGTATTTGACCCTTAAATATTCCATTAGAGAAAAGAAAATCTAAACATTTCAACCCAAGAGTTTCTCAGGATTTCTCCCCATGTTTCTCTGCTATCTTCCTCTTATAGAAAGATAGGAAGACCTCTCTAACACTCATTGCAGAAAAAAATCCATTTTTAAGGAACTGGTGTCTACATGACCAGATCTCTTTTTTATAAATTATGGAGAAAGATAGTGTTTTTTTTTTTTTTTTTCTGGACAAAAGCAATTTTAACTTTCAAGAAATACGCCTAAAGAAATACACGGCATAGGGACAGGATAACAATTGAGTAACAATAAGTACTCATTTCTTTGTTCAATATATTTTTCATAGTACAATGTAAGTAATTTTGTTATCAGAAAATCATTTTTATAAATGAATTTTGAAGTGTTTAGAAGAGAAATTGAGCTTAACTAAATTACCTGTCTCCTTCAAAATCATATTCACGTTGTTCATTTTTTTGAATATCTGTTTTTCAGTGGCAATGCAGTTTGATATCAATTAAAATGCTTATAAATGATAACAGTTGATACGATTTCCCAAGATTCTTTTACATGTCTGGCACTGCGCCAGATCTTATCCCCACTTTCCTTCATCATTACACCCTGACAGTAAAGTCAAGTATCATCTCTATTTTTCAGAGGAGGAAATGGTGTCTGGGACTTCTGGCATCCTGTCCAAAGTCACATAGCTCATGTGATGTGAAACCCAGGTTCAGAGCCGGACTCTCTGACCCCAAGGCCCAGACTTTATCTTTGGTTCATTGTGTTGCCCCTGGTACAATGAGGACATCATGCTCAGTGGTCAGATTTCAGCAGGGACGAGCCTTTTTTTTTTTTTTTTTTTTTTTTCGATACGCGAGCCTCTCACTGTTGTGGCCTCTCCCATTGCGGAGCAACAGGCTCTGGACGCGCAGGCTCAGCGGCCATGGCTCACAGGCCTAGCCACTCCGCGGCATGTGCAATCTTCCCGGACCGGGGCACGAACCCATGTCCCCTGCATCGGCAGGCAGACTCTCAACCACTGCGCCACCAGGGAAGCCAGGGATGAGCCATTCGATGGCATTTTTCGCGGTGTTCTTGTGAGCCAGAGCTAGTTAGTACCAGGACAGGCTGAACTCAGGTGTACTGACGAGTACTCCCGGCTTCTTCCCATTAGTGCTTGCCTTATCATGCCTGCCACCAGGCTGGGTTAAGGAGACCAAAAAGAGGTTTTGTACCCCTGGGTTACTGTAAAAGGAGTCTCCATTCTCTAGCTGCTCTAGAGGTGACCCTGGACCCAGGAGGGGCTGCAAACAGTGCACACCTGCGCCCTCCACACTGTGCACACATTGAAACTTGGAGCCAACGGCACAGTGTTTTTAACTTCGCGTAGCTGTTTTCCTCGGAAAGCTGTTTGGAAAGAACAATATTTTAAACATATATTTCAGATGAGTTTGACCTCAAAAACTAAGCAGAAAGATTTTGTTTTGATTTTAACCTTTTTTTTTTGCACAATCCATTTAAGAAATAGCCTGGAAAAACTATGCAAATCATAAAACAGCTCATCAGGTTGGATGGTGACTTCTGGGGATGTAGAGTGGGAGAGAAATTTTACCTTTCCTGTGTATCCTTGGCACTCTAAGACTTACTTACCACACGCATGTGTTAGTTTCATGAAATGAATGAATATTTGCTGAATTCTGAAGAAGATGGGAATCTGGAAAGGGCTGCATATGGGTACAGCATGTGAAATGGAAGGTAGGTAAGCTGACACCACCCTCACCTGAGGCCGGTGCCCAGCCAGGGGCTCCCAATAGCAGCGTGAAAGTGGTAAAAGGTCTTCATAGGGATGCACGAGGTGAAGCAGGCAAGAATAGCCACTAACTTAATTCCTACTGATGTAAGTACCAACATAAAGTCATAACTTGCCACTTGGAGGAAAACAGACTGGCCAAGAGCTGATAGAGGTCTTATCTCCCTGCTTCAAGAAGAAAAGAATGATCACAGGACTTGAGCTGCAATAGTCACGTCCAGAAATCAAACTGTTATTCCCCACACCACCACCCCCAAGGAAATAGTGTAACCTTCAGTTAGTCTGGCTGATTGAAGCTCCTCAGGCCTAAGGAAAGGAAAGCTTGGGGAAGTGGTGATGGAAAGGCTTTTGATTTAGACTTTAAAACCATTTTAAGGATTGTGCATTAATTAGATCAGTCGGTTGGCAAACTTTCTCTGTAAAGAACCAGACAGAAGATGTTTAGGCTTCCCAGGCTATAGGGTCTCTCTTGCAGCTGCTCAACTCTGTCCTTGTAGCATGGAAGCAGCCGCAGACCATAGTGAGTGGGTGTGGCTGTGTGTCAGCAAAAGGCACACAGGTTCATCCGGCAAAGGAAGGATTCACTTTTAGATTCAGTCAGTTTATTACTTATGTAGACAACAAAAGTAAGAGCAGAAAAGGTGTCAGTTACCCAGGTCCCTTATCCCACAGATGACACCAAAACAGAAGAGGCCAGATGACAATGCGCGGGAGAACTCGGGCCCCACGCTGCTGAGGAGCTGATTCTGTGCTGCGGTTTTATAGCCTGCAGCTGCCTCCCAGTAGGGGCAAGAGTAGGAGGCAAAAAGCCTTATATCTCATTAGAACCCAGGAGGCGATGAGAAACCATCTCCTGACAGCCTCCCTGGAGCACAGGGAGGTGGGAGGAAAACAGCTTTGTAGCAGGCGCTCATAATCCTCCCATGCGCGTGATCAGGCGGGTCCCAGGGCGCTCTGCCAAAGCTTAGCTTAGCTGTAGTTAAGCTTTGCCCTATGTGGAGACATGAAAAGCCACCAGGGCACCAGGGCCAAGCATTCGCCTACCCTGTGTTTCAGTAAAACTTTAGGGAGCAGGCTGGATTAGGGCCATGCACTGTCATTTGCTGATTCCTGAATTAGATTATTATCGTGTACGCCTTTTGAATGAATGAATGTGCCTTACATCATTACATACACTAATTTTTAAAATTCGGTGTTAAATTACATAAAGTAAGTGTTAAATTACATAGTTTAACTCTAAACCCTAGTTAATTAACAACAGAGCGTTTTCTACTCTTCAGACATTCATATATTCTTTAGTTTCTGTTTGACACCCACCACGATTCTGAGGTAAGATAAACCTGTCAGCTTGTAGTGTTAACATTTTATAGATGAGGGAGCAATCGGAATCAGAGAGAGAATGTCCAAAGAATCATCAGTCAGAAAACAGAAATTAGAATTCTTCCTTCAGCCTTTGGGAATGTGAGCTCCTGAAGGCTGGGCATTGTCTTTCCAGGTTCCGTACAGCCTTCAGCACGTGTCCGGCCTGAGACAGGCTCAGTAAATACTTATCAAATTAACAAATGGACACTCTGCCTCTCCCCTTTCTGTTATTTTTCTTTATAACCTAAAAAGAAAACCTCAATTCTTGTGTAACAGTAAAGCTCCCTTTACAGAAAAGTGCAGTGATATAAAACATTAGCCAAAGGATTGAAAACCCTTCGTCCTTAGGTGTTTATTTTATTTTTGCTTTGCTGTAAAAACTATTTGGAGAGAGAAGGAAAGCTGGGAACTGGAAGATTCATGGCCTGTATATAACATGAGACATGGCTTCTAAATTTTGCTTTATAAAACTGGAGGGAAAGAGGAAACCATTAAGAAAAATACGTTGGCTCCATTTGTGAATGGGTGTCTAGTCATTCTTAGTTCAGTTAGCCTGTAATAAAAAAATTAACACCTCATTAAGAAAACTAGTGTGGAAATGAGATTCCTGCAGGATATTTATTGCTTGAAAGAGCTACAGTTTAAAAGGTGGAGTTAATAGGTTGTCACCTTTATTAATTACATATTCTCTAAAGACAGCATCTGCCTGATGGGAGAAACACAATGTATAGAGAGCAATTGCGGGATTCCCACAAGGTGCCCCAGCAAGACAGCCCTAGCCATTCAGTTATGAATCATATAAACATCAGAAGGACATTTTGAAATGTACCCATTTTACAAAGTAAATATGCTCCCTTCAAAATAAACTTAATATTTCCCTAATCTCAACATCTTGAGTTTTTGTTTGCTTTGGCTTTGGTGTAGCCTCTAACGACTGTGGATTTTCCTTAGTTAATTCACTTATAGTATATTTATTGAATCTTATGTGTACCAAGCACCAAGCCAGGCTCTGAGTGTATGATGATAGATGAGACATCACTGACCCTGTCTTCGCGGGGCTCAGAATCTAATGAGAAATTCTGACATAAATAAAATCTCCCAAATATCTCTTGTGGATTCAAGCCAAAGGGCCTTGGAGTTACCTTAGACTTTATCCCCAAATCGATTTATCATTAAAGTCTGACCCTGGACTCCACTAGGACCTAATCTCCAAGCCTGCCATCGCTGTACAATTATTTTTTTAAGCTATATCTGAATCACAACCAGTGCTCCAATGTTAAATTTCCAATAGTAAGGGAATTAATTACCAAGTTATGATATACTGACTTGGTGGAGTATTCACTCAGTGGGTTATTCTGAAGGCATTAAATGATGACAGTGAAGACATCTGTATGATATGATATTACCTGAAAAAAGCAAGACACGTTATTTGTTTGCCATCATTAATACTGTTTAAAACATAGAAGGAAAAGACCGAAAGTATACATGCCAACATGCTGTTCACAACTCCAAAATACATGCCAACATGCTAATTAAAACTGTGAAATACATGCCAACGTGCTAATCATAGCTGTGAAACACATGCCAACTTGCTTGCTAAATGCATGCCAACATGCTAATTACAACCGTGAAATGCATGCCAACGTGCTAATTACAACCGTGAAATACATGCTAACATGCTAATTGCAACATTGTAAGAGGGGGTCCGAGGTGGGCTTGGGCTGGAACACAGCGTCTTCCAGAAACTCATTAGTTACACCCCCAAGTCCTGGGCGGGGTGGAAAAGGAACAGTCAAAATGTGATACATAGAATATGAACGTGCATGAACTAGACTAGTAAATTAAGAAATGTAAATCATACTACTGTTCTGTAAGAATCAGGGAAAAATGTAGGTTATGTGTGGTGTGACACACAATTTGGGAGGGATTCTCTATTCTAAGGAAAAGAATATCAAATTATAAATACAAACATGACGGAGGCCAATCACAGAATCTTTTTTTTTTCATCTATCAAACATTCTTTGAACAGTTCCAGGCAAGCTTTATTCTGAATGCAGGGAATACAGAGAGAAATCAGATATGGCCGTGGCTTTTTATTTTAATTTTTATTGGAGTATAGTTGATTTACATTGTTGTGCTAGTTTCAGGTGCACAGCAAAGTAAATCAGTTATACATATACATATATCCACTCTTTTTAAGATTCTTGTCCCATATAGGTCATTGCAGAGTACTGAGTAGAGTTCCCTGTGCTATAAGTAGGCCCTTATTAGTTATCTATTTCATTTATAGTAGTGTGTATGTGTCAATCCCAATCTCCCAGTTTATCCCTCCCCCTTCCCCCTTGGTAACCATAAGTTTGTTTTCTACATCTGTGACTCTATTTCTGTTTTGTAAATAAGTTCATTTGTACCATTTTTTAAGATTCCACATATAAGCAATATCACACGATACTTGTCTTTTCTGTGTCTGACTTACTTCACTCAATATAACAGTCTCTAGTTCCATCTGTGTCACCTACAATCACAGAATCCTAAAGGGTCTCATGAAGTAAGGAAGTTCAAGCTTCCTTAGCTTCATGGTAAATCCACCTTTGACAATGATATAAACGTACATATGATCCAGGTGGACAATAAAAGCAAAGAAAATATTTGAGTGCCATCTTGTAGATATGCTATAGCCACCCGACAGTTTCAGGTTCCATTTCCTGTTCAGTTTCCTAAAAGAGCATGTTTCTGTCTTCTAAATGGCAATCCAGATAGTCACTTGGATAAAGTTTTAAAATCAGTACAGTTACCAACCTTTTGTACCTCAGTTGTGTTTGAGAGGCACAACTGAAGGGCTCACGCTGCGAGGTTTCATTATTTAATGTCTACTCTACAGATCTCCTGCTTTTGAGCTCCCAGATTTAACGCTATGTAAAGAACTCCATGGGGAGGCTTGGGCTGCAGCAGTTTTTCTCAGCTCCAGATCCTTGCATCTGAGCGATTCTGAGCAGAAACACCTTGGCTTTTATACCCTGAGCTCCTCCTAAGGTTGTATTTGCAGCCTGGTCCAGTGAATTAACGATTCTTAAGGAAATCGTCATCCCTATGTGTCTGCAAAACAGCTCGCATACGGAAAGATCATGAGCTTTGGATGCAGGTGGATCCTGGATAAGCCTTTGGCTTGGTGTGTGATTATGAGGAGGTTACTCAGTGGGTTACTAGAGCAAAAGACAGAGACCATCTAATGGGTCTGGCAAATAAGAAGAATCCAATATGAGATGGTTCCTCTCCTATGCCGCGTGGGCATTATATTCAGTTCATGTGCGTCCTGCTGAGCCGGTGCTGCCCTCGCGCACATGATTTGCTTTCATTGTCCAGATGGACTTCACGTTGTCTCTGGACCTAACAGGGGGCAAACTAATCTGTTGTGAATTCGTTCTGCCACCTTTAAACAACTTCACATTTTCTGAGAGGTACAGGGCCCGTCAGGCCAGATTCCGCTCCTTGCATTAAGTTATTTACCTCGCTCTGGCCTGTTTGGGCAAATGGATTTTCTGGCGGTTGTGAGACTCTACCTCGAGCACGTTCTGTGTGTAGGTGAGTGATGTCAGCATGGCCCCAGCCAACGGGCAGGGGCGTCTGTCGGTGGGTATTCAGTAATCCCCCATCTCAAGTGAGCAGGTACATATGCATATGAGCGGGGCTGATGGAGGCTGGACAGGGCCGGGTGTGAGGAGAGCCAAGTGCTTACCTTTGCCCATCCCAGTGGTTGGGGAGGGCAACAGAGAATCCAGATGCAAGGTGGGTACCACACGTGCCTCAACTGTTCTGCTGAGAGGGGCGGATGTCCTTCCTGGGGTGGGCTGTGCTCCACAGGAGGACGCCTCGGCCCAAGCCTCACCCACTCAGTCGCAGGCAAACTGCTAAGTCGAGTGAATTATAAGAAGCCAAAATAATAATAATAATAAAAATTTCTCTGGACGTATTGTCCTCTAGGGTTTTGTGTAAAACTTAAGATGGATAACTTGACACTTCGTACAGTCTTCAGGTGTGACTGCTGACCCTTCTACCTCTTCCGTGTCTTCTGATTCTGCCTACTAAACCCTCACGTACAGAAGGGTTTCTCTTGAAGAAACATGAGATGGACAAGAAATAATTGTGTCTTCATTTTTATCCTTGACTGGCTGGAGAGGAGGGTAGACTGAGAGAGTGGACTTGGAGAAACCTACGATTACCTCTAGTTTACAGACAACAGAAGATCAAATACCAGAGTGTAGGCTTTTCCTTGAATGAAGGGGCCAGTGGATGCTTTCCCTCCCGGGCACAGGGACACAGCATTTTCCAAGTCACTTCTGGAAATTACTTCAACATCCCTGAGCTGTGAAGGGCTCATGTTTAGTCTCTGTGCCCCTTTTGTTCCTGAGTACAAGGCTAGACAGGCTGCCTTCCCTGGAGAGCTTCCCTCAGGCGGCAGAATTGGCCTTTCCAGAAAAATTTTGTGTTTGTTCTAGAGAAAAGTCCCCAGTGACTAAGGCCCACCCAGAGGCCAAAGTAAACAGCTCAGGAATCTGGGCAGGAAAATTAGGTGAAATGGGACTGTCCACATCAGAAACCAAAGCTGACTGCAAGTGCTAGATTTCCAGAAAGCATTTTTGTTTTGCTTACTTCAAATGCCCTCTACTTTTTTCACTGTTTTCTTAAACTATCAATTTTCCCATAATGTCTCACTGTAAAATTTTTATATCTACCTAATAAGATTTTTTTTTTTTCTTTTGGCTACATTGGGTCTTCCTTGCTGTGTGTGGGCTTTCTCTAGTTGCAGCGAGCGGGGGCTACTCTTCATTGCGGAGCTCAGGCTCGAGGCATGCAGGCTCATTAGTTGTGGCACGCAGGCTCAGTAGTTGTGGCTCGCGAGCTTAGTTTCTCCACGGCATGTGGGATCTTCCCAGATCAGGGCTCGAACCCATGTCCCCTCCATTGGCAGGCGGATTCTTAACCACTGTGCCACCAGGGAAGTCCCTAAGATTTTAACTAAAAACCGTTTGCTTAATATTACTGGCAGTACAAATGAATTATTTAAATTTGATATTATTTAAATTTGGTATTTGTTTTAAGAGCACTAAGAAACTAATATGAGCAACTCAATAAAAAGTTTAGAAGATAAAGTTGAAGAAGTTTCTCAGAGAGTACAACAAACATAAGTTGATTCTAGAATGCATGAGACTGCTCCTACAGCTTGGGGCTAGAAATAGAGGCACAGTGACGTCACAGCCATGCAGTAAACGTGTATTGAGCACCTACTTCCTACAGTGCACTGCAGTCAGTGATAATTCATACTATAGTCAATATGGAATCACCATCATCTAAGGTTCATTCATAAATAATTCACTTTAACATGTTGGAAAGGATGCATGAAGAACTATAGTTTTTTAAAAAATTATTATTATAATAATCCCTTTTAAAAATTAATTAATAAAAAAAGCAAATTGAAATGTGAAAAAAAAATCCTCATTTAATTTAATCAGTGTAATTTAATGATAAGCCAATAGCAAACAGTTTTTAATATATTAAATGTTAGTGACTAACTGAGTGTAAACATATATTTTTACTGGTAATTGTGTCTTTGCTTACTTGGCATGTGTCCTAACTTTTAAAAATGCTGTTGCAATTGTACTTGTCTCTCAGTTCTTCTTGGGAATTATAAATTCTTCTTCTAGTAGATTTCACTATCTGACACATCCTACTCACCACAGCCAAATTGCCCTTGCTTAAGCAAAACCCCCATATTTTAATCACATCAGTACACTTCTCTGGAATCTTGAGGAAACTTCGACCCAGCCAAGCTGCTCAGCTCACAGGATCATGCCATGTGCACAGGACTCCTTGTTGTCTCTCCTGGAACCACTGTGACCAGGGATGTGTTTCTTATTCAGCCAAACCCCAGCTGCATTCAAAGGCCAGCCTAAATAGCACCTCTTCCTGAAACTCTTCTGGGCCACAGCTCTCTCCTCTGATTCCTATAGCACCGGTTGTCAGGGCTTCTCAATAGTCATTCCTCACTATGACATTGTCAAGCAATGGTCATGAACGTCGTCTTCCCCCCTCACTAGACTGCAAGTTCATTCGTGATCCTTGTGTCTTCAACACATGGCACTGTGCTTGCACATGCAAGTAGCAAAAGAAATCATTGTGAATGGATCCAAACATATAGCTGAAATACTTTGCACCGTTTAATGGAACACGCTGTGGTGTCTCACATCACCTTATTAAATAAAGACTCCGTGGCATTCACAGATTTAGTATTTTTGGTATAGAATGTTTTCAAACACTCCCAGAAATTGACAGCATATATCAATTTGTAATTATGTTATAGATTAAGTAGAATAAGTATATGCAGCCCATCTCAAAAAAACTTTGTTTTTTTCTACCACATGATGGAAGTTAATCCTCAGAACAGCCCAGTGAGGTATTATCCTAGTTTTGCAGAAGAGGAAACTGAAAAAAAAATGTGCTCCAGTTGGATTTACTAATTGAGGGACTTGTGGATGTCTTAGAATGTATTCCTCAGGAAGATTACTGTCTAATTGGAATTTTCCAGTCTTATTTTCAGTAAGGTAATGTTTTTAATGCAACTCAAAGTAAAAGCAGGTCCTGAAGTACATGGTGACATAGCCGTTAAGAATAAGGCAACTGAGATTGTCTTAGGTCTTAAGACACTATTATTCACAAATAGATAAATTGTTCTCTCTCAGTGTCATCACCATGATAATACAAATAAAAATACTGACATTTGACATGTGATCTTTGTGCAGAATTTGGGAAGCACTTTGAAGGTGCAGCACTTACAAGGGAACCTAAATGCTTAGGGAGGGAGGCTTGAGGACTCAGCAGATTCTACACCCCAAACTTCCGCCAAAGCGCCACCTCCATTTATTAGGCGTTTCTTCAAACTCACAAGTTTACTCCCTCCTACACTGTACGCTCTCCCTATGCTGGTCTTCCTGCCGAAATGCTCTGTTTTTGCTGAAAAGTATCACGTCAGTCACTCTGTTCCTCTCGTTGGTCCCAGCTTAACTGGCTCTCCCCATATGTCTCCTCCTCCCCCTTTTGTTTTTTCCTTTGCAACTGGCTGCTAGTATTTATCTGGGCAGTTGTTTAATGTTTATTTCCTTCACTAAGAGGTGAGTTCTTTGGGTACAACTGACTGTGTCAGTTTTGTTTCCTGGTACACCCAGGAAACACTCTCAAAATCAGTTCAAGACAGGTGCTAAGTGTGTGCTGCATAAATGAATGATGGAAATACTTTTGAAATCCCATGTTTAATGAATATGTGTTGTTGATAAGGCAAGAGTTCTTAATATCAGAAATAAACTGACATAATGGCAGTTAGTGTGGCAGAAACAAGCCAGATGAAGTCAGAGATACTTAGATAATCTAATATGCAAGGGGATCATATTCAGTAATTAGCTCCAGCTTTGCAGAAATACAGTGGAAGATTTTAATGAATATACCCATTTATTTCTATTACTCAACAAATAGCGTAACCGCAAACTTTAAAAAGTAAAGGAAGAGGGCTTCCCTGGTGGCGCAGTGGTTGAGAGTCCGCCTGCCGATGCAGGGGTCGCAGGTTCGTTCCCCGGTTCGGGAAGATCCCACATGCCGCGGAGCAGCTGGGCCCGTGAGCCATGGCCGCTGAGCCTGCGCGTCCAGAGGCTGTGCTCCGCAACAGGAGAGGCCACAGCAGTGAGAGGCCCACGTACCACAAAAAACAAAAAAAGTAAAGGAAGAGTTTCTATAAACTGTAATGTCATTAGATTAATTTCCTGTAAGAAAGAAAGTAGTTTATCCTTCTAGAATTAAGGCCTACATCTAAATATGCTTTTGCTCTAAGATACGCTTTCAATAAATGTGTTCTCAAATTAAACCTCAGATTCTGACCAACTTGTTTTCTGAATTCAGATACTTTCAGATACCAGGGCAATATATCACGTGAGAATAATCTAAGGTTCTTAACAAAATAAGAAAAAAATTATTAAAAATATTCATCACACAAAGAGAAACATTTTCAAAGTGGAATAAAGAAAAGCCACTTTCGTGATGGCTCCGTTCATAGGAATTCTGTGATTTTCCACATGATCTCCTTAAGGGACGCAACTTCCAAAAATAGTAAGTTATGATGACTGGTTTTTCTTAAGGTATAATTTAGAATTAAGGTAGAGTTCGTCAGAATGTTCCCCATGGTATGAAACATTTTAAGTGAGGAAAACATATTTAATATAAACGGTATTTTTAATGAACGGGCACTTGTGATTGTAGAGAAGTTTTAGTATTTTAAGTGTAATCTTAAGAATCTACAGAACCATCTGCAGTATCGGAAGAAAGAGACGTTATTACAAACAGCTTTTCATTGAAAACAGCTTAAAATATTCCATGTAACCCTGTGGCGTTGCTTCAGTTCTACAGACAGCTTTGCAAGGGGGAAGCCGCAACGTTAGGGGCTTGGTGGAATTTCCTCGTTTTTGGAAGTTTAAGTTTGTCTCATGGTCATACTGCTTGAATAAGAAACTTGAAACGGAATTCAGGCTTCTTGAATAATTCCCGAAGTGTAGCCTTGCCCTTTTTGGCCCCTGATGGGAAAATGGGATCAAACACGGAGAGGATTCCGATGTGTGATGCGCACCGTGGAATCCAGCAGTGACGCTCGTTCAGTACGACTGGGACTCTGGTCCTGCCTACGCCAGTCAATGCCCTGGAATCGGAAAAGATGAAATTTAAGAACAACCAACGGCAAGAGCACAGCCAGGCTTTCCCAGATAAGGCACCGCTCAGGCTGTAGGCAATCGAATAGCTTTCGAGCTTTGCTTCTGGATCTTCCCTGTAAAAGGCTCTCCTCAGCCCCTGTGGGCGGAGCCTCCTAACCAGGGCCCCTTTGGCGCTGCCGATGTTTGCTCCAATGAACTCTTGAACAGTTTAATCGACCTCAGTTTATCTTTTAACAGGTACAGGGTCACTTGTCAAAAAGTTCCAGTGAGGTTATGGTGACAGGTAACTGTTTCACACTCCTTCCCAGCCCTAGTCCTGCTGTGAGAAGCGCCAGTTTTAACCATTTGAACTTCTTGGGCTGGTTAATACACAATAATTGCATGGTAACTTAATCAGTAATAGTCTGTTGTTGTTGTTGTTGTTGTTGTTGTTTGCGGTATGTGGGCCTCTCACTGTTGTGGCCTCTCCCGTTGCGGAGCACAGGCTCCGGACGCGCAGGCTCAGGGCCATGGCTCACGGGCCCAGCCGCTCCGCGGCATGCGGGAGCTTCCCGGACCGGGGTACGAACCCGTGTCCCCTGCATTGGCAGGCGGACTCTCAACCACTGCGCCACCAGGGAAGCCCTCAGTAATAGTTTTATACCTCTATTGCTTCATTTATTATCTTTACGTGTATCTTCCCCAGCTGTGGAACTTGGACTTCTCCTTTCTCTGCTCCGATTTTTTCGTTTTAAAACGAGAATAAATAGAGTAGCTGATGGAGGTACTCTGTTTAAAGGTTTTATGAGGTTTACATGAGCAAATCGAGGTCCGGTTCTTAGAACAGTGCTTTATGCAAGGTTTACATATTTGATGTGTTAATAGGGGTTTTTAATATCATTAATATTAATGACTTATTGTTACTTCGACTGCCTCCCTGGCCCCATGTTTGATGATTATGCTATGATTTCTAGTCCTACTCTTGGTGGACTGGTAACTCTGTAACAGATTCAGCCCCTTGTAAGTTCTGCCCTAACTCAGAAGACCTTGGCACTTCCGTGCTGAACTCACCTGCCTTCCCTCACAACCCTTTCCTGTACATCTGATCTCTTGACCCTTCAGAGAGAAGGTGTCCAATGTCCTGCATTTCTGTGGGGTCATCTTCTGTGTAATTTTGACTGTCACAGTCATCTCTGTCTGTTTCCTCCCTCCCCACATCTACACTATATTGTGTTTATAACTTAGGGGCTGAAATCTTCATCTAATGATGCCCATGTTGTATATGAACTCTTTCGTTTAGACAAAGCTGAAACAAAATATCTACCATCTACAGTATTTCTGATATAATATGTTGAATATTGTAGACAGGGCTATATTAAACCACTATTAAATTGAAAAATTTAATGCATTTTTAAGCTATGGTACTCAAAAGGAACACTTCTCTATTTTATTAAATTTGAACCAACCACGTTGCAGGGTTTGGGGTGTATTTGTTTGTCCTTGGGCAAATATTAGAAATTTTTGGTGTCTCCTTTTTCTCATCAATAAAGTTAAAATAATAATACCTCCCTCATTAGAGTTGTTTAAATGGTTAAATGACATAATAATTTTATATATCACAGTAGGTATTCAACAAATAATAGCCATTATTAAGGGGATGAAGATGATGATAATGATAGTAGCAATGATGGTGGTGGTGGTGATGATGATGATGATAAATAAAGTGAAAACATTAATACATTCCTATAAAAGTTGTTTCTGTATAAAGGATGCAATCATTTTATATACCACGGTAGATGTTCAACAAAGAGTACCTGTCATTAAGGGGGTGAGGATGATGATGGTGTGATGACAACTAGTATTTTGGAGCCTTGCAAGATTCTGACTCTAGATTGCTCATGACACCAAAAGGCTTCATGTTAGCATGGACAATCATTTGGTTGTCAGCCCTGGATCTTAGAAAAAAATAGATATTTCAAATAAAATTAATTTATTTAATTTTAATTAGATACTTACTGGCGTATGCAGTTAGCTATGTTCTCTACTGTGCAGACGAAAACTTTGTTTCTCATCCCATGTCAAGGCCTAAGAGTCAATTCTTAGCTTGCATCTACGGTACTAGATAAACCTGCCTTTCTCTTGACCCTTTGGTGTGTGTTTCCAGTGCCTGCATTGGGGCCCAGGACCCTTACTGTGGCTGGGATTCGGTGATGAAGAAATGCACGAGCCTGGAGGAGAGCCTGAGCATGATGCAGTGGGAGCAGAGCATCTCCACCTGTCCTGTGAGTGTCCGTGTGTCCAGCTCTGGAAACACTGTCCATGGGAACCAAGCTGTCCTACAATCCTAACCCACGCTTCCGTGGTGTCCATGCATTTTCATATTAGAACCTTCCTCGCAAATCCAGTCTGTGCTCTCTTAACTTTTTCAGCCCCTCCTTGCACGGAGCCACATGGGATCCTGCTGACACCTTACTGTCTGTTTTGAAGAGAAATATCTTAAGAGAGAGCAGTGCTGATTTGAAAATGGGATGCAACATTTCTGTTTTATTCTTGGATTTTTATGTCCAGAGCTTGGTGTGGACTATTTTGCCCTTTGTAGCATTAATAAAATAGCAATTGATAGAATAAACTAAAGGATATTATGATGGAACGCCATGTGGGACAGTCTCCTCACTACTGCTCAGGGTCACAAAAAGTCCTGGGAGAAACAGCCTAATGTACATTCCCACAGGGAACCCTGCAGAATAGGGAGAAATTCCCCTGTGTTTAGAGCCGGACTCTGAATCCAAGAAAACAGATTTCACACTTTCCTTTGCCAATTTATTTGTTTGCATCCTCACTTATAGGATCCAGCCTTTCTTCCCCTTTGTCTTCAGAGCCCTCAATCAAGTCATTCCAAGTCTCTTTCTGTTCTCAGAGAACATGAACAACAGCTATTAACTTCAATATATTTGAAAATTTAGTAAGTCCCTTGGCTGTCACATCACTGCTGATCTCCATGCTGTCATTTCTGGCCGCACCTCTGCAAGACAGAGGTGAGAAGGCAAGGGACACAGGCTGTTATTTTAAATCCGTGCTGTTCCTTCTGTTCAGAACTGCCTGAGGCGTCTGAACAGTCTGTCCATTTCTTATGAAGGAACCTGCACTTTCCATTATCTGAGCCACGTGTCAGGAAGCCTGTCCTTAAGTTTGTAAGTGAGAAAATCAGGCAGAGTGTCATGAGGGAGGCAAGGGCTATTAAATCAGTGTTGTTCCCCAAATGTTGGCAGGAGATCTAGGCCTTTCGCTGCAGAGCGGGTGTGTCACCACATCCAGGCTCTGAGCAAAGCCTTGCAGTGGGGTTAGCTGCTACTCCTTTGGGTTATTTAGCTTTGGATCTCTGAATTTAGAAGCAGACTTTTCTGTGGTGTCTTGTGAAACTGGTTAAAACATGCCACTGTCTGTGTGAAGTTCCTTCTTAATGTCTGCAACACACTTTTAAAGCACAAGGTGTTCACCTTAAATTCTTTGCAGCTAAAGAAAACACAAAGTGCGCTGTCTGAAATGTACCTCTAAAGTTCAGACACACACTTTAGAAGAATCAGCGCATCTTCTTGTAGATGTTTGACCTTAGAGTTTTAATGGTAAAAAAAAAAGGCGGAAGATAATAGCAGTTCTTCTCAAGCAGTAAAGCCATTGGTCCAGGACTCAAGGCTGTTTTAGTGGATATCTGGGACATGCTTAGTTACACAAGGGGAAATACACACTCATCCACTTAGTTTATAACAAGTACGTCTTGTATGTTTCTGCGGTCAGAAAATGAAAGACCTGGTATTTAAGAAGCGACAGGAGGGTTATCACTAAAGTGGCTTCTTTCTGCTGAGAGGACAGCTTCTGTTATAAACTCAGGGAAGGTCAGAGGGCGATGTGGACCTGCGCTGGTTTCACAGCTGCCCCTCCACTATCTCTTTTTAAAAAAATGTAGTTGAGACGTGATCTCTGATTCGCTGTCCCTAAACCATACATAACAAGGTCTTTTTTTCTTCTGGTTTGAGGTGATTTCATTATACAAAACCATCTCTGTCATTTCATGCAGTGTAATTTGTCATTTATCAAGATATACTCCTGATAAGAATATGCAAAGCATTTGACAACGGACAATAAATTTTATCACTTTGAGCAAACCACAGGAAAGAAAAACATATTTTTTCTGACTTATATAAGTTACCAGATAGAAAATGGGAAATCCCATATTACCCAAATATTGTTTTAATTATACATCCATTTCAAAAAATCTCTTAGAAAGAAATGAGTTAGATGAAATGATTAGCATTAATATAGAGCAGACTTAGAGAAGTATTTTTAGAAGCTATTAAAATAGTAATTTGCTTCTATATTATTCTTTTTTTTTAATTTTTGACTGAAATGGAAGAAAGGCTTGACTTTATGGAGCAGAGTAAAGACAGAGAACTATTTTCCACTTAAAGATCCTTATTTAAAAATGTTTATGGATTTCTTTTGTCCAGGAGACAGGGCAATAGTTGACCGACATATTGGTTAACATTCTCTTTTCTTATATTATTGTAATTAAAAACATTGTTCTCGGTTTAAGAGATTTGAAGTACTCAAGCAAGATCTAAATTTACATACCTAGCGTGATTCAAATAATATATCCGTCCTGCATAACTTGCAATATTGCTTAACAAGGATAGCATAATCTTAAAAATCTACCTGGGCTTTATTTATGCGTGAATGTCATCCACACCCTGTGTGGACATAAGGTTATTAGCATACCATATCATACAATGAGTCTCTATTCCAAAATACGTCGTACAGTGACTAGCAAAATACATAGACCCAATAAGCACCTAAATGTGTTAAAATAACAGATTCTTCCCTGGCTACTGTGTAATTATCATCTTTGGAGTGAAAGGAGAATTTAGCAGTGATTAAGCCCAGAGCCCTTTATTTAGATGCCAGTACCATAGACCAGAGACTAAAGGGTTTACACAAGATTCTGAAACTACACTGAGAAAGAAATCGACTTAAATCCAGTACTTCTGACATTATTCCTAGTCTACAAGATGATGTAATTCCCAGCTGTCAACGTCTTCCAAAGCAGTGGCTGATCAGTGGACTCAGTGCTTGGTGACCCATTAGTCATCGGCATATTATGTTCATATAGCCTGAGAGGTATCACCAAAATCAACTGTAAAAGAAGGAAAAGGGAATTGAGGTTAACTGGGTGTTTTGATCATGTGCTCGGTGCCGTGTTAGGCAACTTTCAGTGGAGTATCTCATTTAATGTTCATGATGTTATTGCTTCCATTTTGTCTCATAGATGGAAGAAGTGGGATTCAGAGGCAATAAAGATTACCTCTATTCACCCATCTTGCGGAGGCCACACAGAGTTCCATCTTAGTTCTCTTCAAAGGTGCTATCTTCCCTTCATGTACTTCATTTATACAGATAGACTTAAGGAAAATATTAAGTTGATGTCATAACATGAGACAAGCCACTCCAAAGAGTGCATCCAATATCCTGTTTTGTTACAGTCTCTGACCAAAGGTACATGAGCCTTAAAAGTAAATAAAGGAAAACATTTTAAGTTCTGAAAAAATATCCAAATAGAAAATATAAGACTTCAATTTAGTCGTAAGAACATGATGGTTGGAGAACAGTAAGAACCTAAAGATATGCTCCAGGGACCTCTATGCTCATCAAATGCATCTACATCCTTCATCAGTTGGGAATTAATGAATTGAACATGAATGAATCAAAAGTGGGATTCAGGATTATGCTTGTTAACAAAAGTTGGCTCTAGCCAGCTCTTGGAAGTCCATTATTTCCTAGGTGAAGGGAACTTTGCTGTTACACAACTGGTGGTAAAAGTGCATGAAGCTGATTTCCATAAGAGTCTCATCAAAGAAAGTTCTAAGAATCACGTTACCCAATGAAATGGCTGAGATCACAGGCTCTGGATTAAGCTTGTTTAGACTGATTCTTGGGTCTGTTACAACCAGAGTGACTTTGAGCTAATTGAGTGACACCTGGGCTTCAGTTTTCCTATCTATAAAGTGAGATGTACGCTCTAGGGATGCTGTGAAGATGCAGTGAGATAATACCTGTCAGTCACTCAGTGCAGTGCCTCACCTCACTGATAAGCTTAGCTTCTACAAAGGCCACCTCAGCTGGCACTCAACTCATGGCCCCGCAGGCCCCTTTCTACAAGTCACTGACTTATTCTTTTAGTTTGCCAGTTTCTACATATTTTTCCATCATAAAATGTCATCTTCCAACATTCCGAATGATTGCTGCTTCCATCTTTATTCATTCATCACCATCATATTGTATTTCCCCCTGACTTCACAAATCTTTGAGTTTTGTATATTCATGATCTCTTGTTGTTATAGAGATCCTAACAATCTCTGTGCTGTTTCCTTTGCATTTTAGACAAGGAAACGGAAGCCAAGGGGGATTTAAGAGAATTAACCCATCTTTGCAGGTCCCCAAATCATCTGCCCCTACAAAAGTTTCTAATCAGTATTGGGAGGATTCATAGACATTCAAAAATCACAAGGACTTCCCTGACCTACATGACCCTTCTCACCATCACAGACAAGGAGGCAAATGGAAGGAACCGGAAGTCTCAGAGAGCCTCTGGTGATGGTGATGCTGGTCTGTGCTAGTCAGTCCACATCCCCTCCCCGCCCCTGCCCCAAGGGCCTGAGCTTCCCCACTTCCAGACTGTTCTCTCTCTCCTCCCAGGCTTTCTTGTTGTCTTGGGTCTGGCCAGTGTGCACCACAGGCAGGAGAATGAGGCTGGGGTCCTCCTTCCTGCCCTCCTTCAGCTCAGCCTGCAGCTTTGGCCAGGGCTTCATGCCGCATCACAGCCCCTGTCAGGCAGCCCCTTCCCAGGCTCTATTCTTCCCTCAGGCCCCCATAACCTGTCCTCCCCTCTCCCCAGCAGGTCGGCGCGATGAGCACGGTCGTAGCTCCCCGTGTTTCTGCTCCCTGCGGCTTCCGCATCCCTTGATGGTTCCCTTAATCCCCACCCACATCTCTGCCCAGTTTGCCCTCATCACGTTCAGGACCATCATAATGCACGTGCTTAAGACTTGGATCTTCACCTCTGAAACCTCACTGGTACCATGAAGCCGTGATATTTTATACTCTGTAACTCGTGGGCTCCCTTTGCCTGAACCTCCAGCAAACATTCTAGAGGCTTCTGGCGCCTTCTGGGCTGGGTTGGAGTGTAGTCTACAGCACAGCAGGCCTTCAGAGAAGGAGGACGTTTTTGATGTAAAATTTTAGAGTCAACATGATGTGATAAACTACATGGATGGTGATATTCTCTTTTGATTGGTTTTTCATGTTGCTTTAAAAATTCACTTTTAAGCTCCTTAGGTTTTTGCACGATTTTCCATGAGCTGTGACATATATGTTTGTGTGTGTGTTTGGGGTGTAACAGGCACAACTATGTACCCCTACATCACACGCAGAGCAGCACCTTGGAAGCAGAGTCCAGTCCTGGGCTCTGATAATCCCCCCTTTCCACAGTTTATCTGTTCACCCATAACCCGCTCGGTAAGGAGTCCCTCATATCCTGTACAAAGCCAGCCAATGGTCCAAGCCTACCAGGAAATAGAATAAAAGTTGTGAACTGTTTTCAATGTGAAACTGTGTCAAGCAGTAGTAGAAGCCCCCCTTCTCCTTTTTATCCCACTATAAGAATTCTTGTCCCCAATTTCCCCTTCCAGCCATCACCTACATGCCACAAGCAGATGGGGAAGACTAGAGAACTGGCTTCCTTGTGGTCCAGATCTGGGTCTTGTCTGAGGTACAGCATCATTTGGATGCCTTGAGGGAGGCAGATAGAACCATATTTGCATTTGTGAAATCGAAATGGAACTCAGCATCATTTCTGTGTGATCCGTGCAACGCTTTTACCTCTGGTCGGCCCTTAACTAGACAGTAGTCCCTGTGCCAACCACTTGACAAGTACTCAGGTGCCGTTTTCCTTAGCCTCCGAGCACAGCCCAAGGGTAGAAACTCTCATCACCCCTCTTTACTAGGGACGGATGGTCCCCCGCCCCCGACCCCGCCCCCCTCCCCGCCTCCCCCACTCCCGTAGCACAGGTAGCTAGTGCGTCAGCCCCCATGCCCAGCCCCGCACGGCGCCCTGAGGGCAGAGCAGCGGAGGGGGCACCCCAGACTCAGAGCACATTCACAAAGTAATAGTAATGATCACGATCAGTCAAAATAGTATGGACCTATACTGTGTAGATAGCATACAAATATGCCGTGTGATCACTGTTAGTACTGATGCTGGCTCCACGAGCAAGGGCTTCACGCTTTTTACCGTGAGAACAGTCATAGCCACATTTACATAGCGGGCGGGTGTTTGGACTTGTGAGCATGGTCAACCCCAGTGCGCGCATCTGCTGATCCCTTTTCTACCTGCACAAGAGCCCTTTCGGCCAGAGGCAGCAAGAGGGCTGTTAAAGGATGGAGGAGGAATCCTGAAACTCGCAAGTGGCAGGGCCTTTGCTGCTTTAACAACAGATTCAGGGAGAAATTCGTGGTGTGAACCCCCTTGTCACGCAGGGGTCTGTTCTCCAAGAAAACACTGAGGTCACCGTATGGTAGGAGCTGTATTCTTATCCTGGTGGGACGGGGGAGGTTCCAGGACCTTAGAAATGGGGATATTTTCCTCTTAGGAAAAATCTGCCTTTGTACATCGCCTCACTCTGGGTGGGATCCGGTGAATCACTCTGAATCCAGAGAACCATGCAGTGTCATCCTTTCCCTTTTGTCCCTGCTTCTTATAGAAATCGCCAGGTGTGGTTAGTGGGAGTGTAAGGTCTTGGAGTATCGATAAGAAACAAGAGGGGTAGAGTCATAACTGTGGCAGCTGGAGATGGGCAACCAGCCAGGTCAGAGGAGATGAACATGCTTAATGTTTACTCTTTCCTGTTGTACTTGTATACAGAGCAGAGGTAAAGCTCACTTGGATTTTCACACGCAAAATATGGTGTCAGCTTTGTTCTGAAACTGTGTCGTGCAGGTACAGTTTGCCCCAGAGAAATTAACTGTCTCATCTGTGGAGTCCTCTCCTGTGTGAATGATGAGTCTTTAATCCCCCAGAATCATCCAGGGTGGGACCATTTGGGTGAGAAGGTGGGGCAGCAGAGAGTAACGTGAAAGCACGTAACTTACTTGTGATCCCTTCTCTTCGTTCGTCATATTTTCTAAGAAATGCATAAGGCCCCATGTTAAATTTAGGAGGTTTGGACTTTAGGCCTTCTTCTGTCCCTTTTCAGAGGGGAGATTCCTTTTTGGGGTCTGGGTGATCTGAAGGCTGGGCCCCAAAACTCTCAAATCTGGAGGACACTCTAGCTCCTGAGAAAATTCCCTGGTCAGATTGACAGTGACATCGTGCGGTCTTCCACCTGCACTGGAGCTAGTCACCATGGGCCGGGGTGCCCGCCAGAGAGGCCCCTGCCTTCCACCCTCCCTGGAGGCCCTCAGAATGTCCACATCACAGAGCATCCGGGCCCCTTGTTCAGACCCTGCCGTGACTCCTAGCTCAGCTCTCCGTTTTGCTTCCTCTGGACCACCTGCTCGCGTCCCAGCGACATTAGAGCCTGCTTGCCCTCAATACCACACAGCAGCATCATTCCCCTCTGTCATCACTCAGGCTGCTCCCCTCGGCGGCCCCGGCCGACTCCGTCACCTGGTGCCTCTCTCGTGCTTCAGGGCGCAGCGCAGCCTCCTAACCGTCCTTAAGGATCCTGCGAGTTTGCCGAGAGCCCCTTCTCCGCCCACAGCCCCTGCTCAGAGCTCCATCACTGGATTTACTTGTAGTAATGATGAGCAGTCCAGCTCCTCCTGGCCAGCTTACAAACTCTTGGAGGGTGGATATAGGACGGGTTTGACGGGGATGCGCCTAACAACTAGTAGGTTCCGGTTGCTTAATACACGCTCTTTTAATACGTTATAAATTAAATGTTGTCAGTTTGAGGTGACTTTTGAGGCCGGGTCTTACATAATGCTAGCTGACCAATCTTGCATTATTTTAAGGTACATAAAAATGCAACAGGGTAGTACAGATGTGATTCTTCACTCCAATTCTTCTTGTTCCTTGGGTTTCTCACTTGAGTGAACAAGCCTAGTATCGCTTGATTGACAAGCCGTTACATCTCCCCCTCCTCCTTGAGGGAGGCAGATAGAACCATATCCTTCTTACCCCTCTTTTCTTCTGCCCCCTCCTCCCCTCTGCCTCTTTTTTCCCCTCCCTCTCCTCCATCACTGTCTCCACCGATGACCTCTGCTGCTTTACTTCAAAATACATCCCTGTTCCTCTCTTTTTAATCGTAATGTGAAATATTCCAGATGAGTTCTGATGGTCTTGTGGGAGACCTTTCATTTTTTCCCTATGATGTTTGCAGCCTTGACCCTTTCTGACATCCACGTTTGTATCTGCTTCCTAGACGAGGAATCTCACCGTGGATGGGCACTTCGGCGCGTGGTCAGCGTGGACGCCATGCACGCACACAGACGGCAGCACCGTGGGATCCTGCCTCTGCCGGACCCGCTCCTGCGACAGCCCGGCCCCCCAGTGCGGCGGCTGGCAGTGCGAGGGCCCCCGCATGGAGATCGCTAACTGTTCCAGGTGTGTCCCTCGCAACACTCGGGCTTAAACTCACGTGTGAGCTCAGCCTGCAGAGGAATTTAGGAAATCACTTCTAATACGTGCCTTCCCTCTTCAAGAGAAATGTCAGAAAAAGAGGGCCACTTACCACTTAAAAATGATGTGATCTATGAGAGCAGATTTAAAATTACAAATTAGGTTTGTAATATACATATATACATATTCATATATATAATATACATATGTATGTATACTGAATCACTGTACTGTGCACCTGAAACTAACACGATATTGTAAATCAACTGTACTTCAATTTAAAAAATTACAAATTAGATTCTAAGCCTGTTTATATGTTGAGATAAATCTAAACCTATTCATGTGTTCGTTGTTAGGTGAGGGAAAGTATTTTGAGAGTGCACGATGTTAGAAGAAGGAAAAGCATAACATTTCTGAATGTTTAATTAGACCCTGCTCATCAAGTTTTTAAATGGGAAAGTGGCTATCAAATCACTATGGCATTTAAATTCCCTCACACATTTAAATAATGATGTAACAGAAATTATACCTTTGCAACTTTTGAAGCTTTTGACGAAAAAAAAATTCGATGCCAACTTACAAGTAGTTGAGAGGTATCTAGTTTATCACCATCCTTTTAGGGGGCAGGTGAGAAACTTGCTATGAAGACCACCACGCCCGGAAACCACACTGTCCAAGTACAAACATTGTGAGTGACAGCTGTCCCATCACAGCTACATCACGGGAACTTTAGTTGCTACCCTATATCTGTCCTTTACAGATTCAGGAATGTCACTCTAGGGGCCGCTTCTGAAACTACCAAAACTATCCTACACTGGTGCTCACGCTGCAGAGGAGCCCGCTTCTAACAGTGCATATTGCTTTCCAAATGTGCATGAGAGTGTCACTTACTGGCATATGGGCTGTTAGGGATAAATTTTGGTTGATGAATTAAGGGGTGTCCAAGAAGACATGAGCTGATACACCGTGCATGCATCTCTGTCCTTGCGTGGATTGGGGGTAGCATCTGCCCTGATAACGGAGTAGGATAACTTTCCCTGCTCTGAGTAGAAAGCTGGCTAGAGCAGCTGTCTGCTGTCAGCAGCATCACATCTGCTTCATGTGACTCTCTCATGAGTGAACATTTCAGCATGCCTGAGGGATAGGAAGCTGGAACTCCATCATTTACAAAAACAGGCCATGTCACAGTTTCGTGTGTGTCACCAGATTCTATCTGAGATTTGCCTTCTTTCTTATGAACCACCTCAGGGCAGGGTCTGGAGAGGTGGCCCATTCCGCTCACTTGCTTCTAACCATTGGAAGCCACTGATGCTGTCAAAGGATGGAGACAATGGAGCAAGTGGATTTGGCCGGTTGGCAGCAAATGTTTTTTGTTCTAGCAGCAGGGGACTCCTAGTCTACATATTCCTTTGAAGTTGTCTGCCCAAAGTATGGTAATCTAACATCAGAGATGGTTTTTAATGCCCTTTATCAGTTGATAACCTGTCTATGTTGGCCTCAATTTTGTTGGAAGCAAAAAACTGGAAACCACCTAACTTACAAACCCATATTTTTTGGCTCAGTCAGCAACGTCAAGTGCTTCCTCAATTTGTGCAAAGTACATCCAAAAGTCTTTACAAAGACTGACCTAATGATGCTAAACTAAACCTGTTCTTCTTTATTTATTATTGTAGTTGTTTAATCCAATATACTCAGAAACTGTTGGGAAATTCAAAATATTGCTAGTTCGATACATTTTGCAAATATAATATCTTTGATTAAACGCTTTTATTGTATCACATCATTTAAATTTGTTTTCTCACTATCTTGGAGCCACAGATTAAAGGCATTCAATTTATGGAAATGAACCCACAAGATAAGGTAATTAGCTAAGCCAGACTTTATTATCAAACCAGGGTCAAGTCAGACTTCCTATCAATCAGGAAAATCTGGTTTAATTTTATAATTAAAATGAACACAGGAATGTGTATGTCACTTCTGAATTCTAATTCCTGGGGCGGGAGGGAGGAACAGCGAGAGAGAGAGAGAATTGGAACTAGCTAAGCAGAAAGGTAGAACGTCAAGGAGGACTTGAAGCCTTGACGGGACTTTGTCATCTAAATACAATAAGTCTGCAACTTTCAACGTTTGTTACCTATACCTTCTGTTTTTAAAATTTTTTTATTGAAATATAGTTGATTTACAATGTTGCGTTAGTTTCAGGTGTACAGCAAAGTGATTCAGTTCTACATACATATAGGTGGGACCTTAGTTCCCCAGCCAGGGATGAAACCCACAGCCCCTGCATTGGAAGCGCAAAGTCTTGACCAGTGGACCGCCAGGGAAGTCCTTACCTATACCTTCTTAGGGGACTTTTCTCTAGGAGCAACCCAGGATGTGTCCATCCTGGGTTGGTCCGGAGAACCAGTGACAGCGAGATCATCTGTGTGCAGGAATGAAACTGCAGAGGGCTCTGAGCATCTGCAGCTGGGGTGGGGGAGGGTAGCAGGAAGCTGGGCAGAGCTGGGCTGCAGGCCGCACAAAGACCTCAGCTGGCCGCACAGGAAGCTCCAGAACTGGCAGCTCTTTGATGCTGTTAGATCCTCTCACCTCAGAGTCGTAACCACCAACACCCTCAGCATCTGGAGAAAGGCAGACCACAGCGTCCACTACTGCGCACTATCTCCCAGTCGCTGGGAGATAGAAGCCAAGTCCTTAATCACACAGCTCTGCTCCGAACGTCCCAGCTCAGCTAACATCTGCCGGAGAATGGTTCAAACAGTGTGATCCGTGGAGTAGGTTTCCTGTCTCCTTTGTATATTGTTTTGTTGTTGTTTGTTTGATTTTTCTTTTACAACTATACTCAATTTGGTCCTCCCTTCCCTGCATCACCTATAGCACTGTGACCACAGCAATATTTCATATTTTAAAACAAGCACCAGGACACCTGAAACTAACACAACATTGGAAGTAAATTACACTTCAATAAAAAAGATAAAAAATTTTAAAAAGCCAGCACCAGGAAAGCTTCTTGGATCAGTCTCCGAACTCTTCCGCCTCACTTCATGTAGGATATTTTTATTAAGTGTTATCTTCTCTCCAGGAGCCTATTTAGAATGCAGAGACCTCTGGGCGAGTTGTCTGTGACATCACTAACACTGAAACGCACGTTGGGTGACCACACCATACGGGAACCCAGGGCGTGAGGGCTCTGCCTGCCCAAGAGGAGAAGGTCTGTCAGATAGGGAAAGGCAAGCCACAAGGGCGGATTTTGCCCTCTGCTCACCTTTTCCATAGGCCAGCTCAGATCACTGCACAAAGTTGAAAGGAGCCCATCAGGGCTACAGAGATGACATTATTTGTGTTATTACAGAAAACTACAACATATCAACCTTGCATTATGTGCTGCATTATTTCTAGAAAGCTAAGTTGGTTTCCACGGATGCCTGGCAGAAACTTTATAGAAGTCATAGAAGTGTTATTGTTGGAAGATTATAGTCAATGAGTAATATTCTTTTTTATATTGTTTCATGGAAAACAAAGACGATCACAGGCCTTACTGTGACTTGTTTATCGATACCTCCTCGGCTCTGGTTCTAGCTGTGGAATGTCATTCACTAAGCAGAGCCGTGATACAATTAGTGGTTATTTCAAGACTAAAATTCAAATAAACGAACCTGCTTTAGTGATGTTTTAAATGCATAAGGGGATTGTTTTGGACTGACTTAATCACAAAAATGATCCATCTGCTGATATATGCTTACTTCTTTGGTTGCCTGCTACTACATCTGCCGCTAAGCAGCGTTTCTAAGTTGTGCAAACCCAGCTCCGTAGAATAGTCACACTCATGGACAATATATTCATTTATTCCCTCAGGTATTATACTCCTATTATTTACAAACACTTCCACTTACCTACCTCCCTGTATACAGCAGGTTCCATAGATTGTAAGTAGACTATATCATCAGATGTCACGTTTGTTAAAAGGTTTAGGAAATTAAGAATTTCCAAACAATTTTGGAAGCAGTGTTTCCTGCATTATCTAACCATTTTTTTCATATATAAAGAAACTTTGAAAATAAAAATGTCATTTTATTCATGTTGAAATTACTATTTTTGCATGTAATTCAATGAATTACTTGGATACTTTTTAAAATTGTGTAGGTAATGACGTATAAGATACTAATTACTTTTAGAAGCAAATTGGGAAGTCTGTCTTATTTTGTGTTATTTTGGTTAAATTATCACAAAGCAGCTTTGTTATTGTATTGTACATCGAGGTATCACTTTATATTTTATTGAGATTATTTTTAAGTTTCAGAAAAGAACGTAGGGAAATATGAAATACACTAAATATTTTCTCAGAGGAACTTTCATTTGAAATTGTGTTAGAAGTTACATATGTAATTTGTTGTTTGTACCTTGAGCTGTGGACCGCCATGCTTTTAAAGGAACATATAAAGTAAAATAAGAATTCATGTGAGTTGACTTTTTTCAGTGGAACTATCAATCCTATAGATGAGGGTAACAGCTATTTAGAAACACATATGCAATTAGAGAAATAAAAAAAATTCTACATGCCGTAAACCATCTATGTGGGAGTTTGGACTCTATTTAACAGATATTTTAATACTTAAAAAAATTTTTTATTCCTATAGCTTGTTTTTAAACAGCAGGGACAAACTGCTAAGGGAGATATTTAAATTATAAATATTCTACCTGCAGACATGTTATGGAAAAAATACAATATCAAACAAAAATTTTCTCTAGCTGCTAGGAGCAGTTTATTTTGTAAACCACTTTTATAAAAATGGTTCATTTTCTTTTACATTTTTAATATATCTACCTTATTTTATATGTATAACAACATAAAGATATATGCAATTTGCACTTCCTATTTATATACTACGTCTTTGTCAAATTGCAAGAAAATAGCCAAGAATCTGAATTTAAAATACCCATTCTTCATTTTTAATAAAGCTTGTTTTAAAACTTCGCACATTACGGTGCTCTTTATCAATGTGAATGCCATCGAGAAAGTTACTGATTTTCACTAATGTTAACAGGTTTTTAAACTAAACATTTAGATGAGTATTTTGTTCAAATGTGCAGTTTTCATAGATGATAACTGACATGGTACAAGTCAACTAAATTCATAAACTCTCAGGTTTCAGGGATTCATCTCTAACTGCTTTTCGGTGAAATAACATTATTTTTCATTAGTTTATAGTTTAATGTTTTCATAACTAAACTTTCTTAATTGCTCCTAATATTGCTAAAACCTGACTCTCAGATTTTCTATTTTGATTCTAAAATCAGATACGTGGGGAAGAAAACCTCACAGTGATTGAGGTTCCTGGATAGGACCTTTATGCCCATGGCTCTTTGCGGACTTTTCCTTCACAGCCCACAGTCAGTGGTCCGTGTCGGGAACGTGTGAATTTGGGGGCGGGTGCAGACAGAGGTTGGGCTCCGAGCCAGTTGGACCCAATGACCCCGTGGCTTCCTCCCCCAGGAGTGGAGGCTGGACCCCCTGGACCTTGTGGTCTCCCTGCAGCACCACCTGCGGGATCGGCTTCCAGGTGCGCCAGAGGTCCTGCAGCAACCCTACTCCGCGACACGGGGGCCGGGTGTGTGTGGGACAGAACCGCGAGGAAAGGTATGTACCCTCTCTGCTCCCGGCATCGCCATTCTCGCGCTTACTGTCATCCCAGTGTGGTCGGTTCCCCTGCAGCTTCAGTTTTGGATCCGGCTCGGCTTATCTGTGGCATCCCTTTCTGTTGAGCTGAATGACCCTCCTCTTTTTCTGGCATTCTTTAATTTTGACCAAAGCTTGGGGTTGACAGCACCATTGGGCCGCCGTGGAGCCTGCACAGTTCATTCAGCTGAGCAGTTTCCAAGGAACTGGAGATGCAAGGACAGTGGGCATCTCTGTGCTGGGCTCCCCAGAGACTAAGCCTATGGGTCTGCTGGAGAATGATTGTTCTTGTTAGAATTCAACTAGAATTGAATTCAAGTTTCAAACCTCCAATCCTGAATAGGGCCTGAGCTGGTCCTGGGTCCAGATGGTATTGCTCGGATGAGGTAAGTTTTCCATCACAACTCAATTAAGCACTGGCATGTAGGTGAGAACATAGTCAGTATTTTGGTTATATTTACAACTATGCACTTGTCTATTAACAGGTACCCTCAGTGAAGCTGCAGGACAACCCAGAAGGGGGGATCCTTTTCCACGTGTATTTTAAGCTTTCCACACATCATAGGGACATTTGAGTTCAGTCTCGCATTTAACAGTTTGTTGCTTTCTATAGACTCAGACATTTGGTTTTGGCCTCATAAAATCTACAGTTGTCATAATTGACTCTTTCTTGCATATTTAAAGTACATTCTCGTTTATGGGAGAAAATCCAAGTAGGTGAATTTCACATCACTTTCAGGATTCTTACTCCCCATATCACATAAACTTATCCTATTGATCCATGAGAAACAAGCTGGCTTTCAGTACTTTTTAATTAAAATGTAGTAAGGCTTATAGCCAGTGAAATGGGTTCAGTGGGAGCCTCAGGAAAATACTGTATGCAGTTATTTGCTATGTGATTAATATTTATATAGACAAAACCACAGGCTTAGTGTATAGATAATTCTCTACTAAATACTTATCACAACCTGAAATTAACTGGAATCATTTTTTTTTTCTTTCTTCACTGTGTTCCTAAATCACCAATTAAGACTTTGTTCTTTTGACTCAGAGAGAAAAATGAAGGATGACTTTTACAAAGCAGGGTGGGTCGCTTTTGTAGTAGTCCCCAGTGACAGACTTGCATAAGCTTGTCATTTCCAATCTGACACCAGTTGATAAGTGGGAAAGCCAATTATGGGGAAGTTGTCTCCCTGCTATTTCCCAGGGCTATAAGATTTAAATTGGTTGGAAGTTGTAAAATGCTATACGTTGTCACGTAATAGAGCCCATTCAGGCCAAGTCGCCTTCATCTGTGCGAAGCCACTCCTAAGATCACGGCACCTCCACAACCTCACACCTGTTATCACCTTTCCCAGGCTGAGCACGCAGGAAGGAAGAAGCTGGTTAATTCTGTGGTTAACATAGGTGTATGTTCTGTATCCATTTACGAGTGTTCATAAAACTTCATTTTCAGAAAGAGATCAGGATGGCTCATGTGTTTGAGGAACTTACACTTAAAATATTCTTATTTTACAGAAGAAACACTCATTTGGGCTACATGAATACTTGCTTAAGAAGGGAATATTGGGACTTAAGTAAGAGATGCCTGGATGATAAGAACAAGGCCTGTGGCCCGGGGAAGTCTCCCTTTGGAACTGCCTTTCTAGGGAGGATTCAAGAAAATAATGAAAACTAGAAAAGACAAACACACGATATCAGTTTCTTGGTCTTCACAAACAAACGGTTCTTAGGTTTCTTTGCCATGTTATGCAGGAAGTCTCTCTACCTAAGTAATATAAAGAAATACCATTCTGATTCTGAAAAAAGGGAAATTTGAGAACTAAACTCGAGATTAAAGGAGAGCCTTGTCTCCCTGAGAAGGTACAAAAGATGATGGACTAGACATACACAATCATTAATAAAATCACATTGTGTTTATTTGAACACCGTCAACCATAAAGAACTCCTGAGTGGCCACAAATGAATAAATTGGCTCTCCTGGGAAAGTCCCGAAGTTAATGTTAGGACTACAGTCAGTGACTTTTGATTTGGGATAAAATCTCCAATATATGAAAAATTCAATGAGAGCTTTATTGCAACAGAGATCTCAGAAATAGCTACATCATTTTTTCTACATAATGGATAAAGAAAATATGTAACTTATATTCTAGCTGTACTTTAAAAGGCATGGGCATTTTGTTTTTCTGTTCTGAAACTTCCTGGAAAGTGATTTTCTTGAGTAGCAGAAACTGAATAGAAGCACTGACTCCTAAAAAGGCTACCAGCAAGGATGAAGCAATGGACCTCTGTGTATAAATATTATCAAAATGCAAATGTCATTGTCTGTATTTGTCTTCTCCTGCTGCGTGACACAAACTTAATGGCTTAAAGCAACACACATTTTTTAACTCAAGTCTCAGTGGACCAGGAGTTCCTACGTGACTCATTTGGGCTCTCTGCTTAGCCAGAGCTGTGGTCTCATCTGAGGCTCAGCTGAGGAAGGATTTACTCCCAAGATCATGTGGTTGTTATCAGCATTCAGTGCCTTGTGGGCTGTCAGTCTGGGATCTGGGCGTCTCACTAGTTGTCAGCCTGAGACGGTCCTCAGTTTCTTGCCAAGTGAGCCTTCCCAATATGGTCATTTGCTTCCTCAAATCCAGCAAGGAAGAGAATCTCCTTGCAAAATGGACATCACTCTCCTATGTAATGCTATCACAAAGGTGACAAACCACCACCATTCCATATTCTATTGGCTAGAAGAAAGTTACAGACCCAGTCCTCAGTCAAGAGGGGGACATGACACGGAATACGAACATCAGAAGGGCAGGGATCATTGGGCTCAGCATATAGTTTATCTGCCAGCGTCGATTATGTGTCCCTGACGTGTACAAAATGCATTTCTCCCCTCCCAAGTTTCCACAAAATTTTATACCATTCAATCATTTCCCCAAAGTCCAGAACCTTATTTAAGTCAGACCCATATGTGAATGAGCCTTCCTGGGTGTAGTTCATCTCAGTCTGTCCATCTTTAAAATGAGAGACATGTTATCTGCCACCAACACATCCAGTGAACCCATGGTGGGACAGGCAAAGGGTTACAGCTACAGATAGTTCTGTTGAAAAAGGGGGGAAATGGAAAGTACAAAGAAATTTCCACTGAAATTCTGAAATCTATTCAGACAAGTGTATGGAGTTGCTTGATTAAGTTTCAAGGCTTGGCCATGATTCTCCACAATTCTTAGCTCTGTGTTCTGGGCTCTCACTTCTGTTTCCTGAATCATCCTTCCTTTCTCATGAAAGGTAGCATGTGCTTCCAGCTGGGCAGTTTAATCAGCTTGCTTCCTGCCAGTACAAGTCTGCGTTTCCAACAGCCTCATTTCATCTGTACTTTCTCCATACATTTCAGTCTAAGCTGGCGATTTTTTGCTGAAATAAACTCTATAAGTCTTCTGTGAATTTCCTTGGGGTTTACTCTGCTGAAGAGATCTACACCCATAGATCTTTTTGAGATAGCCCTTCTCTACCTGGGGTTCCTGCTGAGATGGCTGAGGGACAACACCCTCCAGCTTGCCTGTGACTGAAAAGATCTGCGACTCTTTCTCTTGACCTTTTGAAAGGACTCCTTGTATGACTGAACACTACTCTGATCTTTTGATGTTTCTGAGGTTTTAACAAAAGGTTGTACAGTCACATCCTCAGCTTTTTACTCTATGTCCACCTTTCCTGACAGTGCTCAGAAGCTGCTTCTTCATTTTAGCATCTTTTGCCATCAGGAGAGGCCAAGAATTTCCAAAACCATCCAGACCTGTTTCTTTCCATTTAATATTGCTTCCCTCAATTATTTTTCCTTCCACATTTTACTATAAGCAGCAAGAAGAAACCAGGTGGCACCTTCAACACTTTGCTTGGAAATTTCCTTAGCTATATAACCCAAGTCACTCTTATGTATTCTGCTTTCCATATAACTGCGGTAACAAATTTGGGAGCTCTCTTCGTTGTATGACAAGGGTCTCCCTTCTTCTAGCTTCTAATAATATGATCCTATCTTCTTTTAGTTTCTTTATTGAGCTAAAGATATATATATATATATATATATATATATATATATATATATATATAAAACACATAAAATTTGCCATTTTTAACTGTTCAGTTCAGTAGCATAATTACATTTACAGTATTGTGCAACCATAACACTATTTCCAAAACTTTTACATCACCCCAAACAGGAACTCTGAAACCAAAAAGCAATAACTCCCTATTATTTCCTCCTTCCAACCCCTGATAACCTTTAATCTATAAATTTACCTATTTAGGAGATTTCATATAAGTAGAATCATACAATATTTTTATGACTGGCTTATTTCACTTAGCATATTGTTTTCAAAGTTCGTTCATGTTGTAGCATGTATCAGAACTTCATTGCTTTTTAAGGCTGAATAATATTCTCCCGCATGGCTGCCTCATATTGTGTTTACCCATTTACCTATCAGTTGACATTTGGGTTATTTCCACCTTTTGGCTACTGTGAATGATGCTGCCATGAACACTGGCATGCAAGTATCTGTTCAAGTCCTTGTTTCAGTTCTTTTGTGTATATATGTAGGAGTGTGTGTGTATATATATGTATAGAATTGCTAGGTCATATATTAATTCCATGTTTAGCTTTTAGAGCAACTGCAAAATTGTTTTCTACATTGGCTTCATCATTTACATCCCTACTAGCTACGTACAAGTGTTCCAATTTCTCTACATCCTTGCCAACACCTGTTATTTTTCATTTTTTGATTATAGCCATTCTAGCAAGTATAAAGTGTCTCGTTGTTTTGAGTTACATTTCCCTAAGATGAATGATGTTGAGCATCTTTTCATGTGCTTATTGGCCATCTGTATACCTTTCTTGAAAATGTCTAGGCCTTTGCCCAGTTTCTAATTGGGTTTGCTTTCTTGTTGTTGACTTTTACTTCTTTATCTCCTTCTAAACCTTCACTGGCAGCATCTTCAAAGTCTACATGTATACTAACAGTCTGTTCAAGGTGATTTGGGTTTTCTCTACCATGCTTTTCAAAATTCTGCTTGCTTCTACTCATTCTCTAGTCCTGAAGTCTCTTTCATATTTTTAGATATTTCTTACAGTAGCACTACATGCCTAGGTGCCAAGATCTGTCTTAGTTGTCATTCATAATAATATTACTTCACACTTAGCTGCCTAAAACACCACATGCTTTATTGGCTCACAGTTTCTGTGGTTTCGTAGTCTGGACAGAGCTTACCTGGGTTCTTTGCTTCAGGATCTCACAAGGGTGCACCAAGGTGTAGACTGTGGCCGTGGTCACATCTGAGGCTCAGTAGGAGAGGGGAGGGGACTGCTTCCTAAATCCCGTGGTTGTCAGCCACATTCAGTTCCTTCCGTGTCGTTGGACTGAAGCTGTTATCCAGAAGCTGCCCACAATTCCTTGCCACCTGGGCCTTTCGCATCTGACTGCTTACTACTTCAGAGCCAGCAAGGGAGAGAATTTCTTGAAAGAAGGACATTACACTGTTATGTAACATATTCATGGGAGTGACAGCCTGTCATCTTTGCCATATTCTATTGGTTAGAAGCAAGTTCCAGGTCCCACCCACACTGAGTGGGAGGGGTTTACACAGGATGTGAATTCCAGGAAGCAAGGCTTGTGAAGACCATGCTAGAGTCTTTCCACTGCATTACCAAAGTTAAGAGACCCAGGAACCAAGGAGGTTTATTATATGATTTTTCTTCGTCTTCATGGGCAAGTTTACTTAATCCTGTGATGAACCAAAGTGATGCTCTTTGCAAGTCATTATCATCACTCTATCCTACTGGTTCCCTTAGCTTTCCCTTGGGGTAAAAAATAATATTATGGAGGACTCGATACATGTACGGTTTCTCTGGTGCCACAAAAGATTCCATTATCCCAGTGTGGCCCAGCCAAGGAACAATCACTTAAAGCAAACCAAGAAGAAAATAGTTCTAACAGTGCTCTGATTCGTTCATGCTAACAGAGGTTCCAAAGAGAAACCAACGTGGATTGAACCACAGCAGAACACAATTTGTAGCATGGAGAAATAGGACAAGGAACATGATACGGTATTGAAAGTCTAGTCTATACAGGATTGTGAAAGACAATGCTCTTCACAGAGACTAGGTTTGTGGAAAAATGGATAATTTATGGAGAAATATTGCTGGACTATTAATTCATTTTTATAGTGCAAAATGAGAATGAGTAGTCATGGGTAAAATTAAAATCTTAATTTTTAATGCATCATGAAATGTATCTGTGACTGTCAGTGCTTTAAGAAGCTAGAGGTCCAGGAGAGCAAATAAAATTTCAAAACTGTTTAACTTATCATTTGGTAAAAGCCAGCTGTGTGTTAAGGACTAGAGAATGAGGAACCAGTGGCTGGTCTACTGTGTAGCTATTTTATCCATAAATTAATAAAAATCCTTGCACACCCAGAGTCACCAAGGTAACTAAGTTTAGACGCCCATTGTTGTTTGTGACACTAGAGGCCCAATCAGGAGTTTAACAAGAGGTACGTCTCTCAATGGCACGTGTTTGTTGGGTGAAGGAGTTGGGGGGCAGAGGGACAGTACTCCCTTGAAATTGCAGAGAATCCAGAGTTAGGAGCTTGTAAGGACTTAGCCTCTGAGCAGACTCTCCCAGGTTGAATTCGTGAGTGAAATCCAGACATAAAGGGACAAACTGGCAATTTCTAGTTCCCTCTGACCTCCCTTGCAGAGGGCGACAGTCACATATCCTGGTGTGCCTTTTGTCATGGGACTACTATAGAAAGAGAAAGAGAAGGGGGAAAGCACATTGTTGACCACCTAAAAATGAGGCCAAGTAAATCATTTATAACACTGGTTGAAATTTCTATGCTACACGCAGTTATCAAATTATCCAGCTGTGGACTTTCAGCTGTAATAATATGCTGAGTGTGTTCAAGGGAGGGCCTGCTGTAGGCAGAGATGAGAAAGGATTTATGCATTATGATTTATTTTGCTGTGGGGAAGTGGGAGCTCAGTTGCTGTGCCTTTTATTAAAAGTCGAGGGTTTTATAAGTATTTTTGGTAAGATTTTCCTTTGCCCTCCCTACTCTTATTGTTGGTTTGTTTTTGTTTCTGCAAGCTGAAATTCATGTCAAGGAGTCAAGGACTCCTTTTTAAATATGGGCAAAATCACCTTGGAAACAGGAGGTGGCCTTCTATCCACAATGAGAGAAGCTACACATGGATATTTTGAATTAAATGCTGAAAGTTCTGACGTTCTGAGCTTTCTTGACTTACTTCTTCCAAACGCGTTCTTAAAACAAATGGCAGTTGCCTCACAGAACAATCCTTGCACCAACATGTATGCTAATAATCACTAAGGAGTCAGGATGCTTTGCTTTACTTATGGTAACTACACATCTGCACAGGCTTCCTGAGGTCAGATGCTTTTCATCTATCGTGTCCTCAGTGTTGTTTTGGCTCTTCTATCTAGAGGTCACACTCTCTTAATTAGAAGCCTCCTTCCCCTTCCTTCCCACATGTGAAACTGTCCAGAGTCCTGAGCTCCCAGACTCAGGGCCCAGAGGACTATCTGTCTTAAACAGTCAAGCACACAAGGAAGAGTGATAAGTGTTCAGTTGCACTGGCTACTCTTTCATGTGGAGATTTAGAGACCTAACCATTTCCTGATTGGTTCTCGACTCTCTGAAGGCTCCTTCCGCTGTGAGATATCAAGCCTCTCTCCCTAGAAGCATGCCTCCTCCTTACATTTGAGAGGCTGACTTTGGACTCTGCTGTTTACTTATTTGCTTTTCTGTAGTCCACATGGCTGCCATCTTTTCCCATTCTACCAGACGCCGTGGATGTGATGTCCCGTCCCTTCCCTTGCCATCACCACCCTCTTTGTTCACCTTGGGCTATCTCTCCCTCAGGTGGCTGGCATCTATGCCCTCCTGGCCGGCATCTGCTCCAGAAACTCGTCCTGCACGTGACCCCTCACCCTGAGCCTTTGGAGGCTCAGACCCCTCACTCAGGCATGGAGAGCTCCTCTCACCTCAGGGGCTCCAGTGCCAGCAGGATGAGGAGACACCAACTCCTGTAGTCCAGCCTTCACTCTAACTCTGACGGTGCTATTTTGTCTCTGGAGCTTGGTGGGATTTCCTTGCTTCCTTGCAAATAAAGTTCAAATTCTTCCACCCTATTCATGTAAAGATAGATCATTCCACTCCTTTTGCCTTTTTCTATTCACTTCTCCTCAATCACCTTTTTTTCTTTCGCGGTACGCAGGCCTCTCACTGTTGTGGCCTCTCCCATTGCGGAGCACAGGCTCCGGACGCGCAGGCTCAGCAGCCATGGCTCACGGGCCCAGCCGCTCCGCGGAATGTGGGATCCTCCCAGACCGGGGCACGAACCCGTGTCCCCTGCATCGGCAGGCGGACTCCCAGCCACTGCGCCACCAGGGAAGCCCCTCAATCCCCTTTTTACTTCACTCTTCCCACTCCTACCTTCTGTTCTTTTCCAGGACGCCCACTGATGCTCACTTGCTTCATCCTGTTGACTCCCTTCAGCTTGGCCTGGCTTCTTGCTTTTCATGGCTGTACCTGTTACGGAATCCATCACATTCTTCATTAAATGTCCCTGGTTTGATGGGAAGGCGGTTGAATCGTATCAACATTTGCTGTCAGGAAACTACGTTCCCCGAATTACCTCTCTTACATTCTGGAAATCAGCTGTTTACCTCTAGTTTTTGCTCATTAAGATAGTGTTTTCTGACTATGGAGAATAGTATGGAGTGTCCTTAAAAAAATAAAAAAAGAATTGCTATATGATCCAGCAATCCCACTCTGGGGCACATAGCCAGGAAAAAACCTCTAATTCAAAAAGATACATGCACCCCACTTCATAGCAGCACTATTTACAATAGCCAAGGCATGGAAGCAGCCTAAGTGTCCATGGACAGATGAATGGATAAAGAAGATGTTATATTCATGTACAATGGAATACTACACAGCCATAAAAAACAATGAAATAATGCAATTTCTAGCAACATGGATGGGCCTAGAGATTATCATACTACGTGAAGTAAGTCAGAAAGGAAGACAAATACCATATGATATCACTTACATGCCGAATCTAAAATATGATACAAATGAACTTATTTACAAAACAGAAACAGACTCACAGACATAGAAAACAAACTTGGGTTACCAAAGGGGAAAGGGAGGAGAGAGAAATTAGGAGTTTGGGATTAACATATACACAGTACTACATATAAAATAGGTTAAAAAAAAAAAGGACCTACTGTATAGCACAGGGAACTATATTCAATATCTTGTAATAAACAATAATGGAAAAGAATATGAAAAAATATATATATAATGTATATCATATATATATATATAAACTGAATCACTTTGCTATACATCTGAAATTAACACCACATTGTAAATTAAGTCTACTTCAATAAGGAAATAAAGATAGTGTGTTCTATCCTGCACATCCGGGACTTGGGTCTGTTTCCCTGTATGCATCTCAGGTTGGACACACCTGTGATAGGGAAGTACATTTTGTGATTTTGAGCACTTAGCGAGACACAATTGCCAAATGTGTCTCACTAAGTTTGGCTACATTCAGAATAACATCTTCCCTATGAGCTGTAAACCTGTGCCTTGCCAGGTTGTTTCCTTCTTATTTTTTGTTTGTTTCCCTCCCTTCGCTTTATTTCACTTGTAGTATTAAAGATGAGGAGAAATTTGATCCTTCTAAGGCTAAGGAAAGCCATGTATATTTGGCTAAAAATTGGCAGTATGACTGTACATGTAGAAGTATAGTCAATCACTGAAAAATAGGACTAATTGTCAATAGTAATTCAACTCTTTTTGGGTAACAGGTGGTCATCTAAATTAAGGTAGCTGGACATCATTCTGAGAGTCCACAAATAAATTTAAAAATACAATAACTTGGCAGTATGTGACTTGAAGCTTCATGCTAAAACTAGACTAACTTTTCTTTGACTTATATTAGTAGGATTACGGGCCTTATTTGATTCGAGGATGAGAAATGAATTCCAAATACAATTTGCTGCCTTTATATTCATAACCTACTTTATCTTTCAGTGTTTATGTTTAGAAGATACATGCCCTACTTAGGTATTTTCTATGTGTTCTCATTTTTTGGGTGTCTGTTTGAAGGGTTTTTTGTTTGTTTCTCCTCTAATTGGCTGCACAGGAAGATCCATCCTGCATTGTGAGTCTAACATTTTTTTCATTGTCTCCTCCGCATCCCATTGTCTGTGCACACACAGCATGGCCAGCGCCACATCCGCCTCCTTCCCTGGGTGACCACCCGGAACACGAAACGCCCCTCACGCAGAGCATGCCCATGGGTTCAACATTCCGTGCAGGGCCAGAGAGTGGAAAGCCTGTGGCCTCACGTTCCACTAAACCCTTGCTTTTTTCCTCTTGGTTTCCTCATTACAGATACTGCAATGAGCATCTACTGTGCCCCCCACACATGTTCTGGACAGGCTGGGGTCCCTGGGAACGGTGCACAGCACAGTGTGGAGGCGGCATTCAAGCTCGCCGCAGAACCTGCGAGAATGGTCCTGACTGTGCGGGCTGTAGTGTGGTGAGTAGCCCTCCTCATCCCCAGCCCACAGTCTAGAGCTGGGAGTCCAGAGTCAGCACACACTAGATGCTCTGCAAACACAAGGTGTCCTACAAACTCTGAATGCTCTGCAAACACAAGATGTTCTGCAAACACAAGATCCTCAGCAGACAGTAGATATACTGCAAACATTAAATGCTCCATAGACATGACACATCGAGGCACTAGATGCTGTGAATCACGTAAGTCTTTCTGGTTAATGAGAATGTCTGGAGGAGATACTGGAAATTCAGAGTATCCTGAAGGCTGATTGGAATAAATATTCTCATGTGGGATATACTGCCCCAGGAGTTTTCCGGTTCTCATTTCTGAGCTAGTACAGAAACTTCAGTCTGCTTAACTCTGGGCGCTATATTTGGTTTGGGAAATGGAATAAGGTCATCATATCAGGCCTGCGCTAAGTTATAAAATGTGGACAAACCTGAGACACTGAGGATTGAGAACCTTTATGGGGCCATTGTCAGAGCACATTTGGTGCCAATTCTGAGGGAATAAAAGACAAACGATGGTTTTGTTTTTCTTCTGCCTTAATGGGTCCTATTTCCCTTAACACTTTAGACTCTCAAATAAAATTCCACTTGTCAAGGGCCTGTTGTTGCTCGTCCTGTGTCATCTGTCAGAATGATTGAGCACCAAAGGCTGCTGGGCTTTCACTTTATTTGTCTGCCCCTGGTGCTGGCACTGCAGAGTGGCTGCAAAGACAGTGCAGGTGCTTTGGTGGAGAGGTTCAGCCTGAGAAGGTCTGGCTTGGCGCCCTTCCTCACTGGTCTTCCAGTTGGTCTTTGCAGCAATTTTGTAACCTTGGCTCCTGAGGCTTAGGATGTTTCTGTGTTGTTGTTTTTGTGAGATGCAAAGACCACACACTCCAGATAGCCTTGGGAAATTTGGAGAGAAGAAGAGGATTATTAGATGCTTTGCCAGATATCACGTCCAACCCAAGGAGATTTCTGTTATTGGGATTTGCAATTAGATTTCTTCCCCTTTGCACTGGCAAAGTTTGCAGTAACTTTAATCGAATCTATCACTGATTATAGAGGCACTTCCTTCCAGGTCACCCTGAACTAGCTTTCAACCAAGGAAAATCTTAGTATCCAGTTTAGGATGATGTAGTTATTGATATTTCAGATGCTAAGATTTTTAATTATTTATGAAAATGTGGCAGGTGAATCTGTGAACAGCCACATGTTCTAGGAAAACAGTTCAAATGTGGTAGATTTATTCTTTGCTGAAATATATCAGTCCTGTTCCCGGTGGCTCGACATTTAACACTGGGATCTCCACTCCCATATCAAGGTTTGTCTCCTCTGCTGGGAAACCACAGGGATGGATGACCTGAGTTGATCTTGCACTTTAGTCTCTAAAACTTTGCAATACGAAGAACTCAGAAAACATTTCAGGTCTTTCATTTTCTTATTGCAAACTGACTTCAATTATTACATTTAAAAACAGTTTAATGAAAGAAAAATTATATTAAGGAAAGAGTAGGCTATCTCCTACGTAGTCACTGGAGTATGTGTGTGTGTGTGTGTGATACATATGATTATAAATGTAAAAACTGAATGTCTTTCCAAAATGTTCATGTATTTTGGCTTTATTTGTGTCTAAATTTACAGAATTACGGTTTATGAAAAAATATAACATCAGTTTTCAAATCCAGAGTAATATCATGAATGTTTCTAAGAAGCCTAATATAAGTTTTTAGGTATTTTAGTTTCGTTTTCTTTTTCTTCCCCACCATAGTTAATCTACTGGCCATGTAATGCCAGGAAGGTGTTATTATGGTACACTGGAGCAATCTATTCTTTTACGATAGAAGCGCAGCATTGATTTTTTTCCTGCATGGCTTTTTTTTCTATTTATTCCAGTTTCTGTCTCTTCTAAGGCAGGAATGCCAAATGAGGGACATAAGCAGAATGAAGGAGGGGCTTGGTTTCTTTGCTTAGAAAATGTATCCTATCAGTTCAATTTGTAAGATTTAAAGAAAAAAAAAAACTAGTAGCTATTTAGGTAAAGTAATATGTTGATCATATTCTGGTTGCAGTTTAGAAATCTTTGGCCATGAAGTATGTTTGTTTTTGATGTTTTGTCTTCTACCAAGATAGTGGCACACAACAGTATAAATCAACTGTACTCTAATATAAAATAAAAATTAAATTAAACATTAAAAAACAGAATTAAGGGGGCTTCCCTGGTGGCGCAGTGGTGGAGAATCTGCCTGCCAATGCAGGGGACACGGGTTCGAGCCCTGGTCTGGGAAGATCCCACATGTTGCGGAGCAACTGGGCCCGTGAACCACAACTACTGAGCCTGCTTGTCTGGAGCCTGTGCTCCGCAACGAGAGGCCGCGATGGTGAGAGGCCCACCCAGCGCAATGAAGAGTGGCCCCCGCTTGCCACAACTAGAGAAAGCCCTCGCACAGAAACGAAGACCCAACACAGACAAAAAAAAAATACGGAAGTCCATGTATTTTCTGCAGGGCTCTCCAACCAAAGAAGCTACTGTAATAGGGAAGAACAAATCTGATTCCATATTAGATCTGTTCCTTTAAAAAAAAAAAAAAAAAAAACAGAATTAAGAAACAAATGTAAGGACATTTTAAATTGGAAAAAATGGTAGTGGCTGTAAGTATAATTTATGGATTTTGGATTCATGAAATTGATTATCTCCTTGCCAATATCTGGCTGGATGACAAGTCAGGTGATATTTCTGAGTCTCTGTCTCCCCCACTAAGAAGAAGGTGATCATTCATCCCTCCTAGAGCTGCTGTATCAGGTGCGGTGATGCCCCTGACGTTCAGCCACAAGGTCTCACCTTCCCTGTGAGTTCTCTTTCCTACTCCCATTTCTTTAATTGTTATTCCTGGGCTTCAGCTGCTTCTCTGAGTCCAAGCTTATTACAAATGACTGTATGCTAATGGAATGTTATTTACACAGTAAAGGACAGCTTTGTGAAAAGTATAACAATTTGAATTTCCTGAGCACTACAGCAGCCAATAAAAAAAAGAGTTGGTTTCAATTTCAGGTATGAACGGGATAAAAAGACTTGAGAAACTTTTCTTGCGCCACCATTTTTAAACTGAAGTTTCATGAAAAGATTTCCCATATTTCACCCGTGATATTCATACGTCCTTGTCTTTGATTAAACCTCCATGCCTTTATTTAAATCTCAGTAAGAGATGGTCAGTTCAGACAGTTAAAGACCCTCATTGAGAGCCATTTGTTTTTTCTGTGAAACTCTGTTCTTAAAGTTCCAAATGTTGCTATCTCTTCACAATTCTGATTTCAGTTCTTTTGCTTACATATGTAGAAGTGGGCTTGCTGGGTCGTATGGTAGTTTTATTTTTAATTGTTTGAGGAACCTCCACGATGTTTCCAGTAGTGGCTGCATCATTTTGCATTCCCATCCAAAGCATGCAAGGGTTCCGATTTCTCCACATCCAGAAGAATTGAAATCAGGATCTTGAAAAGCACTCTGCACTCCCATGTTCATTGCAGCACTATTCACAATAGCCGGGATGCGGAAACAACCTAAATGTCTATCTACAGATGAATGGATAAAGAAAAGGCAGTAGAGATGTACAACGGAATACCACTCAGCCTTTAACAAAGAAGGAAATTCTACCTTATGTGGCCACATCAACGAACCTCGAGGACATTAAGTGAAATTGGTGCTAGAAGTGAAATTAGCCGGTCACAGAAAGACAAATACATGTGAGTCCACTTACAGGAGGTATCTGAAATAGTCAGATACATAGTATCAAAGAGTGCAAGTGTGGCTGCCAGAGACTGCATGGAGAGGGAAATGGGGAAATCAAGTTTCATCTAAGCAAGGTGAGCACGTTCTAGAGGTATCCTCTACAGCATTGTGCCTTCTGTCAACAACACGGTACTGAACCCTGAAATATTTAGGAAGGTGGATCTCATGTTAAATGTTTGTCATGTTTACCATGACAAAATAAAATAATAAAAAGTAAAGTTAAAGAAAAGTAAGTTCCAGATGTTGGAGGCTTGGGGGCCCATGGAGCCTCGTGTTGTTTGGGGAGCTGATTGACACGTACAGAGGGAGGGCCTGGATCTTTTGCAGTCAGTTAATTGTGTGACTCCAAGGCCCACCCACTATCCTCGGGGCCCCTGTCTTCCTCCGCGAAGTGCAGGGCAAAGCCAGCTAGAGTCCAAGTTCCTTGGCCCTGAAATGACTGATTCTGTGATCCTGGTACCCCTTCTCTGGACCCTGGTGGCACACGTGTCCTTCCCTGGTGGCAGAGGTCTCTGATGAGTTTGGAATGAGATACATCAGGATCCTTAATGAACAGACATTTTCTCCCACTTCCAAGTGAGCTAGTCTAGAACCCACAGGAGTGCTGGGTTCCTCCGGTCCCCGCTGCTCCTCCCCAGCTCTCCACAGCATCCCTTCACGCCTGTGGCCTCCCAGAGCGAGTAGGCAGGTGAGAGAGGAAAAGCCACCCCCCAACTCTGCCTCTGAGTCGGCAGGACACTTGGGGCCCTGTTTCGCATCTCCAGGCTGCATCCTCGAATGCAAACACCTGGCTGTCTCGGAGGATACACAGAACGTATGAGATACATGTCTATATATCCTACTCAGTGACAAAGCAACATAGGCAAACAGAAATAGAAATTGTCACCGTCATTATTGGCATCAAGTCACAGTCTCCAGGAAAATGCTTCTATTCTTGAAGAATATACCATTAACAGGTCACATTTTATGTTTTTCTATTTAAAGTTACTTTTATATTAATATTTGTGTAATTTATAATTTGTATTTATATAGCTATATAAATTTATATTAAATTTAAATTATTTTATTTTACCTATATTTGGCATATGTGTTTCGCTTTTAACCTCTTTTGATAATACCTGGTAACCATGATGATGATTGTCAGATCAAGTCTTATAAATCCTAGCTTACTGCATAGTGTCACATGAATTACTGAAATGAGGTTATCATTAGACAAACTCGGGTTGTTATCCAGGCACGATATGATAGGCTGGACTCCTGTGTCATATAACAAAGTGCTCACAGTAACCCTGGATGGCAATAGAAATAAGGAGAAATGGCGTTCTTTGTTGAGTACTTGCTGAGAGCTGGGTGCGATCTATCTGCCCTCATTCTGTTACAACTCTGTAAGTGTGACTCTGCTACACCAGTGCTTATGGACGAAGGAAAGTGAGACAGCCCAGGGTAAAGTGCCCGAGGGTACTGAGCCTGCCCCTAGAGGGGTGGGCCTCAGGGAGAACTGGCACCATTCTGCTCACTCTTTCCCTTCTACCTGCGAGAAGATGGGCTGAGAGAGAGGGTCAGGGTCTGTTCCAGGTCCCACTGCTGGGATTCAAGCCTAGACCACAGCAGTGACTTAGAAGTTTGAGGTTATAATTATTTTAACGTAAAATTATTAGATCATTTTAGAATAGCCACTTGGGTCTTAATTACCTTTGGCATATTTTTGTTTAATTTTTAACCTTTTTCAGTCATATATGATAGCCATGATGATAATTGTTATATCAAGTCTTACAAATCCCAACTTACTGCTTGATATCAAATGAGATATTGAAACTATAACCAAGCAGACTGGAGTTACTATTTAGGTGTGTTATGATAGACAGAAATTCTGTGTTACATGATCAAATAACTTTTATTGAGCACCTGCGGCCGTGCACTGTACTAAGAGTGATCAAAATAGATTATGTTTATTTTCCCTGTGTCCCTGCTAGGCAGTTTTTACTATTTTCTCCACTTGGAGATGGGAAAACTCAACTTGAGAAAGATTAATGAACTTAGCCAGTACCCAGGTGCTAGTGGGTGACTAGGCCAGCATTTGAGAACTGGTTCTTCGGGCACAAATAGAATTTAAATACACAACTACATTTGCATAATATTTTTTGATTAATGTTAAGTAATGAATGATAAGATTTTATTTTTCTTTACTCTTATTAAGTACAAAGTGTATCTTAAAAGAAAGAGGAGGGTTTTTCTTTTTTTTCCATAACGCTTCTCTTCTTCATTAGCACCCTTGATGTCCATAATATTGCAATAATATCCTTTCTGCCAACCATGAAAATTCCATTAATAGATTCTCCTGATCATGGAAATTAACTGAACTCACAACCCAAATCTTAATTATATGTTTTGTTTGAAAATTACAACACAAGAAAGGAAGAAAGACAAAATGTTATAGTACATAAATAGAATTGCCTCTCAAATTAATGTAACTCGGAATTCCCTCAAAGGTTTAGCAGATGTGTGAAAGAATAACGCTAAAGACTGTGTCACATACAGCAAAGATCGTTCAAAAGCAGAAACAGACTTACTCCTGCCAGCACTATATTTATTACTGAAATATCACACACGGCGTAAAACAGTTGACAAAAGCTGTGATTTCACATATCAGCAGGGAGCATATAGGAGAGATATCTATATCCTAGATACAAAGGAACTGGACCACAGAAGCCCCTGAAAGGTTGAGAATAAAGACATTAAAATCAATACATGCTGTCAAAGGGATTCCGTGAAGGTTAATCAGAGTTGATATGACACATTAACACTTGTTTGAGTCAAGTAATGGCACCATGGATACATTTAGAAGCAAGTAAAACCTGGCAGTTGGAAGTTTAAATAGGTTGTAATGTATGAAAATAATGACAATATTACAAAGATAACTTGTTTTTGTGTAGCACAGTGGAGTTCGCAAAATATTTTGAGAAATGTCATCTCATGTGTTCCTGGTTTTCCAAATAAGAAAATCTGGGCCCAGAGAAAATAGTTTATGGGCGCGAAACCCTGAGGTTGTCAGAGCAAGACCCTGGGTCCAGGTCTTCTGCCCCTAAGGAGCTGAAAGGTCTAGGATGCTGTGGCCTCCTCAGAAGATGCTAGAACAAGAGCTGATTAACTGACAGGAGGTAATGTCCCCGCCCACAAAACTGGATCCGTTAAAAAAGGAGTTATTAGAAGACTAATTTCCTTTTCTCCTAAATGATAGTTATCTTTACTGCCCCATCTTTCTTTCCTTTTTTAGTACTAAGTTACCTTCAAGAGAATAATAACCTCCTTGCAATGGCACCTGCGTCTCTTCAGCTGGGATAGCTGGCACCTCCTTTCTGCATAAAGTATGGAGGAAACCTTAGCTGGGAGAGACTGAAGTTTTTCAACCTGAACAAGTAGTTTTTGAGTTGGCTGCTTGACGGTATGGGTGGTTGGTTTCCTTTGCACTCCGGTTTGGTGTTTCCTCACTTTTAAAGGTGGTTTTCTAGAGATCCACAGTCCTGCCGTGGAGGACGGGAACATTTCTGCGAGGAGGTACATAGCACGTTTTCTCTTTGTCCGATTATGTTGGTTTGCTTTTGTTAAGTTTGTACAAGGTAAGCCCAGCTTATGCTAGATTGAGGTACTTGAGCATTGCCAGTTGACGTCAAGCTGTATGTGTTAGTTAAAGGGTTATTATTTCACTTTGGACCAAGATCCATTTCTGCATGTTTATTTGCTGCTCCAGCAATACCTTGAAAGCTCGGTCACAGACGCTGACCTCTCGCCTGGGCTTCCTGCATGGGCTTCTCATGGAGCTGTCTGGAAGCTCTAGTTACTTTAATGAGCCAGTGGCCCTTCTGGGTTAGATACAGTTAACTTTATCCATTGTTTATGAAAATACCATTTCATAATTCTAAAAAGGCTATTTTCTGAAGTACCATTTAATAAATAAAATTAAGCAAAACTCAAATAGTTGATTCTAAATCAGTGGAAACAGTGAAACGTTTTTATAGATTAAAAATAATATTTTTCATCACTGTCACTCTTCCACTGCACTGTGCTTATGAAATGCATTCACGTGTATTTCCACATATTCTTCTGCAAGGGGAATGATCGCTCTCCCTAGCTAAAACTGGCTGGATATTACACCTTCCGAAGCATCGGAATGCAAAATTGGCTTTCCTTTGTTATGTGAGATCTCAGTGAAGAGCTTGCAAAGATGAAAGATTGTCAGTGTAAAGATGCCACATGTTGTTAAAAGAGGCTTGAGTATTTCGAAAAAGTTAATATCAGTGCACAAAATCAAGGAGTAGTACAGTGGAGAGCTGAAGAAGTGTAAGCATTCTGAAATTTAGACCTGGAAGTTTGGTCATCAAGTTCAAGAATGATGTATGATGCAGACGGAGAGAAGAGAAAATGATGGATTGTAGGAGTTACTCCATCAAAAGTCTGCCTCTAGAGCACAAAAATTATTCTACAATCTCTGGTAATTATAGTTGGTGTGGAGATCTGGAGCATTTCACAAAAATGTTTTATTTATAATGTTGGAAGCGTCTGTTGCCCAGATTTCTTTGCAAAGAATCAGGTTTGTTTCTGCCTATGACAATTCAAATACAGTGATTGCAAAGTTAGTTGAAAAGAGAAGTTTTCATGAATAGAGGTCTTCTGTTGTAAAAGTGACTTAAGTGAGACAGACAGACACGTACACACACAAATTCTTCCTTGACAGTTTACCAATAAATTCCACGATAAAGGTTTTCCAATACCTGATATTAAAATACCTAAAATTTACTTATGGAAACACAGTAACAGAATTCTCAGCCATAACAATTTCCACTAAATGACCATGAGCTTAAAAATCTTTTGTAGGCCTACTCAAATACACAGTACACACAGAAGAAACTGATTTTCTAATGGCATAAATAAATACTCAGCTATAGGAAACCCAGGCCTCTTTTAAATGATGCCAGATTTTTACCTGCTACAAAATGAGTAATTAAATGTGGCTTTCTAAATTTAAAGCCTTAGTAGAAGTTCCTATAAAAACAATTAGAGAATAGTCTTTTCCAAATGCATCTTTAGTCTTGGTAGGCCTGTTGACACTCTGGGCTAATTGTGGGTTATCCACAGAGAACACTCCTGGGGTAATTTAGTCGATTTGATGTCTCTGTCAATTTGGACACTTATTTTTGGTCAATTTCTGTAGCTCACCTTGTCTCCTTCTGGTTGCGCCGGGCACTTGCCACTGCAATTAAAGAGAACGCTCTCTTGGAGTCTGAAAAGGCTTTGCTTGTTCATAGTTTCTAAAAAGCAATTTATTTATCCTGTCAAGTTGGCCTTTATATGCTGTGCTGTGTTGCCGTCCTTCTCATTTGGAGTTGAGGACTTCCTGTCCTCCATGTGCAGTTTGTAGCGTCAAGGATGCACTGTTGCATTTGGGTATTTCCCTCCCCACCCCAATTTAAAAAAAGTCATATTTCAGTCCAGCACCTCACTGCACAGGCTGGGGCCATGTTTCCAGGAGATATTTTCATGTCTTACAGTATCTTGAGCCATGGCTGCATGAGAACATTCTGTCCATCCAGCCATCCCAATCCGAGACCTGTGGTTCTACTTGAGGCTAACTCTGCTCAACCAACTGATGGGAAAGATGGAGGGAAGCCGGGGTCCGATCTACTGTAGGTTCTGTGTTATAGCAGCCAACATACTGACTCAGCTGACTCATTTCTAAAATCCCCTCTAAAAGCAAGGAAATAAACAAGCAAACAAAGCCTGGGGAGACATCCCTCCGATCGGCAAAGCCTTTTGTCATTTACTTAATTGATTGTGCCTCTTGTGCTGACTCAGGTTTGCCAGACCTGCATACATCACAGTCTTAATAGATGTTTGCATGCACTCATACTAATGTAGCTAGAATCTGAGCATCTTAGTTGTTTTACTCATTTTCATGCCATTATTATTGAATAACTATTAAGCTTCTGCCCTATAACAGGCTCTGGGGATACCACAGTGAGTAAGGGACTCATGGTTCCTGCTTAAAACTTGGGAAGGATTCTTCACTTGTGAAGCTTAACCTGAACTGGTCCATGCACAAGTCTGTTCATTAGTTTGTTTTGGTTTGTGGGTGCTGTCGTTCAAAATATTCTTTAGTGCCAATTTTGATTTAACAAGAGTGAGGTGTGTTGTAGAAAGAGTTCACATGTATGCTATTGCAACCAGAGAGTTTTAAAATAAGTTTTGATCGTTATACTTGTTATACTTGTCACTTGGTTTTATTCATGGCCTACAGTTGTTCCTTTTGGAGGAAGTAGCGTGTTTAATTATATCAACAATATGTTTTAACTGGTGTTTTGCTTAAGATTTGCATTTCCTATTTTTTATTATTTCTGAGTGCCTCCAATGGAATTACTGAACATGTATAATTTCAGTTGTTAAAACAACGCACATACATAATAATTTTCAAAGCAACTTGTAATTAAGTAAAGAAGGAAGTAACAGATGTTGGAACGTGAAAAAAAATGGTTTAAAGCACTGAGTATTTTTCACAGATGCCATGGTTTCTTTCTGCCCAAGTGTTATGCCTTTATTAATCCTCAAATCTTCTAAGCATAAAAGCCTAGCTCAGAACTCATCTATGTGAATACAAGAAAGAATAAAGAAGCTACTGCTCCATTTAGATTTTTTTCTAAGTAGAAATACAAGGTTCCATTTAGAAGCCTTCAGCATTTGTCAGAATAATTAAAAAGCGGAATTATTTTGCTCTGTGATCTAAGGATGTGCTATAATAACAAACATTCTTAGAACAGTTGTCTGTTCATTTCACTCCACAGCGTGTTTTTTTTCAAGATCTGTTTGACATGCAGAATCTCATGAGGTTCTGGTTTGAAAGAAATAGTTGCAATAAAGGCTCTTGAAGATGGAGTTGGCTTGTACCGTGTCACATTCTTGCATTATTATATAAGCCAAGCTGCGTGAGAAAGTAACATCCTACACACTACTATTTGGGATCTTGCTTCTATCATGATGTGAAAGGTTTTCCACATCTGTTCCAGTCTATCCTAGTCCCATGAAATTGCCCAGTTTACAACTATTGAAAAGCAGTCTTTCAAGGAACTCGAGTGTCATCATGTGGGAAAAAGAAATGGCAGTGGCTGTAAGAAATAAGCTGTGGAATCTACCTTATAAAATTATTCAGACTCCGCAGGAGCACATGAGGCATTGCCTCTCAAAAGAGAGAGAGACAAAAATAGCAGTGGCAAACAGATGGAATCCAGACATCAGGAGGAGCTCTCTGATGTTCGCCAAGCAGTTTTCCTTAGGAAGCTTACGTAATTGATTTCCTTCTCTTATCTTCTTGCCGCTGCTAATAGCTTTTAGGGATAAGCCTTGACATCTGAAAGTGAAGGGTGGAAAGGAACTCTGCCTGTTACATGAGTCGTGTTTGATAATTGATTTCCCTAAAGCTTGGTGTGATCTCATATGTAGTTGTTAATTTCTAGACGGTTTTACATATGGAAGAAAAGCACATTCTCAATGACATCAGTTACTGATTCATGTCTTCCATTCTACCCTCTGTAGAATTTTCAGATCTTTTCATCTATATAAGTAGTCAACCAAAAATGTTGACTATTTACTGTGTGTAAAGAACTGTACGAGGTCCTATGGAAGATGAAGGTATGCAGATGCATACAAGAAAACTCCGAACCAAGGGAGAAAAATATAAACCTAATGGCCAGAATATAAGGAAGAAGCCAGGAATGCCAATGGAACCATTAAGAGAAAACAGTGAGTCCAGAGGAGGGAGAGGTTACCTCTGGCTGGCTGGTCAAGGGTCCCAAAGGTGTGGCTAGGATTTGGCCAAGTTGAGATGGGAATGGGAGCTTCTCTGTGAAAGAAACATGAACGAAGGCTGTGAATCAAAGGGCGTGGGGAATACACTGCGATCCGTAAGTAGTGTCATTTGCGTGGTTGAGGATGCATGAAGGAATATGGCAAGACGCAGACAGGGAAAGTAAGGTGTTTCATTCCTGATAGGTCTTGGGTATCAGACTAAAGGGCATAGATAGCCATTTGACTCTTACTTACTTGCTACTTCAGTTACATAATTGGGGCTAGGATAACTTTCTTGTGTTAATATTTCCACAATATAAACCCATCAGTGATTTCAAGCAGGTAAGCCACATCATGTTTTCGATTATGTTTCCTTATAGCAAAAAAGAAAAAAAAATTGTCTAGATTTTACTATCTAAAAGCAGCCATCTAATTGTAAATACATACCTGATGTTAGGCGTGCAAATCCGTGTGGGTGTGTAGATGTGTAGTCCTTATTCTTAAATTTGCTACTTTCCCACAATCGTTATTTCAACATTAGTAGGTGCTTATAAACCTAAAAAAATATAAATTAAGGTCAGTGTTGCCCCCAAATATGTCATAGAAACTTGAGTTTAGTCCTATTTCAAAGGGGAAAGTTCCATAACATTAATATGAGATAAATTAATTTGTTTTTAAACTTAATACCAAAAAAGAAGATATTTGAGATTTTTAAAGTCAAGGACGATATCTATTTTATTTGCGATTATATCCTCAGTACCTAGCAGAGTGTAAGAAAATGAATAAATGAAACTAGTTATTAAATTTATGTACTAATTTTTTTAAAAGATGATGGCAATTTGGCAAAATGTTAGCAACATCTTTTCAAACGAAGTGATCATTCTTGTGCATTATATTGTTTTTGTCTACTCTTTGGTTCTTTCTTACAGTTTCTTATAAAGGAACATATTTTGTGGTTATTCTTTCACAGAGACTCTTCATACCCCAGTGGAGCTGCCTTTCATTCATATTTAATTTTTCTTTCCATGATATTAGCTTAGGAACATTTCACTTCTTGTTCATATTCTTAAACTATTTCGAATTCTTCCTAATTAGTTTTACAAGGCTGCTCCAAACGAATCAAATTTGGCACTGAAAGCCAGTATGCCTGCAGTAATAGTGTATGAAGTTCATTAAAATTGGTTTTGATATTAGATTATACTTGGCAGTGACCTTCCAAGACCTTCTCACACCCCCATAGGCAAGACTTGAGTACATATAACTATTACAGAGCACCCAATTAGAAAAGGAAATCTGAATTTAATGTTTTAAAGTTGCACGGATTCCAATATTTGAGCTCTCCTTTGTAAATAAGAAATTAAATGTAATGGTCCTGAGCCCTTTGCAGACCATCGTCCTGCATGCTAGTCAAATGTTGTATTATTTCCTTTGGTGCACTTCATGTTCCCAGTCAATGCGGAGTCGAGCTCTATTCCCTCGACAAGTTAGTCTTGAACAACTCTGTGTATGAGCCACGGCCTGGGATGTAGGCTGGGTGGAATATGAATCTGGGTAAGCTGCTATTCTTGACCTCAAGGAGCTCTCAGCCTGGGACGAGAAATACTAACAACCCCATAGCACAAACTCCTGGTAGACAGTGGCATATTGAATATAAGCTACAGGTGTCCAGAGGATGCAAGGAGTCAAGTTTGCAATTTTAAGCCCCCTGTACACGGGATGGGTTTCCCTGGACAAGCCCCACCTCACTATTTTAGGAGAAGTCAGTTGGGTGTTTTAGGGGTTACTGAGAGTTAGGAAGACGAGTGCTCAGTGGGACTTCAAATACAAATGGTGTCCCCATTAGTTTGCTCCAACAGGAGGGGTTGGCACTAGAATTGGCTGAGGCCCTGGCGTTTCCCCGAGGGTGCACGTTGGGGTGCCTTGCCTCCGGTACCCCCCATGTATCCACTGAGGGACTCCCCCTGTTTACCCTGCGGAATAGAGATCTGCCTAAGCACCTCCAGTGCATTTGTTATGTTTTCCATGCGCTGCGGATCTCATTGAAGCAAATGAGTCCTTTAGCCTGCACAGCCAGTAAACTGGAAATGTACATACTTCTGGTCCATTGGGGCTGATTCTAGGTCCTGTAAACCCCAATTCCTGGGGCTGTTAAGGAGGTTTCATTCCACGTGGGCGCCTTTGTGAGGGTTTGGCAGCCTTTTCCTTGGGTGCATATGTCTTAAATGACCTTCTCAGGGCCTCTCCCGCTCTCTCTTGTTCGTCATCCTTGGTGCTCATAGATCGTATTATTCTTAGATGTGACCCAGGAGTCACAGCCTAATGAAAGGAATCTGGCCAAAGGAAATCCAATTCCATCCTGATACAAATTGTCAATTTTTCAAATTCTGACTCTTCACTTCTATCTTTTACTGGGATCTTGGCAAAAAAATATATATAATCCATAGAAGTTGTAACTTTTTTCCCAGTACTCATTGTTCCTTGTCCTTTAGCAGAACTTAAAATTTCCCTTTTGTTGCTTTTAGACTAATATTTGTGTAGGGGAGGCCTCTGAGTAGGTGTGGCTATGAGTTTACTATACATTTATCGGGTTTTGCCACATTTGTTTGAAAGGCATCTTAATTAACTTTCAGCATATGTACTCAAGTTAAAAAGGATAAGGGTCTAGTGTTATAAAAGACATGTCTGGGAATTCCGTGGTGGTCCAGTGGTTAAGACTCCGCACTTCCACTGCAGGCAGCACAGGTTCAATCCCTGGTCAGGGAACTAAGATCCTGCATGCTGTGAGACGCGGCCAAAAAAAAAAAAAAGGTTTACAATCTGACACTTTGCAAACATTCTACTTATGTCTCAGTGGAAGACAGAACTTTGCTTGGCACAGTTTTAAGTTGTCAATCATGTCCTTGTAACTGGACCAGGGTGAAATCATTGGTGAGCCTGAATTTCGAGAAAGCTGGGTGATGCTTTTTCTGTGGTCCTCTCCACTAGCGAGGGGAGATTCCCCAGGGGGTTGGGGATCCTTTGCAGAGAACACTGTGAGATTCCAAGCCACCAGCTGCAGATGCCCTGTCTCTGTGGCTCAGCCCTGCATCCTCAGCACCTTCTCGGTAGCTGGCACAAACTAGCTGCTCAATGAATTGTGTGAAAGGCCCTGGAAAAATTCACATGAAGGGAGAACTGTCACAGATTTAAACCAGGAGCAGAGATCAAGCATTCTCTCCAGAGGTCCCCAGACAATCATCATATTTGCAAGAAGCGTCAGGTCTTCATCATTTTAAGTTGTATTTGTATCTCTCTCCCTCACGTAAACATATGTGTCCCTTTTCTCGTGGCCACCTCTTTGAGTAGGGGAAAGGCATTAAAAATCAGAGTGCCAGCTCGTAGAGATGGTGGCAGGGATTCTGAGCAGTAGACAGAAAGGGACAATTTGTTTAAAAGTGAGAGGATCCTGTAGCAAGTTCTCCCAAGATAAGATATCCAGTGGTTGAGTTGCTTGGTAAATGACATGGACCTCGAGGGCTAGAAATGGATGAGCCCCAGAAGCACTGCTAACCTGTAGAGTGCCTTTGTGTGAAGTAGTACATATTTCCCCTTCTGAGGGTCACAACGGCATAGGCTCAGGTCTTGGCAGGCAGCCAGCAGGTTCTTAGGCTCCTTCCTCTGAGGACAGACAGCCCTCTGCCAAAACTCATGGCTTAGGAGAAGATGCAGGCTGAATTTCAGCTCTCACGTGCCCCTTTGCCAGGATCTTCTTTTTTGCAGTGTACATATTGTGCAACCTTGTACAACCTTAATTCATCAGACTTTATGTACAAATATAAATTTTACATATATAAATATTTACATTGCACTTATATGTTCATATTCATAGTGTGACATTTACAACGAGCAAATGGAGAATTTATAAATAATATATTTTATATTAATAAGATTAAGAAGAAAGAATGTCAGAGTCATTCCAATAGATGCAGAACAAATGTTTGATAAAATTCAACACTCATTCATAACAGTTTTTTAAAAAGTCAACAAACAAAGCATAGATGGGAGCTTTTTTTTTTTTTTTTGCAGTACACAGGCCTCTCACTGTTGTGGTCTCTCCCGTTGCGGAGCACAGGCTCCGGACGCGCAGGCTCAGCGGCCGTGGCTCACAGGCCTAGCCGCTCCGCGGCATGTGGGATCTTCCCGGACCGGGGCACGAACCCGCATCCCCTCCATCGGCAGGCGGACTCTCAACCACTGCGCCACCAGGGAAGCCCAGCTGGGAGCTTTTTTAACCTTACAAAGGATACCTATTAAAATGATACAGCAAACACCATCACACATAATGGTGAAAGGTTAGAAGCTTTTCAATTAAAGTCAAAGAAAAGCCATGGATTCCTGCCAGCACTGCTAATGTTAATATTATTCTGGAGATCATGGCCAATTCAGTACAACAAGGCAAAGAAATAAGAGTTGTCAGGTCAAGGATGGGAATGATTTATCCCAAGGATTCCTGCCAGCTCACTTACCTGTGTCTCAAAGATCAGGGGCTACTAGTTAATGGCTACTAGTTAATGGCTACTTTAGCTGTAGGCCAGACGTTATTGTGTATTTGGCAAAGGGCACCCCGTTGAGCCCCTGTAGGTGGCATTGGGGGCAGGGCTGTTGCCCAGCTGGACGAGCTTCTGGCCCCTACCCCACTTGAACCGTGGCCGCTTGATCTTTGTCTGTTCGTGTATTGTTTATTGATTGAAAGATTATTCCGTGTTTTTAAAGATTTTGTGGACCGCTGAGGAAAAGTTATCAAAAATACAGGAGCTAAGGCTGGTTTTCAGATGCACGGACCCCATTAGTGCCATATTTGATGGAGGAAGGGCCGGGAGGTCTTCTGCTGTGTGACAAGCAGCAAGTGTCCAGTGCTGAGCTAGAAACAGAACACAAGAACTAGGTAGCAGGTGTCTTCACAAATCACTGGAGACACCCCTGTGCGGGCAGGTCCTTGTGGCGCTGCATCCTTCGTCTGTTACTTTCCAGGGCACAATGTGACGTGAAGGAGGGAGTGGTGTTTTCAGGTAACTATAGGAGAATCATATGTTACAGTAAAGGCAGCAGCAGCAAAGGCAGAGAGGCCTGAAGCCACAGTGTGTATCTGTGGGTCTTTAAGACATGTATCTGCCACATGGCTCAGATACAGGCCACAGGATGGGAGGGGTTGAGCCAGTGCAGTGGATCTAATTTTTTGAGTCTGGAAAGCTGAGCACTTTGGGCTTTATCCTGCTGGTAACATGGAGTCACGGAAATGCATTAACACTAATTAGCCAGCGTTTGTCGAGGCTGCCGTCTCCACCATTCAGACTGTCTTACGGTAGAGCCTCCTTGTATATGACCTTGACTATAATTTTGTGAAATTATATATATATATTTCATATATAACTGCATATTCTATATATTACTACATATTTAAGCTTCTAGCTGCTGGTATCATTCCTGCCTGCCCATATAAACTCTTGTTTGAAAAAACCGCACATCTCACTCCCCTGACTGTAATGTTCTGTCTGAATATGGGCAAGGACCTTTCATGGTATAATAAAGCCAAATAACCTCTAACACTGAGGAATGATCAAAAAGAAGAAAACGAAACTTTTTTCTGTCACAACATAAGAGAAAACTTAGATGTCTATAGTCACCCTAACGTACCAGTTATTTTTCTTATTCAATATACTTATATTTGTAGGAAAATTAAGCAATTTAGAGATACTTCAGTCATATTTTGGAAGGACAGGAGTTTTTATTCAGCCACCTTATGGTTTTTTTTTTTTTTTGGCCTAAATGAATATAAATTGAAGCAGAAAGCAGTCAGTAGTCTTGCTTAAATTTTACAACATTTCCTAGAAGAGAAAAAATGAATTTTAAAGTCATTCACAGTACAGAATCCTAAATATTTTAACTGGGACATTTTCTATAGTCCTGAAAGATAACTTTAAATAAGAAACAAGAAACATCCCTGCTTTATTAAAGAAGTAACATTCTAGAACAAGAGACTTGTAGCCACATTTATTGGTTTAGATAATCTTCACATAATCTTCCACATAAGTGACCTCCATTATAAGTTTTTCTATTTTCATATATATATATATATATATATATATATATATACACGCACACACATACAAGTGTGTTTATATAGTGACAATTGGGGAAGTTTTGTATGGCTAAAATCTAAGGAATGTACAAATTATGTCAGGATAAATAAATATCTTTGACCGATATATGGATTTGATGGAATTTTACCCACTTAATAATTTAATCACCATATTGTATATTAGGAATTTATAGATGTTCAAATTGTATTTAAGTAGATGAAAATCCATAATGTAGATCAGTCATTAAAAGTTGATTTGGACAATTTTTTTTTATAGCAAACTTCTAGGTAAACTGTTTTGCATCATAGCCACATGTTAAGGATATTAAAGGCCAGAACTGTTTAACTTATAAGTTTGAACTTAACATCTTGAATATCCTAATTCGACCGCAGTCCTCAGCAATGGGAGAGCCGCCACATCAATGCTGGCAGCCAGGGTCAAGCCAGGTTTAGGAAGCAGGTGTGTACAAAGGTTTTGCTGTCCAGCCTTGTGGCACAGACTCCAAGGCCTCACAAGTTCTGCCTGTTCTCTTTGCTGTGTGCTCCAATCAGCTTAATGATCCGTTGTCCAGAATATCACATAGATGGAGGGAGAAAGAGGGCCGCGAGAAGCGGGGACATAAGACAGCAGAGCTGTGGCTGAAAACTCAGGTCACGGAAAAAAAAATTCAAGCAAACGTGAGAAATGTGTTTAGGCTCTGGAAAACAGCAACAGCAGCAACCCAAATGTATTAATAGTATTGTCAGTAATAAATAAATTTAATTATAACCCCAAGACATCAATAAACTGTTAAATTAAGTTCTGGGAGAGAAGTTTATAAATCTTAGAAATAAATCCATCAAGAGCGGTCTTAGACAAATGATTGTGTTATGATGTTGTCACTTCATTTAGACAGAATATTCGTTCTTGTGATAGTTTATTTGAGAAACATCATTCACTTTTGTGATAGTCTATTTGAAAACGATATTAGGAAAGTCGTTATATATTTATATTACCGCATTGAGATTGTGACTCTACCAAGAAAGAGCAACACCTCTATCCTCAGGTTGAAACGAGTCTCCTTTGCTGGGAGGTTGGTGGTCACTTGTGAATGTAGCTCCCAGCTTTGAGAGGAAAGCCAGTAGAGTAAGGAAGATCTGGAGACACCACCCAGGCCTTGGAATGACCCTTGGCCATCAGTTGTGACCACAGTCCTGAGCAGGTTACTGTCACACTTTCCTCTTTTCATCAGACCTGCTGCTGGGACCCCGTGCATACATTCTGAACATTTATAAAATTGGAGCATAACGAATTTTAACTTTATTAAGAAAAAATATGGACGCATACCCAACTCTTTTGACAACTTATATTTTAACCTGTTAGTTTTTTATTTTCTGTAGTCAAAACTTGAAACTTAAAGTGGATAAGATTGCACTGGGGTTTTCATTTGTTTTGTATTAGCAGTGACATCGTACTAGGAAGGCATGGATAATTTAGCCAGAATAGGTTGCTCAAGGCAACTAAGCTGTTGGGTGCGTCCAACCTCTGATGCTGTGGCTGGGGAGTAATACACCCCTTGGTATAAAACTGGTCGGTCTGTCAGACACAGAACCCCAGGCCGAGTGGCCCATGGCATTGGCCACAGTGTCAATTACTGTGTCCTCATGTGATTTAAGATCAAGTCCCCCCTGCATCTTAATTCCCATAACACATAGTTGGTGTGGGACTTAATGGCACTTTCACATGTCTACCTTGAACTTCCCCTGTTCATTTTCACCACTAACATCTAAGACCCCCTGAGGATATAGCTTAGCATCTTGCACGAGGTATAGATGCTCCAACGGTGATGACTGGAATAAAGATTAATGGATGAGTGGATGGATAACATGATACTTCTATTTTCATGACTGTGTTGTTCATTGAAAACGTCATTTGTACAATATTACTTTGACTTTTAATTTCAAAAATATAATTGTTTAAATTTAGATACTTAGGACATTACCCATAATTTCTGGCAGGAAAGATTCATGAGGTAATAGAAACCTAGTTAATCTGAATGATAAGAAGAAAGTCATTTACACAACTTTATTTGAGGAACATAATTTCCCAAGGTAAATTGGCCAAAAGACGAGCCAAAAAAGGGTTCCTTGTGCTTTAAATTCTAAGCAAAGATGTTGATAAAACATACGTGTTTTTCATCTCCCAGATCCATTAAATGATGGGATCCCAGCTTAGACAGCCAAAAGAATACCCAAGAGTTCTGAACATTTCCATACTGGTGAAAGGAAATGACAGAAGAACTCTGACCTTAGCAGTGAGTGTTCCAAATGCATCATTCATGGTGTAGGAATTTTAGATTAAATAAATGTTCCTACTACTATCTTTTAGGACATGAAATCTTAACTAATTATTTAAGGAATGTGAACTGATAGAAAGTAAGCTTCATGTAAACTCAGTTAAGAACAAATGTCGAAGATAATTTTCTACTGGATGATCACATTCCCAAGCGAGTGAAATGATGTACCTGGAAACTTGGATGCAGGTTAAGTTTAAACCTTTTTTGTCAGGTAGGTAAATCTATTCCCTTGTGTGTAACCTTGCTGGGATCATTAGGGGTTTTTGTGACCATCCGCATTTTCTTGGACAGAGGGTGATTTCTTAGGATTGCTAGTGACCAACTTTGCAGAACCCCTAATATTTTCACGTTCTGCATCCCATCTTCATTTCCAGGCTTCTGTGCAGACCAAAGATGCCCCATGTGCCAGGATCCCTGCTAATCACTGTGAACACCTTATCTTGTTAACAGTCCCCGATAATTATGATGTGTTTCTTTTTATTTTATTTATTTATTTATTTATTTTTGGCTGCGTTGGGTCTTTGTTGCTGCACGTGGGCTTTCTCTAGTTGCGGCGAGCAGGGGCTACCCTTTGTTGCGGTGCGCAGGCTTCTCACTGCGGTGGCTTCTCTTGTTGTGGAGCACGGGCTCTAGGCGCATGGGCTTCAGTAGTTGTGGTACGTGGGCTTAGTAGTTGTGGCTCGTGGGCTCTAGAGCACAGGCTCAGTAGTCGTGATGCACAGAATTAGTTGCTCCACGGCATGTGGGATCTTCTCGGACCAGGGCTTGAGCCCGTGTCCCCTGCGTTGACAGTCAGATTCCTAACCACTGAGCCACCAGGGAAGTCCCAATGATGTTTCTTTATGTGCCCATTTTTCAGATGAGAAAGCTGAGGCCCTAGGTTAAGGTTAAGACCTGGTGGCCTCCCCTGGTTATCACATAAGGCAATGAACTTGGAAATGAGCGAAGAGTTTCACAATAAGAACTGATTAGCCCACTTATAGATAACCTCAGACTGGAAGTCATTGGAGGAGCAAGACAAATGAAGTACCAGCTCCCTATACCTCATACACTTTCTGGAAAGCCGCCCACCCACAGGCTTGAAGGAGAGGGATATTCTAGATGGCTTTCCTGATTAGAACATGGAGTCAAGTGGGCTAAGGATCTTATGAACATAGGACTGCATCCTCAGTCTGTTAAATCCTGGTTAGGTTTGGCAGAAGGATGACTTCCATACAACTTCAGAACTCCGGGGATACACCCCTATTTTCAGTTTGAATCAATAAAGTTGATTGTAGAATCAGTGCTCCGATGAGAAAACTGCTCTCACCTTTTGAGAACTTGTTTGATTCCCAGTAGCATCCTCTCTGACAGCATTTGCTAAGGTGCCCTCTATTCCACTCTGGTTCCCTGAGAAGCTCTAAGAAAAGGGCTCCAAGATAAGCTCTGAGCACTCCTGGTTTGATGAAACCCATTTAACTCTGTTGAACCCAGAGCTTCTCAGTCCCTCCTGACAACAGATGCTTTTGTCTCTGTAGCGCCATGAGCACCCCATGAAGATACACTTAAGGAAAAGCTCTTCCATAGAAGGAACAGAACACCATCTTAAATTCTGTTCGTGCCCTTAAACAGAAGACATTTACCCAACATTATTTCACTCAAACACAGTGACCTGAAGTTCGGGGACTGAGGTCCTCGTGTTCTTCTGGCTGTAGGTAGGAGGATGTTGTCAGTGGCTGCCCTCAGGTCCTAGCCATGTGATCCCCTCACAATGTGGCAGCCAATATTTTCAAAGCCAGCAGGAGAATCTCTCTTTTGTCCACTACAAGGAGGTCTTAGATTAGGAGGAACCTCACTATGCCATCATTTTCATAGAACCCACCCACACGCACAGGAAAGGGATTACATAAGATGTGATACCCAGGTGGTGGGGCTCTTGGGGGCGTGTGAGAATTCTGCCTCCCAGAGTCTGCGAGTGGGTGCTTACTGTCAGGGCACCCTTAAGATCATAGCTGTGCCATAACCAAGGAAGCATGGTGGAGGTGACTAATGACAAATAGACCAGCTGCTCCCAAGGCTCCAAGTAGGACCACTCAACCCTCCATGCCTGATGAAAGGCAGAAGAAAACCGATGTCAGCTGAGTAAGCAAAGAGAAAAAGACATTACCATTCTGTTTTGGCCTATGTTCCTTTAGCTACACATGCAGAATAAAGAAAAAAATAAAAGCATCCAAATTATCTAAAAGAGGAAAATGGTATTTAATCATTTTGCAGTCAATGGTCAGGTGAAAACAAGTTGTATATATTTATCAGCACCATCTGACTCACATTTATTTATTTATTTTATGTTATTTTATTTTTTTGGCGGTACGTGGGCCTCTCACTGTCGTGGCCTCTCCCGTTGCGGAGCGCAGGCTCAGTGGCCATGGCTCACGGGCCCAGCCGCTCCGCGGCATGTGGGATCTTCCTAGACCAGGACACGAACCCGTGTCCCCTGCATCGGCAGGCAGACTCTCAACCACTGTGCCACCAGGGAAGCCCTCACATTTATTTTTAATACATTTCTCAAAAGCTCAAAACAAATTATTTTAGAAATTAATTTATATATAAAATAAATGTTTACTTATCAAACCACAGACTAATAACCAGGTGTTGGTAAAATACCAACGGTTGCCTAGGCTGCTAAGTAACAGCTTTTAATACATTTAATTTTTTTAATTAAGGTTTGCCCAAGCCATGAGTATGGTTTTAGCCTGTATCTTCATGACTGAATTTTCCATAACCACTCCATTAATCTAATTTGATTTTGCATCTTCTTGCCAAGAAATTAAGCCATTTTAGCCCACACAAATATGGCTATAACCATAACGTCCAAATCCTATGATGATAGGGAGTATTTTTTCTTTCTTTTCTTAAGCCAGTTGTATATGTATATACAACTACAGTTGTATATGTACAGTGAGGTGGTGAGACACACACCTACCCCCCCCACACACACACACGATCATTTTCTAGTAAGAAAGCAAGTGACTATTGTTTTTTTGTACTTAAAAGAATCCAGGGCAACTGCCCCCATGTATGAGTGTAAAAGCAATGCCCCATGAGTTGTCCTTTCAAAGCCTCGATCTTAAATAACACAACGTCAGTTTGGTTTGTGTTATTTACTCTTGTTCTTCCGAAATTCCTCATAAGAACTCTTAAAATAGGTCCAACTATTCTGAAGCAAGTATATTACAGTTAAGCACTTTTTTTCTTTAAAAATGGAGGAATGGAAATAAAGGGTGGATTTTTTGCTCAAGGTCACCCATTTCAATGGTCAGTTTGGGAAGGAAACATTTTTCCCAGTGGTAGGCTTTCACTCCTAACTAAAAGTAGTTTCTCCTCTTGTTGCAAGGTAGTTGCCAGAAAAAAAAAGATATCTGAATTCTTGATGTTCGCCCTCAGGGACTAAGAATTTAAGGGCATGATAGTGAGAGAATAAACCAAATAAATGGATCTTCTCCTTTGAGATGTAAGTTTATAGAGTGCCCACAAATCACAGCCTCTATAATAAAAAAAGATTACCAGCGACAGCACTGATTTTCTTATTCTCTTGGGATTTCTACAGTGTTATAAAAAGGAATGCCTAAAAGTATGTGTAAGGAGGAAAGCCAGCTCCATTTTTATAGATATGCACACGCATATAATCTAACACACACAGGCGCACACATCTTTTTTTAATATGAAAGCAGAGGAGTATTCTGCTGCTTTTTCTGCACTTAGAAGAACACAGGTTGACTGCTTGTTGAAAGTATTGATAAATGCACCCATTTGAAAGCCCTTGAGATGTTCGTCTCAATCCTCTCCCCCTTTGGAGCCAGAGGTGCTGCCAGTCACCCAAATGAGGAGGGAAGTTGCATCAGCCCCAGGCTTTACCCTCAGAACGCTTGCAGGATTCGGAGACCCTTAGGCAAACGAGTGATACAGTAAAGATGTATGAACGTGGCCAAAGAGAGGACTGTGGCTACCCAGAGGAGGTCTGCTGAAATGCAAGCAGTTACTGCAATAGAACAGTGGGATTTTCTACTTAAAAATATTCACTCTTTTTGTTCCAATATTGCTTTCACATTTTAAAGAGTATTTCTATTTTATTTCATTGGGCCTTTAATGACTAATAATAGTAATGGAAATAAAACAAGAACATTCTTTAAAATCTCTAAATCAGCATCCCCTCTTCAAAGTAGCTAGCATAGACTGTCATGTAGCCTTTGGGTATCAAATCGTTTTACCTTCTATGAACCAGAGTCAAGTGCGTGCACTGAATATTTATTTGGGGTTGGCCCACTAGATTAAAAGCAAGATTGTGGATTCCAAAATGTGTTTGTTAAGTACTTTGAGATCATCCTGTGTAACCCTTCATTTGGTGTTTGTTGCAGTGTGTTCTGCTATGGGCTGAATGCTTGTGTCCCCCAAAAATCCATGTGTTGAAAACCTAATGCCTAAGGTGATGGTCGTAGGGGGTGGGTGGGGCCTTTGGGAGGTGATTAGATCATGAGAGTGGAGCCCCCATGAGTGGGATTGGTGTCCTTATGAAAGAGGCCCCAGAGAGCCAGCTAGCCCCTTTCATCATGTGAGGATAAAAAGAGACATCTGTGACCCGGAAGAGGACCCTCACCCAACCATGCTGACACCCTGATCTTGGACTTCTAGCCTCCAGAATGGTAGGAAATAAATTCCTGTTGTTTATAAACCACCCAGTCTGTGCTATTTTGTTATAGCAGCCTGAACGGATTAAGACATGTTCAAAAGATTTGCCAAGGATTATACAGTAAGTTAGAAGGTGGCCTTGGGGCTGAGTGCTACTTCCACCAAGCCATCCTGTGACTCACAAACATCTCCAGACCCCATGGAAGATAATTTTAACTCCTTCGTGTTCAAAGACCTGTATCAGCCTGAAAATGCACTGAAGCTAAAGACACTGATTGTAAGAGGAATAAGATTATCAAAGAATGCAGTTGATGCCCATGTATATGTAGGCTAAGCAGGCAGTTGCTACACTGGCTGATTGTATGATAGAAAATAACATTTTCTATCATACAATGTAGGATGTGGGATGACAGGTAAAACTGGCTTGATCGTGCACATTTTGTATTTGTGAAACATTTATCTACAAATAGTAGTTACGTTCGGTCTCAAATATTCCAGCATGAACGCCATAAAATAACTGTAATCTTAGTTTGTGTGCAGGTACGTGCAAACACAACTGTTTTGAATATCACTTCTAAATTAGCAAAATAACCACCAGTTTTTAGAAAGAGAATTGTCTTTCAATGACCACATAGTTTTTAATATTTTATTGAGTATGATTGGTATACCATATACTGCACATGTTTAGCATTTGATACATTTTAACAGATATGTACATCCATGCAACCATCAACACAAGAGAATGAATGTGTTCATCAACTCAAAAGTTTCCTTGTTTCCTTTCGTAACCCCTCCCTCATATACCTCCCTGCCTTCCCTAGTCTCAGGTAACCACTCATCTTTTTGATTCTACATAGTTTTCTCTTTTCATGATTTTATGTGAACGGAATCATACATTGTCATTCCATTTTGGGGAGCTTCTTTCACGTAGCACCATTCTTTACAGATTCTTCTATGCTGAATATAACAACAGTTCATTTCTCTTTATTATTGAGTAGTCTCGTATTTGGATATTATTTGCTTAGATATTTACCTGCTGATGGGTATATGCATTGTTTCCAGTTTTTGGCTGTTGCAAATAAAGCTGTTGTGAACATTCATGTACAAGTATTTGTATGGACATATCCTTTCTTTGCTCTTGGGTAAATATCTAGCAGGGAAATGTCTAGGTCATATGGTAAGTGTATGTTTAAGCTTTTAGCCAAGTGTCAAGTAGTTCTCAAAGCAATTGTGTCGTTTTACATTCCTACTAGCAGGATATGAGAGTTCCTGTTGCTCTGCAAGCTCACCAGCATTTGATATTGTCAGGTTCGAGGTTTCTTTTGTTCTGTTTCATGTTAGCCATTCTAATAAGTGTGTGGTGGTTTCTTGTGGTTTTAATTTACTTTTATTATTTTTGGATTTTATTTTATTTTTTTTATACAGCAGGTTCTTATTAGTTATCCATTTTATACATATTAGTGTATATATGTCAATCCCAATCTCCCAATTCATCGCACCACCACCACCACCCCACCCCACTTTCCCCCCTTGGTGTCCATACATTTGTTCCTATATCTGTGTTAATTTACTTTTATTCTTAAAAAACAAAACAAACAAAAAAGAAAAACAACGATGTTGAGTACCTTTACATATGCTTTTTTGCCATCTGTATATCTTCTTTGGTGAAATGTCTCTCCATAATGTTTGACAATGCTTATACAGTTTTTCTTCTTTTATTGTTGAGTTTTAAGTTTTTAAGTGTATAATGGGTATGAGCCTTTTATCAGATAACTGATTTGCAAATATTCTCTCCCATGTGTGACTAGTCTTTCATTCTCTTAACAGTCAGTGTCTTAACAGTCAGTTAAGAGTTATGTGACCTTAACTCTTAAGTCAGTAGAGGTTTCTGATTTTGATTAACACAACTTATTTTTACCTCTCTTATGACTGATGCTTTTGACATTGTATCTAGGAAATTTTTGCTTAACCTAAGGTCACAGAAATATTCTCCTAGGTTTTATTCTATACGTTTTATGCTTTTAGATATTGTTCTATGATCCATTTGAGTTTATTATCATGGGTAGAGCAAGTTATTGATCAAAGTTCAGGTTTTCACATATGGATATCAAATTGTTCCAGCACCATTTGATGAAAAGACTGCTTTTACCACTAAATTGCCTTTGCACCTTTTTTGAAAAATCAATAAGCCATATGCATCTGGGTCTATTTCTGGGCTTTTCATTCCACTCCTTTGCTCAATCTTTCAATCTTAATGCCACAGCATTTTGATTATTGTACCTTTATAATGAATTTTGAAGTCAGGTTGTGTAAGTCCTCCAACAATGTCCTTTCTTTGCAAAATGCTTTTGCTATTCTATTGATAGATACTTTGTATTTTTGTGTGAATTTTAGAATTAGCTTGTCAAATTTTATTTTTTTTAAGAGGCCTTCTGGAATTGTGACTAAGATTGCATTGATTCTATAGATCATTTAGAAGATTAAGTTTTCTTTAAGTGTACAAGTCATGCACATATTTTATGAGACTTATTCCTAAGTGTTTCATATTTTTGATAGCATTGTAAATGGCATTCTTTTAATTTATGATTCCTCATTGCTAGTACATAGAAACAGACTTAATCTTTTATATTGATCTTATATTCTTCAGCTTTAAAAAAAGCATACAGGCTTTAACCTTTAAGATGTTGCTTTTATGTTTTTAATAAATGTCCTTTGTCAGACTTAGGAAATTTATTTCTATCCTAGTTGATTGAGAGTTTCTATAAGGAGTGGGTTTGGGCATCTTATCAAATGACGTTTCTGTATCTATTGAGATGTCCATATGGGTTTACTTTTTAGACTGTTAATAAAGTGAATTACCTTGATCCAATTTTAAATATTAATGAACCTTGCACCCTTGACATACTCCCTACATAATTATGAGCTATTAACCTTTTTAAATAGTTTGGAGTTTTGCTTATTAAAATCCTGTTAAGCACTTTTGTGTCTAAGTTAATGGGGAATATTCACATGTAGTTTTCTTTCCTTCTTATGTCTGTGTCTGGTTTTTTATACCAGATTAAAGTCGACCTCATAGAATGTTGTGTATAGTTGATTTTATTTCTTCCTTATATCTTCCATGTTTCTACTTAACAGGTTGTCTTTCTTCTAGCTCCTTGAACATATGCAATACAGTTATTATAACAGTTTTACATATTCTTAACTACAAATTCTGTCATCTATGGCTTTCCTGTGCCAATTTCAATTGACTGATTTTTCTCCTCAGTGTAAGTTGTGTTTTTTTAGCAGCTTCTTTGCATACCTGGTAATTTTAGATTAGATGTAAGACACTGTGACCTTTTCCTTGTTGTACGTTGGACACTTTTGTATTCCCCAGATTATGCAAGAGCTCTCCTTTGGGACAAGATCAAGTTATGTGAAACTAGGTTTGATCTGTTTGGTTTTTGCTTGTAAGCTTTGTTAGTTGAGATGAGAGCAGAGTTTAGTCTGAGGTGATTTTTCCGCATGGTGGAGACAATACCCTTCCTGGTACCCTAACTGATGCGAGGAGAATTATGAAGCTTTTCAGTCTGGCTCTTAGGAGCAAGCAGTATCCCCAGCCCTATGTGAATGGCGTGCACTCTTCCCTCTGATCTTTTCAGGTGGGTCTTTCTCCACCCATGTGTAGTCTCTTCATACACATACATTCACAGGTTTCTACTCAGCTGAATACCTAACAGGGGAGCTGTGCATAACTGGAGTTTCTTCTTTGTGCAGCCCTCTCCTGCTGAGAACCCTGGCCCCTTTGGCTTCCTTTACCTCCCAGTTCTGTCTCCCCAGTCACTAGTCTGTGCCTGGGTCTCTTCTTCCTCCACCATCACCTGGAAACCTTCTCCAGGTTGTAGGCTGGGTCAGTTGTGGAGCTCACCTCATGGTTCCGAAACTTGGTGATCACTGCCCTTCGTTGCCTAACGTCCGATGTCTTACAAACTATTGTTTTATGTATTTTAAAGTTATTCTTGGTGAAAGAGTTCATCCCATTTGTGTTACCCCATCTTGGTTGGAAGCAGAAGTCATTCCGTGGCATTATAATTTTGAATGCGCTGTCTCCCTTTTCTTTCTCTTTCTTGCTGGAACCACGAAACTAATTTCCAGGATTTCCTGTCAGTCTGTGCTCTGCTTCCTCAAGCTCCTGGGATCACAGATCTACCTCTGTACATATGCTTCAGTACCTTGGCCCTTCGCAAGCACAGCTGCATTACTCTTGTTCCTCTGGTGCAGAATGGCTTTCTGTTTCAGAGTGTAACAACTTAGTTACTGAAAGAGAATTTGATAAGTACATATGGAAACCATACGTATTCCATACGAGAATATATTTAGTTTACATATTCAGCTATTGATGAAAACACTTTAAGGGTAATTTTCTTATTTTGTGCTAAACACATGGTATCAAAATTTTTCTTGGCCTGTTACCATCTATTTTACTTTCCACCTATGGAATGTAAGCTATTTTAGTTTTCTCAAAGGAAAAATAAACAGCAAAATGGGGCCCTGCTTAACCATCTAATTTTTCCCCAGATTTATTCAGATTCCACCAGAATGGGCTTATTTGTGAATTGATTTATCCATTCACCAAAAAATTATAGTATTATACTTAGGACTGGTAATATAAAATAAATATGGCAAAGTTCTTGCTCTTGACAAATTTACAATCTGTTTGTGGAGGCAGACTTATAAATACACAATTAAATGTCAGTGAAATACACGCTTTGATTCTGTGAAACAGGACTGAGATGATGGTGACCTGAATTAGAAAAGAGACAGTTGAGAAGGGGAGGAGAGAAGGAGCCTAAGAGGCCATATCTATAGGACTTGGCCTAGAGGTGAGGGAGAACAGGCACATGCCTCCCAGGTCTTCAGATTAAACTTTTAAATGGATGGTTGTATCACTGTTGACTGGGACATATAAAACATAGGCAACATGTTAGGAGAACTGTTTAAAATTGATGTAGTAACCATGTTTATTTTTTCCTTTGTTGTTCTTGACCTTTTGGTTTTCTTTTTTGTCCTTGCATCGACTGCTGTCTTTATTTTATTTTTTTCCAGCTTTATTGAGATATAGTTGACACATAACATTATGTAAGTTTAAGGTGCACAATGTGTTGATTTGATACATTTATAAATTGCAAAATGATTATCACCATAGCATTAGCTACCACCTCCATCCTGTCACAAAATTGTCATTTCTTTACTGTGGTGAGAACATTTAAGATCTACTTTCTTAGAAATTTTCAAGTATAGGATCCAGTATTATTAGCTATAATCACCATGCTGTAAATTAGATCCCCAAACTTGATAATCTTATAACTGGAAGTTTGTACCCTTTGACCCACATTTTCCCATTTTCCCCAACCCCTGGTAACTTCCACTCTACTCTGTGTTTCTCTGAGTTTGGCATGTTTAGATTCCACATATAAGTGAGAGCATACAGAACTTGTCTTTCTCTGTCTGACTTATTTCACTTAGCACAATGCCCTCAAGGTCCAACCAAGTTGTTGTAAATGGCAGGATTTCCTTCTTTCTTGTGACTGAATAATATTCCACTGTGTGTGTGTGTGTGTGTGTGTGTGTGTTTGTGTGTCTGTCTGTCTCACATCTTCTTTACCCATTAATTCGTCACTAGACACTTATGTTGTTTCCATATCTTGGTTATTGTGGGTAATGCTGTAATGAACATGGAAGTGTAGGTACCTCTTTGAGTTCCTGATTTTAATTCCTTTGGATATATAGCAGCAGTGGGATTGATTTATTAACCATTCTTATCTAATATTTTCCACCAGAATATTAAGACTCCTATGTGACAGGTATAATAATTAGCTCCCTGAAATCCCTTTTAAAATAATTTCTCTTTTAAGCATCAACTATAATGCTGTTCAAGTTCCATTCAAATTTGGGTTTGCTTGGCTTGTCACCATCTCTCTAGTTTACTCACAGCAGCAGTTCCTCAGTAAATTGGAGCATACAGGCTCAGTTAAGCCATACAACTACTCACCACTGAATTGAACCACTTTATAATTTTGGTCATTAATATAAAACAGATCAGTCATACCATTTCTCAGTGTTTCATAATTTGATATTTTAAATGAATGCATCATAATCAAATCTTAAAAGGTAGTTGAAAGGAGAGGTCCTGAGACTCCTGTTGGATTTTGTACAGTGAGGAGCTAATGGAACATAAGAACAGCCTTTGTTATCAGAGGTTGAGGTCTAACGGGCCTGAATTGATCTTCTTCACCTGTGAGGTGTACCCACCTCTGGGACATGTGACAGCCGCCACCATCCCCCCACCCTTCTGAGCATTTTACCAGTACACAGAGGCCAACCAGGCTTTAAAATATATTTTCTATTCATCTGTTTCAAAAAAAAACTTCATCTCCATAAAAGAGGTGAAATTTCTAGTGCAAGGAAGCTCAGAATGACTGGGAGGACCCTCTGTGTTTGTTTATTGAGACACGGGATCTTACTATTTTGTAGGTGATGTCAAACTTGTTAATGCAAAAAGCAGGGGTCCATAAACAGCATATGTTTTAAGTCCAGTTAGGCAAGGAGCCAGCCGCCCCTGGACACTTGCCCAGACAGGCTGACGCAGAGTGATGAAGGGAATGCATATGGCATTTTCAATCTGGGGCTGGCAGTGTTGCCACACACTGGGCCTGGAAGGTCCCAGACAAGGCCGATTGCATTCCTATTACGTGGTCTCCATTCCAGTGAAAAAGAGCACACACGTGTTCTGTCTAGTGTTTCACATGATTGAGTTTATGGCATCCATTGGGGTTATTATTTTTTCACTTAAAAGGCAGCATCCAAAAGATGCCATAATAAAACATGCTGTAAACAAAGGAAAATGAAATCATCTGTCTTCCAGTGTGTGTTGGTGTGGGGTTGGGGAGCATCAGTGTGGGCCAGGGAAGGGAAGCAAGAGGTGTTAAATCAGGAAAGTGGTGATGATCACTCTACATATTTTCTGTTAGAAGCGTATGAAGTCACAAACATGAAGAGCCCTCGAGTATTGTCCCTTGTAAAACAATTTTAAAAGATAGGTCCTGCGTAAAGAAAACTAGTTAGACTAATTAGAATCATGACAAAATAAATATTTTAACAGGCTTCCAGTTAAACCTTCTGGTGTGGATACACATGGCTACTTTCTCTCCTACCAGAATTCAGTTATACAATATTACCGAGACTTTTTTATTTTCCAAGCATAAACCAGCCATCACATTTCCTACTGTGTCAAAATACCTGATGGGGAGTGAATTCATGACAAGTTCATAGAAACTAGACAACTACCCCGACAAACCAGGCGAGTCCTTGAGTCGGACTGGGAGGGAACTGGACACAAAACAGAAACAAATCAGCTCTCTGCACCAGTCACCTGTGGATAATGTTCATCTAGCGATAAGTGCAAACACTGGATTTGGATCTAACCAAAAGTGCAGCATAACTACATTAAGATGATGGGAGATGGGAAGGCTGCATCTGGGTTGGAGACACAGGAAGAGGGGTAAAGGGGTAAAGAATAAAGAGCTAAATCTTTTCCCATAGTGCACAGTTAATGGATAATGCCTGATGCTGGAAAATTCTTGTTGTTAGCTCTAAGGGATAAGTATCTAGATAACTGAAAGAGATGGTGGAAGGATAAAACAATTCTCTTTTTCATAATAAATCTTAGAAAGCTATTTAACTCTTCCTTTCTGTGTATGTTTAACGTTAATAAAATTATTTTAAAAGTATGGCCATAGGGCTTCCCTGGTGGCACAGTGGTTGAGAGTCCGCCTGCCGATGCAGGGGGCACAGGTTCGTGCCCCGGTCCGGGAGGATCCCACATGCCACAGAGCGGCTGGGTCTGTGAGCCATGGCCGCTGAGCCTGCATGTCTGGAGCCTGTGCTCTGCAACGGGAGAGGCCACAACAGTGAGAGGCCCGCGTGCTGCAAAAAAAAAAAAAAAAAAAAAAAAAAAAGTATGGCCATAATTGAATGTATTATATGTTGTGGGTTTTCCCTCTAATGAAACATCTAGTGCTATGTTCAAGGTCAAACCCTGTGCCCCTTAGATTTGGTCATGCTTCTTAAGACACAATGTTTAAAATTCTTGCCAGATTAAGAGACCCAAATTTATAGTCCTAAAGTCCACCTCCCAAAAATGGCATGTCCCACTTGCCAGGGTCCTCCCCGCTGTGCTTACAATGGAGGTATCTGTTACTGGGGAAGGGAGGTGAGACTGAAAAATGCCAACCATGTATTAACTAGGGAAATCTTGTGAAAATTTCTTATAGACCAAAAGTTATCATGTATTGTGTTACCAACTAGAAAGCTACCATTCTAACACTTTGAATCTGTGATCCAGAGCTTAAAATATAAATCTTAGACTGAACATAATGAGGTCCAAAAATCAAATTCTGGTTCCCTCATTTTAACTAATATCTTAAAAAAAAAAAAAAAAGCTAAAGTTAACGTCAGAATATTCAACATTTTGGGTCACTTATCAATGAAAGGAAGATGATTTGGGGGGAATCACCATTTTTATTCACACAAAATTACGTTTATTATCTCATTCTCATTGTTGATGTAGAAACTGTGCAGATTCCTTTGCAGTTAACTTGAACACCGAACATTCTCTTCAATGCCTAATTTGACAAAAAAGTGTGCTTTTAACTTTGCAGAGTAGCTGGTGGGTGTAAGGACCTGAAATTTTAGAGAGCCCTCTCCTTCACTTAAGGAAGGATGCCCCTGTCTCTATTTCTGCAGTATGATAAGCATACTTCATGTGTTTTCTCCTCCAGGAGTACCAGCCTTGTAATACCAACCCATGCCCTGAGCTGAAAAAGACCACACCCTGGACGCCCTGGACGCCTGTCAACATCTCTGACAATGGGGGCCACTACGAGCAGCGATTTCGGTACACGTGCAAGGCCCGCCTGCCTGATCCAAACTTGCTGGAAGTGGGAAGGCAGAGAATTGAGATGCGGTACTGTTCTAGTGATGGAACCAGCAGCTGCTCCACCGACGGTGAGTAAGCGACTCTGTAGGGACTGACTCGCTTCCAGGGACAGGTGATCTGTCTTATCTCTAAGTTCATAGAAGAGCCCAGTTAAACTAAAATTTAACTGGGCTTCCTGTATTTTATTTGCTAAATCTGACAACCCTGTCTCCAATTCAGTCACTTATTCCCTTATTTCAGAGCAGGCTGTGAACTTACTTCTTACGACATCAAATTAAAATAAGAGAAAATGAATGACATTGTTTCTTTAACTTTATTCTCTTATCCAAACATATATTTTTTAATCCTTCCATTCTCAGATACCTATAAAACCAACACTAATATTCATTTTAAATGATATAAACTAAGGAAAAATTTTGATAAACATTTATAAAAGACTTCTTATATTTCCTCCAAAAGTATATTGTGGGCATGGCTTAAAAAATACTTTATCCTTCTTGTATCTTAATGGCTTCAAGTTCTAATGACTAGCCATACGTTTTGGTATTGATATCTTGAGAATACAAAATTGGACCTGTTTGCCTCTGATCACATGAAATTAGGCTAAATTGTGTGTTCTTTATTGATTAACCACAAACTACTCTCTCATCAGAGAAAAAGGTTTCTAATCTATTTTCTCTGAAGAGCATCTGCCTAGGTTTCTGAGCCAGAATTTTTAAGTAGAGAACCAAGAAACTTAACAATGGATAGAACTGTTCACACAACTGCCTTCTCACATTTCCCCAGAACTTCATGGCATACTTTGAGAGTTTTTTCTTAAAACTTGTGTCACACTGCCTACCTTTGAGAAAATGACTGAATATTTTTTCATATTTTAAGTCAGTAGGCATTTGCATCAAAATGAACATGAATTGCACAAGGACAATTTGTTGTAGAATTCCCAATGGAAGTGAGAAAGGTGTATTTTCTTTGTAAGAAATTTCTCAGAACAATAAGTGACCTATTACCCATAAAACCCTATTACTTGTATAAGGACTTTGCTACATTGACAAATTGAGTTCTTAGTTGCACCCCTGTTAATAGCAACTGCAGAGAAAGAAGCTTGAGTTATAGGAGATTATCATGCAAACTACAATGTTATTTTTATTTAGTTTTGTGCTTCTGAGGTGTGTAAAAAGTGTTCCACTGATATTTGAGAGTATAGTTGCAGAAGCAAAGCAGACAGTGCTACAGAATGAAAGTTAGTTTGGACTCTGGTTATTCTAAGAGTTCCTAACAGAATCGTGCTTTGGCCATTTCCCTTGCAGGCCTTTCTGGTGATTTCCTGCGTGCTGGGAGATACTCCTCCCACACCATCAATGGGGCCTGGTCAGCCTGGACCTCATGGTCACAGTGCAGCCGAGACTGCAGCAGGGGCATTCGCAACCGGAAGCGTGTTTGCAACAACCCGGAGCCCAAGTTTGGGGGCATGCCTTGCCTGGGCCCCTCCCTGGAATACCAGGAATGCAACATCTTGCCCTGCCCAGGTGAGTGGATCGAGTAATCTGGAAAAGACCGAAACATCAAGGGCCTTGGAAGACTTTCTCACTCAGCTTCCCTGGCTTTATGTTTGAGACATAATTTGTGGTAGATAGATAGATAGATATAAATGTAGATGTAGATGTAGATATAAGTATAGACATAGATATTGATGTAGATATATAACAGTTATAAATATAGATACAGATGTAGATAAAGATATAGATATAGATAGATATAGTTATAATCTTCCAACTACATTGGTATAAAGACAGATATCACCTAGGCTGGCTTATGTTCATCTATTTCTTCTGCTTTAACAGAAACTGAAGCATTCTCAGGAGCCCCTCTAAGGGATTGTGGCCCCAAGCACTGCACCACTTGAGAAGTGGGCTGGGCTGCCATGGTCCAGAGAGCAGTGTCCTGTCTTTAAACTGGAGGTTGGTCCCTCCCAGACTCTGATGTGCCCAGCGCCCCCCAGAACTGACCTCCCTCCATACCACAGAGTCCTCACCAGAGTGACAGTTATCAGGGGTGGCCCAGCAGGGCCTTGCCAAGCCTGTCCCTGGTGCCCTCAGCTGACAGGGGTCTACATCCTCCTGAGGTCAGTCCTCTAAACACGCAGCATCCTCTCCTGGAGACCCACAGGAGCTGTGTTGTCTGGGTCTTCCTCCTGACCCCTGGCTTTTCATTCCGCAGGCTTCCCACAGAAGCACAGGGTTAATAAAATGACCTTAAGGAGCCCCCTCGCCCCCGCTCAGGGCGTTGTCTGCTAATACAGCCCCAAAGGCTCCTCTGTCACCTTTAATGCTCTAACCATCTGTGCCTTCCTCTTGCCCCAGCTCTGAGTGCAGCTCTGTCACCTGGATCGCTTCCCCTGACCTTCCCACAGTCAGAGGATCTTTAATTTAACCCAGTGCCTCACGGCCATCCTGAGTGCTGGCCTCTGGCTGTGCATCCTGCCTTTTGACTTTGTCAGAGTGACCACCCAAGGTGGGCAGGACCATCTCACTCACGGCAGTGCCCTCAGCTCCCAGCGTGTGCCTGGCACACACTCGAAATAGCTCTCAGTAATGGTTATTGAATGATGAGAAAATAAGCAGTTGGTTACTTGATCTTCCTTTCTTTATTCATTCAGTTTTTCAGCAAACAATTTTGGATCACCTGCTGTGTGCTATTCACTGAGTAAAGAAAGACACAGTGACCTGGTCCAGGTCAGAAAGGAACTTAAGAGTTCAGTGAGGAAGCATCCTGTGAATAATGTCAACCCAGTATGGTTGGGTTGATGACAAGATGCAATGGCTACATCAGCTGGGGACCCATGGAGCTGGAATCATGGCAGCTATACCAAGCAGGCTGCCCCTGGACTGGGCCTTGAGGGACAGATGGGAGTTGGTCATATAGACAAGCAGGGGTGGGGCATGAGGCGTCATTCCAAATACTGTGTACATTGGTTTTAAAGGCACACACCACTGCAAATATAGCATCTTTTTCAGTTGGTACAAACAACTTTCTGAGTTCCTTAAGCAAGGAACTGGCTTGTAGCAGTACTTAGTGAGCATCTATTAGATGGATGGGTAGATGGATAGATGGATGGATGGATGGATGGATGATGGATGGACGGAGGAGTGGATGGGTGGATGGGTAATGGATGGATGAGTGGATAATGGATGGATGGATAGGTGGATGGATGATGGGTGGATGGAGGAGTGGATGGGTGGATGGGTAATGGATGGATGAGTGGATAATGGATGGATGGATAGGTGGATGGGTGGATGGATGATGGATGGATGAGTGGATAATGGATGGATGGATAGGTGGATGGATGATGGGTGGATGAAGGAGTGGATGCGTGGATGGGTAATGGATAGATAAGTGGATGATGGATGGATGGATGGATGAATCAACACGTACATTAAGCTGAAAACACAGCTCCCAGCTTTGTAGGTGGGCCACTCAGTAATGTCCCTGCTTCTCCAGTCCTCCTCTGCTGTCTCTGCCTGAGTTTCTCCAGCCTCAGGAGATGCTTCCCTCCAAACTACCCAGCTTTCCTGGCCAAGCGATGCTGAGGTGCTGGGAAAGGTCACAGAGACATGTCTTTCCCACAGCCCCAGCCTGGAGAATGGAAGGGCTCCTCCTCGGGGGCTGAGGGGACCCCTGGGGCAACATGATTAGATGAGGATCCATCCTGTAAAGTGGGGGAGGGAAAGCCACATGGGAAAGTCAGGATCCCTCCAGCCACTCTGCCTCCCCAGGCTCCAGACACAGGTCCATGCTGCTGTCGGCGGAATGTACAGACTCCTCCAGATGCTCGGATGCTGCCCTGGCCTTCGAGTGCAAGGCGTGGGCCCGTGTCCGAGACTTCCCATTAACATGATCTAGTGGCTGTTTTTATTTTCGTTTATTTGATGGTCAAGACAGTATCAGGTACACGTAACCTTAATGTCTTGAAATAGCTCTGTCCTCATCTTCTTTTTGAAAGCCAAGTTTCCATAGAGGGATGTGAAAATATTCAGAGTGGCCCTTCTCACTTTCCACTTGGGAATGCATGAGTTCAGGGGGTTGTTGAGTGGGGCAAATGTCAATTCTCTCTCCCACCTCCTAGAAAATTCCTAACACAGGCCAGGATGCAACTCAACATGGAGGGGTTGGAAGACTCAGGGCTCTTATAGGCTATTTTTACTTCATTTAGGACTCTTTCCTCCCTATGCATTTACTCCTCCTTTGTCCTCTTGGGTCCACAAGAAGCAGTTACAAAGGGGTGGTATATTTTCTTTAAAAACAAGTTTTCTCATTATGATTAAGTTTGAAAATTAATCGAAGACCTGAGAAATATAAAACTACCTCTTAAATTAATCAATGAAAAATTCGATCTCCAATTCTAATGTGGATCAAAACTTGCAGTAAGGTTTGAAAGTTGAGCCCATGTTGAAATGATCCTTTTTCTTCTGTGGTTTGGTCTAACTAGTACTTTCACTGACATAATTTATTCCCAACATTGAGAAATAGCTTGGTCTTTCTCCATCACTCCTTTTTCTCAATTCGTGTTTGATTCAGAACTGATTCCAGACCTTGGCTGACAAAGGACAGCAGATGGTTCTTTGTTCCTAAGTCATATTCCAATTCAATAAGATAAATTATTTCTTCTTTATTATGAAAACACTAAGTTCAAGGAAGAAGGAACAGTGAGTGAGAATCTCATGGAGGGGAGACCTTTTGAATCAAAGTGAATTTGGACAGGTGTGTGTTCTGTGGATGACATCAGTTAAGTACCTATGGTGTGCTAAGAACACTCCTCGCCTCTCCGTCCATGAAATCTTTGAGTCCACAGTTTGTTCTGTAAACTGCAAGTGACACAAAAGGAGGATAAGACACTGGTTCTGTCTTGGGCGGCTGGCAGAGGTAGCGCTAGCTGGGGCTTCACCTGAACAACTACAGAACATTGTTCTGTAGTTCATGGTCTTTCCCAGAGACTGGGTTTTGTACTGCAGATGTACATGCACTCCTTGGTCATCCTCATGCTTGCATTTTACATGCATAGAACTATTTCCTGAAAGAATAGGAGGAACTGAAGAAGCGTAGAGAGGAATGTGAAAAGCCAGGTGGAAGGTCCTGAACCCCCTCCTGTGATGGTCAGTGGTGCGCACAACGCGTTCACACAGTGCAGACTCTCTGTAGCTACATCGCATGGGTCAGATGTGGATTTCAGAAGTGGTGTGACTTTGTGTCCCTTCCCAGTGGATGGCGTGTGGTCTTGCTGGTCCTCCTGGTCAAAGTGCTCAGCGACATGTGGAGGTGGACATTATATGAGGACCCGCTCGTGCACAAACCCAGCCCCCGCCTATGGAGGCGACATCTGCCTGGGCCTGCACACGGAAGAGGCTCTCTGCAACACGCAGCCCTGCCCCGGTAAGCAACCCGGCCAGGCCCGTGCAGACAGCAGGGAGACTCACCCTTTTCCTGGTATGCAAATGGTGAAACGATGAAACCACATCACGATAAGACCAAAAGAGGGGAACACATCAATGCCACACTATTGCCGGTGATGTGACCTCCTAATACATTGTTCTGCAATGGAATCATTCTCACCATGCTGTAGTTGCAGAACTAGTTACAGAAACCAGTGATAACCAAGTATTCTTAAAATATTTAAGCTGGTAATGGGAGCTGACATTTAGTTGCTTAGAATCAAGGTGGGGAAGCAGGAGAACCCTTGTGAAGTGGCTTCACAGGAATCCCCCCAGGACCGTGGGCATGGGGGTTCCGGGCTCCGAGGCCAGCTGGCCCATGTGCCCAGTGGATGCCCTGCAGCAGCCCATCCCATCCAAGAATTAGCTTTGTTTTCTGCCATGTAGGGACCACTTGGAATGAAAATGAGACAATCTCTTCTGAGTCTAACTTCCACTTTGAAACACACACAAACACACACACACACACACACACACACACACACACACACACACACACACACACACACACACACACACGTTTTTAACTAGCTCCTGCAGACTTTCCTTGAAGGTTCCATGTATACTGAAAAGTGCCTAGAAACCAGATTCTCAGTCATCCCTAAAACTGGCACTTTACAAATTTCTAAGGAAAATTATACCCTTTACAATGGATCAAAACACAAGTTTGGTTGCCAATTTTAATTTTAAGTTAAACCAAGTAAAAAACCAAGCTGCATAGAAAAACATTATTTTACATTATTAATATTTCATAAATAATATTGAGAGTTCATTTTTTTAACCTCCTTACATAAAATGAGTATTAATTCTCTCTTTTCACACATCTGTAGGTCCGGTGAATTTAACACATCTTAGCGAATCTACCTTTTTGGGGTAAAGTGACTTTAGCTAGTTCATCTTTTGGCCTTGATGACTTGTGTGTGGATGTGCTTCAGTGGCAGTAAACAAGGGATAGAGTGAATTCTACCATGAGTACAGCCTGCCTTTGGTGTACTGACCCTGCAAAGTTGTTTTCACAACTAGAAAGAAAGTATTTGTAGTAGCTTGAACCCCTTTCACATCCAGGACTTTCTCATTAACACACTGTCATTTCTCTTGCTTGAGCACTGAGGCCTGTAGAAGGATTTGAGTATGACCCTGTAGGAATGGGGTCTGCATTGATGATCTCTTCTCCACCAAGGAAGGGTCATGCACAGCCAGGCTTCATGCATTAGCTTATGGAGTGTCTAATACAGTTAATTTAGAGCATTAAAGTAATGTGAGTTTTAGAAAATGTATTTTAAGCACATTATTTCTAATCAAAGGTATATGAGTTCTTTTATTCTTGCTCCTTTGTATTTTATTTACTGGACTGGTCATAAGATACGAGTCCATCTTATTTATACACAGACCCACTATAAGCATCATATGAAACCTTATGTACATAAGCTGACCCAACTTCCAGACTGATGGATCTTAGTGGGTCTTGTTGCCGCATCTTCTGTCTTCTGGCCCCTGCAGAGAGCTGGTCGGAGTGGTCAGAATGGTCCGAGTGTGATGTGTCTGGGGTCCAGGTCCGCATCCGCCAGTGCATTCTTCTGTTCCCCGTGGGAAGCCAGTGTTCCGGAAACACCACGGAGAGCCGGCCCTGTGTTTTTGATTCCAATTTCCTCCCGGGTAAGAGGGGAGATGCTTATTAGTGCAAACAAAATCATTTCCGATATTTTGAGAGACAGTGATTCCTAGGTGGGAGTTTTATCTGCTCTATGAGGTCCTGTTTGCTAAAACAGAGATGATTCAATCAACTCTTGTGGTTTCAAGGTGATTATAGATTTGTAGATAACTGCGTCTGTAGACTTGAATTTAGGCCATGAGTTTTAAGGTTTTTTTAAGCACAATGTCTTCTTCTACAGTTTATTGCCTATAACACGGTCAGAATAGTTTGTTCAAAAAATGAAAATAGGTTATTTGGTTACTTTAATATTAAGTTAAATGCTTTGGCAAGGTTGTGCGTATGCGTTTGCACAGAGAAAAGAGGGCCATTCTCTTCATACAACCTTAGTTTATTTGGGAAAAAGGGAGGCTGTCCTTGCTCTCGTCTTGGAGAAGAGGTTGGCTTGGCCCTTTGGCCACAGGCTTTTCCATGTGAAATCGATGTTTAGTTATTAGTGATAGCTAGTCACCCATCACATGCTCACTGTAGGCACGGGCCTACATATATGCCCACCATGTGCCTTAGCACTCTGATGTGGGCCAAAAGCAGAGACTAACCTCTTACAAGGTAATAGCAGGGAATGCCTTGTTTTCCTTCACTAAAGGAAAGATATTATTTTAGAAAAAACTATCAGCTTCAGCCTCAAAAGACACCTCAATCTTCTGTGGTCTAGAACTGCAAGAGTGTTTATTGTTGTTTCCTTTTCAACCATAGACATATTTTTAATTCTTGTTAACGCATGAGAAATCAATACAGGAGAGAATAGTGTTTCTGGACTCTTGAAATGGTGTTTATCCTTGGGCTTAAACATTTAGGTGGATCTCTCCTTTTGTTGGCTTCCTACTTGTCAGTTTCACATGGGCCATGGCAAAGATCATGAATGGGCTCGAGTAGGAAGGTTATTTGTTTTGGCAATTTCCTCTGAGCTCTGGTGGAGTGGTCCCCCTCCCCAGGCAATGTGACAACACTGACTTTGATGAGACAAAAAATCTGAGGCAGAAATACTACAGACAAACACTGTGAGGTTCCACAGCTGGCAGAATACATTGTAACAGAAAATCAGCCCATATGCCAGCCTTACTTTGAAGCTAGTGCCCTAGTTTCAACCCAAGGGACCATAGCATTTTCTTTTTGTAATAATGAATCTCACCCCTTTCCAATCAAGGTGACCTTGACCAAATACATCTCCAGTTGGTTAAGAAAAAAAAAGAAAGAAATACGTTTTTAAAAACAATTAATCAGGCTTTTGAAAACTGACTCACATAAAACTCAAAATCATTAGACATTTCATAAATGAATCATTAATGTGATCTTCCTTCCCTACACCCTTTATACATTGTGATTAAACTTTGTTTTTCCAGAAGTATCTGTGGCAAGATCCAGCAGCGTAGAAGAGAAAAGGTGTGGAGGTAAGTTATTTTTCTTAATTAATTTCAGGTATTTTCCAGTCATTTCTCTTGCCATATGTTTCATATGATGTTTCAGCTACTGGCCAAGAAAAAATTAAAATAAAACTGGAGAAACTCCTGAATCCAAACACCTTATATTTTGGCAGTAGAAATGCTAAGTAGTCCATATTTGACATTTGGATCAGTGGTTCTCAGGGGGTCCTTAGACCAGCATCATCAGTATCACCTGGGAACTTGATAGAAATGCAGATTCTCAGGCTGCACCACCATCTACAGAGTCAGAACCTCCCTGAGAGGGGCCCCGCACTCTGGCTTAATAAGCCCTTCAGGTGAGTTGAGTGGACATAAGCTTTATGGCCCAGTGATCTGGGTATTAGCTACAGTTAGATTTCCTATGAGTAAAACAGAATTCAACCATTTTCTTTATATGTATAGTGCAAATCCATAGAAACCGGCCTCAAATCTCCAAACTGCTGAAATGATAAAATGTCAGAATTTTATTATGGGCAAAAGGCTATACCTTTATCTCCAGAGATATTTTTCTAACTTCCTGCAACCCTGAATGACAGAAATCACATTCTCTGGGTCAAATCCATAATGCTTTTGGACTTTCCCATCTAGTTCTAGCCTGTTTGGATGGGAGGGACTGGCTGTCCATTGATCAGAGCCCAGCCCTGGTCCACCTTTGGTGTCAGAGCCAAAAACCACACACAAGACCAGCATCTTCATGTGTGCAGCTGATTCCTAACTGGTTAGGAATCCTAATAGGTTAGGACTTCATGTGTGCAGCTGATTCCTAACTGGTTAGGAATAATCCTAATAGGTTAGGACTATTCCTAACCATTTCTAACATAATCCATTCCAGCGGGAGGTCCCAGGCAGCTCAGCCCAATGGGCTTTGGTCTCTCACACTCAGAAGGAATCTGGATTTTCATCGGTGTGTTTTAGGAATGTACTTATTTATTAACTACACTGGTTAAGAATCTGCTATCTGTGACGCTCTATCTGTTTAGTCAGCCATCTGTTAATCCATTTGTTCAATCATCTTTCCTGAGCACCCGCTCTGTGTCAGTTTTGTGAGGGGTGTTGATCTTACAGCGGGGACTCAAACAGCCCCAGCCCCTCTGGAACCAAAAGTCATATCCCAAGAGAGCCCTGTGCCTGAGAAGGGCAGTGTCTGGTGTCTGACTGGGTCAGTTCAGTGAGCCACTACTTGGGGATCCGGCTGCAAGATGAATGTTGGCTGGTTCACATAAAAAGAATTATAGCTGTAGTATTTTTAGGTCAGCAGTCACTGTGTGCCAGACACCGTAGAGGTATCCTATTTCACCCTCACAAAGAGCATTCGTGTGGGTGCCACAGGCCACTGTTCTTTATATAAAACCCTTGGAGGTAGAGCAGGGTTTGGAAGTCAGCATTCTTCAGATTATAGATGGGTAATACGGGTCATATAAGGTATGACACGGCGAGGTCTGGGGGTCGCACTCCGTAACCAACCTCTTTAATGACGTTGCCGTGAAATGTAGGTGAAGTGAAGCTGCCAGTCATCCTGGTTCTGCAGCAAATGATCAGGTCAGGTCAGGCTTCGCTGCCAGGTGAGTGATGAAAAATCAGTTTTCAGAGAAATTTTTGTTTGGGGAATTGTAGGAAAGGGAGAGCAGCCACGTCTTTTTATCTGTATTTTATAAATAGGGATCATGAGGGTCAGAGAGATGAGGTTCACACAAACAGTCTAAGTGAAGCCAGCTTTGGATCTGGGCAAGGGGATCCCAGCGTGAGCTTTCAGCCCGGAGCACCACGAGAAAAGGGGCCTGGTGCAGAGTGTCCCAGAGGAGGGTATCTGGGGGATGCAGCCACAGCAGCCCCGGTCAGGCGACACTCTTGGACAACACCCGGGGTCACCACTGGAGCAGAGCTTGTAGAGAGTGTTCCTGCCCTGAGGGAGGTCAAGGCAGAACCTGGGGGCAGCCAGCATGCCCTCCAGGCCTAACACAAGTTCAAAAACCACTTTCCTCGGCCAGCCTTCTGGCAAGTGAAAACATCCCAAAATGTTCAGATACGGGAGTCCTGCCAAGGCCTTGAGCACCCGGGAGGACAGGGTGCCGAAGGCTCACTTGCATCCTAAAAGGCAGCTTCTGCGTGTCTGAACCAGCTGTTCCAAAGGCTGCACCAGATCAAGCCTTGAGGTGCCATTGATTCAATCACAGAAACTTTAATTACTCTATAATATTCAGAACCAATCGTTTAGATCTTAGGCTGCTGACATTGACACAGCAGAGTAGGTGGGTAAGAGGTCCGATGGGGCTAATTGTGGAGCTGAGAGGTAAAAACAATCACCTAGCAAGGATGTTTGGGGATGTTTTTTTCAGTTTGTCGAGAAGAATCAAACTTTGCACAGAAAATCAGCCAGTTGAATCGCTGGGTAGTTGGTTTCTATTCTAGCTTTACTGACCAAAATCAACAGCAAAAAGCATTGTGTTCAAAGCAAAGAGCCATGCTAAGCAGATTCAAGAGATTTAATAGGCTTGATTTTTCACTTATGCAGAAAAAATGTAGGCCTATTGAAATGTTCCAACTTAGCTATTTTTAGTTGCCTGAGACACAAAGACTGTATAATCATCATAAAGATGTCAGCTGGCCCCAGCCTTCCCCAGGCACCTGCAGGAATGATTCATTTGACTAATAACAAAGTACCTGCATAGGGAGAGAGCCATACATCTTCTATATATTATTTTATCAGTGCAGCAGAAGTACTTTTATTCATATGCTGCATTGACCCTGGGGGGTCCAAACGGCTAAAGTATCGAGAGATGACAACAGGTATGAAATCACTCCTGCTTATCTTGAGGGCAACTTCAGGGTTAGAGTAGAAGCTTCTAGCGGTTGCTGGTAGAATGGCCCCTGGATGCTTTATCCAGCTGTCCCAGGTTCAGCCCTAGAGTCTTCAGACAAAATCAGGAACAGCCAAAGATTTAGCGATTCCTTTCACTTTGTTAAACCAGTGACAGGATAATCAAGAAGTGAAAAATTGAGGTGGATGTCAGGGAGTGGGTGATATTTGTGGACTGTTCTAGTAACGTCCTCCTGGATTATCCAGCTTCAGGTGCTGAAGACACCTGAGGCGCGTGTTGGGAGTCACCTGTTTGGAGTCTCAGCGTGGGTGGAGTACGTTGGTTCTGGTTCACAGAGACGAGGCTGCCTCTCCGCGCGGTGTTCATCCACCTCCTGGGGCGAATCTACCTCCCAGGGCCCAGGGCCCCGAAAAACAGTGTCCAGGAACAGCAAAGGGGCACAGCTTAAAGGGAGAAGCTTAGAGGGTTTAGGGACGGATGAAGGATGTTCCACCTGTGCTGTGGATCCCAGGTGAGGCGAGGACAGCTCAGAGAGTCCTCGGGAGGATCCCAGGTGTTTAAGGAGAAAACATCCCAGAACCTGGGTGTAGTAGACAAACTCACGGGTCTTCTCTCCCCGAGAGCCCTGGGGACCTCCCCACATGGCCCAGCAGTCTCACCCGGCATCCACAGGGGTGCCCAGCAGGCATCTTCAGTGGTCCCATTTGGGTGCAGGGAGAGCCAGGGTGTCACTCAGCCCTCTGGTGGTGCATGAAGGGGACACCTTGGAAGAAAAGCCAGATCCCCAGGATGTGCAGTGGAGACATAGGGCCAAGAACCCTTAGGCAACTGGTTAGCTATACGGTGCCAACACAGCATAGAAAAATTGAGGTCCTGTTTTGTTTTACCTGATTTTCAGTAATCTCAGCTTCATGGTCATGGCTCAGATGTTGTCTTTATTCCCTGAAAGGCTTAAAATTTTGATTGTAAGGTGTTTTGCCAACACACAATGAATATCTTTTTTTCTTTTGTTGCTCTTTGTCAGAGATTAAGCAGTTCTTGGTTAAGCTACCTTGATGTCACTCAAACCAATCCTGTCTTAGAGACATGAGTCCATGTCAGCTTGTTTATTCAACATTGTGTATTTATAACTCAAAGAAAATTACTTAAAGATGCTATTAGATAGAAAAAACACTTTAAAAAAAGAGAGTCATTTCATGACCATTAATAGATCATATTCCTTTGACACAAATCCTTTGTTTCTTTGGAGTAAGCCATTTTCTTTAAAAAGTCTCCAAAATACAATGTGAGTGAAAAAATGGTACCCAGGATAATGTTTACAACACACACATATAGCATGCAAGTGCGCAGAGTGCCTCTGGAAGAGCACAGGAGAAGGTGGTGACAGTGGTTTCCTCTCAGAAAGAAAACAAGATTTATTCTTGTATATCCTTTTGCACTTTTATTTTCATGCAATCAAATGTTATACAATATGTGTATCTTCATATTCCAAAAAACGTAATGGAAAACATAAGAACGATATAATCGGAACACATTTTTAAATAAAATGAAATGATAAAGGAGGGGGAAATAGTCGGGCTTGCAGGTGAGCAGTGATTGGAAGTACTAGATACATCCTTGCTTTGTTCCCGGGACACAGCCAGGCTGCAAGCAGGGACTCAGCCTGTTCAGGGAAACGGAAAACATGTTCCCTAGAAACCCCCCAGACCACAGATCATGCTGCACTTGAAACAGAAGAACCGTCTCTTACAAGCCTTTAAAGAAAAAAGTGTCTCTGCTAGCGTATTTGGTGATCTTTAAAAGATCACCATATTATACGGTGGTTATAATCCATAAGAGCGTTGACTTAAACTACACTGAACTCGCTGCAGAGAAGTGTCTTGGCGGCCACGACATTTCAAAGGAAGGCCCTATGATTTCCTGAGTTTTAGAAGGAGTGTGGAGCTTTCCATGGCGTCCTTCTCTTTTTCTCTGAGCCCACTGAGCTGGGGAGGAGCGCGTCCTTTTCCAGGGTGGCCTCACTTTTGACGTTGTCTTCCCAGAGTTCAACTTGTTCCACATGATCGCCGTGGGGCTCAGCAGCTCCATCCTGGGCTGCCTTCTTACGCTGCTTGTCTACACCTACTGCCAGCGGTACCAGCAGCAGTCCCACGATGCCACCGTCATCCACCCCGTTGCACCCGCCCCTCTCAACACCAGCATAACTAACCACATCAACAAACTGGACAAGTATGACTCGGTGGAGGCCATCAAGGTAAGGGATCAGCAGCCTCCGCTGCAGCCAGGTGTGCAGAGAAGGCAGGTGGACGCTGATGGCAAAGCTCAGTGGTGGTGGCATAGGTGACAGGGTGGGGGACAAGGTAAGCGGCTCCTCTTATTTTTATTTTATATTGAAGCATAGCTGATTAACAACATTGTGTTAGTTTCAGGTGCACAGCAAAGGGATTCAGTTATACATATACATGTATCTATTCTTCAAATTCTTTGGATGATCTGCCTTATTTATTTATTTTTAACATCTTTATTGGGGTATAATTGTATATATGTATACATATATCCCCATATCTCCTCCCTCTTGCATCTCCCTCCCACCCTCCCTATTTCCCCCCTCTAGGTGGTCGCAAAGCACCGAGTTGATCTCCCTGTGCTATGTGGCTGCTTCCCACTAGCTATCTATTTTACATTTGGTAGTGTATATATGTCCATGCCACTCTCTCACTTTGTCACAGCTTACCCTTCCCCCTCTCCATGTCCTCAAGTCCATTATCTACATCTGCGTCTTTATTCGTGTCCTAACGCTAGGTTCTTCAGAACTTTTTTTTTTAGATTCCATATATATGTTAGCATATGGTATTTGTTTTTCTCTTTGTGACTTACTTCACTCTGTATGACAGTCTCTAGGTCCATCCACCTCACAACAAATAACTCAGTTTTGTTTCTTTTTATGGCTGAGTAATATTCCATTGTATATATGTGCCACATCTTCTTTATCCATTCATCTGTCGATGGACACATAGGTTGCTTCCATGTCCTGGCTATTGTATATAGAGCTGCAATGAACATTGTGGTACATGACTCTTTTTTTTTTTTTTTTTGTGGTACACAGGCCTCTCACTGTTGTGGCCTCTCCCTCTGCGGAGCACAGGCTCCGGACGCACAGGCTCAGCGGCCATGGCTCACGGGCCCAGCCGCTCCACGGCATGTGGGATCTTCCCAGACTGGGGCACGAACCCATGTCCCCTGCATTGGCAGGCAGACTCTCAACTACTGCGCTACCAGGGAAGCCCCCTACATGACTCTTTATGAATTATGGTTTTCTCAGGGTATATGCCCAGTACTGGGGTTGCTGAGTCACATGGTAGTTCTATTTTTAGTCTTTTAAGGACCCTCCATACTGTTCTCCATAGTGGCTGCATCAATTTACATTCCCACCAACAGTGCAAGAGGACTCCCTTTTCTTCGTACCCTCTCCAGCATTTATTGTTTGTAGATTTTTTGATGATGGCCATTCTGACTCGTGTGAGGTGATACCTCAATGTAGCTTTGATTTGCATTTCTCTAACGTTTAGTGATGTTGAGCATCCTTTCATGTGTTTGTTGGCAGTCTGTATATCTTCTTTGGAGAAATGTTTATTTAGGTCTTCTGCCCATTTTGGGATTGTTGTTTGGTTTTTTGATATTGAGCTGCATGAGCTGCTTGCATATTTTGGAGATTAATCCTTTGCCAGTTGCTTCATTTGCAAATATTTTCTTCCATTCTGAGGGTTGTCTTTTCATCTTGTTTATGTTTTCCTTTGCTGTGTAAAAGCTTTTACGTTTCATTAGGTCCCATTTGTTTATTTTTATTCCATTTCTCTAGGAGGTGGGTCAAAAAGGATCTTGCTGTGATTTATGTCATAGAGTGTCCTGCCTATGTTTTCCCCCTAAGAGTTTTATAGTGTCTGGCCTTACATTTAGGTCTTTAATCCATTTTGAGTTTATTTTTGTGTATGGTGTTCTAATTTCATTCTTTTACATGTAGCTGCCCAGTTTTCCCAGCATCACTTATTGAAGAGGCTGTCTTTTCTCCATTGTATATTCTTGCTACCTTCATCAAAGATAAGGTGACCATATGTGCGTGGGTTTATCTTTGGGCTTTCTATCCTGTTCCATTGATCTATATTTCTGATTTTGTGCCAGTACCATACTGTCTTGATTACTGTAGCTTTGTAGTATAGTCTGAAGTAACAGAGTCTGTTTCCTCCAGCTCCGTTTTTCTTTCTCAAGATTGCTTTAACTGTTTGGGGTCTTTTGTGTTTCCATACAAATTGTGATATTTTTTGTTCTAGTTTTGTGAAAAATGCCATTGGTAGTTTGAAAGGGATTATATTGAATCTGTAGATTGCTTTGGGTAGTATAGTCATTTTCACAATGTTGATTCTTCCAATCCAGAAACATGGTATAACTTTCCATCTGTTTGTATCATCTTTAATTTCTTTCATCAGTGTCTTATAGGCCTTGTTTTTGTATCCATTCAGCCAGTCTATGTCTTTTGGTTGGAGCATTTAATCCATTTACATTTAAGGTAGTTATCGATATGTATGTTCCTATTACCATTTTCTTAATTGTTTTGGGTTTGTTTTTGTAGGTCTTTTCCTTCTCTTGTGTTTCCTGCCTAGAGAAGTTCCTTTAGCATTTGTTGTAAAGCTGGTTTGGTGGTGCTGAATTCTCTTAGCTTTTGCTTGTCTGTAAAGATTTTAATTTCTCTGTTGAATCTGAATGAGATCCTTGCTGGGTAGAGTAATCTTGGTTGTAGGTTTTTCCCTTTCATCACTTTAAATATGTTCTGCCATTCTCTTCTGGCTTGCAGAGTTTCTGCTGAAAGATCAGCTGTTAACCTTATGGGGATTCCCTTGTATGTTACTTGTTACTTTTCCCTTGCTACTTTTTAATATTTTTTCTTTGTATTTAATTTTGATATTTTGATTAGTATGTGTCTTGGTGTGTTTCTCCTTGGATTTAGCCTGTATGGGACTCTCTGTGCTTCCTGGACTTGATTGACTATTTCCTTTCTCATATTAGGGAAGTTTTCAACTATAATCTCTTCAAATATTTTCTCAGTCCCTTTTTTTTTCTCTTCTTCTCCTGGGACCCCTATAATTCAAATGTTGGTGCATTTAATTTTTCCCAGAGGTCTCTGAGACTGTCCTCAATTCTTTTCATTCTTTTTTCTTTATTCTGCTCTGTGGTAGTTATTTACACTAGTTTATCTTCCAGGTCACTTATCTGTTCTTCTGCCTCAGTTATTCTGCTATTGATTCCTTCTAGAGAATTTTTAATTTCATTTATTGTGCTGTTCATTATTTGTTTGCTTTTTAGTTCTTCTAGGTCCTTGTTAAATGTTTCTTCTATTTTCTCCATTTTATTTCCAAGATTTTGGATCATCTTTACTGTCATTACTCTGAATTCTTCTTCAGGTAGACTGCCTATTTCCTCTTCATTTGTTTGGTCTGGTGTGTTTTTACCTTGCTCCTTCATCTGCTGTGTGTTTCTCTGTCTTCTCATTTTACTTAACCTACTGTGTTTGGGGTCTCCTTTTCACAGGCTGCAGGTTCGTATTTCCAATTGTTTTTCGTGTGTGCTCCCAGTGGGTGAGGTTGGTTCAGTGGCTTGTGTAGGCTTCCTGATCAAGGGGACTAGTGCCTGTGTTCTGGTGGATGAGGCTGGATCTTGGCTTTCTGGTGGGCAGGACCACATCCGGTGGTGTGTTTTGGGGTGTCTGTGAACTTATTATGACTTTAGGTAGCTCCTCTGCTAATGGGTGGTGTTGTGTTCCTGTCTTGGTAGTTGTTTGGCATAAGGTGTCCAGCACTATAGCTTGCTGGTCGTTGAGTGGAGCTGGGTCTTAACGTTGAGATGAAGATCTCTGGGAGAGCTTTCACCGATTGATATTACGTGGGGCCAGGAGGTCTCTGGTGGTCTAGTGTCCTGAAATTGGCTCTCCCACCTCCGAGGCTCAGGCCTGACACCCGGCCGGAGCACCAGGACCCTGTCAGCCACATGGCAGACATCTCAACAGCTACAAAGGGAACAAGCAAGCATTTTCTGACATGCCTTTTAAGCTTCGCTGTTCCTGTGAAAAGGTGGCTTCTCATATTGGGAAGTAGGTTAAAAATGGGACATGGAAATGGCAACAAATAAAATGCTGGAAACTATCGAGTGATTGGTCACCATCCAGATCTGCCTCCACTGTGCCTCAGCACACAAAGAGCAGTCCCACCAAAGAGAAGAGCTCCGTGCTGAGGACCTGCACATGCTGAGCAGTGAAATGAGGATGGGGTTTGGTCAATCAGATATACATGTCCAGGTACAGGTCCATTACAGGAATCCCCAGGATGGCATCCTGAGAACAATTGTTACATTATTATAAAGACTATCTTCTTATAACTTTGAAGCATACTGAAGTTTCTTCAATTCTGTGTAATGTTGGTGCTGGTGCAATTGGTGGGGGGAGGTGATGCATTGTGTTAAATTTCCTGAATGGGTGATTAATAACCCAGTGTTTCACCCAGAGATTTAGAGTGAATGACCAGTCTCCTTCTTGTTCTAAGGAAGAAAAGGTGGAAAAGGGGTGAGCCTGACAGATCTAGGTTTATGAATCACTTACCAGCCGGGTAGACTTCTCCCAGGTATTCATACTAACTGAGCCTCCATTTTTTTTCTTGGTGAATTGGAGATAATGAGAATAAAGTGAGGTAAATTATACACAATGCCTTGAACACTGCCTGGCAAAATAAAAGTGGTTTTTATTTGAGGCATTTTGCATCCTGGTTCAGAGTACAAGTTACTTACTACTTTGAACCTCAGTTTCTCCATCTTTAAAATGGGTTAACACTATGTACTCCTGTATCATTGTTGTGAGGTTTAAATGGACTAAGGTACATGAAGCCCAGCATCCAGCAAATAGTGGCTGTTGTTCTTACTGTGTCTACACAAGAGGTCAGGAATGTGGCTGGAAAGACATCACAGGCTCTTGTTACTGCACCCAACCTCCCCTACCACCCACATGAATGCAGGGAGTTCTCATGAGCTAAGTTACTTTCATTTTTTTTCTTGTTTTTTTTTTCTCTTTTGTTCTTCTATTGCAGTATAGTTGATTTACAATACTGTGCTCATTTCTGGTGTACAGCAAAGTGATTCAGTTATACATACATATTCTTTTCTGACTCTTTTTCATTATAGGTTATTACAAGATACTGAATCTAGTTCCCTGTGCTATACAGTAAATCCTTGTTTTTTATTTTATATATAATGGTGTGTATCTATTAATCCCATACTCCTCATTTATCCCTCCCCCACCTTTCCTCTTTGGTAACTGTAAGTTTGTTTTCTATGTCTGTGAGTCTATTTCTGTTTTGTAAATAAGTTCATTTGTATTGTTTCTTAGATTCCAGATATAAGTGATATCATATGATATTTGTCTTTGTCTGACTTACTTCACTCAGTATGATAATCTCTAGGTCCATCCATGTTGCTGCAAATGGCAATATTTCATTAAGTTACCTAAATTTTGATATTCCTGTTAAGTTGGTGGTTCCCCTTAATATTCTTAGGGAGTATTTGATGCCCTCTCTCTGCTATGATGGTTTCCTTTGAAATTCAGTTTCCTTCCCATGTGGGAGTACGGAATATCTTCAGCCCTTACAACTGCCACTGGTTGGAAGGTCTCGTGTGCTGGGAGCTGCAGTGTTCACACTTGCCCTCCCCACCCCCGCCATGAGGCACCCACATGCACAGAGACGGAGCCAATTCACTTCTACTCATGGGTCTTACTTACAGCAGGATCCAGAGTCCATCAGCACCTTATACTGATCAGATAACAGAGCCAGGAAGTGAAGCACCAGGAATTAATAACACGCCCCACGCACCCTCTCAGAACCAAGACTCTTCAAGAAGAAACCTCCAGGACCCAAGAATGTGGCCCCTCTCAACGTGATCCCATCCCATCAGCTTATCTGTGGTGACTACTGCTTCAAGCATCAGAAGATAATTTAGCTGGTCTTCCGTTCTCACTGAAGACCCAGTAGGCACTTCATCAGAAACCTTGCTGCTCTGAAGGCAAAGTACTGCTGCCTAGTCTCTAATGAATCTTTCTAGAACTTTCTTCTGACTCCTTGCCCAGACGAGTCCTGGGCATTTGGACGTGCCTACGACCTCACATCTTTATTTTGGTCCTCTTAAAAGTTACCCTCTTTCTCGGACAGTTTAGCTTTTTAAAAGTACGGGTAACTTTCATGACTGTTAATGAGGAAGAGCATCTGTGTCAGAAATGGCCACGGTAGTCACCTTCCAACAAGTGTAGAAAATGAAGAGAAACTAAGAATCCCGTGCATTTATTTAAATATTTTCCTTCAAAATCTCTTACCAATGACAATCCAAAAGCTGCTTAAACACCTATCCAGTTATAAGTGGTAATATTCAAAGCGTTTATGAATTTGAAATCACTAGAGTTTTAGGTTTCTGGGAGATTTTGATTTAGGTTTTCTAACACTTGGAAACTTCCTGACTAAAGTTCAAAAGTAGACTTTCTGAGTAAAGCTCAGAAGCAGTCTGGTCTAAAAGCCTACCAGCCTCATTCTAGTTACCAGGCAAGTGTTCAGCAAATGATGTGAGGAAGCAAGTGAGAAGTGAGAAAACACATCTTAAAATAATGGAGCCTTAGGAGAGAGCTCGAATTCCACATACAGTGGGCTCTTGAACAATACTGAACTGTGCAGGTCTACTTATATGCAGATTTTTTCAATACAGTAAGTCCCCTAAATACGAACGAGTTCTGTTCTGAGAGTGCTTCGTAAGTCCAGTTTGTTCGAAAGTCCAACAATGTTAGCCTAGGTACCCAAGTAACACAATCGGCTATATAGTACTGTACTATAATAAGTTTATAATACTTTTCACACAAATAATACATAAAAAACAAACAAACACAAAAAGTAAAGAAAATACTTGAATCTTACAGTATAGTACCTTGAAAAGTACAGTAGTACAGTACAACAGCTGGCATCCAGGGGCTGGCATCGAGTGAACAGGCAAGAAATAAAGATGTACCACTGTACTCTATACAGTACTGTACAGTAAAGTACACAAAAGCACAACCACTTGTAGAGGATGCACACATGTGACAATGTACACCAGACACGTGAACTAACTTATGTGATTGGACATGGGAATGCGTGTTTGCATCTTTGAAAGTTCGCGACTTGAAGGTTCGTATGTAGGGACTTACTGTATTAAATACTACAGTACTACACGATCAGAGGTTGGTTGTATCCAGGATGCAGCACTGAGGGTACAGGGGAACCTCAGATATGGAGGAACCATGGATCTGGAGGGAAGACTATAAGTTATACTCTGGTTTTCCACTTCGAGGAGGGTCAGTGCCCCTAACACTCACATTGTTCAAGGGTCAACTGTAATTGTCTCCTAACTATATTCTCTTTCTGAAATACTACTTACTGAATATTCCTAAATCTTCTATTTCATTTTTTACAGGCATTTAACAAAAACAACTTGATCTTAGAGGAAAGAAACAAATACTTCAACCCACATCTCACTGGGAAGACCTATTCTAATGCCTACTTTACAGATCTCAATAACTATGATGAGTACTAAGAGTTCTTCTATTTTTGGCTTCCTGTAACTGCCCCAGTTCCTCAAGGCCTGTGCTCCATGACTGCCCATGTCTCCAAGACTTCAGAGATGGAGTTTGGGTACTCTCAAGTGCATTTCAAGCCACTAGTGTCCCATTGCTGCCAAAAAGACACATTCTTAAAAGCAACAAAAATCTAATCGTGAAAATCTGGTCTACAATTCTTGATCATTGTTTAATGAGCCATGGTGTGCAGGGTTTTTTTTATTGTGTTCAGTCCATTTTTCTAACAAGTCAGTTGTTTTCTTGAGCTTTTTCATAACTGTACCACCCACAATGGAATAAGTCTTTAGAAATGTGAACATCTTCTTGACCTTGAGCGTAAATCTTCATGATGTTTTAATTCAAGAAATTAGGCACTTTATATGAGAGCCTCCCCACCTCCGCAAGGTTTATAGTATTGATAAAATGAAGAATCTGAATGTGGCCATACAGTGACTCACCATGGATCTCCATCTTCTCAATCTGAATGATACTGTGTATGTTTGGACTTGGAATGCTTCTTGCCTGAGGTCACCCAGGGATTCAACCTGGCTTATATCTGTAAAGGTGATGGTATGAGGTGTGAGATGCTCTACCCTTGGTCTTGCTGCCATTACTGTATTGTCCCTGGGGTAGGTGAGTGTAAAGAGCAGAGGTACAGACACGATGAAGGGGGAACGTGTTCTACATGCTGTCGTGAAGCTCGCCTTATTCTGACTTGTGGATTTCATGGTATTTCAGGGAGCTCCTTGTCGCGCATCAGCCTGGTAGCCCACCTGTCTGGTCCACAGTAACATCCTAAAGAACCACTCTGTAAAATAACCACTTGTTTAGCATTTGGATAACAGACTCTACACCTCCCCTCTCTCTGCAAAGAAAAATCTTGAACATTCATGATACTGATGAAGAAAGTATTGAAAGGACTGAAATATAATTGAAGACAACTTTTTTTTTATTTTCCTTGTTACAGAAAGTATTGAAAAACATGACATTTAATGAAAAGCAACTTTTTTATTTTCCGTCTCCCTGATAGAACTAATGTATGGCCATCAGCCCCTACCAAGAGCATTAATGATGTGTAAAGCTGGCTTTCTGCAGCTTGTTGCTGTACATATTGAAGTGCTCCCCAAGTACCAAGCTGTCATTTGCTTCCTCTAGTTCAGGTGAGGAGATGTTCACCTCTGGTGCCTCTTGTTTTTGATCTCAGTGCTGCTTTGCCATCCATCCACTCCCACTTCTCCCTGCATGGGGGCAGCAGCATTTCAAGAAGTACCTTGAGAGGTCAGGGTGTTGGCAAGTAAGGATTTTAATGATTCCATGGTTCTGAGCTTCGATCATTCATAAGCATTTCAGGGTGTTTTGATACTATCCAGAGGGATCCCCAGGAGAAAAAAAAAAAAACAGGGTAGATTACTCGCAAAAAACTGATGCATAACATATGGCAGTTGGTTGAATAATTATTGAAAGTAAGAACAAGATTGAAATTATTCATTTTATGCCTCTGGGTGTTGTGATAAAGGCCTGGGTGGACATAAAGACATGTTCTTATTGATAAATGAAACTTCAGAGCTGGGAAAACTTACAGTGTGGGCATTGAGGGACACAGACTTTTAGCCTACACAGGTTGGTTAGGTTTTCACCCTATCCAATTTAAAGATTTGAAAAATCCTATGTTTAGTGATGAATGTTGATGAGTTCAAAATATTCTTATATGCCCAAATTTTCAGAAACGGCTCTACTAAAATTAAAGTCTAAATTGCAGTTGGGCTCTGGGAGGTCTGATAGATTTCAAATGAATGATTTTCCGGGTCTTTCCAGTGGGAAGTTCATGTTACATCTCCCGTATTCCTTGTATGCTGTATGAGATTGCTCTGTTTCTACGCAAAGTCCACACTTAGGAAGTGAAATTTAGCCAGATAGTTTTCTAATTTTCCTTGGGTTGGATTTTCATTGGATGCTTCAACCCGTCTCATCACTTTCCTATAAGAAAAATGCCCTCATTTGTGTAGCGTATTTTAGCCGGTTTTTTAATTCCTCCCCCGCAATATTTTCAAAGCTTAAAAGTTCATTCTCTTTCCCCTAGGAAAGAGGATACTGATATTTCAAAAAAGTATCACTGGACTTGATGGGAAATGCTTCCCAAATGACATCAAAGTTGGTCTTTAATCAATCTTGTGCAATGACTAGGGAAACCACCCTTCCCTACAATGGAATTTTCATGTTGTTGATTACATAAATCTTTACAATTATCACTGCAAAGAAATTCACTCATTTTTGTTTCCTGACACTCTATTCAAAAGAAAATTGTTCTCCTCTCTCTCGTCCTCCTTCCCTCCCTCCATCCCGCCTTCTTACTTAACAGGATATCCGTTTGTTTAGTTTTAGCTATAATCCAAGTATTTTAAGAATCTATGGAATAACTTTTGTTTTCCCATCAGTGTAGAGCTGTTGCTTATGTGTTTATGCTTCCCCTCCGTAGCCCTCATCAAGCCGCCATGTGATGGGCTTTCACATTGGTACCTACCACTTCTGCTGGAACCTTCATAAAGCACCTCTTCCTTAGGCTGGGATGGTTGGGATTCCTGCCAACACTTGTCACCTTTTAAATTACTGTGTGATTTCTTCATTCTCTTTATCTTTTCCCTCCCTCCCTTCTTTCCTTCCTTCCTTCCTTCCTTCCTTTCATTCTGGTACAAGCGGTACAGATAGAGACTAATATTTTTAAATTGCATCTCTCTGAGCCTAACATCAAATGACATTAATCACAGTTTAATTTCTAGGGTTATTTCTGGGTACAATTGAAGTTTGGCTGGTTTTCATTAGGAAACTGGCTTTAATCTCACATTTAAATTCTTTGGAAGTGATTCCCCGTGCTCAGTACTTTCTCTAGACTAGACTAGTCACTGTTAATATCAACCCTGCAGTGCCACAGAATCCCTGCTCGCTGCATAGGGGGTGACCTTCCCCAAATAGCTCTGAAGATGATGGCTTTGATGACACTGAGGGCTTTGTCACCCTGAATGAGATGGACTCCTGTGAATTCTGAGGTGCTCTGGGGGGCACAGGATCAGCCTCTGTTGCGTGAAGACCCAGCATCCCCAGACTTGGGTGTTTCCTTACCCAGTTGTCTGACTCGCTTTAGGCATGTTTCTGTGCTGCTGTCCCTGGACGCTTATGGGAGGTTCTGAACTTCCCTTCTCCTTCAGAGACATTTCACTAAGCCTATAGATTCTGACTAGAATCGGCATTAATATTGGGAAAAAAGAGAGTTCGCTGTGTGTGTCAAGGGTGGGCAGAGATTTTAAAGGAACTGAGAGGAATAAAGGGTGAGTGGACGTGAGGGCCCCCTGCCGTGAAGAAGCCTCTGTCCCCAGGAGGGTTCAGCCCATGGGAACGGCATGAGCCACGGGTCTGGCCCCATTGACTCACCAGTGATGCAAAGAGAAAGGAAGTGAATGTGGGAGAAGGTGACCTTGAAAAGAAGGGTACCTGGTCCCTCCCAGCCGAGTGTCCTGGACAGTCCCAGGTGGGGACCCACGATCCGCTTGCGCAGTCCTGTGGGCTGATCCCTGGATCTTGTGGGATCAACTGCCCAGAGTGCAGGCAAAGGTGCCTCTATTTCCTTATTTATTTGCAAAAGGGTGAAATTAATGAGAATCAAAGCCTGTGTGGTGAGAGTTCCCACTGGAGACTTTGGTAGAGTTCGTGAGTCAGATGCCTTTCAAGTTATGGACAAAGTCTCAGCAGGGGAATCCCAGGGGCTACCTAAAGGGATGCTGTTTGTGTAACCACAGATCAAAGGAGATTTTATTAAAAAATATATCAGGTCTGCGTTCAGCTAGTCATTTTGTGTAAACACGTCCTTAATGCACATTGGAGGTGCAGCCTCCTTAGTGTCTGAATTTACAAATATTCCAGTGCCCCTTTATGAGATTTCCCTAACTTTTAGAATCAATCATGTCCATTACCCCAACACTGTCAAACCACTTTCAGCATTGACTTAGCCCTGCGGGCATCAACTTTCCTTAGCCCCAGGGTGTCTTTTATATTTCAGTGGAGTTTTCTTATGTGTGGCATTTTGGGGTAACTATATTTAATTCTGTCTTTCTGTTTCAGAAAGTGACTCTGGAACATCTATCCAGAGGCAACAGGTAGGGTAGCAGTAGTGGATGCCAAGCACTGAGTCTGCCTCCAGGCCGCTGCTCTCCATGTGGCAGGGCTGTGCTTAAATCTCACAGCTCCAATAATCCTTGTCCGTGAAGGCAGAGAATTAAAACACTAACCTTAAATCTACTCATATGCAAACTCTCTGCTCTTATTTTTTAAGATGATGCAAATTGGAGTACACAGATCTCATTGGCCATGCCCAGCACATTTATTCCTTCTACTGTTTCTATCATTTCATGGTAATTTATGTTGGCTTGGTGATTCATGTTGACATGACATTACCAAAATTGATTACCTCTGATTACCTATCCTTAACTATTATCAGACACTAGAAAGCCATTCTGATCAATGGGTGTGAAGTGGGAGAACATTCATCTTGGCCTGAGAAATGTACAAAAGGGAATGCCAAATATTTCAAATGTATTACCATGTAAGATAAAATATTTGGAGACCAGTGGCCATTGTGGAATTTATTTCTGCTGTTCTCTCCTATTGAAGTCATTAATATTAGTTGATTTAAAGATGTTTTGTAACTCTATAAATACAGAACCAATGCATTCTGGTTATCCATCTTGATAACCTGATAAAACACAAGAAAATATATTGCTTTCATCCTTGCTTATTTTCTCTTTTGGAAATTGAAAAGTAATGAACAAGACGTAAAGTTGGACCATTGGCAGGGATTTTTAAAATGACTATTCCATAATCTTTTTTATGGTTTTATGTTAAAGATGTGTTATAGATATTTTTGTAGCAGATGGATCAAAGTGAGATTTTTTTAATGATCATATGTTGCATCATCAAAAATTTGGTACATGTTTCAGAAGCATTAAGAATGGCGACCTGTTCTCTTTTGAAAATGTAAGTTCACATTGCAAAGGGTCTAAGAGCATCATCAAAACCAAAATCAGAGCCTGACATGAATGTACTGTTCCTAGTGAAAGGTGTCTCATATAGTATTTTCAAAAGACCGTATTAGTTTTGCCATAGAAAAGAAAAAAAGCTATCAAGCTTGTTTCCCATGATTCAGTACTAATTCTCATTCAGGCAAACATGTTTTACTTTGTTGCCATGATGACAGTAACTAGTGAAATATACTTTAAGACCAGAAGGGAGAAAAATTGAGATAGAAAACCACTCTATGGTATTTCTTAAACTAACGTGTTGGATGGGCAATAGAATTCATTCCACCCCTTGCATATCAGTCAGAAATCTGAGGCCAGCAGTTCAAACACAATCCTGTACTTTCTCAGATTTTTGGCAACTTAATGCCAAAAATGGTCCAAATATTATAGCTCAAAATGATCCCCATTTTAGATAAATACAAGCTGAAGAGCAAAATCTGGATTTCAGAAAATCCAAACTATCCTCCTAACATGTCACTAAGAAAGAGCCTGATTAGTAAGTGCAGATGGCTTAATTTCCTATTAAAAGTTGCCAGTGCCTTGTTTAAGGTAATGATTTATCATTTCATCTGGATATTATTGGTTGAAAGCAGAGGACTGATTGGCTATACTTTGAAGAAAATCATTCTTATATGCCTCTTTGAACTCAGGAATAGAAAATGAACAAGAAGCACATCATCGTCAGATGTGATTTCCACCCGCACTGCGGCTATGATGCCAGAATGGGTGCCACGATGTGTTCAGAATTTAGGTGAACCCAGCCTTCCAGAAACTGACATCACTTTAATTCTACATTTTCCAAAAAACACCTTAACGTTCATTCTGTAGTAGGAATGTCAATAGGATGCCTATAGAAGTTAGAGGGTTTTGTTACTGTCTGTCTTCAGGCAAGTCTGTAGATACAGGAAAATCAGACATAGGCTGGTGATGACTGGCACAGATATGGTGAGTGGAATGAGAACCACCTAGAATATGGCCTGCTGTTTGTTTGAACTCAATGTCAAACTTGCTTCATAAGTTCACAAAGTTTTCATTCTTAGTCTGGGTTAAGAAAGTTAACAGTGTTTTCTCTGCTAAATTTGATTCCTTTTCCCCTGTACCATGACCGTTGGCCAAAATCAGACTTGAACTTCCGCACTTTGGGAGAAAGCACACTATGAACCTTCAACACAAGCACCTACATCCACCACCAAAATTCTACACTGTCTGCAAGGGAAGTGCACAAACTCGGTCCAAGCATTCTTCAAAAGTGTGTAACTAAATTTGTGTGTTATGCCACTTGATGTGACTTTTGAAGATGTTATGAAATGTTAAATGCCTCATTCTGTGTTAATTTGCTGTTGCTGTTTTGTGATACAAAATAAACTTATTTGGGATTATTTCATTTTTTTTTCATGGAACCTTTTCCCGAAACCACCTTGACCCCTTGGTAAACTTACAGAAAGTTACTGATCTTGAAATTAATTTTTAAAAGACCATATATATTAATCATAATGGAGCTTTCTTAGAATGAGGTAGCACTGTCTCCCCTTTATTGGAATGAGAAAAACAGAGCTTTGGTTGCTCTGTTGGAATGCTTGTGGATTTCTGGGTATTCCCCCTCAGGACCAATGGGGGATGGGGGTTTTTCAGCCCTTACATTTGACTTTCAATGTTTCACTAGAAACCTTGTTGTTAAAAATGTGTAATACCGATTTCCAGAGGTCTTCATTTTTTTCTGTTTATCACTTCACTGGTCTTAAATGCTCACTTGAGAGCTATCCAGGTCTATATCTACAAAAGTTGTTTAATGACACCTGGTAGATACATTGTTTTCAAAATCAGTTTAAGACACCATCTGAGGCAGTGCAGGCAGGGCGCCCATTGCCCGCTGCCCTGGATCAATGTCATAAGTTCAGGGAAGGGGCGGGCAGGTGTCTCCCAACCAGTCAGCAGAAACCAACTCTCACGGGCTCCCAGCCTCAACTCAGAGGAAAACAGGCATATTTTTGAGCTGGTATCCCCGAAGTGAAAGTGTCCCGCTCACTCCCTGCTCTTGGCGAGTTGCCAGGTTCTATAACCCAAACCTCTGCATCTTTTATGAATAATAAATTCATGAAGGATGATCCCGAGTATTGCCAACAGTTCCCCAAGCTTCCTTCCATACCAGCCCCCTCTTCATCTCTGTCTGCCAACATTTGGGGGACAAAATAAGAGAATCCTGATTATGTACAGTAAAAATTGTATTATATTTTTTGTACTTAAGCTTTATGTAAATAGTTTATCTCATTCCATTGTAAGTTAGCACTGAAATAAATTCCACCATTTAGGAAACAATTTAGTGGCATTTTTCTTTGCGTAGCCTCAGTGGCCCCTGTGTCCCCAGATGTGCTGAGCGCGATCACTACTTGAAGGAGAGCGTTTCATTGGACTGAGACTGCAGACGACCTCTGGGGAGAACCCCATAACACGCTCCTGTGTGATCAGATGCCACAGCCTCTTGTGTGGAGGCCAAGACAAGACCAGCCAGCTTTGTGATGATTCTATGATGCCGTGGACAACTTTTACAAGTCTTTCCATGGACAATAAGAAGTGTGTGCCAAGGAAAATCGATCAGGTTTTTCATTTACAAGGAGTTGATAACCTGTTCTGTTGATGATCGGTTTACTGTTATATTAAGCTCGCCTTCTCTACAGCACACCATATTCCATTCTTCCTTGCATAAAACAAGGTTTTTCTACAATGAACTGCTGACTATTAGCATGAACACAGCTAGAAGATGCCTGAAAGACGTATTTCAGTATTCATGATCCCATGAAATCTCCTTCTCTCTCTCCATATGTATATATATATGTATATATATATATATATACACACACACACACGTCTAATATATACTCACATTCATGTAAATATAAACATACATGTGTATAATTTCACATATATATAATTTCCAGTTAGCACAAAGCTGAAAGGCCCATTTAATATGGATACAAACCTTAACATAATAAAATAAAGCTATACAAAAATATAAACTAGCGAAGCATGTGATAATGATTAAACTACTTTTAACCCCAACTAATGAAATATTAATTTTTAAAATCTGTCTTTACCCAGATGATCCAGGCTGACTACACATTAAAAGACTTCTCTGCTTTTGGAAGGTTGGATGTCCTTTAGCGCTAAAAGGGCAGAAGAATAATTTCCTACAGCTTTTGGGGGAGGTCTATTCTTCCTGATTAGGCAGGCTGACAGTCCAGGAGATTATTAGTTCTGGCTGCATATTAGGATTATCTGGGGACTTTGAAAAATATATATATCACCCAGACCCCATCTCAGACCAAATCAGTTTGGATTCTGAGTATCTGTATTAGATGAAATATTAAAATCTTAAAGCATTCCGTGAAGAACCTACATTTGACTGTTAGTTTAGAAAGTGAGTGGAATAAATGTGGTCCCACAATTCTCTTCCTTGTGATTTTTTTTCTGAATCTTTGTATTTACAGTGATGTACTCTAATATTTAGACATTCTCACCCAATGCTCACGTATCCATCTCCTCTTTTTAGAATCTACTTCATTCACTCTTAACAAATACAATTGAAATGTCATTTAAAATACCTTTCTGGACATATTTGAAATATACAATGTAAATTTCCATTTAAAGTTCCTCCTTGAGCCCAGCTTGTGAAGAATAGTAGGGATGATTGAATGTATTGACTGCACAACCGTAGGGCATTAATGTAAGAAGAAATGTTCCTTAAAATAGTATCTGAAACTATGTTTATTTTCTGGAATTACACTTGTTTATACTTGGTTTACTTCTTTAAAGGAGTTTGTTTATAAAATCATACAGAAAGTGATGTCTGAAATGGCCTTTCTCTCATTAATCGGCTTGACATACATTTTCCTCTGGAGTATAGGAAGCTCTCACCCCACCCCTGCGATCACAATCAGAACCAGATCTGAAAACAACAGGAACACATTTGATAAACATTTGATAGTTCTGGGCAGTTCAGAGCTCCTTAGACCAGTTACTAAAAGCGTAACAGAGGAAACAAAGTCAAAAAGTAATAACCCTTTGTGAAATGATCCCTCATTGAGTACACAGGAAGTGCAAAAGTTCATCTCTAGTTTCAAAAACCATTTTTAATATTTTGAAAATGAGTCTTACCATAAAGCACAGAGAAAACTTTGCTGAACTATAACCCAAACCTCTGCATCTTTTATGAATAATAAATTCATATTATTTTTCAAATTCATATGATTTTTCAATCTTAATGCATGTGCGCTCCACAATATTTGTCAAGTATTTGCCGTGGCCTTTGCCAGAGGGTGAATTGTTCGTCACAGTGGTGGTTTTGAAAGCAGCTCTGTTGCCCCTTTCCTGTTTGCCCATTTCTCTTCCCCTCTAACCTTAAAATAACCTAATTATAAGAGTGAGATCACTAAGCAACTGAAACTAACTCTTGACTTACGATCTCCTGAATGCTCACCATGTCTTGTCTAACCTGTTGATACTTTTCCTAGATAAAAAGAAGTAAGATTAGCTCTCTACCCCCAGTAGGCCCCGCTAAGCAGTCCTGCAGGCAGATCACTTGGGCAGGATAACGTCTGAAGAAAGAGTCAGCCGGTCTGCACGCAGTGGAGATGCAGAACCCAACCTCCTGCCTCAATGATTCACTGAGATTCTCCCCCCACCCCACCCCATTTTTCCCTTTAAAAACCAACCTGGCTGAGCGGAATCTTCGTAGTTCGTCTCTGGACACAAGTCCACCAACTTCCCAGCGCCTTTCCTTTCTACTGATTAAAGCACCTTTCCTTTCTGCTGACACTTGCCTCTCAAATTATTGGCCAAACCTGGGTTTGATTACAGTTTCATGGGCCACCTTTCCTTAGAAAGCTGGGAGCAGTGAAGACAGCCACACTCAAGTGCTGTGCAGAGGTCTGTCCACAGGTCTCTTCCTCTTCAGTTTCTTCCATCTTCCTCTCTCTCACCTCAGCACTGCTGTCACCTCCTTGTTCCTGCTACTAGATGCCTGAGACAGGTGCCCCCTGGTGGCCAGGCATCGCCCTTCCCTGAGAGAAGCATGGTTGGGGGAAGCAACATGGCGCCAGGACATTCCCATCAGGAGGACAGATGGGCAGCCAGGACTAGACAGCCATCCAGTGGGAGGATTCAAGTGCACACACTCGCAGATCAGCACGGCGGCTGGAAAGTCCCCATTCTGAATCTAGGAGATGCTCCTGTTTGCTGAAGAGACAAGGGAACACACGCTCATCACACTCGTACACAGGACAGCGGCAGGGGCTCCATTCTGAACTGGGAGAAACATTTTCCATGGGCTTCAAGTCATTCTAACCTAACTCTTTGTGACACATGCATTTTGTAGGACATATTCAGGATAGATCCCACTTTAAAGCATCTGAAGCTTATGTAATTTGAGTGTCCTTGAAAGAAAAGGAATACAAAATTCACACGATGAAGTCAAGGATGAAAATTAATGTTCATTCAGATTTAGAAAAGAAATCTGTACAAACTTCAAATTTAAAAAAATTATGACAGAAACTACATATGTAATAAATTGAAGAAAAATAACAGAGTACATGTATTAACTGCCAGACAAAAACTATTCTACTGAGAGAATAGAAAATAATTATTAATCAAGGTGGATTACCTTGTTATGTGTAACCACATGTAAAATTTTAGCATTTTTAACAACATTTGGAACATTTCTACCAACTTCCCTTCAGGTACAAGCTAAGACAGTAGGATGATTACCTACGCAGACCAGCTTATGGCTCTGTGTTTCCAAATCTTTCTTCACTATTCACAGACTTGGGGGCTGTGCACTGCAGGACGGGCCCTCCAATGCCACATCTTTGTGTCAGCACATGGTGACATGACGGAGGGAGGTTGAGTGCTGCCACATCGACAACAAGACTCTGCAATAACATCACTTTACATGGAGGTGACTGCAAACCACGTGCACACTCTTCCTGAAGTCCAACTGAATGTAGTCCCCACCTCAGTTTCCCCACAAACCCTCCCAGAAATGCCCACAACCACTCCAGTGCCCCCTACTAGAAGGGGAAATGTGATAAGGGGGTGGGGAATCAGGATGGAAAGAGGAAGGAGTCTCACATGCAGTTGAATTCTTTACCTGATCACATTTTAGAAAATCACTCATATTTTAGAAAACCACATGACATGTGCCAGTGAGGGGATGAGGCATGTGCTCCATTCTCTCCATGATACTCCATCTCTGGACCACTAGGCACAAGGTCTGTGCTGGAAAAATGGGAAAACAGAGTTGGCTAAGACAGCTGTGCCTTTGGATCCCTGATGACAGGGAGGCCGTGTTGGGCTGGGTTCAAACAGTGACTCTGTCCTTGTGGCTGTGACCTTGGGGCTATTCTCTTCTCTGCGCCTCGGTGTCTCATCTGTAAATGGAGACAACAGGAGCATCAGTCCACCTTGTTTTATGGCACTCCATAGATACTGCATTTTTTACAAACTGAAGGTTTGTGGCAACCCTGCATGGAGCAAGTCTCTTGGCACCATTTTTCCAATAGCATTTGCTCACTTGGTGCGTCTGTGTCACATTTTGGTAATTCTCACAAATTTTCAAAACTTCCACCAGCAAACCATTATAATTCACTGAAAGCTCAGATGATAGTTAGCATTTTTTAGCAATAAAGTACTTTTTAATAAAGCTATGTATTTTTTTAGACATAATGCTATCACACACTTAATAGACTACACTATAGTATAAACATAGCTTTTATATGCACTGAGACACCAAAAACTTCATAAGACTGGCTTTATTGGGATATTCACTTGATTGTAATGGTCTGGAAGCTAATCCACGTCTCAGAGGTCTTCCTGTATTGAAAAGTCCTTTTTTTTTTTTTTGCGGTACACGGGCCTCTCACTGCTGTGGCCTCTCCCGTTGGGGAGCACAGGCTCCGGACGCACAGGCTCAGCGGCCATGGCTCACGGGCCCAGCCGCTCCCAGGTATGTGAGATCTTCCCGGACCAGGGCACGAACCCGTGTCCCCTGCATTGGCAGGCGGACTCTCAACCACTGCGGAACCAGGGAAGCCTGAAAGGTCCTTTTGATGATTCATCGAGTTAACACAAACAAGCATGTAGCAAAAGGCCTTGCCGCATACAAAGTGTTGAACAAACATGTCATTACTATTATTGCTTTCATTGTAAATGGAAGGATAATGTGAATAATATTTGAACGAGTGGTACTTTATTGAACACTCCTTGGGGCAACTAGGATGTTATACAATTAAAAAAAAAAAAAAACTCCACAGCATTTGAAGAGGGGAAATGTGCTTTCAAGCCAAGTGATTATCAGAAGAGAGACGTGACCGTTGCAGGGAAACAAAGAATCTGGCTGGTCAGATGGACATTTAGGGGATTGCTCAAGGGTCAACAAAACACAGGCAAGTAATGATTATCCATGGTAGAGGTGCCAACAGGAAGGGAACATTTAGATGCTCGATTGCTCTGTTCTGTGGATATAGAACAACCTGTATCCTCTTCACGGTATAATGAAAGGACTTGCTCAGACACATGGTATTCTTACAGCTCTTGGAAAGGAGGCTTTCTGTACGTCTAAGGCGATATTCTCATGATTAGTATGTATTATGTAAACAAAGAGTGTGAGGTACTTTAATTTTTTCAAGAATTATGGAAAAGATAGATTTTTTGTGGTCAGTAGTCAAGGTTGCTAGTTACCTTGGGCTCCTTGACCTTGAGATAACCAGAGAAAGTAACAAGTTTTTAAAAGACAGGTAGTTTTGAATATTTTAGCTGTCTCTAGTCTATTTTTCTTTTGTCAAGAGAAATGATGATGGGAAGCCCTACGGGGTAAAAAACAACAAAAATCCAACCTCTGAACTTCAGAAAGTGGAGACCAAGGTCATCATGACACCACACAGGCTGCTTGAGAACTTGAGAAAAACCTGCTAGGGAAAACATATTTTATGACCTGGGTATTTTATGTTTTCTCATTTGATCTTTCACTTTGATTTTTCACTGCTTCAGTTTTTTCAGAAGTTTTATGAAAATCAGGATATGGAAAAGTTGTAAAATACCAAAATTCAGACAGCCTGCATCCTGGAATTTTCCAGAAGTGTTCCCCTGCATGGAGGGGGCTCCAGGTAAGAGGCAATCATGAACAACTAAAGTCAGCTGGAATGGAGCCATGCAAACTGCACCCACAGGAGGGACTCTAAAGCCACTTGGTGGGGTCTTACTTGCACAGACTCACATAAATACAAAGTAGCCTTGGCCAGATTCTGGTGTTTGAGAGCAGCAGAAAAAGAAAACTTTGTAGAAAACAGAACTAAATGTAAACATGTCTTTTTAGCTATTGTGATTCAGTCCAAAGGAGAGCCATTCACAAAAGAATTGAAAGTCTAGACATTTGACAGTAAGTGGCTGCCCACTGCCCTGACGATACTGTCTTCCGAGGAGGACAGAGCCAGGTCCACACCCAGCTTGAAGACCGGGGGCAGGGCTTCCCTAGTGGCGCAGTGGTTGAGAGTCCGCCTACCGATGCAGGGGACACGGGTTCATGCCCCGGTCCGGGAAGATCCCACATGCCGCCGAGCGGCTGGGCCCGTGAGCCATGGCCGCTAGGCCTGCGCGTCCGGAGACTGTGCTCCGCAACGGGAGAGGCCACAACAGTGAGAGGCCCGCGTACCGCAAAAATAAAAAATAAATAAAAAAAAGAAGACCGGGGGCGGCAGCAGCTTCGGGTGACAGAGCCTCTCGCCAATCCGGCCGAGGCATCCAATGGAAGGGCCCTAGACATGTGACCAGAACCTGGGTGATGAGATTTCTTTGGAAGGAGAGCGGAGAACCCACCACAGCCGGTGATGGGAGATCAACGTAGGAAAGTGGGTAAAAGCCCCTATCCTGTGCCTGGAAAGGGGCTCAGGTGTCGCTCTGATTGGAACATGAACCAGGATAACACTTTTTGTTGTTCTTCTTCTTCTTCTTTTGCGGTACGCGGGCCTCTCACTGTTGTGGCCTCTCCCGTTGCGGAGCACAGGCTCCGGACGCGCAGGCTCAGCGGCCATGGCTCACGGGCCCAGCCGCTCCGCGGCATGTGGGATCTTCCCGGACCGGGGCACGAACCCGTGTCCCCTGCATCGGCAGGCGGACTCTCAACCACTGTGCCACCAGGGAAGCCCCAGGATAACACTTTTGAAATGACTTAGTTTGCATTTCTGTTCCCAGTCTTCCTGTTTATTTGTTTTCCTTGCTTCCTCTCCCCTTTGAACTGAGGCTGGGCCGTGAGTCTCAGTGCTCCAGCCAAGGTGTGAGTGAGGAGGAAGCCACCAGAGGAAATCGAGTCTTCCTGGCGTCCAGTGCGACCAGGTGACACAGAGGTCCCCGTGCTCTCCCTGGATATACAGGGGAGTCGGGAGGGTCCCGGGCCTGCTGTGGTGAGAAGCAAGGGGACCTCCGGATTGGGCACAAGGTGAGGCGGGCAGAGGCTCTGAGAGCGCTGCGGTGAGCCGGGCTGAGGCGTGATGGGATCAGCGGGTGGGGGGAAGGAGGGCAGGGCCGGGGCTTCTCATCCTGGAAGCAGTCTCAGCCTCAGCAGAGGCCACCGCCCAGGGAAACAGATGGCTTTTGGGTGAAACTCCTTCTGTGAGTGTTTATCTGCTTTTGAAGTGTTTTAAAGAGAAGGCAGGTATCTTGGGGCGTCTTGGGGAGCACAGTTTTGGTGTGGTGTTGAGAAGCGGCATGAGTTGGGGAGAATACTGTCTCCCGCCGCTGTGTCCGGGCCCAGAGCTCTCCGTCCCCTGAGCGCTGGGTCTTGGGAACGAGAGCAGTGCCCTGGGCGAGACCCCTGCCTTTCCCCCGGGGTGGGGGGGGGGGGGTGGTGTCGAGTGGTAGCAACCGCAAGCAGAGGCAGCAGCGGAGGTGCTGATCTCAGGGAGGGCAGTGGGCCCAGGTGAGGAGAACGGGACCCCTTCCTGCGGTGTGGCCACGGGTGCGCGTCCTGCCCTTGGACACGGCCCCGGGCTCCCGAGGTCCTGGGGTGCAGGTGGCCGCGGGCCGAGCACCTGCGGAGCACCCAAGGGGCAGGCGAGGCCGAAGCGCGGAGCCCGCAGGTGTCCTTCAGCTGCTGGAGCACATCTGCTCCAGCCCACCTGCCACGCGTCACCTCCCAAAGGTACCCGGACCAGAGAGTGCTCACAGCTAAACCAGATGTGCCTAGAAACGGGCGCAAGCTAGCTCCGCATGCGCGAGAGGACAGCCTCGCATCGCCGTGCGGAGTTGGCGGCAGGAGCGTGGGACGGTGGGTACGTGATCACGACAGCACAGCCGCCGCACGTGCAGTGGGAGAAACGCCAGCGCCACGTGGGAAATGCCTGGCTTGAGGACGGCCAGCAGGACGGCGGCGTCAGGCATCTCAGTAAGTTCCACAACTGCCCGCACCCAGATGTGATCGGCCTTCATCGAGAGATACCCAGATTCGGTGCTTTTCTCTTTCCTTCTTCCTCCTCCCATTCATCCGCAGGTCCCTGTCCTCACAAGAGGGAGACCGCGTGCCAGATCAGGTCGACTGACTGCATCCAAACGCCTCATCCCTGGGGAGGGACCGGCACCTGCTCGGATAAACGTAATTCAGAAAAATCATCCCTTTGACAGCAGCCGAATTTAAATACAAACCTGCTCCTTCATAGGAGCAATCTCATCGGAAGATGCCTTCCTGAAAACGCAAACCTCTGTCTAAAGTTATGCAAAACTGGAATTCGTGAAGCTGGGGTGACTGCTGGCTCCCGGCTAGCGGGCCACTCTGCGGGCTGCTGTGGGCACAGGAGCGGCGAGGGGCCGTCAGATGCGGGGCAGCCGGGCCTCTGCTCGCAGCCCTGGGTGCCTGGAAGGAGGAGAGGCGTCAGGCCCTGGTGTGAAGTCGCCAGGACCAGGGAGGAGGAGACTCCTGAGAGACCCTGTGGCCTCTTTCCTGGGAGGCGGGGACCGAGCAGAGGAAGGGCAGGTGTCACAATCAACAGCCGTACATCCAGGCAAAGCAGAGAGTATTAGTTGGTGAAAGCCCGAGAGGCTGCTTGGGGCAGTTTGCTGGGAGGCTGGGAGGAAGCAGAGTTTGAGGGGACAGAGCGTTTCTGTGGAGCCAGGTGAGGGGAGAGAGAAGTTAGAAAGGTCAGGAGGGGCCCGCCATGGACGGCACTGGGAGCCTTTGTCAAAAACACAAACAACGCAAAATGAGTGGCCTTATTGTTTTGTTTGTTTTAAATTGTGCGGCTCCTTTCTTTTTAAAATAAAATTTATATGAAGCACAATTAGAACAGTTAAGAGTGGAGCTGGTACGGCGAGGCATAGAGAGACCTTATTCCGAGCTCTCACCCATGGCCAGCGCCACAGGTACCGTCCAAACTCCCAACCACACGGCTGCCCTGGGAAGAATCAGCGCCTGGAAGACATTACCGGGAAGGGATGGTCCTTTCATAGACCCGGAGGCAACAAACGCAGCACAGCTAGGGGAAAACGGCTTTGTGATCTAGAGGGAGAGAAAGAAGGAGGGAAGATAGGTGTGCTGAGAACACGGAAGGCCCCTTGGGCAGGGGCTGGGCTTGTGTTGGGCCCTCGATCCTTGGCAGTCAGCAAATGTCAGGTTGCCAGTCCTGGAGACCAGGACGCTCACCAGGGTGAGCTCTCAGTGCTTAGAAAACAGCCAGCCGTCCTGTTTGTCTTAAAACCCATCACTGTGAACTTTACAATGTGGTCAGGTTATTTTCTGGAAGCTTTTCAGAAAACAATTTTCAAGAGTGTAATAAAATGAAAATGGGACCTAGGTAACGATCAACCCTATTATCGAACAGTCTAAGAAGTTTTTGGGGCTTGTGAAGGTGATCCTTTAGTGAGACAATGGGATGCTACCCAGCCCAGGTGGAAATGCGCTTTGAATCTGCTTCTAGTACCTGAGGGGTGGCGGCTCACTCTCCTTGCCCAGCTTACTGTGGCTAATGGAAAGAAAAGGACTAGATGCGTGGAAACAACAGAGAGGAAGGGATTAGGGAAAATACCCGGCGTGTCTCAATCCTACATCTCTACTGCCGTAACTGGGCACCGTCATTCACAAAATTTGGATAGCCTAAAACAAAAGCAAGTTAACACATGTAACTCACAAATGGATTCGTTAGAGAGAATATTGCCAGTTTTGTCTTGAGAAGACAATCATTGTTTGTTCCATTACATTGGATTCTCCCTTTAACGATTATATGTGTTTTGAAGAGGGAAATTATTTCTTTTGGAAAAGCAGGTCTGCGTTGCTCTTACATCACCTGTAAAGTACTGTAACCAGTGCTTACCAAGTCCCCTATTCCTATGCTACCCATTCTGCACAAAGTCAAAGAGTGTCTCTAGGGAAATAGAATATATCTACAGAAAAAGCTGTGATACTTAAGGGTTTCCCATCCAGAAAGTTCTACCATAAAGCCTGCTGTCTCTTAAACTAAATGCTCTATTAAAGCAGAAGGTTGTGCAAATTAGACTTGAGGTTATAAACATTCTTGTAGAGAAGTAGGGCACAATGGAACCAGGCAATGTCTCTGCAAGGATGGTATTCTTTTGAGATGGAGCAAACTAGAATTGACCTTGTGATATAGGGTCAGGAACTGGGAAGTCAGGCCCATCCATGACATAAGGATGAACAACCTGTGCTCACTACTTAGGAATCCCAGGCCCATGTGAGACCAAGTTCCGGGCTATGGTTGGAAAAGAGTAGCCCGTGACAATGAAGAACCCACAGCCTGTGTGATGTGCAAAAATCTATTATAGAAATAAAGGTTGAAGGGTAGTCTATAATGATAAAATCTGCTCATGTTCTAACAAACTTAAAAGCAAATCTTAAAAAGATCAAAGCAATTGAAATGAAACATAATTGGTCATCAGAACAAGTCCCAATACTCTATAGAGGAATAAAATAAAGTTCAACATTAAACAACACAAATTTGAAATTTTCAGCACTCATTAACACCGAGCATGCAAAGGAGAAAATATGACACAAATATTTGTATGCAAAATTCATAGCAGCTCTGTTCACAGTAGCAAAAGGGTAAAAACATTCCAAATGTCCAGCAACTAGTGAACGATAAATTGTGGTATATTCATAAAATGGAATTCTGCTTAGTAACGAAACGGAATAAACTGCTGATACACACCAACATAACTGAATCTCAAGAGCATGATACTAAGTGAAACAAGCCCCCCACACAAAAACATTACGTGATCTATGAGTCTGTTGATATGAAATTCTAGAAAAGGCAAAATCATAGTAATAGAAAACAGATTTTCTTTTTATTGAAGTATAGTTGATTTACAATATTATATTACTTTCAGGTGTGCAGCATAGTGATTCAGTATTTTTATGGATTATACCCCATTAAAAGTTATGAGAAAATAATGGCTATAATTTCCTGTGCTGTATAGTGTATCCTTGTTGCTTCAGAAAACAGATTTGGGGTTATCTGGGCTGTGGCGGGAAGGGAGCTCCTTCTTTCTAAGGGAGCTAGAGGGACATTTTAGGGTGATATAAATGACTATAATGGTTAAAAGAATGTACATATTTGTCAACAATGATGAAAGTTTACCCTTAAAATTTATTTTGTGTTATTTATATATTTCAGTAATGCCAATGGAAAAAATTAAGTCTAGAAACTGATAAAATATTGTGGACCAGACAGAGACAAATGGAAAGTTTCATTATAAATTCTCCACACCAGGGGACAACGTGTGTCTCCCTGAAACAGTTCTCACACAAGGTAAGGAAAGAATATGGGCCCATAAGAGAAGATCCCACCTTGAGAGATATTCAGACACTGCCATTAGTTGATGACCATTTGGGTTATTTCTAGTTTGGGGCTACTTCAAATCTTATAAAATGATTTGAAAATAAGTATGTTTAAGATGTTTGAAAAGACAAGAGAAATGGTAGAATCTATAAGCCAAGAATAGGGCATGATGAACAAAGAAAATGGAAAGTCAGAAAATCCATCAAAATTCTGAAAAAAAACCCTATAATCATTGAAAAAGATCTCAAAAGAAGGGTAAATGGTAAATTAGATATGAATGATGAGAAGACAGTAATTAGAAGGTAGAACTGAGGAAATAAGACAAAATGAACCACAGCTATGAAATACAAAATAGAAGTTAAGAGTCATGACAAAAACAATGAAAAGATTTAATATACAGCTACGTCTGTATATTAATACTCAAAAGCACTGTCGGATACCAGCTTATACTATCTTGCTTAGATTTAATGCAGTTGATAGAAAAAGGATTAGACACTCAGGGAAAAAAAAAGGAAAAGATTTAGGGAAAAATATCTAAGACATATCTCAATGTCCCGGTATTCTATAAATGAATAAAACAAATGACAAATTCTGGAATAATAGTTTGTCAAAGTGAGCTAACTGTCCATAAAAGATTGGTGTTCCCCAATTATAGGCCAGAGTTGTTCCTGGGAAGTGGCTATGCAGAGAGAGACTTCATTTCCCTATCCTAGAGCCTTTAAGTGAGGTAAGGATTCTGACCAATGGGCTGTGAGCAACGGAAAAGGATATATTTCACTTCCAGTGTGAGTCTCCAAGTGCTGACTGGAGGTGTCCACGAGTCCTTGGGAGTTAAGGCATTGGCATTGCCACTGGGGACCCTCAAAAGACTCAGGATAATTAGTTGCTGATATACCAATATATCAATAATTCATGCCCCTCCCCCCGCCTGCCCCAGCTCCTGGCCTCACTGACCAGGGTAATATATGTACACAAGAACCAAACTCTTATGGTGTTTGAACCATTATGCAATTTGAGATCTATTCTTTCAGTCAGTTTGCTTACCCTAAATGTTAACACACATCACTTAAAATGTCTCTTTCTATAGAAACATGCTTCCTCTTTCAGGCATTTAAGCCCTTTGATCGTTTAAAAAGATAATTGTAATATTTTTCAAGACTGTTTGTTTGGTCAGTTCCCTCTGCTGTATCATTAGAGATAAGCAATGTTTAAAATGGCTCTGATTCATAAGAAGATCTTGAACTTAATGAAGATCTTGAACTTACACCATGTATATTTTCTCCATGTTAGCCCAAAATAATCAAAGTACTTACTAGAAGATAGAGGTAATTTCTTAAAGAGACAGAGATTCTATGTTATGGTTTTGAGCTGCTCAAGGTCATGCCTAGAGAGAATTTCAGTACCTTTAATGTCAAGCCTCTGTGAAAAATCACTGTTGGGTTCATGGAGATTATGCATTGATGAGAAATGGAAAATATAAGGTTCTAGCATCCTCTAGGAAGATAAGATACTTTAAGTGCTTTCAAGGAGAGAAACCTTCTAAAGATGGAAGCCATGATTTGAGGTTTTAGAAACTTTAATTACCAACCCTTACAGAGTCTAAAGAATCTCACCCTGTTTCCACTTGCTGCTGGCTGTGGAGCCTTCACGGCACCTACCTGTAGTATGTCTCATTGCGCTTCTCGAACTTGGACAAGATAGAAATGATTCTAAGTCACAGATTTAAGGGAGGAGAAGGTGCTGACACCTATATGTAGAAGCATACTAAAAGAATGACAATGTTAAGACAAGAATAGCAACGTTTATGACATTCATTCATAACTGAGTTATATTAGAGTAAATATGAACATATTGAGTTATATTAGAGAAAATATGAACATATTGAGAACATAGAGTAAATATGAACAATTGAACATAAATGTGGCAGACGGCAAGTTCGAAGAAAGGTCTCCGGACTAGCAATCGGTAGATCCAGCCTCATTCCTTGATAAACTATTGTGATATGTGCATGCAAAATGGTCCGGCTTCTTTGGAGAACTGATCATTTTCTTATAAATCATATATATAAGTGTGTATCTATATACATATATATAACATATATGACTCAGCAATTGCATTCCTACAGAAGTGAATTTTATATTCACACAAACACCTGCGCACAGATGTTTATAGCACCTCTATTCATAGTGTTTCTACTCTTCTTAGCAAGTGGTCTTTGCCCTCCTGCAACTCCAAGTGTCATCTCTACTCCAGACAGGAAGCAGGTAGGAGGGCATGAGGAGGAAAGGGTGTCCCTGCTGTGGAGTAGCAAAATATTCCTAAGAACTGTTGGCAGACGGCCGCACCGTCTCATCTGGTTAAACCTCCAGGTGCAGGGGAGTTTGGAAATTATCCTTCTTTACCTGCTACACTGCAATTCTAAACAAAGGAAGGATTCTCTTGGGACGAAGGGCAGGAGGGTGAATATGTGGATAAAAAGCAGTACCTGCCATATAAACCTGTCATCCAGAGATGACGGCTATCACTTAACGTTCATTTTATTAGGAATATACAAATGGTTTTAGAAATACAGACTTGAATACCATTCAAACCATTTCCCCTCTCTTAACCCTGTACATGAATATGTTCCAGGAAACAAGCTGTTTGCTTCTTCATCATGTTAAGTGGCTCATTTTTTCCCCTGTAAGGAATGTACAACCCCTATTTGAGGGAAGTTAGGTAGTTTCCAGCTGTCATTACAAACAAGGCTGTGATGACTATCTTTGTAAGTATGTCTTAGGATATTTCCTGTAAATAAAATTACTGGGTCAAAGTTAGGCAGGTATCTGAGGCTTTGGATTACAAAATTGCTCTTTAGAAAGGTTATCCCAATTTGTATTTCCACCTGCTTTCCACATACCTTCTCTAGTGCTAAGGGGTATCATCTTTTTCTAAAAAATCTTTGTAACAGGGCTTCCCTGGTGGCGCAGTGGTTGAGAGTCTGCCTGCCGATGCAGGGGACACAGATTCATGCCCCGGTCCAGGAAGATCCCACATGCCACGAAGCGGCTGGGCCCGTGAGCCATGGCCACTGAGCCTGCACGTCCAGAGCCTGTGCTCCGCAGTGGGAGAGGCCGCAACAGTGAGAGGCCCGCGTGCCGCAAAAAAAAAAAAAAAAAAAAAAAAATCTTTGTAACATCATTCTGGAATTGTGAGCGGTGCTAAGAAGATGCAGATAATTAGGAGAAGCTGAGGTCCATCTGTATGAAAGGCGTAAACCATCTCAACTGGAAGATGACCAGAACCGGGTCTGGGACAGCGGTGTGCTGTGTGGAATAATTACGTGGTTGGCAGTCTTTGGGTTGCCAAGTCCCTAGCGTGTTAGTGATGGAGCATCAGTCCTTTGCCGCAAGGATCCTTTCCACCCCAGTGAGTTTTGAAAGACCTTGGAGGGTGCCCCATGTACCCTCACAATCCTGTGCCTTTGTCCTCCTCTCTTGGCAACCCCCCGCACCCCGCCCCGCGCTGTCCCACCGGCTCTGCCTGCAGAACCCCTGGAAGACCCCCTGCTGTCCCAGTCTCTATCTCAGAGCTGCCGGACCTCCAGGCTGCAGGCTGGTGGGGAGAAGAAGCCGGGAGGCAGGAGGGGTCTCCCCGCAACAAGGTGCTTTGCTTTGTGACTCTAGACACAAGGTCAGCTGCTCAGCAACCCGGTTGACAAAGTTCTTCAGCCAGGTCAGCAGTCTGGAGCGTCTGAATCCTCTCTTGCTGGGAGGTTTAAACCAGCTCCAGGGACCTCAGCAAGCAGGTGTCCCCTGACCCCTCAAAGTTCTCCTCTTCTCAGTTTAGTCTCCCCTCACCAAAATATCCCCTCTCCCCTCCCATTTTCAAACTCAAACACCATGGGTGTGAATGGAATGAAAGGATCCTGCTGAGGGGCTGAGAGGGGCTTGACCCCCCAAGCAAACCGCCGTCTCACGTGCATTGGCTTTTACACTGCCGTGAATTCCTTAGACACCCTGTGCAAGTGCTCAGGGCCATGGATTTTCTTGGCAAAGGAGCAAAGTGAAACGTGGTTAGCCTGCAATGGATGGAATGCATTTTAAATAAAAGCAGGGAGGTGGCTGGTGGTGTTATTTCACTTTGGAGCTGTCTGGGGGTGTAATAGAGCCCCGTGAGCAGCAAGGAGCAGTGGTAAGATGGAAAGTGCAGCAGCATGGGAAACGGATGGACCTTCCTCCCTCCCTCCCTCCTTTCTTTCTGTTCTTTCTTTCTTTCTTTCTTTCTTTCTCTCTTTCTTTCTTTCTCTCTTTCTCTCTTTCTCTCTTTCTTTCTTCTTACTAGCTCTATAATTTTGACATAGTGAACATCTGTCTTTGTTTCGTTATCTAGAAGATGAGTATGAAACTATTATTTGCTCATAACGTCATTAGCAGGATGACATGAGCTAATGCCTGTAAACTCCCAAGCACAATGTTTGACACCTAGAAATACTCAATTACTAATACAAATTATTATTTTTACCTGTTTTTCTACTAGGAAAAGTAATAGACTTCCAGCTTTGAAGTTTCTAGCTCCTCTTTTGTCCTGGCCCATTCACCCCATGCCTCACATGCTCTCATTGTGGATCTTAAAACCTTTCCCTCATAAGGTCCCTGTGTCCTCCACAACCCAGCGGGCAGGCCCCAATTTCCCCCTCTCTGTGAAAAATATTACAGACTCCTAAAATATGAAAGTTTGAGAAATTTTATTATTAGTCTGAAGCTACACCATCACTTTGGCATTTAACAAACAGATAGTAAATGTTATCTATGTGTTTGGGCAGTAAAATCTTACTGGAAATGGCAGTGTACCAGCCCGTATGTTGCTTCTCAACATTAAGTCACCTAAGCTAATTTCATCCTTAAACCATGCCTACTGAGGTATGTCCCATTATTACCCTACCTCTCAGATCAGAAAACTGAAGCTGCAAGAGCTTAAGTAACTTTTCTGGAGTCACATGGTTCATGAGGGAGGGGCCAGGATCTGCACCCAGGCAGGCCTGCCCCCCAGTCAGTGCGCCTGGCCACTGTGCTCTGATACCTGCAAATGAGTTGTTTCTGTTTATTCCTCAGCATTAAGTACACTCCACCAGTGCAGCGTGTATATTCACGAGCTGGCAGCTGGAATTGTCTTGATTAGGACAAAGCACAGGAGGTCCCCCATTCCTCTTGCTGGTGATTTACTCAGGCTGGGTCAAGCCAAATTGATTATGTTCAGTTTCTCATCCCATAAAATGGGGTGAATAATCGCAGCTATTGCATAAGGTTGTTAGGACTAAATGAGTTCATTTAAAAAGAGAGCTGGGGCTTCCCTGGTGGCGCAGTGGTTGAGAGTCCGCCTGCCAAGGCAGGGGACGTGGGCTCGTGCCCCGGTCCGGGAGGATCCCACATGCCGTGGAGTGGCTGTGCCCGTGAGTCATGGCCACTGAGCCTGTGTGTCCGGAGCCTGTGCTCCGCAACAGGAGAGGCCACAACAGTGAGAGGCCCGTGTACCGAAAAAAAAAAAGGAGAGCTGGCTCTAGATAAAGGTTAGCTATTATTTCTTCTGCAAATTAATATTCATTGGTGGTTACAATGGACTGAGCTTTGTGCTAAATTTGTCTGGAAGAAATATTTTGATAAGAAAGCCACTTCAATTCATGAGAAGGCCTCCAGAGACACAGAGAGAGGGATTTGGAATTCTCCGGACGAAACACGGGAAGGGAAAGAGGAGCCCTGAGACCCAATCAATGAGGGCAGAGCTCAGCTGGAGTTGAAGGTGAGGAAAAGGGACTTGGATTCTTAAATTGTTTAGGGAATTTGCTAGAAAACCTTCCCTCAGTCTTAGTTTGATTCAGAGAGACTAGTCAAAATGAATTTGGTGACCACTGAAGGCAATTGCTCTGCGTTTGGAGATGACTCAGGAGAGTACGTCTCTGGACCAGGATCAAAGGACAATCAGGGCAGAGCACAGGGTTTAGGGGAAGATAGGAAGCTAGGAGTTTCTCCGTGATGGATACATTTCATTAAGATATTGAGTCTGATTGAGGACATATGGTAGTAATGAATGACAGGGAAATGCAGTATTCTGAAAACTCCATGAAATCGGCCTTAGGGGGCAAAAATAAGATTGTTACTGAAGTGAACACAGCACTAGGGGCATTTCTGGAAGAACCGGGTTCCACTGTGGTTATAATTTCCCCACTGAATGAAAAGTCCTTTCATAATATTAACTAATATCAAACAGTTTTATTGTGCCAATAAATTATACATTTATTCGACCAACAAACCTTTCTTATACACTTTATGCCAGGTATCCTGCCAGGTGCTGGGAAGACACTGATGAATAAGACAGTGTCTCTGTTCACGATGAGGTCACACTGAGCAGCTCTGCGGGTGAGAAACAATACAGTGTGGTCAGTATAAAGGGCTCGAAGAGCAGCTGACGTTTCAAAGAGGACAGGCTTCATGGAAAGGTGATGTTCTTGTTGCCCTTTGAAGGGAAGAAGGATTCCGCTAGACGTGAAGAGCAGCAAAGCTCGTGTGCTGGATATTCTCCATCTGTTCCTCCAGATCTGTTCTCCACCTCCTATCTCCACTGCTCTGTGCCTTTATGCACTGCTTCAGTTGGTTCCTTTGTCCCCAGGATTCCAGCTGAACTTGTGCAATGAGAGGTCCTAGGAGCAGATCATAGCTTGGGAGGAAAAGAAAGTTTGAATAATTAATCCCAGTTCACTGCTTACTGGACCATGGGTGGACAGTGGCTGTGGTCCTTCACTGAAGGCACTGCTTCTTATGGGTGACTGTTTTCTGTAACTACAACTCTCTCTTTGGGTTCTGGAAGCTGCTCTCCTCCCTTGACATACACCTATGGTGGGTCACAGCCTTACAATTGCTAAATCTGGGGTGTTAGAACATCGTTTTGGTTCTATTTTAACCTTGCACACACCATTATCAATATCCCACTGGAGTGTGTTAATTGTTCTTGGGAAACCTACTGATGCAGCCTTAAGTATATACCATGTCTCTGAAATGTACAGCTTATGCATAGTGGTGGTTGTTGATTTCCTCAGAGAATGTGTCCTCCGATTACAGCAATCATAAAGGCCCCATCGTGCTTAGTTTTGCACTCAGTACCAACCATGATTTGGGTCTCAAAAAAGGTAAACCTGCAATAGATAGGAATTGTGTAGTATCTTTTTATTTCTAGTCAAACTCTGTATTTGCTACTCTGTCGATAGTTTTAGGAATAACTTATTCTCTATTTTTAATTAGCAAACTGTTACGATAGAGTTTGAAGGGGGACTATATTTAAGCATATTCTCTAAGGAGTAATGCAACTTAAAAACAGCTTATTAGCAACAAGAATGTTAGCTAGGATATTAAAGAAACATTTGAAATTATTAAGTGCTTTTACTGTCTCTTAAATTATGCCAATATAGAAGAGACAACTCAGTGGTTCCTATATCGCATAATCAGTTACTATGAATCATTTAAAGATCAGGAAAGAATTGTTATTATTAAAATTGAAATTAACTTTGAATAACATTTGAGGAAATGTTTTACATTCATGATCATATTACTTTTACTGACAAGAAATAGTACATTAATGGGTTTTAGCTTGCAAATCAAATGAATGGCTCTTAATCCTTCCACCACCATGGGAGAAATCAAATTTTATGTACTTTCTATTATGAGGTCATCTCTTCTGTTTTCAGCATTTTCACATCATGGAAGCAGCTATGACTCTGCAAACAACACATGGGTTAAAGTCAAGGAGTATTTAAACCAAACTGGATGATTCTCCCTCGACTTCTGGCTCCCTTTCATTTATTTATTTTTGTTTGTTTGTTTGTTCATTTATTTTTTAGTGTTTCCGCCAAATTATTTATTTACAACTTTGTTTTTTTCCATGGAGCACAGTGTTCCATAGTACATGGTTTGGGAAATTCTGTCTAGAATCCTGGGAATGAAAATGAGTAGCAGGCAAATAAGGGCCATGTTCTAAAGGTAAAAGAGGTCAGATCGAAAGTAGATGGATATGAAAGGAGCTGGCTCCCTTTCTTTTCAAAGAAGGCTAAATGTCATGTGGGTTTTCTGATCTGCAGGAGTTTGAGTAAGTTATCCATTTATAATTTGTGTGTCTCGGGAGAATGAGAGGAGGGTGGCTGGGTGTTATATGTTCCCATCAGATTCAAAAAGAGGTGGTCATTCTAGGAAAAACTGTCTGGGACATATGATACTCTATAATATGTAATCATCATCTTGTATTTAAATTTTACTATTTGCTCTTCTTGTTACAAATTCAGGCAAAGCTATAAAGGAAGTTAGAGAAGTTCTGAGTTCACAAAGTTTATGTGTTTCATATAGAAGCAACTAATCCCAAGTCCATACCCCCAGCCACATCCTTTATCTGACTCTCAGACCCCAGGCTGGTATTTCCCCTGCCCTAAATCAACCCAGGGCCAGGGGATCAGACAACTAGGGATAGCTCCTGTGCCCCAAAGCTGGCTGGAATTATTAAAACTAGCAAATCCTAAACTGTTTACTCTTCCCTGTCTTGCCTTTCCCCTGGAGATTCCAGTAAAGACTCTGGTCTAGGCTTTCACCTCTCTCCTTTCTCCCTCCTGAATGACTCTGATGTTTCCCACTGGGGCCTGCATGGCATGTCATGCCTCTCATTTCTAATGGAACTGTGAGTAACATTAAACTTTTAATGACATTGACCTCTGCATGTCGTCACTGCACTGCTTTTATAAATTAAGACCTACACACAAATCATCGATGCTCTAAATCATCAGTGATCAAAATAAATGGTAGCTATAGAGGGACTCATGTCCACAAGAAAAAGTCATGTTATTTTACACTTAGGTACAGATTCAACACAGGATTTGGGGAATACAGACATGGAATCTGGGGGTGGTGATGTGTCCAGAGCATCTTTGGGAAGATTTTGAAAGTTGTTCTCTATTTCTTAGGCAACATGGGACCCTGGTCCTTCCAGGAGTCCTTGTGCTTATTTTATCTACAAGTGTCCTGATCCATAGTCTCCTAATTTAAAAAAATTAAAGTGCCTTTGGGTCATGCTTTTGTTTTGGGGATCCAGCTTTTCTTATATAGAATGCTACACATTGGTTTTGTTTCCTAGCTTGCTTACTTTCTAGGACTTTCTCTCTTTTAAAATTGTGGTAAATATACATGACCTAAAATGTATCAGTTTCATCCTTTTTGAGTGCTTAATTCAGTGTCATCAAATACATTCACACTGTTGTACAACCATCACCACTAACTACTTCCAGAACGTTTTCATCATCCCGAACGGAAACTTTGTGTCCATTAAAGAATAATTCCCCTCCTTCTTGTCCCTAGTCTCCCCTCTTTTATTCTGTCCCTACAAATTTGACTATTTTAGATACCTCATATAAGTCAACTAATACAATATTTATCCTTTTGTGTCTGGCTTATTTCACTTAGCATAATATTTTCAAGTTTTATGCATGTTGTAGCATGCATCATGGCTTCATTCCTTTTTAAGGCTGAATGATGTTCTATTATATGTATACACTACATTTTGCTTCTCCATCTACCTATCGATGGATATTTGGTTGTTTCTACCTTTTAGTTATTATGAATAGTTCTGGTGAACACTGGTGTCCAGTTTTCTGTCTGAGTCCCTGATGTCAATTATTTTGGACGTATAACTAGAAGTGGAATTGCTGGATTATATGGTGATCCTGTTTAATTTTTTGAGGAACTGTCTTCCACAGTGGCTGAACCATTTACATTCTCATGAGCAATACATCAGGGTTCCAATTTCTCCACATCCTCATGAACACTTGTTTTTTTCTATACTTTGGACAATGGCTATCCTGTGAGTGTAAAGTGGTTTCTCACTGTGCTTTGATTTCCATTTCCTTAGAGTTTAGTGACAGTGAACATTCATTCACAGGCTTATTGGCTATTTGTATGTCTTCTTTGGAAAATCTCTATTCAAGTCTTTTGCTCATTTTTGAGTTGTTTGGGTTGTTTGTCATTTTGTTGTTGAGTTTTAGGAATTCTTACATATTCTGATTACTAACATATTATCAGATATTGATTTGCAAATACTTTCTAGGGCTTTTTGAAGATATTCATCCAAATGTTCAAAGTCTTCTAAGTTGACAATCTCCAATTCCATTTTTAAGCCTCTTGTTAATATTTGAACCTCATTTAAAGAGGAATAAATCTCTCTTCAATTCAACTCTTTATGTACCCCAGAATATTGGGTTTTTTTCCAAATAAATTTATTTATTTATTTATGGTTGCATTGGGTCTTCGTTGCTGCACGCGGGCTTTCCCTAGTTGCGGCGAGCAGGGGCTACTCTTCGTTGCGGTGTGTGGGCTTCTCATTGCGGTGGCTTCTCGTTGCAGAGCATGGGCTCTAGGTGCACAGGCTTCAGTAGTCGTGGCACATGGGCTTAGTTTCTCTGCAGCATGTGGGATCTTCCCGGACCAGGGCACGAACCCGTGTCCCCTGCATCGGCAGGCAGATTCTCAACCACTGTGCCACCAGGAAAGCCCTCCTATAGAATTTTTAAGGGAGGCTCCCCTGGAGTCTTTCATTTTATTGATGCTTCCACATCCAATCAGAGAAAGCTGACCATACTATGTTTCACTTTTTATCTGTTTTCTAGAGTTCCTCTTAAATGTACCTTTTATATACCAAAGTATCTACTTAATGCCTGTTGCAATTCTAGATCTTCTTTAATGAACTATTGCCAGTTATCAGGGTGGTCACAGGGATTATTTTGAGAGGACAAACGTAGGAAACAGGAGTTCCTTTGGAGGAGGTTGTGGCTTTGATGAAGACAAACTCATGGCAAACATGAATGAGGCTATAGTCTGTCAGGAGTCTAAACTAATGAATGCTGTCTTGGGTCTTTGAAGAATACAGGCTAGCAAAAAGCCATATGATATACAACCTGGCAGACTGACTTCAGAATAAGTAGTTAGCAATGTGATCTTCTTTCAGGATTTGATAAGACAAGGAATGTCCTCACATAGACTTGGTTGGTGGTATGGGGAGAAGAGGAGATCCAAATGTCACTAGCCTTTGCCCAAATTGGTTATTATTCTTGCAGATTCCAAACATCAGTCCATGGGATTCGCTTGATTGGAGGCTCATTTGGCCCATGCCTGCATCTCCCCTTAGAGCAGCCCCTTGTTCACTCAACAGACATGATACAGAAAAAAAGGAAACATACAAGACAGGACTTGGTACAGATAGGGGAACAAAAAGTAAAAGTGAGACAAGCAGTACAAGAATCAGATTAGTTGTGACGATATTTACCAAATATTGCACCTCCCCAGGAAAGGTCAAATTCCTTTATTCAAAAACCTATTTTTTAAGACACGTTGTAGACTAACAAAATAAATTCAACAGTAAAAGCTCCATGAAATAGGTCAGATCTGATATCACTGTTTCGGGACTCACGAGCAGCAGTTCAAAAGGCTTATCAATTGTGGGGATCAAGCGGCCCTCTGGGTTCTTCTCTTGTTTCAGGTTTCTTGGAATGAGACCAAGAGAGGCTCTTCAAGGAAATTTGGTGGAACCGCCACTTGTCAAAGGAAGAGGTTACCATGAAATATCTATCTATCTATCTATCATCATCATCATCTATCATATATCTATCCACTGAGTTTGTTATTTGCTTAAGCAAGGAAGATACATGTTTGCTAAACCCAATCTCTCCAACTAGGATTGGCAGGTGTTAAAGCTGGGGTGGTTAGGAAACGGCAGCCCTCTAGACGTAAAAGTGGCTTATCGTTGAGTTGCTATTTAATTTCAGTGGAGTTTCTTACCCTTCACCCTCATTAGTTCCCAATTCACTCTATTTCCAGTTAGATTCTTTCAGGCTAAGTCAAAAAGATGCTTCCAATGTACTTTCTCCAAATCACCTACTTGACCCATCGTTGGCTTGCTAGCATGGTTCCAGTGACTCTCAGTTTCCATGGACTAATTCTCTGTGACCAAGCTCCACCTGATAGCTCAGATCTGACACATGAGCCTTCTGTTCTGTGCCCTTTTGCCCCTGCTCCCCTCCGGGTACCTCATACATCAGTCAGTGTGTTGTTCCCTTACACTGTGTCACGCATGTCCTTTGCTCATACTCTTTCCTCCATCTGAAGTGTCAACACCCTGGGCTCCATTAAGATAACTCACACCTATTCCTTCTGACTCAAATCAAAAGCTTTCTCCGGTTACTGATCTCAACAGGGGCATACAGTAACCATGCTCACCCCTGAGTTGTAAGTATAGCTTGGTGTACTGGGATGAAGTAAAATCCTGCATTTCTCAGTTGCTGACTCTGCCCTTGGGTGATTTGAGGTTACATCTTCATTAGTAAACTTGGAATAATATCATCTACCCTTTTCTCTTCCACAGATTTGTGAAGAGGACTCACAAAGTTAATGTTTAAGAAGGAACAACCTACACCAAGAAGTACTATTATAGGTATTTACCTGTCAGTGTGACGTTTTGTGGTTATCCGTGTGTGCATTTATCTCGCAGATTGTAACTCCCCAGAGGAAAGACCAAAGTGGCCACATCCATAAATCACCTCATAGAGGAGTGTCTTGGACATGAGAATGCCTTGTAACAATCCCCTGCATCAGTAATCAAGTCATAGAAGAATATTACCCAAAATAGCTACATCTTATATCTGATAATACTTATATTTTACACATGATAGGTTTTAGGGATGTGTATCTTTAAAGAAAACTTAATTCCAAATTATAGCTACAAAATTTTCATGAACATTATGAAAAAAGTGACACCCATAGCAGAATCACTGTAAAGTGTTTCTATGCTTTAAAGTGACCAAGCATACAGTAAACATATTTTGATAATGATTCTTTGATTTTTGCCATCTCATTATTTTTCTCGTGGATTTCAAGGTAATACAATTTAAATGAGATAGAAACCTTTCTCCTCATAAAACAAAACTACTGTCAAAAACTGCATTCACCGTCCTATTCCAGTGACAGCTTGATACCTCAGGCTGTGCTGCTCTGGGGTACACTCCTCTCTTTTGTATGATGTAAGAATACAATCTAAGGGCCTTGGCTTCTGTAAATTCCTCAGAGAAAAATAGAAATCCTGGGATATTGTATGCCTTTTGTTTCCTCACAGGCCTGCGATCATTTATGACCATCTTCAAGCTTCTCTGTCACAGGAAACACTAGCTGCAGCTGCACACATCTCGTTTTAACTCTCTTTCTAGACAGAGGTACATCCTTTACAGTCACAAAACTCTTGGGCAGCTGATAGAACTCAAGATGACTGTGTTTGTCTCTGACATTTTTAAAGAACCAAGTACCAGAGCTTGCATTGCCTTTGGAGCTAATCTGGTTACAGCCCCATCATTACACCCCTGAGGAAACCGAAGCAGGAGGGCAAAGTGACTTTCCAGGTCCCAGATGTCATTGGGACAGAGTCAGGGCTGGGATCTACTCTTCTTACATTTGGCGTCCTGGGGTGGTGTCTCCTGGGTGTGCATCTGGCCTAACACACATTGTAGCAGCCGGTGTGGGAGGGTCTATGCCGGCTGTCTCCCTCCTGTCAGTGTCACTCAGGTCCCTAAGGTCCCCCCCTCAGTTCAGCCAGGCAAAGGGCACGAAGCACCCTGAGCTGCATGAAAACACAGATGACATGCTTGGCACTGCCCTCACTCTCACGCTAGTTGCCTACAGACAAGACTGATCTTCCAGCCTCATTAAGGAGATGTATCAATACACCTGTCTTCTTGGGTCGTGCACAAATTCATGGAGCTTTGCTGCACTTAATGTGGGTTTGGGATAATAGACAGAACCAGGAGTGCTGAAGCAGAGGTGCTGTAGACTGAGCCAAGCGTATTTTAACGAAAAGGCAGAGAGCAGATCTGTGGAGCACAAGTGTGCATTATGACAAGTAAAAACAACCGGGGTGGGGCTTCCCTGGTGGCGCAGTGGTTGAGAGTCCGCCTGCCGATGCAGGGGACGCGGGTTCGTGCCCCGGTCCTGGAAGATCCCACATGCCGCGGAGCGACTAGACCCATGAGCCACGGTTGCTGAGCCTGCGCGTCCGGAGCCTGTGCTCTGCAACGGGAGAGGCCACAGCAGTGAGAGGCCCGCGTACCGTAATAATAATAATAATAATAATAATAATAATAATAATAATAACAACAACAACAACAACAGGGGTTTCCAAGTTCTGGAAAAAATGTCTCTCTTAAATATAAGGGAGCTGTTCACCAGCAGCTGTTGCCCTGTTGAGGATGGGATGGAATTAAAGCATCCGTGAGGATCCTGGAACTAGTCCTTTCACATTCAAGAAGCCACGGTGGAGAGTCAACCTCAGAGAGTCAACCCCCGTCATTGGGGCTGTTTGGGATGCGAGATGATCACAGACTCTGCCCTGCAGAAGCTCATACTTTATTATGTGCTTATGTAAGAACACCATGGAGACATTGATAAGTTCCAGAAGAGTGGTAAATAGTGATGGCTTCATTCAGAGGAGGGCCAGCCAGGTTCCCACGGGGTCCTGAAGAAGGAAAGAAGGAAGATCATTTCTTCACATCTTTTGATTTTAGCAAAGTAGTATGAGTAGCTTATTAGAAGGGGCTAACTTCTTAGAAGGAGCTAACCATGTGCTTTCTGAAACTCAAGTAGGGAGGAAAGTTCCACCTGTGCATTCCAGTTTCAAACATGAAATCATCTCATGTCTAGAAAGGCATTGCTTCACTTAAAGGCAGTCATTCCTCACCCGAAAATGATTATCTCAATGGAAGTCTTGTGTGAGATTGTGAAGTAGAATACTTGGAAGTAAGTACGCATTGGATGCTTAAAATTGGGGAGTATATTTTGATTGATATAAGAATTTTAAAATTTAAGATTTTTAAATTTTATGCTGGATTTTAAAACAATGTCCTTAATTTGCTTTCTTTCAACATCAACCATAAATAATCTTTTCCCCAAACTTGGATGATCTCTCTCCCATTTCCATGACAGATGCCCGTCATATTAGATGCAAGGACAAACACTGCTATAGAATTTAGAAAAATGGAAGAGTTCACTCAAGAAAGGACACAAGGCAGCCTTAGACTGTAGATTATTTTCTCTCTAGTTAGCATCTATTTTTTTCTCTTTTAGACTTTTTTTTTTTTGGCAAAAGAAAGGATTTTATCTTATTATGTCCTTCACATCTAATGCATCTAACATAAGATACAGCAGGTCTTCCCTGAAAGCTAGATTAAGAAATTTTTAAAATAAACATGTGAATAAATAAACAAACTATTTGTTCCCACTTTAATAGTAGACCATTCAATGTGTTGAAATCATATTATAAGAATTCTTAACTCCACATAGTTCGAATTGTAGAGAACGTGCAAGTTGATGCTTTGCTGCAACTGCTCTAACTCAGCTCCTTGTAGACACGTGGGACTGAATTGCCAGTGATGTGACTAGTATTGAACAGTGTCCTGCCTTTTTGTAAATAAGGAGGCGTGTAGTCATGATAGTCTATGTCTCTAGATTTTTGTTTAATTAAAGAAAAAGGAGAGCAGAAAACATCTCTAAAAATACAAAAGTTTGGAGAGGAGTTTAGTTCGCTTGTCAAGAGGGTAGAATTTCATAACTATGAGCAGGATAACTTATGGGAAGCATGCGTGTTTCCACATGCAAAATAACAACATAATTATTCACAATAGGAAGTACTCTGTTAGGTGTTATAGAAAACTCATCATCACACATTTGGGGGCATTATATGTCCAGGCTTGGCTAACACCAAGGGCATCTTGACTCTCACTCCATCTTCATCACCCTGAGTAGACACCCGAGGTGTTCAACCAGATCTTATTTTATATCACCATTGCTAGTTACTTAAGATAGAGTGACATTAAATTACCCTCAGCAGAACACATAAGAACTGTAATTTCAGCACAGCACTGGAATTTACCTCCTGAGGTCCACTCTGAAAGAGTCTGTGTCTCATGTTATCATCTATGGAAATGTATACTTAGTGCAAATGAGGAGGACATCAAATCTACATGATATGTGAAGCCAGTGGATTAGAGAGAAATTTGTCTAATGAAAATACTAAAAAGATACAGTCATGAATAACAGCTGACAAGTAACCACCGTAATTGCTGTTTGTGTTGCCAGTCAGATGACTGCATTGGTAATATTGGCTTCAGGAAAAAGGGTATAGTGACAAAAATGCTAAGTGACTCCAAAAATATTAATTTATTCAAAGAAATAAAGCTAGCCAAAGAACACCCTGTAATATGTCTTTAGAGGACTGTAGAATTTATATAAAAGCCAACTTTCAATTAAATAGTAAGAAAAGATTATATATTCAGACTTGAGTTCACTTTTCACATAGCTTCTACTTTCTGGTTGATGTGGAAATTACTTAGACTTGGTCTTAGAACTTTACTTATTTTTAAGACAAAATTGTATGTGTGGATGGAAGTGGAGCATAAGTGTCGTGAGTATCGAGTTCTTACACAGAAAGCAGAGTCTAATTAAACCTTGGACTTGGGGAGAATATAGGGACAAATGTGAGAAAAACACTCTCCCCACCTCACCTCCACCTAAGAGATATAATGAATCTTAATGAAAAAATATCCTGAGAAACGCTGGTTATGGAAAGTTTGTACAATTTATTTACATAAATTTAAATAGCAAATACATATTGACAAAAGTCACCAATGAAAAAGATTAGCAGAGCAGGCCTGGTGCATATCTACTTGCATTTTTCTCTAATGAAAATAAAACGTTGGGAGAAAATAAATCATATTCTTGTCCTGAGCTCTGGCAAAATCATCAACATTCAGTAAATTATAAAGAGATAAATTGTGAATGGTTACTACAGCTATGTAACAAATACCCTAAAACTCAGCAGTGTGAAGCAGACATTTATTACAATCAGAGATTCTGTGGGTCTGGAATTCAAACAGGGACCATCAGGGACAATTGGTCTCAGCCCCACAATATCAGGGTCCTCATGTGGAAAACCCAGAGGTTAGAGTCATCTGAGGATTCATTCACTCATATGTTGGCTGGTTGATGCTGGCTTTCAGCCAGGGCCTGGGATTCCACTGAAGGTGAACTCTCCTTGTTGTCTCTGTGTGGGACAGCTTGGGCTTCCCTACAATATGGCAGCTGGGTTCCCAGGGCATGTTCAGCTTCTGCTCATAAGAAAAGAACTCAGGCTTAGGCCTCCCTTCATGTAGGGAGGCATTTTATGGTCTCCTGCAACTAGTGGGCTGCATTCAATTGCTGTTGCTCTGAACAAATTAAATGTGAGCCTCCACTGCTTGCTTCTAATTCTAGAATATTTAGACATCTAAATATTTGGCTCCCCTCTGTAGAAATATACAAAGATAGATTACCTTAATTTTGCTTATTTTTTTAACCTATATTTGAGTGGGTGTATGCGTCTGTGTGTGTGCTTCCCTGTTTTCTATATTTTTGAGTGGAAGGCAGAGTTCTTTGGGCATATTCTGCTCTTTTGAATAGAAGTCTAATCTTAGAAATAATGACTCACTTTTGGAAAGTAGGACAAAGGAAACTTTGAAGAGAATCTGAAAAATATCCTCAAGGGTTGATTAGATCTTCAAGGAAATTTCTTCCTCCTGTTGTTATATAAGTACACGCACAGATTAAAGGACTAGAAGATTCAGTAATACTTTATTAACAAAACTCTTTTATTGAGTAAATTGGAGAGTAGTATAATTAATGTCTTAAAATGCTGGCTAACCAATTTTTAGGTTTTGGATATTAGATACTGAATAATACAACAGTGTAGATTAAGATATGGGCTTCTTTGCAGCATATAAATGAGAAGTAATCATAGCCTAGTGTATCATAAAAGGTAATCCACATGTTCATTCTAAAAAAATCACATTATTTTTTATTTTGATAACATAGATGTAATAAAATAGCCAAACCCACACATATACACACATAAACACTCACACTTACATATTCAGTCACCTTAGAGCAAATGAATAACCACATGATTTTAGTGTTTGCTTTGCATTTACAGTTTAGTTGAATTCAATTTTAATAGTTACAGCCAATCAGTGAAGGCCAAATATCATGAGTCAAGTTTCAACAAAAAGAAGACAAACAATCATGGAAAGCAACAAGAATCTTATATTAATATGCAAAAATTTTTTTAATTTTTGAAAAATGAATTTTTATTAGATCACAATGAATTTTACCAAAAGAAGTAAGTAAAAAGTAATGACTCATTCTGTTGGTTTCTTTGTTCTCAGCAGTGAACAAAGCAGCAAGAGGATAGCAAGTAAAAGGTGTTTAAATGACTCTGTAATAGAGGATATTCCATAGAGTGTAACTTGTATCATGTCAAATGGTCTTTAATGGGTCCATTGTCACATGAATGAATGATTCATAGATATTAATCATTAATGAATGATTAATAGCATAAATGGAAGGGAGCAATGCCTAGAAGCAAGCCTAGTTATAGCAAAGGTTAAATAGGTATCATTTTGTTTTTTGCAATGCCTGGTTTTATTTAACTTCTAGTTTTATTTAACAAACTCACTTAAACAGGGGCCGAGGGTTAACAGTTTAGGAAAATCAACAAATGAAATTTCTTTATCAGAAGTGAAAATTATAATAAATAATTATAAATTAAAAAATAAATATAAATAATTTATCAGTTGATTAAAAGTCCAAGTCAGAAGATGTATAGCTTCCAAGACAGAATGCTAAGTATAGACCGAGGGCATAAACCTCCACTATCACATTCACTAATGCACTTCCATCTCCCAGGACAATTCTCGGCACCCAATAGGCATGTGACAAAATTATATTCAATATATTAATCAAACGATTGATTGGTGGAAGGATGCTGAAGTGCAGAGAACATAGGTGCTGGGCACTAAGGTATGGTGCTGTAGTCCAGTACTGACACTAACCAGCTGTTTAACTTTGTAAATATATTGAGCTTTCTGGGACTAATTCTTAAAAGAGGAGAGTAGATCAAATGATACCCAGGGCCCTTTAAGCTCTTATGGAGTGAAATTAATAAAGCAACTAGGAAATATGACTTGGAGGTAAATGGAGACAATGCACAATCTTTGACAGGGACATAGTTACCTCCTCTGCTCAGACCTGCAAATTATAGTAAATGAACAGCAGGATCACCAAAGCTCAAAAATTGTTCCTTAGCAGCTCCCATAAGTGTCATATCCTCAAGTCCAATAAAGGTAAAACAAACTCACCTAACTAGGAAAAAAAACTGCTTTCCCTCCTCTTTCCTCCTCTTTTCCACTCTTTCCCACTCAGGCTATCCTTGTCCATCACTCTAATAATAAAGGATAAAGTTAATTGATGAGGGTTTGAAGTAAGGGCACTTGACAATGGAACTGTGAAAATAAAAAGAGAATATTGTGGGTACTCCAAGGCAGAAGGCTCTACCTAGCTTCTATATGCCAGAAAGTGGTTATAGCTGAGTGTTTTGTTTCTTTTCTTCTTTTGCTGAAGTTGCAGGGAAGGAGGTCTCCATTGATTGCCTTTTCTCTTGAGTATGCGGTCACATTGCCTATTTCTTTGTACATCTGGTAATTTTGGATTGTATCATGTGCATTATGACTGAGATATCATAAAAACTATGAAATCTGACATATTCCTCTCAAAAGTGTCGATTTAGTTTTCTGTTGTGACTAAACTCAAATTCCCCACCCTGTCTCCCTAGACATGGGCAGTAGCTAAAATCTCTGTTCTGTTTTTTTAGCCTTAGATGACCTTAGCTTAGTCTACATGTAGAACTACATGTGGATAGTTCTGGAGTCAGCCAGAGATGTGGGTAGTTTATATACAGAATTTGGGGCTCTTCCACTGTGGCTTTCCCAATATCAGGATTTCCTTTCTCTCTTTCCAGCTTCCATGCTCACTTTGCACTCTGTCCTTTCTCAAGCCAATAAGGCCTTGTGTTTCCATCTGGGTTTTAGACACCCAGCATGGCCCTGACTGAAGCCTGGCCTCAGCTAAAAGCTGTAAAAAATGGGAACTCACAGAGTCCTCTTCTCTTTATCTGAGTTTCTACTCACTGTTCCTGAATCTTTTGAATGCTTTGCCATTCACAGGCAGATTAACTGAGCTAGGAATTGAAGCAACCACTTTTCCTGCATGTCAACTAAGTACATGTTGCCTACACTTCTTTTCTATCTCAGAGGTTATTTAAAATTACCACCTCCTGAATGTTATTAATAAGATAACCAATGTAAAATGGCAATGTCTTTGGCAACTGTACTGATTAGGTGCATTTCTGGTTCTCCACTGTATTAGTTTCCCACAGTTGCCATAACAAAGCGCCAAAAATTAGGTGGCTTTAAAACAACAGAGATTTATTGTCTCAAAATTGTGAAGGCTGGAAGTCTGAACTTAAGGTGTTGGCAGGGACATTTTCTTTCTGAAAACTGTAGGGAAATCCTTCTTTGCCGCTTCCTAGCCTTTGGTGGTTTTCTGGGAATCTTTGGCACTCCTTGGTTTGTAAATGCATTACTCCAATCCTCCAGGTTCACAGGACATTGTCTCGGTGTCTCTGCCTTCACATGGACATCTTCTGATACAGTCCTACCTCTTGTTATGTTTCTTTTTTTCCATTTACGGTTGAAAATTAGTGTGAATCCAATGTCAACACAACGTTTTGCTGATGTAAGGTATAGACAACCAAAGGCAGCTAAAGTACAAATTTAAAAGGTTATTTCTTCCAAAACAGTGATTCCGAAAGGTAGTTACATTATGATTGTTGAAGTGGCCCGATGATCATGGTAATCCCAGTTGCAGGTTTACATTGTACATTGTACCTCAATATTCTCCAACACTGGTAAATATAATTCCCATTCATTTTTGATTCAACACTAGACTATTTTACAGTTTAAAAAAGATGAATTATAGAAGCTCAGAACCTTATCTTTCTCAGTTAACTTGCTACAGAATAGATTCAAATGCTCAAGGAGTTTGCATGAGTTGAAAATTTCATTTTGGCATCCCTAGTTTTTCATTTATAATAACTGAAGATTGTTCACATCAGATAAGAACAGAAGACTTTAACCTCTGAAAAACTTAGAAGTCTATAACAGCAGCAGCATTCAACAATGCATATAATTAGAATATTAGTATGGCCCAATTTTTATTCCACTATAGCTCAGTGTAATAGCCCTCAGAATAACTATAAGTTTATTACTTCATTCCAATAGTTTTCCTTTTCAATCCTGTGAAAGAATATCCATTTACAACCTACTTATTCAGAGCATTCACAAAGGTACCTCAAAGTCTGAATCTTCTTCACTAATTGCACTTTGAGCAAAGTTTTAAATGAGCACTTTTCTCACTTGATTTTACTGCTGACATCAGAAATAGGACCACAAACCTTTGCCCACAAGTGCAATCTGGATTGTGGAGCACTTTCCTTCGGTCAGCCTATGTTGTGCTATAAAAGTGAATTTGAGTGCCTGGGGTAGTATTTGTGTGAGCACACACCTGTGTGTGTGAGTGTGTGTGTATGTTTAGATACAGACCTCTTCATCTTGTATTTTTATTTGTTTATTTGAGGTAGCATTGATTTCTAACATTATATAAGTTCCACGTGTTCAACATTATGTTTCTAATTTTGTGTATCCTGAGATGTGCTCACCACCAAAATTTTATTTTCCATCTGTCACCAGACAGTTGATCCCCTTCACTCTTTTCACCTTTCCCTCCACCTTTCTCCCTCTGGTAACCACTACTCTGTTCTCTGTATCTATGTATTCATTTTTGTTTGGTTTGTTCATTTATGTTGTTTTTTTTGTTTGTTTGTTTATTAGTTTTTTACAGTCCACATGTGAGTGACATCATGTGGCACTTGTCTCTCTCCTTCTGACTTATCTCACTTAACACAATGCCCTCAAGTTCCATCCATGTTGTTGCAAATGGCAAGATTTCATCATTTTTTTTTATAGCTGAGTAGTATCCCATTTTATATATATTCTGCATCTTCTTTAACCTGGAAATAAACCCAAGCACATATAGACAATTAATTTATGACAAAAGAACAAAGAACATTCAATGGAGAAAGAACAGCCTCTTCAATAAATGGTGTTGGGAACACTGGACAGCCACATGCCAAAAAAAAAAAAAGAAAGAAAGAAAGAAAGAAAGAAACTAGGCCACTACCTCACACGGTACACAAAAACTGACTCAAAATGGATGAAAGACTTGAATGTAAGACCAGAAACCATAAAACTTAACAGAGGCAGTACATTCTTTGACATCAGTCTTAGCAATATCTTTCTAGATATGTCTCCTCAGGCAAGGAAAACAAAAACAAAAAGTAAACAAATGGGACTACATCAAACTAAAAAGCTTCTGCACAGCAAAGGAAACTATCAACAAAACAAAAAGACAGCCTACCAGATGGGTGAAGATATTTGAAATGTATCTTCTTATACTCGGAGAAATCACACATTCAGGTTACCTGCCTGGCCTTGTGGACATTTAGTTTAAGCACCTGCTACAAAAGTTGATTTAAACATCTTGAGAGAAAGACAATCTCAGAGGGAGGATTTTCTACAACTACACAAGTCAAGCCTCCAGCAGAGATGAAATTAGTGACCTTGGTTTCAAGATCCTTTTCAATGTTTAAATCCCAGATAATAAGTACTGGAATTTGGGAGGCAGCGATGCCTAAGTGCACAGAACTTGGCTCTGGGCTCAGACAACCTGACTCAGATCTCTGCTCTTGCCACTCACTGTATGTATTTGGGGCACTTTATGTGAACTGATGAAGACCCAGATCCTTCCTCTTTAAAATCAGAAATTGTGATGGCATCATGACTGGGGTTCAGTTGCATGTGAAATTGCATATACATAGTAGTAATAGTATCCCTTCAATATTACCAATAATAATAGTAAGTAACAATATTATTGGATTATTGAGTAAAATATAAGATGAATTAAGATGACTAAGTAATTAAGGCCCCAGAAGGCAAAGTTCCAATAGAGATATATTAATACAGTGCAACTTATGTTTTCTCTTTTGCTTAATTTTATTATAGTCATACTGAGAGCCTCTTCTTAAGTTTTGTTTGTTTGTTTGTTTGTTTTTGCCCAGGGTTGATTTTCTTAGGAAATAGTTGCTGGGAATTATGTCTGGTTATATCCTCAGCTTACTGGCTTGCAGTGCTGGCTAATTTTACAGGGGATTTGTGTTTCTCTTCTAAGACCTCAAGGACCAAACTTTCTAAGCTGCGGTCTGAGAGCTGGAGGGATCGATGGCTTTCGCAGGAGACTGGCCCTGTCTGCTTTCAGGCGTGTCATAATAGCTGAGTAAATTGGTTTGGTATTCTTGAATAAGGTCCTCACAAAGTTCCATAGATTTCTGGACTGAATCCCTTATGATTGTGAAAGTGAGTACAAATGGATTCTTTGGCAATTCATTCCAGTACTTTTATGTGTTAAATTTGACTATCTACGCCTCGATTTTTGGAAGGTTTTCCTTTTAGCCATTTTTTTTTTAACGAAAAAAAAAAAGAGTATCTTTTTCTATGCTTTAGCAGTCTCTTGGATCTCGCCTGGTTTTCCAAAGATAATCGCTGGAGACTCCACAGCTATGTCCTTATAGCCACAGTTGTTGGCAGACTCACAAGTAAAAATTCACTTGGAGCTCACCGAGTTCCCCAAGTGTCATATGCAAATGACACCCCACTACCCACATTCCAGATGATGTTCCACCTGTGACCCTGTCCATTCTGAATGTGGTTGTTTTCACACGTATCAAAGCCTTTTTCCAACTCAAAAACAATCTGTATGACCCTCAACTAGCCACACGCCTCCCCACCTTGGGAAACAAGGTCAAAGACAAATTTGCTTATGATTGAATCTAATACACAAACCTTTTCTACTTCTTGAAGCCCAAAGGAGAAAAAGAGAAAACAAACAAAACAAATCACTAAGTGTGCTTTTAATAATTGGTTCTAATATTGTCAATTTAAGGTTGATCATCTTCACCAGTAATTTAGTTAAATGGTTCTTAACAACTGGCACAGAACTAGGTAGAAGTGGAAACAAAACGGCCTGTAAATTAGCTGTTATTTTTGGATTTGGGAGATGCTAAGTGCCAGCAGAGGGAAGTCTGGTCAGGGGAGAGAATGTCCTGCTCAGAAACAGAAGTTATGGGACATGGTGATACATCTGAGACGATTAAGAGGAATTTAGCTCTCCCTTATTTAGCCAGATTTAAAATGCTGGGGTGCCAGGACAACCATTTTGGAAAATTAGTAAAGGAATAAAAGAACTCCACATCTATTTCTAGGTGTGTAAATTCGCTTGTCCTCAGTTTATGCTACTAAGCTACTTTCTGAAGAGTAAGTCTGGCTGTGTGCATATGGAATACATTCAATATATATCATATAATCAGATGATTTTCTTGTCAACATGAAACATGGCCAATGAGTTCCAGAAATTATAAAGATTTTAAAATAGATATTTTAAAGAGAGAATAAATTGGTTGTATTTTCAAGTGACTGCATGAAAGGGCATATTGAGAAAGAGTTTATTCTCACAGAGGGATAGAGACGAGGCAGAGGTTTTCACAGTGGACTAAGTGGAAAGGAAAGTGCTCCTTTCGGGATGCAATTGTCATAGTAGTGGTGGGAGAGAGTATAAATGCTGTCTGACACATCGTATTAGGACTTCCATATGAAAGAAAGATTATGTGTATCATCACAGATCGAAACTCGGTTTATTTTCCTGATGCAAAACAATTTAACACCATCTAAGAATATCAATTATTCTACTAAGAATCCTAATTTGTTTTACATTGGCAAAGAACACCAAAATTAGGAGATATGATGAAGAGAAAGTGAGCAGATTCATTTTCTTTATACAAGAGTACAAATCCATTTTGCTAAATCATGACTTCAAAATTACACATGCAGAGCCTTGCAGGGACAGTTCTCTCAGGGCTAGGAACTGTGTGTTGGTGTATTTGTGCATGTTTTATTTTTTGTGATAGCTGCACTTGACCTGTTCTTTCCCCCCGCGCCCGACCCTGGGGATGGCTCATGTATGCTGAAAGGAGAACCCTTCAAAGGGAAATGTGTACAGCTTGTTATCCATTTGGCAGCAGAGGAAGAAGAGATGCTTATTAAATGCAGTTGAAAAGATTCTACCCAAACAGAAACCCAGCTCAAACTAGCTTAATGTAAAATGAGAATTTAATGGCTCCCAGAGCAGAAACCTAGTTTGGGCATGGCTGGACCAAGAGGTTCTAACCTGATAAGTGGATACCTCTGTTTCTCCATTTCTCCCCTCCCCTGCTTTCTGGATGTGTATATACCCACATACAGGTGCACACATGCACACACACACACACACACACACACACACACACTACATACACACACAGGTATATATATATATATATATATATATTTACATCCTATTGGTTCTGTTTCTCTGAAGAACCCTGAATAATACAATGCTGTAGACATGTGGACTTGGGTCAGCAGGAGATCTGCCTGGTCATGGGTACACATGTGTAAATGGGGTTAATAATTCCTGCTTCACAGGGTTTTTACAAGGGTTAGAAGAGACCCTGCAGATAAAGAACCCAACACAGCATCTGCTGCAGTATCAATAAAAAAACCTAACTCAGTTACTAGCACATGTTGGATAAATTTTTGTGTTTATAATGACCATCACTGGTCCCCCTGGGGTGGTCAGTGTCCTGTGGAGAAATCAGACAGTGTTCTGTTTGCAGGACTTCAGGAAAATATACTTACTTGTGATGAACACAGAATCAAGGGAAACGGTGATGCAGTATCTGAAGCCCTGCACAGGAGTGAACCTTCTCAGGGTTTCTATAAGTCATTCCCCGTCCACACTGCACCTCGAGAGTCCCTTCTCTCCCGGTTCACACCCTGCCATTCTCCCACCCACTCTCCTACCAGGACACCCAGGGAACACACACTAACAGCATCGGCAGCTGTACTAGAGCCATTTTCCAGGGGCTCATCTGACAATCCCGTGAGCACTGCCACACACTAGTCAGACAGTGTTTGATGATTCCATACTGGATCACAGCTCCCTCTTCTCAGACCACAAATATTATGAGTCTTACATATCTCTAACTCATATCCAGTGTTAATTATTACATCTAAAATAACCGTATAACTATACCCTAACCATAGCAGGAACTGCAGAAGACACTGTAATTAGTCTACTCATATTTATTAGCCCTCTTCTTCCATTTCTAAGGAAACCTCTATGTCATTTTGGGCAGCCATGTGTCCAGCTAAAAAAAAATCTCGATTTTCCAGGCTGCCTTCTAGCTAGTGGTGACCATGTGACATAATTCTGCCCAATAAGAAAGAATCCAAATTTGGGGGTGGGCCTTCTGGAGAAGCTGTTCTGTTTTTGATAAAAAGTGTCAGACTCAGCTGGCACACTCTTTTTACCCTTTCCCGCCTTCTTTTTTGCTGCCTGGACTACAAATGTGATGCCTAGAGGCACAGCAACCATTCCGTGAACATGAGGATGAAAGTCAGACATTAAGGATCACAGAACAGGAAGGTAGGAGGAACTTGGTTCTGAGGTTCAGTTTAGAGATACTCCTCCAACCAGAATACATCTACCCTTCTGGTGCCTCTGAAGAAAATTTAATTAGTCTATTCTCATTATTCAGTTTGCTATTACTTGCAGTTGAAGGAAACTCTGAAACAAGTTACAAAATAATATGAGGAGACGTATCAACAGAATTCCAGACATCTTAACAATCATCATGAAAAACAGCAACCAAATGTGACCACAGGCACTTATTAGAAGATAAAACAAGAAGAAACACAGAACTAGACACATATAAGGTAGTTACTATCTACTCATTTTTCCTTTAACTTACCCTGATTACATTTAACCTTTCATACTTTCATATTTCACACATACACACACACATTTAGACAGATATTCACCTTATTTTAAAGTGATACAGTAGTCTCAACATGTTTTACTGGTTATTATGATTACAAATTTGGTAAAAAAGGAAAGAGATTTTAGAAGAAAATAATGAACTTTTCTGCAAAATCAAAGAAGAAATGACATGCCACAATTAGGAAGAACTAGCCTTCTTAGCAGTTATCTTTATTGTCAGATGGCTAGACTGAATGATTTTCTATTTTGTCCTCTTAATGGAAAATTGCAAGGATCAGTGAAAATGCATAATTGAGGCATGAAATGAAGGCCATTTTTACCTGACTTAATCTATGTTGGCAATTACCATCTTTGACAGTAACTGCGTGATTACAAAATTTCTTCCTCAGTTTGATCTATATAATCAGACTTCATGAGGAGTCAATATGAATTGATCTGAATGAATATAAACTGTTATAAATGTTTAATAGCTTAACTCATCAACCAAATCTTTTATCAGTGTTCTATGTGCTACGATCACATAGGAACTAATCAGAGTGGCTTCTGTATTTGAATGAGTTAAGCGATTTTTACCATTCCGAAAACAACAGGAATCAGACGTGAATACTCTTGCCATTTGGCCTTTTCTTTTTATTTGTACTTGCCTCCTTTTTTCTAAGAATCATGTGTGGGCGTTGAGGGGATAGAATGTAGGGCAGCAAAGTGGGGGATTTTGTTTCTGTCCTTTTTTCCCTTGGAGTTACAAACCCAAACCAATGTTTGGGGGATTTGGAACGAATACTGGATTCCCCTCACCACAAATTGCAGGTGGCATTTGCCTCACTAAAACAAGCTGTCTTGGGCAGATCATAATCCCACATATAAGCTTAGATTTCCTGGTTGCTCATACTGGGTTTTCTCTTTGCGTTTTCTGGTACAGGGAGGAGTGTCAGAGAGAAGGTACTTCTGGGATTTCTGATTCTCCTGCTAATACCAGCAGTGCCCAGGGTAATCAGGTGGTCCCAGGAAACCCCTTCCTCTTCAGGAACCTCAAAAATCCTGTGTGTGGGACCCCTGGATCCGGGGGAGGCCCAGATGAAGGGTGCATTTACTTGTCATCTGAAGAGCAGGGGGCGCTGGGGTCTGTCAGGCCAGGGCCGTGTGTGGCTGAGCAGGGGCTGAGCCACAGACTCCGTGGGAAGGTGTAGCCTTGGGCCCCATGTGGGACATGAGGGAATCCAGGTACCAGCAGGCAGGTCCAGACTTGCCTCAGCAGAAGCTCCGGGTAAGAGAGGGAGGCAACCCTGAGACCTGTAAGCCAGGAGGTCGAGGGACTGGGGTTAAGGCCCAGTGGATTTGTGATCACTGCCAATGCCTGGAGAGCCCCGGGGCAAAGGGAAGGAGAGGCCGAGGGCTGCTTCTCGGCAGCTAAGAAAACAGGTGCCGACAGCTGTGGGTTAGTCACACGTGGAGGGTGTTCGCATCAGTGCTTTCAGACTCGAAGGAGCATTGACTGGCCTCCAGATGTTTTTAAAATTCTGACCCAGGGGTCAGGGCGTGTCCAGATGCAGCATCTTCTGAGGCTCTGGGATGCTGAGCTGCTCATCACACCCACACTGGGAGTTTGAGGTCCTTGTGGGCATGTGGGCTGGAGGAAAAGCAGTGTCTGGGTGAAAGATAGGGTTTTCCCAGCCTGAGTCAGGAGGGGGCTCCCAGGGAGGAGCCAGGACTCCTAGTAAATGCAGAAGGCAGGTCAAAGTGAGTTGGGTCCATGGGTCCTTTAGGGGAGAATGAAGAGGGGGACAGAGGATCTTGTCTGCAAATGGATACCTCTGGGGAGGCAAGGCTTTCAGCTGGGTACTGAGATGCTTACACTCCATCTGTAAAGAGGGGATTCATTGAATTATTAGTATCTTTATTTTTTTTATTGAATGAAAGATTCTTTAAATTCTATAGTGCTTTACAATTTTTGAAAGTTTCACACATGTGATTTCATATAATCCCATAATGACCCTTTTTTCCCCACCTCTATATCGCCCCTCCCCACTTCCCTCTCCCCACTGGTAAACACTAGTTTGTTTTCTAAATCTGTGAGTCTGGAAGCAACTTAAGTGTCCATCAGCAGATGAATGGATAAAGATGTGGTATATATATATACAATGGAATACTACCCAGCCACAAAAAAGAATGAAATTTGGCATTTGCAGCAACATGGGTGGACTCAGAGGGCATTATGCTAAGTGAAATAAGTCAGACAAAGGCATACTATATGGTATCACTTATATGTGGAGTCTAAAAAACATAACAAACTAGCGAATAAAACAAAAAAGAATTATCATTATCATTCAAAGTTTGGAAAAGGAACGCATACTTTCTTCAGGGAGTAAGTGCCAGACATTGAACTAGGTATCCTAAACCTACTCTTATCCTTTAGAGCCTGGAGAGGGTGATAGCACCAAAGTCAAAGTTTGGGGAGACGTATCAGCTGACTTTGCGTAACTCGGGCTGGGAGGGAGCCCTGCAGGGAGGGAGGCTGGGAAGGTTGGCTGCATCTTCCAGGTAAGGAGTGGAGAGAGCTGGGGTGAGAGCGCCCAGGAAACCCTGTGGAGTCTGTCTGATAAGAGCTGAAAACAATCTCTTGCTTAGTCCGGATTTCTGCATATCATTGTTTTTCAGCACTGAGATCACATAATGGTAAAGAGCCAGTGTTTGACTCTCACGTATACTGGGGCCTGATGAGACAGCTGTTGTGCTCAGTTCTGCAGCTCACCCTGACCGTCCAGTACTGCCCCTGCCCCAGCCCCAGAGGAGGGGCAGAGCAGCTGTTCATCACAGTGACATACACCCACACGGGAGAGATTGGAGACACCTCACAGCTCACTATAAAGTAAGACTGCAATCCTCCTGCCTTGAAGACTGACTAAAATCAAGAACTCTGAGCTTCACTGAGAAGCAATATAGTGTCTGTCCTAGAATGAACTAGTAAAACACTCAAGGTTTTTCTTCACTCTGAGTAAGATGTAATTCATTGGCCCTATTACTATCTACCCAGCCCCAAAGCTGGGTCTACCATGATGCTGGTATTTTATTAATGACAGTTGGTGATCTTCTACCATACTCTGAGCTGATTTTATTTGATTGTATTTTATATATATGTAAATAGACTTAAAATAATATATAACTTGGGTATATTTTATAGGTAAAAAATGTACTCAAAAGAGTCATATAAATTTTTAGAGTGTTTACAAACCAGGAAGAAGTAGACATAGTATACGGAAAAGAGCCAAAGATAAAAATGCAAGCCCCAAATACACAAAGGGCCAAGAGCTATGGGAAAGGATCCCAGTCTTATTGGAATTCAAAAACATAAAATACCATTTCTCACTCATCACGTTGGCCAAGACAAAAAGAAAGAAAGAAAATATCCCAGGGTTGTCAAATCCAGCCCTTTCGTGAACTTCTAAGTAGAATAATGAACTGATGTAACATTCTGGAAGATAATTGCCAAAATATTTCAAGGACCTTAAAAAGCGTTTGGCATTTACTTCGTCTGCGAAACACGGCAGGATCCCATGAGGATGGGCAGTGAACCAGGAAGGTGATGTTTCTTCTCATCTCCGTGGCACCCCTTGCTAGGTTTCTGACTCTGGGTAGAACACGGTGCCGCTGGGAAAGGAGGATCACGTTCCGGGCGGGAAGAGATGTGAAACATTCATTGGGTCTGACCGCAAGGAGTCACTAGAGCCTTATGTGCAGTAGTTTGAACTGCATATTGGGAGAAATGAGAGCTATGATCGAGTTGGAGAGTAGTGGTGAAGAAATGGAGGGAAAAAATGTAGCAAATTTTCAAGAAGGTATGTGGGTAACTGGAGGAATATATAAGGTCAAGGGGATTTTTTTTTTTTTTTAGGAAGGGAGAATCTTGAGCATTTTAAAATGCTGATGAGGAGATTAAAAAAAATGGTGAGGTTGAATATAGAGCAGAATAAGATAATTGCTAGTTCAGGGCTGCTGTGAATTGAGGCGGTGGCTAAGTGGGTGAGTCCACAGGGTATCTGGGGAGAAGCTTGGCTTAATTCAGGAGCATCTGCTCCCAAGGACAGAAGGGGAGAAATAAACGATGAATACAAGTGAAAGCACTTCTGCGTGGAACTGGTGATAAAAATCTGACATAGATCAGGCAATGGTTAAATTCCCAAAGATGCTAGAAAGGAGAGCTTCTATGGAAGTGGAGTTTTAGGAGAAGGGAAAATATTTGAAATCACCCATAGAGAATGGAAAAGTGAATTGGTCATAGTTTAGAGACTCAAATGGATTGGATGAGAACAAATTCTCATCCCATTCTGGGATGTTTATTTTAATCTAAAGATAACTTCTCCTACATATTTGCTATCTTTACTGTAAAATAAACCATTGATTTAAGTTCGCAGAGTTTTAGTAATGACTTTGAATGAAGATAGAAAGAAAATCCCCTCTGAATATGATGTAGCTTCTGTGTCTATTAGTTATATCTTTTCCCATGTACTATTTTTGTAAGGATCTGGTAGAATTTGATTTCAATACTGACTCATAGAGCTCAGGGGTTTCATAATACAAATAGATAAGACACCATGAAATGAACGAAAGAAGGAATGTACAATGATATTGTTCAGTGCCTACTTCTGATTTGGAGAAAAACTTTTTTACTCCAGATCACTCCATACTAAAAAATAGAAGAGAGAAGGGTGTTCAAAGAAATAAAGAAAAGCTAACTTTATAAAAGTATTACTCATAGTATTCTAGTGAGAAGTAGTGGAACTTGTGTGTACTCTCTATTTTATATTTTACTAGAAAAAATCTCAGTGGTTGATTTCTGATCTTTTAATACAGTTGCTAATGAGTTGTAAACTCATTTCAACCCAGTCTTACACTTTGGGTAATGTTCCAGCAGAAATAAACTTATAAATGAATAATGCTGGTATGGTTATAAATATAAGTAATTCTATTCTAATTTTTAAATTTAATTTGAGACATTTTACTTAATATAACCAAATTTATTCTAACTTAACTGCTTTATAAACACAGCTCCAGGCCAGTCAAGTGGGCGACTTACTCTGTATGGCTCACGTTCATGCAATCCCACACAATCCTCACACTTCCTGCTCATCCTCTCCCTTATTCCTTCCAGCCTCAGTAAAAAGTAAACTATCAACATTGGGGAAAACACAGGAGAATTTGCAGGAGTTAGCAAAAGCAGATATTTTTGTTCAGTAGAGGTTCCAGCCTGGCACAAACACTGGTGACTTTTGGAAAAGGGCATTCTATATTACCCTGAGAATCAGGGGCACAGATTATCGTTACTTGTTAGTTTCCAAGACATCTTTCCTTTCTTTTCTATTGGAGTATACCATATGTACAGAAAAGTGCAGAAGTAATAGATGTTCTATGTAATGAATTATCACAAAGTGAATCCAGCATGTAAACATCACCCATATCAAGAGATAGAGTATTTCCAACACATCAGAAGTTCACCTCTGCTCTTCCCTATCACCAGCTCTTTTCTCTTCTCTGAGTTGGAAAACACTATCTTCACTTCACATAGCATAGCTAAGCTTTAATGATTTTTGAAAATTTTATAAGGAAAGTCATGAACAGTAGTATTCTGCTGTGCTTTGCTTCTTGTGTGTTTGACATTTATTCATATTGTGTGTCCATTCTTATCACTGTATAGTTCTACTGTATGAATGAACCATACTTTATTTAGACATTCTCCTGTTGATGACTATTTGGGTTGTTTCCAGGTTTCATTTTTCTATTACAAATACTGCTGTTATAACATTCTTATTCATGTCTCTTGGTGCACAAATGCCAGAGAGTTTACATCCTGAATCCATACTTTTTACTTTTACTACTACACGGAATTTAGAACACTGTATTTGCTTTTCTTTCATATTTTGTGCTATTGTTGCCATATATTTTAATACTCTAGATATTTAAAACTCAATGAAACAATATAATTGTCTGAGAAAGTCAATATTCATTTAGGTGTTTTCCCACATATTTAATTCTTTCTCTTGCTCTTTTTCTTCTCTATATCTCTGTCCTCCTACCTGGGATAATTTATTTGGTGTGGAAGTTACAAATTCCACCAGTTTTTATTTGTCTGAAAGTATCTTTATTTTGTCTTTTAAAAATTAATGATATTTAGGTGGGGATAGAATTCTAGTTTGGCATATATTTTATTTCAACATGTTGATGATTTTACTATCAGGTAATCTGGTTTGCATTTTTTCAGTTGAGAAATTCTGTCAAACTTTTTTCATCATTGAAGTTTCTGTTTTGTTTCCCCCTCTATCCACTCTTGATTCTCTATTTGCTCTAAATTTTAAAAGTTTTTACTCTAATGGGTGTGTTTCTCTTCACATTTTTTGTTTAGTGTATAGTGTATATTGCTTATCAGTTTTTGAAAGTTCTTGTCATTTATTTTTTCCTATACAGATTTTCTGCATTCTATTTCTTTTCTACTTCTGAAACTCCACTTAAACATAATAATGTTAGATCTTTTTCATCATGAACTATATTATCTTGTATACTCTGAACCATATTTTCCCTCAGTTTTAGTCTATTTTTTTGACTTGTCTTTCCACTTAATAATCCTTTCTTCAGCTCTCAATATCCTGTTGTCAAACAATCTATTATGCTTTTAATTATATTTATACCATACACTTAATTTTATATTTTCCATTAGATTTACTTTTATAGCTTCAATTTCCTTATTGATAATCTCCATTTTGCCATCTAATTTCTTGGTCATATTAATATGTGTGTGTATACTTTAAAGTTTGTGTCTGATAACATAAATTAAAATGTCTGGATTTCTCATGGTTCTGTGTCTGTTTCCTTTTGTTTGTTTTCTTTGTTTTCTATCATTTGGTCTTATCTTCTTGTGTGTTAAGTACTTTTTTAAATTTAATGCCACACATATATTTTTAAATGTTGTAAAGATAATTTGTTATCATCCTTAGAGATGATCTGTTTTTACTTCTGACAAGCAGATAATTCATTGTTAAGTACCAATTGACCCTTGAGATTTTGTGAACTAAAAATTCAGAACCCAGTGGCTCAGAAGCAAACCATAAATTGAAACTGATCAGGGATTAACTAACTAGAGGCTGAGCTGTATTCTTCTTAAAGGGTTGGTTCATTTCAGTTTGTTCTTACTCACAGTATGTAGCCCTTCAGGATCTGCACTGAATGCCTGGGTTAATTGCCAGGCATTCTCCTCTTGCTGAGATCTGAACTCCATTTTTGGTGTCTCTAATACAATGAGACTTCTGAATGTTCTGCTCGGCTTCTTAACCTCTCAGCTTTAGTTACCTGATTGGCTTCTGAGCCAGTGGGAACTAGCCTTTTAATTTACAAATGGTTCAAGGGAAAAAATCATGTTTCATGGTCAATTTGCTTCTCTGCACTTCCTTTTATCTCTGGGATCTTGGCTTCTCCTGCCTTGGTAGTTCTACAAAGGCTTCAAACAGATATTCCCTTTTATTTTGTCAGTGTCTCTAGTTGTTCTTGGTGGGAGGGTGGGAGTGCAATAAACTAATCTATTGATACAATTATCAGAAGAGTGCAAATCCACTGATAACTTGTTAGAAACCTAGCCAAGCCAACACAAAGTAATATAATGAAAATAGGTACTAATATTATTTAAATACATTTGTGATTTTCATGTAGCTTTATCCTTAAACCAATAGAATTTACATGAGTCCCTGTCCCAAAGCACTGAGAACCAGTGGGAAGAAAGGAGCAGTAAGGAGGCTTAGCTTACTGGGGGAAGAGATTAGAACATCTTGCCTTGAATCTCTCTCCCCCTTGTCTAAGCTTCAAGTCCTTTGGGAAATTATACAACTTTCCTGTCTGATCTTTTCCATCTGTGAAATAGAGCCAATGACCCCTCTGCCTTCCTCACTGCATTGCTATGTGGATAAAATAAAAATGAGAGACTGATATGAGGCTTATGTCAACTTTCTAGAAGTATGCAAAGAGTGTTTAAAACTTTCATTGTTATTTTTAATAGAATTTCTTTTCTTTAGGAGAAGACAAACTACACGCAATGTCTCCTTATAATTATGTTGTTCTGTAGAGAGGACAGAACTATGAGAAGAAACAAAATTAGATTTATTTCCTGGGTAATTTAATATTATCTATAGAACCAAAGCAACTCAACATGCCCTATTTTTACCCCCAGTATTTGGAGTTACATGAATTTTAAGGGCTCAGAGGGAAGATAAACACTTTTGGCATCTTTGATCCTAAGCAGGTGGCTTAAGGTTTGCTGGTTCTGACCAAACTGAAAACATCTAAGAGAAGCCAAGATAATTTATTCTCCAGTTCTTTCTTCCCCAAGATTGCCCCTCCAGGAGGGCTAAGTGTCTCCATAAAGTCATGAACTGAAGCTCTTGGGAATTTGGAAGCCTTTCTCCCTGTACCATAGGTGGCTTCCTGAGATTCCTGCTAAGTTGGAAACTGTTAATCTCCGTGGAGTTGATTGATTCTTAATTATTTACTGCTTTGGCCACGATTCAGAATCTTAAGGTACATGAAACTGTTATAAAACTTTATTCGTGTTGCTGCTACGATCAATGTATTTCACATGAATTGGCTGATAGGTAGCATCTTCAGTCATAGCAAATAGCAGGTGTAGTTCTATTATTGATGTCACGGAGCAAATGACGTTATTTTTACGAGTGCCTGGGTGAATGAAAGATGCATTACAGAATCAGTCACTGGATACGTTGAAAAGAAAGGAGTATATGGAAACATTTGCTGTGAGAAAATCACAAAGAGGATGAAGAATTTCAGACAGCTTAAGTACTTCATGTGAGAGAACATGCATCCTCCCACCCTGCCCAACACCCCAAAAGGCAGTACCATGAGTGCAGACAGAGCTGGAGGAGGGATAATTGAGTTCTTAATAATAATGCAGAGGAGGTAACAAGCTTAAACGTGGTAATGAATAAAACCTGAAGACATTGATCTCAGATGCTAGTTGGCTGGCCAGTTTATTGTAAAATTCTGTATGATTTATGTGTATGATTTATGTATCTTCAGTGAAAAGTTCCTTTTCCATTCCTTGACAAACTAGTCATAATGCTATGATTATTTTATCAAAATTACAGAGAAATATCATCCTAAGTACATCTATTTTTAAAATGGTTATGAAAACCTGCCATATCTTGCAATACCCTTGCTATAAAATCAAGTTAAAAAAAAGACAATAGGATAAAAATAGAGCTGTGAGTAATGTAATTATTGAAGGCTTAATATATTGAAACATTTAACATAAAAATATCTCTGTAAAAATATATGTAGGGAAACTTTAGAAAAGTAGAAGTAGCAAATGAAAATGTATGATAATAGTGCTGAAGTATAATCACAAAAACTAATGATAAAAATCATTATTATAGAATTATGATGATAAACTTTCAATTTTGGGATAAATGAAACAATAATATTGACTAAAGTAATTGCCAATTATCACTCTTAGCATCACCCAATACTTTGCTTTAATTGTTTTTTGAGAAATTACTAGAATATTGCTTTTTTTTCCCATGAGGAAAATAGAGTTATACAACATTTTAAATCATATTTGTAAATAATTTTCAAAAGCCATTAGTCAAGCAAAATTTTCTTTTTAAAAGAGTCACGCTATTTCCTCCTGCTCATATAATTGCCTTTCCCACACAGCGAGATAGATGATGATGCAGTCTGGCTGTTATAATTTAAGCAAACCTACCTGGCCTTCCTACCTGCAAAATATATCCCGACTCCACTTACCTCCTTCCCTCCCGATGGGTCCAGTCTTCTTTCCTCTCATCCAAGTACCCAGGATGCTCTCCTCTCCCCTCCCCTCCCAGTAATGAGATGCTCTCCTCCCCCCTCCCCTCCAAATAGTGAGAGGCTCTCCTCTCCCTCCCCTCCCAGTAGTGAGAGGCCCTCCTCCCCCCACACACCTGGTGGCAAGGATGCTGTCCTTGCTGATCCACCTTCACCCACCTGCTCCCCTCCTGTGTACTCTGTGCAGAGCAGCTCGAGTGACCTTTGCAGTCCTTGACTGGATCCTGCCATTCCCATGTGACAGCCCTCCATGGATTCCCATTGCACATGGTTTAAATTAAACAACCTCTCATATGTCCTCTCTCCACCCCAACTCCCGATACCCCCCCTTGCGCTCTAACGTCCAGCCACGGTGGCCCATTGTCTTAGCTGAGGGTGTTGGCACATGCTGCTCCCCTCTGAAGATCGCCCACTGCCTCACCTGCCTCACCTCTATGCATCCTTCCCATCTCAGGGTAGACATCACCCAGGCAGAGACTGCCCTGACCTGGGTCCAAATCAGGGCCCTGCCCCCTCCCCAGGTTCTTTTTCATAACTGCTTTTTCATAATTGTTTTCATTTATAGGACTTAACACACGTGCAGTTAAAGTTGTCTTTGTTTTCTTGTTTCGTATTTGTTAAATGTCTGTCTTTTTGGCTTGACAAAGGGTTCTCTGAAGGCAGAATAGTGTTCTTTTTGTTCATAGCATGGACATCCTGCCTGTCACAGAGTCCAGCACAGAGTTTGCTGTATAATTTGGTTGAAAGAATACATGGTGGGAGTGTTCAATATCCATATTCTAAGTTCTTGAAGAGGATCTAGTGAAAATGGTGAACAATTAGATTATTTTATAGTTTGTTGCATATTTTCCTTTATGTTAAATCTAATTCCTCTTTAATTTTCAGAATAAAATCAATATCCTTCATGTGTGCACATGTGTGTATATGTGTGTGTTCAAAGTACTTCCATTTATTGGATTTGAATCTTGCAAACATCTGTGGGAGAAGAAAAAGATAATTAGGCCCATTTTGCAAGTGTCTCAAACCCAGTTTTTTTGGTGTCTTTGTCCAGTAATTTCTTTGTAGCAATGACCTGTTATTGAGTAAATACTACTCATTGTTTAATTCATCCTTTGCCCCTAATATCAGTACCATATTCTACATGCCTTCATAAATAAGGAAATGAGATCACCCATGCAGCCTCTAAAATATCTGAGATCCTAGAAGCCTGTGACAGTCCAAAAAAAGAAAAACAAATAAACAAAATAAACAGAAAAATAATGATTCCTTTGCCAGGCACTTTGAGTACTGTATCACATTTAGTTTTCCAACAATGCCAAGAAGTGAAAATCTCCTTCTCTCTGTATAGGTTAGAAAAATTGGGGCACAGAGAAATAATGTAAATTGCATCATAGCCAAACACATAAGGGTTAGAATGTGAAGACAGGTGTCGATGACCAAGTTCAAAGCCCAAACTTGTTCCAATAAGCAACATAATATTAGGCCTGTGATAGATATCTTTGGTGCCCCAACTCATTTTAGTGAACCAAATACAACCAAGAACGATTTTATCCCATAAAACACTCACTTTCCACATGTATTATGATCTTAGACTTTTTTAGAAGTGTCTACTAGTTTTTCTGCATATTAAATGTGAATGACATATACTTTACCATCCTACTGAATCAACAGTTTTTACTTGAAGTGAAACAAGCTTGAATAAAGGCAACAAGGCCACACTTTGAGTTGACTTCTTTTTATCTTTCTGTAGGTGCAAAATTTGGCCTCTAAAGAACTGCCTATATGACCAGGGACTGGACATGATCTAATAGTATTCTAAGTTAATAAAGTTCAGAAATTGCTTCCTGAAAGTTTACATAAACATAAAAGGTGATTACTCATTTAATACTTTAAGAATATTCTTGTCACTAGTCACTTCGGTCATTATATTGGACTTGCATCAAAAGAGTGACATGACTTTTTATTGAAATATTTTCTCACATTAATTTAAAAGCAATAGAGTTTGTTGCAATGTCTTATCATTTTTGGTATGCCACCATGACATACCAAGACACTGATATCAGGAAGATCACCCTGAAGTTGAGAAGGTTCTATCTTCTCTGATAATATGCCACCTTGTTGAGGAAATTTTCTCAGTTCACTTCAGGAAACAGTTCCAGATTGTCATCTATGTGTCACATAGAATGTTGGGTATGTTCATATATAAGAATGACACACATTATAACAAATAATTCTGTAATAAGAAACCACAGAGGGTGATGATGGATCAGAAGATGGGGACACTGATTCTGGCTGTGCATGAGGCTCCTGATAGAAGTAGCACAGCTGCTCCACTTTAACTGGAGGAAACTAGGGAGGGGAAGGGGGCCCAGGAATGGGAACAGCCAGGCAGGTGATTTACTGAGATCACAGTCTGTTCATACAGTGGTGGGAGCTGAGCCTGTAAAACAACTGGGCACCTGATTGCAAAGGCCCTGGAGTGTCCTGCTGAGGGTCGAAAACACGCTCACGTTTGAGAACCACTGCTCTAAGGAAGATGGCTTCCGTTTGGCCACTCTGGGCACTAAATTGCTGCAGGCAGAGAACATTTACTAAGGTTTCACTCTATTTCAGGCACTCTTGTCAGGACATTGCATGCATGTGCATTGTCTTAACAACCCTATGAGTTATGTACTGCTGTATCCTAACGTTAAAAATAAGAAAACTCTCAGTTGGCCCAACTTAAGTCACAGAATGGTTAGGGACGGAGCCAGGACTCACGTGTAGGTACCTGTTATCCCAACATTAGCGCTTTCATTGGCCATGATGTAACAGGGAAGAGCCAAATCTGACTACAAGTTGGATCTGTTTCTTTTACTTTAATCTTTGCTTCCGCTGCTTTGGTTCACTAAAAGGATACTGTCTGTACATAATGGCCTGCCTTGGGAACCCTGCCCCTCTGCCTGAATGTTAAACCAAAGTGCCTTTGTTCAGGGAAGCATCCGGACCCTGTCCACCTGTGGATGGCTGCAAGAAAGAAGAAAGTAACACATCCCCTCCCTGAGGCTGGCCATTCCAGGGAACATTTGCAAAACTTATGGCCTTTTTACTTTACTTCCTCATCTCCTCCTCCTCTCTGTGCTATAAAAGAAACTGGCATCCAAACGCCGATAAGTTGGTTATCTCGCGACTTTAGTCTGCCATCTTCTTGGTCTGCCAGCTTTCCGAATAAAATCGTATCCCTTGCCTCTACACCCCCTCTCTGATTTATTGGCCTGTCGTACGGTGAGCAGAGCGAGCATGGACTGTGTAACAATGATATCGATGTCCCTTGGTCATTCACCCAGGCAAGGCTGAGCCCCACATCACACAGTGAGATCTGGTCTTCCTCAGGCACAGCTTACACAGCTCTGGTTCAACCATATTGATGTTAAAGTGGCTCCATATTAGAAATACTGTTGGTCCCTCCTCCCAAAGGTGCTGAATTGAAGTAAGAAAATTGTCTCTCTTCTGGTAGGTCTGACCAGGATTTATTTTCCACTGATTCTCTTCTGTTTTCCTGCAACAGTTCACTACGCTAATTTTCCAAATTTTTGTTGTTGTTGTTCCAGGGCCACTTTATACTCTTAAAACATTAAGGAGTGATCCAAAAGAGCTTTTGTTTATGAGTGTTCCATCTACTGAGACATCACGCAAATAATCACTTTTGTTAATATGGCTACCGAGCTCATAAGAAACATTTAAAAAATATCGGGAAGCTGTCTAGCTCACAATGGACAACATAAAGTTTCCAAAATTCAGTGTTTACTTGAAAGCTCAGATTTTGTCATTGAAAACGAGTCTTGTCAGCTATTTCTTTTGAAGTTAATGCCTCACTTTATTCATTTTTAAGAAAGTATCTGCCAAATATCTATGTTCGAAAAACCATAGTTGGTCTGTCAGTTATTTTTTCAAATGTAAAAGGTGTTCTGTGGAAAAATAGCTAGTATTATTTGTAACTCAAATAATCACGCAAGGAGTTTCCCTGGTGGCACAGTGGTTAAGAATCCGCCTGACAATGCGGGGGAAACGGGTTCAAGACCTGGTCCGGGAAGATCCCGCGTGCCGTGGAGCAACTAAGCCCGTGAACCACAACTAATGAGCCCCTGTGCCACAACTACTGAGCCCACGTGCCTAGAGCCCGTGCTCCGCAACAAGAGAAGCCACCACAATGAGAAGCCTGCTCGCGGCAACAAAGAGTAGCCCCCGCTCGCCCGCAAGTAGAGAAAGCCCGTGCACAGCAACAAAGACCCAAGGCAGCCAAGAATAAATAAATAGATTATTTTTTTAAAAAATCACACAAGTGATTTTTCTTGAGATAACCATTACATTTCCCATTTTAACACCCAAAATATTTTTGAAAGAATGTATATTAAAGGGTTGAGATTTAATAATAACTTTTACTGCTTCATCTAGGACATTCTTAACTATAACTCTTTTTGAAATTTGTTTCTTTTGTTTAATGGGGGTATGTGGTAGGGAGGAATACAGCCTGCTAGTACAGTTTCCTGCAATGTCTTTGATTCATGTGCCAGCAGTTTTATCCACCACTGCTTCTGTATCATTAGTGAAAACTTCAATACTTTTTTTTGTTCTGGGATAAACTATGATTTTAAAAGCTATTCAATAGTTCAAATATTTCAGCACCACTTAAGTCTTGTGTTAAATATTCATTTACTGTACTGGAAAATCTTTCTTAAATGATAATTTGGTGCTCATATTGGACCAATGTGAGCAGAACAGCAAGTCCTGTCACATCTATAGATTTAGCCATTTGTAAGGCAAAGTGCAATTCTGTCCATGAGATATTGACTCAGTCTTTGTAGCACAATTTGTGAATCAACAAGTTACTGAATCCTGGGAAAGTGACAATGCATTCAGCAGTGCATTTCTCAGCTGTTTGTGGTCCCTCAGCCAATACGTTGCAGTAACTCACCCTGGAAGATGCTTCCTGGTTTTCTCATTTCTGGTGTGAAAGTCTGTAAGAGTTTGTGTTTCTTAATGAGCTCATTGTATCTACACTTAGTATAGTCAATTCCTTTTTCTTTAATCTTTGAATGATTAGTCTCAAAATGATGCTGCAACTTACCTGGCACCATAATATTATTTAAAATGTTCTATTACATAAGATTCAATATAGTCAATTACTAAAACCTATGAAACCAGAGGAAAAATTGTCTGCATCCTATTTTAATATCTTATATATAGCTTTACCCAGTTTCTTTGGAGTAGATTCTTTTCTCTCATAAGTCAGAGTACTCTGACATGGAAGCCCCATTTTTTCAGCATTTTTAGATACAGACAGTGCCACTATAGTTTGAGAAAGTGAGTGCTGAAACACCTTCTTAGGTCAATGATGGAACATCAAACACAAGGAAAAGGTAATATAAATAATCAGATATTTAATTTAATTAATTTATTTATTTAACTTTATTTTTTTCTGATTTTGTGGACGAAATTTATTTATTTATTTATTTTTACAGAAGAGACTATTTAGAATGAGAACAAATCACAATGAATTATAAATTTTAAAAAAGATGACAAGTGCTATAAACTCACAAAATCCAGAAAAATAACACTACAATCAATTTTAGAACATTTTGTCACCCTGAAAAAACTCTCCTACCCATTAGCAGTCATTCCCCTTTTTACTTCCCCTTCCCGACAGCCCTAGGCAACCACTAATATACTTTGTCTTTCTGGACATTTGAAGTAAATGGACGTATACACCTTGTGATTCTTTGTAACTGACTTCTTTATTTAGCTTTCATTCTTAATGCTTTAAAGAATCAGCCATGTTGTACCATGTATCAGTACTTCGTTCTTTCTTTATTGCCAAATAATATTCCATTGTGTGGCTATGCCACATTTTACTTGATGGGTATTTGGGTTGTTTCCACTTTTTGACCATTATGAATAATGCTTGTGTGAACATTTGTGTACATGTTTTTGTGTGGATATATATTTTCATTTCTGTTAGGTATAGACTGAGGAGCGGAATTGCTGGGTCATATGGTAATATGAAAAGGTAATATAAATAATCTTGTATTTTAAAATAATACATTATCAAATTCTAAAATAAATAAAGGTATAAATAAAAATTTAAAATTTAGAAATGTTTTTCATAAAAAAATAAAAATATATTGCAAAAGAAACAAATTGTACTTGCCTCTTATTGTGTTTCTGCATATGACTAAGGAAAATTTCCAGCTGTGAAAGTAACTATTACTTAATAATACTGAGGTTAAAGAAAATTTAGCAGGCATAGCTCAAGATAGAACTGGATGTAGGAATACTGAGATCAACTGAGTTGATCTCTGAAAATGTACACACTTATATTTGTATACTAAATATACTACTTTAGAAAACTCTAGAAAATACAGGAATATACAAACATACACTCTACCAGTTATCAGAGTGATGGTGACATCATGCATGGGGTTTCTAGAAAACTCAACTCTACCCGAATGAGAGTAAAATAGGCAAATCATGTCTTAGAATAATTATAAAGATAGTTTTGACCTTGTATTTTGCCTGATAGGGACTCAGGTACTCCCTAGGGTCCTCAAGCCCCATTTCGAGAACCTGTCATATACTGCTATTCCCGACTACTTCTATTTAGGGGTAGGTGTGTCAATCTTTCTATGGGAACATTGGGTTCCGAAGTGAAAACAAAATTCACCTATTGGGCAGGAAAGTTGGATGTTTTGACATTTTCTGTGTAGCACTATTATAAAACTCCCTGGCAAGGGATATATTCTTCAGAGCCATGGAATCGTCTCCCTTAAAGGGACAAGGTAATCAATTGCCCAAATTTTACAGATAAGGAAAATGAGAGTCCCCAAAACTGAGTATCCCGAAGTCACAGCTAGATGGGTCAAAAGGTGTGATGGATGACCCAGTTTCATTCTATGTCCAACTTGTATTATTTATGGTACTAAAAAATGTTTGGGGCTTCCCTGGTGGCGCAGTGGTTGAGAGTCCGCCTGCCAATGCAGGGGACACGGGTTCGTGCCCCGGTCTGGGAAGATCCCACATGCCGTGGAGCGGCTGGGCCCGTGAGCCATGGCCACTGGGCCTGTGCATCCGGAACCTGTGCCCCGCAACGGGAGAGGCCACAGCAGTGAGAGGCCCGCGTACCACACACACACACACACACACACACAAGAAAAAAAAAGTTTGAAAATACATTCATGATTCAATCCCTTAGAGAGAAATTCTTCAGCTTCTGCTTCAATTAACCACTGACCCAGATGAGCTCATGATGTAAGAAGAATAAGATAGGATGTCATGTGTTTGGTCTGACTCTGGGATTTGGCGGGTGTGGCTGAGCAAGTCCTCTATTTCGTTTGATGATCTGATCCTATTTAATTTCCTTTCCTCCTTAGTGCATTTTTCTCTGTTTATTCATTATCCTTACACTATACCAGTTTACAGGGTGCTCAGAATAACTGAAACTCTTTGACATGCATACACTGTCAAGAAACGCTCACTTTACAGAAAATTCTTCCTAGATGGCAGGGGATGTCTTGCCATTCATAAAAGTAATTTTCAATACCACCTTATTAAGTCGAATCTGAAGTTCACTGCTTTTCCTTGTTGCTGAGTCCTGCTGTTCTTTCACTGATAAATCCTGAAGGTTAAATGAGACATTCCTGTAAAATCCTCAGCACAGTACCAGGAACATGCTAAGTATGCAATTTTAATGCACAATTACAATCTCTTTTTTCTGAAAATGCAAATTTTACTGCCCTCATATCACCATGGAGTCAGCACAATTTCTTCATGATTTCTACAGAAGACATTTCATGTGTCATATGTTTGCTGCCCTGACCTACCTGTATCTGCCCTTTCAGTTTCCTGGTATCACACACCTTCGATTAATATTTAAGTATATAAGCTCCAATGTCACACATCTTACTATATTGTGTTCAAAATTTATATTAATCTATAAAGGTCACCTCTGCAAAATCACAGTATTCAAAGAATCTTTTAAAACATGTATGCCATAATATCCAAATTATCTCGTTCTTTTTTATACATTTATGAGGTGTTCCCAATGCAAGCAACTGAAATGTATTTAAATTAAGAATTCAATGATAAATGTTTAATAATAATAATAATATATGGACGAAGCAATTGCTTGCCAGTTTCGATTTGTAAACCATTCTGAGGCACAGTATCAACCACAATCCAGACTTTGCTTGCCTCTTACTAAACCAGGACTTCTGAATTGGCTAAGTTACAAACCATTATATTTTTGATCTGAAAGATTTTCATTGCTGCCAACAAATGCATGCTATATAGAAGATAATTTCAACTAGAAAATGAATGTCCCATAATAGCATCTTCTTGCAACATCCAGAATAAATTTAGTTGTTCTATGATAAATGGTGACGTGTATATCATTAACTTGACCAATTTTCTGTAGTTTCAGATTCACTAAATGAGTATTTCTTTTGTTCCTTTCCAGGAATGCATAAGAATCTTGGCTTGCGCTCGTACTGGCCAAGAAATGTCTTGGCAAAGGCTGAGGCAGACATACGGAGGAGTCAGCATTTTACCAGGTGAATGGTTTGGCTAAGAGGCATTTCATCAAAACCTCCCCCTCCCATGGGCCACCTGTCATTCATTCTGAGCTACGGGAGAGGGGCATTCCCCCGGTGCTTCTCAATTCTTTGTTGGCTCCAAGTTACTGAAAGGAGAAAAATGATAAAGCCCTTGACAGGGAGAAAGGAAGACCTTTTTTGCTCATCTCGACAAAAGAGATATTCTCCCCAAGCAAAAGTTTTGTGAATCCACAGAGTAATTCTCCCCACCTCCCCTGCCCTCCTTCATCTCACATCCAGGGGGATGGGTGCCTGGAGGTGAACTGGTCCCCTCCTTTGCCAGGGGGATGCAGGGTCTTCCAAGAGATCTAGTCTGTACCTAGGCAACCAGGAACAGCGTGCCCTCTCTGCGTGACTATAAGAATGTGACTTATCCCTCCTAGCTTCTTCATGGGAGGAATGATAACCCCACTCAGAGTGCTGTTGGGGAGGTTTAAGGGAACATGAAAATGTCTGGTGATTCCAGTTCTTTCCATTCCCTTCCTTGATCTCCTGCACTTTCCGCAGCTTCTGGTGGGGAGAGGTTAAGGGGCCCCTGTCTTTCTCACTCTTGGCAAACCCCATGAAGGTCCTTCTAATGGTACTCTGTGTGCTTTATCCTACTTAGAAGAAAGCAGCGCTCATGGAAACCACAGAAATCGCAAGCTTTCTCAAGGCAGACGCACCTGTTGACGCCTCCTATACTAGCACAAGGAATCCTGTGGAGTCCAGCTGCTTGCAGGCAGGGAGTGTGTGTCCAGGCAGGTACAGAGGGAAGAAAAGCCTGACACAGGATTCCCATGACACTGTCTGTGAATTCTCGTCTAATCCTTACTACCGTGCTGTGAGGGATGGTCCCATCATCCCCATGCCGTACATGGGGCAATAGAATGCTGGAGAGTTAAATGGCTCTCAACCTCTGCAGTGACTTCTCTCTACTTCTGCAAAACTAGACAGCATTTGAGCAGCAGAAAAACACAAACAGCACTGCTTATCTGGTGATGGTACCCATCTCCTGCTTCATGGCCACTGTCACAGCAGGTAGATAGACAGCACCACACAATCGTGACACTCTTGTTATTCTGGTGTGCCGTGAAGGGAAATCCTGCTGGACACAGGGAGCTGGAAACAGTAAGAAGACTTAAAATTCTGGAATCACGTGCATTCTTTCTGCCTTTTAAACAATCGTTGAATCACTCCCTTCTAGCAGAAGCGTATGTCGTTTCTCTATGGTTTTTCTGAGAGTCTAGACATTAACATAAATGGCTGTGTGTCTTATTCCTACACAAAAACACACAAATCAAACCTGATTCATTAATAATTAACTTAAGGAGATTGGAAAGAAAAGGCCACACTTCATCCCCCTGTCCAGTTTGATTTGATCATGAATTCCAAAAAGCCATAACTGGACTAAAGTAACAACACATTGCTCTGTGCAACTTTGAGCAGTTGACACATTGAAAACCTGTCACCAGGCAATTTGTAATTTAAAACATTGTAAGTTCAGCTTCCTGATAGACTTCTGTGACTCAATAGTAGTTCAAAGCCCTCACACAGCTTTCATATAAATTATTCAATCTGAACTCTCAGTAAATACACTAGGTTGTGAGGGCAGCTGTTTTATTTGTGTTTCATTAAATAAAAACAATAAGGCTCTTGAAGGGAAATGCATTTTTCTAGGGTGTTGTGGCCAGTAATTTTTCAAGCTGGATTTAGAGTCTGGGTTAATATTTTTCAACTAAAGTATGATGTATAGAATACGTAATGTAATTAAAATTAAGAGCAGGCGGTTTACCTTTTAATTAATTGTTTCTCAGTTTCCTAGAGGAATCATGCTGCTAATTAAAATATAAAATGAAAGAAATCAAGTGGTACCACATGAAATATAGAAAGTATAATGTAGCGTTTTCAGTTTCCATTGTTTTGGAAACCTATTTGTTGTCAATGGTGGACACGTGAGATTTCACTTATACCAGAAGGTGTTCCCTTTGCATCCTGCTTCCCTGAGAGCTTTGGGATGAGTCATCTGATGCCAGGTCCCCTAGTAGAGGATCCGTGTCATTGCATGATGCAGGGCGCTGGGGTTAGTGAGCATGTGCCACCTGCAGGGCTCTATCCTAAGCACTTCAGGTGTGCCCATCATTTGATTCTTACCCATAACAAATCTATGACGCAGGCACACTGTCATCCCATTTTACAGACAGGGGTATGAGACTCCTCAAGATTAATTAAGGAACTTGCCCAAGTCACACGACTAGTAAGTAAGTCAGGTGTTCTAGATCCTCACTCACCCCGTTAACTTTAGTGCTACCTGGCCTCACCTTCACAATGAGATGGTGACTCTGCTATGAAGATCCAATAGATGGCTGCAGCAGGTGGGAGAGGCCCTCATGAGGTAGCAGGTGGAAAACTGGGGGTCGCCAAGGTGTGGGAGCTGGAGAGAGCAGAGAGCCTGCAAGGGAGGGAGAGCAGCCAGGGCAGAAGCAAGGCTGGAGGTGGTAACACACAGTGATTGGAAGATGATACCAAGACGGTTCAGGGGAGAGCTGAGGACTTAGGAGAAAAATTGAAGGCAAGGTAGAAGTTAAACTGAAACCAAACAGAGAATAAACTTGAGCCCTAGACCGAGCAGATGTTAGTTTTTGAAGTTTGTGAGTAGAAAAGGAGGTGAATACAAATATCAATTGCATACCTACTATGAGGTGGTCATGGTACTGGGTATTAAAATAGTATCTCATTTAAATCCAGTAAATCTTGAAATTGATAAGTTGACCCCCATTTTACAGAAAAGGAAACTGAGGCTAGTAATGTCATGTATTTTGAGCTGCATTGTTGCTTGACTTTTGCACTGCTGGAAGTTCAGAGATTTCATCTGTGACTTTGGGAAGATGCGTGTTAGTTCAACGACTGCATTAGAAATGTGACCAAACAAGGATGAACAGATTCGGAAGCTGAGTTTTAAACACATTTTTCAATGAATTTTGATGGTGTGCAGTTTGAAATAAGCCTATGAAAATGCTAAGTTATTTCATTTCCTCTTAATTCTGTAGGGAAGTTCCTCTGGCTGGCTTCCAAATGGAATGCATTTAAATCACAGCCACTGGCTGACTGTTAATAGTGCTTCAAGGGAAGGAACTAGAGACCAAAATTCTATTCTAGTATTAATTCAAAGTTGCCTGAAAACTTACCTTCCTGTAATGAATCAGACCAAGCTGAAAGCATGATAAATTTAATTATAATTGACTTTGTGTGGGCATAACCATTCATTTGCATATTCACCAAGTCCTATGGAATAATTTTTCTTACCTACTTGAGTGTTAAGACTGAGGAAGGAGGAAAGCATGGATAATTAAAAGGCAAGCTAGTCTCTCCCAAAACAACCACTAAAGACTTATAGTAAAGTTACTGCCAATAACTTGCCTATAAAATAAAAATGGAAAGGAGGGGAAGAGAAAACAAATTAGTATCTACAAATAATATAAATATATATAAAATATGAGGAGATATGCAAATATATCAATACAATAATCCCCATTTAAAAAATTGGTCACAAGACTGTAGTTGATTATCTCTGGCTCTTTCCTTCCAATAACATTTCACATTTCTCTTGTCCTCAGCCATAACCTAAGCTGGTCAGGGTTCTCTAGCTAGTGGAGTGGTTCAAAATTTCATGCCTCTATAGTATTGATACTCAAGAGTTCTACTATTTTGATTACTGTAGTCTTCCATTAACTTTTACCATTGGGCATGGAAGTATTAAGCATCGGCCCAGAGAATTCCTATGGGTTCTACAGACTGTATTCCCTGTCTGCCATTGTGCAGTGATTGCATTTCTTGATGGTAATAAAGATCAATCACTTCAGTCAGTAGAGTTACCCCTTTTCTTTCTGTTGATTCAATGACATAAGAAGACCAAAATGTCCAGATGTAGTCTCATTTCCAACACAGTGAGCTATTGCTGTATCCCTTCATTCAAACATTACCCTTTGGGCAATAAGACCCCAAAACCAGTAGAGCTCAATGTGTCTGGAACAGATAGCAAAACTTTTGTGAGTTGCCTATTAGGGATAATATTGAGAAGAGACATGCCAACTTTCAACCCTTGATCCCCAGACTCATGCATTCTGGCTATGGGGGAGAGAGCACCATATGATGGTCTCTGATTCAAAGAATAAACTGCACCTGTAAGACAGAAGAACATCATTCTCTTAGGGTATTGTGATCAAACTGGTGCTATACCTGAGTCCCCAGTAAACCATTCCACCATTCATTTTGTCCACCTGCTTCCACGTGAGGGGAAATGTAATGATAGCAGTCCATTCCATGGATATAAGCCCATTGCAGTGTTTACTGCTGTGAAGTGAGTTCTTGATCAAAGCATTGTTGTGTGGACACCATGATAATAGATAAGGATTTTGTGAATCTATGGATGGTGACGTTAGCCAGGCAAACCCATATCCAGAATGTGCCTATTCCAGTGAGGGGTTTGCATGATCAGGCATTTATACATATGTTTATAAATATGCAGCCAAATACTCTTTAACCTGTTTTTCCTCTCTTAACATTGTACATGAATTTGTTCCATGAAACAAGCTGTTAGGTATTCTTCTCCATTATGCCAAGTGACTCCATAGCTTCCATGTCACAAATGTAAAATCCCTATTTGTGGGAAGTTAGGTCATTTCCAAGAGTCATTATTACAAACAAGGCTGAGATGACTATCTTTGTAAGTACGTCTTAAGACTGTTGACTGAAAAAAGCACACAACCTAAAAGTCGAGAGTTATGTTTTATTCGGTGGAAATTTTTAGGTCTTCAAGCCTGGGAGGCAGCATCTCAAGTAACCCTGAGAGAACTGCTCTGATGAGGAGAGGGGGGAGTCAGGATTTGCAATGAAGAGCAGGTAGTCTAAACATCAAAATATTATTGTTAATGATTTATTTTTTCCTTTGCACTTTTATTTATTTTTTTAACAATTTTATTGGAGTATAATTGCTTTACAATGGTGTGTGACTTTCTGCTTTATAACAAAGTGAATCAGTTGTTCATATACATATATCCCCGTATCTCTTCCCTCTTGCGTCTCCCTCCCTCCCAACCTCCCTATCCCACCCCTCTAGGTGGTCACAAAGCACCGAGCTGATCTCCCTATGCTATGCGGCTGCTTCCCACTAGCTATCTATTTTACATTTGGTAGTGTATATATGAACATATATACACTACCACTCTCTCACTTTGTCCCAGCTTACCCTTCCTCCTCCCCGTATTCTCAAGTCCATTCTCTAGCAGGTCTGTGTCTTTATTCCCGTCTTGCCCCTAGGTTCTTCATGATCATTTAAAATTTTTTTTTAGATTCCATATATATGTGTTAGCATACGGTATTTGTTTTTCTCTTTCTGACTTACTTCATTCTGTATGAAGGAATTTAGTGCTTTTCTATGTATAGGAAGATGCAAGAGTCTGGGCTCACTGAAATCATTCCTTTGATACGCACCTCAGCTATCTGGGGCCAGTATCCTGTGTTTTCACACCTTGAGTTTCCTCAGGGCTCACTGTGGGAAGTGGCTGGAGTCTGAGGGCTGCTAGATGGCAGGTATTCTTTTCCTTCTTGAGTTCCCTCAGGGTTCACCAGCTCACAGTTGGAGGTAGCTGCAATCATGTTGACTGTGACATCCTTTATTTACTGATATGGCAAGAAATATTCCATTTCTCAAGACATTTCCTGTAAAAGAAGTTACTGGGTCAAAGTTAGGCATGTATTTGAGGCTTTTTATTTGATTGTTAAATTGCTCTTTGGAAAGGTTATCCTGATATATTTCTACTTCGTTTCGAAGTACCTTCACTAGTGCTAGGAATCGAACATCAGTAATAGTGCTAGGGGAATCATCTTTTTTTTTTTCAATTTTAATCAGTTTGGGGAGTGGAATTCTGGAATTATGAGAAATGATAAGAACATGAATACATTTCTTTAGGAGAAAGTGAAGTCTGCTGTATAAATGGTATAAACCACCTAACCAAGAGACCATGGGAACTGCTCATGGGGAGAGTAACACAGCTGTGTGAAACAATGACGTAGTCAGTAGCCATTGAATTGATAAATTCCTTCTGTGTTAGTGATGGAGCATCCATCCTTTCCCCCAAGAGTCCTCCAGTTATTTCTGGAAGCTCTTAGAGGTTGCCCTATGTGTCCCCCAAAACACACAAGACTGTCCCTTTGTCCTCCTCTCTGGGGAAGTTCCCACGGGCTCATGACCTCGGACTGCAAAGACCGTGGAGGACCCTCTTGCTGCCCCAGCTTCATGAGAACACTGAAGACCCCCAGGTCTCAGAGCAACTGGACATCTAGGTAGGCTGTGCTAGGCAGAGGATGAGAGGGAGAAAGGGTCTGCCCCAGCACTCAGAGGTGACCTTGAAGGACAGTGGTGGGAGAAAGTTCTCCAAGTGAGATTGTAATACTGTAGTTGTTGATTTTTCAAGTGTTACTAGTTTATTGTGCAGACCCATTTGTAAACCAGGCTTGAATCTTTACATTTTCTCTCACCCGATCATCAGGAATTCCCTAAGAAGCCATAGGCATGAACTGAGGAAAAGGAAGCAATGCAACAAAATGATGAAGGTTCCGAGCCACCTGTTCATGGAACAAAACTATTGAGAAAATTTGTTGCAGAAAATCACAGTAACTCATTAATGAAAAATGATGTAGAATACTCCTCAGTCTTAAAAAGAAACAAACAAAAAATCCTCAGATCAATGAAAAGCCGAGTTAAAGTAGCTTCTTTGAAAACTAATTACCCAAGTAAACTCAGTTATTAAGATGAAAAATAGTATACTTATGAAAGGAAGAAAAGAAATATATGCTCCCTCTAGTATATGAAACTTGTTCTTTCCTTCTGTGCTGTCACACTGGTACTAGTGACTCTGTGACTTGGGAACATTTGAAGGAAGGACTGATTCTTCTTCAGGAAGAGGCAAAGGACTGTTATGGATCAGAGGACTGTTTGAAGAGCAATTAAAGATGTAATGCTTATCTCATGGAATAGATTCCCCAGCCAGGACATGCCCTTCAACACCAGGTGTCAGGAAGTAGAAATGGTTCATCTAGATATCCTCTTAAATTACAGAATCAACAGCATCACAACATCAACAATAATCCTGGTAGACAGCCAAGCCCAAGCACCAGGCTAGGAAGCAAATATGATTTTATAAAGATTGACATTGGAAAAAAAATACGCGGGGAGACAAAAAACAAAAAATGTAGAGGAGCTCAGTATGGAGAATTTTTGTCTTTTGTTCTTTTCAAAGGGATATATTTTTGTTGGAGAAGCAAGGTGATGTAGTCAAGCTCTGTCCTTTATAATGTAGGCTGTCCAGAAGCTGAATGTTTGGTATCTCTAGTTCAAGAAGTCCTTGGTGGCATTCCAGTTTTATGTGTACATGATATAGGGTAAGTGCTGATGTTTTCCAGGAAAGGGAATACCTTTTCAAGAATGGGTATTCTTGTGACCCATTTTGGCTTCCTTGCTGTCCTTATAGAAACTGCATCTGAATTCTCCTATGGTTAAGAGTTTCTGTTTTTGTAGATGGCCTGAGATGCATTCAACTCTTGACTATTCTTATATACATTACATTATCTCAAGATTTTTAAACCATGAAAAGAATATCCAGCTGGTTTTCTCATGAGTCTGATACATTCGCCATGAGTGTTTTTTTTTTTAACTGCTATTTAATCTTCACTACCAGTGTATTTGTCATGTGTTTCCCCCATATTGGTGAAGACAATATCTAAGGATTTAAAGTACATGAAATTATATTTAGGACCACTGTTACCAATGTCATTGTTTGTCTATCGGTTAAGTTACTGGGTATTTAAAGTGATTGACTTGTCTTGAATCCTCAACTTTAAATGCTGTTATGTTGGCTATTAATATGTCAATCATGTTGTTCCACAACAGAAAGTACTCTATGTTCTAAAATCTCATTCAGAGTCCATTAGCTCAGAGTTCACAGTAGTTAGACAAGCTGTGCTGAACATAACCTTTAAAGCTTCTATGAAAAAAGGAGGCCCTGGAAAAATAATAATGTGAATAAAGAACATTTTCTCAAAGTTAATAATGACATCATACAAATTTTCCTGGGTTTGCTTTAGTAGTATCTCAAATTCCAACATGGAAGTATAACACAAAATAGAATGTAAGTGCTTGATAGTGCTGATGAAACCTTGGTCTCTGTGCACCAGTCCCAAATCGAATCTCTGAGACAGAGTTTTGGGTGAAGTAGAAAGGAATAGCTTTATTGCTTTGCCAGGCAAAGTGGGACACAGCGGGACACCGCCTTTGAAAACTGTGAGTCCTTACCCAATTTGGTAAGGAGTTTTATAACAATGGTTCAAGGGCAGGGTTGCTGATAAGATTAGGGTGTGTGCAGGAGCTGCACTCCTTTAATCTGGTCTCAAGTAATCTCTTGATGAGCTTCTCTGGTTCCTTTAATCTGGCTTCAGGTCGTCTTCTCTGTAATGAAGAAGGCTAACTCCATTTGTTGGGGGTTTGGTTCTATAAAGAGTCAAAAATATTGCTATCTGTATCCCTTGAGGCAGAACCAGGACCCTGCCCTCACCTGGTGAGGAATGCAGGTGGAAAGACACAAGAGAGATTTTGGAGGTAGAGGGATTTGGGAGACGGAAGGAAGAAAGATTGAAGAAGGTTTAAACGTTACTGCTTGAAAAGCTGAGTGGAAAGTGAAGAAGGACATTTGTAGGTAGAGAAAGCAGGTTTCTTTGGGATATCATGAGTTTTAGGCACCAGAGGAAATTCCGAGTCCAGAGGAGAGCTGGGGTACCGATCTTCAATCCTCATCACCCAGGTGCTATCAGACAGCACTGGGAGTTGCACGAGGACATCCAGGAAAGGATGTAAACCAGAAACCTGGAGAGTCAGGGACAGAGCTTGTGAGACAGCCTTTGAGGGAGGGGCCGGCCAAAGAAATGTGACTTTAGTGTGACTTTAGCAAGAGTCCCAAACAAACCCAGAGAGGGCTCAAGCAGTGTGGAGGGAATTGAGGTCAGGATGGAATTAAACTCTTCGATGTCATGGCTGAAGGAGATGGGAAGTTGTTAGGACCGAAGTTGTTTTTTTGTTTAAAGTTATGTTAGGAAATCAAAGGAAATATCTGAGGATGGAGGAGACATGGAAGCCAGGTTGCTGTGAAATGAGTTGTTAATGATGGAAGATGAAACCTCACCTTTGGAATAGTGACTTAAATTTCTTGAGTATGAATGAAGCTGCTTGGAGCTCCAGGATCAGAAATGCTTAGAAAAGTTGATATGCCAAGGAAAACAGTATGGAGAGAGGGGGGAGAGAGAGAGAGAGAGAGGGGGAGAGAGAGAGAGAGAGAGAGAGAGAGAGAGAGAGAGAGAATATTGCTTTTGATACAGAAAACAGATGATTTTAATAACCCTGGCTCCCCTCTAAGGAAGGTAGATTGTGGTAACGGGTAGCTCTGAGTAGATTTCCCCAAAATTCAGAAAATGATGCTGGGTGTGCCAGGCAGAGAACATGGAATAAAGAAAGCCTCCAGGAAATACACATCTTCACATGTCAGAGGAAGTTCATTAGCACAGGTGAATCACAGGATGGTGTCAGTGGTTAGGCATGGGGACATTCACAGTGGAGGGGCTGGGGAAAGTGTCAGATGCGCCTGGACAGTAATCATAGATCCTAAAAAGTCTTCTATATTTGGCCTTTTAAAAAAAACATTAAGGACCATTAAGGACTTTGAAGTTTGGAATGATTTTTATTATAGGAATAATATTCTGACAGACGGTATGACAGTTAATTTTATGTGTCAGCTTGACTCAACTAAGAGATGCTCAGATAGCCAGTAGAATATTTGTGGGTACTTCCGGAAGAGAGTAGCATTTGAATCATTAGTCCGAATAAAGAAGATCAGCCCTCACCAATGTGGGTGGGTCTCATCTAATCCCTTGAAGGACACAAATAGAACAAGAAGGTAGAGGAAGGGCAAATTCTCTCTCTCCTCTTGAACTGGGACATCAATTTTACCCTGCTCTTGGAGTCAGAACTCCTGGTTCTCAGGCTTTCAGACTCTGGGACTTAGTCCAGCACGCCTTACCTGTCCTTGCCACACACATACACACACACACTTCTCAAATCTTTGGCCTCAGACTGAATTATACCACTGACTTTCCTTTTTCTCCAGCTTGCATATGGCATATTTTGGCATATCTCATCCTCCATAATCACATAAGCCAAGTCTCCCAATAAATCTGCTCTTATATATCTATATATCCTGTTTGTTCTATTTCTCTGGAGAACTCTGATTTATACAGAGAGTAATCAGAGAGCAGAAATAACAAGGAAGTTCAGGTGAGACATGATAGAGATTCAAACTAGGCAATGATGTTGAGAAATGAGAGAAGGAGATGGGAGAAAGAGATACTTGGGAGGAAGAATCCATAAAAATTTTGGGATGGATTACTCTGGGGTTATGGTGGTTCCAGGCTGACTTCCAAATATGTGGGTGGATTGCACACATGGCATGGAGAAAATGAAATTCATTTGGGGGTGGGGAAGGAGAAACAGGTTCAATTCTGGAGAACAGGTTCAATTCTACCAAGCTTGAAGAGCCTATGAAACCTACAGGGGAGCTGTCAGTGGGCAGCTGGCTATGTGCACCTGCAGCAGGAGTACTAGTTAAGGTGATTCTAGCTGCTGTAAGAAACAAAAACAGATATAATATCTCAAGCATGAGTAGAAGATTACTTATTACTCATAGAAATCCCATAACTGGTGTTCTGGATTGGCAGAAGTCTCTCCTTCAAGCAGTGATTCATGAGTGCAGCCTCCATCATCTTGAGCAGGTGATTTCCAAGGTCCCCATGCTTGGTGATGGGGAGAAAAGAACACGGAGGATCAAATGAACGCGATTCCTGTGGGCCATTCCTGTAAGTCTCAGACATCACTTAGACACACATGCCATTGGCTGAAATCCAGTTATATGGCCATACCTAACTGCAGAGACTGGGGAAAGCTGCAGACAGAACTTACATAGACCAGTCTCTGTACCTCAAGGCTCTATGCTTAGTATCTTCTCAAAAAAGGCAGGCATTGTCATTAGCAGAGGGGTCCAGGTTGAGGTGGAATGAGTGAGAGTACAGTATTATGTGGAAATTAGAGATAAATTCTAGAGAAAGATTTTAGAGAAAACAGAAAACAAAGGCTATGCACAAACTCCTGGGAACGAGTAGTCTCAGAAGTAGCAATGGAATATCATTCAGCAACCAAGTGTGTATTCTACTGCTAAATGCAATAGCATGTATGAATCTCACAAATGCAATGTTGGGGAAAAGAAATTAGATAAAAGTGCATGTAACATATGGTGCCTCTTCTATAATGTTCAAAATCAGGTAGAACTGGCATGGAATAGCAACAAGCCAGAAGAGCAGTTAACTATATCTGGCCTTGTGATTAGTGTAGGACAGAAGACGGCTGGGGGCTGCTGGTCATGTTCTTTATCTCCATCTGGGTGTTTATTTCCTAGGATGTTCACTTTGTGAAAATCCATTGAGGTGCACACTTGTGCAGTTTTTATATATTACATTTCAATAAAACAGCTATTTAAAAAATTAAATGTATATGTTTTAAAATTTCTGCTCCCATACCCTAATAGGGAAATTAGTTAATCATATCCTCATTAAGAACTCTCTCTAATTAGGAAATATTGGCCTCTATTCCCTTTTCTCAACATGTATATTCACATCCTATTAAATCTTGCTTATTGCTCTCCCCTAAAAGTGGAAATTATTTTATCCCAAAGACAAATCTTTCTAGCAGATTATTTTTGGATAGTCTCACCTAATTATATTGGATATTTTGATATTCAGAGCAAGCGTTTTCTGGTTTGGACCCATGTAAGTACCTTACTGCATTAATAGTCTTGAAACTTATTTCAAACAGTACTGCGGTGTCTGTGGTGGAGAAAGCTCTCTGGTCACCAAAGACTCATGCATCTCTTCCATAATGTAGCTATTTTTGATGACCCCTTTTTTATCTGAATGGGGTCACTGATTTCTGGTAAATTGGATGTGGGTGGATATAATTTATGTTCATCCAATCTCTCTCTCCCCCCATCAGCTGGGAGGTAGTCAAATGCAGGTGGCCTGGGGACCTACATGTTGCATATGGCTGAGCTTCCAGTGGCATGGACACCTGAATGCCTGCACAAAGTTGAACACATCCATTGTACTTTACAGGAGCAGGAAATAATTTTCTCTTATGCTGAGTCATTGGGATTTCTGGTTCACCTGTTTTTCCTCCAAATATTTTGCTTGTCTTACTTGAAATGGTTGTAAATTGCTCACACAGAATATTTTACCCTGTCTCCTTGCAGGACCTTTGTTTTACAAAGCCCAGGACTTCCATACTCTACACTACGCTAGCTAAGTAGTCTGTCCCTTAGTCAGTCATTACCATCTGCAATAATATTGGGATCTACCCAGTTAAAGGCCTTTATTATCTTGCCTTGTAAGGAGAACAAATAAACCCAACTGTGCGGAGAGAGCCTCCCAGGGTTCAGCTTTCAGTCTTCCTTAATTTGCTGCTACCTTGTCTATGTAGCATCAGTGAAAGATGAACAATTGGTGGGCATCAATTCTCAGAGAGGGAATTTGCCCGCAAGTGGCATGATCCAGAGTGATCCTGGTAGTTAAAAATCTGCTGGCACACACAACCTGCACATGGGATGCCTGTGTTAAGTGTGAGAGAGTGTGTCGTGGGAGAGTGTGTAGTGTCATAAATAAAGACTGACAGGGCACTCTCGTAGGCATGCTGCTTGTGAAGTCAGCAGGTCATTGCTCAGCCTTTCAGCAGAACTCCAGTCCTGGGTGGTGGGGACTTTCACTGATGGGGGATGATTTTATTTCTCTTCTCATTAATTGGATCCCACATGACTGCTGAGCTGTGTGATAAAACAAAGCCTGCCTCTCCTGACCTCAATATGTTTTAGATCTATTTAAAAGAAGAAAGATTCTGACAGGACAATAAAATAGTTCCATATTTAATTTTGTATTTTCTCTCTCCCAGCACATCTAGCAAGATAAAGGTTCCCAAATTTTCTCTTGTGCTCTTTAATTGAGGGAAACATGCATAGAGTAAGGTGCACACTTAATCTTAAGTGTGCAGCAGAGTTACTTCTACGTATTTACACATACATGTGACTAGAGAATATTTCCAGCATCCTGAAGCCTTCCAAGTGCTCATTCCTACTCTGTATCCTCCTGAAGGCAACTACTGTCTTGACGTTTATTGCTACAGGTAAGTCCAAACCAGTTTCTTAATATTCATTCGACATTCATCTCACGTTTGCCTGTATCTCTGCTTGTATGGCTTTAGAAAAATAGTACTAAGTAGTTTCTTCTTATTATTCAGTGGTCAAATCTTAATTTCTTCCCTTATGGTTTCCCTTGGTTTTATATGCATTAAACATGCCTTTGTAATTTTAAGGGAGACTATTTAGAATTTTAAAAAAAGTTAAAAGAAGACCATCCACCGCCCCACAAAGGCAGGTATAAGAAATTAGCAAAATAAGACTAAAGGATGTTTAACTCCTTAGCCCAGAAATACCCAGGCTGTCAGGGCCTCTGAATGGGGATATACTGAGTCTACAGGTCCACGCCCCACTGTTCTTAGTGTAGCCTGGAGCAGAAGTGAGCCACGGCTTTAGTGACAATCTCTGATGATTCTGTCATTGACTGAATCCTGAATTCTGGAATCATGATTTTAGAAGTTCATAATTTCTACAGCCTCAGGGTTAAAATGAAGCCACATGTGGGTTTATCCACCTTGCTCCAATTTAATGCCTTTTAGCTCTAACATAACTCTTGAAACAAAGAACTATAGTAGTTCTTTTTGAAAATTGTTTGGATTATTCTAATTTATATGCATTTCTTACATACATTTTAGAAATAGTTTGTCAAATTTCCTTAGAAACCTGCTAGAATTTGATTTGGAATTACCTTGAATCCATAGACACTTCGAGGAGAATAGACATTTTGACAATATTGAGATTCCCGATCCAGGGACAAAATATATCTTTTCACTTATATAGATCTTTAATTTTTCTCAGCAACGATTTATAGTTTTCAGTATATAGCTCTTGAATATTTTCATTAAATTTGTCTAGTTTCGTGTTTTTGATGTAATTGTAGGAGATTTTGTTTTATTTTTTCAAGTGTTCATTTGTATGTGTATATATCTCATTTTGTATATTATATATTTATTTTGTGTGTTGACTTTTTATATCCTATTACCCTTCAATCATCACTTATAAACTCTGATAGCTTTAATGAAAATTCCTTAGGATATTCTATGTGATGAGTCCATGTCATTATAATCCATCTCATTGCATTACAATGTAATAATTTCCTGCATTATTTCAATGGTTGAGATCGTCAATATAATGTTTAATAGAACTTGTGAGAGAAGACATACTTGAGTATTCTCAAACTTGGACAGGAAGGATTTATTCTTTCACAATTCCATATTATGTTGTGTGTAAAGTTATTATTATTATTATTTTTGGTAAATGATCTTTTTAAAGTTGAGACAATTCCCCTCTAATTCTAGTTTTCTGAGGAATTTTTAAACTTGTGAATGAGTGTTGAATTCTGACAATATTTTTTTCTGCCTCTATTGAGATGATCATATAGTTTTTCTTTTTTATTCTCTCAATATGAAGAATTTAAATAATTGATTTTTGATTTGTAAATCAACTTCACATTCCTGGGAATAACTTCATTTGGCCATAATGAATTAAGTTTTTATACTTTTTTATACTATATTTATTTTGCTAAATAATAATATTTTTTAAGGGATTTTGAATAAGTGTTCTTGAAAGTCACAGTTTTACTTACATTATCTTTGTCTGGTTTTGGTAATGGGGCAATGCTGGCCTTATAAAAGGATTTGTAAAATATTTTACCCTTTTATTTTAAAAATATTGAGTAATATTGGTATTTTTTTTCCTTAAATATTTGATGGATTTCACCAGTGAGGTCATCTAGAACTGCTGTGTCATTGTAAAAAGGTTTTCAGTTTCAAATTCTACTTCTTTAATAGGCGTAAGACTATTCAAATATTCTACTTCTTTTTTTTGTCAATTTAGTTGATATCTTTGGAGAAATTTATCTACTTATTTAAGTTGTCATACTTGAACGGCCAAATCAACTCACATGCTAACCCACTTTTAAAGAGAGAAATGAAATTCAGCCTTGACATGTGCAGAAGAAGGTGGACAAGACACCCGTTTGTAAATATCTCTAATGTCTGTGACACAGTTAAGCTGTTGGTAGAAATGCAGGTTGAGAGGGAACTTCATGGTAACACAGTTTAACACCTTCAGTTCACAAGTTGAAAAGCCATGAGTGGTGGAGGGTAGGGCCCTGTGGGTCAGCCCTCAGATGGCCTCCAGGTTCCTGGTGAAGTCATTCATTCCTGGGTCTGTTAACGTAAAGTAAGTCACCTCCTGGGAAAAGGAAAGGTGCTTGGATTCAATATAACATCCCATTAAGCCCAGAAAACTTTGTGCTTATCAAAAGCTAATTGGAATCCTGGAGTCTGTGTGAACAGAGGTGCCTTACCATTATTATTTTTTAAATCAGTCTTCAAACCAAGACTCAAAAGAGAAAAGAAGCTTTGGAACAATATTGCCTAAGACCTAATCCCCACCTTGCATGGTGATCAGGGATATATAACCTTGGCTGGACATTTTAATCATCCCAGTGTCCAGGTCTGATCACAGAACAAGCAAGCCAAAATCTCTGGGTGGGACCCAGTCATGGGAATACTTTATTCCAGTAGGGATTTTAACTGTGTAAATTCCCAAACTGGCTCTTTGTGATGTCCATCCATGGGCCAAAAGTAAAATACAACAGTTAATCTTAATTATCACAGGTGCACCATAGGTGAGAGGTGGGTGATAGTCATGGTAACCAAGCCCCAAGCTCTACGACTTCAGGGCTCCCATGTGTCAGTGCTCTTGCCTCATGTGCATCCCTGTCCAGAACAGAATGCCAGTTATCTTCCTCGGTTGACAAACTAATGAGAAAGCATTGCTTTTTGAAAATATATTTTTCTATAATGTTATTTATCCTCTTGTAAGCAAAACGCTTAAACTACTGAAACAGATAAGCCTGCTCTCACAAAATCTCCTTGAGTGTGCTGATGGTTTCCAATGACCACCTTCAAAACACACCTTCAAATGCAAAATCAAAATACTGGCATTTTTTTCAAACTGGTCAGTTACTGTCGTGACCTCTCCTAGGCTAAGAGGAAATAAAAAATGAAAAAATTCAGGGTAGAGCCACAGTCCAGGCATGACAGAAGCTGACCTCAATTACTCTCTCACTATGTCATTATCTCTTACAAGTGAGTGGGTGCCCAAGTCCAGACAAGCCAGAAGCAGGCATGCAGGCATTTGTTTTCTCATCAATCAAGCCATATTTCAGGCTTCATGAAATAGCTGTCTCTAAAAATGCCAGGAAAAGGATGAGTACCTGGACACCAGTGTCACTGGGATGGGGACCTGTGGTAACAGATGGGAGCAAGGTCCAAGGCTGTTGGCTGGACTAGGGCCAGTGGCCTTTAGGCAGTGGGGGAAGCTGCAGGTGAGCCGGTGTCAGCAGTTCATGTCTGTGCAGGGAGAATCTCCACACACGTGTGTGGTTCCTGTGTCTGAAAGTAAATTGTCACCTGCAAAGATGAGAAGCCATGACCTCTGAAGGGGGTAGACAGGGTTGTCCCAGGAAGCCCTTGGGACCTTTAGCTGGATCATGAAAGCCCTTCCTGGGACCTTCTTGGCACCTGGGATGTCACAGGTCATTCTTGAGTCAGATTTCAACATGCACTTCTGGGAGAGGGGATGGATTATGGGGCAAATCCACCCCTATGAGTTTGAGTCCCATTTTTGGAAAGGCAGGTAGAGACTGACCCATCACAGGTTTGGGCTGGTGCCCTTTCTTCAAAGTTATGGCATGTGAAGAGGAGAAAATAATGTGTTAGGAGCTCAGGTGTGCCCTGACCCACCTGTAGAGCCTCGGGTGGGGTTGGACGACAGGGTGTAAAAGAAGAGAAGTCAAGGCAGTTGAGGCCTCCTTCCTGTTACACTCGCAGAGGAACATCTTCTTGTGCAGCATCTGCCCCACTGGTGAGTGTGGGAGAGGAAAAGTGCAGGAGGAGATGGGCAGGGGCTGAGAGGTAAGGAGGTAAGTAGGAAGGAGGGAGGGATGGGGGCAGAGAATGAGAAGTGTGGGAAGAGGCCAGGAAGGGAACTGTGGGGGAGGGAATGAGCAGAGAGACACTAGGTGGGGGGGGCGGGTATGGGCAGGTTGGGAGGGACTGGGTGAGGCCAGGGAAAAGCAAGTCCAGACCCCCAAACTGGAGGATTGTAAGATAAACTCTGTCCTCTTTCCACTTGGACCTGGAAAGAGTTGACCTTTGGAAAATGGGAAGAGGACACTTAGATCATGTGTCTAGTGAATGATGTGGTCTCTCTAGGAGGGCTGTTAGGGTCAGTTACAGCCTGAGCTCAATTTACTTTTTTAGTCTCTACCACTCCCCTACAAATGCCCTGAATTCCAGCCAAGTTAAAAACTGATGATTTCTAGTAGGATGATGAAAATCCAAAACACTGACAACATCAAATGCTGGTGAGTATGTGCAGCAACAGGAACTCTCATCATTGCTGGTGGGGATGCAAAGTGGTCCAGTCACCTTGGAAGACAGTTTGGTGGTTTCTTACAAAACTAAACATACTTTTACCTTACGATCCAGCAATGTCTTCATTGGTATTTACCCAAAATGAGCTGAAATCTTGTGTCCATACAAAAACTCACACATAGATGTTTATAGCAGCTTTATTCATAACTGCCAAAAAACTGGAAACAGTCAATATGCCCTTCAGTAGGTGAATAGATAAATAAACTGTGGTACATCAGACAAATGAATATTATTTTGCACTTAAAAGGAATTAGCTATCAAGCCATGAAGAGACATGGCAGAACCTTAAGTGCATATTACTCAGTGAAAGAAACCAATATGAAAAGGCTACGTACTGTCTAATTCCAACTATATGACATTCTGGAAAAGGCAAAATTATGAAGACAGTAAAAAGCAATGGTATCAGGTATTGAAGGAGATGGTGATAAATAGGCAGAACGCAGAGGATTTTTAAGGCAGTGAAACTCTTCTCTATGATGCTATAAGGACAGATACATGTCATTACACATTTGTTAAAACCCATGGAATGTACACCACTGTGAGCGAATCCTAATGTGAACTATGGTGATAATGATGTGTCAGTGTAGGTTCATCAGCTCTATAACAAGCGTACCACTCTGAGGGAGGATGTTGATAATGCGGAAGTTGCTGATGAGGGCAGGGGGTATATGGGAAATTTCTATACTTTTGCTTGATGTTGCTGTGGACTTAAAACTACTCTAAAAAAATGAAGTTGGTTTTAAAAATTGGTGATTTTTCAAATGTGCCATGAGCTCTTTTCCTGTACAACTTGATTTTTTCTAGTCTATCCATTTACTATCCACATTATCCATATGAGGCTGTTAAATATATCTTCATCCTCTAAAAAGCTCCATGGCCCCTTCTCCATGAACTGAACTCCTAGAGCAGGTGCCAACCTTGTGAGGCATGCTTAGATGACATTGCATTTGCCTCAATCATTCATATCTACTTCCTATTAGATCTCATTTTAATCTGGGAATATGTTCTACTTTTTATTGCTAACTGTTATTAGGAATGTAGTTTGTAAGATTAAAAGAACTACTGCTTATAGAAGTTATTAAAATTGCCTTAATTAAACAGTAAGGCCAGCTTCTGATCCCTAGTACTAGTTCCTAAAATAACAGTCGGATGTGTGTTGCTTCACAGTCATTCGTTGGTCCTCCTGTTCAGCTCCGTGTCATTATCTTCACTCAGTGTTATCCATTCTCCCCTTTTAGTTCACCAGCATCCTCATAATTATCCTACCTTTTCTTCCACACTCACTCTCTCTTAAGAAAGATCTAACAAGCTTATTCATACTAAACTGTAATTGACTAGTTGACTGATAAACTATTCCATGATCTGCTACTTAAGGGATACAGTATTTCCATGTAAGAGAAACTAAGAAACTTAAACCCTTAATTTAAAAACTGGGACTCAATATGTCAGAGAGGACAAGAAACTGCAAGATGAAGATGGGGAACTTTCAGGTAGAATTAATTTTGCTTGAAGATGAGTTACACAAAATACTACTGCTCTGAAAAAAATAAATGTAAATGGCGCATGGTAAAAATTCACATGGTATTTACAGGTGAAACATGAGGGTTCAGTATGAATTTCAGTTTCTCTGAAGCTATACTTTCACCCTGACATCTAAGTGGTCCATTTCTCTCTCTGCCCTGAGATTTATGCCAGGAGGAAGATTTTAAGAAGTGTTGCTGTAAGACAGAGAAATTGCTCTCTTGCAGAAGCTGACTAGAATCAGGGCAAGTGTGTATATTTTAACAAGTGAGATGAAAATGGAGACCCTAGGTGATGTTGCCTCATAAACAGTCAACTGTGTCCTCACGGGGAACACAGAAATATGCAAGAATCACCCCTCCCTTGAATGACTGTGCTGTGAAAGTGCCAAGGAGGGAAAGACTTCATTTTTTTCAGCCCCTCAAAGAAAGCAGCACTGCTCTCCAGAAGCACTGTTTTAGGGTTCAAGATGTTTCCTTAAGGCTGATATACTCTAATGATATTTCTGTCTGCAGGGTAACAGGTGTTTGAAGGAGAATTCTTGGTTAATGACAGCAGCTAGGGAAGTCTCTGGCATTACATCAATTGTGCCTTTGCTAAAATGGAGATGTGATGCATTAGATGACACACAACAGCTAAAAACAGAAAAAAACAGGGGACTGTTTGTGGTTTAGTGCTAGCAAGTGCTTCCAGCAAATGGTCAGGCAAATAATAAATGGGTCAGAAGAAAGCTTCACTCCACTGCTGCAAGTTTCTCCTCTTGTCTTACCTTCTGGGAAAGGTACTGAGAGAAGAACAGAAGGTCAGAAAGATTGGCCAAACTTCTCTCAGCAGCTTTTTACAATATTCCATCATGGAGTGCATTGGTTTCCCGTATGGCTCATCCCTACTCCAAAGATTATGTGTGGGATCCTTAAGACATCTGTGCTGCCATTCCAGCCAGCAAAAGGGCATCCCTCTCTTTGGAAGGGATTCAGGCAGCAAGGTCCTGAAAGATCATGGGTTTACACTCTCACTTCTAATTGTCTTCAGTATTTGTGAATTTTAATGTATAGTATTCTGACTGATTTTGTAACCCATGAAAAAGCTGGTTGTCATGAGAACATGGTTGCCTAAGGAGAAGAGAAGTCATGGATTTCTCTCTGCTCAGGACCCAAGACTGCCCGGCTCCACATCCCAGCACTTTCTGAAGTGAATCTAGACTCCACTTTGGACAAAGCATTTTGCTAATAGTGATGCAATGGTCTCTACTGCCCCTGATCACCTCGGGTTGCAAATTCGGAGGCACACAGAAGTGCGAGGGTCCACAGCACCCAGGGGTCCGGCTGGGAGCTATGTGTGGGAAGGTGAGGGCGGCATCCACAGGAAATGATCACAGGAGGGGGCCTTCCACTTGCCTGGGTGCAGGGAAACATGGACAAAGCAGCCCTGTGGTGTAGTTGCTGTTATGGAGAAGCAAAGATTGAATGTGACTTGGGGCCTCAGAACGCAGAAGAGTGAGCCTCTTCCGGGGGTCGAATAACCCACGGAGATGACTGTTCTTCAGAGTTGCTTGAACGAAGGAGGGGGGACTGTCAGACTGGGGTTGGTGGGCGGGGTGCTACCAACAACTGACGACGTGTCTGTACCCAATAAAGATAGTATTTTGGGACTCCCAGCTGGGTGAGAACTCCATCCTACATCTGAAAAGGAAAAGGAAGTGAAGGGGCAAGAAGGATGGCTGCAAGGCTCGGAGTGCATGGAGTAACGTGAGACCATAGCTCGTGCAGCCAGCAGTTTACAAGTAGGATTAAATGATCACAGAGCCTTAGGACTTTCACGTCTTTGTCTTCCCGGAGAAGTGCTGGGAAAGGCCCCCAGAGCAGCTGTTCTCTCGGGTTAATGAAGGTGGGAACGCACATTCTGTAAATGGTAAAGGACTGGACGTTTGCGAGAAGATGTAGAATTCCATTTCCTAAGGCCTACTGGATGAAGGAAGATAAATTAACTTTAAGAGTTTATTGTAACAAAAAATCACAACACAAAACTTGTATAACGTTTTATAATTCAAATAGTTATTTCATTTGCTGTAAGTGAATGCAGGAAATGTATCCTCCTGCTTAGAATAAAGGTAACCAAGGAATACAGAGGGGTATGAGCCCAAATCATAATGAACAGAACACTGCCTGATGAGCGCTAGGGGATAGCTCCTTAGAGAGAGATGCTCAGACACAGTGGGCGATGGAGGGGCGGGGAGGCTGCAGGAGACTGCCGATTGCAGGAGAGAGGGGAGATCCAAAACGAGGGGACCACTGAGAGATGTCCGTGGTAAGATTTTATCAAGGAGAGCAATTAAATATAATCTTCCCTTCTGTGTAACTTCTCTATTCTATATGTATATGTGTACACCTCTAGATATATATGTGTGTATCTCTATATAAAAATATATACATATGTGGCCATATATAGTTTATATAAATATTATATGTATAAGTTTAGGATCAGAAATGGGCTAAGGACTGAATTAAAAGTTATATAAAGTAACAATTATAAGGAGAGTAATATGTATCAAAAATATAGTATAAGTCAAAGATGTAATTAAATAAAGCCTTATATATCATTATGATGTTGAGCCCTTAAAATGGGCTAAGACCTGTGTTAAGAGCCTTTACATTATTATCTCATTTAATGTTTATAACATTATTTTGGGCAGAAATTTTCACTCTGTATTCTTACATATAGGGATATTCGAAAAGGTAGAAAATAACATCAAACACATTAAAGCAAAGAGAATAAAATTTGGAAAGTAAAAGTGTAAACTGAAAATGAGATAAAAAGAGATTAAGGTGCTTAAACAAATAAATCACTGATTAATTTGAAATAGTGAAAACATGAATTAGATTTGTAACAAGATGATGTAGTAGACAGCTATGTACATTTCTATGCTAATATAATTAAAAGTCAATGAATGAACAAATGAATGCATGAAAGTATGAATGTATAATGCTCTGATAACAGTATTACCACATTTAGCTCAAGAAGTACAAAATCTCAAAATACCAGTAATCATGGTAAAATTCTTCAAAATTGCCAAAGAATTCATTCAAAAATCTTACAAGAACTTCCTCTTTTAAAGGGTATATAGTAGATAGTGACAAACTCTTGCCCCCTACCACATAAACCAGAAAAAAGGTGAACACATTACAGAAATCAAATTTTTAAAGATAAAGGAGAGTCAGAGAGAGGACCAGTTAAAATAAAATTCTCTATGGAGAAGAGCCCTCAGTCAATGGGCTGAGATATGGGACATTATTTTCTTGGGCCATCTGGCAATTCTTGGAGGAAATGATCTTGGTTCAGGGCACAGGACTCTGCAAGAGAAAGACACCAGCAGAGTGGGAAGACTGCTAGGTCAAACGTCAGGGGGACCCCATCTAGGAGGAGGCTGCTTTTCTCCATGCGGCATTTGCTTAGTGTTGGACTGGGAAGGGAGGGTAAACAGCAGGGCTGCATCCCTTGGAGTCCAAGAGACAAAGTCCCCCTGGAGGAAGAGTCTGCAACAAGCCTAACAGCAGAGCCCACAGGCTACACATGTTAGAAACCAGAGGAGGACTTGGTGTCACGAACGCAGCTATCAACTGGGACCTTCTTCATCTCCTGACTGAACTGAAATCAGCCCCTCATCACACCAGCCTAACAGGACAGGGATAATCTTTTCTGGGGGAAAAAAAGCAGAACCAACAAACAAATAAACCAAAACAGCTCATACCTAGAGTCTACACTCTTTTTATATAAAACTAATGACATATAATGAAGTTAACAAACATTCCATATTGCTATTACTATTAATTCTCCCCAAATAGATTGATGAATTAAAAAATCACAGTGGGTTTTGTTGTTGCTTTGTTTTTATTTTTGTTGTTGAAAATTACAAGTCCATTCTAAACTTTCTGTGTAAAAACAAAGGACCTAGAATACAAAACTACCTTGAATAATTATCACCAGATTCCAAGTCTTATGAGAAAGATATATAAAGAATGTTTGGTGAAATTCGGCCTCATATGCGATTTAAAAAACTTATCAAATAGGGGCTTCCTTGGTGGCGCAGTGGTTGAGAGTCCGCCTGCCAATGGAGGGGACATGGGTTCGTGCCCTGGTCTGGGAAGATCCCACATGCCGCGGAGCGGCTGGGCCCGTGAGCCATGGCGGGTGAGCCTGTATGTCCTGAGCCTGTGCTCCGCAACGGGAGAGACTACAACAGTGAGAGGCCCGCGTACCGCAAAAAAAAAAAAAAAAAAAATTATCAAATAAAGAAGAAATAAAAGTTAAAATTCTATTACCTGATAAAGATCAGTGGTCAGAGACCTACAACAAAGGTAGTACTTTTTAGAGATACCTTAATAGCTATTCCCTTAAGCAAAGGAGCAAAACAAAGTCATCCTCTGTCCCCTTATTATCCAATGAGCATTCAGTGCATGTACAATAATGCACAGAAGATTCTTTCCAATGCAAGTGGATGAGGAAAATGTATAAGTGGTATAGGGGTTACAAAGGAAGAAAGAATATTTTTACTGTATATATATAGTCTACATAGAAAATTTACTGGGAGGGTACTATATCAATCAGATTAGGATAAATTATGCTGTAGAACACCCAACTTGAGAAGTTTAGCATGGGAAATCTTTCTTGCTGATTCAGTGTCCACTGCAAGTCTGATTGTGTCTCCAGATCAATTATCCTTCATATCCCCCATATACCAACCATCCAGGCTGAAGGAGGCAACACTGTCCTGTAGCTTCCGTGTGTAACATGAGATACCCTTCGTTGCTGTGAGTTCATTATAGGATCATAAGCAATGGGATACTGATTTTTTTTTTTTTTTTGGCGGTACGCGGGCCTCTCACTGCTGTGACCTCTCCCGTTGCGGAGCACAGGCTCCGGACGCGCAGGCTCAGCGGCCATAGCTCACGGGCCTAGCCACTCCGTGGCATGCGGGATCTTCCCAGATCGGGACACAAACCCGTGTCCCCTGCATCAGCAGGCGGACTCTCAACCACTGCGCCACCAGGGAAGCCCAAGATACTGATTCTTAAATGCTGACATCTAGAAATCATGAAAATCAGTTTTGCCCACATCTCATTGGTCAAATCAAGACACCTGTCCACATCTAAATTCAAGGTGGGGTAGTTTAATCCTTCCAAGGGTCTAGAGGAGAGAATGGAAGTGTGGGTAAAAAGCAGAAAAGTCTACTGCAATCACCTAGAAATAGAACAGTAAAAAAAGATGGATGTAACATATGGAGAAAACTGTGAAATGTTATGTAAAAGAAAAGAAAAGAAAAAAAGAATAACACAATGGGGAAATACAGGAATAATCAAAGTAAAATGTTAATTTTATCTATAATAATGTATGAATTTAATAAATTCCAATCAAAATCCTGATAAGATTTTTCAAATCAAATTTGATAAGCTAACTTTAAACTTCCTGTAGAAGAATGTTGAAGGAAAAAGAGGAAAGTAGTAATTGACTTAATTGACTTGATCAAGATAACATAATTTATCAGAAAATTATAATTACACCATCTTTGAGTTTTCTTCTTGGAGGGATAAATAAATTTTTAAAAAACAGGTAAACAAGAAGTAGAAACATGAATGAGACCTAGGAATAGCAGAAATGTTGGGGAAAAAATGAGAAAAAAAAATGGTTTTGAGAAAAGTGGCTAACCAAGTGGAGAAATATCCTAAATACATTTTAGATAGATTAAACATGTAAATGTGAAAGCACCATTTAAAATGTTTAGAGAATATATAAAATATCTTTATGGTCTTGTAATATGGAATAATTTTTATACAGGAAACAAAAAGATGCATAAAGGAAGAGGTTGACTGCATTAAAATGTAAAACTACATGACTTCTATGTGCCATTAAACCTTGTAAAAGTCAAAACAAAGATTAGAAGAAAATGTTTATATTGCTTATTATAAAGGATTAATATTCAGAATATATATAGGTATCTTACAAATTATCTTAACAGTTAATAATAATAAGACAAATCTTCTTATTAGAGAAAAATATCCAAGGATCTAAACAAAAAATCAAGATAGAACACAAAAGCCTTAATTAAACATGAAATGATTTTCGATTGCCCTAATAATTAGAGAAAGCAGATCTAGCAATAGATAATGGATTATTATAAGTAAATTCTAGCTGGGATGTAGATCAATAAGAAATAAGAAAAATAATTTATATTAGTGGTTAGATAAATAAGTATAAACACTTTGGAGAATTATTTAGTATCATCCTCCCAAAAAAAGGAGAAGATGCATTGTTCCATGATCCCACAGTTCCACTTTTATGTAGAGACCAAAGATAAAACGAATCACACATTTACAAGGATATATGCACAGCATGTTAAAGGCAGTCTTATTTTAAGTAATTTTTCATCGAAAATCCCATTGATAAATGGAACAGAAAAACAAAAAAAGTCTGAAACATCAAATATTTGTGAGATATTTGGGGAAATTTGAACAAAGTGAATATTATATAGCTATCAATATAAGGAAGCACTATGATTTTACTAATAGCAGTAATGGTGCTGCATCCTTATCTGTGAAAGATTCTTGGGTGAAGAATTTATAGGTAAAATTATATGATGTCTGGGATTTGCATTGTGCTCCAATAGGAAGTTAGAGGCTACAAATTAAGTAAGACTGACCAAATAATGATTTCTAACTCTGCTAGCAACAGCTAACAATATATGAATATGTGTAAGTATATATATCTGTATATTTCACTGTTTAGATGAAAAATACACGTGCGTGTGTATACACACATATACATACATGCATTTAAAATACTTGTTATTTGTGGAGGTTTCCTCACCAACACTGACAAAACACACATGTTATCTACCTATTTCTCTATCCGTCTACTCACCCATCTGAATGCTTTACTGAAGAAAAGATAATATTTAATAATAATAATAATATTGTATGTATGAAATTACAAGTATAGATGTATTGCTGGTGGGAAAGTAAATTCAAACAATTTTTCTAAGATATTATTTGGCAGTAATCAAAGTTTAGGGCTTCCCTGGTGGTGCAGTGGTTGAGAGTCCGCCTGCTGATGCAGGAGACACGGGTTCGTGCCCCAGTCCAGGAAGATCCCACATGCCGCAGAGGGGCTGGGCCCGTGAGCCATGGCCGCTGAGCCTGAGCGTCTGGAGCCCGTGCTCTGCAACGGGAGAGGCCACAGCAGTGAGAGGCCTGCATACAGCAAAAAAAAAAAAAAAAAAGAGTTTAAAGATCATTATCACCTTTAATTTAATAATCCTACTCTATGCATTTATGATGACGGATTAATTAGACGTCATGTCAAATATTTATGCAGAATAATTTTATTATCCTACTATTAATAGATTAAAGATAAAAATACTTACTGTTCATTAGAAAAAGGTTGACATAAATTATGCTATAATAGACACTAAAATGCCTCCTTCATGTCATAAGAGAAGATTTACATAAATGGAAACACACATTATCCTTTTGAAGGGGATGATTCAATGATCTAAATATGTCTATTACTTTGAATTATTCTGTGTGACTAATAAAATTCCAAGAAATATCTAATGGAATGTAGTTAAAAATGACATGTTATTCTAAAACTGTAATACGTTAGTATATATATTATCTAAGGTATCAGCAGGATAAATTAACTTGGCTACAGTAACAAGTGACACCCACATCTCATTGATTAGAACAACAAATATTTATTCTTCCCTCAGATCATTATAGATCTTTGCTTTGCATGATTGTAATTTTCATGCCAAACTCAGCCTGATGAGACTTCAACTTTCTGGAAGACGGATAGACAACAAAGCAGAGAGAAAAGAGAATATCAGATGAAGGGCACACTGATTCTTATAGCAATGTCTGGAAATGTCACATGTCACTCTCAATCGCATTTCATTGACCAAAGCAAGTTGTATTGCCATGTGTGAGCTCAGGATATCAAGGAAATACAAATCTACTGAGGAAGGACAGTGGTAACTGCTACATAATTATAATCTGCAAAAAGATAAATGGAGGAGTTAAGCATCCGAGTCATAAAAAAATTAACATATATTATTTAAAGCAAAAATATGCATACATATTGGAATATATGCATACATATTGTCACATACAACATCTATACTTACATATTTATATTAAATATAAATATATTATATAAACTATGTATAAAATATTAAACATATAACAGAATATTATATTTATACATTATTTTTATATAATATACAACACACCTTATGTATAATCAAAATATAAATTAAATATGTCTAAATTTTATAGGTTAAATATATTTATATATCATTTACATGAATTATTAATATTTATATTATAATATATTCATATTAATATACTATATATTTACTAATAATTATATTGTAAATTATAATATATAACATATATATAAATAATATGTAATATATTGTGTATGTGTTATGTATTATATTATTTTGCATATTAAACATTTATAATATTTATCTATAAAATGTATAAAATAGTAAATATCTATGATATTAAAATATAAATATAAATATTGAATTTATCCAATCTGAAAACAGAGAAAACTAGATTGGGAAACAATGACAAGCTCTTTAGGGAACTGTAGATAATATCGAATTATCTATTGTATATGTAATTCTTCCTCAGAAACAGAAAAGTGTAAAATTGGAATAGAAAAAATATTTGAAGCTATAATAGCTAAAACCTTTCAAGATTTGATGAAAAAACTTATTTATGTATGAAAGAATCTCAGTAAAACGCAAGCAAAATAAGTATTAAAAGACTCACACAACACATACCATAGTCAAAATGGTATAAACCAAATTCAAAGAAAAGAACAAAAAGGACCTTGAAAACAGCCAGAGGATAAAAAAGACACATTATGTATGGGCACGTAAAGATAAGAAAAACTGATTTACAGAAACATTACTTTTTTTAAAGTACTGAATGTTAAAAAATAAAATTTTATCAGCCAAAAAGTCCTCCAAAAGTGAGAAGAAATCAAGATACCTTCACATTAACAAAAGCTGAGACAATTTGTAACACAGGAAATGGTAAGTATGGACTGTCCTTCAGGCTGAAGGCCATGAGGCCAGCTGGAAACTTGGATCTAGAGGTAGGAATGGTGAGCACAATACATGATAAATGGATGATTAACTATAAAAGACAGTGGTTCTTTCTTCTTTATTTCATTTAAAAGAAAATTGACTTTTAAAAGAATAGCACTATAAAGTAGGTTTTAAGATGTATTTAGGGGTAAACGATATGACAAAAATAACAGTAGTTCATAATCCTAGAAGGTGGATACTTTATTATCCCGTTTTTTACAGAATGGAAAAAAATGAACACCCTGGGTTAAATGGTTTACCTAAAATAGCATAGCAAGTAAGGTGGAGACCAGAATCTGACATACCACCTTGCACTATTTCTTCCTGTTATTACCACTCTGTTTTTAATGATTTTATAGCAACCGTGTAATTAAATCCTCACATTATGTTCATATGGTAAATACAGAACTGTCAAAATATTAAATGTCACTAAAGTTATTTAACATAATAGTTCAGTTGGTTATATTTTTACAGCATTATCTATGGAAAGGAGTGATATTTTTCTTGTTTCACTAAATGTTTTCAATCCTTCAGAACTCTTCAAAGTTCACTAAGGTTTCATTATAATATCTGTTCCAGCTTGAACTTCATCCTCAGAAACCACTCAAGCAAAGAAAATTCTATGAGCCATGGGAGCCTTTGATGTGAAATATTTATCTGCTTTTGTAAATCATACGCAGTGACTTTTCACGATAATAACTCACTTGGACCAAAGGAACAGGAAAAGGAACATTTGCTCTCTTATATAATCAGCAGCTTTATGGCAGTTGGTAACCAATTTCTATTACAAGAAATATAGAAAATGACCCTTCAGTTTGTAATATCTACATCCAAAGTAGAGCTTAAAGGTATTAAGTCCAAGTTCTTAGACAATTTTTAAAAATATACCTTTGAAAATGGAACCTTTTTAGATTTAAGGAACACTTGGAAAGATAGTACACAGAGCTCCCATATGCCTCACACCATTCCCTCTATTATTTACAGCTTACGTTAGTGTGGTACATTTGTTATTATTAGTGAACTGATGTTGATACATTATTATAAGTCCATACTTTATTCAGATTTCCTTAATTCTTACCTAATGTCCTTTTTCGGTTCTGGGATACATTGAGGCTATCACATTGCATTTATTAGTCAGTCATGTCTCCTTAAGGCTCTGCTTGGCTGTGACAGTTACTCAGACTTTCCTTGCTTTTGATGACCGTAACAGTTTTAGGAGTACTGGTCCCTTATACTGTAGGATCCCCCTGCATTGGGTTGTGTCTATTTTTCTCACACTGGGGTTCTTGGTTTTGGGAGGAAGACCACAGAGATAAAGTGCCATTTTCCTCACATCATATGAAAGTTACATACTATCAACATGACTAATTACTACTGATGTTAACTTTGATCAATTGGCTGAGGTAGTTTTGTCAGGTTTCTTCACTGCGAAGTTACTCTTTTTACTCCTTTCAGTATTGTACTTTTCAGAAGGCAGTTGCTATATGCAGCCCACACTTAAGGCATGAGAAGATATACTTCACTTCCTTGGGGGAGGGTGAATCTTTTAAACATTTGGCTCTTAGGATTCCTGGAGAATGAGAATGTGCTGGGCAAATTCGAACAAGCAAACAACATATGGAAGAAGTGATTTATATGTAATAAAATTACACACACATGTAGATATGTAAAATATAAACAGATACACATTACTTCATCCAATTTAAGAACTTCTGGTTTTTGAAAGGCAATATTCAGAGAATTAAAACAGACACTACAGAAGATTGGGAGAAAATATTTACAAGTCACATATTTGATACAGTGCTTGTATCCAGAATATATAAAGAACCCTCAAAACTCAATAAAAAGGAAACAACCTGATAATAAAATGGGCAAAATATATCAAAACACACTTCACCAAGGAAGACATATAGATGGCAAATATGCACTTGAAAAATTCTCAACCTCATTAGTGATTAGGGAAATGCAAATTAAAACCATAATGAGATATATACCAACTAGAATGGCTAAAAGTTTAGAGAGCCCACAAAAAGTATTGTTGGTGGTGCAGAGATACACCCCTGAGGAGCACATGGAATGGTATGACTATCTGGAAGAACATTAACATTCACCTATCATATGTCCTAGCTATTCCACTTCTAAGTATTAGGCAATGTAAATGAAAGCTTATGTCCATACAGAGACTCGTATGTGAATGCTTATAGTAGGTTTACTGTCAACAGACAAAAACTGGAAACAATTGATATGCCTATGAACAGGTGCGTGGATAAACAAAGTTTGGTACATCCATACCATAAAATATTGGGAATATTACTCAGCAATTAAAAAGGATGGGCTATTGTGTTAATACACACAACATTGATCAATCACAAAATAGACTGGGTGAAAGAAGTATATTCTCTGTGTGTGTGTGTATTTACCTATCATCTAATCATATATAAATCTAGAAACTTTAGAAAGTAGATCGGTATTTGCCTGGGGATGGGAGGCAAACACTGAAGGGAGGGAGAAATTACAGAAGGGCACAAGGACTCTTACAGAGTTGGTGAATATGTTCACTATCTGGGTTGTGGTAATAGTCTTATGTTTTTGCACATATTTTACTGTTTCTATATATGGTTTATTATATGTCAATTACACCTCAATAAAACTTTTTTAAAGCTCCAGCATATATACATACTTCAAAATGCAAAAGTAAGTCATCTTTCTATAATTGTCTCCTATAATTTAGCTTTCATGCATTAAAATATCTTATGATGGATTCCTAATGAAATCCAGTGTTGACTGCTTGAATTGCTTACAAATATTTTATTTGTAACTTTTAACTTTTTTTTTCTTTTTCTTTTTTTTTTTGCGGTACACGGGCCTCTCACTGTTGTGGCCTCTCCCCTTGCAGAGCACAGACTCTGGATGCGCAGGTTCAGCGGCCATGGCTCATGGGCCTAGCCGCTCCGTGACATGTGGGATCTTCCCGGACCGGGGCACGAGGCCGTGTCTCCTGCATCGGCAGGTGGACTCTCAACCACTGCACCACCAAGGAAGCCCCCCGATAATTGAATATTGTTAGTGGCTGTTTATTAAATAATGTGCCATTATCTAGAGTCTTTGGTTATAACAGTTAATTTAGTGTAGTGACTAAAAGTAAAATTCCCGCACTATTTAGAAAGGAAATCCAAATCCATAAGTGGAATCTCATGAAAGAACCTGCCCATTTAAAAATATTTTATATATTTTGTAATAAAGATTTCTACTCCCATGCCTTAACATTAATCTCAAAAACAGGAAAAACTATTAAATAAAAATGGTTTGGGGTTGAAACTATGGCAATGACTGAATCTCAAACTTTCCTAAATATATTGACTATTGTGAATTGTCTGTGTAGCATGAGCTCTGTTCACTTTATTTGAATTTCCCACCTCACAGATTTAGGTTAGAACTTAATCTAATATCTCTGATATGTTATGACTTTGACAATGTTCTTACTTGAATAACCCTAGTGAAAGAGAAAATAAAAAAAACTATGCACTTTCAGTCATTTGCATTTTCAAGGAGCACTAATTTTTTTATAATAAACATTTAATTTTACAATAGTTTCAGATTTCAAGAAAAGCTGCAAAGGTAGTTTGGAGAGTTCCTGTATATTTTATACTCTTTCCTCTATTGTATTTTTCTTTATTAAAAAACAGTTGGTTTACAATATTATATTAGTTTTAGGTATAACACAGTGATTCAATGTTTTTATAGATTACATTCCATTTAAAGTTATTATATATTGTTGGCTACATTCCCTGTGCTATACAATGTATCCTTGTATCTTATTTATTTTATACATAGTAGTTTGTGCCTTTTAAGCCCCTATACCTAATTTGCCCTCTCCCCATCCCTCTCCTGACAGGTAACCACTAGTTTATTCCCTATATCTGTGAGTTTGTTTCTGTTTTGTTATATTTATTTGCTTGTTTTATTTTTTGGACTCCACATATAAGTGATAACATACTGTATTTGTCTGTCTCTGTCTGACTTATTTCACTAAGCATAATACCCTCCAGGTTCATCCACGTTGTTGTAAATGGCAAAATTTCATCCATTCTTCCATTGTGTGTGTGTGTGTGTGTGTGTGTGTGTGTGTGTGCGTGTGTGAATGTCGCACATCTTCTCTGTCAGTTCATCTGTTGATGGACTCTTAAGTTTCTTCCATATCTTGGCTATTGTAAATAATGCTTCCATGAAAACTGGGGTGCATGTAGGTGTATCCAGGTTTTTTTATCCAATCAGCCATCCTATGTCTTGATTTGATTATTTTGTCCATTGACATTTAAGTGATTTTTGATAGGTGTGTACACATTGCATTGCCATTTTGTTACTTGCTTTTTGGAGTTTTGTTTTATTTTGTTTTAGTTTTTCTCTGCTCTTTCTCCTTCTCTTAGTCTCTTGCTTTGTGGTTTGTTGATTTTCTTTAGAGTTATGCTTGTGTTCCTTTCTCAGTAGTGTTTGTGTATCTATAGTAGGTTTTTGATTTGTGCTTACCATGGGCTACATATATGTTGACCTGTAACTATATCTACTTGTTTTAAACTTATAATCATTTAAATTCAAACACATTCTAAAGTACATTTTTTACTCCCCTCCCCTACATTCTGTGCTTTTGATGTCATATTTTATATCTTCATGTCTATCCCTTAATGGTTTATTGTAATTATAATTGATTTTATAATTTTTGTCTTTTAATCTTCATACTAGTTTTTTAAGTGGTTGATCCACATCCTTTACTTTATATTTGCCTTTGCTAGTGGAATTTTTCTTTTCCTATAAATTCTTACTTCTTGTAGTGTTTTCTTTTCCACTTAAAGAAGACACTTGAACACTTCTTGTAAAATCGTTTTAGTATGAATGGACTCTTTTAATTTTATCTTTGGTTGTAGAAGAGCCATTTTGCCAAACTCCAGGTAATTTTCAGTGAGAATTGCTCCACATGTAGGTGGATCTTGTTGTGTCTGTGGGGGGGAGGTGAGCTCAGCACCCTCCTACTCCACCATCTTGATCTCCTTCCACTCTCACCCACTGTTAACATCTTACGTTGTACGGCATATTTATCACAACTAAAGAGCCAATATTGATACATTGTTATTAACTAAACTTCATACTTTATTTGGATTATCTTAGTTTTTCCCTATTCTCCTTATTCTGTTCCAGGATTTCACCTAGGATAAAACATTGGATTTATTTATCATTTCTTCTTATAAAGCAAGCTCTTGCTACTGTTGAGAGAAAAACTTCCTTCCTGAATTCAAAACAATGTCCTGGATTTGTTCAGTAGAAGTACACTGGTTAGGAGATTTGCAAAGCAAATATCTGGCTACTTTATTGTCTCAGTATAATAATTATAGTTGTGTGGAATCATAAAATCTTAGAGACAGATAAGAAATCATCCAATCTAATGCCCACCCCAAATCATACATTTGAAATACCTTTTTCCATATACATTCAACATGCTAATCCCTGTACTGTATTTTAGAGCATCACAAAACAGACTGCCTTTTCCTTCCAACCACAGATCCCTTTAAAGTTGTGAAATTCTTCTTTATCTCTGCTGTGGGTGGACTGTCTCCTGTTGTAACTGGCACACTCTAATGAGGCTTCCAGACCTATCCTGGTGTCCTGTTGACCCTCTCCCCAGTTATTGTGGTTGTTAAGGATCCTCTTTCATATGGCCGAGTTGCTCCCCAGGCACATTCTAATTTCACCTCTTTAGCTTTTGTCCCCATAAGAACTTACATTTCTGCTTAGCACAAATGACATAAACCCCAGTAGGGAATTTCTCTTAGTACATTTATTGGGTTTATTAGATATATTCAGGTTTAGAGTCAAGATGCTATGATAAACAGTTTCACAATCTCTCTCAGAAGTAGCTTATTGAAGCTCTGTTAATTAATCTTGCTTTAAAACCTGAGTGCATTGTTCAACACAGTAATGAACTCTTTGGCACGTGCAAAGAGAAAGCAGAGAAATCATATGTGAAAATAAAGACCAACCAAATGAGAAAAGCAAAAGCTATTTATTCAGAACTTGCCATAGCAAGGGAGTCAGCTACTATCACTTGCATTTTGGCAGACTCAAAGGCAGGCAGAGGAGTGGGAAACTCTATTTTGGAAAAAAAAGGGACAGTTTCAGGTGTGCCCTGATTGGAAGCTGTTGGCCTGGGGAAGGTGCAGGCAGGCTCACTAGAAGTGAGGTATCCTATGTGACTGTTAGGGGTGTGTATTTGGGTTAATACACTCAATTTAAAGTGGGAGCAAAAATTAGGGAAGCTGTCAGTTATTAACCAAGTCTTTTTTCCTTTTGGCCAATTGTTACAGGGGTTATTGGTTAGCTTCTAGGATTAGCCACTAGAGATAGTGGCCTGACTTCCTACAAGTGTGACACAGAAAGCAGGCTGGCTTCCTGGGCTCTTTATGTGGATAATGGTTTGGTTTCCTGGGCTGGTTGCTGCAGACTGTGCGTCAGAGTTCTATTTCCATATATGGTCTGACATTTTCCATTTGTATATACAGTCTGTCACACAATTGATTTCCAAACATGTTTTTGTGCCCCTTTTAAATTATGCCCATAGCTATGAATCATGGAGATGGGTCTGGCTCCACAGATCCTGAGGTGACCCACACGACATCACTCACAATCTGTGATTCTTCAAGGTTTGCTCCATGCTGTAACATTTCATAAAAGATATGGGGAACAGCTTAGACTGCATTTGGCTTTCAAATCAAATGAAGTATTGTGTTTGGTGGTACACAGATAAGTCTACGAAATAACAAATTTAAATGTATTTCTGCTCTGGGAAATATTCAATGAATTGGAAAAAAAGCAATACATAATGTAGTCAGTTTTAAAATAGGTCTCTTGTTATGTGGCTGCTCTGGTCCTTTTGGCAGAGCACACACTTGTTTCCTGTATGATAAATCAAATTCACACAAAAACATGGACTTCAGTCCCTAGCAGCTGTGAGAATGCAAGGCTTGCAGGACAGAGCATCCAACAAGCTTAAGAAAGTCAAACAGAAGATGCAGAAAAGCAAATTGCAGTAAGAGTAAACACACGGGAGATAATACATATTTATTTAAAAGTCACACTTCTGTGTGTTTTTTTTTTTTTGGTGTTGTTTTGTTTTGTTTTTAGTAGTTAACACTTCTGTGTTTTGAATGAGGATGACTGTGGGCTCCTTCCTTCCCCAGCTGGCACTGATTTATGCGGGAGCAGAACCTCTTTGGAGGCAGTAATTATCTGTTTATGCTCTCCTCCTGAAATTGAATCTGAACTCCTCAGAGGCAGAAACCAGTTCTGTTGTTGTTTCTGATTTTGCTGTAATTTATCCCTGTCCACACGCCTCTAATCCCTCTCCTGCAGAAACAAAGGAGAATTTCTGATTCATGGGAGATGCTGTTAAACGTTTGTTAAACAAATAGGTGCAGAGAAATGAATGGATGAACGACTTTTGTCCCTTTCTCTGGTTTGTTCAAAATGCCAAGAAAACATTTTACATTCCAGAGCTTTTTGACCCTTCACATAGTCCTGTTTAGTATAGATTATGTACTTAATACATTAGATATCTTTCTAATATTAAATTTGAGAAATGATATCGGTTGAAATATGTCATCCAAACTGAAACACAAGTGTATATGTCTCATTAGGGCTTTTTGGGGAAACTTCGTCCATAAGTAATTTATCAGTGAGGTTTAAACAAGAAAAAGGAAACCATTTCGTGTATTTAAAACAGAGAAGATTTAAACAACGTTGCTTATACATGTCATGGAGAAATTGAGAATCTGAACGTGTTGGTGAGGCCACCAAGGGATGAGCCACACAGGACACGACTTTACTCCTCTGCAGGCTGGAAGCTCAAAGGTAGGAGACATTCTACAGAGCCCAGGGTTGGGGTCACCCAGTGGCAGGACAAGCACAGAATTCTGTCTGGATCCACAGAGGAGACTTAGCAGCTGACAAAGACTCCACCAACAATAGATGGAGGGAAGAAATGCTCTGATTTTTCCCTCCTCTTTACCCTCTCCTTTCCTTCTGGAGCCTCCCATTGGCAGGATCCCACCAGAACAAAGCTGTCATAGGAGAATAGGAGATGAAGCTTGCAGAGATGGACCTGGTGCTAGAAAGCAGCAAGAAGATGGCGACGAATGGGGTAAAGACCAACAGGTCAAGAAGCAGAACCTGTTGGAGACGTAGGTGGTAATGGTGAATATCTCTCAGTTGAATGTGACTCAGATAGCTGGTTGTGATCAAGTTGTGAACTCAGTTGAGGAAATCCACTCTGGGGGGAGTTATCAGAAAAGATTGATTCCAACCCTTTTTCCAAAAACTGTGGAAGTCTGATCACATCCCCCAGATGTCTCCAAATTTTCATCAGGGTCCACATTTCCTTGTGTTTGTTGTCAACATATTACCTCTATGAATTTGATTGTCTTCTGTCTGGTGTAAGATGGTCCTTAAGTCGTTGCCCTGGTAACATTCCAGACCCGAGAAATAATCCTTTCTGCTTTATTCCATCTAAGGCAATCACTAAATTGGTTGGAAGGTTCTTTCCTGGAATGCTGAGAGGGCTCACCTTGCACTCGGTATGAATCGAAACTCACAATGACCTGTGTCTCCTTTTAGCTCCCCTGACCCTGACAGTCTCTCACTAACTCCTCTTTACCCAATCAAACTGCAGTTTATTATTTTGCCTGCTCTTTTCTCTTCTTCCCTTATCCTGTATTAATTCCTCATTCTTTCTCCTGGAAAGTACGTGGACACTCACAATTCTTATTTATGTCAAGCATTTAACTCACTCCAGCTTTCACTGATAAACTCAGCTTTACATCCACCCCAAAGTGTTCTGTAGCTCAATAAGAATGCCTCTGTTATAGTGCCTTCCCTATGGAAAACAGTAATGATTTTAAATAATTAATAAACCGTTATTAACAAAACCATCCTGGCTCCATAGGAGTATAGGAGAAGAGAGTGTGTTTAGGGATAGATAATAAGATCTGGTTTTAGAAGTTTACATTTCAGTTGCCTTAAGATGTTTTCATGAAACTGTTCTCTATGCAGTTTGGAAATGTGGATTTAAACCTCAAAAAAAAAAGTCAAAATGCTAAAAGACATTTAAAAGGTGTTAGTGGTAACTAAAGACATGGGGCTGGATAGTATTATCTGTAAATGGCACAGAGACGGTGAAGAAATTAGGCCTCATATTAGACCTCTGAGTGACACCATATAAGGGGAGAGAGTGGAAGAGGAGAAGACCTGAGTGACTGAGAGGTGAGCTGTGAGGAAGTGCTGTCAGTAAAGATGTCAGGGAGAGAGCCATGCTTTCAAAAGGCCAAAGAGCCCCCAAAACATTTTAACAGCCTGCTTAGAAAAGGTCCCTCGAATGAAAAGAAAATAATTGCATATGGCAAATTACAGGCTGCTGTTGACCTTGGCAAATGGAATTTCCAGAAAATAAGAAAGAACCAATTTGATTTCAAGGAGATAACAGAGTTTGGAACTTACACAATTAATGAAAGTTAAGGAAGTGGGTTCGGTGGCTCTAGATGGTTCTTTGTAGGAGTTTGGAAGAAAAAGGAAGGATAGAGATAGGTCAGCTGCATGAGAGGAAGAAATGATGAGAAGATTCAGGAAAGATTTCTTTTAGAGATGATGACTAATAGAGACTGCTTTATGCTAAAGGAAGGGAGCAACCAGAGAGGAGCAAGGAGACACGAGATAGAAGTCATGCTTAATCGTGCAAGGTAATAAAGTAGAGACACTAGGAGGGGGATTGCCCCTCATCAGGAGGCAAGGATATCCTCCTTGTCTGTGTAGAAACCATGGAGAAATAGCTTGGACACAAGGTCTTTAAAACCTCCAGTAGTTGACCACCACCCACTTCTGCAAGGATCTGAAGGAGATCAGCAGGGAAGAGTAAGCAAATATTTATCACCTTCTTCTTTGATCTAGGAACACAGTGTGGAAGACTCGTGCCTGGTGGACCAGTATGGACTGGATGTTAGTTGCACAGACTTGGTTCTGACCTGTGCCAAAGTGAAGAAAAAACACTTGTCTTTAGCATCTTTCACACACCTAGACCTGCCCCTCTTTTTCATCCTCCACAGGTTTCCACTTCGTAAGGAGAAGAATGAGATGCTTACTTTCTCAAGTCTCATATAGCTGGTAAAAGATTTGAATCTTTTTCCTCTGGGTTCTTTCCTGTCCATTCTAAAGTTCCGGATGTTAGTTTTGTGCAGATGTAGCCAGCTTTAGCTGATAAATGAATATATAAAAGCCAAAAGAATGTTCAAGTTGACCAGTCCAAAAGAATAGGGGTGATTATGACATGCAGAAGGAGGAAGTACTAGCAGGATGCAAAAGACGAGAAATCAAAGAGGAAGAAACCCAAGAAAAAAAGATTCTCAAAGGGATGCACCAAGTGGGTTCTATAGTTTTAATATTTATGCTGAGAACTCTACTGATTGCATCATTATGTCACAGTAGTGACCTTGACTTTGAATCTTACCCTGATTATTCCAGATAAAGAAGGAAGTGTGGCATTAATTACACTAGGGGTTGTGGAGTGTAAAGGAATGTCACAGCTGATCTCTGGGATGGAAAGGTGGTGACTGGGAAAATAGGAATATTGAATGGGAACGGAGAGAGGAGAGTCACTGAAGTAAAGTCATGAACTTTTATCCTATTCATTCATTCTTAGTCAATTGGAGAAGTGTTTATTCAAGGCATCATATATGCTTATTCTTGGGCCTAGTAGTGAGAACACTCATGAAGTAATTTGCTCTGTGTTCTGGCCAAGTGTCCAGTCTGGTGGGAGTGGCAGCTAAAAATTAAGTTATAACATAAAGTGAAATATAAGATTATGGCCTGAATATTAAGTGTTTACTCCAGCCTTGGGTGGTCAAAGAAGGCTTTCCTGAGAAAGTCACGTCTACTATGAAGACTGATATACCCACGAAGGTGAAAAACTAGTAAAGTTGACCAGGCCAGGAGAGGAGAGCAGGATGCAGATGAGAGAAGGCAAAGGTCCAGAGGGTGGGCACACGGGGGAAACTGACTCAGTCTAAAGCAAGGATGGTTGGAGCCCAGATTCTAGGAGGTGACTGCATTTGATAAAGTTGCAGAGAGAAGCAGAGCCTAGATTTTGTCTTGAGGCAAAGGGAAGTACTTGAATTGATTTGCAGTTTTAAATGAATCTCTCTCAGTTAGCTGGGGTAGAGATTGAAGGCAGCAGATCAGTCACCAGAAGCCTATTTAGGAGGACAGGTAAGAGCTGCCTTCACCAAGGTTGTGTCTGAGAAAGTGGAGAAAGGTAAACAAATTGAAGCCATATTAAGAAGGTAAAATTAATAGAGGGATTTTTGGGGTGAAAGCTTGGTATCTTAGTCCATTCAGGCTGCTGTAATAAAAATGTCATGTACTGTGTAGCCTACAAACAACAGAAATGTATTTCTCACAGTGTGAACACAGAGAAATCCAAGATCAAGACATTGGCAGATTCAGTGTCTGGTAAAACTGCTTCCTGGTTCAGAGAGAGCCATTTCTCTCTGTGTCCTCGCACAGTAGAAAGAGTGAGGGAGCTCTCTGGGGTCTCTCTTATGAGGGCACTAATCCTGTTACGAGGACTCCACTCTCATGACCTCATCACTTTCCTAAGGCCCCACCTCCTACTACATCACATTGGGGATTAGGTTTCAACATATGAATTTTGGGGAGATACAAACGTTCAGTCTATAACACCTGGCTATAACCTAGTTACACTTGCATGCATTTGATTGAAAATATGCCATTATCCTTATCCAGGATATTCTGATTTGTATCAGAATGAATGCAGATAGATTAAGTGGAGTGGCACTGTGGTGTGGAGTAACTGTAACCAGCCAGATGGTAATGTATGAATAAGTATCAAAAAACCATGACTGACTAAATATACATTTGGCTCAGAGTCACAATTTTTATATTAACTTACTAAGCATCTGCTGTTTCACATATTTCATCTCCCATTCCTTAATCTACATAATGAACTGTATCTGCATTTACATATGAGGAAAGGAAACCTCATGAGAATCAGGAAGCTTGCCTACCTTGGGTGGCTGGTCCAGAGTCAAGGTCAGAGGTGTCTCACCCCAAAGCCCGTGTGTTGGGGGCAAGTCCCATCCCTGATTCTTCACCCCGGGAAGGGAGCTCTTTAGTGTGATTCCCGGCTTCTCCCCACTCTCCCCCCTGTACCCAGGGAAGAGCCGTGTCCAGCCGGGACCCTGGGAAGAGCGAGCTGAGCTGCCCGGCGCCATCCTGTCCTGGCCTCTCTGGGGGCACCTGCCCGACCCAGTGAGTCTGCCCTTCAGACCCTGCCCTTGGCCTTGGCGGAGGAGGGAGAGTGGCTTGTTCCCGGGTTCAAGGAGCATCCTTTCCTCTGCAGGAGCCTGTGTCCTCCAAACAGCCTTTATCAGGTACGGGGGTGATGCTCCAATGAGGCATCTGCTCATTGACTCCCCGACTGATGCAGAGGGCAGGTGGGGAAATGGTGCGGGGGGGTTGCACCATACTCCTTGGTCTCCCTGTCACCCCCTGCCTGTCGCGGGGAGACTGAACTGTTTGTGCCGTGACCACATCCTTGTTCGTGTGTTCTCATTCCTGTGAGTGAGGCTGGAGAGACTGACCTGCCCTCACCCTGCCTGGGGTGACGTCACTCATTGCTGCAACTCATCGACGTCAAGCACTTGGGTGACGTCAGAGGAGGACTCACAGGCTGGCAGAGACTCGGGGTCCGAGGCCATGAGGCCAACTCTGGTGCCAAAGCCAGGCGCCCTAGCTTCCACTGGTGGATATTGTTCCTCAACTTTGCCTGAATCTATCGAGTTCCTTTCAAAATATTAAAGGCAATTTGTAGAACATTTTTACAAACGATGTTGGAAATGCCATGAAATCAAGACATCAATGCACAGTATTTGCTCAGGGCAGGTTTTCTCATATTTAATATTTCCTCTCTGTCATTTTATTTTCAGGGTTCCTTTTTATGTAACCTTTAGTGCTGTAATTTTCTCTTTGCCGAAAGTCTTTGCCATCACTAAGCAGTGCATTAGAAGAAATTTAATTCAATTTATTTTGCTCTGAATTTCTTACATTAGAAACTTTCTATGGCAAATGAGTTGAAATCAGCCTTTTATTTTGAACAGAAATTACAAGCTGTTGTTTAAAAAAGAATTTACTTTTTAAAAAAGAAGAAAACATATTGAGTATTGGCAATATGGTGACCTGAATTTCAGTGCTTTGTTTAGAAACTTGGACAGACAGGAGCAAAGTTTTCTCCTGTCCAGTGTTAACTGTGACAAATTATTAGAGCAACAAAAATCATTCAGGCTTTTAAGCGTTCTAGTATATTTTCTCTGTGGCCTGAGAAAAGCCAAAGGCTTCCCTTGAAATGCAGATGTGCTGGGTGCTTTCTCAGTCTTTTTTTTGAGTATTATTTTTTATTTTTTTTGCAGCCCGTGGGGCTCTAACTGTTGTGGCCTCTCCTGTTGCGGAGCACAGGCTCCGGACGCACAGGCTCAGCAGCCATGGCTCACGAGCCCAGCCACTCCGCGGCATGTGGGATCTTCCCGGACCGGGGCACGAACCCGTATCCCCTGCATCGGCAGGCGGACTCTCAACCACTGCGCCACCAGGGAAGCCCCTTTCTCAGTATTTTAGTCATTGTTTTGGAATGAAGATTTCTGAAGCATCAGGTATTAGCATCGGGCCCTGTCTTTGCAACTATCTATCCTCTGTGGGATCACATTGGAATATATTTCTTAGAAATCAACCCAGTTTGCAATTTGAAAGTTAAATATTTGATTCTAGTAAATATGAATGCAAAAATGTACATGCAAAATATAAACGTAAATATTATGCCCTTAAAAATAATGTGGACCACTACAAAGATAAATAAAATGTGAACTATAATCATTTTAGTTTTCCCCTATTAATTTAAATTTTCCCTATTAACAACCATAGCATTTGGGTTGAGAGATAACCCACTACATTTTGTACAAGCCCTAAAATAATTCACTATATTATAGGAGAAAATGTGTAGGAGAAGAGAGGCAGATCTCCTTCATGTTTATTTGAGCAATTTTCTTCCCCAATGAAACTGTCTTTAAAAGCTTTGCTAATGACTTAGAAAATAAATGATAACCGTTAAAACAAAAAAACAAGAGCAACAAAAGCACAAACAAACATCAAAAAACAGTAGAAAGGAGAAATTAATGAATCATCAGAGATTGAAATACTCAATACAGATAAGAAAAATTCGGTGACCTTTATTTTATACTTTTAATATGCACACATTCATGTATACATATGCTATATTTTATATATAATACAAACATACACATTATGTGTGCATGTGCAGTAAGAGACATAAGTAATGGAAACAATATGAGACATATATCCTTACCAAGATCCTTGAACAATGTAATTCAGTATTAAATAACTCCAAATAGTTTAAATTGAACATTCTAATATCTTATTCCAAAATAGCAGATGCTTATATGGGGATAATTGTTAAACTTTCTGTATTATTTAAAAACAGTACCCAAGACAGAAAGAATAATGGCTACACAGAGATGTCTGCACCCCAATGTCTGAATCCCATGAATTTTTTCCATTATATCTTGTTCAGATGGCTCAGAGTTGTATTTCTTTTGCTTACCTGGTGCTCTTGGGTTCTATAATATGTCTATAATCACACAATGAGAATAGTGTTGCACGGTAATCTGTCATATAGCGCTATAAGCGTTGAAAATTTTGGTCAGTTTTTAAAGAAAGTTATCCTGTTTGTAAAGGCACAATAACGGTGCATCTTATAGAATATATTCAGTAGAGCTAAAAACAAATTTTATTTAGTACACACCATATTCAGAGTCTCTGTTCTTTTGGTTTTGGAAAAAGTCTAGCATGTCCAGTAGTTTTAGGGATTTCAATTTAACATTAAAAATTTGGATATATTTGATCAATACATTTCAGACTGCTGTAATAGTTTTAGAAAACTAAGGAATGCTTTAGTAATGTGTATGTTCTTATGTGAAACACATGGCTTCTCGTGTGCATGCTTTTAAAAATTAAAGAAATGTACGCTTAAAAATAAAAAGGGATTTACCAGATCTAATTAAATTTCTGGACCTTATGATGGGGTGTTTCTCCTGGATTGTCCAGGTGGGCCCAATCAGATCACATGAGCCCATGAAAGCAGAGAACTGTGTTCTGCTGAGGCAGAAAGGAATGTCGAGAGATTTGAAGCCTGAGAGGGATTTGACATGGGCTTTGAAAATGAAGGCAGTCATGCACCAGGGAATTCAGGTGTCCTCTAGAAGCTAAGAATGACCTGCAGGCAAAAGCTAGCGAGGAAATGGGGACCTCAGTGCTGCAGCCACCTGGTGCTGAATTCTGCCAACCGTCATCAGGAGCCTAGGAGTGAAGCTCCAGTGTCCAGCAAAGAACACAGCTCTGCTGACACCTTGATTCCAGCCTACAGAATTGTGAGGTAATAAATTTTTGTTTTAAGCCTCTGTATTTTTGGTCCTTTGTCATGGCAGCAACTGTGGAACCAACTCAGCACCTGTATTTTATTCTTTGTATCTTTCAAAGCAAATGGAATATCCAAGCAGTGTGGTTTACCTTCCACTAAGCAAGCTTACCTTCTTGACTAAAACACACAGCTGCAAGAAGGTATGTTTAAGAGTAGCAAATTTGCCTCAGTGGCAATGGTTTTTCTGAGTGTAGGCAATGGTACGGTACGCTTCCACAGCTTCAAATTCCGCTAGTTGTTTCAGAACATGGAAAGCGCGTATCAAGTTGTCCAAAATACTATGGAGACAATGAATACAAAACTAAAATGGTTGTGGTACACTTAGAACAATATGAGAAATACTCTTATTTTTAGCTCTACTTAAATAGATGTATCTCTGTTTAGATGAGAGTTTAATTTATAATTCATTGATTGGCAATTAGATGTCTTATAGCTTTCCTTCAATGAGCTTCCTCTCTTAATGTCTAAATTGGTATATATGAATGCATTCTTTCTTCTTTTCATTATGTTCCTGGGACCTGTATCAGTAGGGTAACACAATACTGTACTTGCATTTTCCATACATTCCAAGAACAAAATCTTTTCAACTATGCCAGGATGCATATTTTTAAATTTCGCTCCAGCATTCACTAAAAGTACTTTGCTTCTTCTAAATTCCATGCTCCAGAATATACCATTTTGGAAGTCTGAATTTTTTTATCTAAACATCACACTGATCTTTTAGTTTCAGTATCTTCTCAGAACCAGCAATCTGGTTTCTCTTTAAGGAACTTAAAGCTAAAACATTCATATTCAGCTTCACTGAAGGAGATACCTTTCTCACTGGATACAAGGCCTGGTCACCATACAGCAATATATACAGGGATTTTCATCTGAATGTAGTGACCTTACAGTGAAAAACACTCTAGTGTTCAATGTGGAATCTTAGTTTTGTCTTCCTTGTTTCTCCCTCAATTCTTTGTAGCACACACTTAACCGGAGAATGTTGGGTTGACTTTCTGAGGCTGGAGGAAACCAGTGCAAGTCCATTGGTGTTGGTGTAGAGAGATTAAGACAGGCCCTGTACAGATGACCCAGGTAACTTTCCAGAGACGTCACTAATATGTGGAACTGCACTCTTACCCACATTCTTCAATCTAGAGGTTTTAAAAATCCTTCCGGGTCTCTTTTTTTTTTTTTTTTGCGGTACACGGGCCTCTCACTGTTGTGGCCTCTCCCGTTGCGGAGCACAGGCTCCGGACGCGCAGGCTCAGCGGCCATGGCTCACGGGCGCAGCCGCTCCGCGGCATGTGACATCCTCCCGGACCGGGGCACGAACCCGTGTTCCCTGCATCGGAAGGCGGACTCTCAACCACTGCGCCACCAGGGAAGCCCCGGGTCTCTATTTTTGGTCAGTAAGAAAAACTCAAGGCATAGTCCCTGCTGCGGGTGCTGTTCTTCTTGGAAATGAAAATATCTTGGCTTCTTAAAATGTTAGAAATGACACTGAAATGCCTTTCTCAGTATTAGCAGGTATGTTCTCTTTGGCTCTGGGTTGAATCTTAGAACCATGGGGGTCGTAAAAGCGAAAATCCATAAAGAAACAAATCAGGAGGAATATTCTTCCAGTAGGATCAACTATATCAATAATGACACATATACCGATATGAATAGATAAAGGAGAGGCATTATTTGAATTTTCAGAAAAGAAAAAGCAGCCAAGACCAAGCAATTACAGGGCGGGGTCGCAATGTCTGGGAGCACGGAGACCCTGACCCAGCTCTGCCTCCTCTTTGTATAGGTCGTCTCCTGACACCATGACCGCAGTGGCCACCATAGGGAGCTGCAGAATGGACCCAAGACAAAGGCCAACAGAAAGGTTGAAATGTCTCCATCCCCATTTGCCTGGGCCTGTAGTTCAGCATCATCGACACAGAAACTTTCCCATGTTGAGGTGCTACCACTGATAGCTCTTTGTTTGTGACTCAAAAGTCTGTAGTTAAATAGACTTTTATAACATGATCTTTGATTCTCATAGACTAAGGCAAGATTTCTCAAAATAATTATTAAATGTATCTATATGGGATGTCAATATTTCAGAATTGGAATCACATGTCAGGATGCAAGCCTGAAGAGGAAACCCTGGGTCCTGACTCCTGGGCCCAGGTTCTCACCCATGGGACGTTCCAACAGTCTGTCTTCTTTCATTGTTCCTGCATCTTTGCCTTCTCCCTAAGTGAATACATTTCCTTCTTCTAGAGAAGTCCTGGATTGAAAGAAGCTGTCTGGGGGGATGTGAGCTGAAAACACTCATTTTCTCAGAGAGATTAGGCAGAAGAGGTGGCCATGATGAGGGTTTTCCTTTGCTCCATGGCAGCCCTTCAATGCCCATGAGAGAAAGACCTTCCCCAGCAGGGGAGGGGTGTTCTGTCTACAAGGGAAAATAATGCAGCCGTGCTCCCTGGTTAACAATTTCAAATGAGCTGCCAGTGCCCAATTATGGGGATTCCTTCAGGGCAAAACAGAAACAGCAAATTCATAAATTTTTCTAGTCTCTGCTGATTTTGTTACGTAAGTTGCTTTAACAGGTGTATGGAAGCAGAATCTAAAACAAGCAAACAGACCTTTTCCGAATCATTTCTTTTTGAAAGATATTGCCCAGAAGTGATCAGCATCATATGTTCTGAAAGTATGAAGGGACTACAGGACAGGCTGAAAAAGCAAGAGAACAGGACACCAGATCTGCACAGGTGGTTCTAGCGGACTTTCTTTCCAGCCACACTGCAAACCCACACCTGGATTGAGAGCTGCCCGCAAGGCAAAGGCGCTGCAGGGCCAGGACGAGAATGCACACTGGGACGCTGTATTTACAAGGGATCCTGTTTTTCATTTTGTAGGGTTGCCACATCATTTTTACAGGCTTTCGGGGCCTGTGGTTCAGCAAGACATGCGAGCATGAGTCAGGGGAAATGCCAGGGTCTGTGTTTTCCTAGGAAAATGCCTGACTCTATGTCCCTTCTCACCACATTTCCCCAATCCTATAGAACACGCAAACACACACCCCCTTTCACACAGAAGCTCTCTCATATCCACATACTCATACTCACTCACAGACACACAAATACGCTCTCACGCTCTCCTACACACTTACACCCATCCGTCTAGTCACAAGTACAATCTCACATTTTCATATACGGTTCACTCGCGTCCACACAAACTCACAAGGTGCTCACAGACACACTTGCACACTCTCATACGCACCCACTCACACTCTCTTACACTCATCATCCACTCAGCAAACACATTTTCAAACCTATGCTAAAAACACACATACTCTCAGAGGCATTTCCCACCCACCTCTCTCTCCTCCCTCCCCTTCACAAACACACACACACACACACACACACACACACGTGCACTCACGCGCTTGCCCTGCTCTGCTGATTCATCAGCCCCGGGTCTCAGCCCCAGCCTGTGTGGGACCCACCCCGTCAGAGGCTGTTGGATGTGGAGGAAAGCCGAGACTCCCCGGTTCACTTCTCATCCCCGGAATGACTGCATTCAGCCTCCTGCACTCAGGAGAAGTAAGGGCTGCAGAGAACGTGCCCCAGCTCCACCTGCAAGGCTCCCACAACAAGCACTGAGGTGCGTATCTGTTGGGAACAAGTGGCTGGTGTGGTTTAGTCTCACGTCAGTCTTCAGCTCTAAGTGTCAAGGATCCTGACCTCGCAAGAAATACCCTTTCCCCAAGGTCCTCTGAAAAGCCCCATGGGCACCATTCTTGGATAAATGTGGTCATTGTAAATGACAAAGGGAAAAGCCAGGCACAGGGTCCCAGGGAGGTCAAAGGGCTCTGGGCTGGGAATTAGGAGGCACGTCTGCAGGACCCAGCGCTGCCCACACGCTCTGGGCGGTCCAGGGCCTGTCCCCAGACTTTCCCACAGCCTTGCCTTTCCCCTCCTGTGCTAACGTGGGAGTGGGATGGTGACAGAGCCAAGCCCAGCCAACCCCCTCTCCTCCCAGTTTACTGGAGTCTGTGGTTCTCAGCTCTGACCTTATAGGAGCACTTCTGATTGCCCTTGACATCTGAGTCCTCTCCCTGATGACCTGCGAACAGCTTAATGTGTTGAGCTTCTCCGTGAAGCGCGGTCTCTCTCTAGACCTTTGCCCATAGATTCGAAAGACAGTCACCCTGAGCTCACTCTGTGCAGAGAGCTGATGCCTCACAGAGCATGCCTAGTGGAAAAGAAAACAAAAACAAAAACAAAAAAGCAAAACCCAGCATAGAACAGCTTGAACTCTAGAGGTCAAGCAAAGGTGACACAGGGTAAAAGTCATGAGGATTAAGAAGTGGCTATAAATGCTAAAGTGGCTGCCTCGGGGGAGCAGGCTAGAGTTCATCACGAGAAGCTGTTCTCTTGTGCCTGTGAGCGGGACTTCTGATAACACACCCCAAGTAGTGAGCCCCGGGTAAAAGCATTAAGTGAACGAAGGCCAGGTTGGGGTTGGCATCCTTTGTTTCAACAAACAGGACGGCATTTCCACCTGAAAGAAATTCACGGAGACCATTTACCAGCTGGGAAAATTTGGGAAGACTAAACTCCCAGAACCTAGCTTGTTCTCATTTGTGTACCTCACACGATTCTGAGATAATCAAATGCAATATCGCACGTGACAGTGGCTGGGGGAATGTCGCGTGTCATGTAGAGTGTTTGTCATACTTTTATTGAAGTCTCACCTTGGGGGTATCCTTTAGACGTCTTAATTTCTGAGTTGGATCCTATAACTGTCTCAGGGTTTAGTGACCTGTCAAAAGTGTGACAGAGAAGGTAGTAGGACTTTAATCTGTCCTGCTCACCTGATGAGCTATTGTTTCATTGAACCCCTACAAGCTGTATTAAGAGATGCCTGATTTCACTCCTCCCGTTATCACAGGAGCTTCATGGGTGTGGGTCTTTGACAGCCGTGGAATCAAGTGGTGTCAAATTGTGAAGAGTCAGGTCAGAGGTCATTCTTTTTTCTAGTAAACATTAAACTTTAATTACTTTTAATATATCAGTTAACATAATCAAAGACATTGTGCCTCTGTTTCTTCATTATGGTGGTGGGTGCTTGAGAACCAGGGCTACATTGTGTCATCTCTGTTATCATAACTTTCTGGCATATATCAGGCTTTAAAGCCATACATGGAATAAGTGAATGATGAATGAATGAAATCAACAATATCCTGATTATGCCTCATGATCATTCATGGCTTCCTCTAAATGCAACAGAAGGTCAGAGATCTGCTGGCCCAAACCCTGTGTTTTTGTTTAAGGAGGATGAAATCCAAATGGATGGAGTTGACAAGCAAGGCTGTAAAACTACAAAGTTCTAGAAACAAGTCCTAAGGCCCAGCGCAGGGTTCTGTGTCTACCCCTCCCCACACTGCATTCTTCTGTTGATCCCGGGAATTTGGGGAGACTTAGCAAAGTGAAATAAGGAGAAATAAATCAACCAAGAATAGTGCTGACTGTGTTCACTAATAGCCTTGCACGGCTGCTGGGAACAGTCCTTATGTTGACAGAGTCCATTCAGAGCCAAACATACTTTTGTTTCCTGAGGTCAGGTTGGGCCTGAATGTGCCATTTCCCTAGCATGCATGGTGTCCCTGGTTGAGGAGTGAGGGTGCCCGGGCCCTGAAGGCGCCAGCACCCCAGCACGTCCTTCCCTGGGCGGTGACACAAAGCATCCCCTTCGCCCAACACAAAGAGGACTTTGGTGAGAAGAGAAATGAGTCTGGTTGCCTGCCCCGCCTTCGGCTGCTCTCCTGGTCCTCCGGGTGGAGATGTGCTGCTTGCCTTGCGTATCTATTCCTGTTTGTTAAACTGCTCCAAGACAGAGTCAATTTATACACTGACTCACTTCAGACTTCTAGAACTAGCAAAAAAGGAAAAGCTTAAATATGTGGCACGTGAGCAACCTGATGACTTTCTTTCACGTATTTGCAAATCCACGTTGAGTCTCATCCCCTGAGAACACGTCCATAAACTAGCTCGTCCTCAGATGCTTTTACCTTCTGTGCATGTGTGCCGCATCCCTCTTGTCCTACTGCTTATCGCTGCACCTTCCTGGGTCTTCAGTGACCCAGCAGGTGGCAAAGGAGCTCCCCTCCACAGCCCCAGAACCCCACTGGCAGGGCCTGGAGGTGGATGGGGCTTCGCATGGCTGAGGTTCCCCCTGAGCATCTAAGCCCAGGTCTTCCTGGGGCCTCGGGCCTCACAGGCTCTTCTCCAGAGTTTGGAATCATTCCTGGTGCCCATAGAGATTCTCCTTCTTGGGATTCCAATCGCATATGCATTTTTCTTTCCTGACTTAAATTTTCACATCGAGTTGCTTTGTATTAGTCATAGGCTTCCACACTTCCTGAAAAGGCGGCTTCTGTCCTGCTGGCGGCTTCTGTCCTGCTGGCGGCTTCTGTCCTGCTGGAGACTAGCCGACTTGTCTGGCAGACAAATTAAACAAGGAGGTACTTTTAGAGCACTTTTGGAATTGTTCTTTTTCTTTTGACATTCAGCTTTCGTAATCATGAGAATTTAGATAACTGCAGCGTTTAACAGAAAGGCCCTGGGGCTTTTGTGTTTCTGGAGTGATTCCTGTGACAGTAGCCACCAAAGGATGAGGAAAATGAGGAGAAAGAGGTCCATTCATCGTGGCTAATTTTTACCAGACAGCACATTTTACAACATCTCAAGAGGACATCTTCCTGATTGGTGATAGAGGCAAATGACATTTCTGGTTTCCAGGTAAATCATTTACTAGTTTCCTTGATTGCTAGGACTATTCAAGGGTCTGATAGATTCTGAGAAGTGGGCTGGTTCCTCACTTCCTGGCAATAAATAACCATTCCTGAAATGTTTATCAAGTAAATTTAACCTGCTGACTCCAAGAGATATTTCATCTCTTGGAGATGAAATAAAGGATATTTAATCCTTTTCTAGGAGGAAGATATAGCAATGCTCAGTGCCTATCTTACTCTCTGCTTCCTCCCCAAATATTAACAAATATTAAATAATAATGAGTTTCCTTTTTAATTAAACTGGCTTCCAGTGTGGGGTGTGCTCAATGAGGCATCACGGCACTGATATACTGTATAACACACATCCCTCTTATTCAAAGAAATTCGGCTGAAAACCTATACTCCCTTATTGTCACAGCTTCTTTCCTCCACTAGCCTCCAGTAGATGTATATAACCTCCTTGTAACTAGTCTTCCAGATGGCCCTGATGAACAATGACACAATGAACCATGCCTAACCATGCCTACTGGCATTCACGCCCCTTGGGTAGCTCTCTCCTACATTAAGTCAAGCTGACTCTGTGTAACCAAAAGAATGTAGTGTCAGTGATGCTGTCTGACTTCTGAGACTAAGTTACAAGAAACCTAAATGACACTACGAAACTTGTGCCATGATTTCTCAGACCACTTGCGCTGGTGCAATCCAAATGCCATGTAAGATGTCTGACCCCTTGAAACTACTGTGTATGCAAGGATCCCAAGATTGTTTTCAACAAATGGAAAGAGGTGCTTGGTCTACCTCCAGCTTTTCTATCCATCTTGGGTCCAGGACCGATGCCAAGCATGTAGTAAGAGGGCTTCAGATGTCTCCAGGCTCAGCCCTGACCTGCCTCAACTGATGGGGACCCCAAGAAGGAGATACCCAGATGAACCAGAACTGTGAATCAATTGGCAGAGCTGTGAGAGATGACGACAAATTGTTTTAATACAGTTAGCTGTTACTCAGCAATAGATAACCAGAACTTCATAGCTGATTGATTGGGGGAAAGGTACATCTGAGTATTCACAAAACCTCCTTGAGTTTGGTCCAATGAAAGTACTAAGTTAGTTCATCCACACAATTTCCATCCTTTTAGTAAATGGCCTATATTGAAATTCTCAGTTTTGGCAAATGACGTATATATATATATATATATATATATATATATATATATATATATATATATATATATATATATATATATATATATATATATATATATCTCATACTGTTTCTAAAATGACCTACAACACAATACGATCTTGATCTTTGCAGTTGTCATATAAACTTTCTTGAAATCTCGCCATCCTGAAAGGCATTCGATACAGAACACTGATATTCTGTTGGCTGCAGAATTTGTTGAATACCTTGTTTGAATTTGTTGTTTGCCTCTTGGAATTCCTGCTGTCTTATAGATTCAAAGCTGTTCTTTGCATCTTTGGAAAAAGTAATACCATTCCTTGAAGGGTTTTTACAGGATGTAACTTTTGGTCAAGTTCATGTGACTCACATACAAGGAAAAAAGGCTGCTTTGAGACCCTCATCTTAGAATCATGACATTTAATGCCAAAGAGGAACATGGAAATAGTCCAATCCAACAACACAAGCTTTCTTGATCCTCTAATCCATTTTCTGTACTCTATGGGGAATGTTCTTTTAGATTCTGAAGTAAATTTAATCATGTCTTGCCCTTAATAAAACCTTCCAATAATTTTTTTCAGTGCTTGTAGGATAAAAAGAACAAAATCCTTAATACACCCACGATATCTCTGCTGATCTCATAATATAGTTATTATTAAATAAAAAATATTGGACCAATTCCATATCCCAATGGAAAAAATCCAACAGCCTACAAAAATAATTATACATGAACTAAAAATCCAAATATAATGAAATTCTCTCATCTCTCCCTTTTTCTCTCTCCTGTTTACTTTCTGATTTTAACCAGTAATTTCAGAGTAAAAATATAACCCACTTTACTGATGGGCTCTGTTTTCCCAAGAGGGCTGGCATATTTTCTGTTATATGTGGAACTTTGCCTTTTGTAACATCCTGCATGTTTAATTGTATACCTTTTATGTGATGTTGATGGTTTTTACACAAAAGACTGAGACATTGATGTGCAAGTCCATAGCATTCCTGTCAGTTCTCCATGAGCCAGTAAATCACATTCACGGAAAGCTGCTATTGAAGCTTTGCTCACATGGGCTTGGATGGGGGCTCACGGGGGACATCAGTGTAGAAAAGTAACGTTCTTATGATTTACCTCACCCAGGGACAGACGATAGTGAGGCCTAGATATCTCAGAAAAATTATTGCAACTTATTGCGTAAGTTAGTTGCCTTCACTCTTATGAGTCTCCTTAAGCCTTAAGATGTAGACATTTGTTGCTCATGGACTTTAATGAGAGCGCAGCACTGAAACAATTGAGGTAAAACTGCACCCTGGTTTTCATATCTGATGCTTTTAATCATCCTTCACTCCTTGTCAATGTCCATTTCTCATGCTCTCTTCTGTTTCAAACACCCCAAGGGATCCTGACAGATATTTCTCTCTGGTGGACTCTCTGGGCTGAGGTCCTCCCTCACCGTCATCGTCACTGGACGAAACTCAGCGCAGAGAGCTTCCTGCACCCAAGTGCAATATGGGGGCCAGGCTGGAGCCTGGCCTTTATGTTCCCTGCCCAGCTCCCCCTGTGAGGTCCACACCCTCACACAGGGTAATAGCAAATGCACCACAGCAGAACTGAACATCAAACTGGGGTTTCACAGGACTGAATTACCATGGGAGATGCCATCAGCACTGACCTCCATGGAGAAAGTAGATGTTTAAAAATTCTGAACAGCATTTTGATTTTAAAGCATCATCTCTCTCTGCCAGTGTTGATTCTGAAACCCTGCACTGACATCTGGCTCTCCCTTAAGGGGGCTGACATCTCCAGTTTGGTGCTCTGTACACACATGACTGCCAGGAGACAACTGAATACAGGATGGATCCCTCCACGTGGATGGTCATTAGGTGCACTCCATGGCGCCTAGAACACGTCTCACTTTGATGACCATGGAACAAAGGCAGAACATTTCTTTTCAGCTTAGGGTTCATCTCCTAACGTTTCTCTTGATGTTAATTCCTCAACCGATTTTACTCAACTCCTGTTGTAGTTCCGTGAACTAGGACTGTGATCTGGGTTTATAGTATGAGTCAACATTTACATTTTTAAAATCACAGTCAGGAAAACAGGGTAGACTTGGCTACCAAATAAATCTAAGTAGATATAGCAGAAGTAGTTCCTGAATTCACTATACCTTACCCCTCTATGGTTAGTACTTAGCATACCTTGGAGGAGAGTCATTATATATTTGCTATAGGCAGACACTTATATTATTGTAAAGTAACATTTAACTTGGGATTCTTGAGAGTTGCTCCCCTCACCCCATATCTTTGTGTTTAACATGGGTAATATGGGGGAGCATAGGTAATATGCTCGAGCCAAGGTAATATTTGTGTCTTCATGTGTTTTGGGGACATATCTGTTCCACAGAACTTTCTTTTTCCTTATCCATGAGTACTAGTTTATCAGCTCCAGATTAGTAAAACACCTATAAATTGTAATCTGACATGAGATGTTTTACAAGCCATCTGTTACTAGTTAGAGTGGCTTCATAGTATCTCTTTGTTTATTGTATATCAAAGTTGATGGAGTGCTACCCTTAGAACCTGACCCTCCATCACTTGCATTCGAATAACTCTTTCATGAGGGGATAATAAAGGGTTGGTATGGAAGCTAGCGCATATGCCCTGATGGTGTCAGAGAGAAGAAAGGGCTGGAGTTTGAGTAAAGTCTTCTCCGAACGTCCATTATGCCCCAGGAGTTGTGTTCTGTGCCATGGAGACAGAGATGGAAGACTCCTGTGCTCTAAGAGTTCACTGCTCAGAGGAACAGATAGACAAAACAATGGAGAGACACAGTGTGATAATCATTATGACAGTGGTTGAACAGGGTCTCATATAGAAGAACCCCCAGCCCTCTACAGTGAGGGTCAGCTAGGTGTCTTGGAGGAAGTGACACCTGAAGTTGAGGTTGGGAAACAACAGGAATAAGCCAAGCTAAACAAACAAAAAGTAATGAGCCAAACTGGGCTGGGGAGAGAGGAACCGACCCAGTGCATAGGGACCAAATAGCACCTTAGCAACAGCCTGGGAAGCAAAAAGAAACTTAAAACATTTATAATTTGCACATCTGGGGTAAGAGGTACTTTTTCTCTTTTTAAAAATATTTTATTGGGCTTCCCTGGTGGTGCAGTGGTTGAGAGTCCGCCTGCCGGTGCTGGGGACACGGGTTTGTGCCCCGGTCCGGGAGGATCCCACGTGCTGCGGAGTGGCTGGGCCCATGAGCCATGGCCGCTGAGCCTGCGTGTCCGGAGCCTGTGCTCCACAATGGGAGAGGCCACAAAAGTGAGAGGCCCGCGTACTGCAAAGAAAAAAAAAAAAAATATATATATATATATTTTTTTTTAATTTATTAATTTATTTGTTTTTTATTTTTGGCTGTGTCGGGTCTTAGTTGCAGCATGCAGGATGTTTGGTTTAGGTGCAGGGGCTCAGTAGTTGTGGCGCACGGGCTTCGTTGCCCCGTGGCCTGTGAGATCTTAGTGCCCCGATCAGGGAGAAAACCTGCATCCCCTGCATTGGAAGGTGGATTCTTTACCACTGGACCACCGGGAAAGTCCCTACATTTTCTTTTTTAAATTAATTTTTATTAGAATATAGTTGATTTACAATGTTTTGTTAGTTTCTGTTATATGACAAAGTGAATCAGTTACACATATACATAAATCCACTCTTTTTTAGATTCTATTCCCATGTAGGTCATTGCAGAGTATTGAGTAGTGTCCCTTGTGCTATACAGTAGGTTCTTATTAGTTATCAATTTTATATATAGTAGTGTATATATGTCAATCTCTATCTCCCAATTTATCCCTCCCCACCTTGGTAACCATAAGTTTGTACTCTACATCTGTGACAAGAGATATATTTTTATTTGACCCCAAGCTTATCTCAGTAATTTAAAATCAGGAAGGTCAGCCCTATATGTATTCACTCCTTTCCTCCAGACCTCTGCTTCCAGGTACCCAAGAAATAAAATTTTATTTTCTTGGGGGCAAAAAGAAATTTTTGACTTTTAAAGGGCAATTCTCATGCATCTCTCAATCCTCATCATGTAAATATTTACCCATTTTACTTAGAACACTCTGGTAAGCGCCTAGAATGAGAGCTAGACCACCCAATTCTAACTGTCTCCTTGGTATAATTGTCTTTGTGTGTGTCCTGGTGTTTGAGGGATTTTTTAAAAGCCCTTCTCATATGAAGAGTTCAAAGACCTGTTGAACCCAACAGGTGACAACAAAATCTTTGTCTTGTGACATTTACAGAGTTGTCAGAACTTGGTGTGCTGCAGAAGATAAATGACTTAGATGGTTTTTCTTTATCCAGGCTGATTTAGAAGATGTTTATAGACAATTTAACGTCTCTTCACAATGTGGAATAGTTGATAGTAAGTAGTTATTCCTCTTTTTTATCATAGGTAGAAAACTAGAAACAAAAAATGAATTATAAGAGAGAAAAGCAAATATATCTCATCAGAATGTACATGCTGTCACCCTGGTTTTCCCTGGTGGTTTTCAAATAAATTTTCCACTTGGATTCTGGAAGAAGAGTCTGCAGAGAAGTCTCAGTGGTATAGAAAGGGCATTGATCCAGCACTTGGTTCCATTTTTGATTCCAGCCAGGTCCTGCTGCTAACTCACTGAGGGTACTCAGTACAAAACAGAAAATGAGGAATTTGAATTAGATAGTATATCTACGATTCTTTCTGTCCTAAAATTTTCTGCATCTAAACCAATGTTTTTTGTGCTTGTGTTTTTTGACTGCTTTTGTTTTTCCTCTAAATTTTCCCCTTTCAGATGAATGTCAGGAGGTATAATTACCATGGGAAAAATACAGTTTACTGGCCCTAACTACATGCTCACTCTCTTTCTAAGCAGTTAAATATATCAACTCATTTAATTCTCATGGTAACACAAGAAGGTGGATACTACTTATTATCCCCATCTTAGAGAGGACAAAGCTAGAGTCAAGGGAGCCTCAGTAATTGCCCAAGGTCACATCCAGAGGTGATGAACAGAGATTTCAACCCTGGCATATCTCCAGATAGAGCCCACATGGGGATCCTCTGCTTCTGTAGCACTGGGAGGGGACCGAAGGGAGGAGAGTGGTCAGGCTGACATATGTTAGGAGGGTCATTGGTTATATCAGCACCCGTGGCAGCTTTGGATGTCAGACGTTTCTCCCATATTTGCCAGGGTCCCCAGGGGCCAAGGGTGTGGGTAAGAGACTGGCTCGTGACTGGCTTTACTAGCCAGGGAAGGAGGGGTTTGTACCATTCAGGGTACCTCCAGCTGAATGTACATAAAACGCGGGTGCAGGCCAAGGTATGAGGAATAGGCCAAGAGATAAAGGTCTTTCATAACATAACCAAGTCTTCCAACAGATTCCCTTAATCGAGAGGAGCCTGAGTACTTCTTCCCACAAAGTACTAAGTGGGAACTAAACCCTCATCATATGCCTAACGGGACTCTTCCTAGTTGTTGCCTTTATCAAAGTTTGCCTTCAGGGTCTGTGTCACATGGTCCTAGTCACCTAAACTTCTCCACAACCTAGGTGGCAAGTGTCATCCATCCCAATTAGTATTGTTGATGTTGAAGCACCACAAAAATAAATAAATTATATTGACTTATCTATTTAATTTTTTTAAATTAATTTTTGTTGGAGTACAGTTGCTTTACAATGTTGTGTTATTTTCTTGTTGTACAGCAAAGTGAATCATTCATACATATACATATATCAACTCTTTGTTAGGTTTCCTTCCCATTTAGGTCAGTTTTATGAATTTTAACTTACAGTATTTTCCTGCTGCCTGAAGGTTCCCACCAACACACTGTGAATACTCCTCCCAGGGGACCAGCTTCCCCTCTTGTCCTCCCCTGACTGTGACCTAGTGACATTCACATGCACCAATGAGACCCCCTCGTGCCCTTTGCTCATGTACTTCACCCTGACCCCGTTAAAGGCACTGGTCCAGGGTCCTCACTCTGGCCTCCCCCCATGCTGGATGGAGTCATCTCCCTTCGTCCTCCCTCCATGTGACCCCCTCATGATGTACGGTAACTCTGTCTCTCTAGGACCTGTAGTGAGATACACTTTGCTTTCCTGCATCTCTCCTGTGTGTCTTCTTCTGGTCATACCTGACTGACCATCCATGAAAGAATACAAAACATCCTCCCTCCTTCTTCCAAGACAGCAGCATTGTATTTCTCTGATCTATCTTCTGTGGTCACGTAGTTCTCTGACCACAGCCTGGAAAGGTTCTCTGCTTTCAAGGACTTATTTCATTAGATTGGATTCACTCAGGAAATCCAGGATTTTCTCCCCATCTCAAGATCCTTAATGTAATCTCATCTGCAAAGCCCCTGGTTTTTCATGTAAGGTGACATTCTCAGGACCAAGGGATTAGAATGTGGACATTTTTGAGGGGCATTATTCTGTCTACAACACAGATTTATAATAAAAAATACAATAACTCTCACTAGTGGGGAGTGCAGGTATATATATATTACACATAAAATTCGAGGGCCAGTTTGTCTGTAACAGAAGAATCGAGGACCCTGGATCACCTGTGACTGGAAGCACTGGTAGCTAATCCTCAGGTAAAAAGGATATGCCCTCTTCAGTACAACAAAAGCCCTGGAATGGTCACAGGCCATATGTAGGTTTGTTGCTCTGAAGCTGGAAGTGGCAGTGTTCTCTGTGACTGTCTCCTTCCATAGTTCCCCAGTTTGGACTCCTGTGTGGCTGACTTAAGGGAAAGCTGGACTAAAGGCTATGTTGGCATAGGGCACATCTCCTGTTTAGATGAACTCAGGTATATATGGAGTTCCCTGGTCATTGGATTAGAAAGGACTTAAAGAGTAGAATGAGTCCTGGGTTGGACCCAGTGAGTTCTTCAAGAATAGAGAGAAATGCAGGTTGGGGTATGAATGGAGGTGAGAAGAAGTGCACTGTTAAAGGGAGAGCAATGGAAAGGGAAGGTGAACAGACTAAATATTTACTCACTCCTACTGTACTGTATGTCAAGTTCAATAGTCACAGTGTGAGGAAACAGGTCAGAGGTTATTAGCCCAGGGTCATAGAGTTAGAAGTCACTTTTTTAAAAAAATTAATTTTTATTGGAGTATAGTTGATTTACAATGTTATGTTAGTTTCTGCTGTACAGCAAAGTGAATCAGTTATACGAATACATATATGCACTCTTTTTTAGATTCTTTTCCCATATTGGCCTTACAGAGTATTGAGCAGAGTTCCCTGCACTATACAGTAGGTTGTTATTAGTTATCTATTTTATATATACTGTAGTAGTATGTATATATCAATCCCAATCTCCCAATTTATCACTCCCTGCACCCTGTTTCCCCCTTGGTAACCTTAAGTTTGTTTAAATACATCTGTGACTCTATATTTGTTTTGTAAATAAACTCATTGGTACCATTTTCTTAGATGCCACATATAAGCGATATCATATGATATTTGTCTCTCTCTGTCTGACTTACTTCACTCGGTATGACAACCTCTAGAAGTCACTTTTAATTCCTAATCCACTCCCCCACCCCCATCTCTTACCTCTGGATTCTTACCCTGCTGGGGGCCCAGCCCAGAGCCCAGCCTCCTGGGGCTTGTGCGGTTCACTCCACATCACTGTTCTCATGCTTTTGTAATGCACATCACAGTTTCTAATCATTTCCCTATTGATTTACTTACTTACTTGTTTGGACAATCTACTCCGATGGACCTAGAGCTTCAGGAGCACCTAGATGGAGATAGGTGCTGTAGGGTTTGTGTCTTTGGGATCTAACATCACACGAGTGAAAGAATGGCCCACTCTCCAGCTCCAGTTGAGCTTTAATTGTATTTTATCTTACTACATCGTGTGCGTTAATGCGAACTGCCTTAAAGCCTTTCTGAAAGTACATACGGTGTGAATCAATCAATGGCTCAATCAATCAACAAGTAAACCATAAACAAGGAGCTGCTCTGTGTGTCCTGTTTGAATTTTTTGTGATACAAGCTATTTAAATTAATGACTGAAATGTAAGTAATTTCAAACTATCCTCAGGAAAAATATATGTAAGTAGGAAATATTCCAATTGCATCAGTATTTAGCTCTGCCATTGATCAGTAGGGAAAAAATAACTCAGGATGAATTTTCTGGATTAATTCCCCTGTTATAAATGATAACTTCTGAAAAAGTACATATCGGGAAACTAATGAAATATTTGGTACAATATTATATGATTTTCCGCAAAAAAACCTTTTTAATTACAAAAGGCTATTATCCTAACAACTGTTTTTTTTTTTTTTTTTTTTTTTTGCAGTACACGGGCCTCTCACCGTTGTGGCCTCTCCCGTTGTGGAGCACAGGCTCCGGACGCGCAGGCTCAGCGGCCATGGCTCACGGGCTCAGCCGCTCCACGTATGTGGGATCCTCCCAGACCAGGGCACGAACCCGCGTCCCCTGCATCAGCAAGCGGACTCCCAACCACTGCACCACCAGGGAAGCCCACAACTGTTATTTTATAGTGTATTTTAAGTGGTATTTTTAGTAAGACTTTAGAGCTTCAAACAAAATGAAAATATAATTAAATGCAGACAATGATCTTAATAAAAGTATTGATACATGTAAAGGAATTAATATTAATTTTTGTTTTGTATATTAAATTGCATTTACATATTTCATAGTCTATTCATCAAAGAGCAGCATGAACAGAATGATAATTTTATCCTTTCTATGTTTTAGTGAAATAATGTTTTTGTGGTATAAAATTTTGCAATTTTAATAATAATAGAGAATTTCACTCTGAACTTTCTATATTTTGTCTGTGGAATGATCAAATAACTACTTTCTACTCTTAATCTTAATTCTAGACAAAATTTCAGGTCAATTTTCTTTTAGATTTCTCAATGTTTTCATATTAAAAAATAAGTATTTTTTTAAATAATGCAAACATAAATATTTTAAAAGTCCCATTTCATATTTATTCATTATATGAAGGATCAAACTGAGGACTTTGTGTAGAAATCATTTATCTTCTGTAGCTGATTACACAGTAACACAATATTATTAAATTAGAGAACTAATTTAATTTAATATAACAGAATATAATTAGAAAATATTTTGAAGTTTTATCTGAATAACTCAGAGATCACCATATAAACTTTCTTTAACACTTGTGAACAATTAATATAAGATGCGAGAAGGGATGAATTTTGATAACTGAATTTAGATTTTCTGGTTTGTGTGTGTATCTGTGTGTGTGCATGTGTGTGTGTGAGAGAGATACAGAGAGAGAGAAGAAACCAAGGAAAAGAGAGAGCAATGAGACCTGATTGGAGGTTGAGGACATATATTTGCATCTTGTCTATTTAAGTGCAAAGAGGTTTTTGGGTTAGTCAATAGTGATGTACCCACATATGACAATCACTTCAAAAAGACTCTAAGTAAAGTATTAATCTGATTTCTTCACATATTGCGCCAAACGTTTTAAATTTTTTTTAAAAACATTTTGCTCAATACATTCATGTCAGGCTGTGGTTAAATGTGACATGACCTTTTAAAGAGATGGTACAATTGGGAACTGTCTTTTCAGAGAATTTCCTTTGACCTGGGTTAACTCCACAGTGAGATGGCCAGGTATGTGAAAGTCTCCTTTTTCCATGGACAGCAGGTTCTACAGAAGCACTCTTAACAAAGAGAGTATGTTTCTCTAATATCAGAAATGTCTTCCTTTCCTAAAACTCATCTTAAAATTAACATAGTGTTGTCCATTAAAATATCTGACTACTGATTTGATGCCTGATTTAGGGGGGAACACCTCTTAAATAGAATCAAGTTTCACAAGGGATCCAAATTTTATATCCTCCTTTTCTGCTAAGAAGTCTTACCAAGTGAGCAAAGACTCCAAAAAGTATAAAATCTCTATTTCATGGATATTTAATAACATGCTTCTGGATATAGTCCTATAAGTTACTCTTCAGTGTTGGCTAAAAGTATAATATAGTGTTCAATGAAGATATATTTAATACCAGGACTTATAAATACTGAATTGCTTTTTTTCTTTTCTTTTCAAACCATATACATCACACTAGAAAAAAAATAAAATAAAAAAGCAACCAAGAAAACTGTATATCCAGCTCATGACACTTTAATCACAATATTTAAAAAGTGAGTTTATATTTAAAATTTTATTCTTTTCCTTACTTGTATGAAGGTTAATCTATGAAGTAGCATAAAAATCAAAGTGGAATCAGAGACTCCTGTTTTCTGGTCTGTCATTTAAGGAGTTCAGAATTGGCCACTACTTCCTGACAACATGTGAAAAGCTGAGCAATCTGAAAAATCAACAACTCTTCTTAGATCCTTCAGAGATGTGAGATCACAGGGCAAACTGTTGCCTCCAAATTTGGAAAGACAGGCAGATGCAGAGAATCACAACTAACCTACACAGAAACCCCTGAGCAGAAATCTCCCAGAGAACCAGTGCTGGGGTAGGAAAACATTAACAGTAATTGACAAATTGCTGGAGACTAAGTATGGACAGATCTGTGAGTTAAAAACTTCAGGGGGACATGGTCATAGGGAGGTCCCCATGCATTTGTGAGCTTTACTTCCTAAAACTCTAACAGATTCTCACAGTGGAGATCTAAGAAAAATCCCCTTGGCTTCCAGCAGGGAGAGAGGAAAAGTAAGCATCTTGAAATACATCAGAGCATTCTATCTTCTTAACAAGGTTTGCCTTCAAGAGCAATTATTTTACCAGAGCCTACCTTACTGGGGTTTTATTAGAGCCTAAGAAGCCTGGGGGAAGGGAAATGCCCAACTCTAGTTCCCTCTAGCCTTGAACATGAAGAAAGGAAAATATCCAAATCCAGCCCCTCTAACCATCCTGGCCCACCTAGGAGGGGAATAATAACTGAGAAGCACTGGTGGAAGTTCACAGTCCAAGGGCACTTGCTCAATAAAAGACTCAGAACTAATCGTAGAACTATAGAACACTTCTCTTCCCTCACACCTTACCACTACATTACTAAAGATCTATTTACTGCAGTTCCTTTTATCCAGTATATCATGTCCACCTTTCAAGAAAAATTATAACACAAACAGAAAGGTAAAAAACACAATGTAATGAATCAGAGAAAGTGTCAGACTGAGATCCAGATATGGCAGGGATGTTGGAATTGTCAGACTGTGAACTTAAAACAACTATGATCTATATAATAAGGGCTCTAATGGAAAGAGTAGAAACATGCAAGAACATATGGGTAATGTGAGCAGAGAGATGAAAATTCTAAGGAAAAAAATCAAAGCAAAATGCTAGAGAACAAAAACAATGTAACAAAAGTGAAGAATGCCTCTGATGGACTCATTAATATACTGTACACAGTTGAGGAAAGAATCTCTGAGCTAGAGGATATGTCATGAGAAACTTCCAAAACAGAAAAGAGAAGAGAAAAAAAAAGGCAAAAAATAATGGAACAGAATATCCAAGAACTGTGGGATAACATAAAATGTGTAACATATGCATAAAAGAATACCAGAAGAAGAAGAGAGAGAAGAACAGAAGAAATATTTGAAGCAATAAGGACTGAGAATTTTCCCCAGTTAGTGTCAGATTGTAAACTACAGATCCAGGAAGCTCAGAGAACACCAAGCAGGATAAATGCCAATAAATGTACACTTAGGCTTATATTACTCGAACTTCAGAAAATCAAAGATAAAATCTTGATAGAAGCCAGAGGAAAAAACACCTTACCTACAGAGGAGCAAAGATAAGAATTACATACGTCAGCTCCTCAGAATCCATACAAGCAAAAAGAAAATGGAAAGAAATATTTAAATTGTTGAGAGAAAAAACAACCCACCAATCTAGAACTCTATGATCAGCAAAAGTATCTTTCAGATGTGAAAGAGAAATAAAGATTAACTTAGACAAACAAAAATTAGGAGAATTTGTTGCCAGTTGACTTTTCTTGCAAGAAATTTTAAAATAAGTTATTCAAGGGGAAGAAAAATGATATTGTTCAGAAAGTAGACTCTACCCAAAGAAAGGAAGAGTATGGAAGAAGGGATCAGTTAAGGTAAAATAAAAACTTTTATTTTTCTTACCTTTAATTCATCTAACAGATAACATTTTGTTAGAAATAATAGCAACAATGCATTTGATTATTTATGCAAATATATATGTCCTATGTATAAGTAAAATGTATGACAGTAATGATACAAGGGATGGGAAGGAAGAATTAGGAATTTGTTGTTGTTATAATGTACTTGCACTATCTATAAAGTGGTATGATGTTATTTGAATGTGGAGTTGAATCAGTTGTAAATGTATATTGCCAACTCCTGAGCAACCACTAAAAAGGTAAAGAAAAATATGACTGATATGCTAATAAAGAAGAGAAAATAGAATATATATAATGCTCAATTAAAACAAAAAAAAGGCATACAAAGAGTGGAAGATAAAAATAGGAACAAACACAAGGATGACAAATAAAAACAGAAAGTTTTGTGTGAAGGTGGTCAAAAGGCACAAACTTTCAGTTACAAGATGAATAAATTCTGGGGATGTAATGCACAGCATGGTGATATAGTCAACAATACTGTATTGCTTATATGAAAGTTGCTAGGAGAGAAGATCTTAAAAGTTCTCATGACAAAGAATGTAATTAGTGCCTATGTGAGGTGATGCATGTTAACTAAATTTTTGAGGTAATCATTTCACAATATATACATATATTAAATCATTATGTTGTATGCCTAAAACTATACAAAGTTCTATGTCAATTATATCTCAATAAATATGGTAGATATTAATCCAACTACATCAATAATCATATTAAGTGTCAACGTTATAAGTATACCAATTAAAAGAGATAATCATAGTGGACCATAAGACCCAAGTCTGCTGTCTAGATGAAACCTATTTAAAATATAAAGACAGATATAGATTAAAAGTAAAGGGAAGGAGAAAGACATACAATGTTAGTATTATTCAAGAGAAAGCAGAAGTAGCGGTATTAATTTCAGACAGAGCAGATTTCAGCCCAAGGAAAATTATTAAGGGTAAAGAGTGGTGTTATATAACAATAAAGGGTCAATTCTCCAAGAGGATATAGCAATCCTTATGTGTATACATCTGAAATCAGAGCATCAAAATATATGAGGAAAAACTGATAGAAATACAGGATAAATAAATTAATCTATTATAGCTGGAAACACCCCCTATCAGAAGTAGACACATGCTACCCAGGAGGCATAAAATCTGGAAGGACACAGTTGAATTCAATAGCACCATCAATCAACTGGATATAATTGACATCAATTGACTACTTCCTCCAATATCAGCAGAAGACCAAGCTAGAGTTGCCAGGACAGAGAATCAGAGAGGAAAGAGACCTGTAGAGAGAAAGAAACCCAGAGGTCTTCAGAGGGTCTTGATCTGGAGATGTTCACAGAGTATGTTTCACAGAGTACTGAATAGTGTATATGTATAAATAAACTCTTCAAATCTGGGGGAGGAAACAGCCAAGAGAATCAGATAGAAGAGCACCTGCTCCCATGATCCAGACTACAACATCTAATTCACAGAGACAGAGTTATGCCCAAAGGGTCCTGCCTTCATAGTGAGGAATACTTAAGTCTACATTAAACACTGCCCTGGTCACACCTAACTTATCATAAAAGCAAGACTTAAATGGGTCATTCGTTTTTCCCTTGTCCAGAGAAACTGGACCGATAGAATTGACCATGGGGAAGAATGCAGAAAAAGCATAGCTGGGTGAAAATCACACATTTAGTATTGGTTGTGCTCAGTTTTCAATAGCTAGACACCTAAGTGGAGCTCTCACAAAGACAATCTGGTACCTGATGGCACTGTTCAACGGAGGGGAGGAAACTCAGGTTTCATCTCAGGTACTAACTTTGCAGAAGGTCTTCCTGGGCCATCTTAGCCAAAGTTCGCCTTCAACTCCATGAATCTCTGACACAATTTCCATTGTATTTCTATTATGCTCAGTAGATAATCTTGTCAGTTATACTTTGTAATTGTCTGTTGGTGTTCTCTCTCTCCATAATGGGATGTGAACCCCCTGAGGTAGGATTTGTGTTTGAAGATCTCATATTCATGGCCGGAACAGTGCCAGACACAACCTAAATGTGTAGTTAATACCGTGGAATAACTGACTGGAAAGACAATGATAAAACAGAGGAGAGGCATGTGAGCTGAAGTTAATGATTTTGGAACAATCAACATACAGATGGTAATTTAAGATAATTTAATTTTGAAAGGATGAGCTCCCTCTGGAAGTGAGATGAGAATAGGGTCCATGCAGCATCCTGAGGATACCATCCTTCAAGTAATGGACAGAGCAAGAAGAGCTTCCTTAGGAGGTGGACAGAGAGTAACAAGGAATGGAAGGGGAGAACCAGAAGAGTGATCTATCATCACCTTAGTTTGGGTTCCCCCAAGAAACGACTCCGAATCAAGAATTTGGTGCATGTAATCTATTTGAAGGTGACCCCAGGAGCACAAAGTGGGAATAGGGAAAGGCAGTAAGGGATGCATTAATAAGGGGGCGATCACCATGGGCTACAGGGTAGACGGCTCTCACTGGGCAACCTCTGAGAGAATGTGTAAAACACAACACAGAATTATACCACTGAGGAGGAAGGAACCTTGGGTTCTTATCCACTGTTCTCCCTCCCTTCATGGTAAAGGATTGCTTTTTGAAACATCAACTCCCTGCCACTTGTGTGAGTCTAGACACTCCTGCTCTCAGTAACAGCCCTTAGGCAGAAGGACAAGGGTTCAATGAGCAATGATGCCATAGGTGAATTTGGAAGCTCTCTTCCAAAGCTGAAGGTAAGTTCTGGGTGGCCTTAGGGGATATGGGCATGGACTTGGAGCATCTGCCACATTCACGTTGCTGTAGAGTAGAAGCTGTTTGAAGGAGCTACTGGTGAACTGTGTGTACATGGTAAATTGAGCCAGGATACCCCATAGAAATAATAGGGACCAAGACTCGGGGGTACTGTCCTTAGAAAAAAGAATGAAAATATTTTCTCTGGTTATCTTGAGAGGTAGTAATAGAAAACAATTCAGGAGTTATGAGACTAAGAAGGAAGACATCTTTGGAATGGATGTTCCAGGAAGGTTATTTTTCATTGGAAATCACTGCTATATGAGTAGGAAAGTATGGGTGTAAGTGTAAAGGAAGGGACTTCTGAAGCCAGGCTGTCTGGGTTCATCCTTGGTTCCTCCCTCTCCTGTGACTATGGGCAAGTTACTTTGCTATTTGGTGCTTTGGTTTCCTTACCTTAAAATGGCAGTAGTTTTGTCCCTTAAGTTCATAGTGTTTTTGGAGGAACTGAGTGAGTTTATATTTATTCTCTTGTATGATATATGTCAAGGCACCCTAGTTTTACCCTATTATTCTATATTAAATTTTTATTCCTTATTTTTTATTTTTTTTTTTAGTTTTACATGTATCACTTTATTTAAAAATTGAAATATTCAGAAGCAAACAAAAGAAAAAAGCAAATAATTCATCTGAGGTCATTTAATTTTCAGCCAGGATCTGTAGGTGAGTTTTATCACTGAGATAAATCCTTTCTCTGCTCTATAGTTTCTCTGAGGGCCTTGGAGCTCATTTCTACAGTGTGTATTTAGATTAAATTTTTATTTTTAATATATTCTATCAAATAAACAAATATAAAATACAAACTTATCCAGGATTATTTGGAATTAAATTTTTGATTAATAGTTGATATGCAAACATGTATTTATTTATCATATATATATATTTATCAGAAAAATAACAATTGAGATATAACAGACACCTCTATTTGATGAACTTTGTCAGTAATTATCAACCTTGTATCCACATTATGATTAGGGAAATTTTAAAAATAAATTTATGCCTGAGCCCCATTTTCAGAAGTTCTTAATTGATTGGGATCCTGGGAGAAACTGGCAGGTTGAGAAGCATTCATTTATCTAAGAGTCAAGATTTTGCAGGGCCTTAGAAACATCACTCTGAATACTGAATGTTATGATATACCCCCTGAATTTTTTTTAAAGAGAGAGAATATCACATAAATAGAAATTTACTACAATATGCCATATGTTAGTATTTCTCTGAGATAAAATGCATGCACTATGTTTTTGTATTTTTGAAAGTCAAAAGAATTTGTCATCCTTCTAAAAAATAGTAACCTTTTACTTTATATATATCTAAGATATTTGCAATTATTAATTGAATGGGGACAAATCTAGAAGCTGTTACATTTAAACTCTGTTGACTAAACTCAAAACTTGTATGTCACAGGACAGAAGAATAATTATTATTATATCAATGCAGAAACACTTTGATAATGTACAAGCATATTTCCAATAACTGTCTGAGGAGAACTGAAAATAATGTATGCTATTTCTGGATAGTGCAAAAAAACATGCATCTTTTCAATGGCTATAACCATGAATTTTATTCTCATAAAGCACTTTAGGAATCAGTGAAGAACAAAACAATTAGAAATGTTTCAAAATTTTAATCATGTATTAAATTAATTTTCTGTGTGACTGCTTATGCAAAATGAGAAATTCAGTGGAAAGCTGAAATAAATAAAATTGTTTTCTTTAATTCTCCTTTCTTCAATTTACAGTTACCTTCATTCCGAGTATAATTGCCATACTTTTTTCCCAGCATTCCTCATTCTATGCACTTTTAAGGAGTATAGACCCATTTTCCAAAAAAACATATTTGGAATGAGTTATGTTTTTCAGAAGTAAATTTAGAAGGCTAAAAGTTTGAAAGTCTACAAATTAGAAATTTGATATCAGCTTTACTCTTTAATGAGTTCTGATTCCTTTCTCATAAATTTCTAATTGTACTTTTAGGAGAAGTTGAATTGTATAATAAAAAATGTACCATAAAACTCACTTCAAATGTTCCTCTAGTTCATGGTTTAGAACAAATACCTTAAAGCTGGGAAGTTATCAATAATTATCCACCTCATGCAGAGACATTACATAATTCTCTTTTAACTTATTTTTATATTTTACAGGTAAGGTTTTAACTTTGCATCTTAACATGTAAGATATTAAATGATTCTTTAATATTTCAGTAACACAGGAATTTAGATGCATTAGTCCTGCTGCTTTGGAATATGTTTAAATTGTTATTGTATAAAATGTTATTCTGTCTATTACATGTAGTTCTGAAGAGTTTAGCCTGTTTTCTGCCTAAGATAATAAGGAATCAATCGTGGATGTCATGGTCAAATTTTCTTTGCCCATTTCAGCTTACCAGAACCACTTACAAGGCAGAATTACGTTGCACTCATATTAAAGTTTATACACAACTTCTAGGATAAGTTGGAAGATGGATTTCGAGCTATAAGAAGTAAATCTGTTCCCTCCAGAAATCACAACAGAACTAGTTTTAAAAAGACACAAAACACGGGAGAGGCCACAAGAGCAAAGGGGTTTTGGAATCTGGAAGAAGATGCTGATGACAGACCTGGGACACCCGAGGCTTCCAGATAATGTTGTGATTTGAGGAAGAACACATCTACTCTAAAAGCATGTTGAGAGAAGGTGGGAACCTCAGTTTACTCAGTTTACATGGCAGATTTTTCAAATGGCTTACAAGTTGGCACCATCTAGCATCACAGGGCATGGGAACAAAGGAGCTAAAATAAGGAAGGTGGAAAGAAATGTTTAGATAAATAGTATCCTATGAAATAGACCCATGCTAGCGTTCATCATTTTAAGAGAAAAAATGTCTACTGGAGTCAAAGAACAGATGGGAGAGGGAGAGAGAGAGAGAGAGAGAGAGAGAGAGAGAGAGAGAGAATAATGTAAAAATATGAGAGATGCCATATTGACTTGCTGCCATAATATAAAGCAAGCATAAAGAAATGTGTTCATGTAAGGAAAGACGTAAACAATGGTCTGGTTCCATGAAAAGACTTATTTATCTGCATGGATCCACATGGAAATTGATGTTTATACAGAGAAGTTACAAAGGCAATACTGCTCACTTTTACTCACGTGGATGTAGGTACAAATAGAGAAAACTAAAAAAAAATTCAGACTGCAACCATGCTCATCTGAGGTCAATTTAATGGAAACCTTTTCAGGTTTTAATCAATAAGGGCAGAATGCTTTAAATGTTATTTTTTTCTCTCTGTCCATAAAGAACCACAGTTGGTTTAAATATTAATAACTGAAAGGAGCTAAGTTTTTTCCCCCTTTAAGTTTTCTAAAATAAAATTTATTGTTGGCTTGAAGGCAGCTAGAGAAATTTTAGGTCCAAACCTAATATTTTTCAAGAAGTTATAAGTGACTAAGGACAAGAGTTTAGAATAAAAGTGACTCCTCAAACATAGCTGATTGTTTTCCATAGATCTTTCATGCACCTTAGCAGCAAAATGCAGACAGAAAATTAAACTAGAAAGAGTCAAAGGGAAAAATAGACGATTTTATTATAGGATGAAAGTTTTCTAATTCTGACCTAGAAGTTAAGATTTGTTTGCTGATACATCTAAACTCATTTCTACCTCTATGTTCCAGAAATGACATATACATTTTTTCTGATAATAAATAATAAAATTCCAATCAACAGAGAAAGTAACAGTCTCTTATGTGCAGCATTCCCAAGTGCTCAGCTTCCCTGCTTCTTCATATTCTTTAATAATATTTTTCTCTTAGTCCTATTACATATGGCTCTAGCAGGGGCCTAGTATTATATTTCATTGTATAAATGTGCAAAACATTTTTTAATCAGTCTCCTATCGAGAGACGTATAGGTTCTTTTATTTTTGAATTTTATTTTATTTATTTTTTATACAGCAGGTTCTTATTAGTTATCTATTTTATACATATTAGTGTATATATTTCAATCCCAATTTCCTAATTCCTCCCACCCCTCTCTTCCCCCTTGGTATCCATACATTTGTTCTCTAGGGAGAGACATGTAGATGGTTTGTAATTTTTGCTGTGATGGAATATGTTTCAGTGAAATAATTTTGGAGCAACTCTGAGTAATTTTTCTACTAGGTAACTAGAAGTATAATTTTTGAGTCCAGGGATAAGTCCATTTTTATATTGGATTAACATTCATCTCATAGTTTCCTTCCCACTTGCTGCCTCAATCTTACCAAAACCCCCTGGACACAAGCCTTATAGTGGTCTCAGTGGGGGATCAGATGAAAGGACAAAAAGGGAATCTAGTCAGAGTTTCAAAACCCTGTTTCTAGAGAAAGTGCAATATATTTAGAGAATTGAAGCAATTTCAGTATGGGTGAAGCCCAGAGGAAGCAAGGGGAAATATGGTAAGGGGTGTGGCTGGAAAAGATAACAGGAGTGAGCAGATTACAGGTTCGTTCATGCTACATCATCATATTGGATTTTCTTTGAAGTCTAAGTGGAGACTTTGCAGGATTCTGTCCTGCAAGGGACATGATCAAATGTGTGCTTCAGGAATATCACCATGACAACAGTGTGAACAGCACTGGGATAGGATAAGATGCATGGAAGGAGTCTGTTGCCATAAGAATTGATGAGGGATGTAAATTAGCTACAGGAGAAGGGGACTGAGAAGTGGACAGACCTAAGGAATTACAGTTGGAACATCTACCAGCACCAGATTACTTCACTTAGAGCAGAAGACCTACCCTATGATCTCACAGAACACATTACTGAATATAAATTAAGGTGGTTTTAAGAATCTGAGTTTTGGGGTATTTTACTGCCCAGCTGTCATACCTGAAATATTGGAGTTGCTATACAATGGGCCAGGTTGGCTCACTCTTCCCCTCCTGTTGTCATGGAGAGCAGAGCACTCATGGTAACAGTCCCACCAGCAACCATGGAGGAGGAAGAAAAGAGTTCCCTAGGTGGAGAGGACCACTGTAACCAAGGATGGAGGAAGAGATGCTGGGCACACAGAACAAATATTGTTTACCACCTAGGGGAGAGTGGGAAACAAAGAGTCCTGAGGACCAAGGCTTATAACCCACCAGTGCTTAGGTGGCAGAGACAAAACCCTGGAAGAAAATAGGGAACATACAATGGATGGACTCAGAGATCACAGTCCTGAAAGAGAAGGAGGAGAGAGCGTTGGCTCCTTAGACTGTGCAGAGTGGTATATCCTCATCAGGACGGGGTCTGTGACTCATTCCTTTTCTACTGCTCCACAATAAGAATGTGTTAAAGTGAGAAGTGGGAAGGTGGACATGGTACCCAACGTGAAGACTGCAGGATTTCTGCATGTATCTTCAGTGGCTTGGTGGACTGAGTGGAATCAAAACCTGCTCTCTACAGACAGTTGTGTCCATAAAGTCTGAAAACATAGATTAATATATGAAACATCATCTAGGGCATCTTTAGTATAAAAAATCTTTATTTCCAGGCTCTGTGGATACCCTGAGATGTACTAAATAATAAAAATGACCTTAATAAATTGCTTAGCTCAAAAGTAAGAGAAACACTGACTGTTGGAGAACTCAAGCTGAATCCATAGCAGGTTAAGGTGATATAGGATCTGGATACCAGCGCAAGGGGATAGGGTTCTAAACATATATCCTGCATAGATAGTGTTCTCATGGGAAGGTGGTTTTGTGGCCTTGAGTCTACCCAAGAAGGGGAAATAGAGCTGACTGCCCAGCCAGAGACAGAGCTCTTTCAATGCTGCCAGTCCAAGTATGTAAGGAAAACCACCACCACCCAGAACTGGCAAAAGAGCTTGCTCTCCTCCTGTAACCCAGGGTAAGAGACCCTATTCCCTCTGAAAATGTAAGCTTCATGAGGACAGGGTCTTTTACCTCTTTGGTTCACGGCTGTAACCAGCATCCAGAGCAGTGCCTCATACATCACAGGTGCTCAGTTAATAGCTGTTGAATTATGGAAAATTAATATTGAGTTCTGGCCACACAGCGGTGTGGAGTCTGAATTTGCATTACCTGCACAGATCAGGAATACCAACCATATGAAGTGCAACAAGACCACAAAAAGTGGCCCTGGATTGATGAAACCAATCTACTCTGGTAGAATCAAGGGTAAAACCCATCTGACCTGTTCACTTCCATGGTCACACCTTAGTAAAAATCACTACCAGTAAAACCACATAAAGAATGTGATCATAAGGGAGGAGGGATGGTTTGGGACAGAAGACCTAAGCCACAAAATGTTCCTTTGGAGAAACTTTTTGGGTTTTGTATTGTATAAGCTAGTTTAAAAGCCAATAAGTATCAACCAATAGGCAGTGGAAGATAAAGATACAATAAAGTGGGGATTGGATGAGGATATGTAGTCATTGAAAGTAAGGGTATGACATTTACATTATGGGGGGCAGGGACAATCTGCAACAGAAGAGAAGGGAGAAAAAAAATGAGTAATTACTAACGGGTCACTCAGGAAGTTGAGAAAGGTCTTGCTCCATGGCTCCTGTTTTCTGTTAGTGGGAAGTAATGACGTCTTCTTTGAGAGTTTTTTGAGGAGGGGGATCTGGTAACACTCTTACCATTTACATATCGTATCAAGTGTGACTGGCACCTTCTATTGATTATGTCTAATCCTTATGGTGACCCTGAAGGATAGAGGTTATTATCTCTATTTTACAAGTGAGGAATCTTGAGCTCTGAGATGCTCTGGAATTTACCCAAGTTAAATAAATAGTGGAGATAGAATTCAGATACTTGCTCTTGTCAATGAACTCTTCTGACTCATTAGCATTCACTTTGGAGAGGAGCAGAGGATGGAAATAATCATCATCATCAGAGGAGAAACAGCCTCATGGGATACACAGTATCTGTGGTGAAGCACTGAGGGGCCAATCAATGCGACAGGACCAATTTGTGGTAGCTCCATCTGTATGATTCTGAATTCCCGAACTCCCACCCAGACCCTGCCCCACGCAGATCAGCTCCCAGGTGTAGGAGGCACATGAAATACGGTTGTGTTAATCACAGTCAGGGTTTGGATCAGAGTTGAAGTAGAAAGACAAAGGCAAAGGAATCACCAGTTTGGGTAAGAGTTGATTGTGCTTCACTGTGAAGGGCAGTGGATCTGTCCCTAACATCGCAGAACCCATGACAAGGGGACGAACCATGTCACAGATAATACATATAAATCAAGCTAACAATTTGTCCAATAAAATATGTTCTCTCATCTTACATTTCCAGATATATTGTTAAAATGATTACATTGAAAAAGAATAAAGGTATGTTTTTTACATAACTGAAAGTCAACAAAATATTAAAATAACTGAAACAAATTATAATTGCCTATGTCTGATTATTCTGTTAGTAGGATGACAATATTTGGATAAATAATAACATTGAGACAAAATTACTGTTTTTATAGTCAAGATTTTCACACCAATTTTGTGAGACACAAATTCACTTTTTAGCCTATCGATATTCATAATCTAGAAGACTAAAAGTAAAATGTAATTGTATTTGAAGTATACAAAGTTGAATTTATTTTCCTCAAACATCTAAATTAAAGGAAATGTGACAAAAAGTTAAACATTAAGAATTACGCATCTAAATTAGAAGAGAATATAAACATAATTATTGAATACAATATTTTATGTCAAATTTTTTATTGATGCTAAAATTTTACTTAAATTTAAAGAAAATTTAATTAAATCATATTAAATATTTAAAATAAATGAAACCACTTCCTATTCAGGCTTTCTGCATCCATTTAATTGCATATAAACTCTACACATTTAAGATTATTTTAGACTATATGAATTTAAGATTTAAAAGTACTTTGCAAAATGTCCTTCAGCCATCATATGCAAATTGCAATAACTTGCTAATTTATGAGTGCCCTCCATGAAAACTCTCAAGGCTTCTTATTGCACCTCTTCTGAGTCCAAATCCCTTGCCTTGACCTTCCAGGCTCTGCATGGTCTGATTTTCCTTACCTCTCCAGTATCATCTCACATCGTTATACCCCTCACATCCTACCCTCTTTATGCTTCTTTTTGCTCATATGACTTTCTTGTCCACTATTCTATTGTCGGGTCCAGCACAATTATCTAAGAAGAAAAGTAAGTCCATGAAATCTTCAGGTATTTATCGAGGCCTGATGGTACCAGAAGTCAGGAATGCAGAGATGAAGCTTGGCTGCTGGAGTGATGGAGCTTCCATTCTGGTGGTGGAGCAGATCGTGAAGGCCAGTGGAATGGGCAAGTCTAGGCAGCTTGTGGAATGTGAGGTGGGTACTTTACGTATCTTCCTTATGGTAAAATCTCCTTGAGGGAATGCCCATGAGCAGGTCATGGAGGAGCCAGTTAGGGCTTGCCAAGAAAGGAAAGAGCACAGCTGGAAGGTGGATGTGTCTGTTGGGGTTTAGGGCAAAGGCAGTAGGAAGGTGGTCTTGTTCATCATTGGGCTTCTTGAATTTTTCTGCTGAAATTTCTAATAGCAGTGGGAAATGAATAGCAGTGGGAACTCCCCAGAGGCCCAGATTATATAAGCTAAACAGTCCTTAAGCCTAAAGGGTCTCCCTTTACAGTTTCATCTCGTATCACATAAATTCTTGTGAACATGCATTCTGTTTCTTAGCATTCCTAAGAATGTGTTATTTTAATTAAAAAAATGATGATCTTAACTTGTAAGTTTAATTGCCTAACATTTTCTCCAATATTTTGAGATAAATCAGTGCTGCAGTATAATAAGCCGTGTTTATCCCGAGACTGCTGACCACCTTATTGTACTCTCGGGCTCAGACTCCAGTTGGGTGATGATGTTTTCAATACCCTCATTTTCCTCTTCTCCTCCCTCATCCCCATGAGTGCAAGAGTCAGTTTGATAAATGGCTGTTTTAGTGAGATCTGTTTGTGTGCATTATTCAGACTGAACTAGCTTTTTGCTTTCTGTGGGGAAGTAAAGGAATATCTACTTAATTTACTTATTTATTCTACAATAAATGCTTATTGCAGCCTATCTGCAAATACACTCCTATTTTTCTAATCAGACCCCTGCATCTGAGAGTGAAATGTTTCCCAGTAGAGAAGGAAATGCCCCCCTACCCAGTTAAGGAGGAGTCTAATCTTCTTTTGATGAAACAGGTGCACTAATCTCCATCCTCAGGCAAACAGGACACATGGTTGTGATTCATGGGGGATGATAACACTTAGTGACAATTTTTAACAATACATGACAAATCGGGTTGAAAATCCTGAGATAAGGCTTCTATGTCCAAAACGGAAGGAGAATATTAGGCATATCAGAGTACTCGGCTGCCAGCTGTCACAGAGGTATTTTGATTCAAAGATTATGAAAATTACATGTTACTGCCTACTCAAGTGATACAGTGAAGAGAAATGAGACACTTGGATGACTCTTGAGTGTCTTTTGGGCTCTTTTTTCCAGGATTCATTTATTACAAAAAAAAAAAAAACAAAAAAAAACCTTCAAAACCTTCACTGAACGTGCCAAGTGCGGTTGTGAGGTACTGGGGAAATAACAATTAATTTGTTTAAATAGTATTTGAGTTTCTAGGTGTCAGGCACAGTCTGACTTGATCAAAGAGAACAGAGCCCGTTTTCATGTACCTTAATTACATTTGGGAGAGGCAGCCTATAAACAACAAACAAATTAACAAGAACAATGCCAGTAAGGAGAGTAATAATGAGAGTTTGATAGCGTTATGTGATGGAGGTGGGGCAGACAACATTTTTCTAAACAGTGACATTTAAGCTGTGATTTGAGTGGCAGAAAGAAGTCAGCTATGTAGAGATCAAGCAGGGATGATAGTTATTCCCAAGGTCCTACAAATGGGCTCTTTGAGGTGGCTGAGGAACAAAAAGAAGGCTCTCACGTCAGATTGCAGTGGGAGAGGGGAGAGTGGTGAGGCTGGAGGATGGAGAAATGGCAGAACCAGACATACAGATCCTTGATGAGCCAGCGTTTGACGTTTACCCTAAATCTGATAAGAATTCATTAGAAGATTTTAAGCAGAAAAGTGATAGGATCAGGCTTGCTTTTTTTTTTTTTTTTTTGCGGTACGCGGGTCTCTCACTGTTGTGGCCTCTCCCGCTGCAGAGCACAGGCTCCGGACGCGCAGGCTCAGCGGCCATGGAACCCATGCCCAGCCGCTCCGCGGCATGTGGGATCTTCCCGGACTGGGACACGAACCCTTGTCCCCTGCGCCACCAGGGAAGCCCGTCCTTTTTTTTAATGTGGAATTTGAGCTGAAGCTCTCAATGGATTCCTTTGTTTGGTTATCTTTTGATGACCTTCAGTGACTGGGAGTGGCAGTTTGCAGACTGATTATTTGAATGTTTTTAATAGGTTTTCATCACATGTGATTTATTTTTCATGCTGGTGTGAAACCTCTTGTTATAAAACTTCTGCAAACTAGCCTAGATAACACATCAGTCCCATAAAAAGAAAAATTATGGACTTCAGTATCAGTCACAACAGTGGCTAATTAATTCCCCATTCATGTTCTCAGCAGAAGTTGTGAAATTACAAGTCTTAAGAGACTGAGCCAGCAGTTATTTTTTGTGGCATTATCGCTTTGTATTTTTTCTCTCCTTCTCTAAGTTGTCAGGCTTATGGTAGCTCAGGCAGCACCTGCTACTAAAAGGAAACGCACAGAGCTTCATTTGGACTGGTCTTGAGGCCAGCCTGCTGCTCTCCTGCTGGAGAAGCTCTGGGGGGATGTGTTGGGCCCAGTAAGCTCCTGACCAGATGTTCAGTGTCAGAGAATGATCCAAGTGCAAATAAATGATAAATTAGTGAGAGGAACTCACGCTTCACAGCCCTGTGATTTTAATGTTCTGTACGGAACCACTGCAGCATGCAGCATTTCCAAATTAGGCAAAAGGAAAAACCTCCCTCACACACACAACGCAGCATGTTTTATGGAGTGGCTCCTGTTCTCCAGACAGTTGCTGAGCAAGGTCCATAGATACGCGAACATAGCTTTGTGGAAGAAGAGAAATATCTTAAAGCCATTATCATAGACTTATCTCCCTTTCACCTAAACCTTGACACTAAGAAACTGAATGGACTGGGGTGACTTTATTATTCTCTTTTCTTAAGTGAACATAGGTCCTTTCTATTGCTTCATAAATCAGATTGTTATAACAGAAAACAAAGTGGTAGTAATGGAAAATAAAGAAGCTTTACTTGTATTGAATATTTCCCAAGTACTGGTAATTTTATAGGGGGAACAGAATATGGTTGTGGGAAAGGAATCTGTAGAAAACACATGTAAAGGACTTTGGAACCTCCCTAAAGCAATAGTATGAAAGTGATTAAACAGCAACCTAGACTAAATTACCGAGGTCAGTAATTTCAATTCCCGTCGTTGTACAGGATGGTCACCTGGAGGCTTCACAGGCAAAGAAGGAGCCCCTCCTCTCCCCACCCCCGATCGCTGAATCACGAACAGAACTTTTTGCCTATAGATCAGAAAAAAAGCATGAAGTTCACAAGCCACTGAACTTTTCCAGAAATAATTTGGAAATAATAATCTGTCAAAGACAGAAAAAATAACAAAGACAAAAAAATAATCTGTCAAAGACAACTTAACATGACAGACACAGAGGAGAGTGACTTCTGGTTCAATGTAACGTGCAGAAGCAAACATATGGCTGAACACCTTAATGTGTCACCCCCTGCTGGCCCCCAAGTCACATATTGTCCCTCCAGGAAAACTAAGGGCAGCCACTGGATGGTGTCGTCAGATCCCAGCCCTGGAGCCTGCAGGCGTCCACAGGGCACGTCTCACTTCAGGAGAATCACAAAGAGTTTGTTAAACCTCATAGGCAGGCACATTGGCTGAGAATGTTCACAATCCCAAAGAGTGCTTTGTTTCCTTATTTCAAATGGGAAGCAACAATGGTGGATTTAAATGTTGATTTAAAATTTAAGTCAGGGACTTCCCCTGGTTAAAAGTCCGTGCTTCCTTTGCAGGGGGTGCGAGTTCGATCCCTAGTCGGGGAACTAAGATCCCACGTGCCACACAACGTGGCCCAAAACTTTTAAAAATTTAAAAGAAGATTAAAAAAAATAAGTCAAATAAAGTGATTATTTAAGTCATAGAAAGCAGCATTTCCACACCCTATTTGTAGGATTTTATGCTTAACAGAGGGGTGAGTTCCTATTGCTTTCTAAGAAGGCTACAAAGTTTATCCAGCCTCTGAGAGAGCTTCAAAATCAATTTAAATAGAGCTCAGAGAAACTGAGATGTATGTGACCTACTGTATGTCATTGACAAGGTGAGCTTCTGAGACAGCCAGACCTGGGTTCAAATCTCAGCCTTGTCTGTTATAGTTGAATGATCATGCATGAGTGAATTAATTTTATTCCTCTGCAAAAGATGAAAATAACATACAGTATCAAGGTTGCAAATTTGTTGTGAGGGTTAAGTGTAACAATCCACTTGAAACATTTTGCACAGCGCCCCAAGATTGTTAGTGTCAGTATATTTAGAAATTTTTTTCAGTCATTTATGGAAGTAAAAAACACCACCAGGTGTTACTTTGCATCAAATAAACATGCTGCGTTTCTGCAAACTCCAATGGAAGCTATTTCAACTCAGTCAGTGACTCCATTCCTTCGAAAGCCAACTTCATGACTACTACTAATTTGAAACTCTTTTCAGCCCAAGAGAAATACGGTGTAGCCCTCTCTCAGTATTAATTAGATCTCCAGTATAAGTCAGGACCTACTAAGGCAAACCTTCCAAGGCAGTCTCTGCTGAAATGTTGGAAAACATTTCTGGGAAGTGAAAATCTTCCTTTAAATAAAGACTGTTAGATCTGGAAGAAATCTTAGAAGTCAGCTTTAAAAAACTTATGTTTTAATTAATCTACAGTAAAATTTACTCTTTTGGGAGTATATTTCTGAGTTTTGACAAATGCAGAGTGTTGTGTAACCACCATGAAAATTTATACTGGGATAATCCTTAAAGGTGAATCCCAGATAAATGGCATATGACATATTTTATTGATGAATGATCTTCCTCTCAATATGAATGTTTCCCGTTATTTATCCAGAAGAAAAAAGGAAACAAAAGTAACAGGGAAGAGCTAAATCAGACTCCATGTTGGATCTGTTTCTTTGAATTTAACCTTTGCTTTTCCGTTGCTTTTGTTATTATACTCACATAACGGCCTGCCTCAGGGAATCCTGCCCCTCTGCAGTTCAGCTCACTGGGGGACAACCTGACCCTGCCCACCTGTGACGGCTACAGCAAAGAAGAAACTAACACATACCCTCGCCGATGCTGGTCATTTCAGGTGATGTTGTGAAAGACTGATGGCCCTTTTACTTTACTTCCTCACTGCCTCTCCCTCTCTGATTCTATAAAAGAAACTGGCATCCAGACCCCGATTAGATGGTTTTTGGGGGGACCCTAGTCTGCCAGCTTTCCGAATAAAGTCGTACTCCCTGCTTCAACATCTCCTCTCTGATTCAGTGGCCTGTCCTGCGGCTAGCAGAGGGAGTGGACTCGGTAACACAAAGATGATTCGCGATGATAAGGTGATAGGATAGGAAAGCAGGCACATTGCTAGCCTTCTTAGTAGTGTTTTCAGTGGCTGCAAGTGCTTTAATATGGAATATGCAGAACACATTGGTCTGAGCGCTGAGCCTTTGTGGTTTCCACATTCTCAACAGCCAGGTCCTCCAGCCACAGAGTAAAGGAATATAATGAGGCCACTTGGAGCTCATTTAACCAATATCACCAGAGGCACAGATCCCATCTCTTCACATAACTGTGCAGACTCTGCTAAAAACCTGGGGATACACTTCCTCAAACACTAACCAATTCAATTCTGATGAGCTCAGAATTTCCAGAAGCTGACCTTCCTGCAAATCCCTCCAGTTGTTTTCAGGTCTGTCTTTGGAACCAGAGCAGTCTGCATTAACCTTTCATTAACTGAATTCCATAGCTATATATCTCTGTTATTTCATATTAGATGAGCTCAAGCACACATTTTTCACTTGCGACAGGAAGATGTGAGGAGGGCTAGATGATATTTGTACCCACACATGGATTGCATTCGAAAAGAGGAATTCTGTGCTTCAGGAACCCGAATCTCTTAAAATAGGCAGTAAACATGCCTACTCTTTGCTTGGAGGGAGAAGCTGTCTTTATTTTACTAAGCAGTAAGTGTGCCCTCTATCACTATCTTCTAAAGCTGTTTGCTATACAAACTTCCTTGGAAAGATAGTCCAGAATAAAGTCAATTATCGAATTGGTTCACATGACTCTCAGAGACTTGAGAAATACATGGAGGATTGTCTCCTAACACTCTGGTTTAATTCTAATGCTTGAATGGATTTACAACTAATCAGCAGTCATATATTTATTTACTCAGCCTCCAAATAGTTTATTTTTTTTGCTTTAGTCATATTCTCTGTTCCCTGTCCACATCTTTGAATACTGAAAGTAAAAATCTGAAGTGTTTTCTTTGCGTTAAAAGCGTACAGATTGGGGCTTCCCTGGTGGGGCAGTAGTTGAGAGTCTGCCTGCCGATGCAGGGGACACAGGTTCGTGCCCTGGTCCGGGAAGATCCCACATGCCGCGGAGCGGCTGGGCCCATGAGCCATGGCCGCTGAGCCTGTGCTCCGCAATGGGAGAGGCCACAGCAGTAAGAGGCCCGTGTACCGCCAAAAAAAAAAAAAAAAAAAAAAAAGCGTACAGGTTGATACTTTCTCAACACCTGTTAGATTTTACTGTTCACTTTTAGTATTAGTATTTTACTGTTCAATGTTGGTGTTAACAGGTACTGATTTTAGCATTCAGGAGAGTGGGTGAAACAAGGCAGTCATGTTGGACTCCCAGGAAGAGGCAAATTGCTTAGTATTTCTGGGTTATATGCCAAAGTTCTGGGAACAAGTGGTGCATAGATGTGAACAGAGCAGATTTCCCCAACTTGAGTAATATTTTCCTTTAAAGTTGAAATAAATAGCAAGAACATGCAATCCCACTTTGCAAAAGACTTACTGAAGTATCAATTATTCTATGAAATAGAATAGAATACTGAAGTATCAAGTATCAATTATTCTATGAAAATATCCTTCAACACAGATTATAAATTTAAAAGAAAAGGTTTTCCTTAAAATACAGAAAAAATCAGGACTCTCAATGAGATAAAAACACAACATGATAAAGATTTTACAGAATTCTTGTATCTGAGAAGATGTCTTGCGCCCACAGGAACATATGAGTCACTAAAATATTGTGATTTATAATTAGAAATATGTATTTTGTCTTGGTCCCCATTCCTGGCACAGAGCTCCTAAACCCTTGGAATTTATAATTATAACAAATACCTTTCAACCACACTTGAGTTTATGTCGATGAGGTGAATTTTGACAAGCACCTAAGGATGGGGCTGGTTACCAGGGGAACCAACCTTGAGATTGGAGGGTTGGAACTTTCAGCCTCACCCCCTTGACCTCCAGGCAGAGAAAAGAGGTTGGAGATTTAATCAACCATGCCTATGTGAAGAAGCCTCCATAAAAACACAAAAGGATGGGGTTCAGACAACTTCCAGGCTGGTGAACATGTGGATATTCTGATAGAATGGTACACTTGGAGAGAGCATGGAAGCTTTGCACTTTTCCCCCATACATTGCCCTGTGTGTCTCTTCCATCTGCCTGTTCCTGAGGTCTATCCTTTTATAATAAACTGATAGTCTGGTAAGTAAAATATTTCTCCGAGTTCTGTGAGTTGCTCTAGCACATTAACTGAACCAAGGATGCAGTTGTGGGAACCTCCAAACCATAGCAAATTGGTCAGAAGTCCAGATAACAACCTGGCCTTTTGATTGGTGTCTGACGTGGACACCACGTCACCCGTCTTGTAGGACTGAACCTTTAACCTGTGGAATCTGATGCTGTCTTCAGGTAGATAGCATCAGAACTGAGTTGAATCCTAGGCTATCCAGCTGGTGAGAAGAATTGCTTGGTGTGAGGGGAAATCCCACACATCAGAACTGGGTACAGAATTGTAGCCATAACTTGAGAGGGTCTGGAGTAAGGGAGTTCAAAAGAATTTTTTTAAATAGGCTGTGGAGTGATCCTGACTATGCCAAAAACTAATTCATTTAGCCTTTAACAGACAGATTGCCACTTCAATGCAGAGAAAACTGTGATAGAAGGAAGATTGCAAATAGCACATTAAATTTTCAATCAATATGTCTCATGTGGTACATTCTGATTCTGGCCCACTCGTATTTCCATAAGCCCAGATCCGAGCTTTTTGTTTTTATTATCTTAAAAGAAATGCCACTCAAAAATAAGAATCAAAGAACTAATTCAAGGGGATCACCCAGTGTCCTGCCACCCAGCTCTTCTTGTTACTAAGATCCCAGGAAGAATGGGTGATGAAAGTCTTTGGAATTTCAAAATTATCATTCTATAATAGCAAATAACTCACATTCTATGCAAAATATAAGTTATCTGAAGTTGTTTGATTTCAAAATATCTCCACTTCATTCCCTTATTGTCTGCTTCCCAGTGGCAGTTGGTAAAGATTCTGAGCCGTGCTGTTCTGTACAGGGTGAAAGTGAGATGCTGCTAGGTTTCACAGAGCAAGGGAGGGAAGAGAGACTGCTTGAATTAGCTCTCCATCACCCACCCATAGCCCTGGGCCTGCCTGATGGTCTCCAGAACTCTGGACATTCTCAGAATGTCATGCATGAAGTTAGTGAAATAAATGATCCATTTATACCTCTTAGCCTCTGTATTCTGAGTTCAGAAGGGAAACCTGTTGTGATCCATTTACTTTGGGAATGATTGTTACTCCCAATGCTGTCCTGGTTGTCATGGTACCCAGAGCTCATGGCAGCTTCCAGATATGCAATATTCTGCTCTGTTGTCCCCAGCTGCTTCACTTGGGAAAAAGTAATGGCTTATTTCCTGATTGACACCTGAAAACCTATTTATGATTCATTCTCCCACACTCATCTTCTGAAAGAGCTTGTCTTTATTGACAGGGTGGTATTTGCCTTACATTCTTCAAGTAACTCACTCCAGTCGCATCCTCCTATGGGGTCCCCTGGGGCCCAGGTTATTTTATGCCATTTTTCTTTGAGGGCCTTTTAACTCACACTATATTGGAAATGTAAATAATCCTCCAAAGGACACTGACATCTCTTTTGAGAGCTTCCTCACAACTCAGGAATTGCAATGTGGAGGAATCATCCAGGGGAAAAAAAAATTACCTATGGAATTTGATTTCCAGTCCAGTGTCTCAGTCTACAGGTTCTGTCAATTATTCAGCATTTAATGAGCTTCTACCATGTGAATAAAACTAATAGGAAGGTCTGTAATCATTCCTAATCTTTCATGAATTATTAAGTGCTGGATATCCTATATTTATATGAGGTCTGGTGGCATTTTACTGAAGCTGAATATATAAACAGTTATTTTAGATCGTTCTTGGAAGAAAATATTGTAACTTATTTTACTGATTTTAAACAAAATAATTCATTTAACTTAATTTTTTTGTCATCAAGACTTAGTCATATCTAAAAAGAAATACAATTCTTGGAGTAAAGATTTTTCCATTTTTCCCAAGTAACCGTAGCACAAATTAAATCGCTGAATGGCCAAATAAGTGGCTGTCCTGGTCCTCATTCCAATAAGACTGACACCCTCCCCCAACTCTCTAGATCCCCTTCCTTACATCTCCCCACACTTATACTTTGGTCATTATTTATTTCACAGTGAAACAGTACACGTCTCAAAAAACTCCTCGAATACCAGTTAGGAGGAAGCCTTTCTCAGGAGGAGTTGTAAAAGCCCAATTCATTACATAGATTATGGCAACTCTTAACATCCTTCAGGATATTTTCAGCGGATTCCAATCCAGGCTCTTGTTTGAATAAGAGTTTGGGTTTGCTGGCTTATGTGGTGAGCTTGTCTCCACACTTTGGCATTGATTGTCAGGTGAAGTTAAAGCCATCTCTCATCCTGTCCTCCCTAGGCAGGAGACAGTAACTTTATGAAGATAATGGCCTGGCATTATCAGTGAAGAATGATCCAGGTTCAGCCACAATCACAAGTGGGCAGAGAGGTGATTTTCAATATATTTGGCATAACCAGTTTCATGATCATCTAGTTTTATGAAAGTAGAGTGTTACAATTTTGAATTTGTGAAAAATACTTTATAACATTATTCATATTATGAAAATATTCTGAGAGAGAGAGAGAGAGATTGAGAATGATTTATACTTTGGTAATGAGCTCCCCAGTACAATACAAAAATTTATTGATTGTGATTATAACCAAGTTCTTATGTGTAAATATGTTGAGTTTATATGTTTATATCCTTGTTATTAAAATGAATGATTCTTTTATACAAACTAAGGTGCTCACATTTTTCTCTGACAGTGACACTTCTAAACACTCCAGTATTGTTGAACAAATGAATCACGATGACTAAGCTCTTCTCATCCACAGATGCACGCCACGTCCTGCTTTCTTTACTGAATTATCAATTCATTTGCCATGTTGTGAGTGCCTTTTGTGTGAACCAGTCCTCAGTCTTCTAGTGCTGAGATGGGCCTCCATCGGTCAGATTTAAGTACTCTGGAAGACAGAAAACACAAAATAAAAATGTATGAGCCAATAAAACACACCAAAGACAATGCCAGGAAAGCAGCTGGGTCACTTATCAATTTATTGCCCCTCGTCTCCAAATACACCCTCATCTTGCTCCATGATAAAATAACAAGTAACATTAAGTAGTTCTCCTTTTCCAACTAAGAAGATGTTAAACTATGTCAGGAGGTGGGAAGCTGGAGGGACACTGCATGAGAAAGGGTTTTAAAAATATTTATACCAGTGGGCTTCCTACTTGCTTGCTTCAAGGCTACCAAAGGTATGCCTGGGGTACCCACGATGGTGCTCACCCTCTAGCAAGCTTTTTCGCAACCCCAGGAATCCTGACCATCATTTCCCCCAGTCGACTGCTGACTAGCTCTGATGGGGGCTGCTATCTACTGGGTTGTGTCCACACCTCTTCCAACAGGGTCCCAAATGGATAGCCAGGAGAATGGGTGGAGAGAGAGAGAGAAAGAACCTGAGAGATGTTCAGGTAGAAAATTGATGGTCAACAGATGGTTGATCTGGGAACTGGTCTGCTCAAGAACTTGTGAGTTCATGTTTGGATGTGTTAAGTTAATGTGGCAGCAAGATCTCCCAGAGTCTTGACTATTGTGAGCAGTGCTGCAATTGACATGGGAGTTCAGAGATCTTTTCAATTCCGATTTCAATTATTCTAGATATGTACCTAAAAGTGGGATTGCTGGATCATATGGTTGTTCTATTTTCAATTTCTTGAGAGACCTCTATACTGTTTTCCATAGTGGCTGCACCATTTTATCAATACATTCACACCAACAATGCACAATTTCTCCACATCTTCACCAGTATGTTTTTTTCTATAATAGTCATTCTGACAGATGTGAAGTGCTATCTCATTGTAGTTTTGATTTGCATTTCCCTGATGATTAGTGATAGTGAGTACCTTTTCATGTACCTGTTGGCCATTTGTATGTCTTCTTTGGAGAAATGTCTATTCAAATTCTTTGCCCATTTTGATTGGATTAGTTGGTGGTTTTTTGCTATTAGTTGTAGGAGTTTCTTATATATTTTGGATATTAGCTTATTAGCAGATACATGTTTTGCAAATATTTTCTCCCATTCTGTAGGATGCCTTTTTATTCTGTTGTTTCCTCTGCTGTGCAGAAGCTTTTTAGTTTAATGTAGTCCCACTTGTCTATTTTTGTTTTTGTTGCCCTTGTCTTTGGTGTCATAGCCAAGATATCAACCTAAATGTTTATTTATGGATTAATGGATAAAGAAAGTATGGTACATACATACCATGAAATGTTATTCAGCCTTTAAAAAAGGAAATCCCACCATATACCACAACATGGATAAAACTGGAGGACGTTATGCTCAGTGAAGTAAACCAGACACAGAAAGACAAATACTGTATGATTTCACTTACATGAGGTACCTACAGAAGTGAAACTTATAGGAGAAGAGAGTAGAATGGTGGTTGCCAGGGGTTGGGGGTAGGGGGAAATGGGGAGTTGCTATTCATGGGTATAACATTTCTACTGTGTAAGATGAATAAAGAGTAGAGATCTGATGTGCAACATTGTGCCTGTAGTCAACAATACCGTATTGTGCCCTTAAAATTTTGAGAGTAGATCTCATGTTAAATGTTCTTACCACAATGAAAAATAAAACAAACAACAAACACAAAGGAACAGGAGGAAATTTAGAGGTGATGAGTATGTTATTGCTTTGATCGTGGCTGGTTTTGCAGGTGTATATATTGGGGTTAACTGGCTTGTATACTTTAAATATGTGCAGTTTCTTGTATATCAATTATACCTCAACAAAGCTATGTATTATACAAAACAGTCACCTCCCAGGGTCACTCCCTCCATTCCAGTTCAAAATACAAAAAGAAAAGGTTGACCTCTAAAATGATTTATGGTTGAATATTACCTAATTTAAGTTAAAAATTCTATGGAATATGTTAAATATGAATATTTATAATAAAGATTCCTACTTTAATAAATTGAATTTAATTATATTGGCCTGGATGCCTTTCAGTCTAAATCAGCATTTTGAACTATACGGTCAAGATCTAACCTCACCAGTCTCTAATATTAAATAGCTTCTGGCATTTAATAATGCCAGAATGATTTTTTTTTTTTTTTTTTTTTTTTGCGGTACGCGGGCCTCTCACTGTTGTGGCCTCTCCCGTTGCGGAGCACAGGCTCCGGACGCGCAGGCTCAGCGGCCATGGCCCACAGGCCCAGCCGCTCCGCGGCATGTGGGATCTTCCCGGACAGGGGCACGAACCCATGTCCCCTGCATCGGCAGGCGGACTCTCAACCACTGTGCCACCAGGGAAGCCCACCAGAATGATTTTTACACATTATTTTCTCAAATATTTTTATACAACATCTAGGGAGATGGACAAGCCACGGCACATCTCTGGTAACGTTAGCACTTCAGGTTAGTAGATGAGTGATATTGGTTCTGTTATTTCCACAAATTGTTGACCATGTTAAGCAAGTTATCACAGTGACTCAGTTAATGCTGTCTTATGTCAGGACCCAGGAAACCCTGGGTTTCCTAAGGATGAAGTGGGGCTGAAACTGAAAGGAGGCTGATAATTAGACAAAATCAATTAGATATTGACTGATAATTAGACTCTCTCTCTCTCTCTCTCTCTCTCTCTCACACACACACACACACACACACACACACACACACACACATACACGAGTCTGCATCATCTGAGGTCTGAGGTTGGGAAGACATCCCCAGGGCTGGTCTGTCAGTGGACACAGGGCATGCTGCCGTGGAGTAGCCTACCAGAGGGCACGCACATCCTCATGGTACCAGATCTCCAAGTGGGGAACCCAGAGTTACACTCCCTGTCTACCTGCCAGGGCACTAGGTCAGCAGTAGGGAATTATCTTATTGTTTTCATGCTGTTAATAAATGAACAATTCACAGCTCTGTACATACATGGCTGTCAATATTTGTCATACACTTCAACAACTTTAATTCAAGATCAGGGTCACACTACTGTAGGTACCTCATGTAAGTGAAATCATACAGTGTTTGTCTTTCTGTGTCTGGCTTATTTCACTGAGCATAATGTCCTCCAGGTTTATCCATGTTGTTGTATATGGTGGAATTTCCTTTTTTAAAGGCTGAATAACATTTCATTGCATATATATACCATATTTTAATATATACAAAGGAGTGAACCCAAAACATGCCTGGTTTGCAACTCATAGGAAACAATAACAAAAAGTGGAAAAAAAAAAAAAAAGGGAATTACTCCAGCATGTGTTCTCTTCTGAAAATATCTCCACAAATGTAAATTTCTTATCTTTATGAAGTTCTATTTTCATTTCTTTTATCGTGCCTTTCTCCCTAACCCCCTGATTTGCTGGGTTTTTTCAGTCATTTGTAGACTAATTTCTTTCCATATAAACAGTTAGCAACATCAGAGAGTTTTGTGAATGAAACCTTAACACCCACCACAGGATTTTGCTTTCTCTTCTGTTGTCTTTCAGGTAGCTTGAGAGGGAATCTCCCTCTGAAGTCATTTATACAGCTGGCCCCATTAGTTTCCTTTTCACTGTCTGCAGCCAAGACCCTCATTTCATTTGAATATAGCAATACAAGTGGTACCCACTGATGAATGAGTTCCTCCATTTGGCATATGCTGAGCTCTTCATCATTATCAAGGGATGCTTCCTAATTCCTCTTAGAACACATTTCTCTCCATGTTTCCTGAGCTAAATAGTACTATAGTTCTCTCCCTAAGCAAAGCACGTATCACTACGATAATGTTTCCAAATAGGAAGAGGTATTTTTCCTGATGTTTCGCATTTGCAATTAGTGTCTACATATTCTACAGCATCATTAAGTATTCTCATTCCTTATTGTGGCCATTTCTGCAACAGCTTTTCCCAGTCACTTCTCAGAATTCAATCCTGGGACCTGAAACACTCATGTTCATGTATACTTACTCCTACCACGTACTCATCCCAGCTGGTGCAGTGCCCCGCACAGAAGAGCCCACACAGGGTTATTACCTCTTCTGATACAAGTCCCCCTGACTCAGGTACTTCTTTACAGGTGCGCTAGAAGAAACCCCCCTGGAAAAGAGAGAAAGCATCCACACATTCTTTATGATTATATTAAACCAAACATTATTTCAAAAAGGAAATACTTAACAACTTAAGTAAAACGCCAATGAAAGATCAAGACAAGCACTCATTACATCGATCCATGCAGTTATTCTAATATTAAGCTATTTAATGGGTGTATTGACTTTACAAGAGCACTTCTCCATAGAAGCACTGACTCAGACACAAGAATTGCTGTGGGTTTGCCTGACTTTATTGCTTCGATGATATAAATCTTCCAGCTGCATCATCAACTCCCTCTGTCCTCTCCCAGGCAGCAGGCAACACCTGCTTCACACCCCTCTCTCCCACCCCTCCTCGGTGCTTGCTAGACTCCCAGCTCCACAGACTCTCTCAAGGCAAGTTATTAACCCTCACTGAGTCTTTTCCTCATGTGTAAAATAGGAACAACAATACCACCAAAAATGTGTTCTTATGAGACTTTAATAAGACAATATACTGAACATAATATATGGAAGATGGATAATCATAAACCCAATAACTTTTAGTTCCTATTTTCTTTACTTTGGCTTCTTCCTCTGTCTTCTTATTCTCTTCTCAGTCTTTAAAATTTATTTTCCATTGCCTTTGGCTCCCCTCTGTCCCCCCTCCTCTTTCCTCCCTCCCTAAATCATTCTCTCCCCCCACGCTTCTCTCCTTCCTTAAGACTCTACACTATCAACCAATTGAAAGTCACACAGGGATAAGAGCAATTTGCTGCTACATTGGAATTTCTTGACCTAAACCTTGAGATCATCATTCTAACTTGTGGAGTAGAAACCAGGAAGGTTCATGTGTAAAAAACTGGTCAGCTATTCACATCCTGAGGGGGAAAAAACACTGCTATCATCTGCAGTATAAGACGAAGACAGGGCTTCACATTGTGGTCAGTACGTCAAAATCACTGGGGAGTGGTTAAAAATCCTGTTGTCCAAGCACACACCAGAGCAAATAAATTAAAGTCTCTCAGTGAGGGGTGCGGGAATAGGTAGTTTTACAGGGAAAGCCAACATACAGAAGTTCTGAACTATTTATAAGATTGTAACAAAGACTTTAGTGATTCTTACGCAGATTAGAGTTTGGGAAACACTGATTTAAAGTGACAGATTATATGACACCTCCCATAAATAATAGGGGGATTTAACACACTCAAGTATTATGAAATAAGCTGTTGCTATTTTTAAATAGTAAACTATTTTAGGATAGTTTTAGACTAACAGAAAATTTGCAAAGATAGTATAGAGGGTTGCCGTATACCCCAACCCAACTTGCATATTCCTAACATTGCATATATTAGTATGATACATTTATCCCAGCTAACGAACAAACGTTAATAGATTATTCTTTTTTAAATAAATACATTTATTTTTATTTACTTTTTAAAAATTTTGGCTGCGTTGGGTCTTCATTGCTGTGCACGGGCTTTCTCTAGTTGCTGCGAGCGGGGGCTACTCTTTGTTGCAGTGTGCGGGCTTCTCACTGCGGTGGCTTCTCTTTGTTTCAGAGCACGGGCTCTCGCTGCGCGGGCTTCAGTAGTTGCAGCACGCGGGCTCAGTAGTTGTGGCTCGTGGGCTCTAGAACGCAGGCTCATAGTTGTGGTGCACAGGCTTAATTGCTCCATGGCATGTGGGATCTTCCCGGACTATGGCCTGAACCCGTGTCCCCTGCATTGGCAGGCGGATTCTTAACCACTGTGCACCAGGAAAGCCCAATAGATTATTCTTAACTCAAGTTATTTCATGCAGTTGTCCCAATTTATTTTGGATTTCCCTTGGTTTGTATCTAATGTCTTTTTCTGTCCCAGGATCCTAATCTAGCATACCACATTACATTTAGCCATCATATCTAGTAAGGCTTTTCTTGGCTGTGACAGTTTGTCAGGACTTCTGTATTTTGTGTTGACCTTGACAGTTTTGAGGAGTATTGGTCGGGTAGTTTGTAGAACATCCCACAGTTTGGGTTTGTCTGACATTTTTCTTGTGGTTAGATGGGGGTTATGGATTATTCGGACAAAGACCACAGAGGCAAAGTGCCATTCTCATCACATAATATCAAGGATATATAATCTCAGCATGATTTATGGCCGTTGGTGACCTTATTCAACTGGCTGAGATAGCGTTTGTCAGATTTCTCTTCTGTAAAGTTATTCTTTTATCTCCTCTTTCCCTGCTGTACAATTGGAAGGTCACTATGTGAAGATCACATCTAAGGAGTGGGGAGTAAACTCCACATGAAGGAGGACAGAGTATAAACATAATTTATTTGGAATTTTTCTGCATAGGAAACTTTTCCTCCCATTTATTTACTTATTCAATCATTTATTTATATTAATATACACTCATGGATATTTATTTTCTACTTTGGGTTATAATCCATTACTTATTTATTAATTTTGATGCCCAGATTGTTCCAGCTTTGGTTATTGGTTATTTCAGTTGGCTCCTGTGTCCAGTTGACAGTGTGTCCTCATTTCTATTCTAGTCTTTTCTTTCTTTCTTTCTTTTTTCTTTGACCACTTAGCTTCTGGCACTACACGATGTGCCTCTTCTCAGATATCTCATTTACTTTCTTCCCGTACTTTCAGTTTGGGCATGCAGCTTCCCAGAACAGAGCAGATACCATACATCATTGAAAAGATTCCTCAATGAATGGATATGCTTGGCATTGAGCAATGTCAGCAGACAGCAGAAGAAGAAGAAAAAAAAACATAAAGAGCAAATGTAATAACTCAAGGAGTAACACAGTATGGAATGCTTCAGCCTGGGACAAACAGTTTCTGAAATTGCTTTTGCATCATGGAATTATTCAATATGTGTTGTCTGACTTGACACCTCTGAGGCTTCCAAGGTTAAGATGTCTGATAGGCTCTACTAAAAATACATTCATATGTGCATTCATTCACTTAATAAAAAAGGAAAACTATTAACATTTTTTGAAAAGTATCCATTAGAAATTTGTAAAGGAAAAAAAATAGTTTTTTGGTGGGAATAAATATTGAACAATCTATTCACTATGAATGCCAAAGTTAAAAACTCTTAGCAAATAATACGAAAATGCCTGAAACCTCTAACATTCTACATATAAGCATTGTTGTTGGGTGGAGGTGTGGCATGTTTCCCAGTGTTTACTTACATTGTATCTTTATATACATTTTTCAAAGTTAATCATAAGCTGAGGGTGAAATCAGATAAGAGAACCCAGTGTATTCAAGCCAGGCTCAAAGTCTGTGTAGACTATGAAATGCACAGTTCTCATGGTCCCTCTTTATGAAGTAGACACACCTCGTCTTAAAGCAAAACTCCTAGGACCCTATGAGAGAAACGCAGTCTAGGAAATAGATGTGATGCGTTCTTAAATCATGAATCATGACCCATCTTACATATTCTGTAACTTATAAAAATATTATATAATTATGCAAATCTGTCACATATCTTTATATGTTTCTTAAGTTTTCTTCTTTCAAAAATTTTAAATATCATTCCAACTTAAACTCAACTCACTAGATTCACTTTGTGCATATTATACAAGATTTTCTTACTATGAATATCAAGGTCATTAGATTAATCATGTGATTAATGTATAATAGTCAAATGGTATGGTAAGTAATTAAACATTTTAGATTAATAAAGAAAACATTGCTTTTGATTATTCCTAAATAAATTGGCTCATTTTCTTACCTTTATTTTTTAACCTCAGGAGAAATTAAAAAGTTGTGCTTTATCTTTTGGGAATATTTTGCCTGAAGACAATGTGAGGTGACCGCTTTTGGTTTTAACCTTGGTATAGCAGTGTGTTCACCAGTCAGCACAGAGATAATGAGCTGACAACTTCTCTGTAGGCTGATGGGCAGGGCTTTCTTTTCTTTGATAAATTATTTAACTTGCTCTCTTCTCTGCCCTGTCACAGAACCTTGTTTCTTTTGTCCTTGGGGAAAAAAAAATTAAATTTTGTTCTTTTTCTCTTATCCCTAGCTCAGGAATATTTGAAGTCCAAGAGCACAGTGTTAGAATTAGCTGGGTGGAGAAGACATTTGGAAGGTCAGAATAAGGAGAGAAAAAAAGAGAGGGAGAAGAGAAAGTGGGAGGGAGAGACAGAGAGAGAGAGAGAGAATTCTATTTACTGTAAATATGTTATTAATAATGACGTTAAGAGATCAATGCACTAATAAATAACAAAACACAGACTTACCAATGAAAAACACCAAACTTTTAAAATAAGAATTGACCTCTCCGCCTACCAATGCAGGGGACATGGGGTCGAGCCCTGGTCCGTGAATATCCCACATGCTGAGGAGCAGCTAAGCCCGTGAGCCACAACTACTGAGCCCATGTGCCACAACTACTGAAGCCTGCGTGCCCAGAGCCCATGCTCTGCAACAAGAGAAGCCACGGCAATGAGAAGCCCGCACACCGCAATGAAGAGTAGCCCCCTCTCGCCGCAGCTAGAGAAAGCTTGCGTACAGCAACTAAGACCCAACACAGCCAAAATAAATAAATTTCCAAAAAAAAAAAAAAAAGAATTGACCTCTAAAGACATAAAAATACCACCTCTGCCCTTAATAACAATCTCTACAATGACAATACTCATTTTATTGAGATAAATGTTTCTATTAGTATCATAAGCATATTCTCCTTTGCAAAACAGTGTTGTCTGGGGCAGAGAAAAAATGTACAGAATTTTTAATGTTTCCTTTCATGTGGGTCTTTTTCTCTGATCACTCTCACTCTGAGAAACCAAAGGGCAAAAAATCCAAAATTTAAGAGTATAATTTGAGTCTTGTTTCCAAAGAGAGCGAGATAAAAAGACCATGTCCTTAGAAAGCAGGGTTTAAGATGCTATGGGTAAAATGAAATATGGTGCAGACTGTGGGCTAGCGTGGCTGCTGAACAGAAGTGACAGTAAAGTTGGTGGTACACTCACCTTCAGGTAGACTCTCCAGCGCGGCAGGAACAAGCTGCTGAAGAGCCTGAGGTGGATTTTGCATAGGGACTGTATTTACCACTTAACTGAACGTAAGCACTTATTAGAAAATGAAAAATAATAGAAATATCTGATAGAAAAATAGAACATAGAATATGCAAAACGACTATGTATACCCATATGTATGTGGAAACATCCTCTTGTGTTTGTATAACTTCGCACACGTAGGTACATACGCACCTCTATAAATACACTGTTACAGGCAGAAAACATCACAGTTGTAAAAGTGGTAAAAAGTTATTTTTCTCAGGAGAGGACATTGAATGTGATGCTTTTGTTTTTGTGTTCTGTATCTTTAAATTTTATATTATATGCTGATAATACTTCTATACAGGACAAAGGAGGTATTGTTTCATTTTCTTTATTGTTTCATTCATCCATTGATTTATAATTTCAGGCACATTGATGACAGCACCTTTCAAATATGAACTAGGAAACGTGGCTGATTATTTAGGTTAAAATTGAACTAAGAAATGGGGCAGGCTTTCAGATTGACCTGTCAGCGGGTTATCAAGGATGATTAATTCTCTTTGATTATAAACTGTGTGTGGATGAACATGATCTATAATATTTAGCTTTAAAATATTAATAATGATAACCCCTCAAAGCTTTAATTAAACTGGTTTGGAACCAGTTTAACTTTCAATGAAAGTTAAAGCATATTATGGGATTAGCTCTGAATTTGAGAAGGTACAGCAGCCATATGTTATCGATAACAAAGTGCTTCTAGACAAGGCATATTGACTCAAATCCTCCATGCCAACAGACAACAGTAATTGGCATCTTTAGGTGCCAACAGACAACAGTAATTGGCATCTTTAGGTGACAATGTTTATTTTTCGGTCAGTTAATTGTTAAAGTAAAAACATCCCACACACCTGGAGAGCCAAATTGTTTCTCCAGTTTATGTAAAGTGACTTTGGGATTTAATCTTTTGTCATGAAATTACAGTGAACTTTTAAATGAAGACAACACACTTTAAAAAACTCAGACAATCATGTGATTCACTGTTGTAAAATTAATTAAACCTCCCACTTAATGTCTCATGTTAAAAATAAGCTGAATGGATTTTCGCTGTGAGGTGACAGAAAAATAACAGCAAAAATGAATTATTTAGATCCTCAAAGTAGTATTAACCAAAAAAATTTTAATATCTCTAAAATAAATGATAACTGATAAAAAGTCACTTCTGGGTGCTGTTCAAGATAACTATCTGTGATCACTGAATGTCCCTCTTCTGCAAGTTTATGTGAATAACTCCTAATAGGGCCTTATGGGGTTTCTCCCAATTTTTCTAAGTATTATAAAGGTCTAAATTACAGATATGATGTCTTAAACACCCACAAGTACACAATATTAGGGTAAACATACAACTAGCGGTGCAACAGTTTTAACTAATCTGATACAATCTTCATGCTTTCCGGAATCTCTGACTAGTGAACAGAACAGAAGGTTTGGATGAACTTTCCTTCCCTTGTTCATTCCAAACTGTTTATATGATTATGAGCCAGTCCCTCATCCTCTATGACCTGAAGCTTTTTTATTTGCAAAATACGTTGAGAAAAAAAAAATCAACTAAAATATTAAGAGTTGGGGGATACAGGAGCTAAAACATAACAGAGAGGAGACAAAGATTATCTTTCCATCATTATTTAACAAGCATATAGGAGATTATGAGTAAGGTTAGTATATAATAAGAGAAATTTATTTTACTTATTCATCTAAAAATATATTAAAGGTTAGTTGTGATTCAGATAACGTGGAAATATATCAGTATATGTTGGGGGTGAGGATGTTTATTGAGGGACAGTTGAATGCCCTTCTAAACTTTTTACAGAAATATCTAATTTAGTCTACATACAAACTCCATGAAGTAGATATGATTTCCCCCATTTTCCAGGCAAGAAAACAGGATGAGAGAAGCTGATCTGCTTGGCCAGAATCACACAGCTTGTGAGAGATTAATCAGAATCAGAGTCCTGTCTCTACGACTGACATCAAAGGGTGCTCTTTTACTGCACCACAGAGGATGAAACCCAGGCACCTTGAGAGAATGAATGGTTACCTTCTAGTCTCGTTTCCTCTGTTACACCATTACATCATCTGCTTTTATCTCAATGATCAGTTAAGGGTTTTGCTTTTGTTTTTGTTTTATATTGGCTGGCTGTGCATCAGCACCTTTCCCACTAAGCCAGTTGGCACAGAAGATGGTTCCATGACAGTAAATGCTTTTCCAACTTGGCTTCTAGCCTTCAAAGTATACTAGAAAGGTTTTAAACTAACATTTTCTAAAATACCTGTGATGAAGAGATTTATAATTATTCACATTAATGAGAGAGAGAAAGAGTGTCCTACATTTATGATAGAGTTGTAGGTATTTTCATTGTGTGCATGGACAGTTGATCTTCCAAAGCACCAATGCCTTAAAGGAGAATGAGTTTACCATTTTTTGCCTAAAATCCTCTTCTTCATAAACTTTTCAACCTTTGACATCTCCTTCCTTCCTGAAACACTGTACTTCTCAGCTTCTCTGAGACCTATTCTCTTGGTTTTCAATTGTTCTTACTGGCCAGTCCTTGAGAAGTTCCTCTGCTGGTCCCAATCTCTTGGTAAAACCTTTACATGGTTGAGTAACTCAGAGTTCAGACCTTGGTGCTTCTCCCTCTCAGGAAATCACAGGTTATCTGTTATGAACTGAATGTGTCCCTCTGAAATCCGTATGTTGAAATCCTAAACTCCAGGGTCATAATTTTAGGAGGTGGGGAGTTTGGGGGGTAATTAGGTCATGAAATTGGAGCCCCTGTGATGAGATTAGTGTCTTTATAAGAGAAGACATGGGAGCTTGCTCTTTCTCTGTTCTCCTGTCCATGTGAAACAGAATGAGAAAACAGCTGTCTGAACAAGATGGAGGGCTGTCATGAGAAACAACCACGTTGGCATCCTGATCTTGGATGTCCAGCCTCAGAACTGTGAGAAATAAGTGTTTGTTGTTTAAGCCACCCAGTCTATGGTATTATGTTATAGTAGCCCGAACTAAGACACTATCCAGTGATGCTAAATGTATAGGCACCAAATACTGTCTCCACATTGATGACTTCTAAATGTCAGTCTCCAGCCTTGACCCCTTCTATGAGCCTCAGACTAAATAGTAAGCTGCTCCCTGACCTCTACCCTGCAATGTCTTGTTGACAGAGAACTGGCTATAAATAGCTATGGGTGGCAGTCACATGAGATCAGAATGAAAGAAATAGGGAAGTTTGACTGTACTAACTTGCATTTGATAAAGACATGCCTAGGAGGATGATTTGGGGAGCAAAAGACAACCAGAGGATTTAAACTGGTGAAGGTAAGATTGAGAATCCGAGCCTAGGTAGCTCAAGAGCAGAGGCAAATATAGGCTAATGAGAACAGTGCCACATCTGAAAGGCCTATAGTTCCTGGGACATTGCAAAACTTAATGTTCCTATGAATAGCCTCAAGTCATCAAGGCTATGTTTGCTGTATGCCATTTAAGCAATTAATCTGATAATGCTTTTGAAACTTTAGTTTCAGCAAAGTGGGTATGTTTTTCATTGTATTTAAAATGATCTAGATCACCTTAGTATATAAAAAAGCATTTTTTAAATTCCACAGATAAAAGAAGCATTCTTGTTTTTGACCAACTTTTACTTAGTGACAACTTTATTAATTATATGAACTTTATTGGAAATTAAGTCATTATAAAGCTTCTCCATCAGCTAGGAGAAAAAGGTATTTTCCTAAAGCTACTGCTTACTAAATATCCTTTTTGGAGGGTATGACTGGTTTCTTCACCATTCCTTCCCGGTTCCTCCCTTTTACTTTCCTGTGATAAATATAGTGACATAAAAGTGACAAATTGGTGTAATTTTTATTAGCCCTCAAAAACAAACCAAAGTAAATATTTAGGAGCAAAGTTTATAATAGGATATTTGAGTGTAAGTTTTGATATGATCAGTTAATGCACATTTCTTTGGGAAATGTATGGAGGGCATACATTTCTTAATTTGAGCCTTCAAATATTATATAAGCACTTAGATGTAGCAGTAGCCTAGAAGAACACAGGACAGTAACACTCCACTTTTGAATGCATGCACTAAACACGATAGGTGACCTAGGGTGTCTGCCGTCAGAGCACCAGACATCAGCTATGTCAAAGAAAAGAAATTCAGATTTGGTTAGTGGGATGCTGGCCCACAAGAATTCAAATCAACGACAATACACAAGGGAACATGCTGGGAAATGACTGTCTAACTACAAAATGTCTCTGCGGTCTGGTGGATAAACTGCTTTAACTTTCCCAGTGAATTGAACTTCATGCATGGCCCAGGGTCAGTGGCTGTCATGTGAAAGAATCTAGCTATATTGCCTATTACTGTCAGTGAAAGACAAACTTGCTATTCTCTCCCCTCAGAATATCCATACTCTATCCTTCCATGCAGACATGTTAGCACCGCTAGCACTATCTGAGGCATCTTACATTTGCAGTGAATGAAGGTAGTATATAAACCTGGGGATTTCAGGCAATGATATAATTTTATAAATCAGATTGTAAAGATATGATTATATGGAAACATTCATTTACTGCATTGGTAAAAATTAATATTTTTTAAATTGGAAGTGTAAATGGAGTAGAGTAAGACTGATGCATATATCAATATTTAAGTACCTATGATTTATACTTTTATGCAACTGAAAACAAAACCATATGTGGTGATGCTCCAGATACCCACAGGAAAACATATCGTTAATATTTTATTTTAAAAATGGTTAACATGGCCTCAAATATGTTGAATAATTTTTATGGAATACGAACAATATAAGAAAATTAGTATTTGTCAGCAAAATGTTCTATCTGACTTCAGCGATTCACCATTGTGACAGCAGTTAAATTCATCTAAATAGGGATGTCTGAAAATAAATGTATTACTGAACAGAGTGTTCTTAAAACAGCAATTTCAGGATTTTTAATGATGGAAAAGCAGCATTTTTAACTCCCAGAACTCCAATGTAAAGTATCTATCTTCAAAATATATAATGTCATTGTCATATTTGGTTTAACACCATAAGTGACATGCTTAAAATGTTACACTAAAAATCTAAGGAGAAAATTCTGAAAATCCTCAATCTTGACATCTAATTCTTTGTTGCTTTGTTGTAAATGCTGTTCTCTTTAAATATGAAACATTTCCAAGAAAATATATTTTTTAAAGTACTTTGTGTTTTTAATTTTCTAAGCAAGTTTACCAATAGGGAAATGGGATCCAACTAGTATATTAAACAAATATTTTTGATACGTAATTTTCATCTGGTGACTTATAAAGACATCATCAGAAATGAGAGGAAGATTAGGAGGAATCTGTGTTTAATAAAAAAACTGGCACAGATTATATAATCCACTGACAGTGTCATATCCCCAAGTACCTTATCTTGTTTGTGTATGTTACTGCATTTAACAAGTTCTAAATGGGAATAACTATATGATTGCTTACCAATTTATGTAAAGAAAATATTTTGTATTTAGATGCATTAAGGAGTATTTCATACACCAGTAGAGAAGATATGGAATAAGACCAGGAACAATGTGAAATTTTAATGAATATACAAGAGAAATTTTCAGGTTTCAAAAGTGCTCCCAAAAGTTCCTCAAAAAATTAAAAATAGAACTACCATATGATCCAACATTCTCGTTTCTGTGTATACATCCAAAGGAAATGAAATCACTATCTCGAAGGGATTAACTGCACATCCATATTCATTGCAGCATTATTTACAACATCCAAGACATGGAGACCACCTAAGTGTCTCTTGACAGATGGATGAATAAAGAAAATGTGGTATATTCATAAAATGGAATATTATTCAACCATAAAAAGAAGGAAATCCTGCCATTTGTGACCACATGGATGGACTGAAGGGTATTGAAATAAGTGAAATAAATCAGAGGGAGAAAGACAAATACTGTATGATCTCACTTATGTAGTGAGTATAAAAAAGCCGAACTCATGGAAACAGAGAGTAGAATGGTGATAGCTACGGGTTGAGGATGGGAAGAAATGAGGAGATGTTGGTCAAAATGGTACAAACCTCTAGTTATAAGATAAGTAAATTCTGGAGATTTAACGCACAGCAGGGTAATTTTAGTTAACAATACTCTATTATATACTTGAACATCGCTAAGAGAATGTTCTTACCCCCCCCCCCCCACACACACGATAATTATGTGAGGTGATAGGAGTGTTAACTAGCCTTACTGTGATAATCATTTCACAACATATAAATGTATCAAATCAACACATTGTATGCTTTAAACTTATGCAATGATATATGCCAATTATATCTCAGTAAAGCTGGGGAGAAAAAGAGTGCTCCCCCATTCTCCAGCTACTGACACAAATATTTGAAATAGGCATTTGAAAAATTCTGCCCCCTCTCAGTGTTTGGCATTGCTTATCTTACCTAATGACGACTTTAGGTAAGGCAGGGGTAATAGGGGTATACTCTATTACTTGTAGGGTAACTCTATAGGCATAGAGTTGAATAATTCAACTGCTCCAAACACACTGGATAGACACAGTGTCATGAGAGTTTTCCCACTTGTAAGAGTTTGTGTGTCCTCAATTTTAAAACAACACCAGGATATTATATGGAACCTGTATATTTTATTAGAAATTCCAGCCCTTCCATTTCTACGTACAGAGAGATAATTTTAAGCCAAATAAGAGCATTGGGGTGTTATTATTTAGATTGAGAATTATCCCGGATATGCTACTATTTTTTCTTCTTCCTACAGACTCCTACGTACTATTTCAAGTATGCAATACTGAAGAGAGAGAGGGAGAGATGGAGAGAGAGAGAGAGAGAGAGAGAGAGAGACAGAGACAGAGACAGAGACAGAGACGGAGAGAGACAGAGAGAGACAGAGAGAGACAGAGAGAGAGACAGAGAGAGGGAGAGGGAGAGGGAGAGAGAGAGAGAGAGAGAGAGAGAGAGAGAGAGGGAGGGAGGGAGGGAGGGAGAGAAAACACCCATTAGCCAATTATTTCTTTTTCCTATTTACTCTAGGTATCATGTTGGTGCCAGTTATTAAAATGTGTTCTCTGGATTGTCTTGAGGTTTCAAGTTTATCTCCTTTTAAGTAAACGGTTTAAGTATACAGCCCCCACTTTGAACAACTTGGGGTCAGGGGTGTCGACCTCCTAAGCAGGTGAAAGTTCACATATCACTTTTTTTCTTTTTTTCTGTATTTTTATTTTACTTTATTTTAAATGTATTTCATTAAACTATAGCTGATTTACAATGTTAATTTCTACCATACAGCAAAGTGATGCAGTTATACATATATATAAATTCTTTTTTCATATTCTTTCCATTATGTTTTATCACAGGATATTGATTATAGTTCCTTGTGCTATACAGTAGGACCTTGTTGTTTATCCATTCTATATACAACAGTTTGCATCTGCTTTTCCCAAAATCCCAATCCATCCCTCACCCACTGTCCCCCCTTGGCAACCACAAGTCTGTTCTCTATGTCTGTGAATCTGTTTCTGTTTCATAGATAAGTTCATTTGTGTTGTATTTTAGATTTCACATATAAGTGATATCATATGGTATTTGTCTTTCTCTTTCTGACTTACTTCACTTAGTATGATAATCTCTAGGTTCATACATGTTCCTGCAAATGGCATTACTTCATTCTTTTTATGGCTGAGTAGTATTCCATTGTATATATGTACTACATCTTCTTTATCCATTCATCTGTCCATGGACATTTAGGCTTTTTCCATGTCTTGGCTATTGTAAATAGTGCTGCAGTGAACAGCATGTATCTTTTCAAATTATAGTTTTCTCTACATAAATGCCCAGGAGTGGGATTGCAGGATCATATAGCAACTCTACTTTTAGTTTGTTTTTGTTTTTTTGTGTGTGTGTGGTACGCGGGCCTCTCACTGTTGTGACCTCTCCCATTGTGGAGCACAGGCTCCGGACGCACAGGCTCAGCGGCCATGGCTCACGGGCCTAGCCGGTCTGCGGCATGTGGGATCTTCTCGGACTGGGGCACGAACCCATGTCCCCTGAATCGGCAGGTGGACTCTCAACCACTGCGCCACCAGGGAAGCCCTACTTTTAGTTTTTTGAGGAACCTCCATACTGTTTTCCATAGTGGCTGCACCAATATACATTCCCACCAACAGTGTAGGAGGGTTCCCTTTTCTCCACATCACATCCTCTGTAGCATTTGTTATTTGTAGACTTTTTTTTTTTGATGGAGAGAGCTTTTTATTTACTTTTTTTTTTCTTTTTTTTAGCATAGAGAAATATCTTTATGATCTCTGGGTAGGTAAAGGCAAAAGTCACATATCACTTTTGACTAACCCAAAACTTAGCCTATTGTTGCCTGGAAGCCTTATCAATAGCATAAGCAGTCGATTAACACGCATTTTGCATGTTTATGTATTACATACTGTATTCTTAGAATAAAGTAAGCTAGAGAAAAAATGTTATTAAAAAATCATAAGGAAGAGAAAATATATTTACAATACTGTACTGTATTTATTGTTAACGCACGTTTACATCATCTGTTTACAAGATGAATTATCTATCAGTACCTACATCAGTATTTTCTTATATGAGACAAAACAATGTAGTCATTATATGTATTACAACACTAGATGCCAAAATGAAAAGACCGTGTGAAAAATAAATTCATATTTATTTGCAGGTATAACAACTTACGCATTGATAATGAAGAAGCAGCAATAAGATTGCTTTAGGGTAGCCTAGTGTAATTGATACAACTGCTTCATGGTAGCTTAGCCTATACTCTAATGACTAAGTCATTATAAAATTTTTATGACATACAGTATTACAGTCATATTTATAATACAGTGTTGGAAACATTGTTACATTAAAAAAAACACCTACCTAGCTGTGATGATAGGCTGATACTCAGTTTCTCCAAGTAAGAGAGAGACACGCTGTACAACAATGTAATTCTTTGAAAGCAAAGTTATAAAGCAGTAAGAAAAATAGCATGTTATTAATTTTATATTAAATATCACTCACCTTGTGCCATGTAAGTGTAGCCTTGGTACAAGTCTTACATACAATGCTCTACACAATGAATACTTAGGCGATGATGAGGATGGTACAAAAGCATCTCATACGGTTCTTGCCATACAGTTATTAGATTTCACATGAAGACACACACATACACAAGAGGTGCGTCTCTTAACTGTACAGCATGAGATTATTTACTGTTCATTAAGTGGAAGTGGATCATCATCAGGGTCTTCATCCTCATTGTTTTCATGCAGAGCAGGCAGAGGAGGAGAAGAGGGTGTGTCCTGTTGTCTTGGGGTTGGCAGAGGATGTGGCAGAGGTGGAAGGGGTTGCAGGAGAGGCAGGCACACTTGGTGTAACTCTACAGAAATACCTCGTAATTTCTGACTTTGTGGCTTTTCATTTCTCTAAAAATGTTTCTATGTGGTACCAAGCCTTCTTCCACTGTTTGCTTTAGTTTCAGTGCCTATATCATAGAAGGGTCCCCATTGTAAAAGTAGCCAAAAATAATCTTGATTAATTGGAACCCTTCTGCCAGATTGTCTAATGTCAACTTGTTTGCTGGCACTGCTGCTTTTACATTTTTATTTTTCTTTTTGGCCACGCCGAGCGACTTTTTGGATTTCAGTTCCCCTACCAGGGATTGAACCTGGGCCATTAGCAATGAGAGTGCAGAGTCCTAACACTGGACCACCAGGGAATTCCCACTGTCACTGATTCCTCTACATCTTCTTCCTTGTTGTCTAGGCCGGTTCGGAAGCTCTCATCTCCACCAAGTTGTCTTCTGTTCATTCCTCTGGTGGCGTGTCTATTAGCTCTTGAATTTCTCCATGATCCATATCTTGAAACCCTTCTCTCCTCTGCCTTTTTAGCCATCGTCACAATCTCTTTCATGATTTCCTCAATTGGCTCTGTTGTAAGTCCTGTGAAATCACGGACAACATCTGGACACAAACTTCTCCAGCAGGAGCTTATTGTTTCAGGCTCGATGGCTTTTGTGGATTTTTCTATAACAATGACGGCATCTTCAGTGGTGTAATCCTTCCCAGCTTTTATGATGTCCTCTCTGTCGGGGTTCTCTTCCACAGCATTGACAACGCTTTCCATAGAGTACCATGTGTAATGAGCGTTAAGGGCTTTTATGTCCCTCTGATCCAGAGGCTGAGTTAAAGACGTTTTGTTTGGGGCCAAGTAGACGACTTCAATGTCTTTGGTGTTGAACTCATGGGGTTCTGTGTGGCCAGAGGAGTTGTTCAATACCAATAGAATTTTAAAATGCAGTCGCTTAATGATAAGGTACTTTCTGACTTCAAGGATAAAGCATCAGTGGAACCAACCCAGAAAAAAGTTCTCATTGTCCAGGCTTTCTTGTTGTATAACCAAAACACTGGTGTTTTGGCCACTGGTGTTTATCTTTTCCCTTTAAGGTTTGAAAGTTGGCAGCTTTATAGATAAGAGCACTCCTGATCATAAACCTGATTATTGTTAGATGTGCACCACATTGCTTTTTCTTTTTTAAGATTTGTGCACTCAGCGAAGTGCAAGTTATATCTTTTATTTTATTTCTATTTTTATTTCTTTTAATTTTTGAATTATATTTTATTTATTTATTTATTTAATACAGCAGGTTCTTATTAGTCATCCATTTTATACATATTAGTGTATACATGTCAATCCCAATCTCCCAATTCATACCACCACCACCACCCCGCCACTCTCTCCCCTTGGTGTCCATACATTTCATGTTGCTTTTTAATCTTATATGGTAAATTACTTTCCAATTATAACTATACTTGCACCTGGCTTAGCAAAATAGTAAATGGTTACCCAATCATTGAAGCAGAAACAATCTTTCCCCAACATTGTTGAGATGGTTATTTGACAAGGACTTTCCCTTAAGGCCTGATACTGTTCTAATTTAATTCTACAAAATGCCTGTATTTTGGAAGAAACTTTGTGTCTTAGGACATTAAGTTTGTGAGAATTTGGGGGAATTTTTAACTAAATAAAAACAGTGAAGTCTAGGTCCTTTCAAATCATGACTGTCACAAGGATATTAAAGGCTGTAATTTAAGAGTTCTAAAGAATAATACTGATTAATAGTTTCACCGATACTTTGGGCTCCATTGCCCTGTAAAACGTGTGGTTGGAGAGAATATTTGTGAGGATGTGCCTGAAGCTCTGCAGACACATTTAATCTATCAGGGTGAACAAAGCCATGTGGCCTTTATTATGGGACAAGGGGAACCTTGACTAAAAGATGTGAGTGAAACAGTTGTGAATAATTCTTCAGACGTCCCCACTACACTGTGGTGTGTGTGTGTGTGATCTGAGTCCTTTCCTCTAGTTTGCATGAGTCACAATTTGTTCTCAGGCTCTTATGTGTCCATACTTTATAGACCCTGGGAGTCTGAGGGCATGAATCATGAACGATTCCCAGACCATATTTTTTTTTTTTTTTTTTTTTGCAGTACGCGGGCCTCTCACTGCTGTGGTCTCTCCCGTTGCGGAGCACAGGCTCCGGACGTGCAGGCTCAGCAGTCATGGCTCACAGGCCCAGCCACTCCGCGGCATGTAGGATCTTCCCGGACCGGGGCACAAACCCGTGTCCCCTGTATCGGCCGGCGGACTCTCAACTAGTGCGCCACCAGGGAAGCCCTCCCAGACCATATTTTTAAGTCTTAATTTTAATATTGTAAAAACAAACTATTCCCTCTTGTTCAGATACTAGCTGTACTAGCAAGAAAAGATTCTGAAATTTAAAATTATAAGATAATATGTTTAACAAGATAATTGACCCATTTGACTGGTCCAGGCTTCTCTGTGTCTTGGATGCTCCAGTAATGTTTTTTGACCTACAAAGAGGAATCTATTACCAACTCATGAAATATTTCTTAGAAAAAGGCAAATATGATGACATATTTTAGGTTAAAGATTTTGCTGATGTTGCTAAGTCTGCATCCTTCCAGAAATATTCACTCAACACACTTTTATTAAATACTCACAATGCACTGGGAGCTGTGACATGTAACTGGAGGAGAACTGACAGAGTCCCAAACCTCAGATAATTTAGAGTCTATTAAAACACATAAACATGTATGCCTTGATAAAAATATACACAAACCTGTAGAAGGAAAAAGCAAAGACTTATCTCTTCTCACAGCCAAATGATGTGAGTGAAATGATAAATTCTCTGTAACATGAGTCTTTGATATACTGTCTAATGCTAAATTTATGGTGATGTCTATATGATGCTTGTGATTCATCAAGGAAGCACCATTAGTTTATCTTCTCTTATTAAGCTAAAAGGAATCTCTGCTACTACATTTCCCCTCTTATTTATGGAAGGATTTTCTTATAGATAAAACCACTCTTTCAATTTTGTTCATCTTCATTTATTGCCTATATTGACGCAAGAGACTATAGAAAATAATCACTTTACAAGTAAATACATTTTATGCCATACACTTTGGTAAAAGAGTGAATTGATTCAATCTTTGTGAAAGACAATTTAGCAACATGTGCCAAAATTTTATTAATGTTAAGACGTTTACCCAATAATTGCTATACTAGAATTTTATTCCAAAGGCATAATTGGAACCAAAATGGTAGACAATTCATGTTCAAGAGGCCAAAATCTTGGAGAAAAGAGAAGGGTTGAGCAGTGAGCTTTCATGCTGTCATATGCAAAACTCTTAAACTGCACAGGTGAAGCATGAGGAACAAAGCTAATAAAAGCTGAATATCAGAGAGTATTTTTCAGTTGATTTGCAATGTAGAGGAGGTAGAAACTAAAGCTGAGTACCTAAGATGTGCTTGGAACCCTGGCAATACATTAGACTCTAAGTTTGACAACTGAAGAGCTATGCAGTAGTAGCAGTGGTGAATCAGCGGTAGGCAGAAGTTTCCAAATTTCAACACAAATTTGATCCAGATCTATACTGGAACAAAATTATTTGCTTCACTCCAGCTAGCTACCATAGGATAGGGTGAACCTTTTCTGGAATAAGATAATATCTCAAGTTTAAACTGGGAGGGGGTTGCTTAGTCAAAAGGTCTGACTTCCATATAATCAGAATCCCAGAAGAAAAGGAGAGAAAGAGATAGGAATCTGATAATTTCCCCAAATCAATAAAGGGATCACTCTCTACAGATTCAAGAAGTTTAGTAAGTGCAAGCAGCTTAAATACAAAATAACCACACCTAGACAAGTCCTGGTAAAAAATGATGAGATTATGAAAAGCAGACAGAAATAAAAATATACAGAACTTTCCAAAGAGCAAGATTAAGACTGACAGCTGCTATTGTCAGCACATAAAGGAAGTCAGAAGAAAATAAAATGACAGTATTAAAAGCTGAAGAAAATAATTTCCAATCTAGAATTCCCATATCAAGTGAAAACACCCTACAAATATGCATTAAAATAAATAAAGACAAAGTGAATGAAAACAGAATTATCACCTGCAGATATCCCCTAAAAGGAATATTAAAGGTAGTTTTCTCACCAGAGTAAAATAATCCAAGATGGAAAAAAAGAAATTAGAATAGAATCAAGGACAACAGAAAGAATAAATCTATTGGTAAATATAAATGAATATTAACATTAGAAAACAACAATAATAATGCCATGTAGTATATAAAATATATGTAAATATAAAATAGGCAAGCACAATAAAATTTTAAAAAGTCTTTGATGTAAATGAAGTTAAAGTATTCTCAAATACTAGTATAAGAAGATATAGATAAAATAATTTATTTTAAGATAAAATAATTCATTGAAGTATGTTGTAATCTTTAAAGCAACTCCTGAATGTAAAAGAGTGTACAACTAAAGAGCAGATAATGATAATTAATGAATTAATCCAAAAGAAATTAAAAGAGGAAACAAAAAAAGATACATCAGATTGGTGAGACCAAAAGAAAACAAACAGTAAAATAATAGATACAGGTGTATTATTTTCAAGAAACGGTATTAAAGCAGTAGGATGTCCCTATATGCAGGGGGTGTGGGAGGATAGACTCTATCTCACCGCATACAAAGACCTAAGTGTAAAACTGTAAGACTTCTAAAAGAAAATATAGAAGAAAATCTTTGTGACCTTGGGGCACACAAAAGTTTCTTAGAATACAAAAATCAAAAATGGTAAAGGAAATGTAAATAAAAAATGTGTACACTCCTAAAGATGTCATAAAAAAATGAAAAAACAAGTCATAAACTAGAAGATATTTGCAGCATCTAGAATGTATACCTAGATTATATAACTATGTATAACATAATATATAATATAAATAATAAAATATTTTACTATTCAATAATAAAAAACCTAATAAAAATGAGCAAAAGATTTAAACAGACACATCACAAAGAAGACATATGAATGGCCAATAAGGACATGACAAAATACTGTACATTATTGGTCCTTAAGGAAATACAAAGCAAACTGTTAGGGAAAAGAAGTATAGCTCTAAATGCCTATATTGAGAGAACAAACACTGAAATTAAATTCACTAATTACACAACTGTAGGACTTTGGTGGAAACAACTGAAAAATGCCAAAGAAAGCAGAAGAGAGTGGATTACAAAATATAAGAGCCAGAAACTAAAAGCAATCAATTAAGTGAAAGATAGAGAAATCTTTGACAAGTCTGATTAAGAGAAAAAGAGAGCAGATGCAAATAAATAGCACAGGAAAAGAGACACCATCTATGTAACAGTAAGAACTAATTCTCAGTGAGCAATTGTTTTAGGCTTGTCACCGTTCAAAGTACTTCACATATATATAACTCATTTAATCCTTAAAATAATTCTACAAAGTTGGTACTATTATGATTCACACTTTATAGTTGAGGAAACAGAGAAAACTCAGGAGTGGGGGCCAGCACCAAAGCCCAGAAAAATCTAGTTTTGGTATCCAAGAATCTAAGCACCTCAGAGGATATTAGAACGGTCTTGTGAGCATATAAGATGCAATCACAGAATGAATATTTCAACATTTTTTTAAATAAATGAAGGTAAAAATGTTAATGCTTAACTAAATGTTTAATGGAAAGTTGAATAGAACAATAAACTAAGCAAATTGAAAATGGAATATGGAATCTAAGAGCTAAGTGTTAAAAAGGTAAAGGGCTGTATATATGCCTACATACACGAGTTTTGCCAAGTGCTGAGGGAGCTGATAGTACAGCTATTACGATCGCTGCTGTGGCTACCTTACTATTACTGCCACTCCTGCTTCTACTAACCCCACTCTTGCTCTACAGACAGCTTGTTTCATTGCATTTCACTTCATTGAGCTTTTTACAAGTTCAAGGTTTGGGGCACCCCTGCATTGAGCAAGCCTATTGGTGCCATTTTTCCAGCATCATTTGCTCACTTTGTGTCTCTGTGTCCCATTTTGGTAATTCTTGCAATATTTCAAACTTTCATTATTATTATATTTGTTATAGTGACCTGTGATCAGTGACCTTTGATGTTACTACTGTGACTCACTGAAAGCTCAGATGATGGTTAGAATTTTTTAGCAGTTAAGTATTTTTAAATTAAGGCATGTACATTGTCTTTTTAGACATAATGCTATTACACACATAATAGACTACAGAATAGTGTAAACATAACTTTTACATGCACTGGGAAACCAAAAAATCTGTGTGGCTGGCTTTACGGCGATATTATCTTTATTGCAATGGTCTGGAACCAAACCTGCAATATCCCCAAGGTCTGCCTGTAGTTCAAATACTACTACTGCTCCCCTGATACTACTGCTGCTGCTGCCACTGCTGCTGATACTACTACTGTTACTATTACTAGTGCTACCACTACAACTACTGCCACCACTGCTTGTATGACTACTGCTACTGCTACTCCTACTATCCCCACGGTCGCTATTATTACTGCTGCTGCTGCTACTGCTATTGCCAATATTACTACTCTTGCTACTAACGTAAATGCGATTGTTGTTACTATCTTGACCACTATACCACCACCATTATTCCTCCTAATTGGTATAATAATTATACCAGCAGCCAGGTTTTCGTACTTACTATGTGCCTAGCTCTATTTGCTTTACATATATTAACTTATTTAATCATCACAGAAATCCTAGGAAGTAGCCACTATAAATTATTGCAATTCTTCCAGAACATAACACATATAGAAACATGTTCCACATTACCATGGCTTACCAATATGCAATTCTGCATTCAGGCACAAGAAAGACTACACAACCCAACCTCTTAGTGAGCCACAAGTCCACACTTCAAGCCAGTGGCTGCAAGAACTGACATTCGGCTGGAAAGAAAGCATAGACTCCTATGCTTTCTCTCTGCCTCAGTGACCCTGAAGGTCTCATGCTCCTGCTGATGGGGCCAGAAAAGGATGAATATGACTTTTGGATTAAAGTCCCTGAGTGATTTTATGGAGTCCCCTGCTCAACAGCTTTGCATCTATACCATCAGCTAAAAATAGACCTTTCTTGCTTAAGCTACTGAGACTGGGAGTTTGTTCATTACTTCAACATAGTTTATCTTATTCAGGTTAATATGTGCTAGCATTAAAATCTGTATATGAATACAAAAATCCGTAAAAGCCTTTACCGTGAAATCTAGTAAGATCTAAGAAGGACAGCACATAAGACAAAGTAATGTTAGTTACAGAAACACGAGAAGTTCAAAATTAATAAAGCTGTGAATGTGAGGCAATATTTAGAAGTTTACATGAAAAAGCATTTCCTAGACGTCCATACTCATTCTTGCATTTAACAAAGAGTAAAGGACAAACAATACTTCTCACTGAGCCAAGAGTATCAAGAAAATAGGAACACCCCGCTAAAATATATCTAGCCCCTATCTCCTCTTTGAAGACCTTCAGCCATAGGATGGAAACTTTGTGTAAGGCTGCTGAGCTGCAGTGTTGCATATCAACACAAAAAGAAAAAGCATATATTCTCAGCTACATGACTATCATGTACAAAGTACAAGTTTGCACCAAGCCTAAATGAATAAGAAATAAAAACTTTACCTAAACTAAACTAGAAATAGCATCTAACAAATCAATTAAAAGCAGGCATATATACTATGTATTAGCAGCTATGATATTTCTCTATTCAAGTGAGTGTTGATCACTATTGATATAACAAATATTATGCTAGATATTGGAGAGGTTTTATATTTTTTAATGGTCCCTCAAAAAAAACTATAGCCTTACTGGGGAGTTAGATGCCAAATCAAGTAAACACAGAAAAATACACCCCACTGGGTCTGTTGAAGGTGCCGTGAAATCATAGAGGTATGAGTAATTTCCCCTTATTTTTCCTATTTCCTGTGAAATGAAAGACACATTTCAGTATCCTTGTATTGAAATGACATTGAGGTCCCTTTGAACAATTTCCCAAAGGAACTAGGACTTGAATTGACAGCCTAGAGAGATGAGATGATCTCATGGATTTTTTCAGTACAATTTTATTCCTTGAAGTGCTTGGCTTTTCCAACAAGAGTAGTCAAGGGTCACAAAAGTGTAATGAATGTAAAATGCTTTATTCTAAATGACAAGTGCCAAAGACAAAGTTGGATAAGAAGTCAAGGAAAATGACAAGTTATTGTCCAGCACTTAAAATCTGTTTTTTTCCCCACAAGAATATATAGCTCTGTCAGAAGCTTGTTGGCTTTTAGTGAGTAGAAGTATATAAAGCTTAGACAATACACTCATTGGTTTCCATGTACTATTAAAAGAAGATCATGGGGCTTCCCTGGTGTCGCAGTGGTTGAGAGTCCACCTGCCGATGCAGGGTACACAGGTTCGTGCCCCGGTCCGGGAAGATCCCACATGTCGCGGAGCGGCTCGGCCCGTGAGCCATGGCCGCTGAGCCTGCGCGTCCGGAGCCTGTGCTCTGCAGCGGGAGGGGCCACAACAATGAGAGGCCCACGTACCACAAAAAATAAAAAAAAAAAGAAGAAGATCAAGAGAACACCATGAATTAAGCAATACAATCTATTTGATAAACTATTATAAATAATTCTCAGAAATTCATTAGGGTCTCAGTTCTAAATCCCAGAATAAAATCCCATTCCCTGTTCTTATTGATGATTTTTACATGCAGTTGATTCAAACTTTATCTATGAATTTATTTCCTCACACTAGCAAATGAAATATGTAGTTGGATAAACTTGCTCAGGAGTAATTTAAGAAACACCAGGAACATGCTGGAACTTTCTAAACGAATAGGTTGAGTAGAATGGAGGTCTTTGGGAGAAGGTGAAGAGCCAGGCTTGTCCTAGAGGCAGGCGTGTGGAAAGTCATCAGGAGGTAAAGTTTTAGATCAGCACAGATGTGGAGCTTAAAAAAGCGGCTCAAATACAGGAGCAAAGTCTCTAAGACGGTAAGATGTCAGCAGAAGACACAGTTCAGATGTAAATGTTATGCCTCAGATACAACAGATATTAAGTCAATACTTGTTAATTGACTGAATGTGATTAACTGAGACAAAAATCACTTGAAAAATCCATTTATGAAACATGACACACTTATAGGCAAGGCAGTCCAAGACTAGAATTCTTTAGATTTGATAGCTCCAATAGTAGATACATTTCAAAGCAGAGCACTAAAATCTCAAACTAGATTGAGAAGACAGTCCTCGTGTTTCTGTGCTCACTTCAGCACACAGGTGCTAAAATTCTCAGAATTCTTTGAGTTAATTTAAGAAGAAAATATTAAGGAGAGGGTGGATTTCAAATGAAGCCATAGGCACCTCAAAATCTTCAGAGATTCCAAGACAAATAATAAACGAGGCATAAACTTAATACCAGGCTATTTTCAGAATAATCCATGAAAAACCATCTTGGGCATGGATTTCATGAGTTTCAGAATGTTAATTTAACTTTCCCCTTTGCACAAAGTATTTGAAATGGGATGAATAACTTAAGTGGATAGTACTGTTTTGAGTGATTTAAGTCACTTTATTTTAATGGCAGATGTAACGCATTAATAAAGTATGTGTGGCAGAAGCATGTGGAGAGAAATATGCTAGCAAAGCACGAGCAATTTACAATATTGTTACTGAGAACATTACTGCTTCCACCAGAAGAATATTCACTTTAAGTGCTTCATATATTCACTGAACTATGAAGATGCGTATTTCACAAGATGCTGAAGTGCATAATAAGCTGTTTATTGGGAAATCAACGGCCATTAAATAAAATTAATTTCTATGAGGTAACAATTTATAACTATTTAATAGTCCAACCACTATAAACTTTATGCCCTGCATATAGATAGGTACGAATATTTTAATAAATCTTATAAATAAATATGCATCTTTAGGGATAAATCAGTTTGGTAGGGTGATTGACATGTTAAACTGTTAATGGTCCAAATATATTGTAAATCACTGGTGATGTACTTTCTTATTGCTGGATATGATCAATAGATTGCTAACACAGGGGTGTGCAAGTTATACTCATTGATGTAGACCATCTTCAGTTCATTACCATTTTTGGCAGCATTGACGTTTGAGGTTTGAATCTCCTGAAAAAGGAAAAAAAAGAGTTTAAATTTTCTGAAGGAATGATTTGTTAAACCACAATTTTATATGACCATGTTTATAAACATAGATCTGGAAAACTCTCTGCCTGTAATAAAATGAAATTGTTTTTCAGGAACCTTCACATTGTCCAAACATATCTTTCATCTAATTACTCATTTAAGAAACTTTGTGAGTAAAAATTTATGTTTTCAACATTGTATTCACTCTCACTCTAAAAATTTGTCTTTATCTCATTAACTTTGGTGTCCAACATGGGGGAATATACTAATAGCAGGCTTCCTTTTATCAACATTCAGGAATATTGATGTGATGGGCATGGGTGCTGCTGTTCTAGCTGCCATCCTGGTCCATGAGGTGTTCTTATAGCTGGAAGTTTTATGCTAAAAGTGGCAAAATAGATAGAAGATTCATATACGTTAGATCTCTCACAACTTAGTGGAGCTGCTTTCTGAGCCCTGGACAGCCAACTTCCACTGCCCTTTTATGTGAGGGAATGAATCCTTATGAGTACAGACGTCTGAAGTCAGGTTTTTGTTACTAGGAGCTGAAAGTAAATCTGAATTGATATAGAAAGGTCAGAACACTGTATATAGAAATTCATATAAAATATGATCATGACTGAGATGAGTTAAAGATATTTTCAATTAGGAAAGAGAAGAGAGAGAAAAATTGGAAGCTAATCAAATAAATCTTTGTAAATCGCTAGCATAATGTGACCATAAGTCACTGAAATCATCAAACTAAAATACTACCTTGTTGAACGTAAAATATCATGACTGAGAAAACTTGAATAAGTATCTTTAAAAATCATCTTTACCCTGGATTTATAGAGTATTAATGGTTGCAAAATGAATTTGGCAGTTAGCTGGTTTCCCTACATTATTTTAGAAAACTGTAAAATATACGTTGAAAGAAGCATCAGTCATTTATTAGTGATAACTTAAAATGTTACTTCATGAGAAAAAATATGCAGAAAGAGATTTCTGCATTAACAATAATCCCTTGAAAACTTTGACTGTTAGAGGATAGTGTCATGGATATTTATTTCCTTACGCAGATATGTGGTATAATTACCACTCCTATAAAGAGACCCTCAGCTCTGATCAGAGTTCAGGAGTGTGGAAAGGCAATTGCTTCAGTATATTTCCTGAAAACAAACAAATGAGTAAGACACTGCCCCAAATTTTAAAAGTACGTAAACTAAAGAAAGATTTTCTTTTAAGTCCTAGAGAGACAAATTCTTTCTGCTAATTCTCCAGCCTTTCTCACTTTGCCACTAGGGGTTTAAAGAAAGAGCAAGCTTTTATGACAGCACATAGAATGCGAAATGTCACGAATGAGTGTCACATAACAACCTACAACCTCATTTGAGTATGGAAAGCTACATTACAAAATACCATCAGTGACACACTAAATTGAAAAATTCATAATTCAACAATTTACTCACGTTTCAGTCATTTTAAATATATTATTCTCAAATAAATTGAAGGAGTTTATAGCGAACTGCACCCAAACAATAATATTCATAAGCAATTTTTTAAGCTGAATAATAAAGTGAGGGAAGGAGAAAAATTAAGAAAATATTATGAAAGAAAATATCTGCATCTGAACACAAAGCTGGGTCTGTCATCAGAGCAGCAGGAAATTTAGTTATTTTTTTTGATTATTCTTGACTGATTCTTCCAAATCAACTATTTCCTGTATTCAATTTTAAATAATTGTTAAATAACAAACTTATTTAAGAAGAAAATATTGGAAAATTTATAGTTACCAAAATATGTGAAACATATTGAACATTTCAATATGTGTGTTGGTAAGGAAAACAAATAGAAAATAATGGACTAATTCACTAATGTGTTTGGGTTTCAATTTAAACATCTTTATGGTGTTCAGTAAATACATTTTTTTTGCTATTATGATGGCAAGATCAATCTTTGAAAAGATGATTTTAAAAATATAACTAAATTTTATTTATCTTGGCAAATAATATTGAACAGGAATGCCTTTATATCAGAGCTATTTGGCAGAAATTGTTGCAAATGTCTCTATCAGACAAAACTTGATTCAAAAAATAATATATTCTAAAGAGTTGAAATAATAATCTAGCTGGGTTCTGCAAGAAAAAAGTTAGTTTGTGTGAAAAAAAACCCCGTGTTTAATACAGGTGTTGGAAAAGAATTGCATTAGTAGTTTTAAAGACAATAATATTTGGGAGGATAATGACCCACTAACACTAGTCAGTATGATTTTCATGAATCTTTCTGTAGAATTTGCCACTACCAATAGCTCACTCCTTGAAGATGTTTACTCGGTTACTTCTGTTGGTTATGTTCTATGGGCATATGTGTGCTTCTTGTGTAACCGAGCAGGACCCTATGAGGCCTTCCCAGAATACATCCCCACCCATGTCCTCCACCTGCCTTTTGTCTGTAGGAAAACTTTAGTCAATGAATAAATTTAATCAGAGAAGTGAGAAAATGCAGAAAGAAAGGAAAACAGAGAAACAAGACAAAGTAATAATACTTTAACCATTAAACAAAGTCAAGCACCTTTAGTTCTTCCTCTAGGACTATATATAATATTCTGAGCCATGTCCTTTGAGCTGTTTTGCAGATACTGAAACGCCCACCAGGTGGGAGAAGTTAACTCTACGCTGCCCACAAGCACCTAGACCCCAGACCAGTTGGAACCAGAAAGCTGATGATGCTAACTCTTGATTACCTCACCACCAACCAATCAGAGGAATGTCCATGAGCTGACCATGCCCTGCTCATTTAACACTATAAGACCCCTCACTACCCCCTGCAGGGTGGGACACACAGTCTTGAGGGCAGTAGCCCAATGTGGCCCTTTTGGCCTGGCAAAGCAATAAAAGCTATTCTTTTCTACTTCACCCAAAACTGTCTCCACGTTTTTATTCGGCACCAGTGAACAGAGATCGAGTTTTGGCAACACTTGCCTCTTATTCATTAAAATAACCTGTATTTTCCATGAAGAATTACACACCTTGTGTTTTTAGTGTATGGTGTTTTGGTGGCTTTAGGGGATGGGTATGTAACCCAGGCCAAAGCAAAGCAGGCGTTGAATTTTTCTTTTTTAACATCTTTATTGGAGTATAATTGCTTTGCAATGGTGTGTTAGTTTCTGCTGTAAAACAAAGTGAATCAGCTATACATATACATATGTTCCCATATGTCTTCCCTCTTGCGTCTCCCTCCCTCCCACCCTCCCTATCCCACCCCTCTAGGTGGTCACAAAGCACCAAGCTGATCTCCCTGTGCCATGTGGCTGCTTCCCACTAGCTATCTATTTTACGTTTGGTAGTGTATATATGTCCATGCCACTCTCTCACTTCGTCCCAGGCAAGCATTGAGTTGTGTTTGGTGTTTGATTCAAGGGCGATGCAATCAGACTGATTCCCAGAATTTTCTTGGAAAATAAAACATTCCTTTCAACTAAACTTGAATCTCTCAGAATGTGCAGTGAAGCTGCTGATGGTCACCCCAAGGCAGGAATCAGCCTGAGACTGAGGAAGTAAAGCTAAGGGAGACCGAGAACAAACAATATTAATGCACCTTTTGAACTGCTGAAGGCATCTGAGCTGAAGCAATCCTCATTCACATGTCCCTATTACTTAAATGAACTAATTTCCGCCTTTGGCCTACAAAAATTGAATGGATTTTTACTGAAACCATCTGACTAATAAATTTTGCATACCTCTCCTCTTTCCTGGCTTTTTTCCATTAATTCCAATCTTTCCTTATCTTTACCTTTCACAGATCTCTCTTCTCCATCTCTCTGTACACCTACTGTACAATGTGAATCCCCAGAATTATATTTTTGGTCCATTGTTATTCTCTTTCTACATGCCTTCCTTGGGCAACTTTGTCCAAAATAGCAGTTTTATTCAACAGTTTGCTAATTATTCTCAAATTTAAAACTTCAACCCTTATCACTGCCTTCAGTTTTAGGGGCATGTATTCAGTTTTCCGCTGGGATATGGTCATTTGAATATGCTATAAGCACAAAAAACCCAATGTGTTTAAATCAAGACTCTTTACAGTCTTCAAATTGTGTTTCCCCGAATCATAGCTGATGCATTCATTCACTCAAACCAGAAATGTTGGAAACTTCAGTCACTACGTTCTTAGTCAATGTTAAATAGGTACATCTTATTGGCTGGGAGGGCTTCTTAAAATAGAGATAGCTGAGATCATTGCCAAAGGGTCTGATTCAGTAGATCTGGGGAGAGAGTTAGTGAAAATTTGCATTTCTAACAAGTTCTCAGGTGATGTGGGTAGTAACAATCCAAGGACCATTGCTATAACAGGATGAAAATTTTGATGGTTCTTGGGTAGAGATAAGTGAATTTTTCATGTGGAAGAAATGTAACTTATTGATGGACAAAATGTGGGCTCTAGCAGTCCAGCCCAAATTCCTAATCCAAAAATTCAAGAGCAAAAAAAAAAAAAAAAATCCCACAAAAATACCAACAACCCCTACCCCCCAAAACAAAGAAACGGTAATTTTAAGAATCTAAGTTTGGTGTTCATTTGCTGTGCAACAATAGTAGCAACCTTACTCTCCCCACTCTCTTTCATGGGCTTTCTGAAATTGCTCCTCAAATAAACTAGCCATGAATTAGCTACCCCAGGGTAAAAAAAAAAATTATGAAATAAAAACAAGAAAATATCGTACGCCATATGAAGAAGAATTATTGGAAAGAATGGATCAAAATTTAAATAAACTTAACATACACTAAATGCCAGGAAGGATGTTAGTAATACAAAGAAGAAAAATATGTCAGAGCTATATTAGAGGCTTTTCCAATGCACAATAAAATATCTTATAGTCTTGCAGTGTTTAGGAACCAAGCCCCAATCTGGGGGAATTCCTCAAACACACATCTGGTCTCTTCTGCATGATATTAGCAAATTACCACAGTGTGTGGGCCCAACAGTCAAGCTGGTAATTTCTAAAAGGCAAAGCTGAATTTCCAACAATATTTTTAGAGTTAAGGAGATGGACACCCACAGTTAAAATCCTGGAAAACTACACCTAGGGAACAGGAACAAATGAGAATAAAAGTGAATGGGACTAAATCTTAGCCCAGCCCCACATCCTGACTGGATTGAGGTTATCAGCCCTTCAACTAAAATCTTTCCTTTTGGAGACAGCTGCATCTGAAGGCCCCAAAGTTTTTTTTTCTATACCGTGTCTAACATAAAATAAGAAACAAATATGAGACATGAAAAGGTAAAAAAAAATTACATGTCAAATAAAAAAAGAAAAAGAAAACAACCCAAGAAGGCCTGATCATATTTGGTTCAGACATTGGAGCTGGTACAAAAGGATCTATAAAAACTTTATTTGTATGTTCAAGAAAATATTAAAAAATATATACAAACAATATGAAAGAATGGAGAATTGAGAATTTACAAAATTAGCCAAAGGACATTCAAAAGGTGAAAAATATATATATATCTGAAACAATGGACTCAGTATTAAACTAGCAGACACTTATATTTATACATGTATATATGTATGTATGTATGTATTTTATATATAATATTTTTTATTGGAGTGTAATTGTTTTACAATGTCACGTTAGTTTCTGCTGTATGACAAAGTGAACAGCTATATGTATATATATATCCCCTCCCTCTTGGACCTCCCTCCCACCCACCCCCACCCCCACAGTCCTGACTATCTAGGTCATCACAGAGCACTGGGCTGAGCTCCCTGTGCTATAGAGCAGCATCCCACTAGCTATCTAGTTTTTATGTCAAACCTAATCTCCCAATTCATCCCACCCTCCCTTTCCCACCCTGTGTCCACACGTCCATTCTCTACATCTGCACCCCTATTCCTACCCTGGATATAGGTTCATCTATACTATTTTTCTAAATTCCACATATATGCATTAATATAGGATATTCATTTTTCTTTTTCTGACTTACTTCACTCTATATGACAGACTCTAAGTCCACCCACATCTCTACAAATGACCCAATTCCGTTCCTTTTTATGGCTGAATAATATTCCATTGTACATATGTACCACATCTTCTTTATCCATTCCTCTGCTGATGGACATTTAGGTTGCTTCCATGTCCTGGCTATTGTAAATAGAGCTGCAATGAACATTGGGGTACATGTGTCTTTTTGAATTATGGTTTTCTCAGGGTATATGCCCAGTAGTGGGATTGCTGGGTCACACAGATGTCCAAGAGGCACATGATAAGATGCTCAACATCACTAATCGTTAGAAAAATGCAAATCAAAGCTACAGTGAGGTATCACCTCACACCAGTCAGAATGTCCCTCATCAAAAAATCTACAAACAATAAATGCTGGAGAGGGTGTGGAGAAAAGGGAACCCTCTTGCACTGTTGGTGGGAATGTAAATTGGTGCAGCCACTATGGAGAACAGTATGGAAGGTCCTCAAAAAACTAAAAATAGAGCTACCATATAATATTAAATAAAATAAATACATAACCAATTTAAAAAGTGAAGAGGGAGAATGGGTACAGAGCAAAACTCAAAGTCATGATGATGCAGATGACCAACCCACATATTAAAAACTTCAGAGAACGCCCAGAAAAGAAAAACACAATGAAAACAACACCTGGGAACATCATAGTAAAACTGTTGAAAATCAAAAGAAATATAACATTTAAATTTGGCATTACTGAAATAATAAAAGACACATGATCTTCAAAGGAAAAACCCCAAGGCTGACAGCTAACTTCTCAATGGAAGCAATGGAAGTCAGAAACAATGGATTTGGCATTTTTATAGTAATAAAATTAAGTGTTAAAGATGTTCTTATGACACAAACATAGCTGGGTCTTTTCAGAAGTTAGATGAATAGCAGGGAATGAACGAACTGGCTCCAGAGCTCCTCCGTGGGCTTGCCTGAGGGTACTGAAGAGATTAGCTGTGTTTTATCAGGGTCCTAACAGAGAGTGCTCACCAAAAAGGGTGATGATCCTGCAAATGTTAAAACCGAAACACGATGCCCGCAGTCTCTTACCTGGTGCTTACACCTCTGTCTTTTCTTCCTCTTTGAAATTACTCTCCTCTTTTTTCTGCTATGTCTTTTGTCTTTACCAGTGGCATACTTATAAACATGTGTCTCTAAAAAAAAAAAATGGTTCTGAAGAACCTAGGGGCAGAACAGGAATAAAGACGCAGACATAGACAATGGACTTGAGGACATGGGGTGAGGAGGGGAAGCTGGGACGAAGTGAGAGAGTGGCAAGCACATATATACACTACCAAATGTAAAATAGATAGCTAGTGGGAAGCAACTGCATAGCACAGGGAGATCAGCTTAGTGCTTTGTGACCACTTAGAGGGGCGGGATAGGGAGGGTGGGAGGGAGACACAAGAGGGAGGAGATATGGGGATGTATGTATATGTATAGCTGATTCACTTTGTTTTACAGCAGAAACTAACACACCACTGTAAAGCAATTATACTCCAATAAAGATGTTTTAAAAAAATGTACCAAAAAAGTGTTTCAATTCAAAGTTATTTTTGTCACTTCTTTGCATATAAAAAAGTAAATTCTGCCATGCATAAGAATATGACTTTGTTACTAGTCAATAAATACATTATAAAATAAAGAATATGTAAAATTCAAAAATTTGAAACATAAAAAATACAAATTAAATATTTAAATGTTAATTTCTATCCCTATAAGTAAAAATGTTTAACCTTAAGCAAAGTTTGAGTGTTGTTTGACACTCACAACATTTGAAACTTCCGCTGTTCCTGTAGGTTAAATTCTTATGTGGAAAGTTTCTAATGCTACTCAGTATTTTTCAACATAATGTCCTTAAGGAGCTTTATATTCAGTTTAATCCAGGGAAAAAAGTGTTCCTATATAAATGCACTAAGGAACTGACAAAAATATGCATCGAAAAATAAAATGCACATGTGAGGAGGTATTAAACACTGAATAGCTCAGTCACATGCATATCAGTTTTTTTCAGTTTAGTTTGTAATGATTTCATGCAGACCAGAGTTTACATTGGTATTAGCTCTGATGGAGTATTTGCAATTTGAGCTGCACATTCTGTCTAGATCTTTCTGTAGACTTTCAATTATTTAAATAGATTGCTTTAAGTAAGCTTTACTAGTTTGTTTTATTACTATATAAGAAATACAAAACTATAATAAATGCTAAGCTATTACTTTATTAATCTAAAAATCTGCCAAAGAACAGAAAGTTGGCATACTATCCTTTAGTATAATTATAGAGTGAATTTAGCATTTTAACAGAGTGAATAACTTCATTCATGTTTTAAAAATCATCAAATGTAGGTAAAATATAGACCAACAATTTGGGGTATAAAAACATCAAGTTTCATTTATTCATCAAGACAATATAATTGTTTTCTATATAATACTATGTGATTACAGATATTTCCTGGTGGACAAATATCAATTTCCTCTGCTTAATTAACAGGTGCAATAACCTGTTTTAATATTCCTTATCATGTCTATCTTTTCTTTGTTAATTTATAATTAAGTCTTCAAAATGTTTAGTCATCTATGAGATAAAATTACAAGACAATAATTACTGTGCACCTTCTGTAATAATTGATTTCTCCATAGTTAATTATGGAAAAGGCATAGATATCTCAAATAACATGTTTACCTTCTCTATTGTCATGGAGGCCTAGTGACAAATTAAAATATGTGCCAGTGACAGAATATATTATCAGATTTTAGATTAAAATAACAACATTAATCCCACTCAATTATATTTTTATTTACTTAATATGTCATAATAATTTAAAAATGCAGTCCTATTTATATGACCAAAACTAACACCGATGTAACAGCTGATTAGGACCAGTAACACAGTAATGCCAAGGCTGCTACAATTTATCCTGAGAAACTGCCTCTATTACTGTAAGTTACAGTGGAAAGTACACTAGGGAATCTATTCTACCTGGCAACACAGTTCTGAGAGGGCTGTAAGATGCACCTACTCTCAAGGTCTGTATACACACACACACACACACACACACACACACACACACACGCACACATACACTTCATGTCCCCTTTTCGAGGAAGTTATGAATTTCTGTTACTACCTTTCATTTTAGGTTTTCTTTACAAACACATAAAGTGACAGGTACTCAATTTCCTATAAGCTTAGATTGTCCCTGACCTGACTATTCACAAACTCTATATGTGCCACTTCCATTCACCATTGTGAATTGCATTTTACAATTACATGTATGAAAACCCCATACATGAAAAGTTGCTTTGTAGAATTTAAATTATTACTATTATTAAATTATTACTCTCAACCTTAGATTACATGGAAATGTGCTTTTATTATCTTGTGGCTTATTCACTTTTAAATCCACTTTGCTTAAAATTTTTAGATAACACATCTACAAGACAAGACTTTTTGTGCTAAGTTTATTTTAGAACAAAAAAATTGTTTGGAAATATATGATCTGTAAAATACCTTTGTCAGAGCTGTAATTATTGCCTACCATAATGCAGTGTTTCTGTTAATTGTTCTCAAATTTTAAACAAATTTCAGATAATCCCTGAAGAAGCTATAATTCAGGCAGCTACTAATGGTTAAGGCTATTTAGGTAATAACTCAAGATGACCTGGAGACATACAGTAAAACTCTTCTTGTGCTTTTAAAAAGTAGTGCTGCTTTGGGGAAACACAGTGTATCTATCTCTGTAGTATTTTTGTGGTAAAAATGCATGTGACATTGCAAGCTAAATATAGAGTAGGTGACTGGGTAATATTAATGATGTAGATTTTATTTGAACTTCAATAGCGTAAGGGGACAGTAGCATAAGAGAAGTAAATTGGTGCGATGTGAATGCATAATTAAGATCCTTTTGCACAGAGAAATATTAGGATATTTAGTTGAGAGGACAAGGGCCGATCAGGCACATCTGACTGTAATTTCCACTTTTATTCATTCACAAAAATTAATGCGGCAGATATTGTTAGGTGAAGGCAATAAAATATCTGATTTTGAGAGCCTTGTTATAGAGACAGAGAAGTAAACACATTACATAAATAATTTACTTCATCCATTCATTCATTCAGAAACCATTCAGTGAGATGTATTTAGGTGAATTAAATGTATAACATGTTCCTAGCTTAAGTAATTTTTCAAATCTCCTTCCAGACTTAATAGAAGGTGCTTCAGAAAACATAAATATGTTCATTCTCTCATGGCTTACTAAAAGTTTCCACAGGTAACCTCTAATTTTTCTCACAATAATGAGTGAAATCCAAGACTCTATTTTCTAGCCAAAACAAGGTTATAAAATGATTTATTTGTAAAACTTCACATAATCATACTATATGTGATCGAGTGAAGCTCAAAAGGGTCTCCTTTATGTTTGTACAAAAATTGTGTTTTATCAGCAAACTTCAGATCTTCTTCATCAATTTATAGTGTAGGTAGGTTTTCTGCAAATTCCCAGAAATGTGACCATTTCCTTAAGGACAAGGATCATTGTGACTGTCAGCAGAGAAAAGTTAGCATATTAATTCAATACTTTTATACAATAAAATTTGGGGTTATAAGTGCCCATCATCGGATGAATGGATAAAGAAGATGTGGCACATATATACAATGGAATATTACTCAGCCATAAAAAGAAACAAAATTGAGCTATTTGTAATGAGGTGGATAGACCTAGAGTCTGCCATACAGAGTGAAGTAAGTCAGAAAGAGAAAGAAAAATACCATATACTAACACATATATATGGAATTTAAGAAAAAAAATGTCATGAAGAACCTAGGGGTAAGACAGGAATAAAGACACAGACCTACTAGCGAATGGACTTGAGGATATGGGGAGGGGGAAGGGTAAGCTGTGACAAAGTGAGAGAATGGCATGGACATATATACACTACCAAACGTAAAATAGATAGCTAGTGGGAAGCAGCTGCATAGCACAGGAAGATCAGCTCGGTGCTTTGTGACCACCTAGAGGGGTGGGATAGGGAGGGTGAGAGGGAGGGAGACACAAGAGGGAAGAATTGTGGGAACATATGTATATGTATAACTGATTCACTTTGTTATAAAGCAGAAACTAACACACCATTGTAAAGCAATTATACTCTAATAAAGATGTAAAAAAATATAAAAAATAAAATTTGGGGTTAGTTCAGCATTAATATTTGTTTTTTAATCATTTATTTATTTTAAAAATTCATTTTATTGAAGTATAGTTGATTTACAATGTTGTATTACTTTCTGGTGTACAACAAAGTGATTCAGTTATACATTTACATATATACACATTTTCTTTTTCATATTCTTTTCCATTAAGGTTCATTACAGGATATTGAATATAGTTCCCAGTGCTATAGCATAGCACCTTGTTGTTTATCCATTCTCTATATAATAGTTTGCATCTGCTAACCTCAAACTCCATTCCATTCCTCACTCAACGCCCTTCCCTTTGGCAACCACAAGTCTGTTCTCTATGTCTGTGAGCTTGTTTTGTAAATAAGTTCATTTGCGTCATATTTTAGATTCCACATATAAGTGATCTCATATGGTATTTGCCTTTGTCTGGCTTACTTCACTTAGTATGATAATCTCTAGGTTCATCCATGTTGCTTCAAATGGAATTGTTTTATTCTTTTTATGGCTGAGTAGTATTCCATTGTGTATATATAACACATCTTCTTTATGCATTTATCTGTCGGTGGACATTTAGGTTGTTTCCATGTCTTGGCTATTGTAAACAGTGCTTCTGTGAATATAGGGGTGCATGTATCTTTGAAAATTATAGTTTTGTCCAGTTATATGCCCAGAAGTGAGATTGCTGGATCATATGGTAGCTCGATTTTTAGTTTTTTGAGGAATCTCCATACTGTTCTCCATAGTGGCTACACCAATTTAATTCCCACCAACAGTGTAGGAGGGTTCCTTTTTCTCCACACCCTCTCCAGCATTTGTTACTTGTACACTTTTTAATGATGGTCATTCTGAGTGGTGTAAGGTGGTACCTCATTGCAGCTTTGATTTTCAGCACTAATATTTGTATCCTAAGAAAACACTAGACTGTTTCTAAGATATTAGAAGTAATCATTCAACGAATAAGAAAATCTAAGGTGTGAACAGTATAATTTATGTTTGATAAATTATTATTTCATATTACATACTAGATCCAGCATTATTTTTTTGCCGATTGTAGGTTAATTGAATTTTTTTCTTTAAATTATTTACTTGTTAATCTAACTTTTCACTCATATTACTCTTCCTCCTTCCGTCTTATGGATAGTCACTGAGAGACAGCCCCTTTTGTGGCTGGGTGGAGCCATATAGCCTATCCCTGTTATTGGAAAGTGGTGAAGTGCTGGGGACGAAAGTGAACATGTGTGGACAGGCGAGTATTACCTCATCCTCCCAACTACCAGAGAGCACACCAGCCAGGACTACCCACTACCCTCTGCACCGTTACATGAGTTTGAATTTTTCTCTGTTGTCTATCACCCCTTTGTAAACACCTCTGTGTTGCTGAAGCAGAGACTTCCCTTTCCTGTCTGGGTCCAGGTTAGAGTTTGCCACAGAGAGTATACGTACATGACTTAGAAGATAGCAGAGGAGGAGCCATCACCCTCAGAACCAGCTACAGGCAGATTCTGGGTGGATGCAAGGTTCACTGTGGCTTGCCAGTGATCCCTTGAAGAGTGCTCTCCACACTGCCACTGACCCCCACAGCTGACAGGAGCTTCTTGGAGATTCTGAGAACTTCTGAAGCTTCCAGGTGAGACTAAGAAACACTTCAGTGTATCAGGCTGCCTGAGACGGCCATGGCAGCTTTCTGGATCTTCAGAAGTTGTATAAGATGCTATTTCCTATATTAAACCTTTTATATCCAAAATGCTTAGTGTTGCTTCTGTTATCCCAACTGATCCCTGAAATGCATGAACAAATTTCTATGGTAAACTGCTGAAAGTTTGGATATTGATTATCCCCTGTAGCATTAATCTGTTATAGTTAATAGACATCACAATATTTTTAGAAAATTTTAAAAAATTGACATACAGTGAAAATTGTTCACCCTTGTAACACTCAGCACATCTACTTTCTTTTGTGTCCTTTCTCAATGCTCAACATGAGATGACACATATTTGCATTTGAATTTCTCCAAGTCATGTACTTAAACATCTCCTAATGTAAATTAGGAGAATGAATCTTTAATTCGTGAACACGTAGCTTAAATTCTTAACACAGCCAAACCCACTTACCAATCTTATGTTACCATCTCTTTATTTGTGAACATTTATAAGACAAAGCACTCTGCTAACTCTTAATACTTAAGTAAAATCTCTCTCTTGAACAGTCTTAATCATTTCAAGAAATTTATCTTATATATTCACGTGATACTCCTTCGAAGTGGAAAAGAATAGGTAAGAGCAGAGAGGAATTATCAATGAGATTTTTCACAAACTACAATTTTTTTTTTTTTTTTTTCTTCTGTACGCGAGCCTCTCATTGTTGTGGCCTCTCCCGTTGCGGAGCACAGGCTCCGGAAGCGCAGGCTCAGCAACCATGGCCCACGGGCCCAGCCGCTCCGCGGCATGTGGGATCTTCCCGGACCGGGGCACGAAGCCGTGTCCCCTGCATCGGCAGGTGGACTCCCAACCACTGCGCCACCAGGGAAGCCCTCAAACTACAATTTTCTAACCGACGTGGAGAAAAGTGAGAGGTAGAACCAGGACTTAGTAACTTTATAGAAATAAAGGTTGTCCAAAAGCAAGGGGACCTAGGCTGTGTGCATATTGAAATATACAAATGAATAATACATTATTTCAGAGTAGGTATCTATGATATATAGAACTGTATGAAAAGATAACAAAACATTCAAATAAAAACTTTTGAATAAATAACAGAATTCAGTCAGTTCCTGTGTACAAAACTAATATGCAAAAATCAATAACTTTCCCAAATAGAAACAACACAATAAATATAAAGAAACAATAGAATCAAGTTTCAAAACCAACAAAAGTGGGTAAATATGTAGGAATAAACCAAAATACGTACCCATTCCATAGGAATACAATTTAAAAATGCTCCTGAGGAATGTGTACAAGATTGGAATAATAAGAAAGCACATCCTATTCTTGGAATATAAAAGGTTTTATTGTATGGAAACCATTTTTCCAGAAATTAGCCTATGCCTTTAATGGACACCAATAAATGAAAGAGGATTGTTTTTATATATAGGTAAACTGATTCTAAAGAACTTTTGAAAAATAAATGTGTATGAATTGGTGTAATGTTTCCAAAACTGCAGTGGAACAAGCTTGAACAAGACCCCCTGATGTCAACCACGTAACAGAAAGGAATAGTAATTAAAATAGAATGGTACTTGGATTCTGCTTCTGGCCAAGATAGAGCAAAAGGGAGTAGATTTACACTCCTGTCTGAAACAACAGAAATATGTAGACAAATATGGCAAAGCAAAATATGTGAAATAGACATTGAGAAACCAAGGGTTTGGTTCCTCAGAGACAGGATCCAAATGAGGTGAGCAGTGAAATTTCTCCAGCTTCCTGCTGGTGGAGAATTTCCCTGCCTTGGGGCAGGGATTGGGATCTCAGCGGGAACTCAGTGGTCTTCCTTCATTAAGGAGATAGAGTCAGAGATCTGGCGAGAGCAAGGTGATCGTAGTTCTTAGGACAGAACACCAAAGGGGAGAGATCCTGCCTCTAACGGGAACTCTGGAGACCCATGGAGGACCTTTATTCAGCAGAGAGCTATCAGCACATGCACGTAACGGAAGACTCTCCTGAAATCATTGGCGAGACCTCTACTTGAAAGTCACACAGGGGTGAAAATAGTGTGCATTTCCAGACTCAAACATTTCTTAATTCCTGGGTCATTGGGTGGAATACTCAGAAGCGTCTTGCCTCTGGTTTGAAATAATCAGCCCTGGACTAAACAGCTCTTCCCCTGCTTTTAAGTCTTAAAAAGCAAGACCCCAAAACATCAACGAGTCTCTAAGTAACTTTCTAAGAAACTGTGTCACAGAACAAAGCTTAAAAATATTTATAGGGATGCAGATGGGAGAATGTTTCTGATCAAAAAAACTGATGGACTGAAGCACATTAAAAAAGTGGGGAGGAGAGGGACTGTCTGATAACTCAAAAAGCAAATAAATCGTAATAGATAAAAAGCACACACAGTTAAAACAAATATCTTAATGAATGTTTACAATCTATATGTCAACTACAAGGAGTAGGAAGATGGGTTCTTTTTATTAATTCTATTCATTCAGGGAGATAAGAATTCAGAGGGATGAATGTGCAGTTTCAGATCTCAGTTTTGCACCATCAGGACCCAATGGGGCCACAGCTGTGAGAAGAGAACTTGGTTGATACAGATAAGGCCGAAGGGAGGTGCAGGTACCCTAAGCAGTGGTAGAACCAAGTAGAGTTGAGGGTCCCCAGCAATTAACAATGTTAAAGAATCTTGCCAAGTGAAGTCATCAGCCTTCTGGGGAAGACCTCAGAATGCTGGAGCCTGTATGTTTCTCAGTGAACACAGAAGGACAACTGGAGCCCGCTGCCTGCAGCTCCCTAGGCAGGAGCACATGGAGAGAACTTGATTCCTGGATGCAGAGAACTTGCCAAGCACGTGAGCTGGTGGAAGTATTCCCACTGCTGTCCCAGGCCTTTCTCTACATCATTCACAGACCAAGACTTTAAGTCTAGCTTGCCTCAAAAAGATGCCCTGCAGTTTCCAGGCTGCTATCTTTTTTTGTTGTCTTAGCATCTTTCTTTTTAGATTTTACTTCTATTAACCTTGTGTCTAAATAAATAACAAAGTGAGAGGTTTGTTTGCTCAGTTATTTATCTGGAAGGAATGTTGTGAGTTTTTTAATAATGTCTGGGAGAGCACTTTAAACTATTCAAGTTGTTCATTCTACATGATATGAAAAAACATAGATATCAATAAATGCAAATAAACTATGGAGTTCCAGAAAATGATGGCATTCTCCACCCCTAGGGCATGGTGCAGGCATTCATAATTATTAGGGTGTTGGTTGTGAGTGTTGAACAAGATTTCCTGAAAGCCCTCTATAGAGTGGCAGACAAATTATCAAAGAACTTTTGGACAATCACAATTATTTGGCTTCTAGAAACTGCTTATATCTGGATAGACTGTATTTCCGAGAATTTTCAAATATAGTTCATTTCTTTCTGGCCTAATTTGGCAACTAATAGCATTCTGGGCATACTTATATAGCAAATAATTGTGGATGTATTTAAAACTTGGAAAATCCCTACGTTTTTATTTTGTTCCTAAAGGCAGACTTCTAAGTTAGTAGGAATAAAGCATGACAATAAGATACAATTCTAATTGAAAGAAAATATTTTAAGAAGCTACATAATACATAGGCTACTTGTAAGCAAATATGGCGATTTGGCATATCTAACATATTTAAAAGAGTCCAAATCTAATTAGATGCCAATTTAAAAGAGTCCAAATCTGATTAGATGCCAATCACAAAAGCGGTTATACTAAGGTTTATTTTATTGCTCTTTCCTAAAAGCTCATGTTATTGATGCCTAAGCATGAATTATTTACTAGGTCAAATCCCACCTTCATCTGTGACTCTATTTCCATTTTGTAAATAAGTTCCTTTGTACCATATTTTTAGATTCCATATATAAGCGATATCATATGATATTTGTCTTTCTCTGTACAGCAGAAATGAACACAACATTGTAAATCAACTATACTCCAATATAAATTTTAAAAGATAAATAAAATCCTGTTATGATAAAAAAATTTAAAAATTAAAAAAATAAAAAAAAGTTTTATGTTGTCTGCTAATTAACAGTCACCTATGAAACCAAGAGGGTGTATGATGCCCACTACATGCCCATTACAGACTTTTAATAAGCAATGTTTTCTTACTCAAGGTACGGAGAACCTATGAAGGACAATGGAGAGCAGAAAGAGAGTCAGGAGCATGCCCAGCCTCTACTCATTCAGCTGAAAACTACATTATATAATCTGGCTTTGCCTAGACACATCCTGAATGAAGACAACTCAGATCCAGACTCAAGGACATAGCAAACCTAGGAAGAATAGAATCAGGTATAAAGTTAGGAGCCACTGTCTTTGTAGAAGTTCAAGGAAATGAGAGACCAGTGGGGACTGGAATTTCAAAGAAAGGCTGTAAGAAAGAAGTGGGACATAAATTTGAGGCACGAGGATGTTAAAGATGTCCAGAAAAGGAGGAGCAAACTTCAGTGGTGCTGAGTGTGGGGGTGGGGAACCTTAATGATAGCCAACAATGTGGAAATATAGGTAAGTCTTTCACATGCACTGAGTCGTTTCATTTCAGCTGCCTTTGAGACTGGAACTATCATCTCCTTTAGACGCTGAGACTCTGGTTATCTACTTGTCCAAGGCCACCCAGATGCTGACCAGGGCCAGACCCCACATCTGCAGGAAAAAGTAGCCCGTGATCATCAGATTAATACTCTTTGCAGTTTTCAAGTCTGGGCAAAGATGTGGGAGGGGTGATGAAGAGGGACATGTGAGGACACAGCTGGAAGAGCCCAGTGTGACTAAAACAGGCTTCACATCAACCCTGATGGGGCCAGAGGGCAGTAAGTTGAAAGAAGAGTGATCAAACATGGATGATAAATAGTAAGATCCTATCACGATTTAATGAGCCACCTCTTTTTAATGTCATCCTAATTTATTACATATTGTATTCATACATAAGGTGAGAACTCAGCAGCATTCATGACAATGCCAGTCCAGGAAAATATGGAGAAGATAAAGCAAAAGCATGGGGGTGAACTGAATGTAGGACCTGGGGCAGGCAACTGAGTATTAGAGATGAAGTAAAATCGGGATAACACGCCTGGTTAACTTCCTCTCAGCTCATTCAAGAGAATTAACAGTTTCCAGATGAGCTAAGTATCCCATTAACTCTGTTTTTTACCAGAAAAGTTCTCTCAGCAGTGAAATAGAATCACCAGTGAGAAGTGTTTCTAACCATTATTCTGCTTACATGGTTTATTTATTTACCCCAGCTGACTTTATCTTGGGGTAGAGCTCCAAATTAATAGGTCATTCTAAGCAAGATCTTTCTAGCAAAGTCAAAAGTGTAGAAGGGATTTTACACATTTAGCCTTATCCCAAGTTTGATTAGGGATTAATGCCCTCAGTTTCTCATAGACAACTGCTCCCTAGATCAAGTATAACGTGCTAAGGGTAAATCACATAATTTGATTTCACCCAATGGGTTCTTGTGTCTCCAGTTCTACTGGCTGGAATTTGGTTTTACAATGTAAAAAAGATGGCAGATAGTACTTCATTTTTCTTCCTGTTTTGTATTGAATTCCATGTTGATTTATTTGTTTTCCAAGATTATGCCCAGGAAGTGTCCTTTCTGGATCTGCAGAGATGAAATATAGATTTACCAAACATGAGAGCTTTGCAGGAATTGTCAGAAAATTAACTCATGAGGAAGGGTCAGCCTTGCTCTCCTGCCCTTAGGCTACCTTCCTCTTGATGACTGTCCTGCTTTCCTGAGACTGACTTCATCATCATCAGAGGGTCAATAAAATCCTTGACTCAGGGGCAAGTCAAGATGGAAAGGTGTGCAGGAAGCAGCTCAGCCAGCCCTGGGCCTGCCTCCAGCCCTGCAAAGTATGTTTGTTAACTACAGTTCCAGTTCCTAGGGGGTGGCACTGGACCATGCCTTCAGGCCATGGAGTGCTGACTTAATGGTACAATATGTATTCTCTTGTCAGGCTTGTCTTCTGTGGGTCCACAGCTCTCTGGATCTTCTTCAAGTTGCCATGAAGAGAAGATGATAGGATTCAGGAATTGAAGATCTCCCTGATCATCTGCATCTTGTTCTTCTAACTGCTATCCACAGAGCATTCATGCACTATAGGAGGTGTACCAGGACAAACCAAAGATGAATTTGGGTATCCCTCAGCTAGGGCACCCTCTCTAGGATCAAGGGGCCTAGAAATCCTAGAGTATAGTCAGAAGGACCAAACAGTCCTTATGGATATTGTCAGCATTCATAGAATCCATTATCAGTGTTGAAAATGCCTGATCCCCTCGGTCCTTTAATTGCAGGGGGCCTGTGGAGCCCGGAATATCACATGGCTCTGTTTTTACTATGGGCAAGCCTTTGATTTATCTTACTGTAATAAAGAAGAAGAAACGTGACTCCATATTGGATCTATTCTTTTAGCTCTAACCCTTGTGCTCTGTTGCCTGTGCTTAGTCATGCTGGCTCTGCACCTTCTGTAAAAGAATGTTGCCTATAGCCTGAAATATACAGGGTAGGCCATTCTCAAGGCCCTGACCTTTAAAGGTATAACACTTTCCCACTGTGCAGATAAAAAGTAGCAGAACAGAGAATAACATTTGTCTTGTTGGAGGTTTATAGGAGCATTGTTACCAGACCTATGGGGACAGCTGCAAGAACAAAGGATTCTGGCACCAAGAAGTTTACAGCAACCAGCCACACTCCCTCCATTTTTAGTATAAAAGAAGCCTGAGGGGCTTCCCTGGTGGCTCAGTGGTTAAGAATATGCCTGCCAATGCAGGGGACATGGGTTCAAGCCCAGGTCCGGGAAGACCCTACATGCCGCGGAGCAACTAAGCCCATGCGCCATAACTACTGAGCCTGTGCTCTAAAGCCTGTGAGCCACAACTACTGAGCTCACATGCCACAACTACTGAGCCCACATGCCTAGAGCCCATGCTCAGCAACAAGAGAAGCCTCTGCAATGAGAAGCCTGCGTGCTGCAACGAAGAGTAGCCCCCGCTCACCACAACTAGAGAAAGCTCGCACGTAGCAACGAAGACCCAATGCAGCCAAAAATAAATACATTAATAAATTATTTTTTTTAAAAAAAGAAGAAGCCTGAATTCCAACTTGGGTAAGATGGTTCTTTGGGACACTAGTCCACCATCTTCTCAGGTTTTCCAAATAAAGTCACTATTCCTTTCCCTATCAACTCGTCTCTTGACTTATTGGCCTGTCATTTGGCAAGCAATACAGTGTTGGACTTGGTAACATTATTAGATTTGAAGAAAGGAAAGTGAACAAATACAATGCCAAATAAAGCTCTTAAAGATTATCCAGAGCAAGTGACATTCTACATTCTGGTAACTGTTTAAAAAGAGAATTTAAATTAACTATCCACTCTTTTTCATAGAAAAGTGGGGAAATTAAAATGCTGATAGCTTATCAGAACTTTACCTTGCTGTCTTGACCCCATTTTCACATATGTATGATGTTCATAAATTTCTTATCTTTTTGGAGGTGCTTATAATGTGTTGTAGAAATCTATCTGACAAGGAAAGCTTAAAGTTAGAATACGACACCAGAAAGTCTAAGCATACATGAGCAAGGTTATAAGGAACCTGACTTGTTCTCACCTGCCCATGAATCATCAGCCCATACACCATTTGTCAGCCATCATTCAAAAGTTTAAAATTACTCTTGTTGAATTACTTTTTAATTATTTGTTATAATAGCTCTAATAGAGTATGCTGTGAGAAATGGTGGTGTACTGTGACATTTTAAAAAAAATAATTAATTAATTTTTGGCTGTGTTGTGTCTTCATTGCTATGCATGGACTTTCTCTAGTTGTGGTGAACAGGGGCTACTCTTTGTTGTGGTGCGTGGGCTTGTCACTACAGAGGCTTCTCTTGTTGCAGAGCATGGACTCTAGGTGCGCGGGCTCAGTAGTTCTGGTGCACGGGCCTAGTTGCTCCACGACATGTGGGATCTTCCTGGATCAGGGATCAAACCCGTGTCCCCTGCATTGGCAGGTAGATTCTTAACCACTGTGCCACCAGGGAAGTCCTACTGTGACATTTTTAATATCTCTAGGGGACTTATCAAAAAGGTATCCATATTTAGATGTAATTAATTATGTGAATAAACTAAATGTGAAAAAAATTTTCTTTTCTTGATTAAGCACAGAAAAAAAAACAGCAAAAGAAATGGAGTGAAATTGGGTCTACCTTCCTAGTTTTTAAAAGCTGATTAATTTTGACCATCTTTTATTCAATCACAGAGATGGAGCTGACATTCACTGCATTTACATGGCCTTATCTGTAACAATCCTGTGTGTGTGGGAAAAAGAACCTTCTTGTAACCATTGTTACACAGCTGATGTAATTTACTTTTAGTTACTGCAATAATGAGTAAAAAATGCATTAAGTTATAATGTATTTTCAAATATTAATCTTTAGTAATCTGTCACTTCTACAGATAATTTTACCCATAAATAGTTTTATAGTTTTAAGTTGGTACAAGTAAAAGATTAATTTGAATCAACTTGGAGCTCTCTTTAATTCCAGAAGAAGGTACTATTGGTAGTGGATGAGAATTCTCATTCAAAAGGATACAGGTATATTTGTATGTATTTGCATTTAACAATACTCTACAAGTCAATGTCATAAAATCATTAGAGATTTTTTTTTAATATAAATTTATTTATTTTATTTATTTATTTTTGGCTGTGTTGGGTCTTCGTTGCTGCACTTGGGCTTTCTCTAGTTGCAGTGAGTAGGGGTTACTCTTCGTTGCGGTGCACGGACTTCTCACTGCAGTGGCTTCTCTTGTTGCGGAGCATGGGCTCTAGGCCTGCAGGCTTCAGTAGTTGTGGCACGTGGGCTCAGTAGTTGTGGCTCATGGGCTCTAGAGTGCAGGTTCAGTAGTTGTGGTGCAGGGGCTTAGTTGCTCCACGGCATGTGGGATCTTCCCGGACCAGGGCTCAAACCCGTGTCACCTGCATTGGCAGGCGGATTCCTAGCCACTGAACCACCAGGGAAGTCCTCATTTGAGATTTTAATTAATTATTACTTTTAAAATAATAGTTTTCCCTTTTGCAGTCACATTCACTACCACATTTTTAGATTCAGAGTATATTTGAAATTTCTACTATAAGTTTATTCTTTTCAGTAATCTTAATACAGTTTCCATTGGATAAAATTAAAAGCTATTTAATGGTACAGGATCAACAAAGTCGTATGATGGGATGGGGAGGAATTTAATCCATTTAAAAACTTTAAAGATAGTAGAGAAGTAAAATAAGAGTTCAAGGAATGTCGCTTTTGCCATAGAAGTAAAAAGTAATTTTCTGGGATAAAAAGATAAAGGATAGGATTTTTTTCAAATATGCAGTTTGTTTTTTGAAGGAGTAAGGGTCCTCTTTTTAGGGGAAAGGTAATTTTGCCATAAAATGAAGTACTTGGCATGATATATTGAAATTGAAATCCATCTCCCTTCAACTTACGGGCATCTTCAATTTCACCATGAAGAGTTTGTTGCTTTGAATATGGAGAGTTAGTTCTTGTCAAGCTCCATCTCATAGATAAGTCTTACCATCACTCACCCATTCATCATAGTCTTAATGTTAAGTTTTCTGCCTCTAATTGGTTCTGACCAATTTATCATCTTACTAAATGACCACTGCAATTTGTTTCACTCTAATTACCATACCTACCGTTGTAATACTTTGGGATAAGTAATTTATTATATATATACTAGAAGGCACACAAGACAGCATGAAAAAGACATTCAGGTTTGAAGATAGATGTGCCAATTTTGTAAGGTCTTCTGTGGACTTTCTCATTTCTCTTGTGGAAAAAAGACTAATGAATGTATGGACCCACATAAATCATATATTCATGTATTGCCATATATATGTTAATTTCCCCTACAGTCTATGAAAACTTAAAATTTACTTTGAAAAGACTGATATGAATACAGCTATGAAATGACACGTTCCCACTGCTTTGAACATTTCTTTCAGTGGTTCCTTTTTTTATTCCTCATTGCTGAGTTTTTTCTCTACCTAAATAAAAATCATATGTCATTTTTTACTTAACAAAGCAAAATTTTAATTAGCAAATGAATTTGAAAGTAGTTTAAAAAATTTCCTCTTCATTCTACATTTTAAAAAATCCAATCATTTTGAATTGCTTATGTAGACAGTTGTCTAATAATTAGACAGTTGTCATATACCATCTTCTGGTTTTAATTTTGATTTTACAGTGTTAAGAATCCAAGCTTATTTTGATGTACTTCTTAAATACTGTCAATGTAATTTGACAAAATCTTGTGCGTGTTATTCATATACGAGGACAACAGTGGTTTTTCTTCCAAGATCTTGAGATGATGGAATATTCCATCCTGCTTAAAAACAAAACAAAACAAAATAAAAAGAAGCAAGTAGCTTGTAAGATGTGTTAGGTCTGTGCTGGAATTCAATGGGGAAGAATGGATGAACCAAGTAAATTGTATCTCTGCATAAGGCACTGATCTTGTCACCTCAGATTGAAAGCTACGCTATCCTTAAACTAGCCACTCTCTAGTAGAAACATCTGGCTCCATGTTTGTTGTCTGAGGCTCTCAGATAAAAGCTACAGTTGCTCAACTGGTTATTGGCAAGCCCAGTGTTTGTTTGTTCTTCATTCCTGTCTCTTTTCCTGCAGCCTTCCACAGAAGTCCTCTTCTGACCTCTCTGCTGAGACCTCCTCGTGAAGGGGAGAAGCAGGAAACCTTGAAATGCCTTCTCTAATCTGACTCAGTACCTAGTACTGTTCAACTCTGTGCCCTTCCTCTGACCTCAGGGCCTGTAAAACAGGGCCCATAAATCTGCTGGAGCCTTTGTTCAGGGCTCCCTCAAAAGTAAATGGCCCCCATGTCTGCACTGACCACCTGACCCAGGATTGGTGTGCTTCTCCATGAGACAAATGGAACATGGCAAGTTGGCACTTTCTCCAGTTTTGGACACTTGCTTTAATCACAGTAAGTGATTAAGGCTTGCCTCTTTCATTCTGGGTTTCCTGCTTGAATCAGCTACTGCCACACCTGACAGTTTGCTTCTCTCTCTCCCAGATCAGCTGAACTCCTGACACTGTGCGTGTATCCTACTCTCTTCCCCCTTGCTTCTTTTTCTTCTTGCTTCTTGCTGTATGTTTTAAGTTCATTAGATATGTCATATGTTTATCTGATCATCCATCAATGGACGCTCATTTCCATATCTGAACCTGGAGGACATTATGCTAAGTGAAATAAACCAGAAACAGAAAGAAAATTCTGTATGATTGTATTTACATGTGGAATCTTAAAAAAAAAGTCTAAGTACAAAAGAAGAGAATAGAATTATGGCTGCCAGGGGCAGCAGGGTGGGAAAAATTGGGAGATGTTGGTGAAAAGATACAAAGGATTGGTATTGAATAAGTTCTGGAGCTCTAATGTAGAGTGTGGTGAGTATAGGTAATAGGTATACACTGTATTGTATACTTAAAGTTTGCCAAGAGAGATTTTTAGTGTTTTCCCCCTCCACACAAAAAATTATGATTATGCGAGGTGATGAATATGTTAATTAGTTTGATTGTGGTGTAATCATTTCACAGTGTATATGTATAACAAAATACCATGTTGTACACCTTAAACCTATATAATTTTTATTTGTCCAGTATACCTCAGTAAAGCCAGAAAAATTAAAAATATACACCCCATGTGATTCATGTAGCTCAAATGATCAGTGTCTCTTTCTTTTCCATAGCCCCTGGAGGAGCCTGGCTGTCACACGTGGAAGCTACCATTGCATCCAGGCAATTTCTCACCACAACAAACAGATAAAGCAAGCAAACAAAAACAAATGACAGCTGCTCATTCTATTTAAAGAAGAGAATGGGATCCCCATTATTCCTGGGTTGCAAAAATCTGAGGAAAAGTTTTCAGTGAATAAAAGTGATAGATGAGAGAAAAGACAACAGGTGAAGGAAAACTAATAGCTACAAGGTCAAAACTATCTGGCTTCTAAAAGAAAAGAGGATGAAATTGATTTTATCTCAGGATAGGCAATGACTTTCACGTATGGTATTACAAACATGATCTGTAAAATAACATTGATAATTGGACTTCTTCAAATTAGGAGAAAATATTTGCAAGCCATTTATCTGGTAAAGAACTCATAACCAGAATACATAAAGCACTGTTACAATTCGATAATAAAAATAAAATAATCAAGTTAAAAAATGGGAAAATATTTGAAAAAACACTTCACCAAAGAAGATATGAGGATAACTAATAAGCACATGCAAAAATGTTCAACATTATTAGGAAAATGGAAATTAAAACTGCAGTGAGAAAACTCTGCATATATACTAGAGAAGCTGTAATCAACAAGACGGACAATACCAATTGTTGGCAAAGATTTACAAAAAGTAGATCTATCGTACCTTGCTGGTAGGAATGTAAAACAGCACTTTGGAAAACAGTTTGGTAGCTTCTCCGAATATTAAACATACATTTATCAGATGACCCAAAAATTCCATCTCAGGTAACTACCCAAGAGAAATGAAAACCTAGGTCCACACAAAGACTTGTACGTGAATGTTCAAAGCAGTATTATTCACAACAGCCAAAACATGTCCATCCAATGTTAAATGGATAAACAATATGAGGCATAACCATGCATTGTAATGCTTCTCATTAATAAAATGGAATAAACTACTGATATATGCAACAGCAGAGGTGAGCCTCAAGAAGATTATGCTAAGTCCAAGAAGCCAGAGGCAAAGACTACTTATTATATGATTCCATTTATACGAAATTTCTAGGAAAGGCTCAATTATAGAGACAGAAGCCAGATTCATGGTTGCCTGGGGTGGAGGCTGGGAGTGGGCATTACCTGCAAAATAGGCACAAGGAATCTTTTGGGGTTGAAGGAAGTGTTCTAAAACTGAACTGGGATGTGACTGCTTGATTATTGACATTTTCTAAAATCACTGGGTCCATTTTCAGTGGGTGGAATATTGGTATGCAAATTAGAGTTCAATAAAGTTGTTAAAAATCGTAGCTTGGCCAATGTACTCCAGGAGAATTAGTGGCTTGATGGCAGGGATCTGTCTTAATCACCTTTGGATCCTCAAAGCACTGTTACCATGGGGAAATGCTGAGCGCTGGAATCATCATTGCCTGTGCTCAAATCACTCATTTATTTATCCAGGGATTTATGCATCTAATATTTCTGAGCTTGTTATTTGTGCCGGGTGCTCTTCCAGGTGCTGAAATGTGACAGGGGACCAAAGAGACAGTCACTTGCCTTAAAGGAGTAGCATTCTGGCAGGAGAGATAGAAAAATATAATTCTTACTATTACATTAAAATACGATGTTAGGTAGAGAGGAGTGTTCTGAAGAAAAGCACTTATCCTTTCCTAAAGAGTCACAGGAATCCTAATTTAAATTGGAGGTCCGCAGATGCCTCTTTAGGGAGGTTATATTTGGTCAGAGACCTATTCTGAAAGAGAGAGGTATATTCATTCATTCATCCATTCATTCATTCATTTAGAATTTAGAAGAATATAAGTTACAAGTGACCCAAATAGCCCTCTTATTATTATTTTGTATTTCCTTCATGTATATATATGGAGAATTATGGATAAAAAAAAAATGGCACCCTGACTGAGAGAAGCACAGTTTTAAAAAAAATCCTCTACAGATTTTGGCGGCATTAGTAGATGTAGACTAGTACTCAACCCTCCTGTAGAGCTCACCTCAGTATTGTGCAGACAAATGAGAGAGCTGGGAATCTGACTCTTCACACCAAATTGTCCTGGCTGATGAGAAGTCCTAATGTCCAGCCCAGGCTACACCCAAGGACCACTGAGTCCCACAGAATGGAGCATGGTGCTTGTGGGAGGTTACCTGGGCTTGCAGAGAACTGTCACCAGGTGTCAACCTCAGTGTAGTCATAGAGCAGAATTCTGCTCTATGAAGACCATGGTCACCCTCCCAGGAGGTGTGGGGCATAGGTGGCTTCTGGGATCCCCTCTTCCGAAGGGCTGAGGAGCTTTGGAGTGTGACAATCCAGGCAGAGCTGAGTTCCATGAATTTTAGATTTTACTGACAATTCACCCTCAAGCGAGGATGGTCGTTGACCACGTAATTTAGTCAGAGAAAAGTGAGTGTCATCTTAACAATGAGGTTCACATCTGAGTGGGAGCTGGTAAGATTCTCACTGCACGTGGACTGGCAAGAAGAGATGCATTGAAACAGACAGCAAATTCCAATTCAAGAACACACACCAGCAACCTCTGTCCTTCTGTTAGCCCCAGTTGTCAGATGTGGTTGGGTTCAAGCTCTTCATTACAGGGAACTTGATAAGGAGTGATTGATGTCTGATGTTGTGGATTTCCTCAGTTCAGAGAAAGTTCAGTGGCTGCTGTATGTTTCACTAGCTTTTATTTGGAGCTTTTCATGATGACATATATGAACAGCAAAGTATCTTTTTCTTCTAATTTCATAAAAATACAACCTGCATTTTTACATGATTGAATCTGTTGGGCCTCACTTATTGCCCGATGACACAATTTTACTGTACTGCAAAATCAAATGCCTTTACTTAATCTCTATGGTAGGGATATAATCTAGTAAATCAGACCTTGATAACGGTTCATTAAGCTTATAAAGTAAACCATTCATTCATTTTAGTGTGACAATTAGTGAGATGGAGTAAACTGCATGTCCCTGAATTTCCATCCTGTAAGTACTTCATAACAAAAAGTTCCTGCACTAACATAATAATAGAGGTTGATGCCTTAAGGCAATGATCATTTTCTCCCTCAAACAATAAACTGACCCCTTATTATGCCTTTTGCTTATATTTACTCAGGACACAGACCCATTTTCCCAGTGCTTAAATGTTTTTAATGATTTTAAAAAGCTATGAACGAAAAGCCTTTACTTAGATATTTATGAAAGCCATTAAAACATACGTCCCCGAGGTGTAGTGTGCCATATAATCAGTACAAAAGGTGCCAAATGTCCTTCCTCTGACAAGGGAATTTGCTCACAATGTGAGCAAGCATTTATTGAACACTGACCATGTACAGTGCCTGGTTCTGAAGTTTTTTCCATGTGTACCGTGTTGGTTTAGTTCTCAAAGTAACCTCATCAGGAGAGGAAATCATCATCTCTGTCTTCTAGATGAAGAACCAGTCATCCTCAGAGAAGTGAAATAACAGCCCTACGGATACATGATGAGATCCTATTGCAGCAAAATACGAAGCCAGTGCTTTGATCATTCTTATAAACCAGCTTCCAGTATAATTATAGATTTTTGTCTGCTCTGTTTTTAAACTTCTTTGTAAATTTCAAATACAGTAAAGTTATATTGGGAAGAACTAGCCCCAATTCCACAGGTTGAATGAGGCATGGGTTTTGAATTTTTGAGTTTTTCATGATGTCTCCAAATTAACTTATTAAAAACTGTTACTCACTTTTCAACATTTATTCTGAGAACATTCCATCTTTGGGGGCATTTCACGGCTGGCAACACACCCACGCTCGTTTTCCCACAGCACCATCTCCACATTTGGACTGAATGAGTTAAAGACCCTGTAGATCAGTGAACGCTATTGACATTTTAGAAAAGTGCCCACCTGTTTCTCAAAACAATTCTCACTTCAATCAGGTAGCATACCTTAATTCATAGTATGCTCTAAGCTGCTGGTTTTCATTTTAATTATCTTCAAACATTTCTGGGTATATATTCTTTATGCTGAAGCAAACTTGGGTGATTGCAACTGATTTTTTTAATCTGGGTGACAGATTGTTAAAGTCTGGACATATGGAAAACTCTAAACAAAACTCAAAACATGTTAAGTAATGGCTCTTAAGGCTTCCTCAGCTAAATGTAAATTTCCTTCAAATGACCCTGTGACTCATTATAAGCACATGTGTGGAATCTCTGATGTCAATAAATGAGTAAGCCTATATATATTGTGGTTCTCAAAACTATAACCAGAAAACATCTGACCATAGACAAATGGCAAATCATTCAAAGTTGCAGTGATATGCTTCACCATTGAGATTTCGTCTAGTAAGTACAGGAAGCAGTACAATTTTTAGAATTTTTAAATTTAGGACTGCCCTTGTATCCACTTCTGAAAAGGGTAAATCTAGTGTATTCAATGATTAAAAATCCTTTCTTTTGCTGTAACTTTTTCTTCCAGCTAGAACATATGTGAATACCTTCAGCCGTAAATTCCATGGTTTGAAAAAGTCCAAAGCTTCCTAAATTCCCTCAGACTCTCAGGCATCCCCATTCTGATGGCCACACTGACCCAGTGTTCTTGCACTTGGTCAGTCTTTGGGCCTCACCATGGTGAATCAGACTTAAAACTCAAAACTGTTCTGAATTGAGCAAAAAGTTGCTGTTCGAACAGAGAGCATTAGTATAAAAGCAGAATTTAATGAAGATTCTGTGCATCAGTTTTAGGAAAGATTTATGCCAGACACCCCACAGAAAACACCAGTCCCATCTTAGACATTTCAACTCTGCAAGGTACCATTTTGGTCCCCCTGCCACTGGGTACCCTCTTGATCCCCTCTCTCTGCAAAGCCCTGATCAATATGCTGACTCCTGCATCTTCCCTTTGAGCTTCCCCCCCAGAACTTAAATTGCCTCTCCATCTTGTATCCTTTAAATCACTAATTTGTCTGTGTAAACTCATCAGTGTCTTAAACAGAAAAACAACTTCCTTTTAAATACGGTCAACTTCATTCAAAGGCAATTGAGATAATAGATTTCTGTTCACTTTTTCTGATTACTCTCAGATGTCTAATCAACAAGATGACACAATAATTTATACCATGCACCCACTTACAGCGCTTTAGAAAGGAGAGAGAGACAAGTCCACAATTATAGTTGGAGACTTCAACACTCAGTACCCAATAATTGATAGAGCAGGTAAGACAGAAAATCAGTAAGGTTGGAGAAGACTTAAAGCAACAAACTCGATCTGATCAACATTTCTAGAACATTCCACACACCAGAATACACAATCTTAGTGAACACAGAACATTTTCCAACACAGTCATCCCTTGGTATCAGTGAATTCTCAAGTCCCTTAATTAAAATGATGTAGTATTTGCATAAAACCTACACACAATCTTTCTATATGTCTTAAATAATCTCTAGATTATTTATAATACAAGATAAAGGCAATATAAATAGCTGTATTGTTCCATATGGAAAAACCCGAATGAATGCTTTGGCCAACCCAGTACATACATTGTAAATGCTATGTAAATAGTTGTCAGTGTATGGCAAATTCAAGTTGTGTTTTTTGAAATTTCTGGAATCTTTTCTGAATATTTTCAATCTGAAGTTGGTTGAAGCAGCAGATGCAGAACCTGCAAATATGGAGGCAAGCCATGTAGACCATGGTGTCAGCCATATCATCAAGCATCAATAAATTCCTAAGAGTTTCAGTGGTTTAAAGTAGGTTTTGTGACCCAAATACAATTGATTTGTATAATACTAACAGAAAGATATCTGAGAAACATCCTCAGACATTCTGAAACTAAAACACATTTCTTAATAATACATCAGGCAAAAAGGAATCAAAAGGGAAATTATAAATTTTTGGTACTGAAGGAAAATTAAAATACAACATATAGAACTTCTGAGATATAGCTAAAGCAGTATACATACGGAATTCTATATTATACTAATAAAATCTTTATTGAAAAAAGAAAGGTATAAAATCAATGACCTTAGCTTTTACCTTAAGAAACTAGAAAAGTAATATCAAAGTAAAGTAAGCAGAAAACATAATAATGCTAAAAAAACAGAAATAATAAAATAGATAGCAGCAAAATAAATTATCAACAAAATAAAACTTTTATCCTTTAAGAAGATCAATACAGTTGATAAATGTCTAGCTAGACAGATTAGGGGAAAAAGAGAAGATGAAAATTATCAAAATAATAGAGAGGACATCACTATAATTTTTTTTAACATCTTTATTAGGGTATAATTGCTTTACAATGGTGTGTTAGTTTCTGCTTTATAACAAAGCGAATCAGTTATACATATACATATGTTCCCATATGTTTTCCCTCTTGCGTCTCCCTCCCTCCCACCCTTCCTATCCCACCCCTCCAGGCTGTCACAAAGCACCGAGTCAATATCCCTGTGCCATGCGGCTGCTTCCCTCTAGCTATCTACCTTACTATGTTTGTTAGTGTGTATGTCCATGACTCTCTCTCGCCCTGTCACAGCTCACCCTTCCCCCTCCCCATAACCTCAAGTCCGTTCTCTAGTAGGTCTGCGTCTTTATTCCTGCCTTACCCCTAGGTTCTTCATGACATTTTTTTTTCTTAAATTCCATATATATGTGTTAGCATATGGTATTTGTCTTTTCCTTTCTGACTTACTTCACTCTGTATGACAGACTCTAGGTCTATCCTCCTCATTACAAATAGCTCAATTTCATTTCGTTTTATGGCTGAGTAATATTCCATTGTATATATGTGCAACATCTTCTTTATCCATTCATCCGATGATGGGCACTTAGGTTGTTTCCATCTCTGGGCAATTGTAAATAGAGCTGCAATGAACATTTTGGTACATGACTCTTTTTGAATTTTGGTTTTCTCAGGGTATATGCCCAGTAGTGGGATTGCTGGGTCATATGGTAGTTCTATTTGTAGTTTTTTAAGGAACCTCCATACTGTTCTCCATAGTGGCTGAACCAATTCACATTCCCACCAGCAGTGCAAGAGTGTTCCCTTTTCTCCACACCCTTTCCAGCATTTATTGTTTCTAGATTTTTTGATGATGGCCATTCTGACTGGTGTGAGATGATATCTCATTGTAGTTTTGATTTGCATTTCTCTAATGATTAATGATGTTGAGCATTCTTTCATGTGTTTGTTGGCAGTCTGTATATCTTCTTTGGAGAAATGTCTATTTAGGTCTTCTGCCCATTTTTGGATTGGGTTGTTTGTTTTTTTGTTATTGAGCTGCATGAGCTGCTTGTAAATTTTGGAGATTAATCCTTTGTCGGTTGCTTCATTTGCAAATATTTTCTCCCATTCTGAGGATTGTCTTTTGGTCTTGTTTATGGTTTCCTTTGCTGTGCAAAAGCTTTGAAGTTTCATTAGGTCCCATTTGTTTATTTTTGTTTTTATTTCCATTACTCTAGGAGGTGGGCCAGAAAGGATCTTGCTGTGATTTATGTCATAGAGTGTTCTGCCTATGTTTTCCTCTAAGAGTTTGATAGTTTCTGGCCTTACATTTAGGTCTTTAATCCATTTTGAGCTTATTTTTGTATATGGTGTTAGGGAGTGATCTAATCTCATACTTTTACATGTACCTGTCCAGTTTTCCCAGCACCACTAATTGAAGAGGCTGTCCTTTCTCCACTGTACATTCCTGCCACCTTTATCAAAGTTAAGGTGTCCATATATGCGTGAGTTTTTCTCTGGGCTTTCTATCCTGTTCCATTGATCTATCTTTCTGTTTTTGTGCCAGTACCATACTGTCTTGATTACTGTAGCTTTGTAGTATAGTCTGAAGTCAGGGAGCCTGATTCCTCCTGCTCCTTTTTTCATTCTCAAGATTGCTTTGGCTATTCGGGGTCTTTTGTGTTTCCATAAAAATTGTGAAATTTTTTGTTCTAGTTCTGTGGAAAATGCCAGTGGTAGTTTGATAGGGATTGCATTGAATCTATAGATTGCTTTGGGTAGTAGAGTCATTTTCACAATGTTGATTCTTCCAATCCAAGAACATGGTATATCTCTCCATCTATTTGTATCATCTTTAATTTCTTTCATCAGTGTCTTATAATTTTCTGCATACAGGTCTTTTGTCTCCTTAGGTAAGTTTATTCCTAGATATTTTATTCTTTTTGTTGCAATGGTAAATGGGAGTGTTTTCTTGATTTCACTTTCAGATTTTTCATCATTAGTATATAGGAATGCCAGAGATTTCTGTGCATTAATCTTGTATCCTGCCACTTTACCAAATTCATTGATTAGCTCTAGTAGTTTTCTGGTAGCATCTTTAGGATTCTCTATGTTGTATAGGATCATGTCATCTGCAAACAGTGACAGCTTTATTTCTTCTTTTCCGATTTGGATTCCTTTTATTTCCTTTTCTTCTCTGATTGCTGTGGCTAAAACTTCCAAAACTATGTTGAATAAGAGTGGTGAGAGTGGGCAACCTTGTCTTGTTCCTGATCTTAGTGGAAATGCTTTCAGTTTTTCACCATTGAGGACGATGTTGGCTGTGGGTTTGTCATATATGGCCTTTATTATGCTGAGGAAAGTTCCCTCTATGCCTACTTTCTGCAGGGTTTTTATCATAAATGGGTGTTGAATTTTGTCAAAAGCTTTCTCTGCATATGTTGAGAGGATCATATGGTTTTTCTCCTTCAGTTTGTTAATATGGTTTATCACATTGATAGATTTGCGTATATTGAAGAATCCTTGCATTCCTGGAATAAACCCCACTTGATCATGGTGTATGATCCTTTTAATGTGCTGTTGGATTCTGTTTGCTAGTATTTTGTTGAGGATTTTTGCATCTATGTTCATCAGTGATATTGGCCTGTAGTTTTCTTTCTTTGTGACATCCTTGTCTGGTTTTGGTATCAAGGTGATGGTGGCGTCATAGAAGGAATTTGGGAGCGTTCCTCCCTCTGCTATATTTTGGAACAGTTTGAGAAGGATAGGTGTTAGCACTTCTCTAAATGTTTGATAGAATTCGCCTGTGAAGCCATCTGGTCCTGGGCTTTTGTTTGTTGGAAGATTTTTAATCACAGTTTCAATTTCAGTGCTTGTGATTGGTCTGTTCATATTTTCTATTTCTTCCTGATTCAGTCTTGGCAGGTTGTGCATTTCTAAGAATTTGTCCATTTCTTCCAGATTATCCATTTTATTGGCATAGGTTGCTTGTAGTAATCTCTCATGATCTTTTTTATTTCTGCAGTGTCAGTTGTTACCTCTCCTTTTTCACTTCTAATTCTATTGATTTGAGTCTTCTCCCTTTTTTTCTTGATGAGTCTGGCTAGTGGTTTATCTATTTTGTTTATCTTCTCAAAGAACCAGCTTTTAGTTTTATTGATCTTTGCTATCGTTTCCTTCATTTCTTTTTCATTTATTTCTGCTCTGATTTTTATGATTTCTTTCCTTCTGCTAGCTTTGGGGTATTGTTGTTCTTCTTTCTCTAATTGCTTGAGGTGCAAGGTTAGGTTATTTATTCGAGATGTTTCCTGCTTCTTAAGGTGGTCTTGTATTGCTATAAACTTCCCCCTTAGAACTGCTTTTGCTGCATCCCATAGGTTTTGGGTCGTTTTGTCTCCATTGTCATTTGTTTCTAGGTATTTTTTTATTTCCTCTTTGATTTCTTCAGTGATCACTTCGTTTAGCCTCCATGTGTTTGTATATTTTACAGATCTTTTCCTGTAATTGATATCTAGTCTCATGGCGTTGTGGTCAGAAAAGATACTTGATACAATTTCAATTTTCTTAAATTTACCAAGGCTTGATTTGTGACCCAAGATATGATCTATCCTGGAGAATGTTCCATGAGCACTTGAGAAAAATGTGTATTCTGTTGTTTTTGGATGGAATGTCCTATAAGTATCAATTAAGTCCATCTTGTTTAATGTATCATTTAAAGCTTGTGTTTCCTTATTTATTCTCATTTTGGATGATCTGTCCATGGGTGAAAGTGGGGTGTTTAAGTCCCCTACTATGAATGTGTTACTGTCGATTTCCCCTTTTATGGCTGTTAGTATTTGCCTTATGTATTGAGGTGCTCCTATGTTGGGTGCATAAATATTTAGAATTGTTATATCTTCTTCTTGGATCGATCCCTTGATCATTATGTAGTGTCCTTCTTTGTCTCTTTTAATAGTCCTTATTTTAAAGTCTATTTTGTCTGATATGAGAATTGCTACTCCAGCTTTCTTTTGGTTTCCATTTGCATGGAATACCTTTTTCCATCCCCTTACTTTCAGTCTGTATGTGTCTCTAGGTCTGAAGTGGGTCTCTTGTAGACAGCATATGTAAGGGTCTTGTTTTTGTATCCATTCAGCTAATCTGTGTCTTTTGATGGGAGCATTTAGTCCATTTACATTTAAGGTCATTATCGATATGTATGTTCCTATTCCCATCTTCTAAATTGTTTTGGGTTCGTTATTATAGGTCTTTTCCTTCTCTTGTGTTTCTTGTCTAGAGAAGTTCCTTTAGCATTTGTTGTAAAGCTGGTTTGGTGGTGCTGAACTCTCTCAGCTTTTGCTTGTCTGTAAAGGTTTTAATTTCTCCATCAAATCTGAATGAGATCCTTGCTGGGTAGAGTAGTCTTGGCTGCAGGTTTTTCTCCTTCATCACTTTCAGTATGTCCTGCCACTCCCTTCTGGCTTGTAGGGTTTCTGCTGAGAGATCAGCTGTTAACCTTATGGGGATTCCCTTATGTGTTATTTGTTGTTTTTCCCTTGCTGCTTTTAATATGCTTTCTTTGTATTTAATTTTTGACAGTTTGATTAATATGTGTCTTGGCGTATTTCTCCTTGGATTTATCCTGTATGGGACTCTCTGTGCTTCCTGGACTTGATTAACTATTTCCTTTCCCATATTAGGGAAGTTTTCAACTATAATCTCTTCAAATATTTTCTCAGTCCCTTTCTTTTTCTCTTCTTCTTCTGGAACCCCTATAATTCAAAAGTTGGTGCATTTAATGTTGTCCCAGAGGTCTCTAAGACTGTCCTCAGTTCTTTTCATTCTTTTTTCTTTATTCTGCTCTGCAGTAGTTGTTTCCACTATTTTATCTTCCAGGTCACTTATCCGTTCTTCTGCCTCAGTTATTCTGCTATTGATCCCATCTAGAGTACTTTTAATTTCATTTATTGTGTTGTTCATCGTTGCTTGTTTCCTCTTTATTTCTTCTAGGTCCTTGTTAACTGTTTCTTGCATTTTGTCCATTCTAGTTCCAAGATTTCGGATCATCCTTACTATCATTATTCTGAATTCTTTTTCAGGTAGACTGCCTATTTCCTCTTCATTTGTTAGGTCTGGTGCATTTTTATCTTGCTCCTTTATCTGCTGTGTGTTTTTCTGTCTTCTCATTTTGCTTATCTTACTGTGTTTGGGGTCTCCTTTTTGCAGGCTGCAGGTTCGTAGTTCCTGCTGTTTTTGATGTCTGTCTCCAGTGGCTAAGGTTGGTTCAGTGGGTTGTGTAGGCTTCCTGGTGGAGGGGACTAGTGCCTGTGTTGTGGTGGATGAGGCTGGATCTTGTCTCTCTAGTGGGCAGGTTCACGTCTGGTGGTGTGTTTTTGGGTGTCTGTGGCCTTATTATGATTTTAGGCAGCCTCTCTGCTAATGGGTGGGGTTGTGTTCCTGTTTTGCTAGTTGTTTGGCATAGGTTGTCCAGCACTGTGGCTTGCTGGTCGTTGAGTGAAGCTGGGTGCTGGTGTTAAGATGGAGGTCTCTGGGAGATTTTCACCGTTTGATATTATGTGGAGCTGGGAGGTCTCTTGTTGACCAGTGTCCTGAAGTTGGCTCTCCTACCTCAGAGGCAGAGCCCTGCCTTCTGGCTGGAGCACCAAGAGTGTTTCATCCACACAGCTCAGAATAAAAGGGAGAAAAAGTAGAGAGAATAAGTAGAAGTATGAGGAAAGAAAGAAGGAAAGGAGGGAAGGAAGGAAGGAAGGAAGGAAGAAAGAAAGAAAGAAAGAAAGAAAGAAAGAAAGAAAGAAAGAAAGAAAGGAGCAAAGAAGGAAAGAAGGCAAGAAGGAAAGAAAGGAGGGAGGGAGGGAGGGAGGAAGGAAGGAGGGAAAGAAGGAAAAAAGACAGAAAGAAAGAAGATACAGTAAAGATAAAATAAAGTATAGTAAAGTTATTGAATTAAAAAATTCTTATTTAGAAAAAAAAAAAAAGGGACGGATAGAACCTTAGGACAAATGTTGGAAGCAAAGCTATACAGACAAAATCTTACACAGAAGCATACACATACACCCTCACTAAAAGAGGTAAAGGGGGATAAATCATAAATCTTGCTCTCAGAGACCACCTCCTCAATTTGGGATGATTCGTTGTCTAAAGGAGGGAAGGAAGGAAGGAAAGAAAGAAAGAAAGAAAGAAAGAAAGAAAGAAAGAAAGAAAGAAAGAAAGAAAGAAAGAAAGAAAGAAAGAAAGAAAGAAGGTAAAGTATAATAACGTTATTAAAATTAATTAAGAAAAAAATTTTTAAGAAAACCATGGACGGATAGAACCCTAGGACAAATGGTGGAAGCAAGACTATACAGACAAGATCTCACACAGAAGCATACACATACACATTCACAAAAAGAGGAAAAGGGAAAAAAATCATAGATCTTGCTCCTAAAGTCCACTTCCTTAATTTGGGATGATTGGTTGTCCATTCAGGTATTCCACAGATGCAGGGTATATCAAGTTGATTGTGGAGCTTTAATCCGCTGCTTCTGAGGCTGCTGGGAGAGATTTCCCTTTCTCTTCTTTGTTCTCACAGCTCACCGGGGCTCAGCTTTGGATTTGGCCCCGCCTCTGCGTGTAGGTCGCTGGAGGGCGTCTGTTTTTTGCTCAGACAGGACGGGGTTAAAGGAGCCGCTGATTCGGGGGCTCTGTTGCACTCAGGCCGGCGGGGAGGGAGGGGCACGGAGTGCGCGGCGGGCCTGCGGCGGCAAAGGCCGGCGTGACTTTGCACCAGCCTGAGGCTCGCCGTGCGTTCTCCCGGGGAAGTTATCCCTGGATCCCGGGAACCTGGCAGTGGCGGGCTGCACAGGCTCCGCGGAAGAGGGGTGTGGAGAGTGACCTGTGCTCGCACACAGGCCCCTTGGTGGCGGCAGCAGCAGCCTTAGCGTCTCATGCCCGTCCCTGGGGTCCGCGCTTTTAGCCGCGGCTCGCGCCCGTCTCTGGAGTTCCTTTAAGCAGCGTTCTTAAACCCCTCTCCTCACGCACCAGGAAACAAAGAGGGAAGAAAAAGTCTCTTGCCTCTTCGGCAGGTGCAGACTTTTCCCCGGACTCCCTTCCGGCTAGCCGTGGTGCACTAACCCCTTCAGGCTATGTTCAAGCCGCCAACCCCAGTCCTCTCCCTGCGCTCGGTCGGAAACCGAAACCCGAGCCTCAGAGCCTCAGCTCGCAGCCCCGCCCGTCCCGGCGAGTGAGCAGACAAGCCTCTCGGGCTGGTGAGTGCGGGTCGGCACCGATCTTCTGTGCGGGAATCTCTCCGCTTTGCCCTCCGCAGCCGTTGCTCTGCACTCCTCCGCGGCTTCGAAGCTCCCCCCTCTGCCTCCCGCAGTCTCCGCCCACGAAGGGGCTTCCTAGTGTGTGGAAACTGTTCCTCCTTCACAGCTCCCTCCCACTGGTGCAGGTGCCATCCCTATTCTCTTGTCTCTGTTTTTTCTTTTACCCTACCCAGGTACGTGGGGAGTTTCTTGCCTTTTGGGAGGTCTGAGGTCTTCTGCCAGCCTTCAGTAGGTGTTCTGTAGGAGTTGTTCCACGTGTAGATGTATTTCTGGTGTATCTGTGGGGAGGAAGGTGATCTCCGCGTCTTACTCTTCCGCCATCTTCAAGGTCCCCCCTATAAAATTTTTATTTTTTTAATTTTTAAAATAAATTTATTTATTTTATTTATTTATTTTTGGCTGTGTTGGGTCTTCGTTGCTGCACGCGGGCTTTCTCTAGTTGCGGCAAGTGGGGCCTACTTTCTTCATTGCGGTGCGCGGGCTTCTCATTGCAGCGGCTTCTCTTGTGGAGCACGGGCTCTAGGCACGCGGGCTTCAGTAGTTGTGGCACACAGGCTCAGTAGTTGTGGCTCACGGGCTCTAGAGAGCAGGCTCAGTAGTTACGATGCATGGGCTTAGTTGCTCCACGGCATGTGGGATCTTCCCAGATCAGGACTCGAACCCATGTCCCCTGAATTGGCAGGCGGATTCTTAACCACCGTGCCACCAGGGAAACCCTAAAATTTTAAAATATTAAAAGAATAATACAGGAATATTATGATTAATTTTGTGACAGTGTTTGATAACTTAGATAAAACTGAACAACTGCATGAAATAAATAAATTACCAAAACTATTCAAGAAGAAATAAAAAAATTAAGTGGAACTCTACCTATCAAAGGAATTGAATATATAGGTAAAATCCTTTCCATAAAGTAAACACCAAACCCATATAGCTTCAATGAGAATTCTAAGAAACACTGAATTAATACCAAATCTGTACAAACTATTCTAGAAGATTGAAAAGGAGGGAATAATTCCCACCTCATTATATAGCACCTAATACACTAATATCAAAACCAAAAAAAAAATCACATGAAAAGAAAACCACTGACCAATATCCCTTATGAACATCGAGACAAATATTCTAAACAAAATTTCAGTAAATCAAATACATATACATATATGTGTGTTTATGAAATTATATATGTGTATATATGTGTGTATATATATATCTATATATCTCCATACCCAAGTGATGTTGATGAAGAAGCAGGCAAAGCAGAATTTCTGCTTCAATGTCTACTCTTTGGACTTCTCTATCCTGTACTATTGCCTTTAAATTTATATTTCCTGTTTTACCAGTCCCAGGCATTCTACAGATGAAGCAGCTGAACCTCAAAGGATTGAGTGATTTGCTGATTGTAACAATCAGTTAGTTGACAAGCCAATGGCTCTTTCAACAATACCAACTTCTAACGGCAGGTAAGCCTTGTTTATCTTGTCCCCTAGAGATGACTGGCTACCTTTGCACTCACAAGTACTGGTTCTGACCTCTCAGTAACAACCATTATTCTTGTTCACTTCATTTCTGTCTTTCCTTTGTAAGACCCTGTGTGTCCAGACATTGCTGAACTTCTGGGACTACTTTATCTTTTCATTTGGGTTCCTTTCCTGACAGTTTTCTACATCTTGTCTTTGTTTTATTCCTTGTATATTGTGCATGTGTGAGCTGCGGTGCAAGTATAAACAAACAAATGCTAATAACTACAGTTATACTTCCACAAAGTACCTATAGTTAAGGATTTTAGTGTGGACCATGGACCAGATCTTCAGCAGACTCCTCCTGTCACTCAAACTCAGAATGATGTTAAGAAATAAAATGTAATAATGATAAAGTCTGACAGAAAAAAATGCTAAAGTTACTTGCTTTATGCTTGAAAAATAATAAGGACTGCCTAGATAAAAATAGTTTTTTTAGACAGTAATGTCCAAATGATATTTGGCGGAAGTAGGGGTTACTTCCATGGCACAATGCAAGTTGATGAAATTGAAGAATACTTCCAAATTAGAGTCTCATAAATGTTTATAAATGTCTAGAGTCTCATAAATGTTTATTTATGATTTGTTTTTTGTGTTATGGCTGGAGGTTTTAACCAACGAACACAATAATTTTACACATAGCAAAGATAATAAGATGTTTTAAATCTCGTTTATTCCATAGTGTTTTTGAGATGAGATAAGTCTGTTTGAGAAATAAATACCACCTAAACACCTATGTGCAATAGAAATGGCTCCAAAATGTTACTGTGTTATAGCACTTCTTCACTCTCCGCAAAGTATTTTTGGAATTTTAAACCAACCCATAGCTTTATTTGTCAAAGCAATTGAATGTAAGTGAAAATGCTGCATGTATATTTTATCTTTATTCATAGATTCATGGGTACATACACAGAATATACATTTTGTAGCTATAAAGTGGATCTTCTAATTATACAACTTAATGTAGTTTCTTTATGACTTGACAAAAAGGTAGTGGCAAATGTTATCATATTTAGAAGATTTACTCATTTGCATCATGTCAAAGAAATACTGTCAAAAGAGTAGTATAATATATTCCTGGAATTGAGGGCTTCGATCATTAAAAATATGAAAATATCGTTTTTACTTCTTTTAGGAGGAGAAAAGGAAGGACACCTGATGGACATCTCTGCCAGAAGACCTCCTTGTTAGCTGTGGAAGATATTTTAAATATTTGTAGTTCTTTAGTCTTAGCTTGGAAGAGCTGGAGATGGAAGAGTTTCCCCATCTTTTCTTTTACTAGAAGTCATAGTCTGTAGTATCCTAGTGCAAGTCCTTTAATATAGAAATCTTTTTCTAGATTATTCTCTATCTCCTTTCATCCTTTCAAGACTCTAGGATTTATATTTTTTGGCAAATTCAGTTTAATCTTCTATTTAGCACTTAATATTATTTTATCTTACATAAAGCGATACCCTTTATTCTTCTCTAAACAAATCCTTCCTTGTGAGCTCAGTAGGAAATGAGGAAGCTTATTTTCCCTTAGTTAGGGATCTTGATCTCTTTTCTGTCTTTGCTAAAACCTGTATTGTCAATCTTTCTCTCCAACTGAGTCCTTCAATAAAGAATTTAAACCTGCTCAAGTATTTGTCATCTTAAAAAGAACAAAAAGGAAAATCAGCACCTTCCTTTGATTCCACGTTTGCTAGGAATTGCAGTTTTATATCTCTTCTCAACTTCACAGCTAAAATCTTGAATTGGCTATACTCACTATCTTTATTTTCCATATCTTATTAATCCTTCAAACTCCTGGTTATCATGAAATTCCATTCAAGTGTCTCTCACAAAGGCTACTATTAACCTGTAGTCTCTCTCATTCCTCATCTTTGTAGATATTCAGCAGCACTTGGTACTCATTGCTGAACAATTTCACCTATCCAGATATTGAATGATAAACTTCATTAAGAAGGAGGCTCAATGATTTGCATATAAAATTTGTCTCTTAGGAAACACTTATGGGCTTTATTCCAACTCAAATGATCATTGTCTAAAAAGGAAAGAGGTAATATTTAAAAATAAATGTAAATAAAGGTTATATTTTATTGGAATTAAATATGTTCAAAGTGTAGAAAAGATTAGTAGCTTTATACTTAGCTTCTAAAATAAAATAAGGTTATTTATTTTATTGTTCAGATATGTCCTTTATACTCCATTATTGATTAGCAAATTGATTTAAATTAAGAGATGGGAGAGAGAAAGAACATCTGAAGGGACCTGTGATATCAATGGATTAATTAGGTCTTTTAAAGAATGTATTTCAGAAAGGTTTCAGTTACTATGACTGCAAAACAAATAAACACTTTTTGGCATATAGCTGTCATCTTTTATGCTTACAGACTTTATGGAACAGGAATTTTGACAGGGCAGAAAGGGGCAGGGTCATCTCAGGATTTGCAGTAAGTAGGGCAGCCTTAAAATCGACTGGAATAATCTGAAGATTTGCCCACCCACGTCAGAGGGTTGAGCTAAGACTCAAACAGATGGGCACTGCTAAGCCTTGGGCATTTCTCCTTCTACGTGTCCTCTCCATGAGGCCTCTCCAGCATGGTGTCTTCACAGTAGGCAAATTTCTTACTAGTTGCCTTAGAGTTTCCAAGGCACATATCTGAAGAGGGAGAGAGTGCCAGGCAAAAGCAGTATCACTATATCTAACCTTGTCTCAGTGGTAGTGTAATTTTAATTTTGCTTCTTTTTTCATTACAAATGTCCACATTCAAGGGGAGAGAAGTTAGACTCTGCCATTTGTGGAAGGAGCCTCAAAAGCTTTACAGGGAGGTCTAAAACAGACAATAAAAGAGCCACTGAAATTCTAAGACAGCAGCCTTCCTGGGATGAAGAACAATGAGCAAGATGTCCAACAAGAAAGAATCAATGTTGTGTATTCAAACCAATATTTCTCAGAAAGACCAAATTGGATACTAATGGATATTCTAATTAGAATCCCATAATGATGGGATTCAAGTCAGGAGAGAATTTTGCAATTAATAATTAGATGCAATTAATAATTAGATGCAATTATTAATTGCAGATGCAATTAATAATTTGCCATAAAATAGTCTATATTATTTTTTGAATAGTCATTGAACATATTGGTGTGTAACAAAGTATTTAAATCTAACATTAAATCTAACAGAAAGCAGGAAGCTCTCTCCTACGCTTTTGTTAAATGTCAAAAAAAATACATTTTTACTTCCCTTAAGAACATGGATAGAGACTAAAGTCCTAATTAATTAAAGGAACATAGTTATAGCTATGATTTTAGTATGCTTCCCTTTGAGTTGTTATAATGGAAAGCTCATTTTTTGCTAACAATAATAAAAACTACTCTAATTCCAATGAAAGTAAAATTTAAAATGAGGACTAATAACTCATGTAATGAAAAAATATAATTTTCATAGTTTATCTAGTGATTGTTCACAGATCGTAATGGTACAATGACATGTAAAAATTCTCATGGAAACCAGAACCACAACCATGGAACAACAACAGTAATAACCAAGACTGGCACTATCAAAAAGAAGTTAATATGTCAGAAACATCTATAAGTAATAGTTTTCTTAACCATGAGTTAAGAATAAACACTATGCAGACAGAACTAACACAAATGTAAAGCCAGCCAATTAATAGCTGCTAATATTGTCAATACTGACTTGGTACACCTACTATAGGACAGATCCAAAGTTCAAATAATGAATATAAACTTGTTATTTCAAATAATGTCACTGAAAAAGTGAGAAACAAACATATATACAATAAATTGATTATATATTGAAATTAATTCCAACAGCTTTGGGTCTTCTTATACAGATTTATTGAAAAAAAAAGTCCAGTAAAAGCAGATGGCCAGAATAAAATCAGTTACAGAAATAAAGTCATGTTAGTATCGTTAACCAAAATTCAAAGAAATGGAGACTTGACTGAAATAAAAAGCCATCTATTTGGGGTTGGTTAGGACGGCAGCCCATGAGACACAGATTCAAGAAGGACTTGAATTGTTCTGCCAGACTACAAAATAGGGGAGGCTTATAAAAGCAAAACCCACAAGGTCACAGTTAATTATGTGAGTGGTTTATCAAGAATTATATGGTAAGAGGTAAAGGGGTGCTTGTTAAGTAGGGATTGGTTGGGGCCCGAAATGGTTGCATAGTTACAAGGGAAACAACCTTAAGAGACAAGGTAGAAGCTAGAAGATATTGTTTTAAAAACACTGGTGTCCTTGGGTTAGGTATAGTTCACAGAAATTTCAAGTTCTCAGTGGTGCAGGGATGTGTCTGAGAACAGAAACTCAGTGGCTGACCCCCTCCAGTTTTGTATGCCTGAACTATGATTACTCCATTATAATTTCAATTTGTCATTGGTATCTAAACGTCCGATAAAGTGAACAGTGGTATTTATGATTTTTATTGAAACCACAATGATGTTTAAATTTTTTATACAGTTTTTAAAGTTTACACCCCATTTGCAGTTACAAAATATTGATTATATTCCCCGTGTTGTATAATACATCCTTGTAGCCTATCTTACACCCAATAGTTTGTACCTCCCACTGCCTCACACCTATACTGCCCCTCCTCACCCTGGCTGGTAACCAACCACTAGTTTGTTCTCTATATCTCTGAGTCTGCTTATTTTTTTGTTATATTCACTAGTTTGTTGTATTTTTTATTTTATTTTATTTTTATTTATTTATTTATTTTGCAGTACACAGGCCTCTCACTGTTGTGGCCTCTCCCGTTGTGGAGCACAGGCTCCGGACACGCAGGCTCAGCGGCCATGGCTCACGGGCCCAGCCCCTCCGTGGCATGTGGGATCTTCCCGGACCGGGGCACGAACCCGTGTCCCCTGCATCAGCAGGCGGACTCTCAACCACTGAGCCACCAGGGAATCCCTGTTGTATTTTTTAGATTCCACATGTGATATCATACAGTATTTGTCTTTCTCTGTCTGCCTTATTTCACTTAACATAATGCCCTCCAAATCCGTCCATATTGCTGCAAACGGCAAAAATCATTCTTTTTTATGGCTTAGTAGTATCCCACTGAATATATATATATATATATATATATCTCACAACTTCTTTATCCATTCATCTGTTGATGGACACTTAGGTTGCTTCCACATCTTGGCAATTATAAATAATGCTGCTATGAACATTGGGGTTCATGTATCTTTTCAAAGTAGTGTTTTTGTTTTCAGCTATATACCCAGGAGTGGAATGGCTGGCTCAAACAGTAGTTCTGTTTTCCACAGCGGCTGCACCAATTCACACTGGGATAAGGGATTACTATCCAACAAGTATAAACAGCTCATACAACTCAACATCAAAAAATCAAACAACCCAATTAAACAACAGGCAGAAGAACTGATTAGACATCAAAAAATCAAACAACCCAATTAAACAACAGGCAGAAGAACTGATGAGACATTTTTCCAAAAAAGAAGTGCAGATGGCCAACAGGCACATGAAAAGATGCTCAACATTGCTAATCATCAAGGAAATGCAAATCAAAACCACAATGAGATATCACCTCACACCTGTCAGAATGGCCATCATCAATAAGAACACAGATAACAAATGTTGGCAAGGATATAAAGAAAAGGGAATCCTCATATACTATTAGTGGGAATGTAAATTGGTGAAACCACGATGAAAGTGAATATAATTTTTAGCTCTTATGAGCATTAGAATAAAAAGTACAATAGTAGCCTGTATAGTAAATTTTATATATATATATATATATATATATATATATATATATATATATATATATATATATATATATATACACACACACACACACACACACACACAAACACACACATATTTATTTCCAGGGCAAAGTGATGATTAAAAAGTAAATAAAGGCAAAAAATATCATGGGAAACAGCGTTGTCAAAGCTAGATTTAGGGCTTCCCTGTTGGCGCAGTGGTTGAGAGTCCGCCTGCCGATGCAGGGGACGCGGGTTCGTGCGCCGGTCTGGGAGGATCCCACATGCAACGGAGCGGCTGGGCCCGTGAGCCATGGCCGCTGAGCCTGCACGTCCGGAGCCTGTGCTCCGCAACGGGAGAGGCCACAACAGTGAGAGGCCCGCGTACTGCAGAAAAAAAAAAAAAAAGAAGCTAGATTTAAATAATCTACATAATGTTAGAGCATGTTGGCTTATTTCCTGAAAAACTTTGCTCAGGCAAATGAGGTGTTATAGTATCCCATAAGTGGATTTCATAAGCTTCTTTTCAAAATGATAGGAAATGCCACTAACTGGATTTATCAGGTAACTACAAACACGCATAGCCAAATTGTACTTACCTGGTGTATTTTTGTTGCTGTTGTTGTTAGGGCTTATGTCCTATAGGCTCTTATTACTTCTCAAATGCTGGCTTATGAAACCATTTCTCCCTGTGTTTTGTTTAAAGACAATCAGCCCTCCGTATCCAAGGGTTTCAGAACTGTGGATTCAAGAGAGGGTGGAAATTTCAAAATTTTGATCTGTGGTTTGTTGAAACTGCAGATGGGAAACCCATGGATATGGAGTGCCAACTGTACTCTGCCACTTTATATAAAGCATGTGAGCATCTGCGGACTGGGGGGAAGGCTGAGATTGGGGGCTGGGAGAGACAGCTCCTGGAACCGCCCTCCACCCCATACAGTGGGACAGCTGTTTTGAACTGAAATAATGAGTTTCTATTCCGGAATCCAGTAGCCTCTGACTTGGCAAACAACAAAAACATCTAGACGTATACTTTCTCATTTCGGAAGACTATGGTCCTACTTCTTGACTTATTGACTAATAACTTCCCTCTCAGCTCTGAGACTCTGCAGATATACCCATGGCTTCTGAATAAATTCAGGGATAGAAAAAAAATCTATAAGGGTTTCCACTGGAATACACAAATGTTGAAATTTTATTTACAAATTAGAAAGGAAAATATCACACTCCCTAATTGAGGGCAAAAATGGGAACTGGGTCTTGATATAACGCATGTTAGACTCTGAAGCCGCTTGCTAAAATCACCTTCCCTAGTGAATACTGTACCCAACCTTTGGTCAAAGGAAATCAAGAGGTGCCTCATTGAATACCTTGTCCTGCCTACCAGTTTAACCCTGCCAACGAAGTCTTGTACCTTTGAAAGTTTGTGAATATAGCTTATAACTTGTATTTATCTTAATTTTAGCAGCTTTATTGAGGGAGCATTCATGAGAAATGAAATATTGCCTGCCGTATCAGTAAACAAGGGATGTCACAGCCATCAGCAATTGCAGGCCTCCAACGTGAGCCCTGAGGGAACTCAGGAAGGAAATAATACCTGCCATCTAGCAGCCATCACACTGCAACCACTCCCCGCAGAGAGCCCTGAGGAAACTCAGGATGGGAAAGCACAGGATACTGGCCCCAGATAGCTGAGGTGCATGTCACAGGAATGATTTCAGTGAGCCCAGACTCTTGCATCTTCCCATACATAGAAAGGCGCTAAATTCCTTAACTTGGGCTATCTGGTTTTCTTTAATTTACAATCATCTTTTGACTTTCAGACTCCCTGCCCTTTGTTGCAAAACTTCTATATAACCTGGCTCCCCCCTCGCTTCCTCGGAGCAGTTTTCTCAGGGTTACTTGAGATGCTGCCTCTCAGGCTTGAAGTCCTAAAAATTTCTGCCCAATAAAGCATAACTCTCAACTTTCAGGTTGCGTGTATTTTTTCAGTCTACATTCACATACCACAAATTATCAGGGAAATGCAACTCAAAACTGTTACCGAGTCCAAGCCCGCTCTGCTCGCCACACGACAGGCCAATGAATCGGAGACGAGGTGTAGAAGCAAGGTGTACGACTTTATTCGGAAAGCCGGCAGACCAAGAAGATGGCAGAGTAGGGTCCCCCAAAAACCATCTTACCGGGGCCTGGATGTCAGTTTCTTTTATGGAATCAGACAGGGGAGTAAAGTGGAAAGGCAGAATAGAGAGGGAGAAGCAGGGAGGAAGTAAAGTAAAAAGGGCCAGGGTCTTGCAAAACATCTGGAATGGCCAGCCTCGGGAGGGGATGTGTTAATTTCTCGTTTCTTGCAGCCATCCACAGGTGGGTAGGGTTCCCTATGGCAGGTCATTTACGTATGATTATAATAACAAAAGCAATGAAAAGCAAAGGCTAAAGTCAAAAAAACAGATGCAACATGGAGTCAAAATTGGCTCTTCCCTGTTACAAAACTACAATGAAAGATCACCTCACACCTGTCTTTTGTTTCAGGTCTCAAACTATTATTAATCAAATTCATGGCTGGACTGGTCCTTGTGGTTCTTATTATGATTGCAAGACACTCTCAGGAATAACCAAGAAACTTTGGGGAAAAAAAGTTTTGCTGCTCACAGATCCGGAAATTACCTGCCATATGTGGGGCCGCCCAGGGAGGTACCTGGTAGAGACAGAGAGGGAGAACCCAGGTCTGGGGTTCTGCTTTTATTGGGGTTGAGGGTCAGGGCCTAGGGTCTCCCAGGCTCACGCTTCATTGGTGAATTTACAACCTAAGAGTGGGAATGAAAGTGCAGGAAGATTAAAACAAGTGATACGAATAGTCAGTTAATGAAATCAATCAAAATCTCTAAAACAAAGGAGCCTGGGGGTAGGGGACTTAGGGAGGAGAACTGAGTCTTCTTTTGTTTGTTTGTTTTTGTTTTTTTAAAATTTTTACTGGAGTATAGTTGATTTAGAATGTTGTGTTAGTTTCTGCTGTACAGCAGTGTATCAGTTATGCATATATATATATGTATATATATATATATACTCTTTTTTAGATTTTTTTCCCATATAGGTCATTACAGAGTATTGAGAAGAGTTCCCTGTGCTATACAGTAGGTCCTTATTAGTTATCTACTTATATATAGTAGTGTATATATGTCAATCCCAATCTCCCAATTTATCCCTCTCCACTCACACACTTCTCTGCCCCCACCCCTGCCCGTAACCATAAGTTTGTTTCCTACATCTGTGACTCTATTTCTGTTTTGTAAATAAGTTCATCTGTACCCTTTTTTAGATTCCACATATAAGCGGTATCCCGTGATATTTGTCTTTCTGAGTGTTTATCTAGTCTTGTGGTGGCAACGTGTTTATTAGAGATAGCTGTCTTTGAAGTAGATGCCTCAGGAATCAAAGCTTAAGTCAGGCACTGGCATTACAAAAAAGAGAAAACCCAAGGGTCAGGCAGGGTTGACACTACAACTTGTTAGGATTGCTTTTTTCTTTTAAAGATTAATGTTGCTGAGGATGTGGAGAAATTGGATCCCTTGTGCACTGTTGTTGGTGGGAATGTAAAATGGAGCCATGATGAAAAGCAGTATGAAGAGTCCTCAGAAAATTAAAAAAAAACTAAAGCTACTATATGATCCAGTAATCCCACTTCTGAGTATTTATCCGTCAGAGGGGTATTTGAAAATACAGCACAATTTAGCATGTCTTCAAAACTTTTTTTCAAAATCTATCCCAAAGATAAACTAGCAGAAAATTAAAGATATATACATAGAGCTGTTTACTGCAGCACTTTTTGTAATACCAAAAATGATTAAAACTATGTCCATGTGTAGCAGCCTGGTTGCATGAATACATTCTCCCAGTGGAGACCTCTGCAGTTATGAAAATGACTAAAAACAACTCTACATCTTCTTTTGGAATGATCAGCTATGTGTATTTAGTACAAAAATCCAGGGTGAACACATGTGTGTATAGTATTGTACCAAATATCTAATAAATAGGAAAAATGAATATAGTAGATATATTTTAAGCTTTGCCTCACTCGCTTATTAATGAAAGGTAAGGATTGGATCACTCTGAAAACCCTGGGAACACTGTGACTTGATAAAGCAATTCTCACTGGATATCCAGTACAAGTCCAGGTTAAGAAATGACTGAAACCTAGCTTTAACTGGGTTATCTAATTGGATAACTCTAATAAATTTAATATGATCGATTTTACCAGAAAAAAAATTAGAAAATTGATAGATAATAGCAATTTTTGTAGCAGATTCAGAAGTGAATTAACATTCATACTTTCATTTATTCAACCAAATAATAAATTTGACTGAATATTCCTGTTTTTGGTAGGAGATTGTTATTCATGGGGCTAGACACTGGGGATGGAAAGATGGATAATCAAGTGCAGTATAGATAATGGATAATCAAGTGCAGTGGATAATCAAGTGCAGTAATGGACTTGATTGGATAGTCAAGTGCGGTACCAGATACATGAGCTGTAATAACATGGCATGGAATACACAATAATAAAATACAGACAGAGAGAGAGAGAGAGAGAAGAGCAAATAACTTTTGACCCCATTCAGTCTGAAAGAAGCAGTACAAGGTCAGAGCTTTATTTGGACACTTTACAAATCAGTTCTGAAAATATAGATGTTCTTTAAATGGTGTAGGTATCTGCATGGATTCTGATGTCTAATAAAAAAATGTCATGACCAAAAATAATAAACAGTTCCTCCATAAATATTGTTTTATTACTTTTGATTAGGCTTAGGTGTCACCAACGTACCTAATTAAATAGTTTAATTTTTAAAATTTATGTTACTCTTTTAATAAGTCAACTGCAGGTACTATAGTACTGCTTTATGCAATACTCTAAAGGACAGTTATTCAGTCTCAATACATATATGTATCTATTTTATCCAATAAATTATATTTTGGTAATCCAATTAATTACATGCCTATATTCACTTGACTACAGAAGTTTTCCTGAAGGGGGAAGGACTGTCATTCAGTAAAAATAAAAAAGGTATATAGTATGGTAGAATTCTGTATGTTTTCATATATTCCATGTATGTAACATATTTTATTTTAAAACTTCTAAGTAGTGAACTAAAAAATGCAGTCTAAGCAAAGCAAATTGCTCTCAGCAGACCCTCTGTGCTCAGAGAACTCTTTCATATTTATGCAGAAGGAAATGACAAAAATGCATATTATAGTAGGCTGTGGTTGAATACTTTTTCTTAGATTATTTTTGATATAACATCAATTTACAGTGCATATAGAAAATATTACAAAACATCTTATATTTGCCCCAATTCCCTCCTAACACTTAAAAAATAGATGATAGTACATATCCTTTGATTTGGCTCCATTTCACTTTAAAATGTATCTCACCACTTTTGGTCTGGAACTGAGATCATTAACACTGATTTTCATCTTCATTACTCTGTGTTGTACACGTGCTGTTAACATGCTCAAGAGAATCGTTGTCATAGTATAACTAAATATGGATTTTTTTATAAATAATTCATGTAAGGTATCTCAAGAGTAAGCCAAGATCCAAGTGGCAGCATCAGAGGGCTCAAGGGAGATTTCAGGATATTTGTGTTATTTGCATAGGCGTGGCTTCATATGTGGTGTTTGAATGTATTCTGTATACATGTGACTATCCTGGGAGATGGAAGCAAATGGTAATAGCGTTCAGGTGTACAAACTGTATTCTCCAAGTGGATGCAGCATCACTGCCCTTTCACATCTTCTTATACCACATGACCTTGTCATGCTTCCCAGGAAGTGTTGGAGGCATGTCCCCTCCCCTTGAATCTGAGTGGACTATTTTCTCCTGCATCCAGTAGAATACAGTGAATGGAATCCACACTTGACTTCTGAGGCTATGTCAGAAAGTCATGTAATCTCTGCTTGTATCATGGGGAAGCTCTCTTTCCTGAGTCCCCACCTGAACATGCTCTTTTTCAGAACTCAGTTGTTATGCTGTGAGAAGCCCAAGTCATGTGGAGAGGCTTCATTTGGGTACTTGGAGAAAGGTCCTCAGTGGTAACAGCCTTCAGGTAGTATTAGTCTAGGCATCAGAACAGTGAGGGTGAAAGCCACCTTGGAAGTGAGTTTCTAGCCAGGTTGTTACAGCAGGCAAGTAGCTAGATATGAGAAGAGAAAGGGGGGCACAGGCCAGGTGGCAGGAAGTCAAGCATCTTGTAAACCCCAGGGGTCGATGGGCAGCAAAGAAAAGCAGGAACCTCCAGACTGAGAGGAAACCACACATTTTGGGTGATAAATATCCTGGAAAAAGACAAAGAAATGTGGAGAAAGGCGGGAATCTCTTGTGTCTTAATGTAACCTTTGCTCATTATTCTCTCATTATAATAAAATCAGCCTTGCAGATAAGAAGTACCCATCATGCACTGACACCACAACACTTCTGGACTAAGCTAATTAAGGACAAAAATCCTTCTTCCACCCAGAAAGATGGAGCTGGGATGGAAATCAGGGAATATGATCCCCAAACTCCTCCTTCCCCAGTGAATATTCCACCCCTTCGTTTGTGTGCCCCTCATAATAGGCTTGCCAAAGAAACCCAGGGAAGCATCTCCTCACCGGTCTGCCTGCTTTCCCTCTGAGACCATATTCTTGCTTAAATAAATCCTCACTTTACTTTCTTAACCTCCCTATCTCATCTCCAAATTCCAAAAATTTACCAGGAACAAGGTGTCCCATCTTCCTGTCATGAAGGTCTTCTCAGCTGTGCCCCCAGCCCCCAGACATCCAGGAGAGAGATGTGTGTCATCCCTACCATGGACTTCCTCAACTTCTGAGCCATGGAATCCCTGAGAACAAAATGGTTTGTTATACCAGAAAGATAATTAGAAGAACAAATAAACCTAATAGGACCTAATTTTAATTATTGTATATTACTGTGGGGAATTCATTTAGAAGTACATTATCAGACCATCGTTAATACACACATATTTTTGTTTATTTACTTAGTTTTGGTAGATATGAGGGGTTACATTGAACTATACAATTTTCTTTTGAACTGTACATATCATTTTGTTTCATTTTAATTTGTGTGGTATTAACTTGAATTTATGAAGATTAAACCTTTGACCTTGACTTCTTTAGTGTCATGCGTATAGTATCCAGGTCATATGGCATTCTTAGTCTTCACTTCAAATACTCATGCTCTGGGGATTCAGAGCCCTTGAGATAAAGGTTATGAATCAAGGAACTGAGAGTAACAAAGTAGTCAGAGTGAAAAATCATTCAAAGCAAAATCTAAGAAGCAAACAAACAGCAACAACAACAAAACAAACATCTATGAAACTTCTTTTAAAAAAGTTAAAGTCCATTATGATCTTGAAGTTTACTTGTGATTTGGAAAGTCTATAATCTTCAAGTAAACACTTTTAAAATAATTTAAAATTTTATACAAGAGATTATTGAAATAGATGTGCAGACTGTTTTCCTATTTTAATCCTAATGAGATTAAAGCACCCTTCCATTCATTTTAGATTTCAGCCACAGCTTTTTTATATTCACTGTGTCTGGATATAATGTGACAATTAAGCATTTATCAGCCTCAAAATTAAAATATATTGGACAAAAACTTGAACCAAGTGGCACCTACACACATCTCAAAATCCTATTGGCTTTTCCATAATGATCTTGCCAAAAACATCTTTGATTTAGTGCAAAATTATGCTAAACAATGAAAAACCATGCACATAATAGCCATATGTTCAAATGTCCAAAAGACTTGGGTAGAAATAATTGCTATCATTATATTCTAAAACTTGTTAATTTGGCATCAGCAACAAAAAAATATATATATAATAAATATTCTCACTCAAGGCAATAAGTTTGAAATGAATAATTCATAGTTTGAAAAATAAAGAAGCATTTAACATAATGAAAAACATTTTTCAGTATTGGGGAAGAAATGATAAATGAGCATATGTTTACTCAATGAAAGCTAGAATAAGAGAGTATTTAAGAGTACTTCTGACCAAGAAAGCTGCAGTAGGACTTTCTGCCAAGGCATTATCTCTGGCCAAGAGCTGAAAGGTTGGTCCATGAAGAATTGGGAGATTGAGATTGACATATATACACTAATATGTATAAAATGGATAACTAATAAGAACCTGCTGTATAAAAAATAAAATAAAATAAAATTCAGGGGCTTCCCTGGTGGCACAGTGGTTGACAGTCCGCCTGCCAATGCAGGGGACACGGGTTCATGCCCCAGTCTGGGAAGATCCCACATGCCGCAGAGCGGCTGGGCTCGTGAGCCATGGCTGCTGAGCCTGTGCGTCCAGAGCCTGTGCCCCGCAATGGGAGAGACCACAACAGTGAGAGGCCCGCGTACCTCAAAAAAATAAAAAAATAAAAAAATAAAATTAAAAAAAAAAAGAAAAAGAAGCAATCTGTGATCAGCATAGATCGCAGTGAATTAACTTGTTCTTCTAATTGTCTTTCCGTTATGACAAACTATATTGTTTTTCTCAGAGATTCCATGGCTGGGAAATTTGGGAAATCCATGGTAGGGATGACAAACTCACTTATAGGTTTGGACTTGTAGGTGTAACTACAGGCAAACAACATTATAGAATGGTTGTAAAGATGATCTGGTCATCAACGCAACAAAAAGAAAGTTTAAATTCCACGGCTATTACACAGGAATTTTCAAAGCAGATATCAGTGTGGCTTCACTACTCTAAACTTCAGTTATCTTACCCCTGAAAATGGGAATCATAATTTAAAAACAAAAATTAACAGCCCCTAGTTACAGTTAGATACAGTAAATACTAAAATTAATATATGTGAAAAAAATGGTAATAAGAATGGGAGTTGTGAGCATCCTTCTATCTCTCTCACTATGGGGTAAAGAAGAGACTCTAGCTGTCAACCATACATTAGTGATCAATCCAAGGTGTCTTCTGATAACGTGGACCAAGGTTGGCCTTGTTTTAGGATAACTGAAGGAAATGAGGAAAAACAGTTTTCTGAGAAAGTGCTGAAGACCAACAAAAAGGTAATATGTTGGAAAATAAACTCTTAAAGAGGACAGACATTTCTAAGAGCTGCTTGGCAATTTTAGAAGAACATATGCCACTTTGTAAAGACCAAACTATGTGAAGGTAAAGAAGTAAAACAAATAAGAGATGAAGTTAAAAATATAATCATAAGCTAAGGCAGTACAATTATATTCTTACTGCATCATACATCTTTGAAATTCCTGTGCCTCTCTTGCTGTGCTCTAGTTCGTTGCTGGCTTTCTGCCAGCTCTGCACTGCACCCATGATCAAGGTTGGATAAAAATGTAACAACACCCTGAATGGCGTTGTATCTAATTCATGATCATCAACGTCAACTGGGCCCTCAATGCTACCTGGTGATCATACTACATATTCTTTTCCATTTGTTTAGCCACTCTCCTATGTGAGCATTTCATACCTTGGGCTCTCTTCTCAAACAATGCCACTTCTCCTTTCCCACACTGACACTCAGCAGATGACCAGGACCCTTCACTGATAAAAACAACTTTCACAGATGCCCACTAGCAGTTACACACATCAACCACCATCTGCACCCACCTACCCCAACTTCCTGTTGTACTTATGAACTACACAACTCCTTTCTAGCACAGGTACCTCCACTGGTACTTTTGTTCTCCTCTCCTCTACCTACTCCAGAGCAAAAATTGATACATCTTCCCTCTCCTCTTTCTTTCATCATCAAAGTTTCTCTTTCTATAGGATCATTCACATTATTACACAAACATGGTGTTTCATCTTCTACCTTAAAAAAATAATATTCTCTTCACTACACTTTCCCATCAACAACTGCCCCTTTCCTTGCTCCCCATTATAATGACATTTCTCCAAAGAGTTTTCTGCACAAGCTGTCTTGGATTCCTATGTTCCTGTTATCTTTTAAACCCGCTTCAAGCAGGCTTCGCCCCACCATTCCACCATAACTGTTCTCCAAAATCAGCAATAATCTCCGTGCTGTGAATTCCGAGGATCAATTCTCAGTCCTTACACTATTTGGCAATATTTGACATAGCTGCATCACTTCTTCATCCTTAGTAACCTGGCTTTGAGGACACCTCACTCTTAGTTTCCTCCTTCAGTCTCTTTTAATGTTTTCTCCCTTTCTCCCTGATGTTTAATGTTGGAGAAACTCAAGGCTCCAAGTCCCTGGTCCTCTTTGCTTTCTTAATCAATAGTCTTTTCTTAGATTTCCTTTACTTTCCTGACTTCAAATGCATCTATGTACTAGATCACATCTCTCTCTTAAGCTCTCAGGTTCATATCACTGGCTCCTTCTTCAACATCCACTGGAACATCTAATACACACCTTAAACTTAATGTGTACAAAACAGAACTCAATAATTCCCCGTAATTATGCCACCTTCCCAAATTCTGGTAGGAGCTCCATCTTTCCACTTGCTCAAGCAAAAGTATGGTATTCATTTCTGAGCCCCCCCTACCCCTCCTTTTCTCCAGCACTCCACATCTGATTTATCAGGAAATGTTCTCTGGCAAATCCGTCTCAAAATACACTTATGATATGACTACTTCTCAGCACCTTTCCTGATATCATTCAGGTTCAAGCCGCCATCATTTCATACATGAATTACTGAACTAGTACGTATAACACTAATAATGGTCTTTCTTTCCAACCATGATCGCCCCCCGCAAAGTCTGCTATCAACACAGCAGTCAGAGTGATCATTTAAAATGTAAATGACATCATGCAAATCCTCGCTCAAAACCCTCCAAATACCTTTGAGTTTTACTCAGATTGAATTCCTGTCAGCAAGATACTACATAATCTGCTTGTTCTCAGTATTTTCTAACCTATTTTTTCTTCTTTTTTAAACCCATACATATATACTCAATTCCCTGTCAGTCTAATGGTTAAGACTCAGCACTTTCACTGTGGTGGCCTGGGTTCAGTCTCTTGTTGGGGAACTAAGATCCCTCAAGCCATGCCAGGTGGCCAAAAATAAATAAATAAATAAAGTTTAAACAGACAAACAAAAAAACTTTCTGGCTCCAATTCGAGTATACTCACTTTAAAAAGAAAGTGATTCTGAATGTTACAAAAAATTATGATGACTTCACTTTAAATTTATTAAATAGATTACTCTTGTAGGTTAGAATATCAATTAAATGATAAAGAAAATTGAACCTAATTTGTACACTTTTTTTCTGGATTTATTATAGAATGACTTGAATATTTTTTGTACTCTCTGAAATACATGGAAATCTAACTTATTGAGATCAAAATACTCAGGTTTTCCTGGTCAAGATTTTTATTGGAGCATTATGAGCTGGCTATGACACTTTTCACGAAGCTCCAATTTCTTCAACAGTTATCAGAGGTCCAGATATAGCCCAAAATATTCCTCTTATTATAAAGTTAATTTTAATTTTTAAATTTTATTCACTTTCTACAAATGTTTGCTATTCATATGCTGTGCTAGATATTGTGTAATCTCATATACATTTCATAAGGTAAAATAATATTTTTTTATTTAAAAAGAAGGTATACTTTTGAACCAATAAATAAAACATACCAGAAATGACCTAGATATCAGATCCAGAGCACAGATGGCAAATACACAGTCCTTAGCAGTTTCCCACCCCTTCCAAGTCCTAATTTCTTTTTTTTTTTTAACATCTCTTTTTTTTTTTTTTACATCTTTATTGGAGTATAATTGCTTTACAATGGTGTTTTAGTTTCTGCTTGATAACAAAGTGAATCAGTTATACATATACATATGTTCCCATATCTTTTCCCTCTTCCAAGTCCTAATTTCTAAGTGATAACCAAATCTCACTCTGATCCTGAATGCAACCTCAGGAAACTACTCAAGCACAATCAAGACACCCAGGGCCTACCGATCACATAAGAGTGCTTTGGAGAAACTTGCTCGTGAGCTACAGTCCAGCACTATAGCTGAGAGTCAGGTTTCTAGCGAGTTCTAATCAGACTGATTTTTTTTTTTTTTTTTTTTTTTTTTTTTTTTTTTGCGGTACGCGGGCCTCTCACTGTTGTGGCCTCTCCCGTTGCAGAGCACAGGCTCCGGACGCGCAGGCCCAGCGGCCGTGGCTCACGGGCCCAGCCGCTCCGCGGCATGTGGGATCTTCCCGGACCGGGGCACGAACCCGTGTCCCCCGCATCGGCAGGCGGACGCTCAGCCACTGCGCCAACAGGGAAGCCCCAGACTGATTTTTAAGTCAATAGTCATAACACATGTACCTTGTGTCTATTTAAAAAGATTGTGTAGGTCCTATTGTAATGATAACAATTCTGAACTTCAACAACTATCAAATCTTACTCTGCACAATGTGAAACTCTTTCAGATGCTGATTTTATGAACTCAATGATTTTTCAACCTTTTATATTTACCTGCATTCACCTACATTTAACTCAGTGAGGAAAACTCATATAATACCTAATAATGTACGTTAAATTCAATATTCACAACGAATTTGTTAGGTAGTCAGACATGAACAGCAAGGAGGTGACAGTGGCAAAAAGACAAGAGGGGAAGAGTTAAGTCACACCCCAACCGTCTGGGGACCTTCCTGTGACCACACCTAGAATGGGTGAAAACTATCGTCGGGTGGTGGGCAACTTAAAGACAGAGCACAGGAACATGAGGGAACCTCCCTGGGCTGCGCATGCCCAGACCAGACAGGCATATGACCCATAGTAAACCCAAACTCGTTATACCATCATTATAATAAAATCTGCATGTGTTCCCAACCCCCACACACACCGTGGGCTATTTTTTTTTTTTTTAGCGAATCATGGGTAAGGGCATGCACAATAATGAACTTGTTACGTAGCTCGGGACTGTCAATCAAATAATGATCCCCTGTCTCTCATCCATAATCGCTGCCCCCACCCCGTCCCCCTCCGACCCCACCGCCTCCTTGCAGAAAGCTCCTTATAAACACCCTTAAGGCTGTGCAGGAGTTCTGGTTTCACTTGGCAGAAACAGCCTGCTCTCCCTTTGCTTTGCCCTTACCAGAAGGGGTAGTCTGCAATTCTTTGCTTGCTCTCACAAGGACCGAGATTGCGGGTCCGGATCTTCCTGTTAACCTCCTCGGTTGAAGCTATTTGACACAATGCACGCCAACCCGGTAACAAGTTCACCCACTTTTCTTTTGCCAGGAGGTTGTTGAATGAAAGTTTGTCTTTTATTACGTTTACTTTAAGAATTCAAAATTTTTGCTATTTTATTATCATTAATTCAACTTTCATATTCATATGGCTAAACATACTTCCTTGTAATTTCTGGTACATTTTTATTTACTGGTCCAAATTGTATCTTCTTCTTCCTTTTAAAGAAAAAATGTGTTATTTTACCTTATGAAATATGCGATATCACACAAGTTAAAACATCAGAATCATTCATGCCCTTATTTTTTTATTATTCTCTATACGATATATTGCAGATTTTCTCCAGTTCAACCACAGAAATAAATCATTGTATATATTTTGGCAATCTGCTTTAAACAGTGAAAGGTAATATGAAAGCATTATCCTAAACAGCTTCATCTGAAACAAATATGAATCATTTACCTTATTTACCTGACTATTGAAAATAACTTCACACTATCTGCCTGGATATATCTATATCAAAAAGGAATGAAAAGAGCATCCTGTCTACATTACACCTATTTCGTTTCACAGCTTTAATTTTATTTTTAATTCATGCTGAAGTTGCTGACATGTTTCCTTTTCCTGGGTCTTAATGAATTTTTATGATGAAGAGGGTGAGCAAAATCATTCAGTCCTCAGTGAGGCTCATATGCCTAATCCAGGACAGTAACTGAGCTGGCATGAGTGACTCAGGATGAGCAGGCTATGGGGCATCTGGGCTTCTTGTGAGAAAGGATATATGTGTGCCTGCAAACGTGTGCACACACACACACACACACCCGTATACAAACATGAGTCTTAGAACAGAAGGAAGCCATGCCAGGAGTGGATGCACAACACACAGAAAATGGTCAAATCTTCCTGAGGATAATGGGATATAAGAAGGTCTTCACAATGAGAATACTCTTCATGTGAGTTCTGGAAATTCAGGTGTTGCTGCAAGGTGGAAATAGCCCTGGGAGAGGAAGCATTTTTCAGAGACCCGAAGCAATTAAGTGATCTGGTGTATCCAGGACACAGGGAGCAGTTTGACATGACTGGTAGCTATGGGTGGGTTATAGGGACAAGCTAAGACTCAGTAAGTGATGTTAGGGACATGGGGCCTCCAGAGACATATCAGGCGACTGTCATTCAGGGAGCCTTTGTAGTGTCATGAATGGGGGATATCATGATTATACTTGTGTCTGTCATGGGTTATTTTAGAAAATTAGGAAAGATGGACTAGGCAAGATGAGGGCCCAATGGTTGCAGATGGACCCTCCTCCACAACGGCCCCAGTGAGAAAGTGGGGTAATAAAGAGAGACGTGAACTACATTTAAGAATTTGAATAACAATAATTATTAATAATAATTAATTATTATAAGATTAATAATAATCTAGAGTTATTTTGAAGGTGGAAAGACAAGAGCCAGAGAGGCAAGCTAGGGTTTTGGCTCAAATAAATAGAAGCATATGATGTACAATAAAGATCTAAAGAGGAGTGAAAAGAGTGGGACAAAATGACTAGTGTGTCAATGGTCGCCAAGACCACTCCCAGGTTCAGGGATTCACTAGGAAGACTCCAGGACTCAGGCTAGAGTTAAACTCCCAGCTAAGATTTATTACAACAAAAGCAAACAAAGCAAGATCAGTGAAGGGAAAACGTGCAGGGAGATAAACCTGGAAGAAACCAGGCTCAAGTTTCCAACAGTCCTCTCCAGTGAAGTCACACAAGATGTGCTTAATTCCTCCAGCAATAAGTTAGGACAGTGTGTGAGAAGTGTCATCTACCAAGGAAGCTTCGCTAGAGACTCAGTGCCCAGGGTTTTCCTAAGGGGCTGCTCAAGTAGGCATTCTCTGCCTACCACGTATAATCCCTGACTCCCACGAGGAAAGGACTAGTTCGGCATGGACCACATTGTTTGTACAAACAGCCTAGGCACTGTGAGCCATTCTTATCATTTAGAGGAAGTTCTGTATCAGTGCAGGGCACTGTATACCAGCCAATTCCCAGACTCCAGCCAGGAACCAACCTTGCAAGCAGGTCTTTCTAAGGATAGAAGTCTCAGGTCTGATATGTTAATTCCTGTGCAGTGGGTAGAAGGGAAAAGGTTTGGTGGCTGGATGGCCCAAGGGGATGAAAGAAATTGACCAATCAAAAATGAGGATCACAGTTTAAAAAAAGATGACAGGTGGGCTTCCCTGGTGGCGCAGTGGTTGAGAGTCCGCCTGCTGATGCAGGGGACACGGGTTCGTGCCCCGATCCGGGAAGATCCCACATGCCGCGGAGCGGCTAGGGCCGTGGGCCATGGCCGCTGAGCCTGTGCGTCCGGAGCCTGTGCTCCGCAACGGGAGAGGCCACAACAGTGAGAGGCCCGCGTACTGCAAAAAAAAAAAAAAAAAAAAAAAAAGATGACAAGGCTTCAACCAAGGGTGATGGACTGAAAAAGTTGTATCCTTAGGAAAAGGGAAGAGTCGGAGGAGAAGAAGTTAGATGGTGAATCTGTTTTTGCATTTGTTGAACCCTAGGTGAGGATGACAAATCGGAGTGTGGATGTCCAGCACTGGAGATGCAGCTTTGGTGAGAAAACTGGTGAGCATGGGATTAAAGAATAACCTGAACATGGGTGAGAGCTGCAGCATCAGTGTTGGCTTGAAGGAGGGCAATGTTCTTTTTTGTCTACATTTTGTCTTTAATACAATTTAAATACATTAATCATCAATTTAAAAAAATAATTAATTAATTTATTTATTTTTGGCTGCATTGGGTCTTTTGTTGCTGCGCAGACTTTCTCTAGTTGAGGCGAGTGGAGGCTGCTCTTCATTGCAGTGCGTGGGCTTCTCATTGCGGTAGCTTCTCTTGTTGCAGAGCTTGGGCTCTAAGCGTGTGGGCTTCAGTAGTTGTGTCACATGGGCCCAGTAGTTGTGGCTCGCAGGCTGTAGAGCTCAGTAGTTGTGGCGCTCGGGCTTAGTTGCTCTGCGGCATGTGGGATCTTCCCGGACCAGGGCCTGAACCCATATCCCCTGCATTGGCAGGCAGATTCTTAACCTCTGCACCACCAGGGAAGTCCCAATCATCAATTTTTGATATTCTCACTTCAATGCTATAATTGGTGGCAATTAGCCTGGAAGCACATTTATTTTATCACATACCCAGAAATAACCTTTAGAGGTTTAAGACACAGGTATAGGCTATAAGAAATAAAACTAGATGCACACTAACGAGTTACATAAAGAGATAAATTAGGTACCTTCCTACCAATAAAATGAAAAAAGACATTTTTGTCTTGTATTTCATTTACCGTTGAATTAGAATTACAAAACGTGTAAAAATAAGTATACGTATAAAGCAGAAGATAGTCAATATTTCATGTTCCTTTAAGGTCATCAAAGTTCTTAGAGCCAACCAGAGTCAGAAGAGTTAATTTTATTTTAAGATTTGTTATTCAGAAAGTGATTCAGAAAGTAGGTGGCTTGGAAGGTGAGTTCATGAAAAGTTTTCCTTGAAGCAATTACGCAGAACATGCCGCAGAACTGGCAGAATTCAGGCGCCACTCAGGAAAGATTATTTTGCTTCTGATTCATCAGCAGACACAGGGAAACAATCACTAGGTTCTTTAAAGCTTGGGAGTGAAATTAAAAGACATAAATGTGTGGGTCCACTGCTTTTTCTTAAATAGGGGGCTTTTTCTTTAAGTTCTGTTTATGGTTATCTAAGTGCACAGTTAGTCTGGCAAGGGTGCCACCTTGTGTACTGGGTTTTTTCCCTCCTATGTTCCTGGTACATTAAAAAATTTGTTGTTTTATTGTTGAGTTTTAAGAGTTCTTTATGTATTTTAGATAAGAGGCCTTTATCAGATATGTTGTTTGCAAATCTTTTCTCCCAGACTGTGGCTTGTCTTCTGCCTCTTAACATTATCTTTACCATAACACAATTTTAATGAAGACCAGCTTATCAGTTATTTCTTTCATGGGTCGTGCTTTGGATGTTGCATCTGAAAAGTCATTGCCATACCCAAGGTCATCTAAGTTTTCTCCTATGTTATCTTCTGGGTGTTTTATAGTTTTCATCTTACATTTAGGTCTGTGATCCATTCTGAGTTATTCTTAGGAAGGGTGTACAGTCTGTGTCCAGATAGCCTTCTCAATATTCAATGAGCACAGCATTTCTGCAGACTCATGGTGCTGGTGGTTCAATTAGGTTCAACATGAACACAAGGTGAACATGTTAGGTCTACAGCTAAGTAAATGGGGGCACTGGCAGCCCTGAGAAGCCAATCTTTCCATTCAAACCAGACTTTGCTTTGAAAAAGAATTTGCTTCAAACAGAGAAAGAAGGCAATATTATTGTAAGAAACACAATTGATAAGGGAACATAATCATATCTTTTTGTTAACCTATGTTACTTTCCTGTATTGGTCAACCACTTATGCTAAAAATGATGACAAGGAAAGAGAAAAATAGAATAATCCATGTTCTCTTTTCCTTTCAATACTTCCTCACTCATCAATAAGCCAGAGGTAGAGAATGTTGGTAAAAAGCAGGCACATCAAGAAGCGAAGACAAAAACCAAAAAGCAGGTGATTTAATGTTGTACAGTGTTTCTGATAAGAACAAAAGATGCATGTATGTATGAGACATAAAATATGAATTGTATAATTTCGGTGATTCTGCAAATGAATTAAATTCTTTTATATTTGAATTTAACATTGGTATTGCATAATATAAAAATGAATGGTAAAACACCTGCTAATCATTTATCATTTTTACTGTCGTTACTTACAGTGACATTAAATGACAAATACAAAAAGCAGTATAACAAATAAAGATACCACAGAACAAAGGAAAAACCTTCATATTTTAGCATTTCACATATTTTTTTCTGCTTTTTCAACAAGAAGCCTACATTTTTATTTTCTACTTCATCCTACAAATTATGTAGCCAGCCCTGACCAAATGTTGTTTTTATACCCTTTCTCTGAAATGCCAGAATTCAGATAATTCATAGGTATTGCATACAATATGTATCTTGAATCAAAATGAGACATAATTTCACAATTGCATACCTTTATTCTAAAACACAATTTTTAAAGCATTTAATATTTAAAAAATTAGATGGTACCTTATAATTGATGTATTATTTGTAGTATATTTCTTCCCTCAAGAAGAGACTGATTAAATTAATAAGGGACCCTAAAACTAGCCTTAGATACAAGAAAACCCACAATTTGCTTGTTTTCTCCTTAAATTAGTGCAGTTGAGTCAATGATAAACAGATGATTTCTCTGTGCCTCACTTATAAATATGTCAGTGAAACTTCATAACCAGCTTATTCCCAAACCCTCCCCATAGCACAGATATGATAAACAGGATTAGAGAAGAATCAGATAGAAGAATCAAGTCCTGTTCCAGTAACTGGAGCCCTGGGGAAGTTTTGAGATGGAAGAAGAAAGGAGAAGAGTAAGCGCCAATTTGGGGGGCCATTGGTACTCTTAGGGAGTGCTTCCTGTCTACTTAGGTAATGTGTTAAGGCAAATTTCCTTTCAAAACTCTTTGCCTGAATGAGCAACAAAGGCAACTAAAAACTGAGGTACAAGGTAGCCAAGTTGTGTTTCTAACGGAATCATTTAATATCACATCTGTCACTGGTCACATCCATCCTTGCTAGGAAATAACACACAAGTCATGAGAATATTTGACCTTATGACCGTCCATGTGCTCAATCATGTACACTTGTTGTTAAAGAGGTATTAACGTTTTGAAAAGTAAAAGTGGGCTGCTGAGAAGGAGTAGAGACTATAGCTAAATATTTGAAAATAGCCCAGAAAAAATCCTACAACTGCAACCAAAGCTGGAAACTCACAAGAGAGAAAATCATCCAACATTAGCAGATAGTTTTGAAGTCTTGACACTGAAAGCATGTGATTTTCTAGGTTATAAGCTGTAAATCAAAAAATAGACTGTAGTACATAAAAAGAACACAGAAAAACCAGTTTCATTAAGAGACTGGCCAATTCAACCAAAACAAAGATATACTGAATATATGAGGAAAACTACAAGGTAGTTAGAAGGACTATAAATGACTCAAATATTTGTATATAAATGTTAATATATGGGCAAAGAAACATAAATATGAAATATTTCTATTTCCATATTAACATGTGTAAAATAAATATCAATTAAGACTATAGGTTGGTGAACATTTATCCACAAGCATCTTTGTGATGTGGTGAAATGGATCCAAGAATGAAATAGAGTGATGGAAGTGTGTACCCTCTTAAAGGAAGAAACAAAAGTCTAAAAACCAACAAAGTAGACATTAAAAATTAATGTAGTCTTCATCCCAGATTGTATAAAGAGAATATTGTATTCAAGAGAAAAGGGTATCATAGAGAGACTAGGAAATTAGCAGTTTTGACAAAACAGATATGTGATAGGTAGTTTAAATACAAAATAGGTAGAAAATCAGTGAAGCTGGAAAATGGAAGTGAGGAATTTTCTCAGAACACAGAGGAAGTGTGTTAAACTGACAGAATGAAGGAAAAGTTAAGGCATGAGGAAAGAACAGATCTTCGAATATCTTTCTAACGAGAGCGCCAGAAGGAGATAAAACAGTGAATGAAGAGAAGACAATAGTTAAACAATAGAAAAGTCTTTCCCAGAATTGAAGACAAGTGCACACACACGGCTGAGAGACTACTGAGAAAACGGTGTCTGTACCGGCCAGACTCACTTCAAATGAGGACCCACAAGCAAATCTCAGGAAGACACTCTACCCTATGAGACAACCCTACTACTCTTCCTCAGACCTCCACACCATATTTGCTCTCCTTAAATTTCAAATCTTTCACATCCTCAACTGAAGACCTCAATTAATATTTTCTAAAGAACATAGCTTTCATAAATGAGAAAATGGTATCTCACTTCCTATTTGCATGGCCACCTTTCCTTGTCTGACTACTTTACACAGAACAGAAAAATAGAGAGAGAGAGGAGGACAGATTTGACACACCACATGTGACATCTTGATAAGGGTTTAGACATGATGCACTTGATAGAAAAACCCCAGGCAAAGCATTTAATCTGGTGCATCAGAGGTATCCCCTATGTTTTGGACAGCCCAAACCTCATCCACATTTCCAGCCTCCTTGCTCTCCGGTAAGGACATGTGACAAATTCTGGCCAATATGATACAAGCAGCATGGCCCCTGTCTCTTCTGAGCATGAACATTTAAGACCTACTGAGTGACTCTCTCTCTCTCTTCCCACAAGTGACAGACTCAAAGTCATATGTTGAGGTGGCAGCATGACAAGATGGAGGATGCCTAGATCAACAAATGCCCTGGAGTGTTGTCTGCAGTGGAACACTTTATTGTGTGATGCCTTGAGGTTCTGTATTAGTTATCACAGAAAAGCCTTTTCAGATTTGTCCTCGGCCCTCCCCTCTCAGTCTGCTACTTCCTGCCATCCCTTCTGATGCCCCGGGTCATGTGAGATTCTGCTTGAGTTTTTGAGAGGACAGTGTCCCTCTGGTTCCTTAATTCCTTCCCACAAAGTCTCAGACGGTGTCAATACAGAAATGTGAACACTATTTTCAATTCAACAAATATACGAGTTCTTTCTAAGTATGAGCCTTCATCAAAAATTACACCCAGTGCAAGAGAATGCAAAGGAGATGCTAACAAGAGCCTCCTTTAGTAAAAGAGGGGAATGAGGCCAGTGATTTTCATCCCTCCTACCCTCAAAACCAGCCTTGCCATTCAGTTGACAGAAAGAATCTTGTATTTGGGGACTAACAAATGCAGAGATTTGTTTTGGCTGTTGAGAATGAATATGTCCTTCTCAACTAAGAGACACTCTGGAGGAATAGTGTGCTGACCACGGTTAATATGCTTTAGGAGCCTTTTATACTTTGCATCACTTTGCTTACTTAATTTAAGAAAAAAAATTCAGGATCTTTGGAGAGAACTACATATATTATACATGTTGTATATGGAATTATCTTGCCTCTATGATTTTGCTACTCAAAAATAAGTAGAGTTTTGTTTAGAATATCAAAAACTTCTAACATAAGGAATCAAAAAAAATTGTGTTTTTTAACAGTTTTAACAGTTTTGTTTTTAACAGTGGATAAAATCCTACTGTTTCTTGTCAATTGGAAGCAATTATTATGGGGTGGTAGAGCCAGGAACTGACTGTCAGGTGATGAGGGTTGAGAGAAAAGTGCTTCTTATTCTTATGCGAAATGTCATATAATGATGCTTACATTTTGCTATGTTGGGAAGTGGAACTACAAAAAAATGCATTAAAAAGTTAGAATGCAAAAGGAATCAAAACAAGCAATGTTCCTAATAATTAGGAAATAACAAATGTATCACCTTATCTATTAATTATTTATAATTAGTCTTCCCATATATTATCATTAAATATTCTGTCATTTCTCTCCAATTTGGTAAACTGATGTAGCAAAACAGAAAATTTCTTAGACACTGCAGGAGTAAAGAGAACAGAATGGGACAGTTTCTACAAAATAAAAATAATTTACTGGACAATACAGTGTCTCTGAAGCCATGCTTGGATTCGATTATTTCATCCATCATACACAAACATCAAGCTGAAGAAATTTAGCACCTCAAGAGAAATCAGTGAACTCACACTAACGGAGAGTAGGACTTTGCAACCTGATTATAATATGGGAGAATGCCAGCATGTTAGCCTGACAGGTGGTGCTCCAGGTGACTAAGATGCCAAATGCAGACAGGCTGGATGCTTCCCAGCTAATGGACCATCCATTTGGATGTGTCAACACAGACACTGAAAATGAATCACACAGAAGACCCCCAAATTCCCTGGTGTAAATGAAAGGCATACATTTGAGAAAGAAAGAATTATCACCAAATCTTCAAGAGAAAGAAAATGGCTTGGAAAACCAAATATATAATGTAATAGCATTTAATTATATGGAATTGCTTCTTTAGGTCCTGCAATAAATACTGAGTTAGATAGTTTCTCCAATTCTAACATGAAAATTCCTTCAACAGGAATTAAACTATTTCAACAGAAGCAATCACAAGTTATTTAAAATTGCTATTTTCAAAAGTATTATATGTGTTGTTCTCATGAAGTAATCTGTGAAACTTCTTCAAATACTTTTTCTTGGAAATAATCTTTCCCTGGATAATTTCTTGAAATGATAAATACCATATTTATAATCTCTCTTCTTTTTAATATATATTGAAAGTACTCAAAGTATTGAAATTTCCTTTCTGATCAAAAATTGTTGGATTTCTATTTGTAACTAATTTTTACTCTTTCCTCTAATATTATGAGGAAAAAAATGTGGACTTCTGGTTGCCAGGCTGTGGATGTGTAGCAGAGGACGCTTCTTTCAAGAATCCAGGGGCTTCCCGGGTGGCGCAGCGGTTGAGAGTCCGCCTGCCGATGCAGGGGTCACGGGTTCCTGCCCCGATCCGGGAAGATCCCACATGCTGCGGAGTGGCTGGGCCCGTGAGCCATGGCCGCTGAGCCTGCGCGTCCGGAGCCTGTGCTCCGCAACGGGAGAGGCCACAGCAGTGAGAGGCCCGCGTACCTAAAAAAAAAAAAAAAAAAAAAAAAAATCCAGCTACTGCTTCGAAATTCAGCTTCAAGGTTTCTATAACTAACTTGGTATAAAACTGATATTCTTTTTCTGCTGTGTATGTATCACTATTTGAGTTTCCTGTACTACTAATATTAAAATTTTATAAGCCACCGAGCAGGTAAATTGAAAAGGGAAAAAGAACTTCTCCAAAAAGTGATAAAATAGTAATTGTATTAAGGAACATATGATTTTTCAAGCTGTTTCCTGAAAATTTTCTTTCTGCATGTCCTTCTGTATCAGTTTATTTCCTTTTGATTTGAGCTAACTCAAGTGAAACAGAAATAAGAAGTGTGTGGGGATAACAGTCTCTCTTATTACAAAGCACGATATGTATCTGCTTCAACAGGAAGCTAATCGCTTCAACTTTGCTTGCTTAACCTGCTAAAAAAAAATTACTCCTGTTTTGCATTTTTAAAACCTCCCTTTACTCTACCTTTCCCTCTGCTACTGCCCTACTCACCATAATTTCCTTAATTAAACTGCATGAAAGAGTTGTCAACACCTCCTGTTTCTATTTCTGCATTTTCTATTCCATCCTCAAGCCATTAGAGCCTGGATGCTGCTCCTCTTTCTAATGGAACCATTCTAATCAAGGCCACCCTTGTGTCATTATACCCTGTGGACACTTTCCCTTTTTTAAACTCAGCTACTTTGCCCCTTCCTCCCTCTCATCCATGGACCCTGTGTCCCCAGCCTTCCCTGGTTTCTCAGTTACCTCTCCCACCTCTTCATCCTTTGCTTCTCCCTTACCAATGAATGTTGAAATTCCAAAGGTTTTTTCAGTCCCTACACACTTTTTGTCTCATCTCAGGAAACTTTCTTGCTTCCATTATCATCTGAATGTGGAGATGCTTCAAACATACACCATCATGCCAGTATCCTGAATAGCAGACACACAGACACTTGACTAGCATCCATCTTCATTCAAACTGTTTAGCAGTCACCTTGTCATCTCCCCTGGTCATTACCACCACTACCCACCTACCCGTCATGAACCTGATTTGCCTCCTACCTTGCAATAAATGGCACCATCATTTTCATTTGGCCAGGCTAGAGAACAAGACATAGTCTTTCACCATCGGTCTCTCAGATTCCACCATAATGCACAGCTTCATCAAGAGACTTTAATACAGATGTGATGACAATGGTACCCCTGGGTTGCTCAGTGCCCAACCTGCACAGCCTTACGGGGTATGCTAATATTCTCCTTCTTCCTCATCGTCAAAGTCCTTACAATCACCTAGTATGTTTAACTCTACTTCTGGAATATCTCTTGCAACCCTCCATTTTTTTCCTATTCAATTCTGGCAGGACCTATAGTCATCTTTTTCCTGGACTATAGATCCAGCTCTCTGATTTATCATGAGCCTCCAGTTCTGCCTTTCTAGATGCTACAGCAGAGGGATGGTTATAAACATAATTTTGGTACTTAAACTCTTTAATGGCCTCCCATTACTGTGCAGACTATGTACAAACTACCAGGCTCTCTCAAACCCTCCAGATCTGGCCTCTCCTCCCTCATTGTCATCACTCTTCCTCTCCAGGGTTCGGGTCTGCTGACTTCCTTCATTTGTCCCAAAGTTGCCATATTCTCTCTCATCTCTGCTGTGTCCTCCACCTGGAACAGTGTTCCCCCACTTGCATCCTTCACCTCTGGTTCAGTGCTCAATTTAAATATATCTTTATCAGGGCCCCCTCCTCTGATCTTTAGACCTGGCTGAGTTGACCTTGGTCACATTCCCTAGTTCCCTGTGGTCTCCCATCATCACATGATTAAGCTTTACAGGTTTCATTGTCTGTCTCCCAGAAGATGGGATGTCCTGTTCACTAGCATATTCCCAGCATCCATCGCAATGCTTGGCACATAGTAGGTACTTAACAAATTGCTTCTGTTGATTGAATATGTTCTAATATTTGCTTAGAATCTCAAATATGTGTGAAAAGTGAAGAAATAAAAACTCTAAGGATTTTAGGATGCTATAATTTCGAAGATACTATTCAGATGGCTTAAAGTGTCTTTTTTGAAGAATAAATTCTAGAAGAATAACTTTAAAAAGTTTAAAAAAAGGTTATTTTTTAACAACTAACATTTACATCCTGCAAACAAGTCTGCACTAATATAAGTGTTTCTTCTCGTGCAGAGAATCGTGTGACAGCTTTGCTGAGGAAGATAAAGTAGTGTCCTTTTTTATTTCAAAGTGTGTTTCCCACTGAAATCTGTAAGATTAAATGTCCCTGAGGGAGGAGAATCTAGATTCTCATCATTCTCAAAATGATGAAAAGACTCATCATTTTGAACTTTGTGAATTTTAACATATTTTTTATGTAGACTGTAGACACCTAACATTATGGTGACACATTTGGCATATTACGCCAGGGTTGTTTTGTTTTTTTGCTTTTCCTGTCTGGGGTTGGGAGGGGGATCGTTCATATTGTCTGACACCTTCTTTCTCTCATTTTGTTCATAAACCATGTTTAGACTCTATAAACCAACACATATAAAATTGCACTCTTGCTGAATACTGGATTTTAAAAGAAGACTTAATGCACCTGCCTTGAAACGTAATAAAACATTTCTCAAATGAGAATACTTTCTTTATTCAGAACTTTCGGGTAATTATTTTGGGATGCAGATTTGTGAACAAAGGCTGGAGCCAATCACATGCTATCTAAAACAAGTGTATATGTTTGGATGCTTTATCTGGGTTCTGACATTATTTTACTTTATAAATTTTGATGAGAGCCTTGTTAGAGTCTCAGGCCAGGAAGCTTTTAGCTAGAATCCTCCTGGCTGTGACACTGTACAGTGAAGATGGTCTAGTACACAGAGGGTCTCAGCTTTGTGTTCAGGTCTGTGGGTACCCAAGGAGCACGGGCCCTGCCTCTTCTAGACATGGTCTAGCCGCTTAGAGACAAGACATAGATGACCCGCTAGAAACAGTAGAAAGTGAAACCTAACACATGACCTGGAACTAGGTTTCACTGGGGTAACTGTAAATGCTCCAGAAATTCACAAAAGGGGGAGATGATTGGGGTTGGAATGAAAAGAAAAGGTTTTGGGAGGAAGAGAATCTTTAGACTTTAATGTTTACCTTAGCTCACAAAGAATAGTGGGAATACATTTTCAGGTGACTGGTTTGGTGTGGGATAGTGTCTGGAGCTAAGGCCAAGAAGTGATGCCAACCTTGCCTTAGAGTGTGAGTACGGGATCACTAGAGGGAGATGGAAATAGGATAGGAAGACTAGAAAATAAAGCTGCATGAGAGTTTTGCCTAATAAAGTTACCCAAAATAACATGTCTATTTCTACTGAGCACTTCCAATAATATTTTAAAATAGGCAACTTTGTGTGAAAGTTCATATTGGTAGGAAGTAAAACTCCTCAAGTCTCTATCTCTGAATTCATCTTCCAGAGTGGATTTCAGAAGGATAAACAAACCATTTGTTTGTGTGTGTGTGTGTGTGTGTGTGTGTGTGTGTGTGTTTAATAACAGAAAGCAAATTAATGACATTGTTTTGTAAAATATTTAAACATAAATAGATCCAATAAAATTTAAGCTAAGCCATTTAAAGCTTACAGAATAGAGCAGCAGTACTGAAAAACATCAGCCTCCCATTCACAGACTGGGTGCTGATGGCTTTGGAGCAAGATGCTTGCTCTTAATTGTGGCCAATTCTATTACTGGCCCATTAATTTGGTGTTGAGTTAATCCTGTTGAGGTACCAAGATTTTAAATCAAGTTCAGTATTTCAACAGGATCACAGATGGATCACTGTCAATGAGATAATGAATTTAGGTAAATATGCGAGTGATATATGAGAAGTATTAGTTTACTACGGGCTTTTGGAAATATTGTCCTTTCTTTCAGTCACCAGCCCATGGGTGACCTTAATAATGGCAACAGTTGGCTACAGGATGGAGTCATTTGGGGAAAATCAGGGCTTTGTATGTTATTTTCATATCCCCCAAAGCATTGGAACAACCCTGACAAGGAACACAAAGGAAGTCAGCGGAAGTCATGGAATGGCACAGGATACAAGGCTCACTTGCAAAACAATCAGGCAAATTGAACTGGCTGGTTGCAAAGCTGATAAAACTTAGCTTTCACCTCCATATTCTGCATAGAGAGATATCATTAATATCTGTGTGGGAAAGAGAAAAGACTATATTTAAGGCCACTTATTACCGTAATTTAGAGATACTTGTGATTTCCAATTTCTATGAAATCGTCATTAGCCATTCCATCCATTCTCTTTTCTTCTGTTGTAAGAAATTCTATATATTAACCTCATTTTCTTAAAACTTACAAAGTTACCTACTCATCACCAAAATAATTCTACATTTTTATTTTTAGAAATTAAAAAATGAGTATAAACATTTATTTATATTTCCCAAACCTAGAATATACATTTTCTTTGTTTAATGTAATCAATTATTTTTTATGCCATTTATTTATTTACTTATTATTTTTGGCCACACCCCATGGCATGCAGAACTTCCCTGACCAGGGATCCAACCTGTGTCCCCTGCATTGGGAGTCTGGAGTCTTAACCACTGGACCACCAGGGAAGTCCTAACATAATCAAGTATTGAAGTGATCTTTGGTCACTATAGAATATTCACATTCCACAGCTATAATTTCTCTAGCTTTGTAAATGTTACACAAATTTAGTATTAATGCTAATTTTATTTCTATAGCTTTTAAAATATCATGTGAACATATTTTAGTGCCGTATCTAAATGAATTTATTACTCAACTTTTCATGGTTTCTCAGTCTCTGAGATACTTATTTTGATTTATCTCTAACTGGAAGAATTTCATTGTTAAGTCAGTTTAGTTTTTCTGAGGGCTTCTAGAGTAATGTTTCCTGAGCTATCTCAGGCTTCGTTATGTAGAGTGTCCTTAAATCACACACACCCAGAACTTTATGGTTGTTGCCTAGACCAATATTCAAATCTTGATAATATGACCTGCCTAATTTTCTCCCTGGATGCCTCAAGGATTTTTTCCTTGAGATTTAATCACTTAACTCAAATATGTGCTAGTATTTAGCATTTTGTATCCAAGTACCATGGAGTATGATGTTATCAATTGACTTGTTGATTCAGTATATTTTAATTTCTGGAGAAAATTTTAATATGTCTTTAAGTATATCTGTTTCATATGCTGAAATGTATAATTTAGGAATAAAAATTACTGTATGTCTTCCATATTCATCCACATTTTCTTAATTTGTTGTTTTCATATATGTTCTATCATGATCTCAATCTTTCCTCTATGTTAGTGATTAAATATTTATAATACTATTCTGTTCCTTGATCTAATCCATTATTTCGACCTATAATCATGGTGTTTTAAATCATAACATTATTTTCCTCATTGGAAATCTCCCACGGCATTTCATTTTCCTATTGTCTTATATCTAAGCTTCTCATATGAATTTTTTTATTGAGTTTCATATCAGGAAATAATTAATAGCATTTTCCTCCATCCTGAGTTAAGTTTTGTCCTAATTTTTTCTGTTTTCTCCTGTCCCCTTTGATGTATATTTCTCCTTGTTCTATGTTTGCATATTCAACATTCTATCCTGTTCATGATAATCAAATCTGGGCAGGCATCCTATTGGTCCTCTCGAGGTAATATGCTAGCTATATGACTCTCTTCCCATCCTATGGGGTAGCAGTTTATTTTCTGTCCAGAATTGCAGTGCCCTTGCATGTAGCCTGTGGGAATGACTTGGGTGCTGGAGAGGAGAGAACCCCACCTTGGTGGTCTCCTCTTTACCTAGGTCACTTGGCTGTGGTTTTTTCCTTTGAGTATGTTAAATATTCTAGATCAGGGCCATTACTATATACTGTGTTGTGTTTGTAAGTGTGTGTGTGTTCCCTAAGGGTAATACCCTAATTTTTCAAATCATTTCTCAATTCACCATGGAGCTATGGAGTCTCAACTCAGACAGAGGAGAACAGTCTTCTTGTCTGCTTTCCTAACTCACTCATTTTCACTCATTTTCCCCCAGTCAGAAGAGGAAGAAGTTAATCATGAAACTTCATTTTGATTATTTCCAAGTCTTAGTATTAGTGAGCACTGCTGGGACTGAATCAGTTCACAGTACAGCTCTGTGACACAAATAGGGCTGTGGTTAGGGGAAAAGCCATGTTGTATTACCTTCTCCTCTCCAGAAGGTCTTTTTCCTTGACCATACTTAAAAAAAAATTGACATGAGGTTATGTCCCTTCCCTGGTTCAGATGCTGTAGGTGATATTTTTTTCTCATTAACCTTATCTCAATTCAGAGACATCCTTCATAAATAGCTCAATATAGAGAAGGAAGCATAAAGTCTGTCTTAAGGAATAATGATACATACTGAAATAAGGCCAGGCTCAGTAAAAGCAAACGGGTCTGTAGAGATAGATTTATGCCTATTAGAATCCCTTTTTTATACAATCATATGAAAGCTTTCTTCAAAAGCTTTCATACTTCAGTATTCTTTAAGATGAAAATTGCTATTTCAGTAGGTAAAAGTGAAGTCTTACGCCTCAGTTCTATAAACCTAGAGTGTGTTGCCATGATGATGTATGTTATTAACTGACAGCTAAAATGAACAGAAGTTTTGTCCAAAATAAGCAGCCCTATAGGAGTTTTGCTGAAATTCGGTAGTTAGCAGGAATGCCATTTTGTCTGACTTCCTTGCGGTTATGCTCAGATGAAAGCAAAGTCACAAAGTGAAGTTGAATCTGCACAGGGGGTCCACATGGTATACATTGTAATATGCAAGGCATAAATCATGAATTAAAGGCACAGGTTTAGACTCATGGATCCACCTATTGGTATTGTTCACTAATGACTATTAGTAGCAATGGCGGGTGGGATACTGGGGACAATGATAAGAATAAACACATTTCACACTTTGGGTGTTGGGTTGATTTTCTGAAGGGGATGGGAGTAAGCTGCACCTTGGCTCACCACCATCCAGGTGCAGTCATCCACTGAAACTGAAGAGGGGCATGGAAGACTATGCCACAAAGACAGAATAATTACATGTAAGAAAAATCTATGCTCAGGACAACGTTCCTAAAACATTGGATAATTTAGGATTCACTGAGGGATCTCAGGCCTCTTGGATCTTAGCCTGTAAGTTCAGGGTAGTGGGTATAAATCATTACTCTCAATGTTTCCAGTTATTCATGAGGAAATAAGCATACATAGTACTTTATCAATGGATTTTATGGTTTCAGTTTTGTTTATATAATATATACTGTTCCCACCTCCAGTGGCTGGGGCATTTCCAACATTTAACATTGAGGGTACTAGGTAATCTGAACAGTCTTAAAATAAGAACTAACATAATATATGATAGCATGAATAAAAGATTTTTATTTGTTCTTTCATTCAACTTAGTTCATTACACTTAGACACAGTAACAATGTTCCATGTAGAGTATGGGCTCTGGACATAGACGTATTAGGTTAAAATCCAAGTTCTGCTTGTTATTAGCAATACATCCCCAGGAAGCCCGTTGTCCTTGTCTACTACAGCTCCTCTGTAATACAGAATCCTAATCACATCTACTGCACAGGGTTGTTTAAAGCAATAAGTGATTTAAGGTAACACTCTTTGAACCATGTCTGGTTCATAACAAGCATTCAAATATATCAGCCCTTCTGTTCCCCATATGCCAGGTCCCTTCTACACAGCAGGAACATATTAATATATATTAATGAACGGAAGAGACAATCTTTGTCTCCTTGAAATTTAGTTCTAGTGGATAAAGGAGACTCCAAAGGACTTCAAGAAGTAAAGACGATAATTATAATTACAATAAAAAAGGAAAACATAATATGAAAAAAATACATTCAGGCAACGTGATAGCAAGATAGGTGTGGGGAAGGGCTGTGAGGGTCCTGCTTAGATTGGATTATGTGGGAAGACTTCTCTTCAGGGGAAGCATTTGGCCTGCGAACTGAATGACATGCCAGCATCAGCCAGGTATATCTCCAAGGGAAGAGAACCCCAGGCAGAGGGAGCTAGATCCATAAATGCCACACAGCGGTGCACTGCAGTGTACGAAGAATGCCTGTGTGCCTGGGACATGACATCAGCAGGGAGCCCAGTGAATGAAGGTCAGAACTTCAGATGGTGGCCAATTGATATAGATCCAGAATCGCCCAGGTAAGGAGTTGGTAGTTCATCCTTAGTAAGATCAGAAACCCTGGGAGGCTTTTAAACTGGAGAATTATATGATCTGATTAACATTTTTTAAAGGTAATTTTACCTACTACATGGAAGGGACACTACAGGGAAGGCAAGATTGGAAGCAGGGACCATTCCTCATCAAGCATCTGGGTTAGAGATGATGGACTAGAGAGAGAGCAGTGAGAATGCAGAAAGATGCGTAGTTCAGGACCTCCTCACCAGGACACGCTAAGAGTTTAGAAGTGGGTGAGTAAGGAAGATGACTCAAGTTTGGGATTTCAGCAACTCAGTGAATTCTAGTGCTGTTTCTTAACATGAGGAAATCATAGAACTAAGTTGGGAGATGTCAAGAGTTATATATGGGGTATGTTAGATGTGATATACATATCTGACATCCTAGGAGAGATATCAAGTGTGCAGTTGTTTGTAGAAGACCAGGGATCCAGAGAAAGGTAGGACTATAGATACAGATTTGTGAGTCAGCAGCATATGATGGATTAAACCACTTACGGAGAGAACGTACAGATGAAGGGAAGAGAGAAGAGAGAACAGCAGCCCCAGGCAGGTTTGAAGAGGGGAAAAAAACCCGCAACAACCCAGCAAGTGAGATTGGAAAGAAACAGATGAGGAAGTAGGGAAAAAAAAAGTTTTTTAGAGAAATATCTGTTGTGTCAAAAATGAGTAAGATGAGAACAGGGAAGTAAGCATGGGGCGTGACAACATGGAGGTTATATGAGATGCTGATGAGAATTGTCCTGGATTAAAGAAAGCATGTGCCTGTGCTAATCTTATAAGTGAAAATGTTATTCTATCATAAATGAATCACATTAAGTACACCACATCTAAATTAGAGTTCTTCATTTTATTTATATCTTATCTTCAAGTTATTAATTGCTACAAATATCACAAATATTAATGGATTTGCCCTCATCTAAATGGGGCAAAATCATGCATGTGTGCTAGCCTTCAACTGGTATTATTTCTACCACTTAACATCTATTAAAATATGACCTTATTTTTACTTAGAGTACAATTGTAAGTTCTCATGAATTCAACTTTGCTGGTTCATAATAGTTTCATTTTACCCTTCATTTTTACTCCCCTCCACACTTTCATGCACTTGATTACATTTCACACTGTTAGATTTTTATTCTTTTTACTGTGATACCATGTTATTTATTTTTCACAGAAGACTAGATTGAAAAAACAACATTGCACTGAATTTTAGCTTTATTTTCTTTGGAATCCATGCAGGGTACAATGGATGAAATGATAATTGCTAACCGCCATCTCTGGTCAAAATAAGCAAAACCTTGAATTAGACTTGGGAGTTTTCCAAGATATATTACCAAAGGACTTTTCATTCTACACACTGTTAGAGTTTTAAATTCATATATTGTAATCTGCTTATCCTCACTGGTATAGAATTGAATTTATACCATCAATTATATTTCCCAGTATAGGATACATTGTCATCCATCAGTCCATGGACAGCCTTATTTTTTGACCCTTTCCTCTGCATCTTTATTTTATTACCCTTTCCACATGGACAGCAACTTGAATATGTTGAATCCTAATCTATTTCCCATGTACTATATACTTATATGTATACTTATAAGTACTTATATACTTATAAGTATTTATAGTATGTACTATATACTTATATGTGTACTTATAAATACTTATATACTTATAAGTATATAAGTACTTATATATTTATATGTACTATATACTTATATGTGTGAAACACTAGTGTTCATATAAACCAATGTCTACATAAAAACTTCATAAAGGATACTTATAATAAATGAATAAAAATCTTGATTTACTATATTCTATGGACTAAATTTTGTTCCTTTCATCCAAGTTCATATGACGAAGCCCTAACTCCCAATGTAGCTGTTGGCTTTTATGAGGTAATTAAGGTTAAATTAGGTCATAATAGTAGGGTCCTAATCCAATAGGATTTGTGGCCTTATAAGAAGAGGAAGAGAGAGATCGATCTCACACACACTGAGGAAAGGCCATGTGAGCATTAGCAGGGAAGAGCAATCTACAAGCCAGGAAGGGAACTCTCACTATTACCTGACCATGCTGGCCACCCAGACTTCCAGCCTCCAGAATTGCGAGAAAATTTCTGTTGTTTACGCCACCCAGTCTATGGTATTTTGTTATGGCAACCCAAACAGACTAAGATACTATGTATATACAAATAAATAATGAGCAAATAGTGTTTTTGATGTATATGTTTTATAGAAACATATAATTCCATATATAAGAGATTACATTTTTTCATCTCCAATTTGCTTTTCAGGTAAATCTATATTGATATGTAGACATGTACTACTTTGGGCTATCTTATGGTATTTCAAGATATTTATATGCCAGGATTTATTTGTCCATTTTATTGATAGATCTAGACTTTTCCATTTTTTCAATATTACAATGATGAAATTAGCATTCTTTAGATGTCTTTGAACTTACATGAGCGTTCCATGGGGAGGGTGACCAGATATTCCAAGTTTGCCTGGGGCGATCATGGTTTATGCCTGCTGTAGATCAGATAATTTTAACATCTCCTTTTCATTCCACTATGCACAATAAATTATTCACTCAGAACTCCCTTCGAGTATATTCCTTGGTAGTGGAACCACTGTGTTTTAAGTTAAACATATACCCTGGTTTATTTAAATGCTTGAATTTTGTTTCAAATTTGCTGCATTAGTTCAGGCTCTCACTAAAACTTTGTTTACATATTTCCTTGGCAATGAGTTTTGTAACTGTTTAAACTTTAACAATTGGGAGACAGAATAATATTTCAAGTTTAAATGTACTATCCTCTCATTTATTAATAAGCATGTGGAGAGATGCTCAAACTTATTGGGTATTCAGATTTTTTTAACTATGAGTTGCCTTTTTAGATTTATTGATAATTAATCTACCGGATTATGTTTCTTTATCCATATTGATTTTAAGAGTTACTACAATATTTTAGATAATAGTTATATGTCAATTTATATAAGAAATATAAATTTCTGGATAATCGCTTGCCTCTTGTTTCTGTTTTTTTTCTCCAATTATAATGTAGCTGAATCTATAAAGATTTTCATTTAGATACTTTTATTCAAGAAAAGAAAAATAAGGAGCATAAGAATTAGGAGAAAAAAGTCAAATATTGTTATCTGCAGGGTATATTTAAATATGATACATACAAAAATCAGAAGAATCAACAGAAGACTGATAAAGTGTGAGTACAAAGTAGCTATAAGGGTCAGAACATAAACCTAAGGCAATGCAGAAAATGTTATTAGAAAATTCAGTAAGGTATACTGTTTGCATAAACATTAGATTATCACATAGCCAGGAATTACCCTAGGCATATTGGCTCTTTAGAAAGTAAGTTATTTAGTGAAATAAAGTGTAGATAAAAAGTGTATGGAAAAACATTGTTAAGATATCCATCCTTCCCAAATAAAACAAAAAAATATTAATGTGACTGATAGAAACCTAAACGATTTTGGGGAGACTGGATGTTTTTCAAATTTATGGCAGTACAAGTCTTCCTAGATTTATGAACCAATTATGAAAAAGAAAAAGAGAGGACTTATTCTACTAGATAGGAGGTAATATTACAAAGACTGGCTCTTAGGAAGATACAGATAAATGCGCTAATAAGGAAGAATAGAAGAAGTGTAGAGTGCAAACCACAGTTGTTTAGAGCCTAGCACCACCAATCAGGATCACCAGGCTGAAAAACTTGCTCACCACATGAAGGAAATAAAATTGGATCAATGCCTCAGTCTAAAATTGTGGGAATATATTGTATGAATGTAAGAAGCAAAACACTTGTGAAAAAGCTTAGGACAATATTTAGGAAAATCTTCCCCATCTTAAAGTCATAAACAAGTTTCAAGTCTCAGAACAGAGAAATTGGCTGATAACAAAAATGTTCATCTTATCACTTCAGGGAGAATAAGGCTTTAGAGGTACCGGGTTGTCCAAAAAGTTCGTTTGGGTTTTTCCGTAACATGGTATGGAAAAACCCAAATGAACTTTTTGGCCAGCACAATATCTCAGTTTCTACCAGATTAAGTTAAAAATTTTAGCCTACCTCTACTGAATGGACTGTCATCAAAACAAGCCATTAAGGACACTCTGCCTCTCTTAGCCCTGATGTGATGTCAGTTCACAGCTTTCTTTAGGCACCCTGTGCTCTCCTAGCACTTATCACCTCTCATTGACCTTAACAAACTCTCTGTCCAACTAGGACAGTCACACATGATTGTGCCTCCCAGGGGACATTTGACAAACTCTGAAGACTTGTTTGGTTGTCTTAACTGGGGTCGGGAATTCTACTGACATCTAGTGGGTGGAGGCCAGGGATGCTGCTAAACATGCTGCATTGCACACAACACTCTCCACTGCAACAGAGAATCATCTGGACCAAAATATCAATAGTGTTGAGTTTGGGTAACTCTGTACTGGACTGAGAGCTTTGGCAGGGCACAGATTGTAGCCTCCGAAGTTTTATACCCAGCGAACACAGGAGCAAAGACATAATTGAAACCCAAACATTTTATTGAATAAATTACTAAATTAACTGATTTACTACTGCCAATGGATGTAATAATGTTTCCCTTATCTTTTTACTCCCTTCACAAGGCCTGATATTATAATCTCATATAAACTTAAAGCTCAGATGGATTGCATTGAAGTATATTTTCACTTCTCAAGTATCAAATTCTATTAAGACTATCATGCTATTAAGACTATCTATTAATACTGTTATTCTAACAAGTGAGAAAGGAATCATTCTGAGCTGAAGGTAATTTAAAGATGCAACTTTGAGACAATAATCCTACAACCAAATAAAAATATTAATATATTGTGCAGCCTTAAAACCACACCCTACAAAATAACTAAAATCAAGACACATGACTAAAGGAAGAACATGAGGCAGCCCACGGATTTACTTACCTCAACTGATCCACAAAGACGCCACAATAATTTTTTTAATCAAAATTTCTGAACTTCACCTACCTTCAATAGAGAATTATAGAAGTAGATATTAAAAGTCCCTTTTATCCTCTAGATAACTAAAGAGCAAGGTATATATTCTTATATAAAAGTAACTTACATTTCAAGGTATATACATTTGAAATACAACATGTGAAGTGGAAGTTCATTTTTGCTTCCAGAATCTCCAGTAACTTTTCCAAACAAAAGTATTTTCCTACAAGCTTTGTTCTTGCTGTGTAGTAAGAGGTGACACCTTTTCAGTGGCCTGAAAGATCTTTGTGGCTCAATTATACAATGATTGGTTTCACTGGGATAATAAGTACTCCAAGGATGCTGGTTAGCCATCAACTCTTGTTATTTTCAAATGCACAGGTTCTTTCCAGCAGTAGCTGGTTTACAGACTAACACACTTTTTACACTCTCACGAGCATCTGAGCACCTAATTTTACCATTATGAGCAGCAGTCTCTTGTCCGTGAAACAAAAGTGACAGATCACGAGTCTCTTTTTATATGTGGGGATGGGCTTGAGAAACACAAGTACACATCTAATTCCCTTTAAATAACAGTTTCCCGTAGAAGTTCTCTCTTGCTCCATTTTCAGGGAGCATACTCTGAAGATAATGTCAGTTTCCAAGAAACTTTGTCCAACCATTTAACTGGGCTGATTCGTAGGGCCAAGTTGATGGATGGGAAGGTCATTCTAGCAAATCTGGTTTATGGGCATTTTTTCAGCAAATTGTGATAAATAATTCAGCTGACTCACACAAAAGAGATTTATAGCACAGGTGGGAAGAGAAGTGAAAAGGGCTCTGGGAAGATATGGGAAAAGATGTACACAGTTGTGTGTACAGTGTGGGGGGTGGATTCTTCAGAGACATGTCCTCAAGCACACAGTCTGGGGTCCATCCCAGAACATAAACTACTCCAGTTCTACTTGTGGGTGAGACAAAGTCCCACATGTCACTAAACACCAGGAGTCAGACTTTATGCTGTTTTGTGTTTATGGAATGTGTTTATGGAATGCTCTATAGCTCGAATTCCACACCTTATTTGGAAAGGTTAGTCATAGTATTGGTTGAGAGAATGATTGACACATCCTACCATGATATTTTTCAATCGAAGGCATAAGGAGAAGTGAGTCCTTTCTAACTCCCTTGCAGGGGATGAGGAGAGAGAAGTAAAGACAAGGCCTCCATTCTGAGGAAGTGGAAGGCTAGTGTTGCTCACCAGTGAGGTCTCAACACTCATGAACCATGAGGGGCCAGTCCCCCCAAAGGAGCTGGACACTTACACACCTGTGCAAACAAACCTGTACTCCCAATGAGCAGGTGTGCTGTGCACTCTCAGGAGCGAAGCCTGTCTGCAAATCTGATAGTAGACCACTACTCACTTTAAGGACTGCAGAAATAATGGGAAACCAAATAGCATTTGGGTTGTAAAGTAACTCCCCTACTGAAAATGGTTTTTCCCAAATAAGTAAGCTAGTAGACAATTGGAATGAGGTTAGCCTAACACACTGTCTACAGCACAGGCAGTCCACTGATGTGGCACCCGGGGGCAGATCTGGACCCAGTCCTTGGTGAAAGCCACCAGCCCTTCGGTCTTGTCTTTATCTTTCTCCTGACCTCTACTCATCCTGAATCTAGAGCCACTTCTTTAAAACCCAAAATGTGCTTATCTCTTTCAAGCAGGGTCTAGATAACAGGGTTGGCAAAGTTCATCTTGTAGATGGCAGGACCCCTCATATCAGCTGCTTTAATCTTCATAGGAGAAAGTAAATTTGAGAAAATAGCTCACACCTTTGTTTCTTTTCACTTATGACCACCTCAGTGCTGGTGAGAGACAGAGATGGCCATTCACCTCCAGCTCAGGAGTGAAATCAGTTAAAGTTAGTATATATCCAAGAGGGGATGGAAGGGTCTTAGAGAGGATCCAGACAAACAGAACAGGGTTTCTGCCTGAATGGAATTGAAGGTTTAGAGAGAAATAATTTTGGAAAAGGTAAGAGTTAGATCTAAATGAATTTGGAGGATATTTCCTCTAGCCTCCAGCCCCCCAAGAGAAGATACTACAGAGCCTTCTTTAAGAACCAGGTTCTGGGAGCAGAGAACCTGTGGTCACATTCCAGTGAGTGGTGCAGGGAAGAAGACAAGCCTCAGACAAGGGTCTCCTTGCAACTACAGAGGAAGATACAGCTTCATAAAAATCCCAGTGGTCTGAGAAGGGTGAGGGTGTAGGAGAGACATAAAGAACATACCTGGCCATTATTGCTGGGATGAGAAGCAGCATTTGAAGAATGCTATTTGGAAAGAAAGTGCTGGCATCTTAATGAATTATGACTCCAGGGAAGCTGGTGATACATAATCAGTACGTGAGGCAACACCAAAGGGATGGGTCACCAAGCCAGAGGCTAGCTGAGGTCAAAGTGGGTATGATGTTGGGACCTCTGCCACCCCCTCTGCAGAGGGGTCTGTGCATGGCCTCAACTCCAGTCCTCTGCTCCTGGATCAGCTGCCCTTTAAGAGACAAGTGGAAAATAGCTGGGACTGTTACTGTGCCTCCTGCCACTCCTCAACTGTAATGTGTGCAGGGGTCATCTAAGGACCTTGTACATCTCAGAGTCCGACTCAGTCATTAGAGATAGCTTAAAAGCAATGTTTTATCTATAAATTACAATGCAAAGCCAGTATTGTATACCTAGGGTTAGGAATTAAAAAAAAAAGATGTGCCAAAAATAAAATAAATTGCCCATAGTTTGACTGGAATAAAGCAATTCTGGCTGAAAAAGAAGCCAAGCATCATAGTGGCCAAACTCCTTCTTCACTTTGAGCCCATATTTCCTTGCCATTCAGATGGCAATCAACACCCTCTCCCATCACACTTCACACTTCCCTGAAGTAAATCAAGCTACCTGATCACATCCAGATGTAGCAGCTCTGAAGATACCTAATAATCTCCTTGTGAAACTCATCCCACCTAAAGTGTGATATAAAATAATGATGGCACCCATGCCATCCTAACAGTACTCACCTGCATGGATCAGCAGCCTCCTTTTGCTGATGGGAGAATCTGCAGAAAATATTGAAGACTCAACCTCAGAAAAGAACAAGACTACAGCAGTCATGAAACTCTGAGCCTAGGAGCTTCATTTCCATATCAAGCCAGCTAGTTTCTTTATACTTTGAAACATATGCTCATTTCTTAGCTGAAATATATTGTGAGTGGTTGTCAAGAACTAAGCTTTTGCTAAAATTGTATATTTTTGCTTTTCTCCTGGCTCAAATTAGAAACATATGTTCATCACCTGTGCCTATGAATAGTTCAGCATGGACTGTTTTTCTCATTTTATTTAGAGCAGATCAAACACCTATCATTTCAAAGTTGACCTGCAAAAAAATATAACATACACAATTTCTTAATTGTGTTTTTTGCAAACTAGAAAATGAACTCAGTTAACTGAAAGATAGTTGTGCATCTCAGGGCCATAATTCGTGCAGCCTTCATTCAGGTAGGAGATACTGATGGCATCTTTAAGGTGCAGAAGCCACGTGAAGAGCCTTCAAATTTCAGAGTTCATGTCTGAAGTAGGGATGGATAATGAGATCCAGGAATTTTTATCTCTAAAGTTCTGCCTTTAATGGGGCCATGGCTGAAGCCGAGAATAATAACTATCTGAAGGCAGCTCCCAGCATGGTCTGTGGAGGTCTGGAGGAACTGACACAAAAATCATTCCTGTGTCACCCCAGTGGGCACTGGGCATTGAGTGTAGTGTAGAAACAGGTGCTTCTCAGCAGGGGTGTGAGATCAGGAGCAGTGAAGGTTATCAGAAGCTCAGATGTCATTTAGGGGCATTTAGGAAGGCAGATGGTCATATCCTGGTCCAAAATTGATGCTATGCATAGAGTAGCCTTTACAAAAGCTGGGAATCAAATGACAAAAAAAGTTTGATGGTAGTTATCACAGCCTAGGAGCTGAGAAGAAAATGAAGATAAACCAAATTTATTTATCGTGAAACAAGTGCTAGTGGTCTCAGCCAATCAATCTCTCTCTCTCTCTCTGTCTCCCTCTCTTTCTCAATCTGCCATTGAGAGGTCACCATGTGAGGTCACCATGAGAAAATGGCCATCTATGAACAAGGAAGAGAGCCCTAACCAGACACTGAATCTGCTGACACCTTGGTATAAGACATATCAGGCTCCAGAAATATGAGAAAAAGAAGTTTATTGTTTAAGTCACCCGTGATAGTTTGTTACAGCAGCCCAAACTAAGATAGCATGCAAATCTACAATTATCTCAGTAGTTGAAAGGAAACATACCATTTTCCTGGTTTAAGCTCAGTGCACTTCACTCCCTTCCAAATGTACACCCAGCCACAGGAGTCCACAGGCTACAGATAAATCCACAGATAAATCTGTTTATCCCGAGATTTATGCCCAGAGTAAGATCCAATACCTAGTACTTCATGAGAAATGATTGGCAGCATCACTCCAAAGTATCAGTTGCAGTATCTTAAGATGGGAATTTAGGAAATATTTGATGTAACCTAATTAAAATTAATACTACCATAGTGAGGAAAGTTTTCCAAGAAAAGATCCTTTTTACTAAAAATCCGATAAAGTGAGACTAATAATGTCTATTTTACAATTGAGGAAATGATACTAGAAAGGTCACGGGGCTTTCTAAATGGACACCGTTGAGAAAGTGAGTCTCTGTGACTGTGAGTCTCTCATTGCTTTATTCACCATCACAGCTGCTCATCGTACAACCATGCAGTGGATCATGGACTAGTTTGCTGTACGTTGTGACATTACTTACAGCACGTGTTGTGCACATATTCTTAATAAAGAGGTCCTCATGCAAGAAGGGGCTCGGTGAAGTTTCCAGGTCAGGAACTGAGATGAAAAGAGACCATTAGAAGTCTTTGATTTTGGAGAGACTCTTTCATTGAGACATCATGATAAATTACTTAATTGCTTCACTTTGATATTGTCTTGGGTTGTAATCTCTTCAGAAAGTTGTTTCTTAGAAAAATCTAAAAACCCAAGAATGAATCTCTTTGTAATGCTCATATATTGTTTAAATTATTTTTTCTCTTCTTTGGAACTAGTAGAGAACTCTCCATATTTTTCCTGATCACTCAGGGCTATTTGAAATGCACACAGGACCTTGAATCTGCTTCATGGTCCTAATTGAAAACATCACAAAAATACTAATTAAAGAATAAGCATAACTAAAAAGCACATATGAGTCATCTTGATAAAGCATGAAGAAAATGACTTTATTATTGCTGGAACAATATTTGTTTAGAAGTATTTCCCTTCCATTTTATTTCATATTTTATGCCTTTATTGTCAATGTTTATCATTTGGTTAAAAAAGAATGGATGCATTAAAATGAATAAATGATAGTGTTCCTTTTTTTTGCTTCAGGTTTATAGAGTATCTTCATTAAAGTAAATAAATTTGTTATTTACTGGGATAAAGCAAAATTTCCAATAAAAACTTAGTGATTAAAAAATACGTGCATGTGAGTATAAGCATCTTGAGTCCATTTTCCACTCTTTTCAGATTAACTTGGGGTAAATTAATTACGCCAGTGTCCTGCTGGGCAAAGTTCTTTCCTCATTATTCTGTTTTGCCCTCTCCTCTTCCTATTGTCACTAAAAGACCTTGAGGCCTAAAATAGATACTAATTATTTTCCACCTTTGCCCCTCACTGTTCAAAGCAGTGCATGATGTTTTTACCATGAGGCCCATTAACACAGAGCTCATTAAAGCCACACAGAATGAATGGACTCACAAGAACAAAGATTTTGTGCTCAGGGTTAAAGCTGAATAAATTACAATATATCCACAAAATAAGAGTTCCAGGGCGAATACCAGTATTATTATTATTAGAGTATAATGAAAAGTATAATAACTGTATTATGTCGCAAATAAGCAGTATGAGCCAATAAGCATATCGAATAGTAAATAAGCATAAGTTTCTGTTAGATCACACAGAAAATACAAAAACATGAATTTTAAAATACTGCTGCTAATACTCGGAAGGACAGTGCTAGAAAAGAAAGACACAGGACAATCTCTTTCTTGAATGTGAATACAAAAATTCTGCACAAATTGTTAACAAAGTCAGCAAGTTAAAATGAAAAACAAAAACACAAAACAGAAACAGACTCACAGATCTTGAAATCAAACTTATGGTTACCAAAGGGGAAATGGAGGGGGAAGTGATAAATTAGGAGATTGAGACTGACATATACACAGTACTATATATACAAAATAGACCTACTGTACAGCACAGGGAACTCTACTCAATATTCTGTAATAACCTATATGGGAAAAGAATCTGTAAAAAATGGAAATATATATAACTGATTCACTTTGCTGTACACCTGAAACTAACACATCGTTGTAAATCAACTATACTCCAATAAAATTTTTAAAAAATAAATAAAATAAATAAGTAACAAGGATATATAATACAGCACAAAGAAATATAGCCATTATTTTGTAATAACTTTCAATGGAGTATAATCTATAAAAATATTGAATCACTATTTTGTATACCTGAAACTAATATAATATTGTAAATAAACTATGTTTCAGTTTTTAAAAAGTGAAAAATGAAATAAACAAAGGAAAAAAGTAAATGCACATGATCAATTTGGGTTTATCCAGGAATTCAAGTTTGGTTTAACAATTAAAAATTAATATGCACAGACACAAGTACACATACATGCATACACACATGTACACACACACATCATTCTCCTGTGCTTTATAGTCAATTAAGAGTTTTTAAACCAAGGTTAATACAAATAAGGAAAAATCGTATGGGTTTTATAGGAATATTTCCACAACCTTAATAACTAACAAAATACAAATTATAAAACAATATAGCTAGAAAAGTGCTTTGTGTTTAAAAAACATATATGAAGCAAATTTATTTATTATTTATATATACATTTACATATTAAAGGTTTATATGCATACATATACAAATTTGTATATATGCATACACATATATGTATATATAATTTCCAAATAAAACTCTGGAATGTTATATTTAAAGTTCAAGGAAGACAGACACTACACTTTAGCATAGCTACATTTGAGGAATATGGAATTTGAGAGAGGTTGACTAATGTGGAGACTGCCCTGTACTTCTTCATGATATGGATGTATAACTATTCCCCTGGAGATGACTGTCAAAATGTTTTCCCCCCATATTTTAATATTAAGTACAAAGGTGCAGTGAAAACTTTGTTACTATCTTGGTTTTTTCCCATGCAAGTATGTTTTAAGATTTGATACAGAGAAGTGAAAATAATGAATTAAAAGTGAAGCACATTGATCATGTCTATAAAGACTCAAGTTGTCCTTTGTAGGCTGGACCAATCCATCACAGTGAATGACAGTGCTTGTTTCCCTACATTGTCAACAAAATTAGATGGTGCCATTCTTACATTTTTTGATCTTGCAAATCTTACAGAAAAAGAAATCTTGATATTATTTTCACATCTCTCGCTCTGAGGCATAGAATTGGACCCTGTGTCTATTTGTGGATCCTTGAGGTTTCCTCCTTTCTGAATTCTCTTTCTCCACTCATGGTCCCCTGGTCTATTGGATTTTTATGTTTTTTGAACACTTATAGATTTTATATTAATATTAATCATTTTTCCTTATACATGCTGCAAATATTTCTCGTCTTTAGTTCATATTTAAATTTATAGTGACTTTGTCTTATTCAAGCATATTTTCATGATGTCAAATTTACCTTTGTTTTCTGATCGTTATTGAGATAAAGGGAAAAACTCTCATTTTTTATTTGCTTACAAAATTATTTTTACCTCAAAATTAAAAAGTAATTCCTTTTATTTTCTTATAATACATTTATAGCTTTGCTTTCTTTTACATTTATTACTTGGTTTCTTGTGGAATTTATTTTTGGTATTCCTTTATTCATCACTGATTTGAAATATTATCTTTATGATTAATTGCTTTCATATATATGTATTATCTCATTATTATGTTATTTTTATTATTTCATTGTGTTTCAATGACTGAATTTCATAGTTATATATCAATATCATGTTTTAATTAGTCTGGATTTATAATGTACCTTGCTACTTGGTAAGGCAAGTCCCTTTATTGTTTTACATGTCTTTGATCATTGTTGGGGATTTTTTCTAAATGAATTTAAAATGTTATCAACTGTATAGCACAGGGAACTCTACTCAATACTGTGTAATGACCTGTATTGGAAAAGAATCTAAAAAAGAGTGGATATATGTATGTGAATAACTGATTTACTTTGCTGTACAGCAAAAACTAACACAACATTGTAAAACACCTTAGATAAACTAAAATAAAAAAATAGGGCTTCCCTGGTGGCACAGTGGTTGAGAGTCTGCCTACCGATGCAGGGAACACGGGTTCGTGCCCCAATTTGGGAAGATCCCACATGCTGCAGAGCGTCTGGGCCCATGAGCCATGGCTGCTGGGCCTGTGCGTCCGGAGCCTGTGCTCTGCAATGGGAGAGGCCACGACAGTGAGAGGCCCGCATACCGCAAAAAAAAAAAAAAAAAAAAAAAAAAAATAATCAAGATAAATAAAAGAGCTCCTGGGGAATTTTTATCAAAATTTGCTGATTTTATATTATAATTATGGCCAGATTGCTTTCTTTTCACTCTTGAGTCTGTCTAAATGGGAAGACTGTATATCTCTCCATGCATTCAGGGCGCAGATAGGTTTTATATAGTTTAATATTTTTTGTTTGTTTTTTTAACTTTTATATCGGAGTATAGTTGATTAACAATGTTGTGTTAGTTTCAGGTGTACAGCAAAGTGATTCAGTTATACATATGCATGTATCTATTCTTTTTCAAATTCTTTTCCCATTTAGATTGTTACATAATATTGGTATTGACATGTGTACACTGCTATATTTAAAATGGATAACCAACATGGGCCTACTGTATAGCACAGGGAACTCTACTCAATATAGTTTAATATTTTTTAACAAAAGGATTTTAACATTCCTTGCTGGGGTTTATTTTAAATATTTTGTAAGCTGTTTTTGGTAGCAATTGTTTGCAGAGCTATTTTCTTGTTCTTATAATATCTAAATGGTTATTCCTTTACAAGACTATTCTTCGCCTTCCACTCCTAACCCATGCCAACCCACCAAAGTTGACAATCTTAGTGGGTGGATTTTCAAGGTCACTGCTCTAGGTCACAGGGACTTGATTACGCAAGGAACTACTGAGAAGCATACAGAAAGCCTCTGTTATTGTCCCCCTACATGACAGGGGGCTGAGTTCACACAGATATGGATACAGCCAAAGTTGTACCAAGGAATGAGGGGATACAATTTGAACACCAAAGGCACTTCACCTCTTCCAAGAGCAAACTTCAGAACCTGTGTATTATCTAGCCATATATATGTATATACCTAAAAGAATATCATTTTGCTTTGTTACCACTTTGCTTAATTTTATTCCAAGGCTAATTTACTATATCTAGTCTTCATGTATTTGTTTTTTTTTCTTTTTTCAATGTTGTCACAAAATTTAATTCATGCTACAGCTTGTAGCTGTGGTAAATTCCTTTTCAGGACTGTTTAATATTCCAAGGTGTGAATCCATCATCCCGTTGCCATCTGAATTGTTTGCTCTTATGAACAGCCTCTTGAATATTCTTAACTTCTGGTAAAAGGAGCTAAAGTTTATCTACTAATGTAATTACTGGGCTGTAGAATATACAAATTTTCAACCTTACTAAAAATTATCAAAATATGTTTAAAATACATTTTAAACATATTTGTACACAATTACGTTCACAACAGCTATCAAGATTACATTAAAACAAATTATCACCACCATTAGAGAGTTTTAGACTCCCTAATTTAACAAAATATTTAACAAAATTATTTTTTAAATATTAGATGCTCAGTGCTTTATGTTTTTAACAGGCAGTCCAAGTTTCAAAATATTCTATTTTTTATGTCCTTATTCCTCAGTGAAAACTTCATGTTTCAACTTCATCACGATTTAATCTCAGATTTAAACATGGTAACAGAAATCTTGAATTTGCCCCATTGATCATATTCACTCTTTGAAAATATCAGTAAGAATTCCACAAAATGTTTTATTTGACAGGAAATTGTGTACTGGGTTTCTTTGAGAAAATTTATAATATTTGTGCTCATACTTAGCCTCAAAATAGCCAGTGGAATTTGACAGAAACAGTAAATTTTGGAACATATTGCCATGTTGTTACTAATATCACTGAAGTACCTTCAAATAAATGTCATTCTTTAATAAAGTTGTTGGCTTGTATGGTATGTCAATCAATCACCTTTTAAAGATACTATTTTACCACACTTTGATATTCACAACTTTAATGTGAGTTAGCATTCCTGCAGTAATTACTGCTATTATTTTCACACCCACAGAAAAGTGTTGATTTTTGCCAAAATACATATTGAAATAATGAAACCTTTAAGAGTTTGTTCTGCTACTGTATTCGTGTCATGTTTTTATAAAAGTCATACATATTGGTTACATTTTATTGCATTAGACTATTACACTAAAACAAGCAAAATGGAGAATGGAATTGTGAAATTTCTACATTATCTCATCCTTTAAATCAATTCATCATAGCTTTGATGGACCGTCTTATGTTCTTCCCTGAAGGGTCAAAGCAATGATGTGAGCTTGCTCACCTAATACTCTTGTTATAATGGCAAAAGCAAAACATTTAATATGATTTTTTTTCTTGTATATTTTCCTTCATTTGTGTTGTGAAAGTTTCTTTTTTTTTGAGTAGAACTTAAAGTGTATTTTAGTTTTAAATTTTTGGCTACACTTGGCAATCTTTTCCTTGATTTGATCTTACCCATTACACCTGGCTTCTACTTTTCCTGCTGGTTCTTTTCATTTGGGGGCCCTTCAGGGTTTCACATTCATTTCTCATCTCCTCTCAATCTATGTCTTCTGTTCTCACCTATATGCTGAAGGCTCCATTTTTATATTTTGGCCCCGATCTCTCCACTGAGATTCAGACACATATATGAAGTTTCTGAAATCCATTCACCATGTGGATCATTTCTATTCCCTACATATACGCAAGCTTGGGTCACGGCATGGACGTTAGAGTTATTGTTCCGTAATTTAATCACTGAAGTAATTCAAGGTAGATATTTTCAATTTTACTTTACATTGAAGGAACTGAGGATTACCATATATAAGTAATTTTCTAAAGATTATACAAATGGTAATTGGTGAAGCTAAAACTCAAAGTAAGGTCCGTCTGATGCCCAGGTTTTGTTCCTTTCAACACAACAAATTACTTATAACAGACAGACCGAAAAAAGGTCTGGAAATAAGCGCTATCCAAGCAAGTCTTCCCAGCATTGGGCAACCTAGTAAAGGACCCCTTGTCCCCACTCCAACTCCACCTGAAGCTTGGAAAGGTGTTGACTCCTAGGAGGGTAGACCTGGGTCCGTTGGTAAAGGTTTCTTGGAAGCCATGCAATATAAGCTTCTACCACTGCAAAGTTCGAACTTTCCATAGAAGATGGGCAAACCCCTACCTATTAAAAAAAAAATACCCAATTCCACCTGGGGAATCAGTCCTTATGACTGAGAGCCATTGTATAATTATCATGGAAAAAACATGTCTTTCATTAGGATCAATCGCAAGAGGATAGAAAGAAATATCAACTTGGAAGTGCAGAATGATGAAGTCTGGAGAAATTACAAATGAATTCTCTCTGCAACAGCAAAGCCACTAAAATCTAAGCATGTAAGTGAAGAAGGCCATCTTAGAAAGTTCTGCTGATTCACTAAAATTTGAGTTTCAGTGAGTCACAGAAACAAAATCATATCTCAGCTGCTGTGCTTTCAGTGCTTGGCTCAGGGTCTAACAAGGGGGTGGAGGGTAGAAGGTGGGAGACTCAGTAAAACTTTGTGTGTGGTTTAATGAAAGAGTAGGATAAGACAATAATGACAGAGTCCAAAGAAAAATTATTGGAACTTCTTTATTTGATCTTCATGTTGACCAAGGAAATGAACCAATCACAAATTCCTGTTTTGTATTTCCATACAAGTTCATTTGATAAACTCTAGACACTAAGGAAGAGGTTGGATCAAGTACAAACTTCCTGCCTTGAGGATTAAGATCTATAGTTTGTCCTACCTTGACCAGAAGCATAAATGTTCTTATGGAATGTTATGTACCACACAATTCATGCACAGTTGGTGCCTAGTCCCTTTTAAAGGTCTTTCTGCACCATTCCTGCTCTTGTAAAATTCACCTCCATGTGATTCTTTGTACCTTTTTCTTCAAAGACATTTGCACCAATGACTTCTGTGTCCATAAGCTCAGTTATCAAGCCCAACTTACCCACAGGATGTGGGAGAGGAACGGGAGATAATATTTCTTCTACCATAATAGCCTTAATTATAATCCATAATCATGGTCTATTTCAATGTTTCACACATAGAGTTGTGTTCATTCTTGTTTCATTAGATCCTGAATTTCTATATCCCTAGTTCCCATAAATGTTTGTTTTCATGCATAAACAAAGAAAAAATTTAAAATGAGGGCAGCATATCATTACACTTCTTCTGTGAGGTAATGACAGGGTTTTAGGTGAGGGAACTACAGAGAGAGGGAAGGATTTTAAGATATTGGGTCATATGCTTGTGGAATCAAGCAAGTCTGAAATCTGTAGGGCAGGCTGGCAAGCTGGAAATTCAGGGAAGATTTGATGTTGCAGTATTGAATCCAAATTCTGCAGGACAGTCGGTGGGAAACTCAGGTAGGGTTCCTGTGTTGCATTCTCGAGGTAGAATTCCCTTTTCTTCAAGAAACCTCAGTCTTTGCTCTTAAGGACTTCAACTGATTGGATGAGGATGAGGCCCACCCACACTATGGAGAGTAATCTGAATTACTCAAAGTCTAGAGATTTAAATGTAATCATGTCTAAAAATCACCTTCACAACAACATCTAGACTGATGTTTGACCGAAAAACTTGGCACCCAAGTCTAGCCAAGTTGATGCATAAAATTAACTGGCAGTTACAGAGAGGTTAAGTAATTTCTCAAGGTTGCACAGCTTGGAAATGCCAGAGTCATATCTTGAAACTAGTCAGTATACACGGAGTCCACCCATTCAGCCACTGCACTAAACTAGCCTGCTGCTGTAAGTTGTGTATGTGCGGATTTCCCTGTTTTCTGTCTTAGGGAATCAAATTTGAAAGACCAAAGAAAACATTAAAAAAGAAACACTCAATGACAAAACCCAAACATAGAAAGTAACGATGGACAAGCACAAGGTTAGAAGAGACTCAATTTCAAAGTAGTGATTGACAGTTCACGGCTTCCTATGAGCAATCACCATTCAGAGTACAAATTTTCTTCAATTAAAGATATGGTGGCAGAGGAAGTGCTGCATCATGGAGGAGTGACAGATGTGTTGGTAACAGCAGGCACCTGGGATGAAGATAAGGCTGTGGATAACATTACTGCCTCTGTTCACAGGATTCATGGGGGATTTAATTGCTGGAGCCTTTTCTCCTTCTCTGTACATTTTCATGAATTGGACATTGAGTTCCAGCCATCATCTTCAAGCCTCTTACAATTCTCTGGCTGGAAAAATAGCTAAGAAAATATCTGTGTCTATCATAAAAGTAAGTTTAGAAGACACTAGAGAAAACTGATGGCTTATTTATGGTAAACATTTAGGTATTTTTTAACAGAATTGTCTATTTTAAATAAAGATGGTGTGATTATGTTCTAAATCTTCCTGGAGAGCTGCACATGCATATAATGAGGCCTGGAGAGAGATGAGGTATCAGGTATCTTAGTAACTAAACCTCCACCTAATAACTGAAGATAATAAGCAGCAGGAGGTCCTGTCAGTTAATTCATACTGTGGAGAATGAAAGCATAGTTATTATGAGGATGAAAAAACATAAAGGAATTTTCGCAGCTACAGTGAGCAACACACACACACACAAAGCAGATTCTGAGATAATCATCTTGGATCTAAATTGTACCTTCCTCTCACTGAATAAAGGACTTTGTCATTTTACATGTTATGGTGGCAGACCAAAATGAGAGAATTGAAATCAGTGAAGCAGGAGGTAAGAAGGTGAGAGAGAGTGTTGGGGGGAGAGAAGGGGAGGTGGGGAGAGAGAGAGAGAGAGAGAGAGAGAGAGAGGGCATGCCTTTATTTGCTATTTGCTTTTTTATTTTTCAGAATTTAATCACTTACTTTTTTAAAAAAATCTTTATTGGAGTATAATTGCTTTACAATGTCGTGTTAGTTCCTGCTGTATAACAAACTGAATCAGTTACACATATACCTATGTCCCCATATCTCCTCCCTCTTGCGTCTCCCTCCCAACCTCTCTATCCCACCCCTCTAGGTGGTCACAAAGCACCAAGCTGATCTCCCTAGTCACTTTTTAAGAGCTTCATAGGCTCTATACGAATAAAATATCTCAGCGACCCTGGGGCCTAGAAAAGGCAGTCCATGTAGTTGCGCAAGGCCATCGCCACTGAGGGACGTCGAGCCATATCTTGAGAGCCCAGGACTTGGGGCCAGTCAGCCAAAGCTCCTCCTTCTTCTTGGCTCCACCTCCACCCAGGAAGGTGCAACCCACAGACCCACTCCAGCTCCTCAGTGCTCCTCGGCCACCCCTGAAGAGACAAACCACCTGTGGGAACAAACTGGAGCGGCTATGCTCAGGAGTCGGGTGCTGATCAGGGACTTAGGGAGACAGGTCAGGGGCCTGAATGACTCCCTTTAGTATTATTGGTAGGACATTACTCCTAGTAACTAATTGTCCTCATTTTTGTTTGCCTGGGAATGTTCAGTTATGAAGGGGATAGTGTTGTTTGTTTTATATAGAAATATTGGCTGACAGACTTTCAGCACGTTAAGTCATTCTACTGCTTTCTGATCACCACGGATTCTGATGAGATACCAGCCGTTTAGTTTATTGAGGGTTGCTTGCATGCAATAAGGTGCTTCTGTTTTGCTGCTTTTGAGATTCTGTTTAGGCTTTCAACAGTTTTAACACAATGCATCTTGGTGTGAATCTCTTCAAATTTATCCACTTTGGAGTTCACTGGGTTTCTTTTTCTCAGATAAAGTTTTTCATCCCATTTGTGAAATTTTAGACCATTAGTATTTTTAAATTTTCCTCTGCCCGTTTCTCTACCCCTTTGCCTGGGACTTCCATCATGCATAATGTACATTCTTACTGGTGTCCTGCAAGTGTCTGAGGTACTTTTTATTTTTCTTTATTTTTTTTCTTTCTGTTCCTCACGATAGATAATCTAAATTGTCCTATCTTAATTTTCAGTGATTCTTTTATCTGTTCCCTCAAATATGCTTATTAGTTTTAGTTTCTGTACTTTCAACTCCAGAATTCTATTTGGTTTTTCCACTACCCCTCTTCCCTCAATTTCTATTGCTGCATTTATATTTTCTATTTGGTGAGACATTGTTTCTATTTTCCTTCAGTTCTTTAGATACCTAGTTCTTTGAATACACAATAGCTTCTATCAGATATTAAAGCATGTATGTGGAATCTAGAAAACTGGTACAGATGAACCTACTTGCAGGGCAGGAATAGAGATGCAGACGTAGAGAAAGGACAGAGGGTGGGACGAATTGGGAGATTAGGATTGACATACATACACTACTATGCGTAAAATAGATGGCTAGCAGCAACATGATATAAAGCACAGGAAGCTCAGCTCGGTGCTCTGTGATGACCTAGATGGGTGGGATGGGAGGTGGGAGGTGAGAGGGAGGCCCAAGAGGGAGGGGATATGGGTATACATAGAGCTGATTCACTTCATTGTACAACAGAAACTAACACAACATAGTAAAGCAGCTATACTCCAATTAAAAAAAAATTAGAAAAAAGAATCACAATTTGGGGAGAAAAAAATTCTTTGCATAGTAAGTCCAACATCTGGGCTTGCTCAAGGACAATTTCTGTTTATTTTTTTTTTCCCCCGTGAGTCTGCCTTTTCAGTTTCTTTGCATATCTAATAATTTATGCTTGACAAAGTAAGAGAGTGGCAAGGACATATATACACTACCAAATGTAAAATAGATAGCTACTGGGAAGCAGCCACATAGCACAGGGAGATCAGCTCGGTGCTTTGTGACTACCTAGAGGGGTGGGATAGGAAGAGTGGAAGGGAGATGCAAGAGGGAGGAGATATGGGGATATATGTTTATGTATAGCTGATTCACTTTGTTATACAGCAGAAACTAACACAACACTGTAAAGCAATTATACTCCAATGAAGATGTTAAAAAAATAAATTAATTAAAAAAATAAAATGAAAAAAATAATTTATTGTTGAAAATTGGACATTTAAAAACATTTAATGTGCCAACTGTGGAAATCAGCATCTTCCCCTTCTCAGGGATTTGTTGTTATTTTTTCTCTTTGCTTGTTTACTGACTTTCCTGAAGTAATTCAACAAAGACCATATTCTTTTTTGTGTATGACAACTGAAATCTCTGTTCAGTAAGCTTGGTGGTCACCTAACTCTTTGACAGAAGTTTTCCAGAATGACTTAAACCCAGAAGTCCCCCAGCTTTTGCTGAGGGGCTTTCTGTGTGTGTTGGGGCATGCTTTAATTTCTCCAGCAGGCAGTTTACAACTTGGCCTTTCCTTTTATTCCTGCTGTGCCAAACCTCAAGGCTAGCCACAGGTGAGAGATTAGAGTTTTTCCTTTTAAATTCTGTAGTCAACTTCTTGTTTGTCCCAACTGGTTCACCTTAGGCAGCTGCAGTGTTAACCAACTACTGCTAATTGTTTTCAAGAAACAATCCCAGGGGAAAGGCTGTTCATACTGACTGAACCCTGGGTCAGGAGTAGGCCTATGAGTTGGGGTACCTATTGATAGAAAATTGACAGGCCAAATAATAACAATTCTCTAGGATGGGGTTTTGGGGAGTTCCACCTGTTGTGCCCTTTTCAGTGACTTCTAGAATGTTGTTTTTCATTGCTACAATGATTGCTAGGCTGTTCATTTCTAAGGCTATCATGGAGGGTGATAGAAATCAGCCAAGTTACATTACATTAAACTACCACTGTTTTTACCAATATTCGGTTATTATGTAGAATAAATTTTTTTAAAACTTGGTTAATTTCCAGAGTTTTGAAAATGTTGGTGTTGCCAATTTTTGCCAGTGTTCTTATTGCTTATATGGAGGAGTAGATTTTAGAGGGTTGTTGGCTGCCTTTACAGAAGTGGCATTTACTAGCTGATTTTTATTTTATTTTATTTTATTTATTTTTTATTTTTTTGCAGTACGCAGGCCTCTTACTGTTGTGGCCTCTCCCGTTGCAGAGCACAGGCTCCGGACGCGCAGGCTCAGCGGCCATGGCTCACGGGCCCAGCCGCTCCGTGGCATGTGGGATCCTCCTGGACCAGGGCATGAACCTGTGTCTCCTGCATCGGCAGACAGATTCTCAACCACTGCACCACCAGGGAAGCCCTACTAGCTGATTTTTAAATGTGGGATGCATTAAACTTTTTAATACCACCGTCGTTATGGATCTTCAGACCATAAGATGAATCATATGACAGATGAAGAGTAAGAAGAATCATTTGCTGTTTGATTGTACATAATGTTCACCTTCTGGACAATGTCAGGTGAAACATCTATGGGCTTCATTTGCAGAGGTGATGTCATCTTTGAAAAACCTTGACAATTTGAAAAAAAATATAGCTCAATATTCTTCCTGAGGTCTCCCCTCAGAATAAAAGTCTCTGTAATCATTTCTCCAATGCTTATTTCTTTTCTCCTTATCTGTGAAAGAATTTTGTCAAAAATATTGCAAAATATCTGAATTCTTGAGAAAGGAAGGTGAATTGTATTATTTTTATAAAATGTACAGAAAGTAGAAATATTCTTTATATATACAGAGACACAAGTGCATTCTCACAGGGCAAAATTTAAAATAAATAAGCCTAAATAAATAAATAAATAAATAAAATAATAAAAAAATAAAATAAAATAACATAAGCCATTATTCTTTTTAAGTTCAGCAGTTAGAAAGATGTTGAATAGATATCATGACTTTCTGTACCACAAAATATATGCTTTATTTAGAAAGTTTTAAACATATATTTTATTGATCAAAATTACAGTTATCTGTTTTTATTACTTGTAATTTATGATAATTTTGTGAATAAAACTAGGACTGAAATTAATTATTATTGGGCTGTCAAATAGTTCAACACTAAAAAGCCAACTTAGGGAAAATTTAGCTAATTTCAATTTTGAACCTAAAGTTAAAACTTGGTTTTATCTCACTCCATTCACTTCATCAGCCCAAAGAGTATCCGTCTTTGTGTGTGTGTGTGTGTGTGTGTGTGTGTGTGTGTGCATGTGAGTGTTTTACCCTCTCATCTAGATAAGCGCCCATTATTTCAGTCTTCTTACCCAAATTTACAGGAAAGGGTGCAAATCCTTCTAAGCCTAGGTGTAGCTCATGCATCTTCCTGGAAACTTATTATATTTTATCTTTGTCAGGAAATTCAGAAGACTTGTTTCCAAGGTTTTGAAACTCAAAAACATTAAATATGTCAGTGTTCGTTGTTTCAGCTTAAGTCTTCAGTGCTGGCTAGAACATTTGGCATTCTTTGCTTGTTTGTTTATATACGTCCCATTGTCTTCTTAACTTGGAACCACTCTCTACTTTGCATGATGTATGAAGATGATCGCTCAGTTCTAAATATGAAAATTATAGTCCCCTTTTTGATTACACTGATTGATCTCAGAGAGGTTGGTCAAGTAGGAGAGAATATTTGAGAAGGAGGGCTTATATTGTCAGGAGATCTTACCAGACAGGGAGATCTGGTAAGATACACGGCCAGCTGACAAGAAAGAACATTGTGTTCAATGTCATTATGTAAGCTTTTGCTCAGATTAAGGAGTCTCCTGCTTTCGTCCTGGTTCATGGTCTCATCATATAACACTTAACTACATGCAGAATAAAAGTACTTACTAAGACACATTCTCTCCTTTGCCTGGGGCACCTCCCTGCTGATCCTAAGCAGTCTCTCCCACTGCCTGCTCCTGAGACCTCTCTGGCATCACAGCTTGCCCCTGACCAGCCCGGGTCTCTGCGCTCATGGTCATCTCTGATCTAGCCTGCCCCACTATGACCAGGCCCCCAGAGGTGACAAACAATGTTTCAATACATACATTGCTTTCCAGTCTTTGGAAAAAAATGCAACTCAGTTCTCCAACAGAAGGGCTTCAGAAAAACGAATTTAAACACAAAGAAAATAATTGGTACTTATGACAGATGCTTTTTAGAAGTCTGTTATGGAGGAGAAGAAAGAACTTTCTAGAAGGAAAAAAAGGATACAGTGCCAATTGAGGTCTTCCAGATCTGACTGTGAGAATCCTCTGATCCCAGAGCAACAGACGGAGGCCGACCTGGTCCTCCATCTCCCAGCAAATATCCTGCTGTTCTCAGCCCCGGTTCAAACCAATTCAAACATAACTTGTATTTTTCTTCTTCAAAGGTACCAGTGTCCCCTGCTTTGTATAGAGTTAGGGAAGATTAACAAAAGGCAGTCTTACGTATCCAATGAACTATCACACCTGAGAGTTTTCCGTGAAAGCAAAACACCACAGAGACATGCCATTCTGCCTTGCTGATCTTCCTTCCAGGGTAAGCAACTGAGGACTTGTTGTCCCCTCTTAGTGACCAGACTTCTGCAGCAGTGTTTACAAATATCAGGATGTTCCCGTGCCTCTGCTGCAGATGTCCCCAAAGTAGAGAAAAACAGGGTGACCTTCATGTGTCCCAGGTTTCCAACAAGCTCTGGTTTAGTAAATATATCGTTTATGATATTTTTTTATTTAATGAAACAAAAGTTTTGCTGTGTTTTTTCTCTTAATACAGAAAACTCCACATTCAAAAGATGATTAATATTCAGGCAAAATATGTTCTCAAATGTTTCCCCAACTCAGATTCCCATACTACAAAAGGATGCCTTGAAATCCAGGCAAAAGGCTGCTAAAAAATGTGTCTTCCTGCCACAGTGTAAGCTACTTCCATCCAAAGATCTATGCAGCAAACGATCAGTTAAAAAACCCTTACATTTATTAGTCATGCAGGAGGCATGACTGAGGTCTGAGTAACTATGGACAGAAATGTTTTCTGTAGCATAAATACCAGTAATATTGTTTAGCCTATTTTGATTCTGTATCTGCTTAACAAAGAATGATACAGGTGGCTGGCTCCTGAGAGAAATATCCTGGTTAAAATGAAAACTTGGCCAAGTTCATAGAAATATTCACAATAGAGAGCAATTTAAAAATGGAATATATCCCAAAGTTACTGAATGCTACTTCTTCCTTGAAGCCAATACGACACTCTGTCGTACCAAGTTTACATTTACGGTGCTGTTAAAACATACACTGACCTTTCAACACTGCACTTAGGTACAATTTATGACCCAAACAAGAAAACACATTCTATGATGTGGCTGACACTGGAAACTCATTTAAACCTGTAAGTCAGTACAGGTCAGCTACATAGGATTTGGGACACAATAGATTACAGGAGTTAACTAGTCATAATCCATAGGTTCTTTTTGCAAAAAGAACATTCACGTTCTTGTAATTAGAGAGTCTAATTGGCGTCTAATAATGCACGTGTATTTCCAGCCAGCAGGCCTTGAGCAGCAGTAGCGGTGTGGGTGCACCTACAGCTGCGGACCTGCTCCCCAGTGCCATCCCTGGGCTGCGTCCTTCTTGGGGGCGCCTCTCCACAGCCCGTCTCCCATCCTTGTGCCCCTAACTGAGCCACACTGCTCTGGGCAAGGAGCCCGGTCCTTCAGAATCTCTCCTTCCACATCTGTCACATGGAGATGATGCAGTCCCGTACCTCGTGGGACTCTCATGAGGAACAAACAGGATAACTCGGGAGCGGGTGCTTTGTAAGCCCCCGAGTCTCCTCCTGGACCTTCAGCTCCATGTTCGCCCGCCTGATGCAGCAGCCGCCCCCATCCCTCTGCCCTGGGACCAGTTTTAGGTGGGAGCAGTGGAGCTGTTTGCATTTTTGGAAGCGCTATGACCTCTTCGTGACCCGCAAGCCTCCTTCCTCTACCGTAAATGTATGTGCCACTAAGGAACTGTAGATATTTCAGACAGACAGAATTAGTAAGACATTTGGTTTAAATCAACCTATTTTCCTCTTTCCAATAGCTTTGAATTTCAATTCTTTCAAAACAGCCAGTAGAAACAAAAGAGTTGTTGAAGACTGGGGGAAAATTCAGAAGTTAATCTGATAATCTTTTTCCTTCTTTAATGTCTTCCTCAAAGAATTGGCGTTGACCTCTGCTCTAGGATACATGGCTGAAAAAACAGTCGAAGAGCACTACCATTTCCTGTCTAACTCTGCAGAATCAAAACACTCCGAATGAACGAATTAAATTTCGGCAGTTTACTCAAATTTTCATATCGAATGAAAATCAGAATGCACACAGTAGGCTATAGGGGCCTACCAGTGCATTCATGTGCGGTAAGGATTCCACCTGCACCGCAGAAGGGCTGTGTGCACCTGGGCAGGTTCCTGCCCTCTCTGTGCTTCTGCATCCGAGGGCAGCGGGGGATAAGTCCACCGGCCTGGTGCGCACTGAACGCGCTGTTGCACGTGGACCCCTGAGGACCCGGTGGCCCACAGAACACACGGGGCCCTTATTGCCCGGGTTCAAGGATGAGCCCCCGGAAAACTCATCCCACCCACCTTGTGCTCCTGTTCACGTGTCCTTATTAAACCTTAACTCCCGGGACTTTCATTATTGGCTCACTGTCCTGTCTCCTTTTGGGGACTCAGAGTTTCACGAGGGCGGGAGCCATGACTTTCTCCCGTTTGTCTCCATCATTATGTTGCTGGAGAGGCGGCCGGCAAATGATTGTTGAGTGAATGAATGAGTGAGTGAATGAGGTTCTATTCATCAAAACGTCGAGTGGTTCCGTAATTGGCCACAAACTCATGGACCTCACACGGAAAATCCCCCGCAGTCTGTCTGCACTCCACTTTAAAGACCGGGGTCCCCTAGGGATACCTACTGCGGCTTAGTCCTGAGACCACATGGGCTGTTCCTGCCTCCCAAAACAGGCTTTGTGTTTTCCTACTTTTGATGATTCTTTCTTCTCCATTATCATGTACCTTCATCCAAAGCAGTCATTTAGAGTTGGTCAAGTGCATCCAGAAATATACCCTTGGAGTGATTAAGTATATTTTGGAGATTTTAAGGAAATAGGCCTAAACACAATTTTTTAGAATGTAAATCAATGCATTTAAATTATCAATTAAGTATGGTTAAATTTTACTTGTACCATTAGATAACATGACTAGACTTTTGCTTTATAATAAAGTCATACACTTATTGGGGAGGAAATTAATCCCTATTTTCATTTTGGAATACTGCATTATCACTCAGATATTCCCTTGCAGTATAGAAAGTTCAAAGAAGAAATTTAACATCAATAATTATCTCGTGACCCATAAATAACCATTGTTAATGTTACCTAAATATCATCCTACAATACCCTCTGCCTAGAATCATACAGAAGAATGAATAGAAAAACAATAATATAAAGATATATATTTGATTGTACAGAACAATTGTAATTAAAGTATTATATTTTATTTGGTTTTACTTGAATTTAGAAGATGCAACATTGAAAAAATTGTTGAATTTATATTAGATCTCTCTTAACTTTAAGAAGGAATAATTTCTAGAAAATTCTCTAAGGCTAATAAATAGGATTATCACAAACATAAAATTTGGAATTATTTTTGTTGTTGCTATTTTAACTGTGTTTGAATTTTGGATGGCATCAACTGATTTCCTACTATGACCCAAGAGTAATCTACCATATTAATCTGTAATCAATATTAGAACTATTATATGCCTGTAACAGAAGTAAAAATGAGACAACTTAGTTGAGATGTCAGAGAATACATCAGGACAATCTAGAGAGTCTAATAAGTTTAGACAGACGATCAGATATTCCTCTTAGTTCAATTTAAATTGTTTTCATTGGGAACTGGTATATTTTAAGTAACATATTAGAGCTTAGAAGATAGCCTGCTATATAGTAGGTGTTCAAAACAAATTTTTTAATAAATTAATACAAGTAAAAATAACAACTCAAAATTCAGAAGAAAACTTTTAAGGTAAATGTAGAATTTTAAAAATGCCCTAAGTCACTTTTTTTAAGAAAATTTATTTATTTATTTTTGGCTGCGTTGGGTCTTCGTTGCTGTGTGTGGGCTTTCTCTAGTTGCGAGGAGCGGGGGCTACTCTTCCTTGTGGTGCGCGGGCTTCTCATTGCGGTGGCTTCTCTTGTTGTGGAGCACAGGCTCTAGGTGCACGGGCTTCAGTAGTTGTGGCAAGCAGGCTCAATAGTTGTGGCACACGGGCTTAGTTGCTCCGCGGCATGTGGGATCTTCCCGAACCAGGGCTCGAACCTGTGTCCCCTGCATTGGCAGGCAGATTCCCAACCACTGCACCACCAGGGAAGCCCGCTAAGTCACTTTTAAGAGTTATATACGTAGAATTTCTTTTTATTCATTGAAAAGTAAAAAAAAAAAAAAAAAAGAAAAAAAAGACAATTTTAGATATTACCTATACATTTATAATTTTTGCCAGGATTGGTCTACTTTTCCAATGCAATTAGTCTGTATTAGCAGAAATATTTAATAATGCCAAGGGAGACCACAGAATTAATTATTGTTTGTCAAAAAAAGATGATTATTGGAAAAATAAAGGACATGTGGCAGCCTTCACATTTTAGAAGCTCAAAGAACAATTTTAAAGGGAAAACAGCTCATGCTCACAGCCCTGTTGAACAAACTGGAATAGCACTGTTCTTTCCAGCAATTCATTTATCCTTGGGTCATGGTACAATGGTTAATTGACTCTGAACACTTGTTATTATACATTAAATATCCACGACTTTTTTCACTTCTAAATAGACATTAATTATAAATTACTCTAAAGGTCAGAAAAAGATTGTAACTCAGAGGTGATCAAATCAAAAAAACCTCCTTGAAGAAAGTAATCAATAGCACACTTGCCTTACTACTTTTCTTACCCCTGTGGACAAAAACAAGCAAATACACAATCAATGCATTAGTAGCCAACAATCAGTGAACCATGTTTTTAATGTTTATAGTTCATGTTGTTTAAACCCAGTCTTGCCTCTATTTATTTTTTTACCTAAATGCATCTGCATGGTTTAAAAACTGGTAGTTTTTGAGACAATGAACAATTGTTTAGAGAATCTTTCCAAATATGGTAAATAGCTACATGACCAAAATGTTATAGAAATTTGAAAAAGGTTGAAGAAATAATAAATAAATAATAAAATAATAAAAATCCTGGGCTGTCACTGCTCTCAACTGCAATAAGAAAGTAACTTTGAAAATTATTGTCCAAAATTGCTTTTGTTTTGAAGTGCACATGCCAAAGTATCTTTACCTCATCCTACTTTTACCATTTTCCAATTTATTTCTTTCCCTTACTCAATTTTCCAGTGATTTCTTGCCTCCTATGGCTAATTTTAATCTTCTATAGTTAGAAAGGGTAGAACCCATAGTTGAAGAAAAAAATAAAAGTGGGAACTCTCATCATCTATGCTAATTTGAATGAACACTCTCATTATAAACAAGCATATAATGATTGCAAATGTTAAAAATAGTTGAGACTCTGGTTTCTCCAGTTATTCTTGCCTGGGAATTTCTGAAATCCAAAGGTTGGACAAAAATATAAACTTGAAATCTAGAAAATAAAAGAGATCAAACAGATTAGGAAAATTTAATATGAGTATTAATGGAAAACAAAAGTAAAATAAATTCATGTAAAATGTATATGTTTTTAAGTTCTAGTTAGTTTTGAATGTATTTCAGGGACATATTAATCAAAATGTAAAAAAATAAGTTAAAAATTCTAAAACTTGTAAAATCACTGTCAATGTCACCAATTTTCTTAGCGAGCTGTCTAGAAGAAATGGTAGTTATTGAATGACAGACTCCATCCTCTGCTTCATTTGGAGGATCTGAGTTGCTGGTTTTCAAGATCCTGATCTAGTCTATTGGTTTGCTAGGCCTGCCATCACAAAGTACCACAGACTAAGAGGTTCAAACAACAGAAATGTATTTGCTCAAATTATGGAGGCTGGAAGTCTGAGATCAAGAAGTCCACAGGGGTGTTTCTCCTGAGGCCTCTCTCCCTGGCCTATACATGGCCTTCTTCTCCCTGTATCTTCATATCATCTTCACTCTGTGTGTGCCTGTGTCCTAATCTCTTCCTCAAGAACACCTGTCACATTGGATTAGGACCCACTTTACTGACCTCATCTAACCTAATTACCTCTTTAAAGGCCTTATCTCCAAGTACAGTCACACTCTGAGGTACTGTTGGGTTAGAACTTAGACATACGAGTTCAGCTCCTAATGTCTAAGAACGTAATAATTTATAAAATTCTCAGCGTATTTTCTTTGTCTATATCAATGGTTATACAGCTATCTGGAAAGATTAAGTCAGTCATTTGAAGATAATAAAAATAGAATTCAAGGTCTCAGTAAGTTACTGTAAAAAAATATCCACACAGATAATCTGCTGTGATGGGGTTATACATGGTTCTCACTAATTTTCATAACGATCATAGAAAGTGTTTAAGGATGGAAATTTGAAATTTGCATAAAATTGGTGACACCAATCACATTGCCTTTCCATGAATATTTATAAACACAGTCTCATATTATGTATTTATACCTTTTAATTCAATAAAGTATAAAGGACAGGCAATAGTGTCATGCCGTGCTAGCTGTGCTCACTAAAAACACCACAAATACAAGACAGGCAGGGTTTCCAAAACATAGAATGTATACAGAGCACCTCAAGAATAATAATTTTAACCAAACATGGAAAAAAGATAAATATCTGTGAAAATATAAACAGACTACTCTACAGCAGGAAAATATTTGCCACTGGTTTAACTCTACAGAATAATTTAAATGCCAGGAACTACTGTATACTCTATATAATCTTATGCATTCATTGCTTAAAGAGGCAGTTGATTTATCATTTAAATTTTATTTTACACAGATGATTACATTTATTTTGTTCATTTCTTCAAGTTTTATATTTTGAAAATATAAAATATATATAAATATAAATGTATATATGGAAAACGTAGGAAAGGAGCCTGCAGTGTTATCCATAGTTTTGTGTATAGTTAGAAAGGGAATAAAAAGTTCCCCAAAGATAAGAAGAAAATATGCTGCATTTCTTGGTCTTAATTGTTTGAGGGAACAATGGCAAAATCACTGTAATAAAACACTCAGAGATTGATGGCAGGCTCTCTGAAGATGAAGATTCTCAGAAATGCCCAGTGGGACATCACGGAGCTTCCCCATACCCAGTGTTTAGGCTCCTGGCATATTAAAAATGTATATGAATGGCAAAACAAAATTTTAGAACACACCACCATACACACACACACACACACAAATGCAATCATTATATATCATTTGAAGAAAAGGTCATGTTAATTCGAAGGCTTTTGCACATATGTTCCCATGACAACCAGTCCCCTATCCATGCAGGCTCCATCTCCTCGGGATGGACTCAGAGGCAACAGAGCAGCTAGCTCATTACTAGAAAGCTGTGGTTTAATCATGACTGTCACCTTCCCACGTGTCTTTATTTTCTTCATTGGATTAGTTTCCTATGGCTCTTCTAACAAACCATCCCTTGGAGGCTTAATACAAATTCATTTCCTTACTATTCTGGAGGCCAGAGGTCTGAAATGGGTGTCCCTGGCCCAAAATCAAGGTGTTGGCTGGTCTGGTTTCTTTCTGCAGGTTGTAAGGGAGAATCCATTTTCTTGTTCTTCCAGTTTCCAGAGGCTGCCTGCATTCCTTGTCCTCAGGCCCTTCCTCCCCTGCCAAATCCAGCAATAGTGTGTCATGTCCCTTTCACACCTCATATCTCTCTGACCTCTTTTTCCTTTGTCCTGTCCCTCTAACTCACTCTCCTGCCTCCATCCTCTTCAGCTTTTAAGGGCCTGTGTGATTACATTGGGTCCACCAGGATAACCCAGGACAATTGCCCTATTTTAAAGTCAGCTAATTAGCAACCTTACTTGCATTTGCAACCTTAATTCCATGTAACATATCACATTCACCAACTGTGGGCAATTTGACATGGAGGTCTTTGGGGGATCTGTTGTTCTACCTACTTCACTTATTTTTTCATTAAAAATAAGTATATTGGCCAATGACTATCATAAGTATGAATTAATATATTCATTATAAGTATGAATTAATATATTCAATAAGCAAATAAAGTCAGGAAAGAAATAGACCATATGAAGTAATTGAACTTCGGTAAATGGTGGGGCGGCTCGAAACCCAAGGAAAAATAAATGAAATAAAGTGATTCCTGGAGAAATAAAGACATGGACCCGGTGGTGTAAGAGCTCTTCCAATTCTCTCTCTCTCAGGTCTGATGTTCCTTCAAGCACAGGAAGAAATGTTAGTATTCTGTAGGAAAAAGAACATGTATTTAGAAGATGGATAAAGGCGGAACAGGAACAGATAAGGCAGAAATATTTCCTAGAGAAAAATACAGCAAGTAGAAAGTAGTTCCACTTAATTTTTCAAATCTCCTTTGACATAACTAGCCAGTTAGGGATCCAAAAAGCAAAAGCAAAAACCAAACATGATGTGTTACTTTTTCTTTTCTTTGTGAGGTACCTACAAAGCAAATGCATAATTTATTTGGAGTAATACCTTCCTTTTCTTAAAACATCTTTATTGGAGTATAATTACTTTACAATGTTGTGTTAGTTCCTGCTGTATAACAAACTGAATCAGTTTCACATATACATATATCCCCATATCTCCTCCCTCTTGCGTCTCCCTCCTTCCCACCCTCCATATCCCACCCCTCTAGGTGGTCACAAAGCACTGAGCTGATCTCCCTGTGCTATGCGGCTGCTTCCCACTAGTATCTATTTTACATTTGGTAAAATGCCACTCTCTCGCTTCATCCCAGCTTACCCTTCCCCCTCCCCATATCCTCAAGTTCATTCTCTATGTCTGCGTCTTTATTCCTGTCCTGCCCCTAGGTTCTTCAGAACCATTATTTTTAGATTCCATATATATGTGTTAGCATATGGTATTTGTTTTTCTCTTTCTGACTTACTTCACTCTGTATGACAGACTCTACGTCCATCCACCTCACTACAAATAACTCAATTTTGTTTCTTTTTATGGCTAACATTCCATTGTATATATGTGCCATATCTTCTTTATCCATTCATCTGTCGATGGACGCTTAGGTTACTTCCATGTCCTGGCTATTGTAAATAGAGCTGCAATGAACATTGTGGTACGTGACTCTTTTTGAATTATGGTTTTCTCAGGGTATATGCCCAATAATGGGATTGCTGGGTTGTTTGGTAGTTCTATTTTTAGCTTTTTAAGGAACCTCCATACTGTTCTCCAGAGTGGCTGTATCAATTTACATTCCCACTAACAGTGCAAGACGGTTCCCTTTTCTCCACACCCTCTCCAGCATTCATCGTTTATAGATATGTGTTACTTTTAATTAGAAAATACATTTAGAGGCGATGTCACTTATTCCATTAGAAAAAGAAACCATAAGAAAGTTGGAAGCAGCTGTCTTGCTTCTTCTAATGTTCTTTTCACTTCAATCACCCAATGATATTCTTATAAAAATTAACATTGAAAAGCTAAAGAAAACATCTCAGTGAGAAACAAGGGTGTGAATTCATTGTGAGTGAATGCAGCTTTTTACTTAAAACTAGACCCTTCTCCTCAGGCCTCACAGGACTGATGGGGAACTCCTTGCCTGTGGAAAGCCTGTTGGGGTCCAGCCCTGACGGCCTCACCAGGTTCTCATGAGGAAGCTAAACAATGGCTTATTACAGCCTGGACTTGTTCTAGGAGCAGGAGAACAAACCTTGTCCAAGGCTGGTGAGGGGTGTTCTGAGTGTGAAGTCCAAGGTCCTGAGTTCCCTCAGGCAGGCTCCTAACTTCTCTGATCTGCCTCTTCATTTAAATGTTGAGATAATCGTAAGATCCACTCCACCTGTGTTCTCCGTGTCGTGGGACAGACTAGCAGGAAAGAGAGATGCTGAATTAAGGTTTCTAGAGAAACAGGACAACTAGGATGTATAGGGAGATATGTAAGTAGAGATTTATTACAGGAATTGGTTCACCAGGTTATGGAGGTGAAAAGTCCCAGGATCTTCTGTCAGCCAGCTGGAGAACCGGGAAAACTGCTGGAGTCATTCCATTCAAGTCCAAAGGCATAAGAACCAGGGGAACTAATAGTGTGAGTCCCAACTGGAGTCAGTTACCTGAGTATCAGGGGATGGAAGGTATAAGTCCTGGTCAGAGTCCAAAGACTGGAGAACAAAGAGTACCTGTGTCTGAGGACAGAGAAGATGGATGTCCCAGCTCAAGCAGAGAGAGTGAGTTCATCCTTCCTCTACCTTTTTGTTCTATTCAGTCTCTCAACGAAGTGGGTGGTGCCCATCTGCATTGGTGGAGGTGGTCATTTTTACTCTGTCTACTGATTCAGATGCTAATATCTACCTGAAATGCCCTCATGGATACACCCAGAAATAATGTTTTAACACATCTTTTAACCCAGTCAGGTTGCCCATAAAAGTAACCATCACAGATGAAAGCCACTATACAAATATTCTTGTTGATTTAGAAATTATGTGCCTCTTCTGATATGTAACCCAACTTTGTAGGAGCATCAGTGTAGTCTTCCACATCATCACCAGCACTGGACATATTTCTTACCGCATCCTTACTTTAGATGAGAAAGATTTTCTGTGAAGGGAAATGCCATCTCCCATCCTCCAGTTTCAATCCCCACACACTCACCTGCTAACAGTATCTACTGTCCCCTGAGTACCAAAAAAATCAACTTTACATGTTCTGGACTCTGGTAGCAAACCCGAAGAACAATAAAAGGAAATAGCTATTTATAAACAAGAAGAGCAGGGGCTAACAATCCATTACAGAATCACTGAATACATTTTCTGTAAACATTAAATATTTTGCAGGTAATTGGTTGCTGTGAAAATGTGAAAAATGTCAACACATGCCAATCAATTGTAAAAAGAGAGTGCACACACACATAAAATCCAGTACTCAGTGCTAATTTAAGAAAATAAATATGTGAAATGTATTCATAATTATAGGTCTAGAAATGACTTTTCCTCCTCAAACTTCCTAAACCATCAAAAAGCGGTTCATTTTTCCATTTTTCTTGCTGCCTAGAAACCTTTAAAATTTTAATCTCTATTGTTTTTCAGAAGATGTATTACTTGGGGCAGTGGATCTGGGTCAGGAAAATGAGCCCCTCACATCTCTTGTTTGTATTTCATTTCCACCTGGATTGTCACTGACCCCTGCCGCATTCAATAACCAATGAAAAGGAATTATTGAGTCTCCAAAATCTCAGGTTTGAGTTTATAGCCTGGGCCTAAAGTAATGCCCTCCAATGATGACCAATGTCCCTGGAATTCCCATTGTGCCCAAAGGCAAGTGGTTTCTTTTTGATCTTCCTGGCACATCGCCCCTCAAGAGATGCCCTCAGAAATTAATACAAACTCTAGTTCAGAGCCCATCGCCAAAATGCCGTGAACTGAAATCCTCTTGAGCTCCCTAATCAAAGGTTTGGAAATTATGGCTGGACCTAGATATTGTCACACTGAGTGAAGTAAGTCAGACAGAGAAAGACAAATATCATATGATATCGCTTATATATGGAATCTATAAAACATGGTACAAACGAACTTATTTACAAAGCAGAAATAGAGTCACAGATGTAGAAACAATCTTATGATTACCAAGGGGGAAAGGGATGGGGAGGGATAAATTGGGAGATGGGGAGGGATAAATTGGGAGACTGGGATTGACATATACACACTACTATATATAAAATAGATAACTAATAAGAACCTACTGTAGAGCACAGGGAACCCTACTCAGTGCTCTGTAATGACCTATATGGGAAAAGAATCTAAAAAAGAGTGGATATATGTATACGTATAACTGATTCACTTTGCTGTGCACCTGAAACTAACACAACATTGTAAATTAACTCTACTCCAATAAAAATTAATTAAAACAAAAAAAGTACAATATAAAAACAAATCTTAGAGGAAATTTCTCCAGTTGAGGTCTAATTTGTATAGTTGGCATTAAACTTCCTGGTTTCAAGTCCTCATGGCATATATTTCTGAACCCATTTTGCCCTGTTTTTGGCCTCTTTTTTAAGTTTCTGGCTCCTTTTTCAACCATGACCTATCTGTGGATTCCACCCCTGGGCAGGGGGAAGGAGGCAGGGAGGGGCATCTGAAATGGTGAGGGCCTTACTCAGTGTCTGTTAAATTCAAGTGCTGGAAGTGCAGTGGGTGATGTGGGCAGATGGAAAGGGAGGTACCAGAACATGGGGAGATACCTGCCTCACAAGAGACTGGAACTTTGGGTCCATCTTCACAAGATTGAACTGACTTTACTCCTGGTTTTTATTCCCCCTCCTCTCGGGGACACATCTAAGCTGACACAAAGGAGGTATCTCCAGTAAGGTAGCTGTCTGCCTTCCATCATCTGTGGGGCATTTTGCCATAATTGAGTGAATGATTGACAGGAAAAAGTGGTGCCTTGTTTGTTATCTGTTGGTTTGTTCTCAGAAACTCTGCACAATCTTAGCAAACATGCATGGCAAAACAAAATAGGGTAAGGATCACAATGACTCCCAAAGTATCACACACCTATGACATGTATAACACAGTTCTGTGGAGCTCCAGAGAGGCTGCCTGGCAGCAGTGATCATCAGTGAGTCAAAACTAATGACACAGATGCTGACTGATTCCCTCGTCCCCCAAACTGTACAAACACAGTTCATCTTTCTGTGTCAAAAAGAGAACACATTCTCCCCCCCAAAATTGGTCATTTGATGAAAGCATTAGTATGAAGGAACTGATGAAGTTGTTACAAGATAGATGAAGTACGGAGTTTTCACTGAATGTTCTATTTTAAACCCCCTTCTGACAGATTTATGTTCCTGACTCAAATCAGTTTCTCCATAATCAGATGCTTGATTTGAGTTTGGGATATAAATTGGAAATTAGGGATCAACACCTATGAAACGAATAGGGAGGCAGCAAGATTAGGCAGCAGGAGAAATTGAACTGTGTAGTAGATTGACAAAGCTGTGTTCAACCCAGGCACTATTTCTTGAGGTGTATGCACTAAAGCCTATCAGTAGTCTGAGAAAACAGTAAGAAATGTCAACTTAAAGCCTCCTTAATTTTAGAAAAAGGAGATGAAAAGAATAACATAATTATACACTATTCAAAATGGCAGATAAATGAGGAATTAATCATTTACATCATATACAAAAGTTAAACTCCAGTTTCACATCGGCATGATTTAAGTCTGTTTTTCATCTGAGTATGCCCCTTCGGAGAAGTCAAGAACTTGAGAAATCAATCACAAATAAATAGAGTAACTGAACAAATGTTTTAAGACATTAATTATTGAGGGAAATATTGATATATTCTCCAGTAACTTGATGAATGAACCAGTTAAAATAATATTAAGGCAAAAGGATACAAAAATAAAACAAAGAAACAGAATAAAATGTCCAAAAATAGATCCACACTTATTCTGACTATTGGTTGTTAACAAAGTTTTCAAAGATATTCAAGGGGAAAAGCAAAGTATTTTAACAAATGGTGCAAAAAAATGGTTATCTATATGGACAAATTTACCTCATTGTAAATTGTAAATATCTTATAGAGATAAATTGATGCTCATCAAAATTAAACATTTCTGTTCTTTAAAAAAATATTTTAACATAATAAAGAACAGGCCAGAGTTTAAGAAGAAAATATTTGCAAAGCACACATCAGATGAAAAACTTGTATCCAGAATATGAAAGAACTTTACTCAATAATCACTCATATAATAATAAGGGAACAATATCTTATATAATAATGAGAACAACTAACTCAATTTTTAAACATTGGCAAGATATTTGAACAGACATTTCACCAAAGAAGATATGAGAATGGCCAACAAGCATAAGAAAAGATGCTCAGCATCATTAGATGTTAGGAAAACACAAATTAAAACCATAATATGATACCACTATACATACCATTATTATAGCTAAAATCAAAAGGATTGATTATTCCATGTCTTGGCGAAGAAGAAGGATGACTGAAACTCTCAAGCTTACCTAGTGGAAATGCAGAACGGTACAGCCAGTTTGAGAATACAGTTTGGAAGTTTCTTACAAAGTTGAACATATATTTACCATGTGCTTATGGGACTCCAGCATCTCACTCCTTAGTATTTACTCAGGAGAAATGAAAACAGATAGCTACAATTCAACCTGTATGTGTATATTCATATTATCTAATTATGGTCAAAACCCAAAACAATTCTAATGTCCATCGGCTGGTAAGTAGATTTAAAAAATTGTAGTATATCAATACAATCCATACTACTCAGCAGTAAAAAGGAACAACTACTACAGATACACATAGAAACATGGATGAACTTCACAATCATTTTAATAATATACTTGGAGAATATTCCACAAAGTGACTTGAGTTTACTTACAATACCCAAAACTGAAAACAGACCTAATACCCATCAACAGGAGAATTGATTAACACATTGAGTTATATTAACTCAATGAATTACTACTGACCAGTTAAAAACAAAACTTCTGATACGCAAAACAACATGGATAAATCTGAGTGAAATATGCCAGACATAAAAACATTCACACTGTATGATTTTAGTTATATAGAACTAACCTAGATGAAGAAATAAGAATGGCGGTTGCCTCTGGATGGGGATGATGATTGGCTGCGGAGGAATAGGGGTGGGGATTTCTGGGAAGATAGAAGTGTTCTATAGCAGTGCAGGAATGTGCATTGCACGCCTGTATGCACTTACCAAACTGTGCAGTTAAGATGTGTGCAAAGTTTTTTCTCAACACAAGTAGTACAAAAACTAAGAATCAAATTGTGAGGGTGGTAGAAAAAAATAGCATTGCTTCTGTTTAAATATGAAAGCTCACTGGAATCTGTAATAGTTTGTGTGAAATGTTCTAACATTGAAGACACAAACCACCTAAGGTATCTGACAGATGAGAATCTTCTCATATACTCACCCTGTTTATTACCCACAACTTAATGTACTCAACAAATTTCCACTTTTCTGCCTCTGTCTCTGCTCATGTCATTACTTTTCTCTGGAATATCGGCTGTTTCCTCCCCCCTCTTCTGCCTATTGAAATCCATCTCATCTGCAAGGCCTGTCTCAAGTATCACCTCCCCCAGGAGACTTATCGGATTTTTGAATTCTAAAACAATCATTGTTACCCATTCTCCAGGAGCTTTCACTTTGTCTTCAGGAAAAGGTTTTGGACTCAAGTTTCTCCTCCCTTACTTTGAAAGTTTTCATGGTGTCTGTGCTCAGCTTGTGTGTCTTTTCTCTGTATCCCTTATGGTGCCTAGAGAGGCCCAACACATGATTGATAAGTGACATAAATATTTTCTGAATGAATCAAAGAAATGGAATACTCATTAGCCTTGCTTATTTATTTATCACAAAATAATTTTGTCAGTCTGTTGATCCTTGTGAATAAACTCACACACAATTTATGTCTTTTCTTTGTTCATTCTGGTCCCTAAGTCTGTAGACTGATTCCTGCTCAAACCTGTGACTCTTCTGCATGAGGTCTCTCATCTTGTTTCACCTCTCCCTGTCACCTCTCACACCAGCTTTCTTTTTTGAAGTTATTTGATGGATTAATGTTCCGATCAGGGAAAAGTCCTTGGAGAGAGACTGCCCACTGGATGTACAAATCACAGATAATGAACTTCTAGCAGTTCATTGGAATGGTCACCCAAAGGAAGGTACCAACACATCTCACTTAGCCACCTCACAAAATACAATGATTATTCCACTGGATCTCAGAAAACACAATTTGCACATTTCAACATGTAGATATTACAAACACTCTGTCCTAGAAGAGACAGCAGCATAGATTCGAAATCATCACGTAGTTGAGTCAGGATTGTGAAAATTATTCATGAACTTACATCTGGTGTTTAATAGGAGTCTGGGATGCAGGCTGCTGATATGTTCTTTTAGATCACATTCCTGAAGGCAAGACCCCAGCCCAATGTTAGGTCACTGCCAGATTTCACTGCAAGGCTCAGAAAAGCTTCAGCCAGTGCAACAGAGCCTTCTCTCAAGATACAGCTCGCAGAAACATAGACAGAGCAAGCCAGTAATGAGTACCATCAAGACTCGGGGTCAAATGTTTTGTCAAAATACCAAACTTGTGAGGTTTGGTGTATCCATAATGCAGACAAAGCACATTGGTATGACAGCCAGCAAAAGCAACGATCTGCTATTTCTGCAGTCAGGGGGAAAAAATCACTTAATTACATACCTGCTGGGATTAAGAATTTCAGGTGATGTGGGGAATGTAAATTCAAACTCACAAACCAACTTTTATTTTGCTAGAAATGATGTAAGTCTGCTCTTCTTTGATAAAAACTGAGATTTTGTTGTTTTGAATTAGAACATTATTAGTGAAATTCGGTAAAGTCTCAGGGGAAGAGGAAGTTCTCGTCTGTCATCCTTTCAATCTCTCGATAAGTACAGCATTTGTATTTTTCCTTTGCCATAAACAGAACGAAGACGAATAATGACCTCTCTTTACAGAAACACTTCTGCAGGCCAATGTGTGGAAGCTGGGGTGAGAGAAATTCTGAGATCTTAGATTATCAGTTTGCTAAACCCCACAACTGCTTGGAACAGCCATGGTGTATTGAAGGGGCAAAGCAATGAAAGCTGTGTTTGTGACATATGTGTCAGACCCCATTTCTGTGCTTTGAGGAGCCTCCACAGTCTTCGGGCTGAGAGACTGAATACACGGACCATATGGAGCAATAGAACTCGGACCCACCCACCATCTGCAGCAACCAGCCCAGGAAACCAAGGAACCAGCTCAGGAAGCCAGCCTGCTGTCTACATCAGACTTGTAGGAAGTCAGACCACTGTCTCTAGCAATAATCTGGGAAGCCAAACAACGACCCCTGTAACCGTTAGCCCCAAATGGGTAGGATTTGGTTAATAACTTACAGCGTCCCTAATTTTTGTCCCTACTTCCCACATAGGACCAACCAGAGAAATATGCACCCTAACCAGTCACAAAGGATGCCCTCTGCTTCTAGTTAGCCCACCTCCAGCTTCCCCATGCCAAAAGCCTCCATTCAGGGCACACCTGAGGCCTTCCTTTTTCTCCACGATGAGACATTTCTGCCAAATGCAAGTGATGATGACTGACTTTTGCTGTAGCAAAAGCTGTGAATAACTAGACGGTGCTCATTCCCACCAGCTAGTCTTTATTTCTGCAACTCTTTCCTTGACTGCCCAGACCTCCCCGATTCACTCAGGAGCATCCTCCAACGTCCAGTCATTTTGTAACCTATTAACACCTCCCCCTACATGCATGCCTGACCCACTTAAACTTGCTTGTCCTCATGAGCAACTTCACAGGACTTGAATGGGAACCAGATAGACTCATTAAAGGTAAATCTGAGGTAGCTGTTGCCCTAGAGAAGCTGCAAACTAAAGAATCAAAGAGCTGACAATGGCATTGACCCCAGTGTGGAGGGCTGATGGGGGAGGCTGCAAGAAGAGGAGCACTTAGGCAAGGCCCCCCCGCATTGGTCAGGTTCTGCACACTTGACCAAAACAGAGTCTAGACCTGTAAAAGGTGTATTATCCAGGCCTCCATCTTTTAGGCCATCAACTCACATTTTACTTTGAAGTGAAAAGGAAATATACAGGGCTTCCCTGGTGGCGCAGTGGTTGAGAGTCCGCCTGCCGATGCAGGGGACGCGGGTTTGTACCCCGGTCTGGGAAGATCCCACATGCCGCAGAGTGGCTGGGTCCGTGAGCCGTGGCCGCTGAGCCTGCGCGTCCAGAGCCTGTGCTCCGCAACGGGAGAGGCCACAACAGTGAGAGGCCCGCAAAAAAAAAAAAAAGGAAAAAAAATATATATATATACATAATTCATATATTTTTATATATGTATTTATATATTTATATTATAGATATTTGTTTTATATAGATATTTGTTATGAAATTTTATAATGTAATTGGGTAACATGTTCTAGGTGCCTACATTTTTTTTCACATTTTTTGGTACAGCAATTGTTTTCTTGATGTCAGAACTTTCTAAGAATCTATTTTTGAAAAGATTTATACACAGACATTGATAGAAGGGTAATTTGTAGCACAATGTGAAAATGTATATGGTATGATGAGAAGTGAAAATTAGTGTGTAGGGCTATTTACATTACACACGCACACACACGCACACGCACACACACACATTCTTTGATCAATAGCAATACTAATCAATACTGCTATAGCATATCAACTCATTTACTCCTCCCAGCAACCCAAGGAGACACGTATTATTTCAACCTCGTTTTATATACTAATAGAAGTTAGATAACTTGCTGAAGAGTAGGCATTAACATATGTTCATTAATATTGTCTATATTCACTAGCATTAATCTATTTTAAACTATGGTTTAAAAGTTAACACTAATAAGTCAGAATCCCCTTAAAAATATTGCCCTCAGTTATGCAGGTGGTTCGTGACTTAACATAATTACACTTCAATTTTTCAACTTTATTATGATGGGAAGGTGATATGCATTCAGTAGAAAACATACTTTGAATTTTGATCTTTTCCCAGGCTAGTGATATTTGGTGTGATACTTACTCTCTCCTGATGCGTGGCAGTGGTAGCAGACACAGGTCCCAGTCAGTCACATGATTATGAGGGTAAACAAGTGATATACTCACAACCATTCTGTACAGACAACCATTCTGCTTTTCACTTTCAGTACAATATTCAATCAATTGCATGAGACATTCAACACCTTATTATAAAATAGGCCTTGTGTTAGGTGATACTGACCAACTGTAGGCTAATGTAGGTGCTCTGTGTAAGGTAGGTTAGGCTAAGCCAAGATGTCCTGTAGGTTAGGTGTATTAAATGCATTTTGGACTTACAGTATCTTCCACTTATGATGGACTTATCAGGATACTACTTATAAGTTGAGGAAGATCTGTAGTTGTAATAAATTCAAACGGGTTTTAGCTAGCAACAGTTACATAGTTGTTTCATTTGATAATTAACACTACTTTTCTTCCTAACAAGAGTCCTTAAAGAATCATATTTTTAAAATAAATTCCCCAAGGTAATTGCTGGGGAAGTATTTTAGTAAACTAAAAAACATATTATTTAAACACTGCTCTGATATTTATTTCCAATTGCCAGATAAACATATTGTATATATATATTTTTTTGAATTTTTGAATTTTATTTTATTTATTTTTGTATACAGCAGGCTCTTGTTAGTCATCCACTTTATGCACATCAGTGTATACATGTCAATCCCAATCTCCTTATGAAGCTAAAGCCTTTTGTTTTGACTAAGATCCAAGTTCCTCTTTCCTGTCTTCTTTTCACATGTTATGTGTATTTCTTTTAATTTAGCAGTTTATCAAATAATTAATTCAAAGCAAAGTAGAACTCTTCAAAATATATCTTTTATATATGTCTATACTTTTATTGGCAATAACAAAAAATACTTTACGTAAGTTAAATGTTGCTGCTACCTTTTTTTTTTTGCTGTACGCGGGCCTTTTTTTTTTTTTTTTTTTGCCGTACGCTGGCCTCTCACTGTTGTGGCCTCTCCCGTTGCGGAGCACAGGCTCCGGACGCGCAGGCTCAGCGGCCATGGCTCACGGGCCCAGCCGCTCCACGGCATGTGGGATCTTCCCGGACCGGGGCACGAGCCCGTGTCCCCTACGTCGGCAGGTGGACTCAACCACTGTGCCACCAGGGAAGCCCAAGCTGCTACCTTTTGAAGTGATTTTATAGTTACTCCAAAGGAGCATGAAATAAATAATAATACTGGGGCCATGCTCAACGGGGAGATGCAGAAGTGTTACGGCTCCTCCCCTGTGTTTCTGCAAGATTCCCAAATCATTCCAAATGTGAAAAGTCTTGTTCAGGATTCGGAACAGACAAACAAAAACCACTGAGCTCTGCATATTCTCTGATGGAAACTGGTGACAAGTTGCTAGTGTTCCCAAGTCATAGACTGAAAATATTTGAAATTAAATGACTCCCCCAGCATCACTGCCTAAGAGGGACACAATCATCAAATGCCACAGGGATCAGCCAGAATTTAATCAAACCAGTCCATGTGCTTGGGGTCAGGTGGTGTTTTGCCATGTAATTATGGGGGCGGTGTTATCACTCTATTTGGTAGGTGTAGCACAGCAGCTCCCTCACTCCCATCAGGATCTCTGCATGGGACAGGGGAAGCTCTAAACTCTAGGATTCTGTGTGAAAGTTGGCTTAGTGCTTAGAATAATAATGATACTACTGATATGATACTATCTGGTCAATATTAAATTCTATTTGCTTTTTAAAAGTATAGCTTTAACTATAGACACAAAAATATTCACCAAAATTTCTTTTTCTCACAGAGTAATCAAAATTAATTTTCTTCTATTATTCTCTAGGAAATGAAATATCACACTCTCAGATGTCAGTATAATTCATATTATGGGTTACCCCAAATAAATATTGGGGTATATTTTAAAACGACACTCTTGGTTTCAGTATATATAATTCCATTTGTATAATCATAAAAACATCACTACTCTGGGCCTGATATTTATTTTTTCCAATGGAAGGAGGGTAAGAAGATAATATCTAAATCTAAGTCCTTATTTGAATTTTTCCAGATATGTTTCTGTGAAAAAAAGAGACAGAGTTCAATACCCAGTAGTTGCATGATATCTCTAAGTATTAAATTTTAATTTTCTCAATGAAAGAGATAGTATTTGATTCCATAAGCTTCCTAATTTTTTCAGAGCTCATAATTTAGTGCATTTGCATAAAATGGGGTGAGAAATGTTGGCTAACCTTTTTTTTACTTGTAATATTCCTTAAGAAAAGTGTACGGTTAGTTGACAAGACCCCAGGGCAGGTGTTAATATTAAACAGTGAGAACATATGGAAGAAAGATGGATCCATTGTGATCTACTTTGTCATGACACCATTGTTAAGGGTTAAAAGCTAAAAGAGGAATCCATGCAATAATTTTAAAGCAATCCTCCTCATAGTGCCAGAATCTCTCAGGATTCCTTACAGGAATACAGGAAATTTAGGATTCCTTCCTAAATTTATCCTCAAATTTACTTTTCTATTAAGGATTCTGATAATTGGAATTAAATAAAAGCCTTAGACAATAGACGGTATTTTTGCCTTTAATGCAATTTCAAAGGTAGACATCCCAAATTTACCAGTTGCCACTAATATTTTCCTAAGATCAAACATCACACGTTTGACAGAAAGAGATATACTTCCACAAAGCTTCTATGCAAAATCAAGAGGAATTACCAACAAGAAATACAGACTCAGGACCAGACAGCAGTAAAGAACACAGCTTTCTCTTGTTTGGAGTCCTACAGGCGATTTCAAAATAACATATTGAGAAGCAATGATTTATAATCCCCACCCTTAATCTTCTAGTCTACAGAAATTTTTCCTTAATATAGGAGCTGAAAACTACAGTTTGCATGACAGTCTGTTGTTAGGTTTTATCATTATAAATCGACACCTTTTTGAAATATCTTACAGCCCTGGGAGGAGGTTCACAATACAATTACTGTTTTAAAGTGTATGACGGTACCAAGAAATCAAAACTGCCTTTTAGGGCTTCCGTCAGCTATCGTGCCCAGCTGTGCAAAACATCCAAATAGTGTAAAATATACACACTTCTTCAAGAAGTCAGCCGCATTTTATTCGTCTTTGCATCCCCAGAAATTACCCACTATTACAAAACTGGTGATCAACAGATCTCTGTGCAGTGCTGGTTTTTAAAGATGAGGTATTAGTTTCCTAGGGCTGCTGTAACAAAGTACCACAAACTGGCTGCTTGAAACAACAGACTTTTATTGTTTCACAGTCCTGGAAGTTAGACGTCCAAAATCAAGGTGTCAGTAGGTCCACGCTCCCTCAGAAAGCTGTAGGGGAGAATCCTTCCTTTACTCTTTTTTCGCTCTGGTGGCTGACAGTCCTCGACTTTCCTTGGCTTGCAGCTTTATCACCTTAATCTCTGCCTTGTCATCACATGTGTGCCTGTGCCTAAATCTGAACTTCCATCTTCTCATAAGGATACCAATCATACCGGATTAGGGTTAACACTAATGACCCCATCTTAACTTGATTATATCTGCAAAGACCCCATTTCCAAATAAGATCACGTTCATAGGTACTGGGGTTTAGTGATTTAACTTTTCCTTGGGGAGGACATAATTCACCCCGTAACACAAAGCATTGTGTCCCCCATTTTTGTTGTATCTTCTTTGCGCTAAGTAATATGTTGAACATTTACCTGCTTCACAGGAAATGTTCTGGTTAATTGCAGGATCTGTACACTCATTACATTACGCATCTTTGTTCACTAAAAACAAAACACAGTGTATGTTGTCCATGCTCCCGTGATCATCAAAGCTGCTCTTAACATTTGCAACTTTCAGGCAGAGAGACAGCTGAAGCTCCTGCCTTGGTTTCTCAGGGCAACATCTGTAGAGTATCATCCTCTTCTCCCAAACAAAAATTGGGGCAAATTGTACAATACATCAGCTTTGTGCCGTTTTTATTGCAAGAGGTTGTCCATGAGATGTGCTTTGAACACTGAACATTGGAATATCTGATTAATTTTTCTGATGCAGAAAATGGAATAATATAAATTGGGACATCCCTTGCAAATTTGGGATGTGCATGGCTTTAGGATTAAAGAATGCAAAGAATATAATAAAATAGAAAGATCTACTTTTACAACACTTAAGAAGCATCTGGACATATGCAAAAAAATCAAAACTTGAAGTAAAAATGAGTAAATCCTCTTAAGTCTAAAGGAATAGCTAAGGACTAATATTTTAGCTCTTACATTCCAAAATCTTCTCAGAGTAGAAGCGTAAGTTAAATTTTCAAGGAGGCTTTTTAAAATTTGGCTTTTTAAAAACAATGTTCAGCAACTGCTGAACAGATATCACATATGACTTTGGCAATGCTGAGTTCCTAGGTGTCCCCAGTGTAGCTACCTCAGTTGTACCTATTAAAATATACCTTTTCTGATGAAATAGGAAATAGAAGTAAGAATTCTGATGAAATGGGAAGTTGATGTGTCGTTAAATATTAGTCACCTGGTAATTTTAATCATGACACAGAAATTACATTTAATTGTGCAATGTATGTATGGAACACTCCATATTCACAGACTGTACTAAGGAGAACAAGAGGTCTATAGATTTCACAGGAGAGGCAGGATAGTTTCAAAGACGTGTGGAAACTTATTCCTCTGGACTCCTGGAGACTCACTGGAGGGAGGTTTGCAGGAGGTGGAAGCTACAGTTTGTGGCCGTGAAACTCAGCAAAGTTAACTGATTCAAAGGAAATTGATTCCATGACTGGGGCCACTCCATTGCATGCTCCTCAGAGCTGTGGTCTAGAGCCTGGTCATGTTTGTAACTCCACGTGAGTTTTTGTGCCTGTTTTTGAACAGATGCTGACTTAGAGCTGGTATATCCTGAATTTGCTGACAGCACAATGTGGTCAGTGTGGAGCATGTACACACTGTCCTTCAAACCCATGCTTTTTAAGGAAACTTGTTTTAGAATCAGAAAAAACCCACAAGGAAAAAGGCGATGACAGTGCTTTGATGTTCCTGGCTAACTAATGAACTCTCCCTCCTTTTAAAGGAGTCTAGAGCTCCAAGGATGGAAAACTAAGTCCACATGTTGGCACTCTCATTCTCTCCCATGTTTTCCACTCTGGTGACCCAGTAGCATGTAGAAAATTACATACCACAACGGAAATCAAAAGAGGGCACAAGTTAACACTTACAATTTGGGGCCTGCCCAGAATCCATACTTATTTTGGTAATAACACTAATTTTTGTTTTTTGGTCATGGATATTAACAGTTTTAGGCCAGCCCATCATTCACTCTGCCTAAGGTAATAGTGTCTCAGTTTCCTATGAGAAGCAAGCCCTCCCTGAGGAGGTGAGTGTCTCCCTCAGTGTGAGCAGCTAACCCCACTTTTCATGGGACTGATAGGGTTCCCAGTGTGTAGGACTTTTAGTAATAAAACTGGGCAATTCCCAGAAAAATCAAGCATTGGTCATCCCATTTCCCCCAAATCCTGCACAGTGAGAATATCTATCAAACTGCCCTCTCCATAACCCCTGGTCACAGGAGATAGCATGAGACTTAAACAAGGCCAATCAGAGTTTCCCTGTTCTGGAACTTGAATCTTGACTGGGAGATAGAATCAAGGCTAAAAATATATGAATCTCTGCACCTTTAAGGGACTGTCCATTGCATCTCATTTCCCAGGACTCCACTGTTCTCTGGCTCTTGTCCTTCTGAGGATTCATTGTTCAGCCTCCCTGAATCACAATTAGCCAGAGCGGCAGTGTGTCAGTTGCACTCAGGAAACTCTAACTGGTCCAGAGAATGACACCTGCAGCTGAGGTGGGACAAGTGAGAGATGCTAACTGTGGGCTTGGCTGAGGCAAGACACGTGGAGGAAGCAAAGGTCATTTTTCACTCCAGGCTTTTCCCGAGGACAGAGCAGGAAAGCCTGCTATGGGTTAGCACAGCATTTTGTTAAATTTTTTGCTGTTGTTGTTTTGGAATGCACACCAAGTGTCAATGGTGGCTGAACTTTCAAGGACCTGATAGAAAACATTTAAGGCATTGGAAATAAATTAGAAGAGGGAGAAAACACAGCTTTGCTGAAAGAAGACCTTTCTCCCTAGGACTGTAATCTAGGATGGCCATTGAGATCATAGTATTTAATGTTGGAAAAGTCCAGCTCCCAACTCCTAAACTAAAACTGGTACTGTTGACATAAAACAGATAAATTGTCAGGTAGTTCTCCAGCAAAGATGTATTTATCTGGGATCAGCAGAGAATTGCAATTCTGGTCTGCACCCATGGTGAGCCACGTGTTAGTCCCCTCACAGCCAGGGAAGGAGGGCAATTCCATACAGGGGAAAAGAAAGTTGGAAGGGCCATAGTAAATAAAGAGTCCATGGCTTTTCATTGGCTGGATCCTTGCTAGGAAAGAAGAGCCATCTTCCTTCTTCCTCTTGGACTCTGCTATAGTCACAGGGCATGAGAACTCCCCCTTCTGGTCTCCTGACTCTATTTAATTGAAGTTTCTGTTTATTAATTTTTTACAGTGCCAATAGCAGTTCCAGGGCAGGAAATATATCTGAAGATGCGAAGGGCATCTGGCTCATGTCTGCTTCTCCCAGGCCCAATCCTCGTCTAACAAATATCAGAATTGTGCATGGCCTCATCTAGGATTCCACCTCCAGACAAAGTGCAGACTCTCCATTGTTTCTTAACTGTTGTTTTGAGGCAGAGAGCAAGATACATATTAAACTGAACTTTGTGGAGCTGGGCCCATATTCAGGTCTATTTCTAAGAGGCAGAATATCCCAGACTTGCCCTTGATCCAGGAACAATATTTCACCATTGGTCCCTAATTAATTGTGTTGACCAAATGCAAATCAACAGAAAGACAATCTACCTTCACAGGACTGTTTTCTCAAAGACACAGGGGGTCCGCTGCAAACAAAGAATTGGGGTTGCTTATACCCTATGGTGACCCTGAGGCCCCAACCTGAAACAGGTTTAGAAACAGGTTTCTAAGTGGTGCTTTTCCAGAAGGGACAGCCTCCCCTGCGTCTCTCCAAAGGGTCCTTGGAGAACAACAGGCAAGGGAAGGGATTCCAGTGGGCAGGTTACCACCTTGGAGACGACTCCTCTGCCAGGGCAGTGAGTCTTGCTCTTCCAACCCAGCAGGATGTGGACATTACTCAGGACCCGTCACAGCTGTCTTGGTTTATAAGCTGTGTCTCTTTCTTCCCTTTCCCAGGGACACCAGAAGCAGTGCTTTAGGTTCATGGTGACTGCTGCCTTTAGGAAGGGTAAGAGAAGAAGGAAACTTGGAAAGGGTTTCAAAGCTCATTGACAAAATGTGGACTTTCCTCTATCTTCATGTGAGGAGGTGGTTTTACAACTTGGAGCAAAGAGCCTTCCAGCTAGGTTCCTACCCTCCCACAGAGACTGGGGGGTAGGGGTGCTACCCTCCTTGCTGATTGCACTTCAGAGAGATCGCTCCCAGGTCCTTGAGAAAGGCATCCCTGGCCTGCAAAACTGGCAAGAGGCCTTTTAAAAATTGACATCTCAAAGAGAACGGAAAACAATTGGTAAATTTTCCCAAGTAAACGCTCTAAGTAAAGGGAGGTCAGGTCTGGAGTCAAAAAGAAGCCTGTTTAAATTTAGTCAAGCTGAAGGAAATGTTATAAGACCATCTTGGTCTTAACATTCATATATATGAATATATATATTCATGTTTATTTATCTATAGTAGTGGTTTGCTTATAAGATTTTCCCAGTAGAAGATGGTAATTTTCCTTCAGTCTCTTTAAGCTTCTGGAGAGATTCTTGACATGGTTTCAGTGACGTGACTCAGACAGAAATCAGTTAGAGAACAATGTGAATCAATTATAAAATAATACATGATAACCCACAGCTAAATTGTGTGGATCGTAGCCAAAGCCAAAGGATTTTAGAGAAATCAAGAGCCACCATGCATGAGAACATTTGCAAGGCCACACACTATGCATGAGAACATTTGCAAGGGCAAAGTCATGAATTTCATTAGTGTAAAGAGTCTAAGAGATTTGTAAATGCATTTCAAATGCATTTACTGCTGATACACCCTGGACTGAGTGAAAATGGGAAGGATTTACTCCTTTGCATTGTAGGAAAGCCTCAGCTAGTGGGTCTTGGATTTTCAGTGACGGCTGTTTTCTTTTGGTACAAAAATTTCTCGGCTTGAGTGTAGGCAGAATGGGAGAAAACTCTATCCAAGCGTTTGCCTCATTGTATCATTGGAGACATTCTTTCTGAGCAGGATTCATCCTTCACTTTTTGCACCTTGCTCTTTAAAGGGCGCCATCCAAATCTGACACCATCATTTCATAAAATATGAATAATATCCTAAGGACTGTCCACTACATGTTACACACCAAATTTCTCATAGGAAATTTAGGAGTGATTCCCAATTTGGTTAGTCTAGGAAAGGGCCATGACAGTGCCCTAAAACTCGCAGGTTAAGAGAAGGGAACCTGGATTCAGTCCCACCTCTGCCACTAGATTAGGGAAACTGTTCCTTATCTCAGGGCCTCAGGTGCTCACCTGAAAAATTCTATGCCTGTTGAATATAGTTTTATTTTTATCAAACAGCTGTATTATCATCAAAGAGTTGTGCTATTATGCAACTGTAGAAACTGAGGCACAGAGGAATTAAAGGATGGGCAGGAGGCCCTAGAACAAGAAGAGAAGGCCTGGGGCCCAGGTCTAGCTGAGCCAGAATCAGGGCATACCTTCCCACCAGGTGTGAGCAGAGCTGAAGAGCAGAGCTGAAGACCCTGAGCAAATGTGTCCCCTGCAACTGGATATTTCAGTCAATGGGGACAGCACAGTGTTAAGGAGGATACAGAGTTTATAAAACAGTGTCTAAAGATAAAATAAAGTTTGTGGATCTATGCTGAGAGCAGCCCTGTGCTAGGTGAGGGAATAAAATCAAAAGGTTTTGTAGTTAAGAGCAGGCTTTAACCCTATTCAAACTTCTGTGGCTGATTTCTCTTTACTCTGGCAAGTTTGATCTATGTTCAAAAGTTTTGCTGGCTTTCAAATGGCTGAAGTAAATTTATTGAAATGTTTGAGCTAAACATTTCTTTGAAGACCACTTACGTTTAGAAAAAGAGACTTGGTGGGCTTCCCTTCCCTGGTGGCGCAGCGGTTGAGAGTCCGCCTGCCGATGCAGGGGACACGGGTTCGTGCCCTGGTCCGGGAAGATCCCACATGCAGCGGAGCGGCTGGGCCCGTGAGCCATGGCCGCTGAGCCTGCGCGTTAGGAGCCTGTGTTCTGCAACGGGAGAGGCCACAACAGTGGGAGGCCCGCGTACCGCAAAAAAAAAAAAAGAAAACCTTTCCCAAGAGATTGGTGCATTTATTACAACTGATGAATCTACAGTGGTTTATAATTAATCAAAGTCCATAGTTTACATTATGGTTCACTCATGTTGTTGTACATTCCATGGTTTTGTACAAATATATAATGACTTATATCTCTCATAATTGCATAATTCTCTGTACTCTGCTTATTTATCTCCCTCTCCCCTCCCCAACCCCTGGATACCACTGATTTTTTTCCTGTCTTCATAGTTGTACCTTTTCCAGAATGTCACATAGTTGGAATCATATAGTATATAGCTTTTTAGATTGACTTTTTTCACTTAGAATATGAAGTTAAGGCTTCTCCATGTCTTTTAATGGCTTGATAGCTCATTTGTTTTTAGTGCTGAATAATATTTCACTGTCAGGTTGTGCCATGCACCACTCACCTACTGAAGGACATCTTGGTTGCTTCCAAGTTTAGGCTATTATGAATAAAGCTATATACATATTAAAATACAGGATTTTGTGGGGACTCAAGTTTTCAACTCCTTTGGGTAAATACCAAGAAGTGTGATTGCTAGATCGTATGATAAACATATGTTTAGTTTTATAAGAATTGCCAAACTGTCTTACGAAGTGACTGTACCTTTTGCATTCCCATTAAAAATGAATGAGAGTTCCTGTTGTTCCACATCCTTGTCAGCATTTGGTGTTGTCAGTGTTCTGGATTTTGGGTTCTCTAATAGGTATGTAGTGGTGTCGTTTTTTTATGCATTTCACAGATGACGCATGATGTGGAGAATATTTTCATATGCTTATTCGACATCTGTATCTTCTTTGGTGACTTGTCTGTTAAAATATTTGACCCACTTTTTAATTGAGTTGTTTGTTTTCTTATTGCTGAGTTTTAGGAGGTCTTTGTATGTTTTGGATAACAGTACTTTATCAGATGTGTCTTTCACAAATACTTCTCCCCAGTCTGTGGTTTGTCTTCTCACTCTCTTAACACTGTCTTTCTCACAGAACACGTTTTTAGTTTTAATGAAGTCCAGCTGATCAATTATTGCTTTCATGGATTGTTCCTTTGGTGTTGTATCTAAAATACCCTGGTCATACCCTAGATCATCTAGGTTGTCTCCTATGTTATCTTCTAGGAGTTTTATAGTTTTAAGTTTTACATTTTTAAGTCTTTGATCCACATTTTGAGTTAATTTTTGTGCAGAGTGTAAGGCCTGTGTCTAGACTTTTTTCCTTTTTTTGCATGTAGATGTCAGCTCTTCCAGTACCAGTTGTTCAAAAGACTATTTTTCCCCCGTTGTATTGCTTTGCTCCTTTGTCAAAGATCAGTTGACTAAATGTATATGGTTCTATTTCTGGGCTTATTCTGTTCCATTAATCTATTTGTCTATGCTTTCACCAATATCACAGTGCCTTGATTATTGTGGCTTCATAGTAAGTCTTAAGTTGCAGAGCATCAATCCTCCAACTTTGTTTTTCTTCAGTATCGCTTTGGCTATTCTGGGTCTTTTGCCTCTTCACATAAACTTTAGAATATGTTTTGATATCCACAAAATAACTTGCTTGGATTTTGAATGAGATTACATTGAACCTATAGATCAAGTTGGGAAGAACTGACATCTTGACAATATTGAGTCATCCTATCCATGAATATGGAGTATCTCTTTATTTATTTAATTCTTCTGTGATTTCTTTCATCAGAGTTTTGTAGTTTTTCCTGTATAGATATTATACATATTTTGTTAAATTTATACCAAATTCTTTCATTTTGTGAATTATAACAACAGAATCCATAAATTTTGAAAAACCAGTTCAAAACTGCAAGCCTCCTAATTTGCTAGAAGTGATCACTTAGAGAATAGTCACAGTGAACTCCATGGGTTTTCTATGATCTTTGTAAATATTCCAATATGCATTAAACATAGCCCTTCTAAACCACAAGCTATATGAATGTAAGTCTGATATTTAATAAAGCAAAGTTATTTCTGCAATAGATATTGTTAGTATATTACTTTGCAAGGGCTGTCACAAGAACATCACAAACTGGGTGCCTTAAACAATACAGATTTATTTCCTCACAGTTCTGAAAACTAGAAGTTTGAAATTAAAATGTAAGCAGATTTTTTTTTCCTCTGAGGGCTGTGAGTGAGAATCTCTTCCAGGCCTCTCTCCTTGGCTTGCAGATGTTTATCTTTGTATTCACATGGGGTTCTCCCTGTATCAAATTTCCCTTTCTTATAAGGACACCGGTCATATTAGGGCCTGACTTAATGACCTCATCTTAATTCTGTAAAGAACCTATACCAAACGAGGTTACATTCTGAGGTACTGGACTTAGGACTTCCAAGTAGGAATTTATGGGAGAAACAATTCAATCCATAACAATTAGTATATTTAATTCAGCTATTTATTAGCAAATGAGTCAAATTCTATGAAGATTCTAATCAAAATATGCAATTTAAAATGTGTTATATTATCATGAAGAATCATGTTCGTTTTCAGTGCTAAGAAAAACTTTAAATATAAGGTAGACATCTCTGAGACTATTTCCATACATTATACATGGCAGGGGCCTCTGTACCTCTACCTGGAGAGACGCCCAAAGCTCTCATAGCCTTCTCTTCTGTCCTCTCCATCACTCCCAATAAATCTGCTATCAAGAAAGAGGGTGATAATGCTTGCTATTTTTTCTTTAACTTACTTTTTAGAATTGTTAGAAGTGTGTATGACTGGTTATATTTACAATGTTAGCATCCCACACAGGAGTATTTGTATTTTAACAGTACAGCAAATTAAAAAATAAGATGAGTGTATAATGGTGGAATATTTTTTCAGCAAGGATACAGCACAAAAAGATTATTCAGATAACACCATGTATTTCTTGGGGTTGTAGGTGGAAACTTATTCAACTTTCAACCCCCAGTTCCTGGCCTGTGGTTGACCTCCAATAAACAGCTGATTAGAAAGCAGGAATGAATAAATTATCCAGTAGGCATATACAGTAGAGTTACTGGAAATGATATCCCATGTAAACCAAAATTAACGCTAAAAAATTACCTACTGCTTTTATTAGTTAACCAGTCTCATCTCCCTTTAATTTTCACTCTTATATTTAGCCATTTTAAAAAAATTGTCAAATCTTTAAGTGTAGCCTTTTATATTATCTGATTATCTTCACGCCATACAATGATATCTGCTTTATATAACCTACACTTTCTCAAAGTTACAAAAGCTTAGCCAAATTTTTTTCAGTTTGCTGATGTTTCACTTAGGATTAAAACTAGTGTTCATAAGTGAGAATGGCCTATATATTTTTTTTCCTTGTACTTCTCTTGACTGTGTTTGAATTCTGCATTATGTAAGATAATGGAATCTTTCCATTTCCTATAGTCTACATTTCAGTGTAGAGGGATTTTTTTTTTTTGCCAAAATTCTTTTTTTACAGCTTTATTAAGATATTATTGATATACCAAAAAACATATTTAATGTACACAACTTAAAGAGTTTTGGCATATACACACGCCCATGATACATTTATTACCTTGTTTATGGTGATGGTCTTATGGGTTATGCATGCGTCCAAACTCATCAAACTGCACACATTAACCAGTTTTATAACTCATTATCTATTCAGCATCTGCTTTCTCATCCTGAACCTTCTAAACCTGCCATTTTAACAGCTCAGTTCTTTCTGTATTGACAGTTTTCATCCTCATCTTGTTCAATTACCTGTTCAATGGCTTCAAAGCCATGGCGACTCCTGCCATTTTGTCTGGCATAAGAATTTTAAAATGTCTATTTTGATTTATCTTAATGCCCTTTGTGGTAGTCCTTTGTGATTCCTCTTACCCCTGGTAACTGCTGCTTCCTTCTGTCAAAGCTCTCATGGGCCACTGGTCAGCATCTGAACCGGGATTGGGGGATAGGGAGATGAACAAGGTAGATCTTCCATGCTCAGGTGTGACTCAAAAGCTAGTTCTATCTTCTCTGAAGCTGATAACAGGAATTGGAACATAGTCACCTAAGGAAAAAATCAGTAGAAATATGTAGAAAAATATTGATAAAATTATATGTGAGGATTCAGGACTGAAGGTCTATAGAATCATTGCAACAATTTCTATAAAAATACACTGCTTGATATTTGGAACCAAGGATAATGGCCATCGACTATTTAGAAAGTTAATGGGAAAACCATGGCCCTTCAAGTTAAGAACATCAGAAATATCATCTTTTATTCTTAGGGGAAAGTCATGAGGAATGAGGAGTATTCATTAAAATTTTAGTTGACAATAATTTTGAAAACTTTCTCTGTGTGTAGCAAGCTCAGACTTGGGCTTTACTTGACTCTCTTGTGATGTATGCCCATTGCGTATAAAATCTCTGAAGACGTTTTTCTTTTTTTTTTAATTTTTATGTATTCAGCAAATATTTATCTAGGCTCACTAGGAGCTAGATACTATTCTAAGAACTGTGTCACAGGGGAAACCTCCTCTCATAATGTCTACATTCTATGAGGGGGTGGAAAAATAATCAAGTAGACAAACAGGAAATTATCATAACAGAGCTCTAGGAAATTGAGTAAACATTGCATTTTGCAGTTACCCTCGTATATCTAGTAATTTATTTTTGAAGACTAACTTGTTGAAAGCTGGTTAAATTCATTTTAACCACAGTAGAGAAGTCATTCTCCCTTCTCAATTAGCAGAAGGTTGGTGATCAAAATGAACTCCAAGACAAGCAGTTTATAAATTTAAGAGAAATTTAAGTGACAAAGGTTTTGGCAAGTTTACTTGATATATATACTGAGGAGTGGGCAAGATAGGTGAAGGAGGTCAAAAGGTCCAGTTATAAAACAAGTCAGTCATGGGGATGCAATGAACAGCATGGTGACTATAGTGAATAATACTGTGCTGCATATTTGGAAGTTGCTAAGAGACTAAATCGTAAAAGTTCTCATGACAAGAAAAGAAATTTGTTAACTATGTATGGCAACAGGTTAACTGGACTTATTGTGGCGATCATTTTGTAATATATACAAACACCCAATAATTATGTTGTACATCTAAACTAATATAATTATATTATACCTCAATTATACCTCAATTTTAAAAAAGGGAAAATATTGTTTTTAAGCCCAAAAGCCTGTGTTAAAAAACAGTATTTTGAGAGGGGGTGAAAAATAAAATAAAAGTTTCAAAATTAATTAACGACAATGAAAAGATACGGAGATGGGGCTTCCCTGGTGGCGCAGTGGTTGAGAATCTGCCTGCTAATGCAGGGGACACAGGTTCGAGCCCTGGTCTGGAAGGATCCCACATGCCATGGAGCAACTAGGCCTGTGAGCCACAACTACTGAGCCTGCGCATCTGGAGCCTGTGCTCTACAACAAGAGAGGCCGCGATAGTGAGAGGCCCGTGCACCACAATGAAGAGGGGCCCCCGCTTGCCACAACTAGAGAAAACCCTCGTGCAGAAACGAAGACCCGACACAGCAAAAATAAATAAATAAATTAATAAACTCCTACCCCCAACATCTTAATAAAAGATACAGAGAAAGTAGAGATTTAATTTTTTTAAGGAGAACTGATATGTTCATAGTCTCTGTGTTTCCTTATGTCTATATTAATTTAATGGTTAACTCAGAATTTTGTATTCTAAAAGCTCTTATATTGGTTTCTCTTCTTCTAGACCCCATTTTCATTATGAAATGTTTCATAAATGAATTTATATGAATTACATATGCAACTAACATAACAACACAACAAATGCTCCCATACCATCCACTCAACCTGATATGTGGGCAATCCCCACACCTTGGAAGCCCTCTGTATTCCTTCCCAATCCCATTCCCCTTCCTGTCTCAGGAGGGAGCCACCATCCTGAAATTCCTGTTTCTCGTGTCGCTTTTTTTAATAGTCAGTACATAGTAGTCTTATAATATATGTATTTGTGTAGGTTTATATAGCTAAACAAAATGTGTTGAAGGTTTTTAAACTCTACATATGTATTCTGGGATTTGCTTCATTCGGTCTATGCCACGTTTGTGAGATTTTTCATGTTGATGTGTATGGCTATAATCACTCTTCTACAAAATTGCACATGTGAAGAAATAGACAAAAATTATTTTTTTCTATTTTACTGGTAAGAATTGAGGTAATGTCCTGGTTTTGCATCCCCAATGCCAATATGAACTTGTTGTGCACATGTCCTTGTGCAGGAGTGTAAAGTCTCCTAGGTTATCTACCTGGGAGCATGGCTGGGTTGTGAGCTTGCTCTTCTTCAGCTTGACTGGATATAACCAAACCACTTAACGAGTGTTGCACTGACTGACACTTGTGGATCACCTCTGCTCCATCAGAGCAGTTACTAGGAGCTACTGGGTCTTTCACTTGTCTCTGTTTATTGGTAATGAGACATCCCCTTGTTACAATTTTTTTTCTTACCTTTTCAAAATGTTTTTATGATGGCATATACTTTCTATAACCAGAAAAATGGTTTTAATTAATATTTAAAGAGGTGTAGAATTTACATTACACTTAATATGTTTATACTATATATATTAACTTATCAACATTATAAAAATTATGTCTATACACTTAATATATTTTTGTCCACTATATTTCTTGATAACTTCTACTCCTAGTTTCTCTCAAAAATTTTTTTAATTAACTGCTACACGTTTCCAGTTTCAACTAGAATTTTAACCAAGGTTGGATAAAAGATAGGTCATATAATTTATTTCTGGAATCCTAAGAAAAATTAAGGAAACAGGCTGGTGTGTTTGAGAACATCAAGGGCTACTTTATATGGAGTAGTGGGGCCCACCTCTTTGAGAAGGTCACATGAAACTTGAGAGCCAGATTAGAAGGAGCTGACCTTGAGATTTCTAGGGAAGCACCTTGGGAATGAGAAACACTCAAGCAAATGCCCTGAGGCAGCAACAAGTTTGGAGATTCAGGGTTCTCAGTGGAGGCCACTGAGGCAGGAGCTTCATGGGTCAAGGTAAAAGTGACTGGAGTTTGAGAAGCTTATTTTTATGCTTCTGAATTCAGCTCAAACATCACCTCCTTAGAGCCAGGATCCACCTAATGTAGAGCTTTCTCAACCTGTCTTGTTTTCCTCACCTTGACTATTTCCTTTGGAAAACTTACAATTTCTGCAGTAATATTGTTTGTTACGTACTGACTAGTTCTATAATCTGCTCCCTCCCCACCACCATGAGGGCAGGGACTGTGTCATCCACATTCACCAATGTATCTATCCCCAAAGCCTACACAGTAGTTGCCCCATAAACATTTCCTGAATGAAGGAATGTGATGGGAGCCTGTTGTGCCTGTGTATGTGTCTCTCTCTTTCATGTGCTCAGTTGTGGAGAGTTCCGAGTGAGTTCCTTCAGGGAATCTTGACTTTCAAAAGGTGGTTGTGGTTCTGCAGTTGCCAGTAGGAGGCTCAGCAAGACCCTTCTGTGGATTTCCCTTTGGAAATGTCACTGAGGTTGGTGATGAGTCAGCGGTGGGTGAGGCATGGGGAATGTTCCCAGTGGGGACAGGATGGAGTGAGTCTGGGGCCTCATGGAGAAGGTCAGCCTGAAGCCTGGCTGCTGCTGAGAACCACCCTGGGGCCACCAGTCACAGCCCTCTGAGGTCTCAGAAGTCTTCCCTAGGGTAGGCAGCCCTCAGGGGAAGAGGTCTGTGCTGACCTATTCAGTATGGACAGTGGAGAAGGACAGGTAAGATGTACCTAAAGAGGCAGCCCAGGGAAAGAAATATACACTAAACACTCAAAGCTGCTGTGCTTCTACACAAGAGCAAGTCATTTGCCAGTTCTTGGCCTCAATGTTCTTATCTGGTAAATGGGCCAGTGGACAGATTTTGTAGGTTGCTTTCCACTTGAATGTTCTAGAATTGAAGGAAGTATCCTGAATGGAACTCTGGTGTGCTAAAAAGCCAACGGATCTGTTTTCAGAAACTAATAAAATATCAGAGTTTAAAGGGCTTTTAGGATGTTGGTACTCATACAACATACAGAGGTAGAAGGGGGACCAGCAGCTAGTCCACGTAGTAGAAAGAGGGAGTCATGTGGTCTCTTTATTGGCTTAATGCTAAAGAGTTGTGGACAAATGTAGGACACATTCTAGAATCTGACAAATACACGTGGCGAATCTGATAAAAATAGCACTTTTCTTCTGTTTTTCAAGATAAAGTCTTACGTGATAGAGACAAATATTTTGATAGTGGAAATTCAGCTGCTCCTGGTCAGGATGATTATTTTCTATATATTTAATGTGATCTTACATCCTCAGATAATGAATTAAAATTACATGTTACGCTTCGCTGAGAGGGGAAATCCATTTGCCTGTCAGTGATATACATTCTTGGTATTTGCCAGACAGCTTCTTGTGGACAAACGATAATCGATTCAGACGGGCAAAATCACATTAAATAATTCTGCCACTTAATTGCAATGAATATATAGTAGTTTAGAATCAAGAAACACATTAGCAGAAACATTAAATTATGAGGCAATCTCTGTTTTACTTGATACTCATTAAAAAATATTCAGCTGTAGAGTCTCAAAACATTAACTTGGGATAAATAGAAATAATGAATGTGCCTGTTCTTATTCTTTCCACTTAAATGTACATTAGATTAAATTTCCATTCGACCACTCTATCAATAAATGTATAAATCTAGAGATATCTCCCAGGAGAAGCCATTAAGTTGGATTATTTTCTAATGTGAAATGTAGATTTGAGGTAAAGGGCACGAGAAACAAAAGAGCATATCAGTGTTTGCTCCTCAAAGGGGCTGATAGATGAATGTGAGAGCATCCCAGGTGAAGTCAGGCTGGCTAAGTTCATGTCCACTAGCATTAAAGCCAAGGCAGAGAGGTCACATGGGACTTAGTTTTAAGCTGTTTTGTTGCTGTTGTCATATTTGTGGTTTAATTGTTGATATGCTTTTTAGTTTCTCATAATAACTTTCATTTAATATTCTTTCACAATGGAAGAGGAAGGAGTTTATGCATGTGAATGCATGTGTATGTACACAACTGAGTGACTCGTGTGTGTATGTGTGTGTGTGTGGGGGGCTGTGTGAATGGAATTGTATACATAAGACTCTGCATGTATAACTATGCCTATTTATACTTTATTTGGAAGATTTAGATTTTCCATCATAAAATCTGAACATTAATGTAAATTTTTATTTTTAACTGCAAATTATACTCCCATATTCCTTGGTCTTTTCAGAAAATATGCAACATCAAAAAGCAGATGGGGCTCAGCCTCTAAGGCATCTTAGGTTGGCCCTGGTTGAAGCAATTCACTTATAAATTTTCATAGTTAGTGGATTACAAACTGATTTTTGTCCAACTGAATGTATTAAAAATCATAATCAGTCCAATTCATTCTTAAACAATAATTTAGTTCTAAATATTTAATCTAATGTTAAAGACATAGCTATAGGAGCTAGAGAGAAGCCATAGTGGGAATCCCTTGTGAGTTGGAAAACAAATACTTATACATCTGGTTTTAAAAAATATTTTCACAAAGTTTTTTTAATAGTCATTGGTCATTCTATACCAGAAATGTAGAGATAACTGTAATTAATTTATTTAAAAGGCTACTTTTCCTTTTTTTTTTGCGGTATGCGGGCCTCTCACTGTTGTGACCTCTGCTGTTGTGGAGCACAGGCTCTGGACCTCAGGCTCAGTGGCCATGGCTCATGGTCCCAGCTGCTCCGCGGCATGTGGGATCCTCCCTGATCGGGGCACGAACCCATGTCTCCTGCATCAGCAGGCGGACTCTCAACCACTGAGCCACCAGGGAAGCCCTAAAAGGCTACTTTTGAGTAATGCAGGTCCATGGTTTGCCGCATATTTTGGAAGAAGTCAGGATTCTCTTACCATCCATTCAGTGTCAAGAAAGGAACTTCATCCTGGGAAGTTACAGGTCAGTAGACTGGATAGAAAGACCCCTGGGGTACCTGGTCAGATGTGTGTAGGTGCAGGACAAAAGTAGCATCTTCCATTCTGTCACTTAGTAGATGTGAGTGTTGAGGGAAGTCTTTGTCTCAGTCTTCTCATCCATTAAATGCAGATAATTATGCTGATTTTTCTAGAGTTTGCACTGAGCAGTGAATATCAAGTCTAAGTGTGTATATGTGTGTGGTTGGAAGGAGTGGATTGTGCACGTTAAATGTCTGCTATGAAAGACGGGGATGCCAGGAAGAAAAGTAGGCACAGGACAGTGACAAGTGGAGGTGAGGAAAGCAAACAGAGAGGAAGGTAGCTTCTGCCCTCTGTGCACGGGTCCTCTCCAAAGTCTGGAGGAAGGGGTGGGGGGAGCAGCAGGAAAACCCTTCCCAGAGGAGATGTGTGCTGAGGAGTTTGCAGACAAATACGAGGCCAGCTTCCAAGAAACTATATGCAGGGAAGGCCAGATTATCAGTTTGATTAATTAATCTCTAAGAACATAATTTACTGTAAGTCTTATTCGTGGGAACAAGGTATCTGAACTGAGATTTGCATCTGCAAAGAAACCAATATTAAGTGAGAGGTCTCTGAAATAATTAGGTTTCAGAGAAAACTATGGCGATTCTATATCTAGGCCCCAAATCCTCACTCCCTCAGTGCTGAAACAATAACTGCAGAAAAGGTTTAGATGGGGAAAAAATGAACAGTTCCAGGAGAACAATGGCGTTTGAACTGGGAGGTGTGTAAAAGATAATGACCTCTCTCTCTCTCTCTCGATTTGAGAAATTGACTCTCTCTACTTCGGAGAGTCCAAAACATAACTAGGGAAGCCTCAGGAAAGAGTTGCAGTTCAAGTTCAAGGGCTGTCTGGAGGCAGAATTTTTCTTATTCAGGGGAGGTCAGTCTTTGTTAGGACCTTCAACTGATTGGATGAAGCCCATTCACATTATGGGGGATAATCTTCTTTACTCAAAGTCCAATGATTTAAATGTTAATTTCATCTTTGAAAGCACCTTCACAGAAACATCCACAATAATGTTGGACCAAATATCGGCACACTGTTGTCTAGCCAAGTTGACACATAAAATTAACCTTCACAGTAAGGCTCCTACACAGGACTTTCAGACTTAAAAAGCAGAAGGTTAGGACAATCTGGAATCTGGGAAATGTGAGAGACAAAAACGAAAGGAAAGGAAGTCATTTCCAGCTAGTGGGGCTGGATGATTCAGATCCAAGCAAATGTGTCAGAGTATAACACAAGATAATTACAAGTGAAGGACACTGGATTGCAGAAAATTGAAGACAAAGCTGTTGAGTCTTTGAAAAAATAATTTAAAAAAGTAAAGTTTGTAATGGAGAAGAAGTAGAAGGGAATTGAATTTATGGATTTGATTTTTGGGGAGAGATGGTGAATTTGGGAGAACTTTAATTACAAAATAAGAAAGTGGTTAATTTGAAGAGGAAAATATTGGGAGTATCTTTGAAGGCCAAAGCTATGCATCTTTCTTCCCCTTCTGAGTTTGGCACCAACTGAAGACAGATCCAGGATTCTGATAGATGTAGCCATGTATAGATAGATCCAGGATCCGATAGATATAACCTCATGTAACCATGGTTACTGCTGCCCCAACTGATCTAGATGTGTGGCCACTGTGGGCTTCCTAATATTCCACCAGGAAGGAAACATGTGCAATGACAGCCAGAACTGTACAGTCTCAGACCAGTGGCCACCCTGATAAGCCGAGCACACACTGGACAAGAGCTTCCGGGGGTAGCAGATCTGGAATGAGGTGAAGTACAGAGATCCAAAGACACTCAGGCTCAGTTCAGACTCTGGAAAGTCTCTCTGGAGGGAAAGAGAGAAGTTGGAAGTGTTCCTTCAATATTCCCCTTCCGAGGAGTGGAGTAAAAGTGTCCTTGCCAATGTCTGTGGTGTATATAGTCCCACGATGGCCTATTTCAAGCTACTAGCTTGATGTCAACCAGCTCACAAAATTCCTGAAAATTTCACAACTGGCCCTTGGGAGTGGGTACAAGCTGGCCCTGTGCAGTATCAGGGTGTACGTTACTCTGCTCAGTATTCCAGGCACTGAAAAATATTCCTTCTGGAAGCTAGGCCACCTGTTCAAAGTGAGGAACTGAGGCACCAGTTTTTTCAAGAATTCGTGCTGGAGAAAGCTAAATGTAGGATGTAGACCATACAAATGCACTTTTGAGAATTCAGTAGCTTTTCTTTGGAGCTGCTGTGTCCCAAAATACCCAGAATTCATTTATTGGTACATCCAAGTTGTGCTCGAATCCACACTTCAGAAGACAGTCCTATAATTTTGTATCGGTCACTATAAAGTTTACTCGACCACAGCCTATAAGAAGTTTTAATAAGGGCTTCCCTGGTGGCACAGTGGTTGAGAGTCTTCCTGCTGATGCAGGGGACACGGGTTCGTGCCCCGGTCCAGGAAGATCCCACGTGCCACGGAGCGGCTGGGCCCGTGAGCCATGGCCACTGAGCCTGCGCATCCGGAGCCTGTGCTCCACAATGGGAGAGGCCACAACAGTGAGAGGCCTGCATACCACAAAAACAAACAAACAAACAAACAAAAAAGAAGTTTTAATAGGAAATCCAGACTAGATAAATAAATTAATTATGTGTCTGTGTATTAAGAATAACTTTCAGGCCCATCATTCAACTAAATTCAGATAAATATGTTTTGTGGACTAATATCCATGAAAATATGAATCTTTACACCCGTACAAAGTTTGTTTTCTTAGTATGTAACGTTTATAAAAAGTAGCTTATGCCTGTATGTATGATAGACTTTATAAATGGTAATAATTTGGTCATTTTACTATATATTGATTTTCATGAAAATGTATGAACTGCTTGCTCTTGGATTAAAGTTGGTAATTATAAATTTATTTACAAAGATAAATTTGGGGAAAAAAGTTTTTAAAAATCCAGAAGAATAAGAAACAAAAATAGCTGTAGGAATTTTAAAAATTAAATTAAGAAAGGATCAATTGTCCTGAGAAAAATTTGACTTTCTCTTATTGCCTCTTTATTTCTATTTGAACACTATGCATTCTAGTGTATTCTTCGACTTCTGCACTACAGTACTTTGTTTTTGCAGTTAATTAAAAAGCTAACTAATAATGCTGTTTGATCATTGATTTTGGCTGAGAATGGCTGTTATGTCACAGGCATGAAAATCATAGAGTGAGGGGTGTGTCTTTTACCTTATGGATTTTTTCACTTAGCATAATGTTTTCAAAGTTCATCTATTTTGTAGGATATACAGGACTTTATTTCTTTTTATTGCAGAATAATATTCTTTTGTATGAATATACCACATGGACATTTGGATTTCTTCCACTTTTTGACTCTTACGAATAATGCTGATATAAACATGCATGTACAAGTTTTTGTGTAGACATATATTTCATTTCTCTTGGGAGTGAAACTTCTGGGTCATATAGTAACTCTATGTTTAAATTTTTGAGGAACTTCCAGACTGTTTTCCCACGTAGATTCAATGTTTTACAATGAGAGTTCCAGTTCCTCCACATCTTCAACACTTGTTATTTTCTTTTGTTTTTTAATTTAATTTAAACATCTTGGTGTAAGTGATGTGATCTTTCATTGTGGTTTTGATTTGCATTTCCCTGATGACTAGCGATATTGAATATCTTTTCTTTTTTCTTTTCTTTTTTTTTTTTTTTTGCGGTATGCGGGCCTCTCACTGTTGTGGCCTCTCCCGTTGCGGAGCACAGGCTCCGGATGCGCAGGCTCAGCGGCCATGGCTCACAGGCCCAGCCGCTCCGCGGCATGTGGGATGTTCCCGGACCGGGACACAAACCTATGTCCCCTGCATCGGCAGGTGGGCTCTCAACCACTGCGCCATCAGGGAAGCCCTGAATATCTTTTCTTGTTCTTATTGGCCATTTGAACATCTGTTTAGATCCTTTTGCCAATTTTTACTTTTTTTTTTTTTTGAGTTGTCAGAGCTCTTTATATATCCTGGTTAAAAGTTCATATCATATATATATTTTTTGAAAATTATTTTCTTCCTTTCTGTGGACTGTTTATTTTCTTTATTTTCTTTTTTTTTTTTTTTTTCTGTGGTATGCAGGCCTCTCACTCTGTGGCCTCTCCCGTTGCGGAGCACAGGCTCCGGACGCGCAGGCTTAGCGGCCATGGCTCACGGGCCCAGCCGCTCCGCAGCATGTGGGATCCTCCCGGACCGGGGCACGAACTCCTGTCCCCTGCATCGGCAGGCGGATTCTCAACCACTGCGCCACCAGGGAAGCCCTGTTTATTTTCTTGATTGTATCATTTACAGCACAGAGTTTTTAATCTTGATGAAATCCAGTATAGCTATTTTTGTTGTTGATGCTTTTGTGGCTTTTGTGTCATATATAAGAGGACTGCCTAATGCAAGGTCACAAAGATTTACTCCTGTGTTTTCTTCTAGGAATTTTATACTTTTAGCTTTTACATTAGGTTTTCAATCTGTTTTGACAACTTTCCATGTGTGGTATGAGGTAGAGGTCCAATTTTGTTCTTTTGCATATGCACATCTAGTTGTCCCGGGACCATTTTTGAAAAGAATATTATTTCCCCCATTGAATTGTTTTGGTACCTTTGTCAAAAATCAGTTGATCATAAATGTGAGGGTTTATGTCTGAAAACTCAATTTCCTTTGACCTATATGTCTGCCTTTATGTCAATGCCACACTGTCTTAATTGTTGTGGCTTTGCAGGAAGTTTAGATATCAGGGTGTGTGTGTGTGTGTGTGTGTGTGTGTGTGTGTGTGCACTTAAAAGTTTGTCTACAGATATGGTGTGTTAAAATAATTGATTGTCATATGCTAGACCAGCCTTCCATTCCAGAGATAAATCTCATTTAGACATGACGTATCTTTTTGTTTACTGGTATTTTTTTTAGAATTTTTGCATCTATATTTATAAGAGACATTGGAGGGTAGAATTTTTCTTTGTCATGCCATAGTCTGGTTTTGGTATCACATTAATACCAACCTTATAGGATGACTTTGGAAATGTTTTCACCTCTTCTAGCTTTTAGAAATGTTTGTGAAGAATTCTAATTCTTTATTAAATGTTAATTATAAGTCATCTGTAAAGCCATCTAGGCCTGGCATTTACTTGTGAGAAGTTTGTAATGTACTAATTCAATCTGTTTACTTGTTGTACATCTAGTCAGATTTTCTATTTCTTTTTGAGTCAGTTTCAGTAGTTTGTGTCCTTCTAGGAACTTTTTCCATTTTATTTACTTATTTAATTTGTTAACCTATAGCAGTTTATAGTATTCCCTTATGATATTTTATTTATCTGAAATTAGTGTTATTATTCCCTTTTTATTCCTGATTTAGAAAGTGGAGTCTTTTTTTTTCTTATTAGTCTAGCTATAGGCTTGTCAACTTTGTTGATCTTTTCATAGAACAAATTTTAGTTTTGTTCATTTTCTATATTGTTTTTCTATTTTTTATTTTATGTATTTCCATTCTAACCTTAAGTATGTCCTTCCTTCTGCTTTATTTATGTTTAATTTCATCTTCTTTTCCCAAGGTTTTATGGTGGAAGGTTAAGTTATTGATTTGAGTTCTTTTCTTTTTTTTTGATATATGCATTTAAAACTCTGTATTTCATTCTCACTACTGTTTCAGCTACAGTTCTTAGGTACTGATATGTTTTGTCTTCCTTTTCATTTATCACAAAGTATTTTTAAATTTCCTTTGTTATTTCTTTTTTGAATAATTGGTTACATAGAAGTACATTGTTTAATTCCCATATATTTGTGAATTCCCGAAATTCCTTTTTGTTATTTATGTTCAACTTCATTCTATTATATTCAGGGACATAATTTGTAGGATTTTTGTACTTTTATATGTATTGAGGCTTGTTTCTTGGTCTAATATATGGTCTATTCTGGAGAATGCTCCAGGTGCACTTGTAAAGAATGTGTATTTTGCTGTTGTTGAATGAAGTGTCCTATAGATGCCTGTTAAGTCTGCTTTATTCCATAGTGTAAGTCTTCTATTTCTTTATTAATCTTCTGCCTAGTAGTTCTATCTATTACTGAAAGTGAGGTATCAAATTTTCCCACTATTAATGTTTTCAACCCAGAAGTGCTTTGTTATGATTATTACTTTATATATTTTCACATATTTTAAAGAAGCTGAGAGAAGAAAGGAGAACAAGTATATATTTGTAGTGTTTGTATATGAACCTTCTTATTTATTAGTCCTGTTTTTTTAGTTATTCCTGTGTATTCAAGTTACCAAATGATGCCATTTCTTACTCCAATATGGCTCTGTTCTATGCATCTCCTTGGTGCTTTTACTGTCAAACATATTAAAATTCTATAGTTTATAGGACCAACAATACAACTTTGTTTTATAAATTGCTCTTTAAAGCAATTATATAGGTATTACTTTTGTAATTAAAAAATAAGACTCTCCTATTTAAAAAGGATCTATTGCTGTGGTTAATACAGACAATGGAATATTATGCAGTGATAAAAAGAAAAGAGCTATAAAGCCATGAAGAGTCATGAAGCAAACCTAAATGCATGTTACTAAGTGAAAAAAGCCAGTCTTAAAAGCCCACATACTGTATGATTTCAAGTATATGACATTATGGAAAAGGCAAACTATGGAGGCAGTGAAAAGATCAGTGGTTTCCAGGGGTTTGGGGAGAGGGAGGGACGAGTAGGTGGAGCAAACTACTCCTTATGATAGTACAATGGTAGATACATGTCATTATACATTTGTCCAAACCCATAGAATGCTCAACACCAATAGTGAACCCTAATGTAAACTATGGACTTGGGGTGATAATGATGTAGCAGTGTAGGTTCATCAGTTGTAACAAATATACCACCCTGGTGGAGGATGCTGATGGTGGAAGAGGCTATGTCTGGTGAATCAGGGAGAGAATCTGGGAAAAAGTCACTGAGACATGCCAAAATCCCATGTGTAGCTTGTACTCAGCCTCTTCCAGTGGAGATGGTCCCACACCCAGCAGGAGTGAGAAATGTATACCATACAGTGGATGCTGACCATATACACCTTCCTGGGTCATCCTGCCTGGGAGGGGACACTCAGCAGGCTCACAGCTTCATTTACATCAGCTTCATGATGCAAGACAGGGTGGGACCCCCAGCCATCTCGTTTCCTAGGAAAGCAGAATCCTAGTTCCTACGAAAACAGAAAAACTGTCCTCGGAAAACGGAGTCCTAGTTCCTCAAATCTGCGTTTTACCAAAGCAGAATAAAACTATCATGTGACTTGTGCCTGCTGTGGCTGGAACTGCAGCAGCAACTTTGCACATTGCTTCATCTAATCCTTCCAAACCACCCAGGGAAGAAGTCAGTCCCATTCTACAGAACAGGAAAGTTGATAAAATTCCACAGTTCTTTGGAAGGGGGATTTTATACAAGTCCTGAGTCAGTCTTCCCTTCAATATCACCTCCTCCTTCAGCATACCCCGAGTTCCTCTCATCCTGGGGCACCCTCCAGGTCCATCCTTGGGGCTTCTTGTAGGACTGACATTGACCTTTCTTGCCTGCTCTGAGACAGAGAAAATGCATAGCGTCTACTCCAGGGTGGTACTCACTGTGACCCTTGTTCCATCAGTGGATGGCCTGATGGCACTCCATGTAAAGCATCCCCCAGCCTGGTTTCAAGGTCCGCCACCCTTCCACCTCCCCCCTCACAATCCAGGGCTCCAGCCCAAATGACCCATCCAGAGTTCCCTTGCACAAGCCCTGTGCCATCTCATCTCCCATTCGCTCAGCCTGGATTGGGTGTGTTTCCCCCATGTTCACACACACAAACTCAGCCTCTTCTTAAGATGCACCTCAGATTCTACTTTGCCATGTCAATTTCGTGATCTCCTAGTGAGATGTAAACTCTTCCCTTTTTTAAATTCCCACAGCACTTAACCTGCAGTGTCTCCTGGCATTTACGACTTTCCACTCTGATTTTTGTGGGCAGCTCCAACCCCCCATTAGGCCATAAGCTCTTCACAGTCTGATTCTATTGCATGTTCCAGGGGTGCCTGACACAACGCTGGATTTGGCTAATGCTCAATAAATACTTTGTCATCCTGGGTTGATCCTTAGGCATTTCACTCCCTGAGCTCCGTGTGCAGAGGGTTGCCGATCCCAGGCTCCCTCTTCCCTGGCTCCTGCCAATGGGGCAACTGCAGAGCAGGAGGAAGGAAGAAACCAGGAAACTCCCCACCTTTTTCCTCTGCTCCAAGTGTCATCTCTAGTAACGGCTGGTCTTTCTAGATCCAGCTTCACTCAACGGACTGGCCATATCTTAGCTTCTGCCAGGCAACCCCAGCTCCTGGGCTCCAGAAACCAGCCCCTCTGTGAGTGCCCCCAGACCGTGTGGAGAAATTTCTTTAGCTGTCTTACTATCTCCCATTGGCTTCTCCCATCTTCTGTTTCCTGTGTAGCTAAATCTCTAAGCTTTTCAATGTTGAGATTGTTTTTTCTTTTCTTGGCTGGAGCCTGACTGACACAGATTCTGACTCTGGGGATTTTGGGCACGTTTAAGGGGCCAGTGGATGAGGTGGCTGAAAAAGGCAGTGGGCAGTCTTGAGATGTCCAGGCAGTCATCGCTCCTACCTACACTCAGGAGAGACCAGCCTACATCATGTCCACCCCATGGTCATCAGTGATTATCTGCCAACCTGCTAACTTTGTGCCCTGGGAGGTCATACTTTTGCATCAAAGTCATTGAGGAACCATGGTACAATCTGTTTAACAAAAGGATGTTTCATTCACACTGTCATTGGCAGCAAATCCCTGAGAAATAAGCACACAGGGCTCTTTCCAACCTGGGCTTGCAGTGTTAATGCCTGGGTACACCCAAAGGCAGGCAGAAGACAACAACAGTGTCTCAGTCTGCCTGAGCTGCTATAACAAAATACCACAGACTAGGTGCCTTAAATGACAGATATTTATTTCTCACGGTTCTGGAGGCTGGGGAGTCCAAGATGAAGGTACTGACAGATTTGGTGTCTGGTAAGAGCCTGCTTCCTGGTTTGCAGGTAGCCACCTTCTGCTCTTCTGTAAGGACACTAATTTCATCATGAATGCTCTATCCTCACAGCCCAGTGACCTCCCAATGGTCCCACCTCTAAGTACCATCATACTGAGGGCAGAGCTTCAACAGGTGAATTTGGGGGAGATACAAACATTCAGTCATGGCAGGCAGGATACCAGCTGTACCAGGACATCATGTCTGGTTTCTGTCTCTAAGCTTCCTTCTCCCAGCTCCTTTCCAACACTCACTAATCCCTGAGAACAGTGGATGTGGCAATATTTCAGAACACTTTACTGTATTTTTTTTTCAAAAATATGCAATTATAACCAGAACTTTCTCAAATTTTTCCCCCACTCTATCCTCTCTGTGAAAAGATCTCCTCCTTCCTTCTCATGACCTGTGACCCCCTTAACTGCTGTGTCCTGCTCTTGGCTTCCAAATATATCATGCTAGCAACAAATTATGAGGCAAAATATTAGACAAGAAACAAACCATGATAAGATGACAAAGGAAGCTATTTTTACTTTAGGGAGGTCTTCCATTTGCCAGTAGAAGTCATAAAATAAAAATAAATACAACTCGGCCCAGCCCTGGAGTGCACAAAGCACACACTCCCAGTAGGTCACTTATGTTCCTGTCATCGCTTGAGGGTTTACACGTTGGACATGACTGTAAGAGAGATGACACATCCAGCCTTATTCTGACCGCAGAATTTGAGTGTTTTTCCCACAGTTATTATGCTACTTCTCATCTCTGTCCCCACTAATGGAATGATGGTGCAAATTTGACTAAGAAAAAAATGTGCAAAGAAATTTTAATCTCTTTCTTTGTCCAAAACTTATCTTTTTGTCCTGTTGAGCTCCATACCCAAACAGCTTACTCGATGCCCAAACATCTTACCAACAACTCATTTAGTTCATTCAGAAATTGCCCAGTGTCTATGAGGGTTGCCCTCCTTATATCTCTACCTCATGGAAGTACAGGTTTCAGGGGAGAGGATATTGGACTCACACATCATTGTGGGGTTGGGGAGAGGGGTGTCCTTGCCTGACTTTCCAGGGGTGGGAAAAGCAGAACCAATGCCTCCTATCCTTCCTCCCCACAGTTCCTTGGCCAAAAAAGAGTGGACTTCTCTTTGATTTCTACTGTCCCAAGTGGGAGAAAGGGGTGTGTTTTTGAACTAGAGGAGAATTTTACAGACTGGGTTATCCAAGTTTATTCCTTAACATTTCTAAGGAGGAGTTACACAGGAATATGAAAATTTCTCTCCTAAAAGAGTATTTCCAGGAATAATACTGCTGCCTAAACACATTGTGTGTTCTAAAACTGAATTTTAATTCATTTTTCCCCCTTTCTTGATTTTGTATCAAATCTTTCTGTGGAGCAAATTTTTATCAGGAGAATAAGTAGTCAGAATAGCAGCAGAGAAAATAATTTTTACTAAGTTTTCAAATCTTACCCAGTAACCCTAATGTCTGTATCCCCACACCCCCTGCCTCATTCCCTGCTCGTAAGTCTCAGACGGTTTCCCTGGTGCTTGGGCTGAGTTATAATGACAATCTGGACCATTGTTGTGCTTGTATAAGGTGCCAGGTGCTGAGCTAAGTGCTACATCAAATTATCATGTTCATCTTCACAATCACCATGTGATAGAGCTATTGTTCATTTCATCTTAGTGAGAAGATAACTGAACACAGACACTATGTGAGAGAGAAATAATAAATAATAGAGCAGGTTTTAAAATCAATATGCTTCACTATTCACAATAGGCAAGACATGGAAACAACCTAAATGTCCATTAACAGATGAATGGATAAAGAAGATGTAGTACATATATACAATGGAATACTACTCAGCCATAAAAAAGAACAAATAATGTCATTTGCATGGATGCAACTAGAGATTATCATACTAAATGAAGTAAGTCAGAAAAAGAAAGACAAATACCATATGATATCACTTATATGTGGAACCTAGAATATAACACAAATGAACCTATCTTCGAAACAGAAACAGAATCACACACATAGAGAGCACACTGGTGGTTGCCAAGGGGGAGGGGGTTGGGGGAAGGATGGAGTGGGAGGTTGGGGTCAGCGGATGTAAGCTGTTGTATAGAGAATGGATACATAACAAGGTCCTACTGTATAACACAGAGACCTATTCAATATCCTATGATAAACCATAATAGAAAAGAATATTTAAAAAAAGAACGTATATATATGTGTCTGTATGTGTATAACTGAATCACTTTGCTGTACAGCAGAAATTAACACAACATTGTATATCAACTATACTTCAATAAAAATAATTGATTAAAATCAGCACGCTTTAGACTCAAACCTATTATCATAGTACCCTATGATAATGGGTGCTATGATATGATAGCAACATGTTCTTCATTGAAATGTATTTGCCTATTTTTATGTGGGTAGCCATTACTTCAATGTGAGTGTCCTGGGACCAGGGAGGTTACAGTATTTATAACTCCAGCACCTAGCAGAGGGCCTATGCTGTAATAGATGCCTAATGAATGTATGTTAAGCCATGCTAAGCTAATGAAGGGGCATAAACCGATGAAGATGAAGAGAAAAGGCCATATTGCCCAGCCCTGGATGGAGGCAGGATAACTGATGACACAGGAAAGCTCATCTGTAGTTTTTTGGAAGCTATGAAGACACGCAGGCATGACTGAAAAGGCCCAGTTAATGGAGCAGACGATAATTTAGAGCCCAGAAGAGGAGGATGACGGAAGGCTAGGAAAATCAGAGCTATGCGAGATGGACAGACTCACAAAGTGTGAACAAGCTTAACTTCAAAAAAATGATAGGAGGAGAAAGACAACAAAGAGTAGAGAAGAGAATGAACACAAAGCATCTGGCGTATTTTAAAGGCCCCAGATTAATCAATGAGTCTGAAGCAGAGATTTGGTGGAAAGAAGAGTTTGGAAAGAAAGATGGAACTAAATGCTGGAGCCATATTGCAAATGGTCCTAAATCTCGTGACGTTTTGTGAACCTGACAATCGAAGTGGATCAACTTGGCTGCAGCAGGTTGGATAGACGTGTATTAGGGAAAGGTAGGAGGAGGCTGGGAGGGAAGCTGGAGGAAGAATAATGAAGTCGGGGTTAGCCAAGGAACACTTGCAATGATCCAGGTAACAGGAGGAGTGTCAGGTGAGTGTCAGGTGGTGGTGGAAGGAGCAGAAATTACAGAAGGGAAAGAGAACGTGAAGAATTCTCTGGACGTGTGGATAGGTGTGCAAGGAAATGCTGAATCCAAAGTGACCCCGGTGAAGGCAAACCCTGGTAACGTGCAAACTCCTGACATGAGGAAATGATAATGTGATTGACAGACCAGACGGAGCTGGTGGGAGGAGCTGGGCTCAGCCTCAGTCACGTGATGTGAGGAGGGGGAGAGGGTGTACCTGCCCATCAGGCCCCCAGGACTGCGCTGGCCCCTGCTGGGGTTGGGAACCTGCTGGAACCTGTGAAGCTGTGGACATGGAAAAATACAGAAACAAGATAAAGAAGAGGAGGTCTTGTTTCTACCCGGAAGATGTGTAACTGCACATCACAAGTGTTCAATAAACATTTAGGGAATGATTTCATAAATGCCATCATTTCTAAATTCAAAGTCTTTCAATATGTTAGGTTTGAATAAACCTATGTTGGTTGGTACTGTTGGGTTTCCCACTTTGTACAGTTATGGTAACAAACACCACTAGGGACCGTCACATCACCTGTAATTTCTAATAGACGATTTACAAGTGCTGGTGATCTGTGTTGTCAAGGCTATTTAGGCACATCCCACTCGTGTGTCATTCAACACAGCAGCCCGGGGATTGGAACCTGCCCTGTTCAAGCATCTCACACAGCAGATCTGGCTGTGATCAGGGTCATTCCCCTGGGACATTTCAGTTCCATGCAGGGCAAGTTTCCAAAAGATAGGAGGAAAAAACAACTTCGAGGCCATCCAAAAAAAAAAAAAAGTGTACTTTGATAACTTGAAGCTGCAATGGAATTTGACAACTGAACTTTATAGAGAAAGAATGAGTCAACTTTATCTGGCGAAGTTATGACCCGTAAAGGGTGATTCGGCTAAAATCCTGTATCAAAATGACAGTCGGTAATGTTGTAACATTGACAATAAATTGGGTGACATGGGTGCTTTTTGACTGAAGCGACTCAGCAGAGACACGGCCCCGAGGGACCGAGGATCGGCTGGTCTGGCCAAGCTCCTGACCTTCCCAGACCGTGTCCGGAGGGGCCCGGGCTCCATGGAGGGAACTCGGCTGCCGGTGCCTGGGCCCCGGGGAGGCTCGGCCCCGCGGGAGTCAAGAGACGCCTCGTCCAACGCAGCCAAAATAAATAAATAAATAAATAAATAAATAAATAAATAAATAAATAAATAAATTTGTTTTAAAAAAAAAAAGAGGGACGCCTCGGACCCTCGGGCACAGCTTTCTCGGCGGGAAATGCAGGAACTGGCCCAGGACCGTCGTTCCCGCACCTGAGAGCCTCACAGATTCACTTTCCACCCTCCAGCTCGGGGGCTACGTCGGCGAGGCGGGGGCCTGCAGCCCAGCCGAGTCGGAGAGAGACCGGCCGTCCGCAAAGGGCACACCTGGCGCAGGTAAAGAAGCCGAAGAAGCTGAGATCCGTAACGTCAGACTCTCCAAACGCGCGCGCATCATGCTACTTAGGAAAACTTAACACAGCTTCGTAGGTATCCGCTCTCTTATCTGCCCAGTTAGGCCCCAGTGCGTTTCAAACCAATAAGGAAACCTGAGGCTTATGCTCAGAGCTGGAGGCCTGTGTCTACACCCGCCGGGGCGCCGCCAGTAGCGGAGCCTCTGCTGGTTTCAGCGAACGTGAGGTGCCCAATGTTGCCTAAAGGGGGCGCCCTCCGCAGGGAGCGGCGCTGAGAGTTCACAACAGGGCATCCTGGTCTTATTATCAGCATCTGCTTGCTACCTCTAGACTCTTATCTGTTTCTTTGGTCTTAGCAAAAAAAAAAAAAAAAAAGACATTCGTGTTGTCTACTACATTCATATAAATCAAATAGTGATTTATAATTCAGCAGATGAGTTGAGTCATATGAAGTTTGCAAGAAAATACTCAGATCTGGACTGTCACATATAAACGTCCATACTTTCGTTGACTTGTTCATTCATGAAACCAATAGAGATTCATTATAAATTCATTTGCAAGGCTGAGTATTGGATAGGATGGGGACAATTATATACACATTGGGGAAACCTGATAGAGTAAAAAGTTCAGCTCTGGCCATTGCTACTGTATTAAATAAGATAAAAGAATAAAAGTACTAAGAATTATTCCTAAAACCTAATAAGCACAGAAAAGGTGTTAATATTTCATCTGTTTGTAATCTTGAAAACCTCTTATGGATGCCACCGTGGAATATTTAAAAGTGTTCTGGAGAAGGGATAAAGAATACTAGACAATGACAAAAGAGAAAAAATGAAATAAAGGTCAATAAGCACTTGCAAAGAAAAAAAATGGTAAGAAATGTCTACTCCCTAGTATAATGTTACAAATTTTAAATAATAAAATACCAGTTCCCCCTTACTGGGCAGGCAAAAGTTTTTTGGTTTTGTTTTTTTCAATTACAACACCCAGAATGAATTAGGGAGTAGGTAAGGCAGTGGGTACACTCATGCACAGTCAGTATGAGGTGAAGTGGTTCAGGTTACCTGGAGGCCATTTACCAACATACACCAAAATTCTCAAACAGTGTGTCTCCTGCCATTCAATCACTAATAATTTGCTCTAATAAAATGATTAGAACATTTAGAAACATTACGTTCATCTACACTCCTAACAGAGAAGAGGTAATGGGGTCTAGAGTCTCAGAGGAGGAACTGGGCTGGGTGGAAGGAAACACATGCACCCCAGGTAACAGGAGGGAAGGATGCAGGTAAGGTCGGGGTCAGAGCAACTGAGGGCGATCATTCCTGCTGGTTTCCATTTCCTCTACAGGCTGAGAGTGAGGGCAACAGAGGCGTCAAGGAGTTGAGGAGACTGGAGACATTTTGACATAGATTGGTTGCGATGGAGAAGAGAGAAACTGGTGATCTGTGTAGAGGGAGTTATGTGCAGTAGTGATGATGGTGTGCATGACTAAGCATGGGTGAGACATCCCAGGGGTTAGGCTTACGGGGTCCCCTTATGGAAAAACATCTTTAAAGAAAGACAACTCGAAGCAGAATTGTTCATTTCAGATTGCACAAATCCTTCATGAAACGGAAAAAAAATCAGAGCATTTTTATTAATTTATGCAAATTGACAAATTGAGAGCCATTTTTAACGTATGTCCACTGAATAACGGTCAGTCACATCAAGTCTTTCTGCCTGTGAAAAATGATGTGCTCGCCCTGGAAATGAGGGGAAGTCTGGACCAGGCTATAGGATTCACTCTCATTTAGACTCATATCGGAACATTATGGAGAGCAGCAGGTTAACAGGCTTGTATTTGTCAATCGGTCTCGGATCATCTGAGTTGTACAGGGACTGGCTGAAAAGGTAATAAAATGAGATGAAAAAGAAATTGCAAGAACACGTCCAAGCAAGTTTAAATCCTGTGTGTGTTTAGCTCCATGGGTCAGAGTCTGGGACCAACAAGGCTCTGAAATCTGGATCCCATATGGATCAGTTAATTTCTCAGAGTGTTTACTTGTCCAGGTGCTGGGAGAGAAAGGGGCTCCTCCAAGGTTGGGGTTTTGTCAGGCAGGTACTGCCAAAGGACAAGGGCCGTTGGGAAGGAAGTGAATCCAGCACAAGCTCCTGGTGACAGGTGGAGGGGCCCCAGGGCCTGAGCCTTTCGCGATGTTAAAGGAGTAGCATCTGGGGAGTAATGGAGCAAGGGATCAACGACTACCCCCACATGCAGCCAGTCCCTCTATATCTATACATCCTAGAATTAAAGCCTGAGAGATCCCAGGTGGACCCTGCAGTCCAGGGAGAATGAGGAAGCTGGGTGCCACTCTTGTCCATCTCACAGACTTATTTTATTGTGAAAGGGCCAGGGAAATTTTCAACAGAAGAAAAATACAGTCTTACTAACACATTATTTCAAAGGCTTATACCTCGGGTTCTTATTAAGGTAGTGACAATGGATCAGCTTTCTCTAACTCAGATGATTGGAGGAGGCGTTTCTGGGAAGGACCTCGGTCTGTGGTGTCTCCTGGGAACATGTATCTGAATTCGCATCTCTGAGATGTTATTTGACCCATGTGGTATCCTGATTTCAGAGCCCTGTTAGTGCCAGCCTCTGACTCATGAAGCTAACTATGACATGACCCTAAGTCGCTCGGAAATGTGCTGGGAATGCATTTCTCTATCTCATTTTATTACATTTCCTGTCCATCCCTATACAATTCAGGTGATCTGAGACCAACAGACAGATACAAGCTTGTTAACATGACGAGCCTCCTAATGCTCTTTTTTTTTTTTTTTTTTTTTGCGGTACACGGGCCTCTCACTGCTGTGGCCTCTCCCGCCGCAGAGCACGGGCTCCAGACGCGCAGGCTCAGCGGCCATGGCTCATGGGGCCAGCCGCTCCGCGGCATGTGGGATCTTCTTGGACCAGGGCACGAACCCGTGTCCCCTGCATCGGCAGGCGGACTCTCAACCACTGCGCCACCAGGGAAGCTCCCTCCTAATGCTTTTAACATGAGCACAATTAAGTGTGAACCCTGCAGCCTGATTTCCAACATGAGCACATCATATGCCACAAGCAGAAAGCCCATAGCATGAAGGGTTTCCTGGACTGAATTTTGTCCCCCCAAAATTCATAGGTTGAAGCTTAATCCTCAATGTGACTGTCTTTGGAAATAGAGCCATTATGAAGGTAATTAAGACTAAATAAGGTTATAAGGGCGAGGCCCTAATCCAACAGGACAAATAAGAGGAAGAGACACCAGGAGTGTGTGCTCACAGAGGAAAGGCCGCACAAGGATGCAGCAAGAGAAGGTGATGGTCTGCAAGCCAAGGACAGAGGCCTCAGGAGAAACCAGCCCTGCTGGCACCTTGTTCCTGGACTTCTAGCCTCCAGAACTGTGAGAAAATAAAATCCTGCTGTTTAAACCACCCCGTCTATGGTATTCTGTTATGACACCCTGAGCAGACTAAGACAGGAAGCCGTCATTACATGGGACATAACATCAAAAATGGTCCTTCTCATTCTGTCAGTTTGTAAAGATTAATAAAAATCCTCTGAATTTTTTTTTTCAGTTTCACAAAGGATTTGTGTACATCTGACATGAGCATTTCTGCTTAGCATTTTGTTTCTTTAAAGGGGTTTTCCACAAGAGGAAGCCATAAGTCTAACCCCCAGAGGAGCCATAAAGATGGTTTATGAAGATTAAAGTGACCCCTGCTTTAGTTTTTCCCAAGGCACTGATCAAATGCATCATCTTGAGAATGGTGAGGAGAGGCCGTCTGCACTTCAGGGAAACACTCTCAAGATCTTAAAGCACCAATGACACTAAATCCTCCTGGGCCTTGGACCATGCCCAGAACCCAGATGTCTCCACGGAGCTGGGAAACCACAGGGAACCTGTGTCCCCTTGTCTGGGAGATGGTGCCTCTGAGATCCAGGTGGCTACAAACCACAGGAGCTTTAAGATTCCGAGTGGTACTGTGCAGTGATTACTAAAGATAAGGTTCACATCCCTGATGGGATTGCAGAGGATTAGCTTAGGAGAGAAACTGGGAAATTTTACGCTGGCTTTTAAAAAATTATTCAAATGTCAATACCTCTGAAGATTAGAAAACGAACCATTTTGAGCTGTGTATCATAATTGCTACTCTGGAGTTGATATTCATATTGGATATTGGAATTGATAGTGATATTGGATAGCTACCAGTATCAGTAGGTGGAGTAGGTCCTACGTACTGATTGATGATTAAAGCTAATAGACTATGAATATTTACACTGCTGTGGCTGATATGGCCAAGAGGACATGGGCAACTGGGAAATGGGCAACAATCAAAAGGATCTAAAGGATTCCATCTCTGTGTTCTGAGGCCAACTCATCCACACACTAGTCCACATTCCTCTAGCACCCCTGACCAGCGCAAACTGTTCAGCAGCGTGACTGCCTTCCAGAAGGTACTAAGACCTGCCATCATATTATGCTCCAAAGTCTTCACTTCTGAGCTGGATCACAGGTGAATTTTGATAATACTACAGCAAATGTTGTCTCAAAAGAGCTTCAAACAATTCAGTGAAACAGAACTCTTCATTACCAAATTCCACACCAATTCTCCCAAAACGTGACTTGGTCTTTTTGTGTACCTGCTGTATAAAGAAACAAAGCAACACAGATGTGAAGTCTTGTTTTAACCCATATTATAACTCCCTTTCACTTCTCATGTCAGATGCTATCTTCAGTCTTTGAAATCACGTTTATCTAATATGAAATCTAATATGAAACCATTAGCAGTCTCTGTCCAAATTCTCATACTTTATGACATAATGATATTAATTTAATTCCTTCCTCTGTGAAGCCATAATGTTCCTCAGAATAATCCACCCAATATTTCCAGCAGTTCCACCAGCCCTCAAAACCCTAGTGTGTGAGGGCTTCATTTCAGATTAATTGATCATCACAATATACTCAACAGTTTGCGTGAGTTACAGAATGTGAATCTCTGTTGAGCAGGGAAACTGTTGGGGCTTTGAGGTCACTTCCTATGTGTTCCTACCCAGGAGAGCAACTGGAAAATGTATCTTAGATCAGATGGCAATATTGAACTCTTGAATTAGGTAAAATTTCCCACCCAGTCATGAGTAGAGCTGGGCCTCCTCATGGTGTCTGTTGGAGAGGAATAGACTGTCCCCTTAAGCATTTATACCAGGAGGCCCTGCCTTAGGTACACCTGCTAATCAAGCCCTCTGTGGACCACAATGCCTTTTCAGGTTTCTGTGGCCCAATGTCTTTGCCCTTGTAGTTCAATGTCAAGTGACAGCTCACATGCCTACCATTGCTTATGATCACCCCCAAGACATACTTATTTGCTGGTACCCAAGTGCCTTTTTGGTTTTACTGAGAATGAATGGCCTGTGCTTGGCCTAGGCCAGCTTAGCTCGACAACTTTGTTGCAGCCTGTGAGAACTGGCTCTGACCCAAACACATGCAGCCATAGCCCATAGGGACCCTTTAAAATAAAATGCCATGTGGCTGTGGGATTGAGATCTCTTTCTCAGAGGCTCTAAACCAACATGATCGAAAGCTCTACATGGTCTAGTCCCAGTAAGACCCTCAATCCCAAGTGTGGTTAATACTGCCCTCTGTGGGAGAAGTGTGCAGAGCTATTTTGGTCGCTGTAATGCCTGAGTGGGACACAATGGGGAGGAGGGTAGGTTTACTAAAAGTCCTACAGTGTGGGGGATGGTAATCTACCATAAAGAATGCACCTATCAAAATGTCATTAGCGCTCCCCTGACTATCACCATATCCTAACATCCACTGATTATCAGTATTTCCAAACTGAAATCCCCCCTCCCCTGAACAAATTATGGTTCCCTCCCTTAGAACTAATGCCTTCTTCCTCTGGGTCTCATATAAGGGTAATCTCGTCTAGACAGTAACATAAAACAGCTATCAAAAAATGCTAGCTCCTCAGCATAGAAAACAAGGTCCACTCAAGGCTCAGCATCTCAAATTATCACTGCAGCATGCTCTAGTCTCCCAAAGGAGAAAATAACTAAATTGGTTCTCCACCCCAGTACTGTTGATAGATTTATGAAACCACCCCGTCTAAATTAAATCCTATGGCGTCAGAGCCACTGTTGCTTCACATTAATATTAAAGGGTGATCTGAATAGCTATGAAATCTCTGCTTAGGAAAGTTAAAAATAAAATACATTTTTAAAAAATCCCCAAATAACTGAAAAATCAGGAGTCCAGAGCTGGAAAATGAACTTTGTGACCTAATGGTCTCCAAGGATTTTAAATTCTTTTTTTTTTTTTAATTCTGCAGTTTGAGACAGGTCTTTTGCATCTATATAGATTAAACTCTCTTACTTAATTCACTGCTTGTTTCCTTTTAGATTTGTAGTGTTTAACACAGACTATAATTACTATTGGTTCTCTGTTTGTCCCATCTTACTTGATCTTAATGTCAATTCTGACCAAAGTTTGTTAATAATTGCTCTACCAACTTCGCTCATTAAGAATGTTATTATTAGTTTTACCAGCATCAGAGGACTATACATCCAAATGAGAAAAGCATTTTCCCAATCAAATCAAAATCCAAATTAGATTTTGAAATGACACCCAGGACTGCCTGAGCAAACAGAATGCTGAATGTCAATCCCAAATGATCAAAGTCCCAATTCCTCATCAAAGGAATGTGTGACCATAAGAAGCGTCTGCCAAATGGACCTTGATGATCAAAAGCACGGTTATTCTTTCCACGTGTAATACTGAGAAGGAAGCTCAACTCCACTCTGAATCTGACTATGGATTTCCTTTTGGACTAATTTATGAGCAAATTCCATCTGTTTTTCCCCCATGAAGTTCTAGAAAGCTTTTTGACAGATGTTAGCTTTTTGACAGATGTTCAAAGAAGAAAAATTGTGTACTGATACTTCACATATCCACTTTTTCTCCCGCGGACCCACCCTACTCTCTCTGACAAACCCTCAGTCATGGGTCTGGTCCTATTTATTAAAACTGTGAATGTAGAGGAATGGGAAATATCCAACTACAGTAAAATTGGATAAAGAGTGCTGGCCCTTACCTTAATCTTGGAAATAATCCACACAACAATGGCCTTTATTATAAGATTATAATGCTGAGACAGTAAAAGATTCAGGGTGTCAACTACAAATTGTCACTTGCCATCTACCTCTCATGAGCCGCTGTAGATGCTGATTTTCAACACCCCGTGAAAGGAGTTCAGGGTGAGAGCAGAAATGACGCCCTCTGTGCTCTGGGAAAAACTCGCAGAACAGGTCTTCAGATAGTTAGATATTTTCAGGAGACAATTTAATGAGCCCAATTCTTCCATCTCCTCGTATCTAGAAAAGCACTAAAATCCTTCATGGTGATGTCTACTTGTGACTAGCAGAAACTTTCATGAGACTAGCAAAACATTTTGCAAAAAATATGTGCTTGGGTTTCCCTGGTGGCGCAGTGGTTGAGAGTCCGCCTGCCGATGCAGGGGACACGGGTTCGTGCCCGGGTCCGGGAGGATCCCATATGCCGTGGAGCGGCTGGGCCCGTGAGCCATGGCCGCTGAGCCTGCGCGTCCGGAGCCTGTGCTCCGCAACGGGAGAGGCCACAACAGTGAGAGGCCCGCGTACGGCAAAAAAAAAAAAAAAAAAGTGCTTGATTGCATGGACTCCCCCTTCACCAAAATCACATCTATACTGAACTTACCCCCCCGCCTCTTGGGAGCAGTTTTTCAGAGCTATCTGAAATGCTGTCTCCCAGCCTGTAGTCCTCATTTTCCCCCACATAAAACTTAACTCACACCTCTCACGTTGTGCATTTTTTTTACGTTGGCAAGGGAGTGGAGAAAAAGAGGAGATTTGGAGAAGGGTGATGAGCCTCCACAGGAACCCTGGAATCACAGCGAGGTGGCCACTGGGAACAAGGCCAACCCTGACACATGTGTGTGACATTCCTTACAAGCACAAACAACAATTCCATTGGTGAGTCAGCCGCCACATCTGAAACAGCTACTGGGACAAAGCAGGAAATGGAGTCCATGCCATCTCACTCAGATTGGATTAGAGGTTTCAGCCTGCTGTTTTCTTCACTCCAAGGCGTGTATTGGCTGGCAGCAGTGTAATTTTTGGCAGTCACTTTTAAGGGGGTAACAGCACTTCTGAATTTCTGCAAAATGTATCACTGCAGCTCAAGAAAAGAAGAAGAGAAAAATACCTGAGCATGTGGCGTATTTAAATTTGAACTTGTAAATTTAAATCCCCTAGACTTAGATTTGCAATATTTTTATTTTCATTGAGCAGGAAGGCTGCAGGTTTTGTGTAACCCAGCCCTTACTATCTCAGGGGAATAATGATATTTGTTCAGTGCTGTGTTAAATTCCCAATTTGAGAAAGATTAGAGTCAATCTTAACTGTAATTCATAATTTATTTGGTGTGTTTATTCAAGCACATGGGAGGATGTTTGAAATGCTCTCAATTTTATACATATTATACTGAGAAATGGAATATTACTTGCCATATCAGTAAACAAAGGATGTCAGGGTCATCAGTGACGATGTGATTTGGTGAGTCCTGAGGGAACTCAGGAAGGAAAGAAAGAACACCTGCCACCCAGCAGCCATTACACTGCAGCCACTCCTCACGGTGAGCCCTGAGGAAACTCAGGATGTAGCTAAGGTGCATATCAAAGGAATGATTGCAGTGAGCCCAGATTCTTGCACCTTCCCATACATAGAAAAGCACTAAATACCTTAACTTGAGATATCTAGTTTCTTTAATTAACAATAATCTTTTGAAGTTCAGACTACCTGCCCTTTGTTGCAAAACTCCTATATATATTAGCTCTCCCCTTACCTCTTCGGAGCAGTTCCCTCAGGGTTACTTGATATGCTCTCTCCTGGGCCTGGAGTCCTAAAAATTTCTCCAAATAAAACATAACTCTCAGCACAAATGAACCGATCTATAAAACAGAAACAGACTCACAGACAGAGAGAACAGACTTGTGATTGCCAAGGGAGTCGGGAAGGAGAGAGGGATGGACTAGAAGTTTGGGGTTGGTAGATGCAAACTATTCTATTTTTTTCTTCATGCTTTATTGAGACATAATTGACGTACAGCACTGTGAGTTCAAGGTGTACAGCAAAATGATTTGACTTACATACCTCATGAAATGATTACCTCAATAAGTTTAGTGAACATCCATCATGTCATATGGATACAAAATTAAAGAAATGGAAAAAATTTTTTTCCTCGTGATGAGAACTCTTAGGATTACTCTTTTTTGTTTTTTTCATTGGAGTCTAGTTGGTTGACAATATTGTGCTAGTTTCTATTGTACAACAAAGCGAATCAGCTATATGTATACATATATCCTCCTCTGTTTTGGATTTCCTTCTCATTTAGGTCACCACAGATAAACCATAATGGAAAAGAATATAAAAAAAGAATGTCTAGATGTGTATAACTGAGTCACTTTGCTGTGTAGCAGAGATTGCACAGCATTGTAAATCAACCTTCAATAAAATCACACTTCAATAAAAAAAATAGTAATAAAACATAACCCTCAACTTCTAGGTTGTACATATTTTTTAAGTTGACAATACACACTCATTTTGTCTCTCCCCCACTCTGCTCTTCTCCTATCCAATATGAGAAATTGTTTATCTTAGAGGTAGAGAATCTGATATAGATATATAAGCACATTTAAATGTCAGCATAAAACGTAAATTATTTTATGATGATTAATGTTATAATGACAGCCATCTGAGGAATGAGGAAACTAGAGCCTGTTGAAAGTTATTACCTGCAGGAGCATATGACTGGAGGCAGCTGGGGTCAGGGGGAATCTCCAGACAGCTGAACACATGTACAAATACTTTTTAATTTATATTCTGATATAGGGTTTGAATTTTAATATGTTAAAAATATAGTTTTAATCTCAGATTGTTTTTCAGAAAGGGTGTGATTTCTTGTGGGCATGTTATTGCAAAATATCATTTTTGAATGTCCCTGAGCCAAGGCATAGTTCTAATTAAGAAAAGTTTTCCCTCTTAATTTAATTGCCTGCCACTTTATGATAACGAAATGCAGAAGATTGTCTCGGTTTTAACATTAATATCCAGGTTTCATCATTTCCCCTTTTTAGGACCCCTCTTTCCATATGCATTGATTACCTGGGAAATGATCATGCCAGCTGTACTTTTTGCCTTTTTTAATATTACAGTTTATCAAGATAAACTGTGCTTTTTGGCAAATCACCTAACACTTGCTCTGGAAATTTTATTCAAAAATAGAATTTTTTTCATCTCCCACAACATTCATGAGACTCTAAGCCTGAGGCATCTGCTGGACAATTCTCAGTTCTTTGTAGTTACCATTTATTTAAAAGCAGTCTGTTGAGTCTGCACCACATTCAGTCCCTTGTGCCAGGGATAGACATAGTTACTACCCTCCCCCTGTCCTTCAGCTACCTGTGCAACCCCTGTTGCCTGTGCAGGATGGTCTATCTAATCTACCTTCATCTCTTTCCATTAAGGATTTCCTGCTGATTCCACCTCTGATAATAGCTCATTTATAGACATAAGGAGAAGCATCTTCATTGTACTTTGTTGTCTGCCTTATTAGACAGTATCATCATATTGCCTTCCACTATTTGGGCTCAAGCTCACAGCAGAAAGGAGAATTTAGATGGAGTGGAACACAGGCTTCTATTCTGCCTACAAATTAACTCCATGTGTGATAGGAAGAGGCTGAATCTAGAAGAGAAAAGACTAATTGATTTGGTTTTCAAAGTCTGTTAGAAACAGAACAAATGCAACACTGGTGAAGGGACAAATAGGTGATTACAGACAATGACCCCACCTGAACCTGAGGACCCTCTCAGGCAACGTGCAATGGTTGGGATCCCAGGGCCCGTCCCTCTCCCCCTACATTTTCTCATTAATGAAATTCTGTTCTTAAGGTATTCATCTGAAGCGGGTGGGGTCTGTCAGTCCCTTGAGGCTGGGCATACACTGCTTTCCCAGCAGGAAGTCCCACTGGAGACCAATCACCACGATAGCACCCCCTGCATATGGGTTATGTTCTCATGGGTCATTCCCTAGATAAGCCTTTCCCTTTCTTGTTCTACAGAAATCTATTGCCTAAGATGCTCCACAGGAAAAGAGTCTGGGATCCAGTGCATATGGGAAACCATGAACATCTGTATTTCCTCTCGGAAGTTGAAAGCCTTTTAGTTGATTCAATCTTCTGATTAAACTCATAACAAATAACTTGTTTTAACAATTCCCCAAATGTGTTTGGCATTTGGGAGAGGTGATAATGCTTATTAAGACTTTATTAATGTAGGATTTTATGAAATTGCTATGGGGAAATAGGCTGTAAATGGAAACTCCTGACCAAATGGATTTATGAAAATCAGTCTTACTGAGTAAAATATAATCCAGGGAATGAGATACCGAGGAATTTTTGCTCATTCTTTTAACCCTAAGAATATCACAGATTGCATTATAGGGAGTAACTCCATATTTACTATATCTGATATGTTTTAGAACTGGGTGAAGTGGTCATTTCTTCCTTATTTCCCCCTGACATAATTGTGCTGGAGTACATCTTTTTTCAAGGGTCTGAGAACAGGGTTGGAGGATTGGTCTGTGTCTTGGCAGTCTTTCAAAATTGTTGGTGATTTTTCATTACCCATAGATTTCTGATAGTTTAAATTGAGTGAGTTCCCATATAGGGCACATCAGAAACAAATTATAGAAAATTAAATTAAAGAGATAAAAGCCAGTACACTGAAAAGGTCGAATATTTTTGTGGAATTTTTGGTGTCTTGAAAAAAGCTGGAGCATAATACATATTTTGGAGGATCTGTCTCTGGCTGATAAAGAGGGAAGATGCTGGAGATGATTTTCTTGAACATAAGTTTAGTGTTTATAATCTGGAAGCCCAGATTCCTGCTCATGCCCCATGATCAGAATGGTCATTCAAGATCCACCCTAATAGCTATACACTGGTATTGGCGGGTCAGATTATATCTTTATTCTGCGCTGTCTCACCATAGTAGGACTATATGTGGAAGGAACAGTGCAGTGCCTTTCCTTGGGGTGGAATGCACCTCTCTACCAAATCGGTGATGGACTTGACCATGTGACTTATATTAGCCAAGGGAACATTACTGGACTTGATCCAACAGAAGTTTTAAATGTGCTTGTGAAGTTGGGCTTGGCTCTTGGGCCTCAGGTGGTCCCTGTCCTATTCAGCCTGTGCCCCCCAAATGAAGACCTGGAAAGCACCCTGGAAACATTCTGGAGGCCTGGAATGTATGACTTAGCTGAGCTCAGCCCAAAGCAGCTTAGCCACAGCTCACCTTCAGACCCAGGACCCCTGTAAACTACTGAAAGTTTGTGGTTGTTTCTTATACAGGAAAAATTGACTAATACTATGGCTAACTTTTTTTGAGTATTAAGTTATGCAAAAACTAAAATTTCTGGCATAAGTATTACATAGAAAATTCAAATTGCAGGTATAACTTTGATGATATTTCCAAAGTTTGCAATACCACTGGGAAGAACACAAATAGGAATAAATATTTGACATTTTTTATGAGGAAAGAGTGAAAATAAAAGAAGAAATGACAAGTATTTAAAATTTTACCCTATATGTATCTCTAGGAAATAGCATTCAAATAATATCAAACTGTAATTAACCAGTTTTTAGAAAATGTCAGTAAAATTTAAGAAATTTTAAAATTATTTTAATTTAATAATTATTTCAAATTCAAATATTTTTGAATATTTATAACTTTCACACATGTGTTTTCAGAAAAAAAAAGTTTCAAAAAACTTATTTACTTGAAAATCCATGCTCTATAAATAAATTAGGTATGAAGAAACCTAAGCCTGGTATATTTTATTCTGGAGCCAGCGGGGTGATAGTTTATAGGAGGGGTTGGTATGATCATTTCATTAACCATGAAGAAAGAATAGAAAATGAAGCCAGGATGAAACCCCAATATTAAAAGTGGAAAAGAAGAAGCTTGCAAAGGAGATTGAGAAAGAAAATTAAGAGGAAAAAAAACAACCCGCAAGATCAGGAGAGGACGGAGTCCTTGTCATCTGGATGCTAAAGGACAGAGTGCTTTGGAAGGAAGACTAGGTCATTGAGTCCAATCCTGCAGCAAGCTCAGGAAAAATAATTGATGATGTGCAGTGACATTTGACAGTATACGGGTTCTAGTGTCCTCAGCAAGATCAGCTTCATGGAGCAATGGGACATATGCTCTACTGTCAAGATTGAGGAGTGAATGATGAAAAGTGAAGCCAAAACAATGCATGTAGGTCCCAAGACAGCATCTGAAAACCAAAGAAATGTCTTTAGGGCAGTAGGCAAGGGGGGAAGTAGGATTGCAGGAGAGTTTTTCTGAGGCAGGAAATGAACACGAACCCATGGGCAGGAGGAAGCAGAGCAGCAAGTGGGGAGAGGTTACAGATTGATGCAGAGCTGGGATGACTCATGGGGTGAGGTTCCAAGGAGCAGAAGGAGTGTACATCACAAGTATGATGTGGATGACCGTCCATGGTCAAAATCAAAGCCTCCTCCACTGAGCAGGGGGTAAGGAAAGGTGAGAGCAGGTGCCAGAAAGTGTGGAGTCAGGGTGGGTACAGCTATGGAAGAAGTCTGGTACGTTCTTCCTAATTCCTGTATTTCCTAAGTGAAGTTGGAGAGACAGTTTTCTGAATGGTGATGGGGGTAGGTGTAATAGTATAAAAAGTGTAACATAGTGATTGACTCTTAGAACCATTCTAAATAGGGGATGGTGATGAGGGCTATTCAGGAGAACTGCCAGGGAGCACTGAGGAAACTTGGCGATTAGACAGTGTGAACTTTCAGAGGTCCTAATCTGCAGGTATGTATTCTCTAAGAGTGCTCACCAATGTAAGGATGGGTTGGGGGGAGATTTGGAGACTTCATTTAACCAGAGATGGAGTTTTCTGTTGATGGATAGTGAAAACCTGTGGAAGGTGGAGAACTGATACAGTGAAAACTGAATGACCACCAGTGTAGTGAAACCTGTGGTCCAGGTGTATAGAGAATTAAGTAAAGCCAAGAGGAGAATGAATGGAAAAAGGAAAGAGATGAGGGACTGGACATCTCAAAAAGGTTTGAAATGATTGTGGTGGGAGAGAGGGAGCACGAGAGCTGGGAACATGAGGTGTGGTTCAAGAGGGGGATGTGACACTTTACATTCTCTAAATGTAATGCGGTTTCCTAGACTGAATCTTGGAACAGAAAAAGGACATCAGTGGAAAAACTGGTGAAATCCAAACTAAGCTGCAGTTTAATCCATATGATTCACCAACGTTAATGTTTTGGTTTTGGCAAATGTACCACAGTTATATAAGATGTTAATATTAGGGAAAACTGGGTGAAAGGTATACAGGAACTCCATACTATCTTTACAACTTCTCTATAAATTTGAAATTATTTCAAAATAAAAGGCTTATATCTATATATATTTTTTAAATCCCATGTTTCATGTAAAAAAGTTAAAAACACAGACATACAGACATGCACATTTCAACCTGATAACAGGATTTGGGATCATCCCTTGTTTCCACATTTAAATCGCAAAATTTTGAGTCTGACTATATTCCTCTGATCAAAAATACCCAGCACATAAATGGTTTTCTTCTCACCACTTTCTTCTTCATGGGTCATGGAGAACTCTTAAATTTCTAGATTCATGACTGGTAGCAATAATAGTAGGCCTGCAAGAAGATCTCCAGTGGTCCTCACTTCTTTAATGTGGTCTACATGCCATCACATTGAGTCAGAGCTGGCTTGGTGTGATCAGTGAAGTTTATGGAAGTTATCACTAGGTCATTAAAAATATTACACTTTCCACCCTGGTCTCTCAAATCACTTTCTTTGGGCTAAACCAGACACTGTTCTGTAGGGTCACCCAAACACCCCCAAGGAGAGACCCATATGGAGAGGAATAGAGGTCCTTGATCCAAAGCCAGTGACTATTTCATAGAAAAGTCAGGGAAACATCTTGAAAGAAAATAACCCAGACCCAGTCAAACCTTCAAATAGCTTTAACCCAGGCCAGAATCTGACTGGAACTCAACAAAAGACTTCAAGTCAGAACTTCCCTACCAAATTGTTCTTGAATTCTTGACTGCTAGAAACCTTGGGAGATAATGAATGATTATTTTTTAAGATACAAATTTCGGATGGTTTGCTACACAAAAAGAGGTAACTAGTACAGATTTTGGTACAAAAAAGTGAAGTGGTGTGATAAAAAAAAAAAATTCTAAAACATGTGGGATTGGTGGTGCAACCCAGCAGTGGGCAGAAGCTGCAAGTACCTTGGAAGAGTGTTAATAAAATCCTAAAAAGCTTTGAAGAGACTGTTAAACGTGAGTGATGGCCTTCATGAAGGCTCTCAGTGAGTGTTTAACATAATTTGAGGAAAATGGAGGAAAGAGATCACATTTTTAAAATGGCAGGAAATTTAGTAATATTATTTCCTGTGTAAGGTGGGAAACCACAACCCCCCACCAGAGTACATAATTAACTTAATGATCTATCTAAGGAGATTTCTAGGCAAGGTATTGAAGTGCTGCCCAGCTTCCTGTAGCAACAAATAGCAACACGTAAGAGAGGAGAGAAAGGTAAAGGAAAACAAAAAAAAAACCTGCTAAAGGTAAAGGAACCAGGGCTGTTGGGTTCAAATATAAAACTATTTCTCACCGCTAGTCTTCCAGATAGTAAAAGATCTTAAAATTTAAAAAAGGCTTCCAGGCAAAGATCAAACCCAGGACACTGTCAGTAAAACATGGTTCACTGGTGAAGTCCAGGATGTAAATATTGAGCCTTTTGTAATGATCCCAGAAATATGTAAGATGAAGTCTCAAACAGAACAAAGCCCCTCTAAGGATATTAAGGGCATACATCCCATGTATCATCAATTTAAAAACAAATACAAATTCTAAGAATCATAAGGCATTGTCCTACAGCAGGCTTATAGGAAGCAAAAGATTTGTGTGTCTATTTTCCAGTAAAATGAATCCCTGAAAAATCCATAAAAGACCCACAAACTTTTACTATAATTGTACTAGATGAGACACCACCAGCTTGGACCAAAACGGACAGAGTCAGTATAAAATACAAAGAGGCTGTGGATTCCTCAATTACTATGAACAAAAAGCAAGCTAGGAAAGCTACTCAGGTAGTTCAGGGCAAACACTAGCTATCTCTAATCCAAAAGGAAGGATGCCTAAGAGGTCAGAACCAAGAGCCCAGAGACTTTACCAAGGTTTCAGGCAGTCATACTGAGCCCTCGTCAAGGAACTGGCATTATGTGCCCCACAGGATTTTCCTATGGAGATTTTTACAATGGGGAAATTATTCATGTGTGCCTCCTAGTCCCCCTATTTGAAGAGGATGGTCTACAGCAGTTATGCTACACCTGTCCCCACTGCATGCTGAGTATATGGAGACATAACTTGCCTCTAGTTCATAGGTCTTCAGACTGAGAGGAACTAAATTCAAGGAGCTGCCCTCGCAGAGCTGTATCTGAGGTTACACCTGTGCACCTGGATCTGATTTGGATGCCAGGATCCTGGTCTTCAAGCTGCTGCTGTAATGGGATAAGACTGGGGGATGGTGTACCATACTTACATGGTAACATGTTGCCTTGCCACAATTTCAAGGATGCTGGTACCCTGGTCAGAGAAAAAGCACTTTATTACTCAATGCACAGCAAGAAGCATGACCATAAGTATAATGGTGTCAGTTCCCTACACCCAAGTAGCATGGAGACAATGCAGTTAGGCTCAGGTAGGTATCTGCACGCAGTTGGTTGCATTACAGGAGAGAAACACTGAGTTTAGGAAACCCATATTTTTAAATAACAGAAAGCTTCCCTGTCCTTCGTCCAGAGGAAGACATTATATTTATCTTACCATAAAATAAGCATTCATCTACTTTGCTTCAGAGGAAGATACTGCATTTTAAGGTTATAAACAAACCTGTCTTTTCCTCTAGAGGAAAAAAACTGTATTGTTCATGGTGCTCATTATACAAACACCCCCGAAAAGAGAGTCTGAAACAAAAGGCAGTCAGTCCTTCTGCTCATAAGGTGTGCACAAATGTGAAAGACCTTTGAAGAATTGTCTCTCAACGAAGCATACGTGTGCTTTACATGTGAGATAGACAGGAAAGATTGAATGCAGAAGCTGGACTAGAGTAGCTAATCTCCAAGATGGCTTCCAATGAGCCTTGCTTCCTAATATCTATGCCAATCTGTCATTCCCTCCCACATTTATCCAAGTGCCAATATGTGCCTTTTGAGACTAAGCTATAAAGGCATTGTAGCTTCTTCCTTGACCTTTTGGATTTTTCACCTTTGGGGTGAGCACCACGTCATGAGGACTTCCAAGTACTCCTGTGAAATAGCCCACATTGAGAGGAACTGGGTCTCCTGGCCAGTAGCCAGCACCAGTTTGCCATGCATGCAAGAGAGACACCTTGAAATTGGATCCATCAGCCCATTTAAGCCTTCAGAGTACTGCAGCTCCAGGCACCATCTGACTGCAAGTTCATTAGAGACTCTGAACATGAACTCTGTTGTGGATAACTAATATAGCAATAGTCAAGGCTGTGAATGTTAGCTAGGGGCAGAATTTATTTCTATGGCCCACATTTGGAAATTTGAAGGCAGGGGTGCTATCAGACATCCTTTAATAAACCATCTGGATCATATGGGATTTTTATCTGACAGTGATCATTAGGCCTATATTCCCCATGACCAGGAATTCACTATATAGTTCACCTTATTCTTGGATCATTTAAAGCCTTTCTTTTTATTAAACCAATATATGGTGCTGTATAATTCTTGTGAATTTGTCCCAATGTCAAAATCCACAAATATATATTTGGTTTTTCTATATATTAAACAAAATCAATTGCCTGGTACAGGAGAGTGTTCATCTCAAGAATATATTATTTTTTAACGATGAATTTGGTTATATATCATTGGACTTTCTCTTTTGAAACTGAAGTACAATTTACATTTAACATTATATTAGTTTCAGGTGTACAATAAATGACTCTGTATATATTGCAAAATGATCACTACAATGTATCTAGTTAACATTCATCACCTTGTTTGTGGTAGATTTTCTTGCTTTCTTATATGATAGCAAAGATTTTCTGGCACTGTAATTTCTGTTAACAAGCTTGGATATATAAGACAATAAAAATAAAATCAGGTGGTCTAGTTTAGCTAATTTGAATCTACTTAACATATAGTTTGCTAAGTAGTGATACTTTTTTAAATCAAGAAGAATTAGGTGCCTTTAGAAATTTGGGGAAGCAGCCAAGCCCCCGCCCCTTTGGAGTATTTGGAAGGAGTCCTTTTAATAGTTTAAGTGTTTTACTGAACATGTCACAATTTAGGAGAAATCTAGTGAGGCATTTGAGTGTGCCCTTCACATCCTACTAGAATCAAGCCCATCATTCTCTGGCATGTGTTTAGCTATGAAGCAACCCACTCACAAAGCAACACCTGGCAGGACATTCAAACTGTCTAGCAGTCCTGGTGATAAACGCAACTTTACCATGAGGGTGATAACGACAACATTTAATTGAATTAGATTCAGGCAAACAATTGATATCAATAATTAATGTGTTGTTGGGTCAATAAGATAGCTGGATTGTGATCAATATTACATCATAAGAAAGTAATTGCTTTGCATTTCAATACCATTTTTTTTAAATCTGAAATGCACTACAATATGTTATTTCCCTAAGGAGCCAAGTCAGCATTTTGCTGAAGGGATGAAGTTGTGCTTGAAAATGCTGAGTACTTTGCTCAGGAGCACAGAGAAAATTACTGACGAAACTGGTAATACAATCCTTGTTTTCTGGAATGGATTCATGTGTTAGTCAACAGAGTCACACTTTTCCAGCTTAGATTCCTGAATCTGTCAGCTTATGCCGGGCTCTGGAGGGGCTGACAAAATGACTTATAAGAAGTTATAAAACCACTGGGAAAGAGGGAGACTCCCCATGGTGTTGAATGGCCAATGCTTCCATCACCATTTGGATAACAGAGAATTTTCTTTCCCAGATAACACTCTCAAGAATGCCATCTGGTCCATGTTCTTTCAAATATTCAGTTAACAAGGCTGGTGTGGGTTTTCCCTCACTCCTTCTCATTCTGCCATAGAAATTATGGTCTAAAAGCAAAACAGATATGAAACACATAGTGGCACAATGTATTTAACTAAAATCATAATGAACTGTGCAAAGTGAAAATAGCTAATTCTAGCAGACTCAAAATGGTCTGGGAGAATTCAAGCGTTGGAAGATGAAGGAAGTGACACTTAGTTGAAGCAGGAAGGATTAGTAGGAGTTATCCAGGTGAAGCATAGCAGATGAACAACCCAGGTAGAGGGCAAGTATGAAGGTACTGGGAGATAAGAGTTGATGTTGGATTATCAGGAAATAGAAGATAGATACACCTGGGGTATAGTGAGAAAAAAATTGAGTGGTAGGAAATGAAGCTGAAACGGTAGATAAAGGTCGTTCACAGGGCCAATTAGATCATGTAAATGACCTTGGATTTTATTTTCTGAAGAAGCCACTTCATAGAAATAAAAGAGCAATAGATTGAAATGATTAATTCCTGTGTGGTTATGCTCTTTAATGTTATGGTTGCTGTGTGGAATATAACTTGGAGAGGAGCTAACATGGAGACAGGGAGAACAGTTGGGAGAAAACTGCATTAATTCTGGTGAGGGCTGATGGTGGTGGTGCTGGAAAGAAGTTAACATTCTCAGGAAATACACAGAAAGGAAAAGACACTACAAAGCTACAATAATCAAGACAGTATGGTACTGGCACAAAGATAGACAAATAGATCAATGGAACAGGATAGAAAGCCCAGAGATAAACCCACACACTGATAGTCAATTAATCTACGATAAAGGAGGCAAAAATATACAATGGAAAAAAGACAGTCTCTTCAATAAATGGTGCTGGGAAAACTGGACAGCTACATATGAAGGCATGAAATTAGAACATTCTCTAATACCATACACAAAAATAAATTCAAAATGGATTAAAGACCCAAATGTAAGACCAAATACTATAAAACTCCTAGAGGAAAACATAGGCAGAACACACTCTGACATAAATTGCAGGAAGACCTTTTATAATCCACCTCCTAGAGTAATGGAAACAAAAGCAAAAATAAGCAAATGGGACCTAATTAAACTTAAAAGCTTGTGCACAGCAAGGGAAACCATAAACAAAATGAAAAGACAACGTATGGAATGGGAGAAAATATTTGTGAACGATGTGACTGACACAGGCTTAATTCCCAAAATATACCAACAGCTTCTATAGCTCAATATAAAAACAAAAACAAAACAACCCAATAAAATCAATAAGGCTTGTGAGATAGAGAATAAGGAAAGGTAAAGGCCAATTCTGAATCATCTGGCATTAGAATGTGGGTGGATGTTCAGAGTATTTTATCTTTTCTTGTGAATTCAGTGAAGTGCAAAGATAGGACAGGTTTTATTCTAGTAATCATTATCAACCTTGCCCCTTTTAAGCCACATTGCCATTGTCCTACTCACTCTTCCCCATTCATTCTAGAGATTAGATAAAAAAAAAAATAAAGTTATTTTGGAGTTTGTAGTTTAATGCAGCTATTAAATATCACTTCTATTGGGATAAATAATACTCTTACATTTAGGAATCAATCATTGCCATTTCTTCTCTTCTGCCCAGTTATAGTGAGCTCCCGAGAGAGAGAGAAGACAAGGTGTGGTGTGACCTGCATCTTCTCACTTCTCCAGGAGTAGGGATGAGTTGGGTGTGGGGAAGAAATGCAATTATGTGACAGTATCTGTATCTCGGTGGGAATAGGAGGTGGGTCTGGATCTCCCTTCAATTAATTAATATTGTTTCTGATCATGGAGCTAATGAAATCATGAAGCCATTTGTTTCTGCATGGTCCGCTTGCTTCACGTGCAGGCTGTATGTGAATGCATGACTACACCCTCCACCTGGGTGTACACAATCCCTTATCAGCTTTTTTTTTTCTTTTGGCAGGATAATCATTCAAACTTTTAAAATCTCACTTTACACATTATATTAACATTCATGTTGCAAGGCATTCCATTCACAAATATTACAGTTTGTTAAAAAGCTTCACACACATACCCCCAAAAGTCTATACCAAATTCAGCCACTTTACTAAATCATTAAAATAATAAAAGTAATGAAAACATTATCATAATTCCTTTAAAGTGATAAATGTCTGAGGCACTCTGGGAAAGGTGTTCTCGTACAAGTGTAACATGTCAGTGATATCAAATTATCTTACAATAAAGTTACCAGATACCCAGTAATCAAGTACACTCTAATGACAATGACTTTGATCTGATATGTCTTCACCGGATACACTCCCATTTGGACTGGACTACTGAAAGGAACACAGATGTTGGGCAGCTGAGGTCATTTCTAATGAGATTCCAAACTTTGTAAAGGAGAAGTGTGTTTTCAGCACACCAAGGACAGCTGTATCCCTTCTGCAAGGGAACAGTCCAGTCTCCAAAGAGGTTCGTTTCTCATCACCACCAGGTTTACTAAACGTTAGAATTTCCAGACTCTGCTCACTGCTGGAGAGATTTCAGAACTGTCTTTCCCCATCAACATCCACAGTGCACCTTCCACCCTTCTCTGAATATCTCCAAGGGATGACCTTGAAATAAGACAGAGAGGGGAAGGGAGCGTTTTTCCTCCCATTAGGACCAAACAGAGGTCTGAAATAGCAATGGATTACAAAAATCTCATTCTCTGCACAGCCAGCTTCCACTTGGAACATGGCTATTTTTGCCATAAACTAGATTTTTTTAAATCTGATAACCTTTTTCCAAAGTGAATTTTTCCACATCCATTCACTCACAGAATCCACATTGGCAAGTCTCGCTGACTGAGTGCTTCCTTACACACAACTATAAAGTAAATAATTAGCAGGGGGAAGGGAGGCCAATTCCCAGATGGGGATTAAATCACTGGAAATGACAAGTCCATTTATGACAGCTTTTGACCTTGTCAGAGCAGAATCAACACAAACCCCAGGTCATATAGTGTTCAGTAATTACATATATGGAATTTAAAATGTATATATATATAGTTCCATACATATATAATAAAAAAATCGGGAGCAATGTATTTTGATAAAGTTCCAAGGATTCTCGTCTCCAACATTCACCTGGAAAATAGCTGGCTCTAATGGCCCAGTCGTGGCAGTGATAAAATCAACTTAGGAGCAGGTTTAAGTAAAACTGCTCAAAGGGAACATAAGAAAATGGGTGTGCAGAGACTTTTTTTGTGGGGAGAGGGGAGCATTGAGAAGAATGGAGAAATGCTTCCTTTATTCTTCTTGGCTTTTTCAGACCCAAGTTCTTGAGGACACACATCAAATGCTGTAGTCCTTCCTTATCTATAATCAAAACAAAACAAGTAATTAAAAAATTTCATCTTCCATTCTGTACTCTCAATAAAATGCAAAGTACAGCCAGAAGTTATCACCAAGATGTACCATCTCAGGAGAAATTAAAATTGGGACATGAAATGAGGCCACGAGCTATCGAGTCACGGGGTTAGGATTTCACAGCTAGTGTCCGTGACCAGCAGGTTGTGCTCAAACTGGGCAGACAGCTTCCCATCTCTCATCACTGCTGTCCAGCCATCCATCCAGCTTTCATCCGCCTTCCACCTTCACAAATTATTGGCTCAATTGTAAATATGTGGCCGGCCTTTATCACTCCAGCTGCTTTATTTTTGGCCTAGTGAGGTGCATTGAGGGCTGTATGAAAAAATTTGTGGATTCCATGCCCACAATAGCTTTGAACAACTGAAAATTCATTTGCTTGGTCATGCTTCTGGATAATGTTTCCCAATTCTCTGTATTGAACACCAAGTTTCACTGCATCAGTGGCTTGCATCAGGCACTCACACGTGGTCTGAACCAGTTTCCATGCTTGCTCATCCACGTCTCCAACAAAAAACATCTCATTCAGGTCCCCATGATAAACACTGTGATAAAGAGTAGTGTCCACATTAACAATATCACCTTCTTGCAAGGGCCATCTCTCTGGAATTCCATGGCAGATCACTTCATTCACTGAAGTACAACAAGACTTTGGAAAATTATAATAATTCAGGGGAGAAGGATAGCAATTTCTTGCAATGCATGCTAAGTGTACAGCATGATCTATTTCTTCAGTAGTTACACCTGGTTTAATCACCCCAGCATCAATGTCCACATAGTCTTCTCTAGCAAGCCTACATAGCAGTAGCATCCCTTCTATATCTTCAGATGAGAGTAACTTAACTTGAGAAGTACCTTTAAGAGCCTGCTCAGATTCAGACATTCCTAAAGGGTGATCAGCATAATCTGGTCTTGGACTATGACTTGGCACTGGCCTTGACATCAGTGGATAATGTGGTCTGAGTTTACTAGTATATCAATAACATGCCCATGGGTCAGTGTTGATATCCCCTTCCACAGTCCAGGAAGACACTTCTCGCTTGGCCTTTTCATCTTTTACTTTCATATGTAGTAACTTGTGAGTAACCCAACTTCCTTGAAAACATTCCTGTGAGCGGAAGTACGAGTCCTGGATGCCCAGCTTGATGCAGGTGGGACACTGGAGCTTGGCCTCGCTGCTGCAACCATCCGTCTCGCACACATGCATCTCCAAGGCCGCCATGCTGCCTGGCTGCTGGAGGACCCCCTCACCGAGCTCCTCCCAGCTTTGGCTTCCTCTTTTCAGACTCAAAATATGGTGCACACAAGAGAGCAGCCATAGTTTCTTTTCTCAGCTCCTAACAGCAGTACCTACCCACACCCCCCGTCTAGTCTGTTAATGCTTTTACCACCACCACAATTCATATTCAAATATATATTTTTTGGTTCACACCAAAAGTGCATAATTATGAGAGTGTAGTTTATTAATATGGTTATATTAGTCTTAATTTTCAAAATTGCATCTTATGATTAGCACATTTGAAATTGTTAACAACTTTGACTCTTTTCCATAGATCGTAATAGTTTTAATAGAAAAAATATTATTTCTCTAAGTGCCATAGTACCTGCTAACCTAAGAGCAAAATCTGTTCAGTAGAGCGTATTCTCAACACAAAAATATTTAAAGTGAATGTGTGAATATTTCCCATGTACAAAGGGCACCTTCAGTTTTCCAGAGTACTGTTCCTTGTGTTTACGATTTTTTGAAAGTTTTGTCAAGTCTAAATGTCGAAAGTCCACAGGTATTTTAATATTCTGTTGCAGTACTTAGTAATAACATATCAAATTAAAAATGGAAACTCCACCAAAAGACTCTTCCCACAAGGCCAAGTATTCCACAGTGCAATTATAAATCTATGTATGTTGTAGTCTCTTCCATGTTTTCATAGGGATAAATGCTTTCTACATGTAAACTTCATTTTCCCTACCTGGAACTCACTCAAAGCTTTCAAAGTTGACGTCTTTCGATCCAACATTTATTTGATATTTGATTAAATATTTCCAAACGGGTTTTAACAAAAACAAGCAAAACGTAGAGGACTTGTTTATTTAAAAAAAATTAGTGTCATGTAGAACATATAGGTTTATTTACGGGGTTAGATGACAACCAAAGGAGAAGCTGGATGTACACTGTGGAAGTCTGGCTCAAACATCTGAATTTATTTTCATACAACCATTAACAATACTTCTTTAAAAATGAAAAATCCAGGACTAATGCCAAACTGGACAAGTTGATTGGACAATAGGAAAAATGAGACCATACTTGGTAAACCAGGGTGAGAGTCGACACCGCTCTGAGTAAAGAAGAAACCTCCATCTATGCTCATTGTTGCTTCTCAGGTATGAAGTAGTCTAACTTATCAGCTAAGCAGAAGTCCTCATTCTTCCTTCTTCCTGCACCAGACTACAGCATGTTGATTAGACTAATCTCAGTAAATTTTCCCTGAAACAAGCATATTCTTCAAATCTATAATATAATGTGAAGTTGCTTTACATTGATTTTATTCTTTTAGTAATCTCAAATACTTTCAGAAAATCATGAGAACTGATAGTAACTTTTATTCACGCTGAAAGAATCTGCTGTAATGGAAACAAATCTAATGTATCCCATCAAAGTTTTCCTGTAAATTTCCTTAGATAAACACTTCTGCCTTTGATATAGGCAAAATAATACCAAGTTTGCACAATGTATTCCAAAAATTAGAAGCAAAAGAATACTTCCTAACCTACTATCCAAGTCCAGCATTACTCTAACAATAAAATCAGATGAAGACATCATAAGAAAACTGCACAACAATATCTCTCATGAATGTAAACAAAATGATTCTCAAAACATATTAGCAAATTTTACCTGACAATATATAGAAAGTATTATATATCATGACCCAAGTGACATTTTTTTTCCAAGTATGCAAGACTGGCTCATAGTTCAAAAATCAGTGTAATTTATCATATATAAAAAATAAAAATCTTATGACTTTATCAACTGATGCAGAAAAAGCAAAGGAAACTGTACATAAGTACTATGCTATAGCTGATTAAGTTGTTCCCTACAGGTTAAAAATTGTGAAGCCATTACATACATGGACTGGAATTGAACAACTGGCATTGAATAATTAAATAAATGGATAGCAGATGGTGGGAACCAGATTTCTGCTTATTGGAATAGAAGGTTATAGATAAGCAAAGGGGGAAGGCATGAATGATCCATGTGGTAAAAATCAGTATGAATATATATACACATGCATACAGAGATATTTACAGATATGTGCATATAGACAGGTTAGTATAAACACATATATTTCCTTGCTCTGTCAGTTGAGAGGGTCCAGAAGCAATGACACCTCAGTAGCAACAAGCACACCTATCAGACAGGTCTTGTTTTCTAATACCATTCTGCAATGAAAAGAACCAAGGATACTTGAAAAAAATTTCTGATTCTAGGACTGGGACATGGAAAAATCCTAGATAATCCTAGAGCATTTTATAGTGCCAGAAAGTAAGTGTTTGAAAAAGCCCAGTGATGCGAGTACATCAAAGAGATACAGGAGACTAAAAGAGCTCCTAATGGCTAAAGCTGGAGAATTTTAACAACAAAATTAATAAGTATTGTATTGTAACCCAGTGTACACCAGACAGTTATGAGTCCATATCGATATAAACTAATGACTGTGTAAGAAAATAAAATTGAAGAACAGATAAATTTCCTTTCAGAAGAAGCTCAAATAATTTATGTAGTTATTTCAACCTCAAGGAGGTAGAATATAACTCCCCACTCCTTAGTTGTGGGCTGTGTATAGTGACTTCTCAACAAGTACAACACAGAAATAGGAGGGAGTAACTCTGCAGTAGAAAAACACTACAAACACTACCTCAGGCAGATGATCAAGATTAACGTCAACAGTGGTAAGTCATGGTGATAAATGTACCCTAGATATGATGTGATGAAAATGACTGGGACACTGTCACAGCCAAGTGAAGCCTTAAGGGACATGACAGATACATGTGTTGTGGAATCCTAGACTAAAAATCCTTGTATTGTTACCAAAAGGCATCAGGTAAAAGCCAAGGAAATTCAAATAAAGTATGGCCTTTGTTAAGAGAAAACATATCAATATTGGTTGATTAATTTTAATAACTTTACATTACTAATATAAAATGTTTATAATAGGAGAAATTAGGTGTAGGACATATGGGGACTCTCTGTACTATCTTTACAAATGTTCTGTAAATCGTAATCTATTTTAATTTAATTTAACATTTATTTTTTTGTGTGCTTCACAAACATAATTCTTTATTTGCTATGTGGAATAAAGACTGGGGAAGGGAGACACAAAAGTTAGAGACACCAGTTAAGAGGGTATTGTATTACAAGGGTAAAAAATAATAGGAAAGGGCAATTACGGAGGCAATTAGGAGAGAAAGGCAATACAGGAAATTGTGCTTCTTTCTAATTGATAAACTTCCAAGAGTTGTTTGGTATTATTTTTAACATCTTTATTGGAGTATAATTGCTTTACATTGTTGTGTTAGTTTCTGCTGTATAAAAAAGTGAATCAGTTATATGTATATATATATATATATATATATATATATATATATATATATATATCCCCATATTTCCTCCCTCTTACGTCTCCCTCCCACCCTCCTCTTTAACCCACCCCTTTAGGTGGTCACAAAGCACTGAGCTGATCTCCCTGTGCTATGCAGCTGCTTCCCACTAGCTATCTATTTTACATTTGGTAGTGTATATATGTCAATGCTACTCTCTCACTTTGTCCCAGTTTACCCTTCCCCCCTCCATGTCCTCAAGTCCATTCTCTACATCTGCATGTTTATTCCTGTCCTGCCCCTAAGTTCATCAGAACAGTTTTTTTTTTTTTTTTAGATTCCATATATATGTGCTAGCATGCACTATTTATTTTTCTCTTTCTGACTTACTTCACTCTGTATGACAGACTCTAGGTCCATCCACCTCACTACAAATAACTCAATTTTGTTTCTTTTTATGGCTGAATAATATTCCATTGTATGTATGTGCCACATCTTCTTTATCCATTCACTTGTCGATGGACATTTAGGTTGCTTCCATGTCCTGGCTCTTGTAAATAGCACTGCAATGAACATTGTGGTACATGTTTCTTTTTGAATTATGGTTTTCTCCGGGTATATGCCCAGTAGTGGGATTGCTGGGTCATATGGTAGTTTTATTTTTAGTTTTTTAAGGAACTTCCATACTGTTCTCCATAGTGGCTGTATCAATTTACTTTCCCACCAACAGTGCAAGAGGGTTCCCTTTTCTCCACACCCTCTCCAACATTTATTGTTTGTACATTTTTTGATGATGACCATTCTGATCAGTGTGAGGTGATACCTCCTTGTAGTTTTGATTTGCATCTTGAGAAAGAAAAACGGAGCTGGAGGAATCAGGCTCCCTGACCTCAGATTATAGTACAAAGCTACAGTAATCAAGACAGTATGGTACTGGCACAAAAATAGAAATATAGATCAATGAAATAGGATAGAAAGCCCAGAGATAAACCCACGTACATATGGTCACCTTATCTTTGATAAAGGAAGCAAGAATATACAATGGAGAAAAGACAGTCTCTTCAATAAGTGGTGCTGGGAAAACTGGATGGTTACATGTAAAAGAATGAAATTAGAACACTCCCTAACACCATACACAAAAATAAACTCAAAATGGATTAAACACTTAAATGTAAGGCCAGACACTATCAAACTCATAGTGGAAAACATAGGCAGAACACTCTATGACATAAATCACAGCAAGATCCTTTTTGACCCACCTCTTAGAGAAATGGAAATAAAAACAAAAATAAACAAATGGGACCTACTGAAACTTAAAAGCTTTTACACAGCAAAGGAAACCATAAACAAGATGAAAAGACAACCCTCAGAATGGGAGAAAATATTTGCAAACGAAGCAAGTGACAAAGGATTAATCTCCAAAATATACAAGCAGCTTATGCAGCTCAATACTAAAAATAAACACAAACAAACCAATCCAAAAATGGGCAGAAGACCTAAATAGACATTTCTCCTAATCTATTTTTAAATCAAAAGTTTTATTTGAAAAGATAGATTTAGATTATTTCTACCAGACAATTCAGTGATGACTTTCATTGGAACAAACAACAGTCTATAAAAAGCACTGGGCAAAAAAAACTGGATGGTTTCCAGATTGCATTTAACTGTTCCTTTCACTCTTCTGATTATTTGTCCTTATTTTTAACCTCTTTATTTTGATCTTATCAATTTCCAAATTACATTGTTTAATGAGATAAAAACTGAAGTATATTTTCTTTTCACCAGCATTGTGAAGATGAAGCATTTACTTCCACATGGTTCACTGGTTGCCTGCTCTCTACAGGGCTCTAAGGCTGAGGGCTGCAAGGAATGCCAAGAAAGCAACACGCAGCTGATTTGCAAGTTTCACCTGAATAGAGAAAGCTGTGTACTGAAGCACAGTATAGAGGCTCCTATTGCCCTTAAAATTATTTTAAAAATACTCTATATATTGGAACAACATCTGGTGAAATCAATACAATTCATAATTTCAGCTAATATTTTCAACTACTTAACCATCCAGAAAAATTTTATATACTTGGTTGGAGCTTATTCTTATATGGAGGCCTTAGAGGATGTAAGATAAATATTCTCCTTTTGAGGTGGACAAATTCTGATTTCTCAGTATCTCAGAAGAATTGGACAGATAACAGACAGAAAACAAAAGGCATGACATAGAACAAATCACTTTTACAAGTGTCAGTTTATAAACAATTGTGTTCACAAAGTGTTGAATGAATATCATTCACATGAAAACCATAAATATCTTGGCATTGGAAGGAATCTTATTGTACTCCCATCTTGTTAAGTCACTGACAACCAATACAATACCTAGATGTTTTTCTCAAAGAACAAATATAATTTTGTGTTACCAGTTTTGTTTTTTAAGAAGTAGAATCATACTTTGCAGTCATTTACAACTTAAACATTTCACATCTGTTCTCTTTCTCCAATTGCTTTCCAAAACCCACTTGGGCAGGAGGGCAGTACACATTTATGGTAGCATAGGGAACAGAGTTTATCACCTGGACAAAGACTGTAGCTCCACCCAAAAGCATAATCTCTGGCATTTCTGGAACAGCTCATATAGGAAGGGAAAGGAGAGAACATGCATTCTTGCAAAAATATCCAGAACATACTGTGGATCCTCTTCTCAGATTCCAGGTTCTTCTCTTCGTTGTATGTTTGATTTGTATAATCAACGTCTTCACCTTCCATCATAGAGCACATTGCCCTTGTAAAGTCAAATCATGCAGGTGTTTTTATTTATTGGTTTGTAATCTTATCTTCCTTATTTGTCTACTCCAGCATGTGGTCTCCTAGATGGAAATTCCCTTTGGTTATTTAGTAGTCCCCCACCGGTGGAGGGATGCAATAAATCTTAAATTTCCAATAACTAAATTTTAATGTTTTACCTGGTTATGTTACCTGGTGTGTTACATTAAAAATTCTCTTAAATGACACTTGTTAATGTAAAATATATGGAAAGAGAGCTGAGACAGTAATTTATTCCAACTCTGTACAGTGAGGTGAAACCAGTAATTTATCCTAAGAATAGTAGTTAGAAAAATAATTAAATTTTCAAATGATAATTTTCAACAGAGACTACTATCTATAAGCTTTAGAAGTCAGAAACTAGGACTTCCCTGGTGGTGCAGGGGACACGGGTTTGAGCCCTGGTCCAGGAAGATCCCACATGCCACAGAGCAACTAAGCCTGTGCACCACAAGTACTGAATCCTGCACACCTAGAGCCCATGCTCCACAACAAGAGAAGGCACCGCAATGAGAAACCCATGCACCGCAATGAATAGTAGCTCCCTCTCGCCGCAACTAGAGAAAGCCTGCGCACAGCAACAAAGATCCAATGCAGCCAATAAATAAATAAATAAATAAATAAAAGGAGACTATGTTTTGTTCGTTTTTAGATTGTCCAGCTTCTTCTGTAGCAGATGTTTAATAAGTATGTGTTGAATAGTTCACTGTTGTCATGCACATTTTTCCACTTTGATGCTATAGAACTGCAAAGCATCTTGGAGGCTAGTCTCATTTTATAAAAATAGAAATTAGGTGCAAAGAGAATAGGTGACCTACAGCAGGTGTATTCAGACCAGGGGACCCAACCTGCTGGTTTCCAGTAAACAGTGAGAAGCTAGGATTTTTTTTTTAAGAGCTTGACTGTGGACCTAAACTAAGAGTCAGCAATATTCTTCCAGGCATCCTTCTGACCACAATTTGTGACTTGGTTCTTCTTGGCTTCAAAGCATAAGCCTGATATCTTTCTTTGATGAGATTCTGGGATGGTACGAGTTGGTGGCTAAATCCTTCGCATCTCAAAAAAATCCAAAATAGTCTATGGGAATAGAGCTAGTACACATTTTTCAGTCCTACAAATTGTAATATTTCCTTTCCTTCTCTATGAATCTTCTTTGCTCAATTCTTAAAATTTTAGATTCTTTGTGGAAGTAAGGGAACAGCCAGAATAGCTCCCCATTCATCTGGTAAATGCAAGTTTGCAGTTGAGAGTGTCATGGTATTACCATTACTGGCCTTATTTATTAAGAAGATTCTGTTTCCTTGGTAGGATAGAGATGACGACTGAAAAAGAACTCCTTGCTTTCACTGGAATTGGTACAGAATATTCCAATGAGCGTTAAAGTTTTTTCAAAGGAACAAAATATTCCAATACAATAGTTAAAGAACTCTGCATGATTTAAGATTTGTTTATTAAAGCTGTCATTGAAAAGTTGTTTGTAAAAGGTTTTACAGAAAATATAGTCTTACAAATTTTCACCATCATGACATCAAGCTAGACTTTGTCCCTCCCACCCTGAAAAGCATACCTGAAAAGCCACTTACTCTCTGAATTTAACTTTGTTCAAATGGGACCTTGCGCCAACAAAATGAGAAAGAGATTTCACTGAGAATTGTCTCTGTCTGGGTCAGATCAAGCTTCCTGTCCTAGAACTGTTAACTGAGATCCAACATTTTGATTACAGTTTCCGTCAGTTTAATCCTCCAGGTAGAAGTAGAAAGAGATACCAGAATGCAGAGATTTCATTCCATATTTTCCTGAAGGGAAGATAATTATTTCCAATCTGAAAAGATCTCTGAGGGAGTCAGAATTTAAAGCCAGGTCTAAGTTTTGTTTAGGTCCTTAGAACTCTTTAAAGGCCTCGTTCTTTTTCATGTTTTAACTGTGTGTATGATATATCATTTGCCAAGAACTCCTAATGGTGAATAATATTAAATTCATTGATGATAAACACCACCAAAAGCAAAACTTTTCAATACCAGCACTAGTTTATAACCTTGGACATTCCTAAAGATTTTTTTTTGACTTTCTGCAATCTTTATTTTTATTTAACTATAGTTAATTTACAGTGTTGTGTTAGTTTCAAGTATACAGCAAAGTGACTCAGTTATACGTGTGTGTGTGTGTGTGTGTATGTGTGTGTGTATATATACACATATATATATATAATTTTTCAGATATTTTTCCATGATAGGTTACTACAAAATATTGAGTGTACTTCCCTGTGCTATACAGTAGGTCCTTGTCATTTATCTATTTTATATATAGTAGTGTGTATATGTTAATCCCAAACTTCTAATTTATCTTTCCTCCCCCCACTATCCCCTTTGGTAACATAAGTTTGTTTTCTATGCCTGTGAGTCTACTTCTGTTTTGTAAATACATTCACTTGTATTATTTTTTTAGATTCTACATATAAGTGATATCATATGATAATTGTCTGGCTTACTTCACTTAATATGATAATCTCTAGGTCCATCCATATTGCAAATGGAATTATTTCATTCTTTTTTTATAGCTGAGTAATATTCCATTGTGTATATATACCACATCTTCTTTATCCATTCATCCGTGGATGGACAATTAGGTTGCTTCCATGTCTTGGCTATTATAAATAGTGCTGCTATGAACATTGGGGTGCATGTATCTTTTTTTTTTAACATCTCTATTGGAGTATAATTGCTTTACAATGGTGTGTTAGTTTCTGCTTTATAGCAAACTGAATCAATCAGCTATACATATACATATATCCCCATATCTATTCCCTCTTGCATCTCCCTCCCTATCCCATCCCTCTAAGTGGTCACAAAGCACTGAGCTGATCTCCCTGTGCTATGCGGCTGCTTCCCACTAGCTATCTATTTTACATTTGGTAGTGTATATATGTCCATGCCACTCTCTTACTTCGTCCCAGCTTACCCTTCCCCCTCCCCGTGTCCTCAAGTCCATTCTCTATGCCTGCATCTTTATTCCTGTCCTGCCCCTAGGTTCTTCAGAACCATTTTTTTTTAAGATTCCATATATATGTGTTAACATATAGTTTTTGTTTTTCTCTTTCTGACTTACTTCACTCTGTATGACAGACTCTAGGTCCATCCACCTCACTACAAATAACTCAATTTCATTTATTTTTATGGGTGAGTTATATTCCATTGTATATATGTACCACATCTTCTTTATCCATTCATCTGTTTATGGACACTTAGGTTACTTCCATGTCCTGGTTATTGTAAATAGAGCTGCAATGAACATTGTGGTACATGACTCTTTTTGAATTATGTTTTTCTCAGGGTATATTCCCAGTAGTGGGATTGCTGGGTCATATGGTAGTTCTATTTTTAGTTTTTTAAGGAACTTCCATACTGTTCTCCATAGTGGCTATATCAATTTACATTCCCACCAACAGTGCAAGAAAGTTCCCTTTTCTCCACACCCTCTCCAGCATTTATTGTTTGTAGATTTTTTGATGATGGCCGTTCTGACTGGTGTGAGGTGATACCTCATTGTAGTTTTGATTTGCATTTCTCTAATGATTAGTGATGTTGAGCATCCTTTCATGTGTTTGTTGGCAATCTGTATATCTTCTTTGGAGAAATGTCTATTTAAGTCTTCTGTCCATTTTTGGATTGAGTTGTTTGTATTTTTGATATTGAGCTGCATGTATCTTTTTGGATTAGCATTTTCTCTAGATGGAGGAAAGACACTCTCTTCAATAACTGGTGCTGGGAAACTGATATCAGAGATCTTCAAATGTGCTGAAATTTGAGCAAGATGAAAAGTTGGCTACATAATTTGCCTGATCTTTTGAAAACTGGTGGATTTATTTGAGAGGAGGATCTCACCAGGAAAATGAATTGAGATACTACCCAAGAACTTTTATTTTGAAAGCTGAATTTGATGGCAATTAGACAAAGACGAATTTTCCCATCCAAAGGTAATATCTACTAATTCTATCTTTACATATGCCTCAAAGATACTGAGTACTTTACATATATCATCTCATTCATTTTCACATCATGTATATTAGCTATTCCTTTTTCTACAGCTGAGGAAAGTGAAGATAACTGCCTCCCCCACTCTCATACTTTTGGCAAATAACATACAATGTGCTCTGTCCATGGTTGTTTTCTATCATTGACATCATCGTTGTTTTTCATCATTAGCTTCAAAAATTGGAAATGTCATAAAACATAAAGAAAACAGCATAATCACAGAGGTTAAAATTGGCCATTTCTATCCAGTTCAGTGGAAAAACAAATTGGCTTATAGATATTAAGTAACCTATTTTCAATACCAAGACCATGGCTAGATAAATGTTCTCTAATTTTCAGGTCCCAAGATTAAAACTATTCCATCTTAGCCTGAAAAAACTTGAACTATTCAATTCAAATCCGTCCTATTTTCATTCCAACTCCTCAGATACACATCTCATCCTCTGATAATCCCACTTGCATAAGAAGCCCTCACCAATTATCTGTTGGTTATATCGTCATGCTAATATAATAGTGATGCTTTCTTTTTCATGTATTATGTATGTGAAGATTTGGGTAAATTTATTCTGAGCCTTGCCTTCCTTGTTTCAATTTAATTTAATTTAATTTTTTTATTTGTATGTTTTTTTAAAATTTTTATTTATTTTTGGCTGCGTTGGATCTTCATTGCTGCACATGGGCTTTTCTCTAGTTGGGCGAGTGGGGGCTACTCTTCGTAGCAGTGTGTGGGCTTCTCATTGTGGTGGCTTCTCTTGTTATGGAGCATGGGCTCTAGGCTTGCGGGCTCAGTAGTTGTGGCACATGGGCTCAGTAGTTGTGGCTCGTGGGCTCTAGAGTGCAGGATCAGTAGCTGTGATGCATGGGCTTAGTTGCTCCACAGCATGTGGAATATTCCCGGACCAGGGCTCAAACCCGTGTCCCCTGCATTGGCAGGAGTATTCTTAAGCATTGTGCCAGCAGGGAAGTCCCACCATCCTTGTTTTTAGAAGATGGCTAGTAATACCACCCCAAGGACAATTTCAGATAATTTGTGTGAAGCCCCTAGAAAAGTACCCAGCACATGGAAGGAAAACAAGAAACAGAGGTGGCCGTTATTGCAAATTCTCTGAGACTTCTGCAATCATCATTATGCATATCTCATCAATCTAATTTCTGTTCCCTTTGGAGCCTTTAACACAAGTATAAATGTAATAGATATTTAATAATGGGACTCAGTACATATTCATTAGTGGATTAATTAATTGTTGAGAACAGCGGCTGAAGAACAAAAATCATCAGGAGCTTCTGGCAGAAGCTGCATTCTCTATTCCATCAAATAAATTCTTCTGTCTGTCTCAGGTCGACATTTGTCTCTCCTTGAACATAGCACATCCTTAGGTTGATTATGGACTCTTCTGTCCAAAAAGAGAATTACAGAATTTTCTACGCCAGAGAAGGCCTTCACTGTCAGACTCCAAAGACAGAAAACAAAACCTGATTCAGATGATTGCTTACAGATATGCGACATTTGTGTTCTTAGGCTTAACAATGTGAAATTAAACTAAAAAGATACTCGAACACAACTTATTTTGGGGACTAGTGATTCAGGATTAGTGGTCAAAAGAGAACAGGTGGAGAGATTGTGCAGAAGGAGTGCTGGATGGTATTTCCTGGGAAGTTTCTTGTGCTTGTGCCATTTTGGGGGAGGGTCCAGAGATGAGTGTTCTAAACAAGGTAGTCACTGAATTTGGCTTTACCATGTGTTTCACATAGTTTCATTTAACTGTAACTTACTGAACATGGGGAATTCTCCAAGATCTCTGTGAAAGGTGGGTAAGACATCCTATTGTGTCATTTAATAAAATAAAAGATGTTCCAGGTGTCACTCTGTGTGTACTTTCCACTTTGACCTTCAAATAGGTAACTTGATTGAAATCAATACTGCATTCTTAGAATTAGACAGTTTGTCATACTGAGATTCCAGTTCTAAGATTCCAAATCTTAGAAAATTTGTTCATTACAGTAATTCTTTTCTGGTGTTTTGGTTTTGACCGTTTACTTCATCTAGCCTTAGGAAAAAAAAAAATTTGTAAATGGAACAAATGTTAAGAATCATATATATTCAAAAAGAGCTCACTTGTCAAGTATGATGTATTGGAGAATGTATGATCTTTTAATATTATGTCTTGGCAACATAGATGAACTACAAAAGCCAGAGAACACCTTCATGATACCCTTAAATTCTTAAAATCTTCTGCAAAAATACTACTTAATGTCTGTTCCTACTGGATTGGGTATCTTCAAGAGTGTTTCTCTTGATGAGGGAATGAAGAAATCTTAAACAGGGACTGGAGTGGCGGAGAGATTCATCCCCAATACAAGGGAAATGTAGTTAGAGGAATAAAGGGAGAAGACTAGAGAGAATAAACGTGGTGGGATCTTAACAAGCACTGAAGGACATGAGGTGGGGAAGGAAAAGTCTTTCAAAAGAAGACACACAAGGAAGGCCTGATCTCCAGAGCTTCCCCCATACTTAGGATGGGAGAGGAAACTGGTAGGGAAGTACGTAGTTCACTATTAATGATGTTGCTCAGCTCTCTGAGGCTAAGTTCAAATGGAGCTGGTAAATTTGCACTAATGTGATTTGCATTTCAGGCTGGGAAATCTAAGGCCAGAGACAGCAGTGGCTGGTGAGAGTGTTGGTTCAGAAATCAAGATTTCTGGGTCCAAAAAGCTGGATCCAGGGTCTTGGTATTCAGTTAGTTAGTTGTGGTGCGTGTAGAGACTGAGCCCCATTCCTTCAAACCTGAAATGCCTGTGAGTTCCCAAGGGGGACCTACTGTGTGCAGCAGTAACATGCAATGCATGGAAAGGCTTTTGGAGAATTTTCAAAGCTGACAAGTCAGGACTGCCATGACTCCCTAAGTGACAGCTCTGGGGGCAGAGGGGGGAGTCACTGCCCCCATTCTTAAAGGGGTAACAGCAGCAGGACAGAGAAAAACACTCTACCTGTGTCTTAACACTATGTTGTTTTAAAGCCAGACCCAGACACTTTGGTTTCTGTCAGCTGTCTGCTTCTATACTAATTTCCCTCATTTATCACCACCTAGAAATGGTTCTGTATTGGGAGATGTTTCTACTGCTAAAAGGCCCTGTTGAGAGACCATTCCCTTAACAGAAGAACATGGATTCTAGATCCGTGTTGACAGAAGACCGTGAAGATCACATTAGTGCAGAGAGAGGCAATGCAGATAGAGTGATGCTGAAGAAGAAACTGTCCTGCCCACTTCAGACAGAGCTGCTCAGTGCAGGTACTTTATATGGGTCTCTACGGGAAAAAGTTAGCTCACTCCAGTTGATCAAGCATGGAGGCAGTATCTCAACTAAAAACATTTCAAAATGGAGAGAAAAACAGAGTGACAATTTAATCATTCACAACAGGGTTAGAGCTGTTGGTATTATTAATTTTCTGAGAACAGCCTCTTGTGATGTGTATGTTCATTCAGAAGAACGAAATGTAAATTACAACGTTGTTTGATGAGCAGAGTTAGAATGGAGGGAGTGACTTTCTTAAGGGGTACTTTCATTAGTCAAGGAAAACTTGAGTGGTATTTATCTGTTCACATAACCAATAAAAATTTGCTAGAGTCAAATCCCCATTTCTCTGGGACGAACTGGGTAAATCTAAGAAGATACTGAATTCCCTCTTTCTAAAATCTACTCAATTTGCCACATAACAAGTTATAGCAACTATTGTAAACTATAAAGTATTGTGGCAGATACGCTTGATGCTGACCTTCGAGGATTCATCCCCTCCTCCTGAGTGTGACAGAAAATGTGACTTGGTTCTAACCAATAGAATATGACACGTGATAGATGTCAATCCTTTGATTAGGCTATGTTATTGGCAAAAGGAATAGTTTTCACTCCCTTCATTAAGTTACATGGTAAGGCAAAATTGATGGGTTTTGCAGATAATTAAATCATAAATTAGCTGATTTTTTAGAGTTAAGCAAAAGGGAGCTTATCTTGAGTGGGCCTTACTTAATCAGGTGAAAACCCTTAGAAGACAACTGGAGACCTTATAAGGAAATAGACCTTACGAGGAAAGGCTCCTTCTGGACTGGAAGAAGCAAACTGCCGTGTCACGACTTCCTATGGAGAGAATCATGTGGCAGAAAACTGTGGGTGTCCTCTCAATTCTGGGGGCAGCCTCCATTCATTAGGAAGCAGGACCCTCCGTCAACAGTCCATGGAGATGAATTCTGTCCACCTGAATGAGATAGACATGGATTCTTCCATAGCCAAGCCTCCAGATGAGAATGCATCCCAACAGACATCAAATTGTAACCTGGATTGACCCAGAACAGAGAATCCAGGTAGGCCATGATAACACTGTAGTAATTGATTACACATCATTAGAAAATACAAGAATGCTACATATTTTCAAAACCATCTCATCTTACTGATTTAATGACAAGATACACTGGTTTTATTAACAGAATTTAAATCACCTCTCAGAGAAGTTTCTTGTACCTTCAGCTGATCTCTTGCACAAGTGTAGAATTCTACTTGTTTCAGTTTCAGAGGTGAGTTTCTCCACACCCATGAGTCCTTCAAATCAAGGAGCACCTTTTGAATTCCCCATCTATGCTAGATTTAGAATAAATTTTGCTGAAAATATACTGACTACATTTTGTGGATAAAAATAGTGTAATAGTGCAGCAACAAGTGATTTGTTAACCATGACATTACCGCCAAGACTGCTCCACAATTCATCAAAAGCCTGTCTCATGACTGGTTCTTTCTCAGTCATTGTTGTTTGTTTTCCTCTTGGCTTTCTGCTCATTTGTAGCACTAGCACCTATTTTGCATTTGGATGAAGCACGGATTAATTCTGAAATACTGGGATTAACAAAATGCAATAATGAGGATCTCAAAGTAGCAGAGCAGCTTTCTGTAGGAGCAGCTTTCTGTAGAGATGAAGTATGGGCCATCACACACACTTGAACCCAGCAATTACTAGTTCACCAGTAGCAGGTCCTTCATCGTAGATTTCTGCCAGAAACCCTGAAAGCAGGAAGGACCCAGAGGCAACACCACCTAGATGCATACATTCTTCATAATTGAATTGTCCAGAAATAATCACTATCCCGTGCTTCATCTTCAAACATTAACTAGCCTTAAGGGTTTCAATCTTAAGGGTTTCTTGGGATGTATGCAAATTATACTTCTGTAAATAATTGTGAGGAAAACTAAGCAATTGTAGGTCAAGTTAATCTTCACCCAGTAGAGACAACTGTACTGTTCAGTGGTAAATGGTGTGGAATTCAACTGACTCTGCTAACCAAAAAACACACATTGGGTTATCCCATGGCCTACAATAAATACCAATGCTCTACTTGCCTCTCTCCCTTTATCTACCTTCAATAAAGATAGTGGTTAAATTATAACCTGTTTATTGCTAGGGGCTAAATTGGAGGATGTAGCTTATGTGAGAGATCACTGCATTCCAGAATAAGACAGATGTTCTCATTGAGTCTCAGTTTACATTGGACAGCGGTGGCCTCAGCTAGCTTGTTCCCAAGGCAGAGAACAGATCCTAGCTGAGCATGCGTGGTTACTCTCCAGAACTGGCCAATCAGGGGAGTCACTCCTCTCCCTCCCGGCAGGATGCTGAGGAGATGGTTACAGGCCTATAGCCCATGTATTCTTCACAGGAAGAAAACCGGCCCCCCAGCAATCCATCTCTGCTTGGATCATGTCTAATAAATTTTCTCTCAGAAAACGGAGCCTTACATTTACTACTGAAGGAGAAATTCCATATCAGTTTGGAGAACCGAGTAAAAGACACAGTTATACGCCTTATGTCATAAATCAAAGCTAAGAGAGATAATAAGGGCTGATATGAGAGATTTGTTACAGATAAATTATGTATGGTGTGTAGTCGAAGGAAGGCACTGGCACTTCTCAGCTAGAGATCTGAAGTTAATCATCCAAAGCAGAGAACAGAGTGGCAGTTAAGTCTTCAGAGGATACAGAGAATTGTGAGCAGACTGCCAAATCACGTCTGGGAGAAAGACCAGCCTCACGCTGAGTAAACACTGCACGGTTATGCTGAGACCTCCGTCTCTGTTGGACTAGCAAAAGGGCACCAGGTCACCATGGTGTGAGCAAATTTCCCTCTGTACCTGGCTCCAGAACCTTCCATATCACAGAACAGCAGGAATCTACGCTTCTCCTGGGAGGGCACTGTCTGCCTCCGTGCCTCCCATCAGTCATCTTCCCCAGGGGAGGTTCTAGAATTTCTGTATAGAAAGGGCTTAGGGACGCAACCTGGGTGTAAGGAGGGGTCTCGGAGTGCTTATCTGAAAACATCCTCTGCTTTTTATATTTCTTATATTGTAGGTTTGTCATATCTTGGATTGGGAGTGAGTATGAGATTGTGGGGCAACTCACATCTCCCCAGGCCACTCCCATCACCACCTCTCTGCCTCTTCTAACAAAATAGTTTAGATTCAGAGATTGATTATTCATCCTATATCACATGGCAGAGTATCTCTTCCCTTCTCCTAAAACAGTAGCAGTAGTCATTAATCAGAATTTGTATGAACTCACACCCTGGAAGGTTGGTTGTTGAACCCTGTCCATGCACTTTCTCCACGGCTCCCCTAGACCAGCCACGCTGCTGGCCAGGCCTGAAGCACACTCTCTCCCAATTTGAAGGGACAGTAGTGCCCTGTTCTTAGGATCTTCAAGGCCTGGTGTGACACAGAGTGAGTTGGCACAGCACTGGCATCTGCTACAAGCCAGGGGACAGCTGGGATCAAAGTAGTGTTTAAGGAAGTTCCCCTCAGTTTCTGGGCTCACAGACTCCAGATGCAAACTCGTTCGTGGTGTCCAAGAACCAATCCTGGGGATGGTTCCTGAAGAACCAGTGTTGATGCTCTGCCAGCTCATATTTAAACTGGGGATTAGGCAACACCACCTCAGGCTGATGGGTTCAACGCTCCTATATTCACTGGGAGGAAGAAACGTTCACAAACGTGAACAAATACATTAGTGACAAGTTCTATTACAAACTACAGCACACAGAGGGCTGGAGGAAGTTGACAAATTATTAGACTTGTTTACCCTATAGGCCCATGCAATTCATCCAGAGTAATTAATCTGAAAGAGAAAATTAGCCAGAATACATTAGTAATGTGGAGGAAGCTGAGCAGCTTAAACTACCTCTAAGAAGAAATGAAAATACATTTGAGGTAGACAAATAAATATATCCTATGTATTTAGTACATTTATAAGTACATTTCCATAACTCCTACAGAAAAAAAACAAATGGACTTTTTGGCCAACCCAATACAACCAGAGACATAATTTGTAGAGCTCCTGCAAAAATAAAATGTGGGCCCTCTTGTTCAAAAAGCAGGAAAAAAAAAGTACAGTTAAAGGTACTAAAACAGAGACTCTTTTTATTTAGAAATATTTTATTATTAATACAATTTCATAGGAGTAATTTTATACAAAAGCAACAACACAAACATAAATTGAAAAATATATTCTGGTGCAATAATTTTATAAAACAAATAAATAATAAAAATATTTCATTAATTTGATATCTTGACTGAGCATAAGGTTTCTGTGGCTCCCTTTTCTGAAAATACCTTTACTAACTCATCAAAATGAGTATCCAAAGCAATTTAACTTTCTTTTTTTTGAATTTTATATATTTATTTATGTTATACAGCAGGTTCTTATTACTTACCATTGTATACCTATTAGTGTATATATGTCAATCCCAATCTCCCAATTCACCTCACAACCCTCCACCCCATTTTCCCCGCTTAGTATCCATACGTTTGTTCTCTACATCTGTGTCTCTATTTCTGCCTTGCAAACCAGTTCATCTGTACCATTTTTCTAGATTCCACATATATGTGTCAATATACGATATTTGTTTTCCTCTTTCTGACTTACTTCATTCCGTATGACAGTCTCTAGGTCCATCCATGTCTCTACAAATGACCCAATTTCATTTCCTTTTTATGGCTGAGTAATATTCCATTGTATATATGTACCACATCTTCTTTATCCATTTGTCTGCTGATGGGCATTTAGGTTGCTTCCATGACCTGGCTATTGTACATAGTGCTGCAATGAACATTGGGGTGCATGTGTCTTTTTGAATTATGGTTTTCTCAGGGTATATGCCCAGTAGTGGGATTGCTGAGTCACATGGTAATTCTATTTTTAGTTTTTTAAGGAACCTCCATACTGTACTCCATAGTGGCTGTATCAATTTACATTCACACCAACAGTGCAAGAGGGTTCCCTTTTCTCCACATCCTCTCCAGCATTTATTGTTTGTAGATTTTCTGATGATGCCCATTCTAACAAGTGTGAGGGGATACCTCGTTGTAGTTTTGATTTGCATTTCTCTAATAATTAGTGTTGTTGAGCATCTTTTCATGTGACTTTTGGCCATCTGTATGTCTTCTTTGGAGAAATGTCTATTTAGGTCTTCTGTCCATTTTTGGATTGGGTTGTTTGTTTGTTTTAATATTGAGCTGCATGAGCTGTTTATATATTTTGGAGATTAATCTTTTGTCCATTGATTCATTTGCAAATATTTTCTCCCATTCTGAGGGTTGTCTTTTCACCTTGTTTATACTTTCCTTTGCTATGCAAAAGCTTTTAAGTTTCATTAGGTCCCATTTGTTTATTTTTATTTCCATTACTCTAGGAAGTGGGTCAAAAAAGATCTTGCTGTAATTTATGTCAAAGAGTGGCCTACCTATGTTTTCCTCTAAGAGTTTTATAGTGTCCGGTCTAAATATTTAGGTCTTTACTCCATTTGGAGTTTATTTTTGTGTATAATGTTAGGGAGTGTTCTAATTTCATTCTTTTACATGTAGCTGTCCAGTTTTCCCAGCACCACTTATTGAAGAGACTGTCTTTTCTCCATTGCATATCCTTCCTTCCTTTGTCATAGATTAGTTGACCATAGGTGTGTGGGTTTATCTCTTGGCTTTCTATCCTGTTCCATTGATCTATATTTCAGTTTTTGTGCCAGTACCATACTGTTTTGATTACTGTAGCTTTGTAGTATAGTCTGAAGTCAGGGAGTCTGATGCCTCCAGCTCCGTTTTTCTTTCTCAAGATTGTTTTGGCTATTAAGGGTCTTTTGTTTTTCCATACAAATTGTGAACTTTTTTGTTCTAGTTCTGTGAAAAATGCCATTGGTACTTTAATAGGGATTGTATTGAACCTGTAGATTGCTTTGGATAGTATAGTCATTTTCACATGGGTGATTCTTCCAAACCAAGAACATAGTATATATCTCCATTTGTTTGTGTCGTCTTTGATTTCTTTCATCACTGTCGTATAGTTTTCTGAGTACAGGTCTTTTACCTCCTTAGATAGGTTTATTCTTACGCATTTTATTCTTTTCATTGCAATGGTGAATGGGATTGTTTCTTTAACTTCTCTTTCTGATCTTTCATTGTTAGTGTATAGGAATGCAAGGGATTTCTGTGTATTAATTTTGTATCCTGCAACTTTACCAAATTCATTGATCAGTTTTCTGGTGACATCTTTAGGATTATCTATGTATAGTATCATGTCATCTGCAAACAGTGACGCTTTTACTTCTTCTTTCTGGTTTTCATTCCTTTTATTTCTTTTACTACTCTGATTGTCATTGGTAGGACTTCCAAATCTATGTTGAATAATAGTGGTGAGAGTGGACATCCTTGTATTGTTCCTGATTTTAGAGGAAATGCTTTCAGTTTTTCACCATTGAGAATGATGTTTGCTGTGGGTCTGTCATATATGGCCTTTATTATGTTGAGGTAGGTTCCCTCTAGGCTTACTTTCTGGAGTGTTTTTGTCATAAATACGTGTTGAATTTTGTCAAAAGCTTTTTCCGCATCTATTGAGATGATCATATGGTTTTTATTCTTCAATTGGTTAATATGGTGTATCACATTGATTGATTTGTGTATATTGAAGAATCCTTCATCCCTGGGATAAATCCCATTTGATCATGGTGGATGATCCTTTTAATGTGTTGTTGGATTCTATTTGCTAATATTTTGTTGAGGACCTTTGCTTCTATATTCAACAGTGATATTGGTCTGTAATTTTCTTTTTTTGTAGTATCTTTGTCTGGTTTTGGTATCAGGATGATGGTGACCTCGTAGAATTAATTTGGGAGTGTTCCTTCCTCTGCAATTTTTTGGAAGAGATTGAGAAGGATGGGTGTTAGCTGTTCTCTAAATGTTTGATAGAATTCACGTGTGAAGCCATCTGGTCCTGGACTTTTGTTTGTTGGAAGATTTTTAATCACAGTTTCAATTTCATTACTTGTGATTGGTCTGTTTATATTTTCTATTTCTCCCTGGTTCAGTCTTGGAAGGGTATACCTTTCTAAGAATTTGTCCTTTTCTTCCAGGTTTTCCATTTTATTGCATAGAGTTGCTTGTAATAGTCTCTTATGATGCTTTGTATTTCTGCTGTGTCCATTGCAACTTCTTTGTTTTCATTTTTATTGATTTGAGTCCTCTCCCTCTTTTTCTTGACGAGTCTGGCTAATCACTTATCAATTTTGTTTGTCTTCTCAAAGAACCAGCTTTTAGTTTTATCGATCTTTGCTATTGTTTTCTTTGTCTCTATTTCATTTTTTTCTGCTCTGATCTTTATGATTTCTTTCCTTCTATTAACTTTGGGTTTTGTTTGTTCTTCTTTCTCTTGTTCCTTTAGGTGTAAGGTTAGATTGCTTGAGACTTTTCTTGTTTCTTCAGAAAAACAATTTAATTTTCTATTGACATAATTGACAGCAACATCACTTGCTCTTGGCAAATGAAAGGTCACAAAACATTTTTTTTTATTTTTTAATTTTAAGTAGAATCTTTTGCTGATGCAACTATGACTGAAGGTTATTATATGCTGTGAAAACTGTAGGATAAATTTCTGTTAAATTATTTTGAAATATGATTTAAAAAATTTTAATTAATAAAAATAAGTACTAGTTAAAGTGTCAGCAAACACTTTGAATTTAAAATGTATTGTCACTTGGTCATAAATTGTATGGTTTTAAATAAATTTTTCAATATTCAAAAAAAAGAAATACATTTTTTAGTGTACCTAAAAATAATCATTTTTGTGGAACAATTTTTAAAAATATTATGAACTTTGTATTCAAATATAAACTCAGTTTGCTATTTTTAGAAAATAAACTTTATATAGTACAGCAGTTTTATGTTCAAGGCAAAATTGAGCAGAAAGTGCAGAGAGTTTCTGCCCCCGCATGCATTGCCTCTCCTACTACCTACATCCCCCACCAGATGATACATTTATTATAGTCCATTAACCTACACTGACACATCATAATCACTCAGTGTCCATAGGGTTCCCTTTTGGTATTCTGTATTCTGTGGGCTTGGGCAAATGTGTAACATGAACCCACCTTTATAGTATCATACAGAACTGTTTTGCTGCTCTACAAATCCTCTGTGTCCCATCTCCCTTCCTCCAATTCCATCCTTTCCTTCCTTCAGCCTCTGGAAACCACTGATCTATTTACTGTCTCTGTAGTTTGCTTTTTCCAGAATATCATAAAGTTGGAATCATCTTTTCAGATTGGCTTCTTTCAGTTAGTAATAAACATTCAAAGTCCCTCCATGGCTTTTTATGGCTTAATAGCTCATTTCCTTTTAGCACTAAATAACATTCCGTTGTCTAAATGTTCCATAGTTTGTTTATCCATTCATCTACTGAAGGATATCTTGGTTGCTTCCAAGTCTTAGTGATTATGGATAAAGCTGCTATAAACAAGAACCTGTGTGCAGGTTCTTGTGTGTACCGATTTCATTTTAAAAGTAAATTTCCATGATCATGTTTTAATGTTTCCTCTGGCATTTCCTGTAACTTGTGGATGAAATACAAGAACCCAAAAGCAGATTCATGATTTGCACACAATTCAAAACTCCTGTTTCTGCAATCACTGTATCTTCAATAACATAGCAATTCATTTTAAAATTATCCTCCTCATCAATAATAGGCTCATCTAAAGGTTCATATGGAGATAGTGTTATTTACCATCGAATATGATATCCTTAAATTTAATTTCTACTTTTAAGCTTGTGGGTATTTGCTTTGCAGTTTTGCAGCAGTTTTCAAAACAAGAGATCCTAACTCTCTGAAGATTTCTAATAACTCCCTGATATGCTTTAGTGCAATGTCCATACATATGCTTTTATTTTGTAATAAAATAAAATTTTACTAGCTCCAGCAGTTTCTCTCTCAGGCTGGAGAGTTAATATTTGTGCAGATGCTGCAGACGGGGGCTCCACTGCGGGTCTCAGCCCTGCTCCCACTTGGGGTCCTCTTCTCTCCCTCAGCTGTCACCTCTGCCACCAAAGCTCCTGTTTTTGACTGCCACCTCACAGGCAGATGCACATGCCTTTTCTGCTCTTGTCTCTTTTCTCAGCTAGTTGTCACTCTCTCCCTTCTCTTCTCTTTCCAGGCAGTGTGGATTCGGGGAACTTCCTCCCTTACACCTTCTGTTCAAATGCCCCCAAAATCAAACTTGGGTTATTTCTCTTGGAGGGAAAATTAGGGGTCTGGGGACACTGCCCACAAAGTCATCTCAGCTTTGCTGCCTTTGCCCTCATAGTAAGTTCAAACCATTAGCCCATTTCTCTCCATCCTTCTCTGAAACTCCACCAGCCTGTTGTTGACCCCAGCACCAATGTTTGAGCCTCATTGTCCTCAGTTTCTCTTTCCTAGAGTGAGGAGCAGCTCTGCCTATTCAACGTTGTCAGGTGTGTGAGCCCCAATATCCTTTCCCACCTCTCCAGGGCATGCACCTGAGGCTACCAGAACACAGGATTTCCACCACTTCTTAACCAGGCAGTGCTCTGGGTATCTCTATACTTTGCACTTGCTCGTCCAGCTTCCCAAAGGACCATTACTACTTCTCATTCTCCTAATTAATCAGATTGAATTCTACCTCCTCCAGGAAATCTTTTTCAAGTGTTCTGGTTTCTTCATCTTCTTCTCATAGCATCTTTAAAGATTTCTGTTAGATCAGGGACAACATTTACCATGATTATTTGCTCACACATCTGCCTCTTTCAAACCACTGATGAATCTTGTGATGATTTTGACAGGAAATCTAAAGGTTCTGTATTTTACCCCAAATCTGCTCTGCTTATGACCAGTCTTAGCATAGTTTATTTTTTCTCTTCTACCCCATCTTGCCATTATTTTTCCCCTAATCTGATAACTCTAATTTGCCTCATAATTGAGTCACATCTCTCATTTATTCTCCTCTACTCTCATTACCAGGATAAAATAGCATAATACCTTTACATGTTCATAAAGACTTCAAACTCATTATCTGTGAAAAGAAATATATTTGACATGAAATCTGAGAATTTACAAATCCAAAGTTGAGGCACAAATCAGGTAATAAAATGTTTTAAGCTCTGAAAGAGGAAAGCAAAGAGAAATATGTGCATATGCCTTTGTGTGTGTGTATGTTTGTGTGCAGGTATATATTAACCAGATAAGCTCATCAGAGTAATTTCGTTGAGACTCACAGACTTAGAGAACAAACTTATGGTTACTGGGGGGAAGGGTGGGGGAAAGGGATAGTTAGGGAGTTTGGGATCGACATGTACACACTGCTATATTTAAAACAGATAACCAACAAGGACCTACTGTATAGCACAGGGAACTCTGCTCAATGTTATGTGGCAGGCTGGGTGGGAGGGAATTTTTGGGGGGAATGGATACATGTATATGTATGGCTGAGTTGCTTTGCTGTGCACATGAAACTATCACAACATTGTTAATCGGCTATACTCCAATACAAAATAAAAGGTTTTTTAAAAAAGAGAGTAATTTTGTTGAGACAGAAGCCAAGAGACACAAAACTAGGTTACTCAATGACCCATGATACTTTTGAAAATTGTCTTCTATTTTTTCATCCTTCCCCTTACTTCACTTCAGCAAATGGAGGGGAAGTGAAGTTAAAACACAAGATGGCCAGTTTTATGACAGGGCAAAAATTGATTACAAAGAAGAAGCAAAGACTAGAAAATAGAAAAAAAAATGCTCTCCATAACTTGCATGTTAGTCACCTCCAAACTTCAACCTGTTAGAGGTGGTCTTTCCTAAGATAAGCAAGAAATTCCTTTATATCTTCTTATTTTTATATAATTTCATGTGCACAAGAAGCCCAAGGTGATTTGTGAGGACTAGGGAGTTTGGCTGTTGTCAGACACTAATTTTCTTTATTAGATGAAATGAGGAGAAATTGACGATGCTGTTCATTATCTTTGGAGTATGGTTGAACTTGTTGGAAGTTTGGAAGCCTTGGGAAAATTTGAGCCAATTTACGGGCTATTTTTTTAACTTTTTATTTTATATTGGAGTATCATTGATTAACAATGTTGTGTTCATTTCACGTGTACAGCAAAGTGATTCAGGTTTACATATACATGTATCTATTCTTTTTCAAATTATTTTCCCATTTACGTTGTTACATAGTATTGAGCAGAGTTCCCTGTGCTATACAATAGGTCCTTGTTAGTAATCCATTTTAAATGTAGCAGTGTGTACAGGCTATTTTAATTGACTAACAACATCTCTTAACTTCACTAATTAACATATGTGGTGCTACGTATTCCTTGGCCCTTCAAGAATTCTGACGCCCCCTTCTCCTGTTACCCCCACTTTTTGACTTGGGATTCAAAGAGTGGCTTACATGGTATAAAGATGTGATCCTTCTTGATTAGAAAAATAGCTGGGGCATGAATCAGGAAAGGGGTAACTTTGGCGGCCTTAGCAAAAGCTAATAAAGAGGAAGTGTGATAAAAAGATGAGGGAAAAGACAAATCTTACCACTGAGAAATCTAAATAACTATTATAGATACAAGTTAAGGTAAAGCAAAGACACTTCAATGTCTAATTTTAAAAGTCAAGACAAATTTCTCTTGAGCCCAGCAAGAGGTGTATTTGAGGAGCAGAGAATTAGGAGAGGTGAGGTGAGAGGAATCCGTACATACATAAGGAGAATTGTTGGAGAATAAATTTCTGTATCCTTGGTTAGCTGGCTTTTCTGCAATGTTGTCTCCCTTTATTCAGGAAACCTATGAGTAATAGGATGTAATGAATGCATTAAAACCTGACTGTGTTAGATGTGGTACATGTGGTAGATTGTGTTAGGGAAATGGCCACAGTGCTATCTCTCAACACATATGCTCTTTGGCAATGGTTTCTTGTCTCTCCTGACCCCTGATTCAAAAGGGGAATCTATTTCCTTCTCTGGGAATCTGGATTAGCCCTTGAGCGCTCTAAACAGTAGAATGTGGCAGAAGTGATGTTCTGAGACTTCCAAGCTCAGTTATTAAAAATATCTGGCAGCTTTGACTCTTGTGCTCTGGGATAAGCCAGCTACCAGGTAAGACTTCCAATTTCCTCAAGACTGCCATGCTGTAAGTGATGGGGAGAGGCACAGAGGAAAACAAGGCACCCACAAGTAGCAGAACCCAGACCAACCTGCTAGCCATGTGATTAAGACCATCTTGGAAACAAATACTACAGACCAGTCGAGCCACCTGGTGACACCACGTAGAGCAGAGTACTGCTTTCCCCTCTAAACCCTGCCTACATTGCAGAATCATGTGTAAATAAATCATATTTTAAACCACGAAGTTTTAAGGGGGTTGCTAACAGCAATAACCAAAGCATGACCTCATACACCTTGAGGTTCCCTACACTAATCATACTATTTGTACAAATGGAGGCACATTAACAGTAACTGCCCCAATCGACAGCCCTCAATAGACCACCCCTGTACACGTTCTTTTAGAACATCCTAACTCAACTTCAAAGAGTAGTCCTTAAAAACCACCTTTTCTGTCCAATTGTGAAAAACTTTTCCACTTCGATTTCAAGGGCATGGATACCATGTGCTGGCTGAGAAGATAATAGATGGAGAAAATAGTGTAACTCTAATACATGAGTAATTTCACAGCACTCTGGTAAGATGTAGTCTCTTTGCTATATTCAGGGTTTAAAATCTTAGCTAAGACCCTAGAGTAAATAAGAAACATGCTGGAAGCAGACCCTGTAAGCCTTTGCTCCCTTAAAGCAGTTATTAAAATGTGCCTACTGGTGGAGAATTACTGTTGTTTGTATGCTCCCCACCATACACACACGGCACATAAATATAGGTCAGTAAATAAGAGCCTTCCAAACAATTAGGTTTGCTAGTCTGAAGTCTCTTGGGATATCATAATCCTTTTTTTTTTTTTTTTTTTTTTTTTTTTCAATACACGGGCCTCTCACTGTTGTGGCCTCTCCCGTTGCAGAGCACAGGCTCCGGACGCGCAGGCTCAGCGGCCATGGCTCACGGGCCCAGCCGCTCTGCGGCATGTGGGATCTTCCCGGACCGGGGCACGAACCCATGTCCCCTGCATCGGCAGGCGGACTCTCAACCACTGCGCCACCAGGGAAGCCCGGATATCATAATCTTTAAAAGTACATAAATTTATTGTTGGATTACAGCAGTAGGAGAGATAGGGAAAGTTATGAATATAAAATATAAAAATATAAAATGGTAAACAAGGGGCTCAGTGACCTTATTAAGATTGAGTGAGTTGATTAAAAGCAGTTTCTGCATCAGCCTATCTTCTGCTTTGGTGGGAAAATGACATTTGTATAAAGAATTGTAATTTTTCCAAGATTTGATTTCAAAAAATTTCAAAAACAGAACATTGAAAAATATTTACAATGAATATCTAAGTACCTCCACCTAGATTTTACCATTATCATTTTATTATGCATGCTTTATCACATATTGATATTGATCACTTAATTTCTGAAGCACTTCAGAATAAATTGCAGACATCAGTACACAACTTTTTAGATGCTTAAACATGTATGCCAATAACTAGATTTCAATATTTGTTTATAGAGACTCTGTAAAATTTATACACTATGAAATGCATAAATAATAAGTCTACATTTGATGTTTTTCCAAAGGTATACATGTAATCTAAACCCCTATCAAAATATACAATATTAATCTCACCACAGGAAGTTTCCTTATGCCACTTCCCAGTCAGTATTCATTTCTACTTCACTCAAATTGGCAATCATTGTTCAGATTTGTTTTCCAAGATCAGTTTTTCTTGTGTAGAAATTCGTATAAGTGTAATAGAATCATGTAGTCTATTGTGTGTAGGGCTTTTTGCCCAGCATATTTTTGTGATTCATCCACGGTCTTGCATAGGTCACACATTTGTTCCTATTCATTGTAATGTTGCATTGTAGGAATGTACCAAAGTTTATTTATCCATTCATCTATCAATGGATACAAGTGATGTTTTCCAGTTTTTAACTATTATAAATATAGCTGCTATGGACATTCTTGGGAAAGTCTTTCCATAAACATGTTTTCATTTCTCTGGAACAAATAATAGGAGAAGAATTCTGGGTCGTAGAAAAGGCATATGTTAGACTTTTTAAGAAACCATCAGAATATCTTCTGTGCCAGAACATTTTCAAGTGTTTGTACCATATTACATTCCTACTAACATTGCATGAGAGTTCCAGCTCCCCTGTTCCTCACCAACATTTGGTGCTTTAGATCTTTTAAACTTTAGTCATTTTGGTGGTCATTTTTCAGTTTGAGATGATATCTCATCATGGATTTAATTTAGATTTCCCCAATGATAAATGAGATTGATAACTTTTTAATGTGTTTATTGGCAATTCATACATATTGCTTTGTGGAATGTCTATTAAAATATTTGGTCCATTTTTTGTTAATGTGTAGGAGAAGTAAGAGTTTCATCTTGTCTTGTGCTTGATCATAGTGAGATGAGAATTCAATATTTGATCATTAAATGTGATGCTAGTTGTAGGGTTTTTTATATGCTCTTTATCAGATTTAGAATGTTCTATTTCAATTTGGCTAAGAGATTTCATCATAAATGGTTGTTGGATTTTGTCAAGTTATTTTTATGTATACATTATAAGATTATGTTTTTTCTCATTTATTCTCATAAGATGGTGGAATGCATTAGCTGATTTCAAATCAGTTTTAGCTTTTGGAACAGTTTTAGATTTACAGAGAGTTTGAGAAGATATTACAGAGAGCTCCCATATACCCTGCATCCAGTATCCCCTATTATTAATACCTTATATGAGTATAGTTCATTTGCTACAATTAATGAACCAATATTGATATGTTATTTTAAACTAAAGCCCATATTTTATTCATATTGTCTTGGTTTTTACCTAATGTCCTTTTTCAGTTTTAGGATCCCCTCCAGGATACCACATTGTATTTATTTGTCATTTCTCCTGAGACTCCTCTTGGCTGTAAAATTTTCTCAGATTTTCTTTGACATTGATGACTTTGACCAATTTGAAGAGTACTGGTGAGGTATTAGAGAATGTCCCTGTATTTGACTTTTTCCTTATATTTTTCTAATGATTAAACTGGGGTTATGGATTTTGGAGAGGAAAACCAGAGTTTAAGTGCCATTTTTATCACATCAGGGACATATATTATCAACATGTTTTACCACTGTTGATTTTGACGATCACTGGTGGAAGTTGTGTTTGCAAGTTTCTCCATAGTAAAGTGACTCTTTATTCCTCCCTTTCCATGATGTACTCTTTGGAAGGAAGCCATCTGCACAGCCTATGTGTAAGGAATGGGGCTTGGGCTCCCTCTTCTTGAGGGTGAAGAATCTACATAAATTATTCAGCATTCTTCTTCACAAAAAATTGGTCTCTTCTCCATCATTTATTAATTTATTCAATTATTATATTAGTATGAACTCATTGATATTTATTTTATACTTTGTGTTATAGTTTAATGATACTTTGTCTATTTATTTTGCCCAAATTGTTCCAGCGTTGCCCATTCGGAGCTCCTGTACCCTTCAATGTATGTGTGATGTTAGCTGTAGGCTTTTGTAGATGCTCTTCTTCAGAATTAAATGATTCTCTTTTATTTCTAGGTTGCTGAGATTTTTTTTTATCACGAATAGATGTTGAATTTTACCAAATGCTTTTTCTCCATCAACTGATATGATCATGTGGCATTTTTTCTTTAGAATATTAATGTGGTAAATTATATTGATTGATATTTTTTAAATAGTAGACTATCTTTTTTTCACAGGAGTAAACCAAACTCCCCAATTTGGTGGCAAGGGCTTACACTATATATATATATATATATATATATATATATATAGAGAGAGAGAGAGAGAGAGAGAGAGAGAGAGAGAGAGAGAGAGAGAGATACATAAATAGATATAGATATATAGATTTAGATATATAGATATAGATTTAGTTTGCTAATATTTTGTTGAGACTTTTTGTGTTTATGTTCCTGAGGAATAATATTGGTCTATAATTCTATTTATTTTTTTAAAGTAGTGTCTTTGCCTGGTTCTGGTATCAGGAAGATGAGGCACTCAAAAATAATTTTGGAAGTGGTTTTTCTATTTTCAGGAAGAGATTGGACAGAGTTCTTGTTATTGCTTCTCTAAAGTTTGGTAGACTCCACCAGTGAGGCGATCTAAATCTGATAATTTCTTTTCTGGAAAGTTTTTAACTACTAATTAAATTTTCATTATATTAGTAGGACTATTCAATTATTTGGTCTATCGTGGGTGAGTTTTGATAGTTTGTACTCTTCAAGGAATTAATCCATTTTATCAAAGTTGTCTAATTTATGTGCATAGTGCAATTTGTAGTAGTATCTTATTTTTGTAACGTCTGTGAGACTGGTCGTGAAAATCCTTCTTCATTCCAAATATTTGTAACTTGGGTGTTCTCTTTTCATTATCAGTCTTGCTAGAGGTTTCTCAGTTTTACTGATCTCTGATCTTTTCAAAGGATCAGTTTGAGTTTGCTGATTTTTCTCTACTTTTCTGTTTTTATTTTCAGTGATTTCTGTTCTTATTTTTTATTCACTTCCTTCTTGTTTTTTATTTACTTTGTTCTTGTTCTTCTTTTCTATGAAGTAAAATAATTGATTTCAGACATTTCTTCATTTCTAAGTGCTGTTACTTTCATTTTTAGCACAACTTTATTTGATTTCAACATATTTTGATATGCTGTATATTTTTTCTTTGTTTTTTTTAACATCTTTATTGGAGTATAATTGTTTTACAGTGTTGTGTTAGGTACTGCTATATGACAAAGTGAATCAGCTATATGCACATGAATATCCCCATATTTCCTCCCTCTTGCATCTCCCTCCCACCCTTCTTATCCCACCCCTTCAGTGGTTGCAAAGCTCTGAGCTGATCTCCCTGTGCCATGCAGCTGCTTCCCACTAGCTATCTATTTTAGAGTTGGCAGTGTATGTATATCCATGTCACCCTATCACTTCGTCCCAGCTTACCCTTCCCCCTCCCTGTGTCCTCAAGTCCATTCTCTACATCTTCATCTTTATGCCTGTCCTGCCCCTAGGTTTTTCAGAACCTTTTTTATTAGATTGCATATATATGTGTCAGCATATGGTATTTGTTTTTCTTTTTCTGACTTACTTCACTCTGTATGACAGTCTCTGGGTCCATCCACCTCACTACAAATAACTCAATTTCGTTTCTGTTTATGGCTGAGTAATATTCCATTGTATATATGTGCCACATCATCTTTACCCATTCATTTGTAGATGGACACTTAGGTTGCTTCCATTTCCTGGGTATTGTAAATAGAGCTGCAATGAACATTTTGGTACATGACTCTTTTTGAATTATGGTTTTCTCAGGGTATATGCCCAGTAGTGGAATTGCTGGGTCATATGGTAGTTCTATTTTTAGTTTTTTAAGGAACTTCCATACTGTTCTCCATAGTGGCTATATCAATTTACATTCCCACCAACAGTGCAAGAGGGTTCCCTTTCCCCCACACCCTCTCCAGCATTTACTGTTTGTAGATTTTTTGATGATGGCCATCCTGACCAGTGTGAGATGATACATCATTGTAGTTTTAATTTACATTTCTCTAATGATTAGTGATGTTGAGCATCCTTTCATGTGTTTGTTGGTAATCTGTATACATTCTTTGGAGTAATGTCTGTTTAGGTCTTCTGTTCATTTTTGGATTGGGTTGTTTGATTTTTTGATATTGAGCTGCATGAGTTGCTAGTAAAATTTGAAGATTAATCCTTTGTTAGTTGCTTCATTTACAAATATTTTCTCCCATTCCAAGGGTTGTCTTTACATCTTTTTTATGGTTTCCTTTACTGTGCAAAAGCTTTTAAGTTTCATTAGGTCCCATTTGTTTATTTTTGTTTTTATTTCCATGTCTCTAGGAGGTGGGTAAAAAAGGTTCTTGCTGTGATTTATGTCATAGAGTGTTCTGCCTATGTTTTCCTCTAAGAGTTTTACAGTGTCTGGCCTTACATTTAGGTCTTTATTTCATTTGGAGTATATTTTTGTATATGGTGTTAGGGAGTGTTCTAATTTCATTCTTTTACATGTAGCTGTCCAGTTTTCCCAGCACCACTTATTGAAGAGGCTGTCTTTTCTCCATTGTATGTTCTTGTCTCCTTTATCAAAGATAAGGTGACCATATGTGCATGGGTTTACCTCTGGGTTCCTATCCTGTTCCATTGATCTATATTTCTGTTTTTGTGCCAGTACCATACAGTCTGGATTACTGTAGTTTTGTAGTATAGTCCGAAGTCAGAGTGTCTGTTTCCTCCAGGTCCATTTTTCTTTCTCAAGATTGTTTTGACTGTTCGGGGTCTTTTGTGTTTCCATACAAACTGTGACATGTTTTGTTCTAGTTCTGTGAAATATGCTCTCGGTACCTTGATAGGGATTGCATTGAACATGTAGACTGCTTTGAGTAGTATAGTCATTTTCACAATGTTGATTCTTCCAATCCAAGAACATGGTATATCTCTCCCTCTATTTGTATCATCTTTAATTTCTTTCATCAGTGTCTTATAGTTTTCTGCATACAGGTTTTTTGTCTCCTTAAGTAGGTTTATTCCTAGATATTTTATTCTTTTTGTTGCAATGGTAAATGGGAGTGTTTCCTTAGTTTCTCTTTCAGATTTTTCATCATTAGTGTAAAGGAATGCCAGATATTTCTGTGCATAAATTTTGTATCTTGCTACTTACCAAATTCATTGAATAGCTATAGTAGTTTTCTGTTAGCATACCAGAGTATGTCTGATGTCCAATACATGACTGAATTCCTCAAGTGCACTCAAGCTTTTCTTTAGGTACTCAGTGGAATATTTAAGATGAATTTGTTAGCAGTTGCACAGTGCCAAAAAGTTTTGTTCTTTCCTCAAATTTAGTGGGTTTTGAAACTTAAGAAATAAATCAGATTGAAAGTCCCTGGCATAATAAATTCAAAATGGCACAAAACTGCATAAAATATTACAGAATAAATTTTCTTACACTATTCATATGTCACACCCTAACTCTGAAACCAGCCCTGTGGAAAGGCTACTTAGTTCCAGTACAAACATTTTAATCTCTTGGGATGCCAAAGACACTATGAATTATGGTCACTTTTAAAATAATTTTTAGTAGAAAATTTTAAACAAAAATTACACATATTTAAGGTGTACAATGTGATGATTTGATATACACAGTGAAATAATTATAATTATTACTATGGTCAAGCTAATTAACATATCCAACTCCTCACATAGTTACCTTTTTTGTGTGTGTGTGAAATCTACTTTTAGCAGTGGATTAAGATCAGCATGCTTTGACAATGCATGGCAACTCCCATACAATTAAACATCACAATATATGGTGGCACTGTGTCTATTTCTGGCATTTTAGTCTGCCCTTCCCAAATTTTAGTTTTTCCTAATGTTATTTGGCACGCTTTATTATATCTATTAGTGATGATTCCTGCCAATATCCTACAGATGTGTCATTTTGCATATATCCCTGAGGGATGTTGGTATATGCAAACTAGCTACATCTGACCATCCAACTCCATGCTTAATAGGGTTGGATGCATTGTCTGAATGGAGAGAGAGTTAATTGTACCTCATTATGCCTTTGGGGTCCTCACATATTCAGACTAAATACAACACCATATTCAAACTTCAAAGTGCTATTCCAGTAAGTGCTGCAGCAGCAGGGACCTTATAAAAAATGTGACTATTAAAAAAGACAGATTAAAAGCCTGTCACTATTAGCACCTCCCAGGGTCCTATCTCAGAAGCAGCTGAAGCACAAGACTAAGCCTGAATAGGACAATTGTGCTTCAGAGGGGGAGAATCTAAGGGAAATTTAGGATCTGCCTGCGTTTTCTAGAAGTAATGTTGAGGTTCCCCACTAAGTAGCCCATGGCTGCCCCATCTCCCCACCAACCAGCACAGGGCAGAGAATATGGTAGAAGCTCTGTAAAATTTATTATATTTGTGAATAAATAAATGAGTGGATAAATAAACGAATGAACACTCATGATGATTCTTGGATGCCAAATAAATAACTTTCAGTTAGTTCTTAGAAAAAGACCCCCTTCTTAAAAATCACATGGGAAAATGCATCTTCAAAAAGTTTCAAAAAATGTAAATTTGGGAGTAATTTAATGGTGTCTGATTCTCAGGCTCTCGATAAATGTATTTAATTTTGCTATCTCTAATACATGCTACCTTCACTCTTTTACCAAGTTGGAAAACCATTAAATGCATGTCTTCCTTAATCCCTATCAACCAGATAACAACAATCAGTGTTGTTATAGTCCCAACCCTTTGAAATTCTCTTCTGATTTGAGATAAAAGGACTTAGGTCTGTGGGGTGGCCTCAGGGTCTCTGAGTTGTGCAAATTTTCAGGCCTTGGTTTCTCGCTCCCCTGCATGAGAGAAGCGTGGCCCAGGTAACACAGTTCTCATGTAGCACCGGCACAGCAGCAGTCAGGCACAGCTTTGGAATAAGGGACTGGATGCTGAGCGTCCTGGTGTCCCCTCAGAAACCCCGGCCCTCTGCATGTCTGGGGTGACCTTGTGGCTTACTGTGTTGATCAAACAATGTGAAGTAGTTGCTCTTACTTAAGCCTCAGAGGCCAGACAGCAGAAGACTCTGTCATGGTTTACATCTCTCTATGTTCATTCATATTAATATCAAAACTGTCTTGCTCTGTGTTTCATCAAAATGGATCTCCCTCTGCTTCAGTTTCCCAGGTGGATGTATTGGACAGTATCTGGCTGAATGGCCTCCAGGAGGATTGGGAAATGCTCAGACATTTTGACTATGTTTGCAGGATTGGTCATCTGGATTCAGAGAAGAGAGCTCCAAACAATTATGCAGGATCAAAGCTGACATAATTTGGTCACATGAGACTTGGTAGGATCACAGATGTTAACTCAGAGAGGGGGAAGACCCAGATCCAGAAGGATGTGAGGTGCAGTGCGTGCAGGCAGCAGAGAGATACATCTGGTCTCCCTCATGCTGCAGACCTAATGCTTGGGCCTCAGAGCGGTTCCCTTCCAAGGTGCCCTTGATTCTTGCCAGCCTTCTTGCCTGGTAGATAAGAACTAGATAATAGCAAACATCTGGGAAAAGGAGGAAAGTTTGGAGATCCTTTCATTTTTACTCTTGTTTCTGTGAAGTTTAAAAGATTGGCATTTCTCTAAATCCTGAGGATCTATACCAAAAGACGAGTGAAAATCATGCCATTTATGTAATCATCTGGAATTTCTATGTTCAAGTACTACAGAAATTAAGAAGCAAAGTACAGTAGTTTGTCCATTAGTATCTGCAGGGAATTGGTTCCAGGATGCCCATGGTTACCAAAATCTGCGATGCTCAAGTCCCTTCTATAAAAGGTGCAGTATTTGGATATAACTTGCACACATGCTCCCATATACTTTAAATCATCTCTAGATTATTTATAATGCCTAAAAAATGGAAATGCTATGTCAATAGTAGTAAATACAATGTAAATGCTATGTAAACAGGTGCCCAAATGCAGCAAATTCAAGTTTTGCTCTTTGGACCTTTCTGAAAATTTTTTCCAAATAATCTAGATCTGTGGCTGATTGAATCCTTGTATGTGAAACCTTTAAATATGGAGGGCTGACTGTAAAACTCAAGCTATTATCTAGTTGATGCTATTGTGCTTTTCAGATTTACTTACTGCTTCCTGGGAGTCTACAACAGGTACTATCACATGCACCTGAATTCACTCCACTCTCTGAAGCTTCCTCATGAGGACACTAAAGAGAAGCAACATATTTCACAGAATAAAAAAGGAAACTGCTGCATTTCCCAGTTATAGAATTGGTGATGATGCCTACACAACTTTCTAAATATAATAAAATCCACTGAACTGTACACTTTAGAAGGACTACTTTATGGTATATTAAATATTAATAAATCTAAATTTAAAAATATTAAATTGCTCTCACAAAGTGCAAAAAATAAGCTTTTTAAAATTGAAGTATAGTTGATTTACAATGTCGTGTTAGTTTCAGGTGTACAGCAAAGTGATTCAATTATACATACATATATTTCTATTTCCCTTTAGATTCTTTTCCCTTATAGGTTATTACAGAATACTGAGTATAGTTCCCTGTATTATATGGTAGGTCCTTGTTGTTTATCTATTTTATATATAGTAGTGTGTCTATGTTAATTTCAAATTCCTAATTTATCCCTCCCCCGCTTCCTCTTTGGTAACCATAAGTTTGTTTTCTATGTCTGTGGGTCTATTTCTGTTTTGTATATAAGTTCATTTGTATCATTTTTTAAAGCCTTTAAAAATTTTTTTTCAAGTAAACTGAAATATATTGGAACATTATGGGAGGAACAGGGAGAGAGAAAGACTCCCAGAATCATCAAACTCTTCACTCACAGGAAATTAAGGGAAAATCATTAAAAGTCATAAATAAGAAAGAAAGTAGTGAATAGAGCCAGCCCTCCTATTGGCAGGTTTTGCAGCTGCCAATCAATCAGAAAATACATCCGAGGTTGGTTGAGTCCTTGGATGCAGAACCAGCAAATATGGAGGGCTGAATACTAGTATTTTATATTAAGGGACTTGAACACCCAGGGATTTTTGTATCAGCAGGGGTCCTGGAACCAACCCCTTGGATACTGGAGACAAATGTATATAAAATATCACCACGACGAACATTATCTGGTGAGCTACTTTCCAATCACAAACCTGTCAACCACAGCGCTAAGATCCTCTTTGAATTCATGTTGCTTTAGTCTGTATTGATTATAATGATCTCTCTCCTGTCCCACTTCTCAGGAAGAGGATGATCCCCAGAGAAAAGTCCTGGAACATTGTCTTGATTCTGGACAATGGGATGATTTTGAGTGATAAAACTCCCTCTTACTTTTCACACCCATTTTCTTCATTGCTGGAAAATTCTCCCAGGACATCATTGTTCAAATGCCAGTATTCCTGTAGTAGGGAAGTGTCAGTACGACTCCCAAGTTGTAAGTCTCTGGAAGTGTGAATTATAAATGCATTGAATCCAGTTATAAGATATTTTCCATCTTACACAATCTTCAGAAAGGCTTAAAAATGGAATATGGACACGATTTAGGGCAGTAGATCTCAAACTTTAGTGTGAATCAGAAACAGTTGGGGGCTTGTTAACACATGTTGATGAGATGCTCCCTTGAGTTTCTGGATCAGTAGGCCTGGGGTAGAGGCACAGAATTTGCATTTTGAACAAGTTCCAAGTGATGATGCTGTTGGACTGGGAACCACATCCTGGAACCACTGATTTATGGGATGAAAGGTATAAAGTTTTACCCTCTTCCTTTCAAGGGACATGGAGAAAGATCATATGCTATTCATTAAATAACTAAATACTCCCTCTTTGGATTTTTTTTTCTTTTCATTGGTTCCAGGGTTTACAGAGACTATGAAACCAGCCTTAATGATAAAGATTTCATTTTCTTGCTACTCTGTTTTTTCCTTATTCTGGAGCCTAGCTAAAAAGGAGATAGTATTTAGGGATTCCTGTTGTCATTTTTATTTTGAAATTGTTTCGTCTTTAGCTTTCAGTAAAACTGCTAAATCATCATTTAGAGGTTTGGCATTATTCTTATTCTATTACTATTACAGAAGAGGAAGAAATCAATATCTTTTCTTTCTTTTAAAATTTTTTCTGCAACTATCTCATATGTGTTAATTGCTATTTTCTTAAGAGAATAGTTCCGCTTACCTAAAGCCTTCCTTCATAATATTCATCAGTGCAGTATTTACTTTTCTTTTTAAGTGGTCAGCTTGCTGAGACATCCTCTCTACAGAGTTGCTCTTTTTCCCCAACTTTATTTGATCTGAGTTGCTCATCCAGCTCACCAGGCCTTTTCAACAAGCAGAGAGGAGTCTTTGTTTAGTCCCAGAGCATAGCTCGGAACTTCTCCAAAGTCAGCTATGGACATGGGTGCTTGTCGATTCTTCTAGGCATGCCAAGGAGGCTGCTGTTGGTGCTCAAGGAGATAATAGCACCTTATAGATATACACAGTATTCACTTCTGCATAAGCCACAGGTTGCTGCCGACAAATGCACAGTCGTTCCCATTTATATCAGGCCAATAACGGTTGGGTTCTAATGAAAGACCTTGAGAAGGTTGTAATAGACAGTTGTGATCGTTTAGATGTGAGAAAGCTTTGTGAACCTGAAGACAGAGGGGGATGGAAATGAGACTGAAGTCTGCCCCCTGCTGGGAGCCTGTAAAAGAAAACCTGAGTGAAGGTCAATGCTGCATTTGTACAGATTAACTGGGTTAAAGGTGCATCTTCTGCTCCTAACTGGTCTCCTAACTCACACTTCCTCTCCTTCATTCTTGTGCCTTTGCCTTTGGTCTCTTAAGCCTTCATGCTCCTTTTTTCCTTCTCCCCACTGCTATCAGCTCATGTTCTCTTGAACTCATTAGAGTCATTTCTTTGTCTGTGAATTCTATAATTTTTGGAAGACTTTATTTTTTAGGGCTTTTTCAGGTTCATAGCAAAACTGAGAGTAAGGTACAGAGGTTCCCCATATTCCTCCTGCCCCTCCATCACTTGACCTCCCCCACTATCAACGTCCCCCCCCAGAGTGCAGCATTTGTTACAACTGATGAACCTACACCGACTGACACATCATTATCACCCACAGTCCACAGTTTACAGTAAGATTCACTCTTGGTGGTGTACGTTGTATGGATTTGGACAAATGCATACAGGTACCCATTATGAGAGTATCAGATACAGTATTTTCACTTGCCTAAAAATCCTCTGTGCTCTGACTATTCATCTCTCTTCCCCACAACCCCAACCCCTGGCAACAACTGATAATTTTACTGTTTCTTTTGTTTTGCCTTTTCTAGAATGTCATATACAGTACAAATGAGTTCCATTCCAAGAGTGAAGTTGTAAGTCCAATTTGTTCATAAGTCCAACAAAGTTAGCCTAGGTACCCAACTAACACAATTGGCTATACAGTACTGTACTGTAATAGGTTTATAATACTTTTCACACAAATAATACAGAAAAACAAACACAAAAAATAAAGAAAACATGTTTAATCTTACAGTACAGTACCTTGAAAAAGTACAGTAGTGCAGTACAACAGCTGGCATCCAGGGGCTGGCATCGCGTGAACAGGCAGGAAGAGTTACTGACTGGAGAAGGGAGAAGAGGTGGGAGATGGTAGAGCTGAAGGATCATCAGCAATAAGAGACGGAGGGCAAGCTGCAATTTCACTCACGCCTGAAGTGGATGAAATGCATGTTCGCATCTTTGAAAGTTCGCAACTTGAAGGCTCTAATGTAGGGGACTTACTGTAGCTGGAAACACACAGTATGTAGCCTTTTCAGATTGTAGTGTCTTTGCCTGGTTTGGGTATTAGGGTAATGGTGGCCTCATAGAATGAATTTGGTAGTGTTGCCTCCTCTTCAATTTTTTGCAATAGTTTGAGAAAGATAGGTATTAGTCCTTTATATGTCTTTATACAATTTTTATTATTTTTTAATTGTGATAAAGAACACATAACATAAAATTTACCATCTTAACCAATTCTAATAAGTGTACAGTTGAGTAGGATTACGGATATTCACATTGTTGTGCAACCAATCTCCAGAACTTTTTTTTCTGAAAAACTGAAAACTCTATACCCATTAAACCATAGCTGCCCATTTCCCCTCCCCAGCCCCTGGCCACCACCATTTTATTTTCTGTTTCTGTGAACCTGACTACTGTAGATACCTCATTTAAGTGGAATTATATACTATTTGTCTATCAGTAACTGGCTTATTTCAGTCAACATGTTGTCCTCAAGTTTGATCCATGTTGTAGTATGCGTCAGAATACTGTGGATAGACTACATCGTGCTGAATGAAAAATACCCATACCAACATGTTGTGTACCACATGATTTCATGTGTGTAATATTTTTTTGAAATGGTAAAATTCTAGAAATAGAAGATAGATCACTGATCATTATATGTTAGGGATGATGGTGGAGGGGTTATTAAAGGCAACATGAGAGACCCTTATGATGATGGGACTGTTTAGAATCTTGATTGTGATACTGATACACAAATTATACTCGTGTTAAAATCATATAGAATTAAAATGCACATTCTCCTGCACATATACCACACACAAGTACATATAAAACTGAGGAAATCTGAATAAGATCAGTGATTTATATCAGTGTTAATACCTTGGTTGTGATAATTTACACAACCACATTTACAAGATGTTTACCATTGGGAGAAACCGGGCCAAGCGTTCATGGGATATTTTCGTATTATTTCTTCCAACTGCATGTAAATCTACAATTATCTAAATTAAAAATTCTATTTAAAAGTAATAGTTCTCAAGACCTCTGGGTACATTTTCTAAATCACATAAACTTTTGCATCTCTTTCTCAGGACTACCCATATATACTGTGATATTCCTAATATTTTATTTTGTAGAACAATCATTCAGAAAGTACTGTTATTACTGAAGTTTCCATCATTTTTGTCTACTTATGTGGTAGGTAGAAACACAGGTTTCTATTAAAAATGAATGGAAGGATTAAAAATTAGAAACAAGAGAACTCTAGTCTTTAAAAAATTCCCTATGGTTTATTTGCTGTGTTTCCAGATTGACTAAAGACTGCCTCTGGGTCATGAGCATCAAAAAGAATACAGAAGCCCCCATACATGGGCTCTTTGCTGTGTAAGGAGCTCCTGGTAGGGACTCTCACTGCAGTGCTGTGTACCATTTGTTTCCAGCCTGGAAGGCAAATCTTACAGTCATCAGTATTGATTTCTCTGTCTGCAAATGGCAGCCACTAATTTTTTTTTTTTTTTTTTTGCGGTTCACGGGCCTCTCACTGTTGTGGCCTCTCCCGTTGTGGAGCACAGGCTCCGGCCGCGCAGGCTCAGCAGCCATGGCTCACGGGCCTAGCCGCTCTGCGGCATGTGGGATCTTCCCGGACTGGGGCTTGAACCTGTGTCCCCTGCATCAGCAGGCGGACTCTCAACCACTGCGCCACCAGGGAAGCCCGGCAGCCACTAATTTTAATCACTGCTTGACAGGTAGCTTTTTGCAACTCAGAGCTGCCATCTTTGGGTTCATTGCTCTGAGTATTCCATTACTATTATATATCAGCACACCCTGACATACATCACCCTACCTTATATAGAAAAAAGTGCTCCTTAATTTGACTGCAGCAGTGGTTTATTTGCCTGCCTGGCTAGGATTTTAGGTTCTGCTGTTTAGAGGTCTTAAGTCCAAAGGGAGGAATGTTTTCACAAGGGGGCACGACAGATGATCCCATCAAACTGGAAGTTAGCACTGCCTCCTGGGCTCTTTGAGCATCTCATTCCTCTGGGTCAACAGACAGAGAAGGCGGTCACTGTGCTGGTGGTGGTGATGACCTTGACTATGAAGGGAAAAGTGGGTGACTACCGCATAATGCAAGCAGGGAGGAGTGTGTCTGGAAAGCAGTCATCAAGGGCATCTTTTAGGACTTTCAAGTATGTAATTAAAGTTGATGGGAAACTATAATAATCCAATTCAGGCAGGACTGCTAATGATCCAGACTCTTCAGGAATGAGGTTTGGGTCACCTCACTAGACAAGGAAACAAGAGAAGAAGTTTAGTGAGGGAATATAGAATGTCCCCAGATTGCTCTCAAATGGTTCTGAAAAAGAGATACAAAAATATTTATGTGTGTGTGTGACAGACAGACACACACACACAGAGAGAGAGAGAGAGAGAGAGAGAGAGAGAGAGAGAAGGAGAAAGCAAATGGGGCAAAACAAACAATTCCTGAATTTGAGTCAAGGGTATATGAAAGTTCCTTATACTAATCTTGAAATCTTTCTGTAAATTTGAAATTACAGTTAAAAAAAGTGTTACAAAAATAAAATCATAAAATCAGTGATTTTAAATGGAGTCTGGGGAGCATTTCAGACTCACAGAAACAAAGCTGTCTTCTGTGGGAAATTACTTGATAATGATTTTAGTAGCTATAAATGTCTAACCATAAAAACTATTACTGTGCACATGCGGGCTTTTTATTAAATCCAGCCTTCACGGGGTGCAATAGCTGTTATGGCCTTTTTCATTTTGTCACTGCAGAACTATTATTTCTGGTCACATTTTTCACTTTACACTTTACACTTCCGTGATCTCGCCAGCTGCCACTCACAGAAAGCAGCTGTAATGCGCATAACAAGTTCTCCTTACCCTCATTAGCACAGTCATGCTATAACCAACAGCATAAAATCAGGCTGCAATTGTGGTCCTTAATCAATGTTTCTCATCTTTTTAAATTCATTTCTTTCAGATTATGAAATGTCTGCGCTTATAGATTACACTCATTCAGGTCCATTGAAAAGAAAATTTCATTGGTAACCATAGATGAGAGCAGTGCTAGAATTAAGGGTACAACAGTGAGAAACTGGGGAAAAGGAGGCTTTAGCAAGAGTGGTCAGGACAGTCCTCTTGGAGGAGATCTATGAAATGGGGACTGAGTGTGCGGCCAAAGACCGTGACTTGGAAGGAGAGTCTTCCAGGCAGAAGGAAGAGCAAGATGGGCCCCTGGGTGAGTTGATGAACACAGATAAATCCCCATAGTTATTGCAGAGTGAAGAGGATGCCAGTGGGTTGCGATGAGGCCTGAGAGACTACAAACCATGTGGGTTTCATTTTGAGTGAGAGGATTTTAGGAAGGCACTGGGGTGATTGTGTTATACTGAACTGTATTTCCCAGCTCTCTGCAGCCTGTCTGCACAGCTGACCAATGCTTCAGAGAAACTGCTTATGCAACTTTATGGGTTTCCAAGAGGTCTCAGCATAAGACCAAAGTTTCTTGATTTCTCATATATTCTTTTTTTTTTTTATTTAACTATAGTTGATTTACAATTTTGGGTTAGTTTCAGGTATACAGTAAAGTGATTCAGTTATACATTTATATATACATATTTTTCAGATTCTTTTCCATTATAGGTTATTACAAGATATTAAATATAGTTCCCTGTGCTATACAGTAGGTCCTTGTTGTTTATCCACTTTATATAGTGTGTGTATCTGATAATCCCCAACTCTTCATTTATCCCTCCCCCTCCCCCTTTAATGGACTCATATGTTCTTAGGATGACTGCCACCACCACTAACCGTCCACCATATCTCCTAACCCTCTCCCTTGATTTAAGTAATCCAAGGAGACCCCGTCCTTTACAACCATAGGAAACTTTTCCTATTCTCTGTCTCTATCCCTTAACTGGTTTACATGTAATTAGGCATATTTTTAAATTAGAGTCTTTTGATGAAGAAAGTTTTATTGTCTGTTAATTTCAATTGCAGAAGTTTAGTGTTTGCATTCTCTCACGATTTGTACCAACGTGTTTGTGTCTATACCTGTCACTGCCTCTCTTTAATTTCATCATTTACATCTTGGCTGTGTTGGTATGAAGGTGAATGCTCAGGGAAGAAAGTGGGAAACGTCTGTCTCCCAGTGAGTAGAAACAAGGAAGAGATATTCTGGTTCAACACAACATGCAGTTCCTCCCAATTCGTACCCAACTATGCTTTTGGAAAGATGTAGATTTGGGGGTACTCCTTTAGGAAAACACTCTATTTTCAGTCCATATGGTGCAGGTGGTAATGATGCCAAAAATCTGTTTCATTAGTGCTTCTCAGTTGCATCGTTATCAGAGGATAAATAGTTTCTCTTTATGCCACTCTTACTGATGTTACAATTAGTGTGTTTCAGTGCTTCTGCCTAGTATATCCATCACCCAGATAACAATCAACTGTTCACTGATGCTATTGTATTAGCAGCCATGGCTGGCAGTCAGTTACCTAACTGTTGTTTTATTAGAGGTTTCAAAATTTGGGCCTTCTACTTCTACCATTCCTCCTGTGCTTATTTATCTCCATATTTGGGGTATTAGTAAACTCTTTTGATAAGCTTGGCTTACCCTAACTGATACTGATATTATTAGTTTTTCAAGGTTCAATTTCTGACTATGATCTCAGTCAATGGCCCTCTAAAAGGCCCAGGTTCTATTCAGTGGAAACCACTGGGAAAGTAACATCTGGGAAGAATGACACACACTAAATTTTCTAAGTGGCTAATAAGTATCAGTGCTAGAAGTCTCACAGAAACACAGAGGCAAAACTCTGGAATCAGTGTCACCAAACACTCCAACAATCCTCTAGTTAAAGGCCAGGTTCATATTTGAAAATAGAAGATGAAAGCGTTTTTAAGCATCCTACAAAAACAGTATGGTATTCTGTAGTGTTATCAAGGTTCTCCCAATCAAGTAGGATGATATCACTGAGCTCTGGAAAATGGTGAGTAAGCAAAGAGTCAGGGGAAGCTCCTGGGAATCTCCCTCAAAAGACAGCATGTGTAGAACTTTGTCTCTTTTTATTAGTTTCTTTTCTTATCCCTGCTTGTATGAAGCAGGTATAACTACTGAGCCTCCTGTGGCCACCATGTACCATGGTGTACAAGGCAAACCCTAGGGTTGGCAGAGTGTAATAGTGCAAGAAACCTGGGACTTGATAGAGTTATAAAAGTGTAAGAACACCCCTGCTTCCATCAGCTTGATAGTATTTCATCTCGTGTATTTGAGCCACTGCAAAATTTAGCTTTTGGAGCCATACAGCTGAACCTAACCCTTATTAATATGCTGACTAAGAGAAACTAGTAAGTAAAAAAATTTCTCTTCATACCATTTAATGTAGTTGCACGAGGACATGATATTAAGAGATCTGGCAGCCATATTGCCAGAGCCACACCTGAAATGGAAGTATCCTCACTGAAATGGTAAATAGGACATAGCACATGAAACCATTACATTGTAGTAACAGGAAAATGCCAGTTATCAGAGGCGCCCCCCAAGAAACATTTTTATGCCATCTGTTGTAGTCTCAGAAACAATATCTATCTGCCTAACACAGTAATGTCCCCTAAGGTTGGGAATTATTTAAAGGACGTTTATAATTCTCAGCCTTCCTTGCAATTGGGTAGGGTCTTGAAACCAGTACCAGGGAACAGAATTTGAGTAGGAGTGTCATGCCTACTTACTGCTTCCTGGTTGGAGAGCTTGTGCTGATTCCAATCCAGCCTCTCTCCCTCTTCCATCTGGCCATGTGGTCCAGATGGCAGGACCTCCACCATGAGGGCCAAGACCTCCTGCCAATCCACATGGAGTGAGAAATAATCTTTTGTGATGTGAAGTCCTTGAGATGTTGGGGTATTTCTGCATAAGCTATGCCTGTATGAATACACACCATATTGATGTTAATAAAAATGTTACTTGTGCTAATGATTACAAGTTCAAACAGTTCAAAAATTTATAATTAATAAAATAAAACCACAAAGTTCAATCTCTTTGTAATATTAACCACTACTACGTTTCCAATGTCTCCTTCCAGAAAAAATATGTCATGCAAAAACTGTTACTAAAACAATAATCAAACTCCACACGCTTCTGATTTTTCTTTTTAAAGTAGTCATGTATCTTGGCTATATAGCTATATCTCACTCTTTAAAAAAAACTGCATTGCATAGGTAAAGCATAGTTAGCCAGGTAACCATGGGAATAACTGTGGGGATAAGATAAGGCAGCAGGAATCTCCACAGCAGCCCAGTGAAATGGACTTCTGGGTGCAGGTTTTAAGTGCCCTTTAAAGCACACCTCACTGTGATGATTGACTCTACTTTTCCAGGACCATCCAGATCTTCACAGAAGTGGCTGAATGTTTGCCAGGGAATCTGACCTTGAAACGAATGTCTCTACAGGCTTTCAAATCAATTATTTTAAATTAATTTTTTAGCTCCTGGCAAATGTTTAAACAGGTTCTTACACTAATCTTTAACATTAAAAATTAATCACTATAAATGAAGGGCTCATTACTGGAGCTGAGGCAGACTATTTTTTCAGAAAGTAGACAATATGAGATATTTATAGAATTTTAAACATCAAAGAAAGAACATGGAGTTTCTTTGGGAGATGTCCATTCCCTGCTCCATATTTAAATGTGATAGCAGGAAGGTAACATGTTTCAACTTTGAATACTATAATATGAAACTGCAAAAATGCATATTATTTGGTTAAAATTTCCTTTAATAAACACCAACATAATCCAGATTAGGGGATGCTTCCTGCTGGGTTAATATAAGTAGGTCATAACTAGAAACCAGGGGAGAAAGTGGACACTTTCAGAAGCCCTGTGTTACAAAAAGGAAAATATGTCTTGACCAAGATACAACAGCCACGTCGATATATTATAAGAAGCAGATTTAAATTAATCTTTAGCCCCAGATGGGAGTTCTCAGGCAAAGGTGTCCCAAGGTATACATGAGTGTTTTTATAGGGAGCATGCCCAGAAGGTGAGAGATTCTAACCAAGCATCTCAGGGAGACACCCAAGGCCACATTTGCAGATGGACGAAGATGGAGAATAGGCACTTCCTCCTCCCACTAAAGAAAAGAAAGACAACTTTGTACCCAAACAGTGATTCCGCAGAAGGGATCCTGAAGAGAGTAGCTGAGAGGAAGGAGAGACAGAGGGTGATGACAGGGAAAGAGAAACTAGGACACAGAACAGGGAGGGTTTGTAAATGGGGGATGAGCAGGTGCCAGCACCTTGAGAAGTCAGAGCTATTTTCTTAATTCTCCCTCAGATTTGCAGTTCTTGACCCCTTTCTCCTCTCTGCAGAATAGTCTGGACACGGAGCATTTCATTTATTTAAAATAGTCCAGACGTTCACTAAGCATGTCCTTTGGATGGAGCGTGGAAGTGGGAGGGAGAGATAAGGAGAGAATAAATACAGTAAGGGACCAGCATTTACACAGGGTAGGTACTTGAAAAGTGTCCTTGGCAGTTACCACTAGGGGTGAACACATTTCCCTCTAGACGAAAGTATCACACAATTCATGTGGGACATCTGAAATTCCAGAATTGGTCATCATTAGTCACCACTCTTCCCATGTAAAATGTCACACGGCTGGGCTGGGTAACGCATTAGCCAGTAAGCTATTCCTGAGATAATTGAGTACTATCCTCCCAGCTCACTGACCCCCAAAGAAGGCAGAAATTTCAAAAAGGTGAGACATGAATCCCAAAGAGGATGTCATGGAGAAACTTGGAGATTCCTACAAAGTCAAGGTGGAAGAAGTGATTAGGACTAATGCTAAGCCTGCTTCAGGAGGTTACCTAGGTCTCGACTCTAGGCAGAACCAGCTACAGAATTTGTGGGTTCCAGTGCAAAATGAAAATGCAGAGCCCTTTCTTTAAAAATTAAGACTCAAGCCAACAATGGCAGAGCACTGCACCACTCCCGGGATCCTTCTGAGCATGGGCTCCTGAAGGCTGCCCTGATGTCAGGACCCCACTGCAAAGATGCAAGGGGAGCTTGAACTGCTTAATCAGAATATACAGGTGACAGAACAGCTTTGAAGAAACACAGAAACAAAACAAGAGAAAGCTTCATAGGTGGCTTTCATGCTCAATCTAGACCTGGAAGAGGCTGGTCTCGCTACAGCACTGTGATTCCTACCTTGATGTGAAAGTTGACTGAGAAGATGAAACCCAACAGAGGTGAGAGAATTTCTCCTTTCAAAAAAAGTGATCTCCAAGGGTAAAGGACCTCATTAGCCTAGTTGCTTAAGGATGCCAAACTACAGGAGCACTTGAGAAAATGGGCATGGAAATTAAAACCTTAAATGACCAGGCTATACCTAATAGCATCTTGACCTTAATAAGCCACAAGGGACACACAAGTCCTTTTATAGCTACATATGCAGGAGGTGAGGAGTTCTCAACAAGCCCAAAACCACAAAGAAAAAAATGTAACCCCTGAAGAATATTCAACGGAAAAATGCAAAAATGGTACCAATACATTTTTTTCCAATGAGAAGAGTCAAATGCTATCACTGCAAATGGTATAATTATGTAATTCAGTCACTTAGGCTTCTTCCAGTGTAACTGTGTCACCAAGTTTGCATCCCACTGTGGGCACGTCCAGCGTTTGTATGCAAATGGCTTACACAAAGATTTAACGCTTATATATAACAGAACTCAGGAAAATAAATCCAATACTAGCCATTGGGTTTATTTCACATTTTTCTGTGTCTAAAATGAAAGTTACGATCACTTTTAGCAAGATTTATTCTCTTTAACCTTACAAATCATTCTCTATTTTCCAGTACCGTTAGCAAAGATGGCTGGTAGAAGCACACTTTCTCCACTGAAAGATCAATAAAAGGTAGTAAACAAGTTTAAATCTGAATCCTGGTGTAAGTGTAAGGTTGCATTGCTTGCTGTCATAGACAGGCACATGACACTGGTTTTGAGGGTGGAGGTGGTGGTATTTTCCCAGGAGGTCCATGGAGTAGGTTATGAATGTGGAGAAACAGTAAGAGAAGAAGCTGATCTGTCTCCTGGTGAATTCTCGCCTTGTGAGGGTGGGCCCCCCTGCTCATTATGGGAATCTTAGGGAGAGGCTTCTCTTTCTCTCCATGGTCAGTTCTCTTGCTGTATCCAAGTTTGTCCATAGATAACACATGTTTTACCCACCAATGACCCTCTGGACACTGAACCCCAAATGGGCCACACCTGCTACTCCTTTGGGCAGGAAGAGCTCGTGTGAGCTGATGTGTGTCCACCTGGAACATCAAGGACTCTTGGTGTCTGTTTTCAAGAGATCAGCATCACATGAGGGAAATTGAGGTCTGAAGATTGCACAATCCAGTGCGAAGCTGGTGACCCACAGCCTTTAAAGAACGTGGGGGTCAGTCATGATACAGATACTCAAGGAACCGCAGACAAGTGGGTGGCCTGAAAGCAGATGAGAGACAAACCTTCCTCTTTCCCAAATGTTACAGCAACTGTTAAGCCAAGATGGGAGGGCAGGTCCCTCAGAGTAAAGGAGACAGAGCCAGCAACTGTGAGTGGAATCTGGTAAATAAGAGTAAACTGGTGCAGGATGAAGAGTAAGCAGATGGTGGGTTCACTCCATAGTAGAGGTTGCTATTCGAGGCAGTCTTCTCAGTAGAGATGTTAGGAGCACTGAAAACCCAATACACTCATTCGTTCTTAAATATGGCTTGAACCTCCCTTAAGTCCCAGAACTCTTACCATATTTTGGGAATACATTCCCAAAAGTCATTCACCATCCCTGCCTTTGTGAAACTCAAGTCTAGTGGAAAGATGGTTAATTAAACACATATTTACATACAATTCAATCATGGTGGCGCAATATCCACAAGACCCAATTCCTCAGCACCCCATCCTCAGTTAGATTCAGTGCCATATAGGGAAGGCATGTTGACTCAGAAAGTGCCTTGACAATTATTTTATCCTGCTCCTTCTGTAAAATGGATCAGTTCATACTAGCTTTGCTGAAATATTGTGAAAACAAAGCATGAGAGTGCCCAGGCTGCTGTCTGGCATATGGCCCACACTGAAAAAAATTATAGCTAATACTACCCAGAACATTTTTCTTTTTTTTTTTTTTTTTGCGGTACGCGGGCCTCTCACTGTTGTGACCTCTCCCGTTGCAGAGCACAGGCTCCGGATGCGCAGGCTCAGCGGCCATGGCTCACGGGCCCAGCCACTCTGCGGCATGTGGGATCTTCCTGAACCGGGACACAAACCCGTGTCCCCTGCATCGGCAGGTGGACTCTCAACCACTGCGCCACCAGGGGAGCCCCAGAACATTTTTCTTTGTTCCATTATTTTATTCACAGTGACTGGCAAGCTTACCAGTCCTGTTCCCTCTGACAGACAGGAGGGTAGGATACTGAGAAAAATAAGATGAGATATTCGGCATGTTTGCTTAAGTCATTTACTGTTAAGAACCCTATGAGCAAGGTCCAGAGAAGTTGAGGGCGATTTCAGGAAAAACTTGAGAGGTTGCTTATTTTCTGTTTGTCAGTATCATCAGGGGAATGGGTATTTATTTGTATTGCATGATTTTAAATAGGAACGTTCAGGGTATCTGGCCCAATAAGTCTTTAAAGATATTTCCAGATCAAGACATACATTCAGACTTTGCTTAGTGCTTCCTGTCCTAATGTCAATAACACCAAAAAGAAGCATCGGTTCCCAGACCAGCTGACTGCACCATGAACAGCAAACTGACCTGAAATGAATGTTTTATTAAAACTGTCCCCAGCCACCTTGTTGGAGGAAATTGTGCCTGAGGAATCATGGTTTTACACTCTTTCTAATGAACTCATGAAAAGATAAAAAGATGACTTATGAGGAACAAATCAAAACCTGACAAAAAATCCAGGAATGTGACCTGACAGTACATGAAGAGGTGAGACTTGATAGGTAACAAATGATATTTTCTTTTCCATAGATGTAGGCTCTTTTGATTCATAATATCCTCCTTAACATTTAGATAACACTCAGTTACCTCTACTAAACTTTTTTAAAATTTATAAACTTATATTTAAACAGTGCTTTGAATTTTGTGTGCTTTGGTAAACTGCAGACTCTTCTAGAATTGTTGGAAAATGCATAGCACCCCTGAGCTCCCCAGGAACAATTGTAAGAGAAATTGAGGAGAACTTAAAATATACTTTTACATCGATATGGACAAATTTTTAATTTAATTTCATATAGATTATATAGTTTTAAGCAGTGCTTTTTTATTTGTGTTGCATCACAAGCATTGTCCATTATTTTCTAGATACACAAAAGCAACACAAAAAAAATTTCATAACTTACTCATCATAAAGCCTTTACAGACCCACAAGCTATGGGACTTTCACTTGCAGGCTGGGCCTAAACCAAATGTGAATCAACCCTGACCAAGGTTCTGGAAACTCTTGGGTTCCTGAGCCAAGGCCTCATGTGACCCTGGAAAGAGCCTTGTGTCCCTGTGGCCATTGAGTTGAGCCTTCTCTCTTCATCTCTCAGATGTTTTCCAGTTCAGCCAATGGAGCTACTAGGCTTCAACTGAGTTTCCCTGCTCGACACACTATGCCCCTGTATTAGTTAGCGAGGTGTCTTAGTGCATTTGGGCTGCTGTAACAAAATGCCATAGACTGGTGGCTTATAAACAGCAGAAATCTGTTTCTCACAGATTGGAAGACTGGAAGTCTGCGATAAAGGCGTCAGTGTACTTGGTGCCCAGTGAGAGCTTCCCACTTCAGGGAGGGTGGTCTTTTTGCTGTGTCCTTGCTTTGCAGAAGAGGCAAGGGAACTCTCTGGGGTTTCTTTTATAAGGGCACTAATAATATTCATCACCTAATTACCCTCCAAAGCCTCACTCCCAAATCCCCTTATATTGGAAATTAGGCTTCAACAAATGAATTTTGGGGGGACATAAACATTCAGTCTGTATCACTAGGTCTGCTGTAACATAGTAGCGGCAACTGGGTAGCTTAAACAATAGAAATTTATAGCCTCACAATTCTGGAGGCTGGAAGTCCACGATCAAGGTGTTGGCCGGGTTGGTTCCTCCTGAGATTGCTATCCTCAGCTTATGGATAGATGCGTTCTAACCTGATCTTCTTTCTGTGTGTATGTGTCCTAATCTCCTCTTCTTATGGGGACACCATTCATATTGAATTAGAGTTCACACTAGTGATCTCATTTCATTATACCTTAATTGCCTCTTTAATGGCTCTGTCTCCAAATACAGTCACATTCTGAGGTGCTGGGGTTAGGACTTCAACATGTGAATTTGAGGGGGACACAGTTCCGCCCATGACAGCCCCACAGAGAAGAAAGGACCTGCCCAATGCCAGTCCCTCATTCTTGGGCTGCCGATCCCTGGCCAGAGACAAGAGGTTGGAACGCTGTGGGGAAGAGGCCGTGAGACAAAGAATGCAGGCGGCCACCAGAAGCTGGAAAAGCCAAGGAAATCACTTTCCCCGGCACCTCTAGAAGAACCCAGCCCTGTTGATACACTGACGTTAGCCCAGGGACACTGATTTCAGATGTCTGGCTTCCATCACTGGAAAGGGACAGATATATGTTGTTTTAAGCCATTATATTTGTGTTAATTTGTTACAGCAGCCAGAGACATCCTAATACACATATTTTGCCAAGACATGGAACATTCAGGAAATAACCAAGCTTGTGAGGCAATGTATCAAAACACAAGAGAGTCCTGGCAAAAACTGTCCTTATTCCTTCCACAGAGAGCTCCAGAGTGCTGATGATGGCGACCAGGTGCAGAAATGACTGAGATGCGGTTTCCGTCTCTGACAGACTCACATCACATCCTCGTCAGAACACGTCAATAACCTGCACAGATAACTGTTATACAAGGAAGCAAAAGTGACCACACAAAGAAAAATTGTGCATAGTAGGAAAGCACGTCTGTTCAGAATACTGTGAGATATTGACTCAGTCTTTGAAACAGGGGACCAGAACCTTTGCTTGCATGAAACACAATTTACTCTGCCTAAGAAATATAACAAAAAGTGAGGTACAGGAAGTGAGTGAGGCAACTCAGAGAAAGGGGGTGGAACAGCCATGCTCAGAAAGGCAGTAAGCTTAGAGGCTTCCAAGGGCTGGGCTCTGAAAGGAAAATGAACAGAGATTCTCATCAGGGTGCTGCCTCTGGGGTGATTACGTCATGGGTGAATGCCATTTGTGTTTGGTGCTACCTGTTTAACAGGCACCTTTCTGGAAGGGTCCACAAGTCTGTCTTGGGTCCCACACCCACCTGTTCCCAGAGTAGACATCTCACGTTGACCAATCTTCCCACAAATTGTGAATAGCTGGAGCAGAGTTAAAAAATTTGGATGTTGGTCTCTGAAAAATGTATGTTGGACATGGAAAAAATGGCAGCTTTCCACTTGCAATAGGAAGGACTTTTCCATACAGACATGGTGAATTTTATTCCAGGAAACAGAAATGGGATCAACAAAGGAACAGATGGGCAATCACAGGTGACAGAAAGGGAAAAGTGAGGACCCCAGCTTGGCTGAAGTATGATGAGAGATGGGGCTGAAATTGCATATTAGAGCCAAAATGTGAAAAAGAAGATCAATGTCAGAAAAGAAGATTTGATTTTATCTTGTAGACAGAGCAGGTCACTAAATGTGTGTGATAATCATTGCTCTTATGTTATTTTGGTAGATCTTTGCAATATAACTTGAAGGCAGGAAGGATGGGTGAGGGGAATCAGTCAAGAGGCTATTACACTTATTTAGGAAAGAGGTAATGAAGTCCTAAAACAAGGTGGTGGAAGTGAAGGTGCTAAGAATAAGTTTCCCTACTAAGAAGGAATTTAAAAGTTTTCTCCTTCCAAATGATACCCAAATTCAGGGCTGAACAATCCAGTTATCCAGGGTTTGCAAACCCAGAGATATGCCTTCAGCAACCTTCCCTGGATATTCTGACCCAGGTCGGTGTGTAGATGTGGAGTCCCTATTACTTAAGACCTCACATGACTGACAGGAAGAGATATGCTTGCTAGAAGCAGAGCAGCTCAGAAAGATTCATTAGGCATGTTTAATTTAACAGTTCAGGTAATCCAGCTACTGTTTTTATTCACACCATAGTGGTGTGTCTCACTGTTCTCTAGAATGTGCTTCCTTCCAAAAGTCTCTGTAACACCCATGGTAGGAACGGCTGCCACCAGGCCCTCCCATGCCCTCCTGCCTGAACTACCTCCAACTACAGAGGCCAGGGAGGCTCACATCCTATATTCTATTGTGGGAGTGGCCTCCAGGTCTGGCTCTTTTAATGGGAACTGTGGGGAAGTCAGCTGGGGGCTTCTGGAAAGGACTGAGAGTCCAGTCAGTCAGAGGAATCTCATACTGCCCAACTATGCTACTTCCTACCACACAGGTGGTCACATAAGAAATGATGCTAAAATTGTTGCAGCCTTTTTGGAACCCTGAGGGGGAAGAGCCAAAAAGTCATGGTGTTGCTTAGCATCAGTCACAGTCCTGCCACTGTGGGAAAACTAATACCCTAGGGACAACATGCCTTTTGCTTCAGGTTAAGTAATCAATGTGTCCTTAGGTTTAAGCCACTGATGTTACTTGCAACTGTCTGTATCCTAATTGTTACAGTCCCAAATGAAGAGTAAAAGCATATTGTTTTAGCACTTGAATCTGAACTGGCTCTCCAGCTTCTAGTGAAGAAATTGCATGAGGCCATAAAGGATTATAATGACGTCTTTCTGCACCCTTACTTCCAAGAGAAGAGGAGAGTATTTATAGGATTAACAAGTTAGTATCATACATTAATTTCTAACATCTTAATCAAAATCATTCTTCTTCCCTTTAATTTCAAACAGTTACTCAAACAAAATCTCATTGTAGAGACACCACTACAGATTCATTAAAATGGTTAAACAAACAAACAAACAAAACCCAGTATTGATACCAAGCGTTGGTGAGAAAGGATATGGAGAAACTGTAACTCTCATTCCTTGCTGGTAAAATGGTACAACTACTTTGGAAAACAGTCTGGTACTTTCTTACATACCTACCATATGATCCAGAAATTCCACTCCTAGGTGCTTACCCAAGAGAAAAAATATGTATACATTCTCACAAAGACTTGTTCCAGAATATTCACAGCAGATACACTCATAATAGCTCAAACTGGAAATAACCTCAATGTCTATCACCAGGGAAATATAAGAACAATTGTAGTATATTCATATAAACTAATACTACCTAGCAATAGAAAGTAGTAAACTACTGATATACACAACAACATGGATGAATCTCAAAAACATCATGCTGAACAAAAGAATGCAGACACAAAAGGATGTATACTTTGTAATTCTAGGTACATGAAACTCTAGAAAAGACAAATCTAATCTACAGTAACAAAAAGTATATCATATCAGTGTTTGCTTGGGTCAGGGTGTTGGGTGGGAGATGCTTTGGGCACAAAGGAATGTTTTGAGGTGATGAAAATGTTCTATATGTTGACTATAATGATGGTTACATAAGTTTATATCAAACCTCATTGAACTGTTCACTTAAAATGAGAGTGCTTTATTGTATGTAAACTATACCTTGGTACAGTTGATTTCAAAGAAAGCAGATTGCAGACTAATAATAAGTAATAGTATGCAATAATAATAAAGCAAAAGTAATAATATGTTAATTAAGATTCTGTTTTTGTAAATAGGAAACAAAAGCCCATAAAAAAAGCCCATCTAAGGGCTTCTCTGGTAGCGCAGTGGTTAAGAATCCGCCTTCCAATGCAAGGGACACGGGTTCGAGCCCTGGTCTGGGAAGATCCCACATGCGGCGGAGCAGCTAAGCCCGTGCACCACAACTACTGAGCCTGTGCTCTACAGCCTGCGGGCCACAACTACGGAGGCTGCGTGCCACAACTACTGAAGCCCGCGCACCTAGAGCCTGTGCTCCACAACAAGAGAAGCCACCACAATGAGAAGCCCGCGCACCACAACGAAGAGTAGCCCCTGCTCGCCGCAACTAGAGAAAGCCCGCACACAACAGTGAAGACCCAACACAGCCAAAAATAAAATAAATAAAATAAAAATAAATTTTTTAAAATAGGAATTATTAAAAAACACCCATATATGTTAGCATATATCTGTAGAAGTACAGAGAAAGGTGTGAAAGAATATATACCAAACTATTATCATTGTTTACCTTGAGAGTTAAGAATATTAAATATAACTAATGTTGGGGGGAAATCTGATTTTAATAAAGCCAAGACAAATTTATCTATGGTGGTTATTTATCAATGCATTATTTTTCCATTTCCTAAAAGCACGAAGAGCAATCTGCTCAGTGGTAGCTATATTCTCCAGATATTTTTTTTTCATTCCTAAAATGAATTAATTAATTTACTCACAACTGGCATGACTGAGATGATCTTATTTTAAGCAATTAGAAAAAGTGGTTATAATAAGCTTTGGAAAGAACAGGGTTTTGGGTTATTTTTTTAATTATTCCTAAATCTCTGTGCCTCCAAATCATTTCAGGCCATCTTATTAAAATGCAGTCTAATGACAAGATATGAAATATTTTAAACAAGACATTGAGATAGTTGACTTTGTTTAGTACAATGTGGTTTTGCAGCTCAAGTGTGAATTTACTTTGAATTTCATTGATCCAATATCTTATAGGTCAGTATATGAGCTATCAGTTTCTAGGGTCTTAAAAGTTTCTTTTAGGTCTTGGCATAAGTAAATCATAAGTCAAGCCCTGCACCTGTCAGTTTTCTGGAATAGAGTTGATTCTACAGGTCAGAAATGATAAATAGTAGAGCTTGAGGCTAAATTTGCTAGTTGGTTTCTCAATGTTGCAATATTTCTGTTCTCAGAATGTCATTCTCAAAAAGTAAAACACTTTACTTTTTCTCTTTTTCTTAAGATGCTACATTAAAAGGCCCTCAGCTGATTCAAATGAGCAGTCAGGGCTGGACATCACTGCATGATCCCACGCCCACGTGGGTTCAACCAACACATATTGCCTAGAGTAAGGCCTGGTGCTGCCAGAGAAGCACAAGTCAGACTCAGAGACCTACTCCACGGCATTTTACTGAAGTCTGGCTTGATGCACTGTTAAATAAAGAGTGGTAGTTGTGAGAAAATGGAGCTGGGAAGAGTCAAAAACCCTCATATGAAATGACTGATTATGAGTCAGTCTTTGAAAATACTTTTTCAAAAAGGCAAAAAAAAACAGAGTTTTGTTTTATCTCTAAAATATACAAATAGCAAGCTTCTTACATCTGATTTATACAAAAGAAAGAAATCACATATATAGAATGGAATGTTACTCAGCCATAAAAAAGAACGAAATAATGCCATTTGCAGTAGCATGGATGGACCTAGAGATTATCATACTAAGTTAAGTGAAGTCAGACAGAGAAAGACAAATATCATACGATATCACTTATATGTGGAATCTAAACTATGACACAAATGAACTTATTTACAAAACACAAATAGAGTCACAGAGGTTGAAAATAAACTTATGGTTACCGGGGGGAAGAGGAGGGGATAAATTGGGAGACTGGGATTGACATATACACACTGCTATATATAAAATAGATAACTAATAAGGACCTACTGTATAGCACAGGGAGCTCTACTCAATACTCTGTAATGACCTGTATGGGAAAAGAATCTAAAAGAGAATGGATATATGTGTATGTATAACTCATTCACTTTGCTGTACACCTATAACTAACACACCGTTGAAAATCAACTATACTCCAACAAAATTTTTTTTAAAAGACTAAATAATTGAACTTAAAACAAAAAGTAAAAACAAAAAGAAAGAAAGAAAGAAATTTGTGCCTATTCAGTTTGCAATGTTTCTGTGTGCATCATAAGAACATATATGTCAACTGACTTTGCACTAATATTAGCTGGGAGGATTAAGACTGCAGATGACCCTTGAACGACACGGGGCTTAGGGATGCCGACTCACGCACAGTGGAAAATCCACATACAATGTACAGTAATCTTCAGTTCTGCATCTAACAATTCAACCAACCAAGGATTGTATAGTACTGTAGTATGTATTTATTGGAAAAAATGCATGTATAAGTGGACCTGCACATTCACACCCAACTGTATATATATGTTTATATTATACACATAGTAGCTTAAAACTGATAAAAGCTTTTAAAATATTATATTATTATTATTCATTATCAATTATAAACCAGACATATTACTGATGTTAATAAATGTATTCACAAGAGACCAGTAAAGCATACCTTCATCATCTGGGGATAGAGGTCTGTAGTGTCACATAGGCTCGTCTGGACTGGCCTTTGCCTACTTCTCCCCCCACCACCACCTGCCACTAGCCCTTTGCAGCCCCTGTTCCCTCTGAGGAGGCCTCCTAACTGTGCCAAGTGCCCTCTGTGTAAAATGCTGCCCAACGTCTCCCCACCTCTGCTCCCCTTTGCTGAAGTGCCCTGTATCCTCTTGTCACATGTTTTTCCCTCCCTCACCCTGAGTAGCCCCTCCCAGGCACCCCTCCTCTGGGCTCCCAGAGCACTCTGCTTCTCTGTCCTTCACTAGAATATCAAGGTCAAAGATCCATAGGGAATCTCTGTAGCCTCAGTCCCAGACTAGTACAGGACACCGGACCCAAGTCCCTAGTTACCTGTGGAATGGATAGCAGAATTCACAGGGATATGCTGCTCTCCAAATGTACTGGGGTTTCCTCCACACTAGTTCTGACCCTTGGAAGAATTAGAGACAGATATATCAGAACTTTACCCCCTTATCTTATCATTAGAACAGAACACAGTCAAGACCCTGGCAACAAAGCTAATTTTGAACTTGTAATTACAAAGTTTAAATTAAACCTCATTATGTTATCAGAAATAATCTCTGATACATGTATTGCAATGTGAAATCACAGCACTAAATTAAGTTAAGGACAGATTAGCATGAAACATTGCTGAGGAGTTATTTTTGAGCTGGAATAGGTACGTAACCATTTTTATATTATTTTTAAGGGTCGGAAGCCCTTGATTACATCTCTCAAAAGTTTGTGTAAGCAGGGTTGCTCTGATATAGTATTCAGACTTCTTTTTCTATTGAAATTCTCTGGGAAAATCAGAACCAGATGGCTTTTGTGAAGGTAGGAGAATTCCAACAGCCGTATTATTAGAGGAGTATAAACACTAGGATTTATTATGACCATGGTATTTTAAAAGCCAAATGATAGATAATTGGACTCTCTGGATAAAGTATTTCATTGTAAATGTTACTACCTGACCACATATTATAGAAGAGTCCTCATCTGTGAATTGATGATATGTGAAACTTAAACCTAAGAAAACTACACGATTTTTTTGTAGTATTTTAACAGTGCACGTTAGCGACTGGTGCCAGACATTTCTCCAGAAATTTTCTTCTCTGGAGGAACTGAGCTCACCATGGGGTGAGTGGTTTTTCCTTAAGTAGTTTCTGTCTGACAGTCTCACAGAGCAGTCAGCATCTGCTTGAATAATTAAGCCTGACTTTGAAAGTTTAAAAGCAGGCACAACTTCTTTGAAATTGAACCCAAAAGAAGGATTATCAAGGCTATTGACTCCTGTGAAAAGAAACAGAAAGAAAACAAATCTATTATGTACAGAATAAAGGAAAATAGTCACTAACTGTGCTTAACGACTGTGTTTGCTTTTCTAACACTTCCTAAAACAATGACTTGTAAGATTTTTCTCCCATTTTCGGTGAGACAAAGACCCTGGCTGCGCATATCCTAACACACCCAGGTTAACAGCAGGGAACATTGTCATTTCCACTTAAAGATCACAAAGATGTACACAAAATACTTTAGTTGGGATTTCACAAGAAATGGATGTCAAAAGGAGACATATTTGGCAAAATAACTGTTGGGAAAAAAATGTGTTTGGGCTTCTCTGTTCTGTCTTTTACTATTATTATTGGGAAGAGGTGGAAATATTACGTTTATATGGAAGAAAAAGGCAAATAAATTTAAGAAAAAGAGGTACATAAGATAAAAAACATATTTAACTCATTCTTTGTGACACTGGCTAGCTACACTCCTTTTAGTGTCCCAGAAATCGAGAGAAGAGACAAATCTCACCACCACTGTCCAGTAATCTCCACGATAAATGATGGCCACAGGTGCATGTTCTTAGTGTGCGATGCATTTTTTACCCATTGTCACTATCTTCTTCCCTGTCACATGAGCATAAGGTTTAGTAAAAGTTATCACTGTGGTATTTTAGAGATCCAGTACTTGAGTTCCTGCCTCCCTTGGTCCCCAGATTTGTCACAGGCTATTTCTGTAGAAATTGTGTGAATTGTATGTGGGGAGAGAGTAATGGGGGGAGTATTATTGTTGATGTTGGGGAAATATAATTAAAAACAAAACCTTCTCCCAACCCAGAAGACCTCTTCAAAAAGGTAATAGAGAAAGAAAACAGTCTTATTATTGAATTAGCATTAAACCAGAATGTGATGTACATCACAGGCCATCTGCTCAGACTTCAAAGAAAGAAAAAATCTCACATTTTATATAACAACGCCCATAGAATCTATTACATATTTGTTCTTGAAGGGCTTCAGAAAGAGCTTCCCAAAGTGTGGCACCTTGACATGTGGATTATGTTGAGCCAAAGGCAATAGAGACACTCCAGGCTCAAGAGAAAACTCTGCCTCCCTTTAACTATCTAGAAGGACTTAAATTGGGGGTCCTTCCCAGCATAATAGTTACTACCAGAGATAAACTGATAAACTTTATCTGAGTGGCCCACTGTATGGCAGGGCAAACATCTAATTACCCAGCATCTACTCTTCTTCTTATCATCCTCTGACTTACCCTCCTGTCCTTAGAAACCCCAGGTCCCTATCTCATTCCTTAGCTTAGGATGGCATATACACCTCATTTTACCTATCTGTCTTTATTTATTTATTTTGCGGTACGCGGGCCTCTCACTCTTGCGGCCTCTGGCTCCGGGCGCGCAGGCTCAGCGGCCACGGCTGACGGGCCCAGCCGCTCCGCGGCATGCGGGATCCTCCCGGACCGGGGCACAAACCCATGTCCCCTGAATCAGCAAGCGGACTCTCAACCACTGCGCCACCAGGGAAGCCCACCTACCTGTCTTTAAATAAACCTCTCATGTATGTGGAGGTCTTTGAACCTCTTAGATATGTGAGGTTCACATACATACAAAATTAAATTTTACTTTTTTCCTGTTAATCTGTCTCAGGTCGATTTGATAATTAGACCAGCCAAAGGAACCTTTGAAGGGGAGAGAAAATTCTTTCCTACGTCCTCAATAATCAATAACTTGTCCTTAAGTTGACAGTTCTATTTGTCACACATAGTTCATCCTAAATACACTTGTTAATGGAGGTTACCATTTGTTAGTTAATTGGCTTTATCCAAAGGAAAATAAACTCCTCATATCTTTATGACAGAAGCAGTTTTGCAACTTGGAGTCAGGTGCCCACCAAAGTTAGGTTCCTACCCTTGCCTGAAACTGGGAGATAGGAACATATCTTCCTAGATGATTTTATTTCAAGGAGACGGTTCCCAGGGCCTGGAGAAAGATATTCAAGGGTTGTAAAGTTGTCAAGAGGCCTATTTAGCTTGTAAAAAGATTTACATACATTTCAGAGACAGAAAGAACTTACAGGCACAAGGCTTCCCTGGTGGCACAGTGGTTGAGAGTCCGCCTGCCAATGCAGGGGACACGGGTTCGTGTCCCGGTCCAGGAGGATCCCACATGCCGTGGAGCGGCTGGGCCCGTGAGCCATGGCCTCTAGAGCCTGTGCATCCGGAGCCTGTGCCCCGCAACGGGAGAGGCCACGACAGTGAGAGGCCCACGTACCACAATAAAAAAAAAAAAAAAAAAAAAAAGAACGAACTTACAGGCACATGTTTTCCTAAGTAAATTCTTTATTTTTAATCAGGAGAATTAAGCTCTTAATTTTAATTTGTATTGCCCTTACATTGAGAGAGGAGGAGTGGCAACAGTTCAACAAAGATTTTTAAAGAATGTTTAACGGTTAAATTGTAATTAAATCTTCTATACGTATAATACATTTAAGATCTACCATTTACTCTTGTAGATGTTTCAAAAATAAATAGCAGATAAAAATTTTTTTCTAGAGTCTGAAAATAATTATAGTGGAAAGTACGAGAGTAGAATAGAACTTGAATAGACTCATGCTAATTTTCGTTGAGGTCATTCTTAGAATCAGTCATTAATTCTTGACCAATAAACTATTATACTATAAAAAGCATTTTAAAGGACACTTAAACCATCCCTCTGTCAAACAGATACAAAAGACATCTATAATTTAAGCTCAAAACCATGGGGTTGGGGGCTAGGGGTAGGGTTAGGAGGGTTAAGGTTAGGTTAGGTAAATTTCCAAGTTCAGGTGGTCCATGTATGTGTCTGAATAACTGAGATAACTCAGTAAGTCACATCCTTACTCTTCAGCTTTTATTGTAAATACTTATTCCCTCCTGGCTTTTTGGAATGCACTGCTAGAAAGTTATGATTAATTATTCAGAAGGTCAGAAATGCCCTTTCGCCTGTTATCTCTATGAAATGCAAATTACAGATTCAGAAATATAAGATGATGACTGAAAATAAAGCATAGAACTATGGTTACTGTTAATGGAAATACCTTCAAAGTCAGAGCATCCAGGAAGATTAGGGAAGGGGAGGATTTTTTCTTTAAAAATTAAACTTTCTCAATGCTAAGCCCCTTATGGAACTTTTCTTTTCTTCATTTGAAGGACTAATTTCTTAATCGGTAGTCCTTGCATGAAAGCATCTTCGAGTTTTCAGAAGAGAACAGGACTGTTTCAAAGCAGGACCTGCTGCTCAGAAATAGAGTATCACCTCATTAAATTGAGAGTCTCCAGCTGGGCAGGAATATCAGTCAAGGGGAAAAAGAAGAGTGAGAATTCATTAAGATTTTCCCAGTAAAAACCTATATTTAAGTCATTCTCTTAGAAATCTTATCTAAAACGTAAACCCATGATCATCCATCATTCAAAAGCTAAATGGCTCACTTCTCTTTATCTTGTCTGGTCCTGAATTAAATGCCAAGACTTTTTTTCTCTTCCCAAAGTGGGGCGATTTTCAGAAATCACTGAGAGGTTTTGAGATTGCAGAGGGTCTGGGTAGAGACCATGGAGTTCAATTTATGGTATAATGAGGTGCTTTTTTTATTTTTCAGTTTTGAATCTCAGTGCAGGTAGTTAAGGAATATTCATGGAATATAAGTCATGGTTGTAACTTTTGTACTATTTATGTTGACATAAACATGTTTAACAGTACATAGCAAAGGATATTTTTCCAAAATTAAAGTACATTTTAAAATATGATTCTTATGTATTCACTTCTCTGAGAAGTATTAGTACAGATTAATTATCCTTAACAAAATAAAATGTTTCCATGTCTATGTGGCAGAATAAGCAATGGCCAGAATAGATACCATTCACTCTATATTACAATCTGTTAATTCCACTGAACAGGTGTTCAAACACAACTTTCCTCCGGAATACTTTCAAAAAAAAATTCATGATTATTTGTCAAAAATGTACAAGAGGGTTTAAAATGTGTCTATTGACTCAAAGCGATTACAAAAAATTAGTGTTGAATTGGATCCTGTTTCCCAAAGAACTGGAAACAAGGTCTCTCATTTTCTGCCTTAAATCTTTGTAAAAATAAATGAGTACATGTCTTTACCCACGGAGGGTAGCATCATGCCTGGCATATAGTAACTGCTCAGTTAATGTTTGGGGCCTATGGTAAGATGGGAGTAAATATTTTGTGGAACATCTTCCTAGGGTGTGTGTGGTAAGACTGTTAGGATCTCAAGTGTTAGCTCTAGATTTGTCAGTGTTCTCACTGAAATATATACACCAAACAAATATTGAATAAATGCAAGAATTCCAATGCTGAGAGGCTTAATACGTTATTCATATTTTTCAGTCTTTCTTCTGGCTGTTTTGTTGCTCATTAGGTCTTCTTCCTATTGGTAGAATAGTAAAGACAGAAGAAAATTCTAATGATATTTTTTCTACCCTTACAACTTCAGTAAAGTGTTGTTTTGAGTCACCGTAACCATAGAACCGAACAGAGCAGACTGCTTTTTTCCCCCGCAGGTCACTTCTCCTATTTATAATTTTGCTTTTTGTTTGTTTCCTTGTGATAACAGGTAGTAAGTCTATATGGACAAAAGTCATGAGGTTTATAGGGTGCAATGAAAAATCTCATTTCTCCTCTTGTCTCACAGCCTTGCTGTTCCTCTCCTTCAAGACAATCAGTGTTACTGGTTTCTCATGGACTCTTCAATGATGTCCTCAAATAATTTTTGAAAGGAGGTTGGTGTGATTTTTACAGGACAATTGAGTCACTGAGTGAAGCAGCATTATTTTGAGGGAAAGCTGGCCACTGAGTTAGTGGTGCGGAAAGAGAAGCCAGAGATTCATTTCACAAATGAGAAAATTGAAGCCTGGAGAATAAAAAAGCACTCATCCTATGTTGCAGACTGCACAAGCATTTTGAATACAGGTCATGTGAGTCCAAGTGTGATGCTCTCTTAACACTATGTGAAACTGAATTAAGCCTTTACAAATTTATCAAAATCTTAAACTTAATCATTATCTTAAACTTAACCTCTATCATTGGCCATTACTGTGAGCTATCAAGGCTGATCAGATAAAGGCAGTGAAACTGGGTCTCTATTTTAACTTAAACGTAGAAAGAATAGCATGACAACCCTGCAACACTGGACAAAAGGAGATACTATAATTTATGAGGTATAAGAACTATATGTTAATTTTGTGGCCACTTAAAAATATGATGATGATGGTGATTTAAAAATATCCCCCCAAAATACAAAGATGGATAAAAAAGAAATATTTTAAAACAATTTTTAGGAGGGATAACAACAAAATGTGATGCCACAAAACTGATCTGAAACTGTAACTAGCAGAAATTAAAGAAAGTTGAAGAAAATTTTATGGTCTTAAGGAAATATTTTTTAAAAATGCGTTTTTCACATAGAAGATAATCCACATGGAAACATAATGCTGACATTTATGCCTGAGTTTAATCCTCTGGAACATGTCAGCACCACAGGACAGGATATTTCCCAGGAAGGAAGCCTCTTTCTAAGCATCATGTTTAGTAGAAAGAACTGGAAAGCTATGCTTATCTGGGCCTCCTTCATGCTACCACTGCGTTCTCTGTAGGTTTGGCAACCTCAGTGGACAAACTCCTCTGCACAGACATTTTCTATCCATCTACCCTAGGAGTGATGGGGATAAGTACTAATTTCGTCAAAATCCTGTTCTCCCAAACCAAAATCTCTCTCAAGCCTGTCTCAGTTTTACTTTTACATTCTATAATACATCCATAACAGGTGTATCAGCAGCCAACCCTAAAATCCGTGGAGAGCAGTTGTGAACAGTGAAATAAAAAGCTGGCAAGAAGGAGATGACTTTTAATGACTGCTGTATGACCAGTCCAATAGTGAGAGGAAATAGCCAAATCTCAAGAGTTTTCATAGCAGACACATCACAGGGTGGTTGTGAGCAGTGAGATAATTGAAGAAGATTGTTTAGCAGAGCATCTGGAATTTTAAGTAAAGTTTGTGTGTATTGTTTTTTATGGCATTGACTTCATATTTAAAATTAAAGTAGCAGAGTGTTTGAGTTATGCCTCAGACAGGAAGGTGGTCTTTTCCCTGTTGAGAGGCACAGAGGCTTGCAAAATCCCATCCAGCAGTCACTGATATGACCAGAATTGGCAGTGCCTTAAGAAGAACTGTGTGCAACAGCTAGTTGCATCAAAATTACAGCAAAGCAGAATATGTATAGTAGTCTGGGCAATAAAGTTTCAAAAATCTCTATAGTTATGAATATCATCTGATGCTAGGAATCAAACAGTACAACAGAGTATCTCTAAAATGATCTTCTGGGACTTTCCTGGTGGTCCAGTGGTTAGGATTCTGTGCTTCCACTGCAGGGGGTGGGAGTTCGATCCCTGGTCACGGAGCTAAGACCCCACATGCTGCACAGCAGGGCCAAAATAAATAAATAAATAAAATGCTCTTCCTCAAGATCTTGACACTGTTACTGAGTCCAAGCTCGTACTGCCCTCTGCACCTCAGGCCAATAATTCAAGAGATGACTTGTGGAGCAAGAAGTAGCGACTTGATTAGGAAAGCCAGCAGACCAAGAAGATGGTGGACTGGTGTCCCAAAGACCCATCTTGCCTGGGTTTGGATGCTAGTTTCTTTAATAGAGCAAAGAGGCGGAGGTGAGGAGGTAAAGTAAAATAGGCAACACGTTGTTGCAAATTTATCCTGGTTCCACCCAGACTCTGCAGGGGATGTGTTAATTTCTTCTTTCCTGCGGTTATTCACAGTTGCGCCTGGTCAGGGTGTTTCCAGTGAGCTAAACAAAGGTATTTTAGCTTAACACTCAGGTATAGGAGGCAATGTCCTGGAGATGGGCCATTATGTTTATTTTAAGCTGAAGGCAACATCCCTTTAGTGACTAACTTGAAGCGAAAGCAATAGAATACAAAGGTTAAAGAAACAGATCCAGTGTGGAGTCAGATTTGTTCTTCCCCATTGTCACTCCCTCAGTGGAATCTACTCTTTTCTCAAAGGGCGTCTACTCAGAGAAGTCTTTCCAGATAATCCTATTTAAAATAAACTCCAAACTCATCACCCCAGACTCTCTCTTCCATTTTTATATTATACACACATATACACACAATCCGTTTACTTGTTAACATGTTTTTTCCCCTGACTAAAGTGCAAATCTCAGGAAGAGGGGTCACCTTGTGTTCTTATTCTCTCCTCCATTCCACCTATACAGACCATGGCACGCCGAATCTCCAAGGATGTCAGTCTGCTGGTTGGGTGAAAGAATGAATAGACGTGGCAAAGGAGAGGCATGGTGACTAGTGCAGACCCTGAAAATCACCTAGGTCTATATCTTATCCCTGCCATTTAACTTATCCCAGTGGGATAAGATTAGTGCGAGTCTCTTAAGTTGCTTTGGAGGTTGGGTTAATCAATGAAATATCTTTAGCACAGTGCCTGGCACATGGTAAATGCTCAGTAAATGATAGTTATTACATCATGGACAAGAGGTAGATCATGTGTCTGTCTATTTCCAAGTCAGTCTCCCGCAGGTGTAGTTGAATTACTAAAACTGACCTAGAGCAATCACAATTCACTCTGTCCTATCTAAGCAAGTAGGATAATTGTTGTTAAGAAGTCCCCAGACATCATCTAACACCTGGCCATGCTGGGCTGCTTGGTGGTTGATACCAGAAACGCACTGCAGCCATGCCCTGTGTTACTTGCAGTTTGATATATATGTGATTATATAAATTACTATGTTATATAATTTTGTTACATAACTTGATATGTAGGTTAAGGCTTTTCAACTAACTCTTTTGGATGAAGAAGCATACATCATTGTAGGAAGTAGGACCAAGTAATGGAAAATTGTTTTTCTGTTTCTAGTAGATATTGTGAAGACTCCTTCTTTGCTTAAGTATCTACACATTAAATAAAACATATTTTAATGATTGCCTGGGCATATTAGCCAGGTATAGGCACGACTGAAATATGTAACAAACCACCCAATTTCAGTGGCTTCAAATAACAATTATTTGTTCTCATCTCATTGATTCATGAATTGACTTCACCTTGGCCAGGGAAGACTGAACTCTATCCAGGTTCTGGGTTCTAGGATCCATGCTGAAGTTAAGGTTCAATTTCATTTCACGTATCTCTCATCCTTCTTGGACCAGCTAATGCTCACAGAATCTGGTCTGTGACATGTGTCTCATTCTGGGGGCTTCCCCCTTTCTGTAAGCAGCTTTTAGCAGGAAACCGCCCTCAGCAGGAAGCCCTTTTGTCTTGCGTCACTTTAGCAGAGCTATATTGTAACTAGCTTTTAAAACAGGCACCCCTCATGCTCTACTCATCTCTGGCACACCTTTTAAATCTTTTAATCACACAATACCTTGCTTAATTTGTGGGTTCTTTCCTTGGATCAAAGAAGTAGAAATGAAGATTAAGTAATTAACCAATGACCAGATCTCTTCCCTAGCTTCCCCTCAGTAAACTCCTGAACAAACTGTGTGACCAAGCTGTGTGAACAAGATAACGTCTGGAGGGGAATCATGAGGAGTCCACAAGCCTGCACACAAGCCTGCACACAAGCCTGCACACAAGCCTGCACACAGCTGGGGATGGTGACAACCCTGACCCTATCTCAGTGATTAACTGGGATTACTTCCCTCCTTCCCTTTAAAAGGTTCATGGCCGAGCAGAATCTTTGGAGATAGTTTTGTGGGGACGTTGAGTCTACCACCTCCCCAGATTGCTGGTATTCTGATTAAAGGAGTCTTTCCTTTGCTACAGCAGCAGAACCCCCATTGGATAATATTTCCCACCATGATGCTTATTTCTCCTCTTTTCCTTCATTGTCTTTATTCATAATTTCAAAGAACTTAGATTTGGATTTTAATGATTAACTTAAATTTTTTTCTACTCTGCTTAATTTTCCCTCATTTCCTTCCTTCTTCTTTATCCCACTATTCTTTTTATTAAACTCTCTAAGTTTAAAGATCTGTTTATCTACTTTCAGTGTCTTGAATTCACGCATAAAAATGGATTGTATGTTAATAGCCAGGGGCTCCCATTCTCCCCCTGGTGGCTTTTTTTACAACCATTCTAGTCAGGCTTTGTGCCCTCCACTCCACTATAATTGCTTGTCGGTCACTGTGACCTGAATGTTGTTAAATCCTATAGATACTTCGCAGTTTGCCTCTTACACCTATCACAGTGATGCACCCAGACGCCGCTAACGTTCCCCCTGAAACACTTTATGGTTCTCTAGTGCGTCATACTCTTGAGTTTCCTAACTGGCCATTCTTCTCAGTCTCATTTGCTACTTCCTCCTCTCCCCAAACTCTTTTTTTTCAGCAAAGTAGGGGGTTTATTTACAGGGTGCCAAGCAAGGAGTAAAGACAGCTCCTGCTCAGAAGACCTGAACTTCCTACAGGCAATGGCTTTTCTTTGTTCTATGTGCCAGGACAATTTTACTTCTCAATAACCTTATGAGACAGGAACTAGGATAATTCGCATTTCACAGATGATAAACCCTGGGTTTGGGAGGTAAATCACTTGCCCAAAGTCTGCCACAATGTGGCAGAATCTGAATTTGCTCTGATGGCACTTTTTTTGTTTGTTGGTTGGTTATCTATTTTAAATATAGCAGTGTGTACATGTCAATCCCAAACTCCCAATCTATCCCTCCCCACCACCCTTCCCCTGGTAAGCATAAGTTTGTTCTCTAAGTCTGTGAGCCTGTTTCTGTTGGGTAAATAAGTTCATTTGTATCAATTTTTTTTTAGATTCCACATATAAGCGATATCATATCAAACTCTTAACCAAAAATCTAACGTATCTGGTCCCCAGAGCATGTGATTTAACACTCTCTTCAGGATAAACAAAAGTATAATCAATGCAATACTTGGTAATAGTAATAATCATGCAGTAACTTGATTCATTCATTAGTGTTTAGAATAACAAAAAGGAAAAGTAAGTCTCAGTTTAAAGTTCTTATACAAATTTAGAAAAATATTTCATTTTCGAACTAAAATTTGTACTTTCTAAACCAAAATTTACAACTTGCAGTTAATATTTTTTTTAACTTAGAAAACAAACAACAACAACAAAAAACCCTTTAAGTTGTCACATAGAAAGACAGAATCAACCTGTTTGCTATCTGGTTTCTTTGTGTTGCAGTCACTGTACTATCAGCACATCCATCAGAGTCAAGGAGGTTCACGCCTTTCAGAATCAGTGAGCCTTAGACCGGTTTAGGGAGGGTCACAGGCACAGGAAGGGAGGAGACGGCAGATGAGGAATATGCAATATCAAATCAGGAGGGTTTCTTTTTTGTTGTTAAGTGTTTACCCACCCCCTTCCACAAAATGGAAATGTTAAAAAAGGAAGTTGTAGCTTCAGAAAAAAATGGTCTTTCAGAGTTTTCAGCCAAAAAAGACCTTCTCTTCTTTTAATTTTTGATTTTATTGACCCAAAGTCCTGAAGATACTGTTTCCCTTTGCTTTAAGTAGTCAACAATTTTCAGTGCTCACAGGTTTTTAGCTCCAGCTATTCATCACTTAAATCCTTGGCTATTTATCATGCCTAGAAAAAAGAAGGAAAGAAAGAAAGAAAAGAAAGAGGGAGGGAGGGAGGGAGGGGAAGGAAGGAAGGAAGAAAGGAAGAAAACGGAGAAAGAAAAAAATAAAGACTAATAATTTAGGGTGCAGAATTTTTTTTTTTTTTTTTTTGCGGTACGCGGGCCTCTCCCGTTGCGGAGCACAGGCTCCAGACGCGCAGGCTCAGCGGCCAAGGCTCACGGGCCCAGCCGCTCCGCGGCATGTGGGATCCTCCCGGACCGGGGCACGAACCCGCGTCCCCTGCATCGGCAGGCGAACTCTCAACCACTGCGCCACCAGGGAAGCCCAGGGTGCAGAATTTTTTACAACAAATTTCTTACCAAATCCCCCTAGTTCACTAAACTCTCTCCCCTGTGCTAAGTCACCAGATCACCCCTTCGGTTCTTTCTTTGGAAAACTGAACATTTCCTAACCAGTCCCTCCCCCGGACTCATCTCCGGGCACTTACCCTCAGGCCTGCAGTCAGGGTGACGGTTTTAAATGCAAATTTGGTCAAGTCCTTCCACAGTTAAAGTCTTTCAAATGCTTCCTCCCTATTGCCCCAGAGTAAAACTAAACTCTTTAACAGGCGTCGAAGGACTTTCAGGACCTGGGTCTTGCTAACCTGTGCTCATTTCCTGTCTCATTTCTCTGGGCACACTTCAGGACTTACTCATCCTGAAAGTACCAAGCTCTTCTTCACACCTCTAAGCCTTTGTCACTTTTGCCCCTCGGCTTGGACTGTCTCCACCCGCAGCCATTTCATTGGGCTTTAGATCTCAGCTTGGATGCATCTCCAGGAAATGCCATTAGCTATTACATTTACACATACACCCTCACAAAGAGGCAGCATAGCTTAGGGGGTTAAGTTACCCTGACTGAAATCAGACTGCACAGAGACAAATACTGGCTTTGACACTAAAGGGCTGTGAGACCTTTGGCACTTTTCTCTCTATGCCTCAGTTTCTTTGTCTGTAAATGGGAATAATATTGATTACGAATGGTGTAAAGATTAAGTGAGTTACAACTCATTTATGCTAACATATAATATGTGCTATGTATATGTTGCTATTGTTATTAATGACACATTGAGGACTTACTATGTGCCCGGTCCTTTTCTAAGTGGCTTACATGTCTGAACTCACTTAACTCACAAGACAGGGTGAAGTCCCCCGCCCCCGGGGTGCTCTGATAGCCCCTTACAAAACACTTACTGTCCTAAGTATTCTTGTGACTTTCCCAACAGTTAGTAAGTCCCTGAGGGTAGGGCATGTATCATGTTCGTCCTGTGTCACCCAACATCCTAACAGTGCCTGGCATTTAGTATGCAGTGAATTAATGGATTTGATTCAAACCTGGCATGTCATAGCAAAATATATATTTTTTAAGTTCTTTGTATTATTCACCTTGTCCTCAACCCCTTTGTGGTTCTATTCCTGCCCCACTGAAACTGGCCTCCCCAAGGTCACCAGTTGCTAAATCCAATTTCTTTGCAGCATTCAACACAGTTCACTACTCTCCTCCTTTGAGACACTCTTTTCTTGACTTCCGTGTTGGAGGAGTATTGGTGGGATAAGTTTTGAAGTACCACGGCTGCTAATTATAGTGGCTCACAAGTCATTTTGTGGTATAAAAGCCTCTGCTAGTTACTGTAGCCTGAACTGTCTGAAACAGTATAATGTGAAAGTCTAAAGACAAAGAGCTCGATTTAGAACATGAAACTGCTCTATAGGTCTTTGGTACCCCTGGGCAGTAACTTCTGCAGAAGCTTGACTGGCCAAGCGTGTAGGGTGGGGTCATTAGATCACCACAGGCATGTGTACATCTACTTATAAGTCTGGATTTACTACCATCCTCTCTCTCTCCTTCAGGGAATTTTTCCAATAACCTTTGGCAACAAACTTGTAAGTCCATAAACAATCTTAAATCCCAGTCCAATTCTTACTAATGCTAAAGCTTAGTAGTAATGCTACTTCACGTGATTTGCAAAATTTAGCATGGATTCAGAGTCATGTGATTAGCAAAAAAAAAAAGCATGCAGCAAATTTACACAAATGGTCCTCAATCCGTATCAAAATAACCCACTGACGGGGCTTGGGTTCCCTCAGTAAAGTTACTGAATTGGACTCTAGGAAGAAAGTAGGACTTAGACATGTCGTGTGTAAAGGGTCCCATGGAGATTCTGATGGGTTGCTCTAGTTAAGAATCAGGCACCAGATGAAGGTGTTTATATGAACACCTACCAAGATTCTACACCGCTAGGTGAGGGTGTTCCAAAGACTCAAGAAACAATTCCTCTCTAAAAGAGGACATAAACACAAGGTCACAAATGGCCATTCCTCTAAGAAAGGTTTAAAAATTGTCATCATAGGGGCTTCCCTGGTGGCACAGTGGTTGGGAGTCCGCCTGCCGATGCAGGGGACGCAGGTTCGTGCCCCGGTCCGGGAGGATCCCACGTGCCGTGGAGCGGCTGGGTCGGTGAGCCATGGCCGCTGAGCCTGCGCGTCCGGAGCCTGTGCTCCGCAGCGGGACAGGCCACAACAGTGAAAGGCCTGTGTACCGGAAAAAAACAAACAAACAATTGTCATCATATAGCATGTCTGTAAAGCGATGAGGAGACTTTGATTGCTATAGGCTACATAGCATAAAAATAAAAATAAAATTTACTGTTAAACAGTTAACAGACTTGCAAGATATCAAGTTTCTCAACTCTGGAAGACTGCAACAATATCCACATAAAAATGCAAATAAAATTTTGTTTTAGTAAAAATATACTAGATTTATCTACCTTTCCTCTGAGATGCTTTTGGCCCTTCAGAGCATATATGATGAAGGAAGGGCCAAAAGGGCCATATTTAACAACAGGAAAATGTCCTTCTTTTGTAAATGAAGAAATGTCCCTTCATTCACAAAAGAAGCAAGTCATACGGTGGCACAAAAATTCAAGAGTAAGATAAATCTGTACCTACTCTGCTGAAGATGTGCTAAATTAGACTTGTGACTAGAGTTAATGACATTAACTCTAAATTATTTTAAAAAGAGAGAAACTTCACCATTAAACTAGGAGTAATAGAGAAATTAATCCCTAATTCAGAAGCGCCGATTTCAAAGTCAGAATCCAGACTCCATGGGTTTGAACCCTGGAATGTGCCATGCATGAGATGTGTAACTTTGAGCAAGCTACCAAACTGACCCGGTCTTAGAGGACTCATCTTTAAAGTGGGGAAAATAACAATATTTATCTGCTAAATGCAATTAGTGATTGCAACATGGTGTAGCTTACAAAAACAGGCTTTCTTGTTGTTCTTGCTCTTTCCAGAAAGAAAAAAAAAAAAAAATTCAAGTACAATTGAAGGTTTCTTGATGGACCTTTCATTCTAGTGCCGAGCAAACTAATTGTCGTACACAATAAGTATACTCAAAAAGAGCATATTATTGAAAAACATTCCAATACACTCAAACATTTATGCTTTTCCACAGGAGATTACCAAGAGTAAAATAAAACTCATTCCTAGAACTCTGACACTCATTACACGGTATCTACATCTTGGGGAACTGTCAGGAAAGGATCATAAAGAAAGATTTAAACTAAAACTCAAACCGTTAATTTAGGCTTTTGGACTGCTGAGAATTAAAATCAAATTTATGCTCCACTGGACAATTACGTCTGACTAAAAGCAAACTAAACCTTAAAGAAAGTAATTAGTAAAATCATCATGTTAGACAACATATTAAAAAGTAAATTCGCTAAATATATCTACCTCAACTCTGCTCCCAGGCATCAGACCAGCACTGGGCAAACAGCAGGTACAAATTTGTTAAATGAATGAATGACATTAAATGTCAATACTTATTTGTTAAATGCATGAATGACACTCTAACTCCCCCCAAATAATACAGAAAAGGCAAAACACAGTTAGGGATCACCGTGTATTGGGAAAATGTGATGATAAACACACAGTTTCTTAGGACAGCTGACAACTTGGAGCACTTCCCAGGAGCCACGCACGGTCCTAGGAGCTTCAGAGCATGAGCCCCTCAGCCCCATAACGACCTCGTAGAGCCGCTACTGCACCCCGCATTTCTCGGCGGCGGCTCGCCGGCAACCGCAGGGCAAGGCCCGGCGGAGAAACAGCGGAGTATGAGCCTGCGTCCGGCCGGGTCCGCACTCTCAACATTCCTGACGCTCCGGCGCCCCATCCAGACACGCTCGCCTGACCCTGCGCCCCGATGTGCCCTTTGACCCCGTCTAGAAAAGTGTTCCGAACCAAGACGCCGACAGAGGAAGGGCCCACAGGGACCTGCGGGACCGGCTCCGCTGTGCAAACGCCGCGGCGCCGCCGGGGACCCGCTCCCAGAGGCAGTGGGAGGCCTCAAGGCCAAGTCCCCGGCGCAGCCCGCCCTCCGCGCGCGCCGCCCGCAGCCACGAGGGGCCGGGGTCCTGACCGACCCGCGCGCGGCCAGCCCGGCCGGGGAAGGGACGCGGGGCCCGGGAAGCCGGTGCCCTCGCCAACCCCGAGCCGCTCAACCTCGGGTCCATGCTGGGGGGGCGCACGCATCGGGGAAAAAAGGAAAACAGGTCCGCACGTGAGTACGCCCAGCCTGGACGCCCCGGTAGAGCGGCGACTGCGCCAGCTGCGCCTCCTCCAGCTGCGCCCGCGCACGACCAATAGGAAGCTGTGCCTGTGGCAGCGCTGGGGCCAATCACAGTGCGCCCGGCATGTGGGCGGTGCCTGGGCGGCCGCCCCGCCCCCCGGCATTGGTGGGAGCGGGTCTGTCAGCTTGAAGACTTGGATGATGGCTGAGGCTTCTCCTCGGGTCCAGGTGTAAGGCCGCCCGGGGTGCGAGCGCAGGTGACCTGGGACGTCCGGCCCGTGGGATGCAAGGTCCTTTCTTCAATGGGAGCGACGCGGCCGCTGGGGTCCCCTCCCCTTTGAGTTCCTGACACGCCCCCATGTAGTCCAGTGGGGTGTTTAGGTCAGGCCAGGCCTCTCCGCCTCTTACCCACTCATTGTCCTTTATTTTACTACTTCTTTCTTTTTTTCCTCCTATTTGCTGAGGCAGAGCTTTTTCTTCCTCAGACAGACATGACCCTGGTTTCCGAGGAGACTTATCTCAGGAGGCCGCCCCTGCCTGCCTTGACCTATCCGAAATTCGACCATTTTATCCAAAGAATTCGTAAAACATCTTCCCCTTGGGTTTTCTCCCTCCCTTCCTCCCTCCCTCCCTCCCTTCCTTCCTTCTTCCCTTCCTTGCTTCCTTCCTCCCTCCCTCCCTTCCTCCCTCCCTCCCTCCCTTCCTTCCTTCCTCCCTTCCTTGCTTCCTTCCTCCCTCCCTCCCTTCCTCCCTCCCTTCCTCCCTTCCTTCCTTCCTTCCTTCCTCTCTCCCCTCCCTCCCTCCCTCCCTTCCTTCCTTCCCCTCTCCACTTCCTCCCTCCCTTCCTTCCTTCCTTCCTTCTTTCCTTCCTTCCTCCCCCTCCCTCCCTTCCTTCCTCCCTCCCTCCCTTCCTTCCTTCCTCCCCCTCTCCCTCCCTCCCTTCCTTCCTCCATCCCTCCCTCCCTCCCTCCCTCCCTTCCTTCCTTCCTTCCTTTCCTCCCTCCCTCCCTGTTCCTTCTCGTCCTTTTTTTAAAAAATTTTGATCTTAACTAACAGCATTCATTTGTTCAACAAATATGAAACATTCAGTCTCTAAAGACACACGGCCTGAGTTTGAACCCATCTGCTACTGCCTTGTTTGAGTGGGTGAACTCTCCTCTTGCTTCAGTTCTCATCTCGAAACCGAGGGTGGTGGTTCCCTGGCGGTGGATAAGGATTGTTAATACTTGGAACCAGTAGACCTGTGCCTGATACCTTGTAAATGTTCCAAAGTTACTCTTACTGTTAGGTACCAGTCACTTTTCTAGGCTTTAGGACATAGGGATCAAGTCCCTGGTGTCGTGTCCTGGTGCTTATAAGTTAGTTCAGACACTTTGATACATTTTTAAGATCTTTTATTTTCATAAACACTGATAATTTTTGTTGAGTGAGGCATGTTCTCAAATGAGTGTCTTTTCCAGTATTTAAAATATTTGTATTCTTTTAAAAATGTAGGTACTGTTCCAAGGGACGTGGGAATGACATGGTTTTGATAACTCCTGTAGAGGAATCCTCTTTATTCATCTGATCTTTCCACATGTGGACCTCTGGCTGCTCTGAACATTAACCTATGAATCATGGTTGCAAGGTACACTGTGTCCATGGTTCTTTACACCCAGCATCTTTCAGGCTCAGATTTTGCACAGCTGCTAAAAAAGTTCCAGTGCAGAAAATGGAAAGGAGCTTGTCTAGTTGGTGTGCTACTGTTTTCGCGAGTATACAGTTGGGATAGAGTGAACAAAAAAGAGTGAACGTGTGGATGAGTAGATGTCTTACAGTAGACTAAAAAAAAAAATTCCTCAGAGGAACTGCTTGATACCTACAGCAGGGATTTTGCAACAAATTTTCGAAATGGAAGAAAAAGGAATACTGGAGAATAACATCTTTGATGCTTTATAATTTAATTTTTAATCCTAAAAACTGTCAAGGCCTTCCCTGGTGGCGCAGTGGTTGAGAGTCCGCCTGTCGATGCAGGGGACATGGGTTCGTGCCCCGGTCCGGGAAGATCCCACGTGCCGCGGAGCGGCTGGGCCCATGAGCCATGACCGCTGAGCCTGCGCGTCCGGAGCCTGTGCTCCGCAACGGGAGAGGCCACAACAGTGAGAGGCCCGCAAAAACAACAACAACAACAAAAAAAAACTGTCAAATACTGGTTTGGTGACTGCTTTGTAAGCTCTGCTGTGTTACATGTGCATCCCTAAAGAAACTTGTTTGTAAGTTTAAATGCAGAATGCTGAAATTGGCTTAAAAGGATTCATGGATAGTCACAGTCTCTGTGTGGGAAACAGTATAATTAAACACCCACGTTCCAGCTCGTGCAGCACTGGGAATACAGAGTGGAAACTTAGAAGAATTTACTGCAAAGGATATGGTGTCATTTTATAGAATATTCTGTGATGAAAAAGTGGATCAACAATCAACTTTTAAAAGTAAGATAAATAACATCTCTCAGTTGATAGTTTCTAGCCTGAGTCCTGAATTAATAAGCCAAGTGTGCAGTGCCCTAGTGATTCTTGATCAGACATTACCTCTGATTATATGTTTTTTTTAATGGAGAACCAAATAATATCTCAGAGGGTTTCAAGTCTACGTAAATATGTCAGATGGCTGAATCTCAGTTAAGGGGAGTGTATACTGAGAAAACAATAAAAATAGACTATAATAATTTAGAGATTTATATTAATAAATATAGATTTATACATCTATATTTATTGTAAATATTAATTTATTGATATATGAAATATGCAGAAATTACTTTAGTAAGATAAAAGAATTTTATATTAATGTGAAATTTCAGTGAAATAAAAATACAAGGAAGTGAAAAGGAACTTAATTCAAGTAAACTTCTTGTAGGATTGGACTCAAGGGAGACTTGTGTCAAAAAAAGGAATTGAATTGCATTTAGTCAACTATAGATCCTCTGTTTTCTAATTATGGTCAGGTTTGGGGACAGGAGAGGAGAAGGCATGGAAGGGAAGAGTATGAGTTGTGGGTAGAAAAGGCTCTGGAGCTAGAAAAATTTAGTTCTAGTCCTCTGTCATTAAATAGTTCTCTTGAGAAAGAAAAGGAAAAGAAATTGCTATTAATTATTCACTTAATTCCTATCTGTGTCAGACCCTGTATCAAGAACTTTCATCACATACCAGCTATGTGACTTGTGACAACTCAACTGACTTCTCAAGCCTCAGTTTCCTTGGAGATGACAGTTTTAGGGTTGTGTGAGAATTAAATGATTCAATGCACGTAAAACGCTTAGAACAGTGTCTGGCACAGAGAAAGTAAGTACACTGTACATATTATAATTTTTATTTTTATGTCTGATTTTCTATCGTATCATCTTGTAATTCACCTCATCTTTTGTGTCTGTTTCTTTATCAATAAAATCCAGAGCAAGAGAAGTTAGGTTAGTTGATCTCTAAGATCATTTACAAAATTTTGTGGTTCTTTAGTTAAAGAGAGTGAACCAGGCAAAGAGAATAAAATAGACTGAGTGGGAAGATAGATTGGATAAATCCTGATTTGTTAAAGTATCCAGTTAACCATGATGCTTACTTGGGGATTAGGCTTCAACGGATTTTCCTTTCCCGTTGAAATCTTGTAATTAGTTGATTTCCAATTGTTCACAGGTCTGTACTATTTAAAAGAGGTTTTCTTGACCTCAGGTCAAAGAGGTTTGTAGATATGGTTTGTGTTAGAAGATTCATGAACCTCCAGAAAGTGTACAGTTAAGTGTGTTTTCTGGAGAGAAGCTCTATACATCACATTTTTAAAAGAATCTGTGACCTCCCCAACCCCTACCCCAAAGCTTAAGAATTACTGATTTAAACCCTTCTACATACTCCATCCTACCTTCTGCATTTCTTTCATAGCGTTTACAATGGGACAAAAATATCTTCATGCTGTGACCACTCAGAAAGTTCTAGCCAAGGACCTCTTTGTCACTCATTTTCCAATTCTGTTGCTTTGAATTCCTGACCACCCAGCCAGCCAATTAGCCACTGCTCATGAGTCAGTGTGGATATGTACATCTGAAAATCTCTCCCTCCAGGACAAATGAACAACCGGGGCATCACTTGAAATTCTGCCCACTGAAGGGGTTTCCATTCATCACAATCCTTCATAGTCCCTGAAGAGAAGGGCTACTGAGGGTACCCCAGGGTGGGGATCAGTGCTGTAGCGATCTGCTTTCAGGTGGTACCAGCATATTACACAGACTCACTGTAAATTTTTCTTCCTCCATCAACAAATCGCAAAGAAGTTGCCACATGACCATATCTGGGTTCAGAGAGAAAAGACAGTGCAGCAGAAGGAGCCATGCAAGTCTGAATCTCTCATTTTGTTTTGCTTTTATCTTCAGGCCCTGCTGGAGCCAAATCTCATATATAAAGCATCGGCCTGATGACAGAGTGCTACTATGCACACTCAGCTTTCTTACCTGGTGGCTTAGACATCTCCCAGTTCTTGAAGGGCAGATCAGGTTCAATGGGTACTTGGTGGCTTTTAGATGTTCTGTCTGCTAGGTGTAGTGGTGAGCCAGAAGCTATCAAAAGAGAACACATCTGTGGAAGATGGCAGAGCTTTGGTCAAAATCCTAAAAGTTTGCAATGTGATTCTGTAGAGACCTTCCAAAGGCTCTGTATAGCATCCCTGTCTGCCATAAATACTTCAAGCACTTTTAGATCTACCGGATCATGAGGCCCCAGTGGCAGATTAATTCGTATGGCAGCGTGGACATATTGCAGAGCATTATTTTGCTCTGGTCCTCATTCAAAACTGATAGCCTTTTAGATTTCTTGTTAAATAGGTCAAAGAAACACACTACAAATTCAAAGAGGCCTTCACTTCGGAAGAGATATCTTAAAATACCCCCAGAACATTGGACCTGTAGACATTTTACCGGAGTAGCAAGGCCTTGTGTCTTTAATTGATTGTTTCCCATCTCTAGCATGTATTTATCTAGTCAATGTATCAAGAATATTTGCTCGATTTTGCTTGCCATATCTAATTAACATGATATTATTGATGTAGAAGACCAGCATAATGTACTGTGGATTATGGAGGTTGTCAAGTTCCTTGTGAATTAGATTATTATACAGAGCTGCAGAGTTGATACGTTTTGCTGACCCTGCCAGCTGAAAGTAAATTGGTTTTAGTACCATTTATTAAAAGGTATGGCCATAAAAGAATTCACCACATTATTAGTCACATACCTGGTAACAGGGCATGTGTTCATTGTTTCAGTAAAGAAATCACAATTGAACAGCATCTGCAATTGGAGTTACCATATGATTAAGTTTATGATGCTCCATTGTCATTTTCCAAGATCCAAATCTCCTGTATAAGAGCTACATCCTTTAGGTCCTTGATGGAGGCCCTAATCTCCACATATCCTCCAAGAGTTTTATATTCCTTTTATTGCTTTGTAAGTAGAAGCCTTCCAACTTTACCTTTTCTAGTATAATAGTTCTCACTCCTCTCTCACAGGTGAGGCAACCAATATAGAAATACGGCCAGAGCCAAGAATTTTTATTCTAACTTTGAATTTTGGAATTAGAAAAATAACCACAGAATAAATTTGGAGACTCACTGGGTCCACTGTGAGATGTAACTGAGCCAAAACTACATTAATCACTGCCATAAACTCTTACTTTGACTAGTGGGCCATAATGACATTTTGGGTCCACAAGAATGAGTATCACTTTAGAGCCAATGTCTAATAATTCCTACAAAGTTTATTTCCCTTCCCTAAATACAGTCATCCTGCTAGATAGTCTTAGGTCCCTTTGGAGATGAGTAAGAGGAAAAAACTACAGTATTAATTTCTGACAGTGTGGCATCATCCTTCCTCAAGGATATCAGGCCTTCATTTCATTCAAAAGACTCTGGATCTGGAAACTGACTCAACTCTAGAATTAGTGGAGAGGCTTTAAACTCTCTGCTGTGGTGATTCAAGTGAGACATCTGTTCACCAGACATGAAACATAAATTAGGAACATAGTAGGCTCCCATTTTCCAAATCTTTCTCAAGTTCTTCCTTTGAACTCTAGCCCGGAGCTACTCAAGAAATGAGATTCTGGGAAATGTAGTTCACAGCCTTAGCCAAGTTGAAACAGCACTATATGGCAAAAGATAGATAAGTATATAACTGATTACAGTTTAATATGATGCTCACATTCACACTATGGTAGTACAAAAGAAGAATTTAGGATTCCAGACAAACCAAGGAAGGATAGTGAGTGATTTATGAGCTGAATTTTAGGAGGCGATGTGATGGGGGTGAGAGGAGGACATTTCAGGCAATATTCCAGGTATGACTCAACTTGGCAAATTGCGAGTAGTTTACCATAGCTGGAACACATCATGCAGTGTATTCAGGGTAGTACAGAAGATAAGGCTAGATGTTACTTTTTCTGGCACAGTATTAAAAACAATCTTCAGCTCAGCAATTGTGCATGTGTTTTATAAAGATAAGTTAGGCTTGTAAATAAATTAGGCTGGTAAAAATTAACCTATATCCATCAAAATAGGAGAAGTGTTGAGAATTTAATTGAACTTAAATATTGCCTCCATATTTTGCATTGATCAAAGTTAATGAATATACTTTACTGGAGACACTGTGATAGTTCAATTAAAAGTTATCTTTTCCCCATATCATAATATAAGGTTATTTAATGGTTAAATACTATTATACTAATTATTTGGATAAATTTATTAACTATCTTTTTTTCTGTTGATTAGACACTGTTATATATGAGGGGGAGGCTATCAAAACTAGATATGGACGTTTTCGGTGCATAGTAATCAGTTATTAACCTGTGAAAGCACTGCTTTCACTCTTGTCTGTATGAATCACACAGTATGGCTTCATCTTAACAGAATTTAATAAGACAAGATTGTGATGGTTAATTTTACATGTCAGTGTGGACGTGGTACCCAGTTTTTGGTCAAACACCAGTCTAAATGTCCCTATGAAGGTATTTTTTAGTTGAAGTGAACACTTAAATCAGAGACTTTAATTAAAACAGATTATCATCCATAAAGTGGTGGGTCTCATCTAATCTGCTGAAGTTCTTAAGAGAAAAAGACCCAAGGTAGAGGGAATTCTGCCTTCAGACTTAAGACTGCAGTGTCAACGCTTCCCTGGGTCTTCAGAATGTTATTCTGCTCTGCAGATTTCATAGTTGACAGCCCCCCAAATTGTGTGAGCCAAGTCTTTAGAAATAAATATATATGTACACATCCTGTTGGTTCTGTTTTTCTGAGAATACTGACCAATACAAGGATAAACTGAATGTTGTTTTAAAAGATCAAGTTTAAAAGAATTTTTGTTCACAAAAGAGTTACTGCTTAATTTAAAAGAACTAGTCACTTGAATAAATACTTGATAATTTATAATCAAGACTGGATCATTAATAATGTTGGGAACAATATTGGCATAAATAATTGAATTTAAACATGATTTTCAAATTCAGTTTTTACTAGTACCTTTCAAACAATTTATCAAGGAATCAAATGACCCTAAAATGGATTGATTTTCTTCTATTTTACTTTATTGTTGAGGTTTTAATCAGTATTAAAATAGCAAATAATCATAATGCAAAATAAGAAAATATCTTCAAGTGAGATAAGCAGTCTATGAATAACAAATTAAGTTGGAATATTCATATTGGAAAAATAAGGTAGTATAATTATCATAGCAAAAAATAGAATTGTACAAATGCATAGTTGTCACCAGTTAAATTGTGTCCCCTAAAAATTCACATGTTGAAGTCCTAACCCAGACTAATTCAGAATGTAAGCTTATTTGGAGATTATTTCCTTATAAGAGGGGGAACTTGAAGACAGACACACATACAGGGAGAACCTCATGCTAAGATGAAGGCGGAGATCAGGATGATGCTTCTACAAGCCAAGGAATGCCAAAGATTGTCAACAAACCACCAAAAGCCCGGAGAGAAGCATGGAGCATAGTCTTCCTCACAGCCCTTAGAAAGAACCAACCCTGCCAACACCTTGATCCTGGGATCCTAGCTTCCAGAACTATGAGACCATAAATTTCTGTTGTCTAAGCCACCTAGTTTGTGGTACTTTGTCATAGCAGCCCTACTAAAGTAACTCAATAGTACTAATTGATTTTTTAAAATAAACATAATAAAGAAATATCATTGTAAAATTCCTAATTATTCAACTAATCTCAGAACAGTATTTATGAACTACTGTTTTCTGTTCATTATTTTCAAATTAATATTTAGTTATTGGGAGTAAATAATAATGATAATAATAATAGCTAACTCTTATGGGACATTTATTATTTGCCAGGCATTCTTTTAAATGTTTTAAGTATACTAACTCACAGATAATACTATTAGCCCCATTTTACAAAAAGATACTCAGAAACACTGGAAAGTAAGTTGCTTGATTTACGTATATAGTAAGTGGTAGATCCAAGGCATAGACTCAGTTTGGTTGTGAAGTTTTTGGTTCTAACCAAAATGACATACTACCTATTGGTGACATAATTAATAAAGATTTTCCAGCCCTCCAAAAGAGCTTCCAAAAGCATTTGGGATGCTGGATTCACAACATATAGCTACATGACACCAGGGTGTCTGCTTGAAAATATTTCGGTCACATTGTGCTAAACATCCACATATTCTTCCTCATGATACACATTATTTTGGGCTGTTTACAATATTTGAGATTTATTAACAGAAAATAGTGTATACCAATCCTCTGTTTTGGTCTTATTTCCATTAATATTTAAGTTGATTTCTTTATGAAAGAAGAAAAGCCTATAATGATCATTTATGCATTTGCAATAAAAGTCATATACAATTTCAATGACTTTAATTGCATCAATGAATGGCATTAACTTCATATTTTGTGAATGTTATGCAGTTTAATGGCATGGAGTTCACTAACTGCAAACAGACATTTTCAATACACACACACACACACACACACACACACATACATGCACACACACAGGGAAGCTCATGGTCTATCCATGACTATAAGCAGATATTTCTGTCAGAGTATAAAATGTCTGTTATTTATTTCATGATCTCTGGAGAGCTTATTATAAATGCTTCAGTTAAGGTGCTGGTAGATGTAAACTGTTAACATCATTAAAGGGGTTTCCATTGAGGAATAAATATTTGGTTTCTCATCTGTTCTGCAGTTGAGCAACTCGACTGAGATGCCCTCTTCAGTTCCATGGCTCTCCTCATGTTCAGCTGGGCACTCTGTGCTTCAAAGGCCCTGGATTTCCTGGGGCATGATCCTACCATTTCCTGAAGTCTGGACACCTCACCTTCCTTCTGCACTGTGGGTACAATTCCCAACGGCTCTGTGGTAAGGCATTTTTAGTTAACCATCTTATTTTTCTGTGATTCACCAGTTCCTTAGTGCTTAGAAGCTGATTTTTCAAATTTCTAAAGGAATTAAAAAAAAAACTAAAGAAATCAAGATGTAACATATTTAATACTGAGAAATTATATATAGAAGAGCACCGCATGGCTCTTTTGTATAAGGAATACAAACTATCTACTGGTCCCTCTCCAACCCATTCTCCACAAGGCAGCCAGGATGAGCTTTTAAAAAGTTAAACCATTTTGGAAATAGTGGAGGTGATTGCAGAACACTGTGAATGTAATTAACATTGTTGAATTTTACAATTAAAGATGGCTAATGCAAAATTTTATATGTATTTTACCACAATAAAAAAAAGCACTTTATAAAAAGTATCAAAAGCTATTTACCGGGGCTTCCCTGGTGGCGCAGTGGTTGAGAGTCCGCCTGCCGATGCAGGGGACGCGGGTTCGTGCCCCGGTCCGGGAACATCCCACATGCCGTGGAGCGGCTGGGCCCGTGAGCCATGGCCGCTGAGCCTGCGCGTCTGGAGCCTGTGCTCCACAACGGGAGAGGCCACAACAGTGAGAGGCCCACGTACCGCAAAAAAAAAAAAAAAAAAGCTATTTACCTATATTAAAGGCAAATCATGTTAATGTAATAGTAAGGTTGCCCGACCTTAATTATAAAAAACAAAAACACAAGAAACTAAATCAGATAAAAGAAAGTAAACCAGATTATTTCAGTGCCAGTACCACTGTCAGGCTTAAATACACTTTGAATTTTCTGGGAGGAGAAGAATTTTCGTTCCCTTCCATGGCCCTTGGAGGCCCTGCATGACTAGCTCTGGGACCTCTGGGATCGTATCTTTCTCCACTCTCTCCACCTGTTCCTCACTCAGCCAAGCTGCTTCCCATCATGCTCCCATCACCTACATCCTCTCCGACTCTGCACCCTTGCCCAGGCTGTCCTTTCCACCTGAGACATTCTTCTCCAGATCCCTCAGTCCTCAAAGCCCAGCCCCAGTTTCTTCTTCCCTGGTCATCCCATTTAAGGAGCCTTGTGGGTTACTCCACCCCATTACCCTTCTGTTTCCTTCCTAGCAGGAATCACTGTTTGTGATCATGACAACAGTTACGTGTTTGGTTATTGTCTGTCTCACTTGCTAGAAATTAAATTCCATGAAGAGTCTTTACTGTCTTGCTCAACATTGTATCCAAAATGCCTGAGATATCCAATAAATGTCTAAAGAATGAGAGAATAAATAAAATAAATGAATACATGAATAAGGATGAATGAATGAATGAATGGAATCTCTTATCTATTGCAGGTATCTTCTTTCTATATACAACCACCTTTTATTTAAAGTGCAAATTTGGTCATAATTCTCTTCTTAAAATTTTCCCAAAGCCCTTCATTGTCCCCACGAGAATGACAAACTCAAATATATCCAGGAGCCAGTTAAAAGTTGAATTAGTGGAGCAGGCCAAGGGGCAGTAAGGACTGTGGCAAACCCGACCGTCAGGAAAGCTCAGTCAGTTGTTGCTTGTGTAGAACAGAGGACCATCGTTGCCCAGTTGTCTGGATTTCTCTAAAAGGGTTGAAAACTGGAATTTTTATGTGAACGCTTCTCTTTCTGAAATATTGGGAAGTAATTTTTCCTCACATTTTTGGGGTTAATGCAGTAGAGATAAAGTATTTCTGTGGGCTGAATTCAGTTGCAGGCTGCCAGTCTGCAGCCACTGATTGCGGCACCTCTTTTGCCATGTCTTTATTTTATAGCCTCTTCTACCGTGTACCCAGCCTGTAATTGCCTTCTTCTTCCCTTCTTTTATCCAGCGTCTGCAAAATGCAGCTGTCACTGTGAGAAAGCTCCCCAAACCTCTTTGAATCTTTTCCTCTCAGAACATCTTAGCTCCTTATCTATCTCTCTCTTTAGCTTTTATCCTGCACCATGTGGATGTCATGTACCACTGTATTACCAGGAATTGAGTTCTCTTTGAGGACAGTGCAGCTTAGAGGAAAGAAAAGAGTCTTTGGAGTTGAATCACTGCAGCCACTTGAACAAGTTGATTTCTTCCTGAATCTCAGTTTCCTCATCTTCACTTTGGTGATAAATACTGAGACTGTATATGCAGTGCCTGGCACACATTAGGTACAGTAAATAAAGGTGATTATTCATTGCCCAGTGTCTGATGCAATTTCTGACAGGTAGTAGGCAGTTAATGAGCATTTGTTGAACGGGTGAGTGAACGCCCAACCTGAACTCTGGCTCTTGAATTACTGACACTTAAAGCCTCCTCTTTCCATATTGTCATGCTATTCCTACTGTGTGACTTGCTCCCTCTCTGGCTAACCAGCTGTGGGTGCTGACCTCTCCTGGATTTCCTGCCTTTTGTTACCTACACCCAGGCCCCCTACAAAGCACATTCAGCACAGTGCCCAACACTGCTCACCCTTGTCTAGACTTAGCAGGACTCAGAGCCTCTGGGAGTTTATCACTCATTATCATAACAACTGCTTGTAAATTGTACGGAACAGAATTCCTTGTGTTGGGCATTATACAAGGTTATGAGCTGAAATGTGTTCCCCCCAAATTCATATGTTGACATGCTAATCCCCAGTGTCTCAGAATGTGACTGTATTTGGAGATAGGGCCTTTAAAGAGGTAATTAAGTTAAAAATGAGATCATTAGGGTAGACCCTTATCCAATATGGTGGTCTTATAAGAAAAGGAAGTCTAGACACAGATACAGAGGGAAGACTGTGTGAAGAAACAGGGAAAGGACAGCCATCTACAAGCCGAGGAGCGAGACTTTAGAAAAAAACAGCCCTACTGATACCTTGATCTCAGACTTCTAGCCTCCAAAATTGTAAGCAAACAAATTTCTGTTATTTAAGCCACCCACTCTGTGGTACTGTTCTGGCAGCAAACAAATACATCTTGCTTGTCCCACCCTTTCAAGTTGTGGAAAGAAACTTGGCTTAGCACCAGAAGATCTAGATTGAGCCTATTAACTATGGCAAAAAACAGAAACAGAAACAAAACAGTCTTTGCATCTGTATTCATTGCTTGTGATTCAATTATCTGTAGAACAATTTTCCGAACACTGAGGTAGTTCATTCCTTAGTTCTTTGAATGAATATATGTAAAGCAGGGTTCTTTGTTGTAATGATTATAGCAATTACTAACATTTAATGAGTTTGCCCTGTACCAGCAATATGCTTGGCATTTTTCCTACCTAGTAATTCAGTCTTCCTAACATCACCCATCCATTGTCCATCTGTCCATCCATCCACACACTCACCAAAGTCCACTTCAGCAAGCCACTCCTTTCACAATTCCTGGGAGAGTGCCATAACTATGAAATCTTAAACTTGGATGCCTTACATTCTGACCAAGACCTTAATTCTTCTTGAGCTGCATGTGTCAAATTTTTAGGCTTTCTGTCTTAGCCTTATTGTTTTTATTTTAGTCACATGATATTACTTCATCTTTTCAAAGATAAATAGAGGTTCTCAGGTAAATTTGAGATTACCATATGCCCTGCTTTGCCTGCTTTGTCTTGTTTATGGCTAATTATTAACACTACCCCTTTCATTGTAAAATATGTCCTGATTTGGACAAGGCATTATGTCTACCCTAAATAGAGACAAATTCAAATCACTGTTCTCAACGAAAATATCAATTCCCTGCTACCATACAATGCTGCATCTCAAACAACCACGAACCTCAATGGCATTCATCGACAAACATTTATTTTGATCGTGGGTTTGTGGTGTTCATCTAATCTGTAGTGGGTCCGCTGACCCACACTGAGTTTACTTGTGCAGCTGTGGTCATCACCAGGCAGGCTCAGTGAGGATGGATTTGACTGAGATGACTAGGGTGACTCTGCTCTGTTCTGTGCAGGTAGTTTCGACATGTCCTTTCATGAAGATAGAGACACAAGAGAGGAGATAGAAATAAGCACTTTTTAAAGGCTTTGCTTGTGTTGTCTGCTGACAGTCTATTGACCGGAGCAAATACCATGGTCAGACCCAGAGTGGGAGGGCTGTGTAGAAGGACATAGCAAAGGGCGAGGATTTGGGACAAAGGAAGACTCGGGGCATTGGTGCAGTCAGTCTACCACACAATCCACTGAAAATGTTGCCTACACCCGCCTGCACCTCTCCTTTTGCCCCAGAGCCTTAGAGGCAGGGTGTCCCTCATTCTACTTGAGGGCTATTCTTGAATCTCTTTTGTTCCTCAAGTCCCTTGTTCTCAAGATCATACTTGGTTGGTAGGGAAAGTATTCTGAATTATTCCCTGAAAATATTGAATTGAAAGAATGACAAAAAGGGCACTCTGATGCCACAGTCTTAGACTGTCATAGGCACAAAGACTGTGTCTTCAGGAGATGTTATCTGATCATTTTAGTCTGGGAAACATTCAGCAATTTCAGGCCCTCTAGGCCCCCTTGTTTCTAATGGCAAATGCACTAGGTTCTTCCTCGCCAGAGTGAGGCTTTGCCAAATGCAGAAAATGCTCAGTAAGAGCTTACTAAGATTCTTACAGTTCCAATCACACCATCTCGAGACTCCAGCATAAGTATCTTCCATGGTCACAGAAATATCCCTTTTGGAAGCCAGGTCATTTGGATCTAACAGCTGAGTTTCATGTACTATGTTTTACTACAGTGCAAGTGCCATCTTGCTACCTTGGCCATGGTCATATGTTAATATACTGTGCATTACACATGCATTGTTACAACTGTCCATGTTTTGAAGACCTGTCTGCTGTCCTCAAGGACTAGGAGGACATGAGCATGTCAGACCCAGCTGCTGCCCACCCTAGCTCCTTCAGTTTTATTTCCTTCTTCCTCTTCCTGGCCTTTTCTAATCTAGGATCAGTCTACTTTTCAGCTTTGGCTCTTGCACCCCCATATGTACCCCCTGTTTTTTTTTTTAAGGAGCACTGAGCGGTCTCCTGAAGGCATCATGCTCATCCTTATCTCTGTTTCCTTACGAGTGGTGTCAGTTTTGACATTAGTTCCTTTCTTTTTTCCTCTTGGGTAATTCTTGCTCCTCCTTTAATCCTCCATTGAATTTTCAATTTTTCCAGGATTCCATTAGTTCCCTCCTTTACCAGCATCCTAAGTGATGATTCGTATTTTCACAGTATTGGAGCTCTTGGTCAATCCTCTGCTCTAAACTTCCAGCGGTCCGCATTTTACATTTACTAAAATTTAAAACCCTCCTCTCTGCCCTCACATTCCTCCCTGTCATTTTCCCCTTTTACCCTCTATTTTGTTCACACAGCTTTAGCCCCATTGGCTTCCTTACTTTTTCTCTAAAATGTCAACCTTTTGCCCTTGCTTTTCCATCAACCTATTAAGCTCTTCCATCAGTATCCAGTTGGGTAATGATTCTTTCAGTTCCTCTAAGTCTTTGCTCAAATATCACTTTCTAAGTGAGGCTTACCATGACCTCCTTACTGACATCTAGCATTCCTGACCCCTCTTATCTTGCTCTATTTTTTTCCCATAGCACTTAGCACTTTCTAACATACCATAAAATATACTAATTTTTATGATTATTGTTACTGTTTGTCTCCCACTACTAAAATGCAAATTCCACAAAAGCAGGTATATGTTTATGTTTTGTTCATTGATGTATTCTAAGTGTTCAGAACAGTGCTTAATCATAATATTTTTTAACGCATTGATAACTGTTTTATGAACTTTTTGAGGTTTAGGGTGACATCTTATTCATTTGTATGCCCAGCATCTCACAAATAGGTAAAAGATAGTCCAGGCTCTATCAGTAACTCTTGTACGAGTAAGAGAAAAACAAATTATCTTGAGAATCAGCAGAAATATTTAAAATATTGATAAATGAGAAGTGGGAAAAAAAGCTTCATTAGTTATCACCAAGAAGAAAACAACAGATTGATCTATTTTAAACAAATTAGGGCCAAAAATGGACAAGTCTTACTTTTATCATCTTTTGTACCCCTGGTTTCGATTGCTTTGTCAGTTATTTATTGAAGGAAGTATATTAACCATATAAGTCACTAAAGAAAACAGGAACAATAAGTTATGTGTTTGGTAATGAATCTGAGTCTCAAAATCAGATCCCTTGCTTTGTCACTCTTATAATCAAGTGTATGTGTTCAGAGACATTCAACACTGCTTTAATGCCTTAAAATATTTATCAGTTAATAACCCTTTTTAAAATCATTCTGTAAGGCAGTGTTACTAAAAAGAAGTGCATGTTTAATGAATAATAGCTAAAATAGAGACGCTGTAAGACCTGCCTTCGAGTAAATGGAAATTGAGGAAACAGGAATGACATTTCCAAATTAGAATGTAAAGTTGAGCTCCTGAGTTCAGAGTGAATTATATGCTTGTAAATAATGTGAGAAATCAGTGAGAACTTAGAAAAACTAATTCCTAAGTCTTTAATAGATGAACATGGACATCAGTTTTTTCTACACTAAATGATCCTAATTTGTCTTCCATTTGTAGAGAAAACATTATTAGTCTGTCCACAATAGTCACAGTGAATTCCACTGTTTTCTTCATTCTTAGGGTCCTGACTTCATACTGAAGTGATCTTTTCTGAAATCCACTTACTTACTACCTAATTACAAGTATTCTTATTTTAACAAAATCATTTTATGATCTATTATTTTTAATAAAGAAGACTCTTAAACATACTTAATTCTCCTGGTTTGAAATGTTTTGAAGATGTGAGTTAAGCATGATATAGACTCTCTCTGGTTTAAAAATTACAATCATTAACTTTCTAGTGATTAGAAGTAATTTACTGGAGGAAAAAGTCTTATCTGTGTTTAACTCAAGGAGAAATTGTCTCTGCTTATTGTGAAGACAGGTGCTTTGTGGAGCTTGACCCTGCTCCCTGGGAGCAGACGCTGCCTCTCAGTTGTCCAGGCAAGGCCAGGCTGTGGTGACTTTTGGGGTTATGTCCTAGGGACAGTGAGAACCCCTTTGGCAGAGTCCATACAACTCAGTGTCCCAAAGGTGTGAATCGTCTGAACTAAGTTCTCCCTGGACTGATGACATTTACTAAAGTTGGAAATTCATAAATGGAAGGGGAGGATGGAGAACAAGCAAAACAAACATAAGTGGGGATTAGGAATAAGGTATGTTTACGAAGGAAAATCCTCAGAATTTAACACAGAGATGAAGAAGGACTGTAAAATCAAAACAGACCACGAGCCAGTTGGGAGTGCATTTTATCATCAGGGAAGATGCTTCAAATGGGGTGTCTTTGTGAACAGTGGGCACTCTTCAGTCAGCAAGCACATGGCTAAGGCCTGATTTCTAACTCCCAGAGTTTCAACTTGCTAGAGTGATGCTGTGTGGGCTTGGAGCATGTTGAACAGATGTCATGAAGTGTGATGCTACACAATGAATCTCCCTTTCCTAACTTTCAGGCCTGTTTTGGCCTCACCAGAGGGCACTGGGTAGATTTGCTATGTTGGGTACCACAGATGCATTTCAGAGATTTTGTTGCAAGTCAAATTTGGTGTCATGGTGTCAGAGGTTATTTTAAAGAAGTAGCCTCCCTGCTCTATTTATAATGTGCCAGGTATGGGGACTCCATTTACATGTGATCTATAGTCCTTCACACAATTCTCCATGCTGGATAGGGATGTCCTCCTCTTACAGATGAGCAGACTGAGGCTCAGACAAATTAAACACCTTGCCCTGGGCCCACGGGGGTTAGGATTTGAAAGCAGATCTAACTCCAGAGCTTCCTGCATTCCTCCCCCTTCACTTCTCCCGGCCTCCTCTTGTTTGGTCAGGACATTTTAAGGGCTACAAACCTCACAACCTTCTTTTGTTTCTTTGCTGAGGTCCAAGTTAAAATAAAGTGCATTGAGTTAGTGTTACAAAGCTGATCCCCTGATAGATTTTGCCATTGACAAGGGATATGAGGAAATTGAAAAAATTCAGAGTCTTTCTTTGATTGTTAAAGGCTTGCACAGAAGATAAATGAATCAGGATTATTAAACCCAAATCAGAAGCCTCTGGAGTAATTTAATAAACTTATTCATGTATACATACTTGTGATAAAAGACACCAAGGGATCAATTTCTTTGGTGCTCTAGAAATAATGTAGTATTCTGTCTCTTTCATTCATAGGTTAAGCCCTAAGTGCCTGAAAGTCGAGGAACTATGAAATCTGTATCTTTAGATAAGAGCTCTATACTTGTTAGTAAGTAATTTGAAACGTTTGAATTTAAACTTCCGTATTCAAATTAGAATGGATTAATCAACACTTCCTATTTATCATCCATCTCCCTATCCTAGCGAAATATCATGAAGGCAAAGGGACAAACGTACACACTCACAGGAAAATCTGTAGCATAAAACATGAAATCCACACAAATGAGATATGCCTTATTATACAAGGCTTCAATGAATTGCATGGGAATGTGCTATCATTGATATATCAACTCAGAAAAATGGTTAAAGGTTGATTGTCTGAAGATTAATTCTAAGGAGAGTTAAATCCTAGTTTATTCTTTTGATTGTCCTGGCATAATTATAGCATCCTGTTTCTAAGAGCGTTCCAGTTTTGGGTTATAAATTATATTGTCACCCTATTTATAAAATGTTCAGATCTGGGTGTTTTAGTAAATTTGCTCCAAATTGTTGAGTAAATCTGTTCTAATATGTTTATGTTTTGGTAAACATCATGAAACAATCATTCAACTCTGTATTGGGGGAAAATATCTCTGGGTACTTCTATTTTCTTCGTATATTAGTCTAGATCAAGGCCTTAGTTTCTCAAAACTAGTTTCTTCTTCAAAGAGCTAGGAATCAAGGGCTAAGCAATGAAATGGATGATTCTCTCCTTGAACGCTGAAGAGGGCATTTGATGAAAATCAAGTAATGTTGTTGTACAATGTATTCTTTCAATTAAACTTTATTTTTTAAAAATTAGACCTTTTAACTCTATTGCTATGTATAAAATACTTCCAGATCTTTGAATTCAAGTTAATATTTTTCAAAATTATTTTTCTTAATATTTTACTTTTAAATGTTTTCCACACTTCTAAGTGCTGTTTATGAACCTGCAGGTTAACTTATTAAAAACAGCAATAATAACATTCAATTATAATTTAAAAAATAAAATCAGGAAACTTAGGTCATCCTAAATAAAATTATTTTATGAACTATACATAAATGCATGTTGTAAAGAAACTTGGATATATAGCCAGGCTGCAACTAATACTGGATTCTCTTCCATTCTTTTTGAGTTTGTTCATCTTCTCCATGCCAAATGTTTCTATAAATTTCATTTCTTTTCTGAGTAATCTCAGGGACCTTATTTTACATGACCATTTTGGAAACAAAGTTGTAAAACAAAATTCTTAGATTATATATAATTCCTTTCCTGCACATGATTTTTTATAGGAAACCATGTAATTCATAAGTAAATATGTTATCCAAGTGCATGGGATAAAAGCCACATCTCTATACGCAAACCGGGCTCACACAAGCATATGAAATCATTATGCAGGCTGACATATTCTCGTACCTATTTTCAGCCTTGATTAGTTAGCACATCTATTCATACATACCCATATGAATTATGTACAAAGTCCCCTCAGATATCTCTTTCACTCACATTCATTGTAAATTAGGTGATGCCGGCTTTATAATTTCTTTGATTAACTCAGAAGTGCCACAAATTAGGTTTGTGGAAAATTGCATTTTAGTAAGAAACAGACTTAAATATTTAAATAAAGGAGGGAAAACAATTTGCATCCTCTCATCCTTCCTGGTGAGATTTACGCCCTCTCACCCTCTACCCCCTACCAGATTGTATCTGTAAATGGGGGCCTCTGGATCTATTTACTATCTGAAGGCTCTATGGGGCAGTGGTAACTTAAATATTTTTCCTTCCTTGACATCTTTGAAAAAGGATAAGATACTGCTGGCTTCATTTCAGGGAGCTCTGCTTTCTAAGGAATGGACCTTCACAATTCAACAGCAGGTCAAACAATCAGAAGCTAGGCATTGTCCTACAAGGCCATGCTGCGGGGCGGCACAGTTTCCTCAAGTATGGTTCGGCTCCTTGGACAAAGTGGTCTGTATGTACTCAAGCACACTTTTCTTGTTTACTTAGTGGGTTAAAATGTATTGATTTGACCATTTCTATTAAAAACATACTTAGTTAAAACATCATAAAAATAATTTCTGGAGACAAGCAAGATCAGGGAGGTTTAGAGCCGTCAGAAGAGGTTCTTCTGTGGAAGGAAGATGGTGAGGGCAAAGCTACCTGAGAAATCAGAGTTAAAGACATTTCAGTGTAGTAGAAGACAGACATGCAGCAGACACAGGAAAGAACTCATCACACGGAGGCCATGGTGGGTGCTATTTAAAATGCCTTGTCTGGAGCCAGGTCACATGTTCTCCAATGATATTCATTAAGTTTTAGAGTTATTGCCCCTTCCTCCCTCCTTCCTTGCTTTTCCTATGGCATTCCCGAGAGCCTGTAGAGAATGAGATCCAGTTCCATCGGGCATTTTTCTCCACGTGCAGTCAGTTCTACAACTCTTTTCAGCTGATTACTGTAAAAACCTGCTCTCCACACCACATGCAGTTTCGCGACTTCCCATCTCAGAGCTTGCCAACTTGGCCACTTAAGCCACTAGAGAGAAATCCAAATCTGGCCTTGAGTATTGTTAGCACAATTGATGTCCTCTTTGCTTATCATGATTTTTTGAGTATTTTAGATGCAGGGGCTCTGGGTCAGATGGTCTGGGTTCAGACAATGATGGGAGTCCAGTTCTATATTTCAGTCTTTAGGCAAGTGTCTGTGAGTGTCTTATGCTAATATTACAGGCTCTTTTGTAGTCCAGTGTGTTTTCATTGTTTTATTAATTATATGTCAGTTGGAATACAATTCAGTTCAACCTACCAGAGCATATGGCCAATAGACTTGTCTCAACAGATACCTAATTATCCCTGAAAATGTGTTCTAACAGATATAGTTGTTGTCTGCACCATTCTGAATATCAAAAGTTGTTGCTAGAATTACCCTAATTGCACTGTAAAATTCAATTACTCGCTATTAAATGGAATGTTCTTAGAAATAGAGAAAACAAGAAGAATCGAATCTAGTTGTTAGAATTTAAAAAGCATATATCTAAGAGGCAACTCTGTTTGTAAAGGCATAGATAGGTTCAATACTTATACCATCCAAAAGAATGTTATGCAAATAACATTTGAGAAAGGAAAAAAAAAAAAAAAAAGGAGCAGCTCCTGACATTGGGAAGCTGACCTGGCTCTCACAGCTAGGCCACATTATCCTCCTGTTGTACATAAGTAATCTCAGAGAAAACTTACTTACTCTGATGCTATGATAAAGTGAGACCAAAAAAAGGCCAATTTATAATTTTGTCTAAACATAGACAAAAACAAGGTCACTGCTATGAACTGAATGTTTGTGTCTTCCTCAAATTCATATGTTGAAACCTAACCCCTAGTTTGACAGTATTAGGAGGTGGAGGTTTTTAGATCTTGAGGGTAGAGCCCTCATGAATGGGATCAGTGTCCTTATAAAGAGACCCCAGAGAACACTCTCTCAACCTCTTTCCACTATGTGAGAACACAATGAGAAGTCAGTAGTCTGTAGCCCAGACAGAGTAGTGGTCTCACCAGATCCTGACCAGCCTGGCACCTAGATCTTAGACTCCCCAGCCTCCAGAGCTGTAAGAAATAAATTTCTGTTGTTTATAAGCCACCCAGTCTGTGGTATTCTGTTAAAGCATTCCAAAGTGACTGAGACAGTCACTGTGCCACCCACAGAATACCAAACACACCCCTTTTTAATAAATGAGTGACTGGTACTTCTTTATCTAACAACAGTATCACCCCAGCTTTCTGACGGCATCAGATATACAGGAAGCCCCTTGACCATTTACCTAACCAATATCTAAATACTGTAGTATTAGTATATCTTCATTTTAATGCTTTCTTACTGAGACACCCACTATTCTCCATGGCATATGCTCACCTTTGCTGCAACAAGTACTGAACCCAAATTATTCAACTACAGGTATGTTCCTGGTGATCTTTGGCTTTGTTTAAATGTTAAAAATAAAATTTAATTGGAAGTCTATATAATTCTCAAATTTCTCTTGAGTCTGCTCAATGAAGGTAAAACTTTGCACAATTTTGTCAGCTCTTTCTTTCCACTATTAGGAAAAAAGTCTCTATCTGCTCTTAAGATTTTTTTCTTTGTCTTTAGCTTTCAGAAGTTTAATTATGGTGTGTCTTGGTGTAGATTTCTTTGTTTTTTCCTACTTGGATTTTCTCAACTTCTAGAATCTGTGATTGTGTATATTTTCCATATTTTGGAAAATTTCAGTCATCATTTCTTCAAATACTCTTTTAGTCTAACCCTCTTTCTCCTCTGTTTGTGGGATTCTGAAAATAAATATGTTGGGTCTTTTGTTATTTTCCCACAGGTTCCTGAGGCTCTGCTACATTTTTTTAAAGTCTATTTTCTCTGTGTTGTTCAGATTAGGTGAATTCTATTGATCTGTCCTCAGATTCATCCTCTGTCACCTCCAGTCTGCTATTGACCTTATCCAGTTTTTTAAATTTCCATTATTGCATTTTTCACTTCTATAATTTCCATTTGATTCTTTTTTATGACTTCTATTTTATTGATGCGATTTTCTATCTTTTCATTTGTTTTCAGAAGATGTGTGATAGATTGTGGAAGTATTGTTATGATAACTGCTTTAAAATCCTTGTCAGATAAATCCAACTTGTGATTTATCTTAGTGTTGCTGTCAACTGGTTGATTTTTTTTCCATTCAAGTTGTGATTTTCTTGGTTCTGGTATGACAGGTGAATTTTGATTATATCCTAGACATTTTGATTACTATGTTAGGGACTCCAGTATTATTTAGATTTTTTATTTAGTAGATGTCCACTCTGTTCAGGTTTAGCATGCAGGTCCTAGACTGCTTTTCAGGGCTGTGGTTCCAATGATAGTTTACTTTTTATTGTATGAGGGGTGTTACTTTATTGTATCTGTTTGGGTTTTGTGATACGACTTGAGCCCTGCTACCCTGCTGGTGCTGCCTGATGGAGCAAAAAGGGTTTCCTACTGTTTCTCTACTGGGGAAAGGAGTCTCAGACCCACAGGGACCAAGAGGTTTCCCTGGGTGGGCACTTGCTGTGGAAAGATGCCCCCTATCCCTTGGGGATGGAGAGGATTTCCCAAGTTGTATAGTTTTTGTGGTCAGACTCCCTTACTGGTGCCCTTTGGCTGCCCTGGTGTCTCTGGTAAGGGAATGGAGTCTCAATTAAGTAGAATCAAAAGTCTTCCTGGGCCAGGCTGCTTTTTGTAGCCAGGTCCCCCGCTCTGCTGTTACCTGCCCACTTAAGTATTTCTCAGCAGAGGAGAGCTTCCCCTGGCTGATTTCTGTTGGTGAGGGTCCTTATTGTCCCATTGTCAATGACGTTTAGCTCACGGATTTTGTCAGGGAGACTCCTGTTCATTTGGAGGGAGGAATGGACCTTCTGTTGCTACATTAGAGGTCAGGAAATGACAGGCCCGAGTTGCCTTCTCCTGTTGGATATAGGGTTGTAAGACATCCTGCCACTGTGCTCTTCACCAGTCCTGATGCCCTAAGTCAGTTCATCCTCCTGCCACCTTTCAGAGCTCTCCTCTGGATGTCTCTTGCATTATTCCCAGGGTTTATAGTTGTGCTTAGTGAGGAGGAACACAGAGAAATGGGTCTATACCATCTTGCTCAGATGAAAAGTCCCTATTAGCCCAAATGAATTTTGACAAAGGTATAAGAGCAATTCAATAGATGAAGGATAACTTTTTCAACAAATGGTGCTGGAGCAATTGGACATCTATAGGCAAAAAAACCCAAAGTCCAAAAAACAACAACAAGAAACTTCAACTTAAACGTCACACCGTGCACAAAAATTAACTCTAAATAGATCACATACTTAAATGTAAAATTATAAAACATTTAGTATAGAAATAGAAAAAAACTTTCATGACATCAGGCTAGGCAAAACGTTCTTAGACTTTACATTAAAGGCATAATCAATAACAAAAAATCAATAAATTGTACATTATCAAAATTAAAACCATTTATTCTTAAAGACCTTGAGAACAACAAAAGACAGTTATATACTGGGAGAAATATTTATGAACCATGCATCCAACAAAGGACTAGTACCTAGAATACACAGGGAAATTTCAATACATAACTGTTTAAAACACACACACACACACACAAAAGCAAAAAATAATTCAATTTGCAAGTAGGCAAAATACATGAAGAGAAATTTCACCAAAAAGGATATACAAATGGCAAATAAGCACATGAAAAGATGTCCAACATCTTTAACCATTAGCAAAATGCAAATTAAAACCACAATAAGATAGTACTACAACGTATTAGAATGGTTAAAATGAAAAGTAATGACAACATCACATGTTTACAAGGATGCAAAGAAACTAGATATGTATACATTGCTGATGGGAATCTAAAATCGTGTAGCCACTCTGGAAAACAGTTTGGCAGACTCATATAAAACTGAACATGTGGGGTGGACTAAAGATGGCATACTAGGAAGATGTGGAATTTGCATCTCCTTACAACTAGGGCACCTACCAGGCACCAGTGGGGGACCCTGGACACCTAAGGGGATGGGAGGAACCCCCAGAGACCGGGTAGGATGTGGGGCATGGGGGGAGTGAAGGGGGAGGAGAAATGGAGGCTGGACAGGACTGGTGCCCCTGAGGTGTGGCTGGGGAAGGGGAAGGGATCCCATGCCCGAAGGGGAAAACGGGAACCATTGGGAGGGCAGAGGATCAGAAGGGAGCTTGGCCAGGTTTCCCCTGCCCACTTGGGCCCCCAGGAACCTGCTGAGATCCCAGGCCTGATCCTCTGCCTACTGGTGGTGCAGTGGTTGAGAGTCTGCCTGCCGATGCAGGGGACATGGGTTCGTGCCCCGGTCCGGGAAGATCCCATATGCCGCGGAGCGGCTGGGCCCGTGAGCCATGGCCGCTGAGCCTGCGCGTCTGGAGCCTGTGCTTTGCAGCGGGGGAGGCCACAACAGTGGGAGGCCCGCGTACTGCAAAAAAAAAAGAAAAGAAAAGAAAAAAAAAAGCGCCTAATACCCTCAGCCATGCGGGTCCTGAGGGAGAGGGAGGGAGGGAAGAGGGAGCAAAAGTAAAGTCCGGACCTCTGGGACCAGCACCCCTGTGGGGTGGTTAGGGGAGGGGAGGGGTTCCTACACCCAGAGGGACCCACCCACGGTTAGGGTCCAGTGGCGATGGGGGAGACCCTGGGGGAGACGGTGGGGGAGGGGCGTGAAGGAATGGAAAGGAAAGGGGCCAGCGCCTTCCCTGTCCAAGTAGGCACTGGAGCCTGTTGGGCTCCCGGGCCTAATCCTCTGCCCTTGGAGCCTCCCTCCTGCCGTGCAGAGCCCAATCCCCGCCCCTACCTCCCCACCCAGGGCCCCACCTCTACACTCGGAGACCCCCTCTGAGACCGCCTCCAATGAGCTGGGCCTAAACCCCACCCACACACCCTCACTCAGGGCCTTTCCTCCAAACTCCAGAACTCCACACTCCAGAGGCCCCCCTTCCTACATGCTGCCTCTCCCCTTCTGTGCAGGTCCTAAGCAGAGGCCCCACCCCATGCTCAAAAGTTACCCCTGAACCTGCCTAGGTCCCAGCTCACCCAAAACCCCACCCGGACCTAAGTTCCACCCCTGCCTAGACTCTGCCCCCATAGCCAAGGTTTTTGCTTTTTTTTCCTCTTTTAGATTGGGGTTCTGTTTAACCTTGTTGATTCATTGTTGTTGATTCTTTTATATTTTTATTTTTCCTAACCTTGTATTTTTCTAATTATATTTTATTCTTTATACTTTGGTATTGTTCTCTCCTTTTGGCTTGTACCCGCCCTGCCCTGTTTTTCTTTTCCTTTTTTCTGTTGGGGTTTTATTTTACCCTGTTGCAATTGTTTCAATTATAGTTTATTTTTCCTAATATATATTTTACCTTTCTAATTTTATTTTGTTTTTTATTCTTTGATATTGTACTGCTCCTTTTCTTTCTTCCTTTTTTTTTTTGAATGAAATAATTATTTTCAATACACAAAAGGAAAAATTAGCTGCCATGAATTTCTCTGGATCAAAGCATACTCGATCCTTGCAAATAAGTGTTCATTTTTGACATTCAATCAAGATACACTCAAATTCAAATATATCTTTTGTTAAATAGAGTATTTCCTTTGGCATTCAAAATGATTCCAAACTTTGCTCAGAAAAGAGAAAGAGAAAGAGAGAGAGAGAGCAGATGTATTAAGGAAATTTAATTAATTTTGCTTGGCACATTCCTGCCAATCTACTCATTGATTTACTTACACCAAAGAGTACATATAAAAGTTAAGACAGAATCCATGATTCTTTCACGGAAAGAGATTTTTGTCAACACTAGAAAAAGTCAGATTTTGGTGAAATTCTGACTGCAAGGCTGTTTCCTTAAATATCCAGACTCTGATCATCCATTTTATTTTATTTTTACAACTGAAATCATTTTTTGAGAAAAGGTAGCCATTCCAACAATTATTCTTGAATAGAGATCAGTTTCTTTTATCAAAATTGATCAGAGTAACTTCATGACTTTTTTTTTTTTTTTAACATCTTTATTGGAGTATAATTGCTTTACAATGGTATGTTAGTTTCAGCTTCACAACAAAATGAATCAGTTATATATATACATATGTTCCCATATCTCTTCCCGCTTGCGTCACCCTCCCTCCCACCCTCCCTATCCCACCGCTCCAGGCGGTCACACAGCACCGAGCTGATCTCCCTGTGCTATGCGGCTGCTTCCCACTAGCTATCTACCTTACGTTTGGTAGTGTATACATGTCCATGCCTCTTTATTGCTTTGTCACCGTTTACCCTTCCCCCTCCCCATAGCCTCAAGTCCATTCTCTAGTAAGTCTGTGTCTTTATTCCTGTTTCACCCCTAGGTTTTTCATGACATTTTTTTTTTCTTAAATTCCATATATATGTGTTAGCATACGGTATTTGTCTCTCTCTTTCTGACTTACTTCACTCTGTATGACAGACTCTAGGTCTATCCACCTCATTACAAATAGCTCAATTTCGTCTCTTTTTATGGCTGAGTAATATTCCATTGTATATATGTGCCACATCTTCTTTATCCATTCATCCGATGATGGACACTTAGGTTGTTTCCATCTCTGGGCTATTGTAAATAGAGCTGCAATGAACATTTTGGTACATGACTCTTTTTGAATTATGGTTTTCTCAGGGTATATGCCCAGTAGTGGGATTGCTGGGTCATATGGTAGTTCTATTTGTAGCTTTTTAAGGAACCTCCATACTGTTCTCCACAGTGGCTGTATCAATTTACATTCCCACCAACAGTGTAAGAGGGTTCCCTTTTCTCCACACCCTCTCCAGCATTTATTGTTTGTAGATTTTTTGATGATGGCCATTCTGACTGGTGTGAGATGATATCTCATTGTAGTTTTGATTTGCATTTCTCTAATGATTAGTGATGTTGAGCATTCTTTCATGTGTTTGTTGGCACTCTGTATATCTTCTTTGGAGAAATGTCTATTTAGGTCTTCTGCCCATTTTTGGATTGGGTTGTTTGTTCTTTTGTTATTAAGCTGCATGAGCTGCTTATAAATTTTGGAAATTAATCCTTTGTCAGTTGCTTCATTTGCAAATATTTTCTCCCATTCTGAGGGTTGTCTTTTGGTCTTGTTTGTGGTTTCCTTTGCTGTGCAAAAACTTTGAAGTTTCATTAGGTCACATTTGTTTATTTTTGTTTTTATTCCCATTTCTCTTGGAGGTGGGTCAAAAAGGATCTTGCTGTGATTTATGTCATAGAGTGTTCTGCCTATGTTTTCCTCTAAGAGTTTGATAGTTTCTTGCCTTACATTTAGGTCTTTAATCCATTTTGAGCTTATTTTTGTGTATGGGGTTGGGGAGTGATCTAATCTCATACTTTTACATGTACCTGTCCAGTTTTCCCAGCACCACTTATTGAAGAGGCTCCACTGTACATTTCTCCACTGTACATTTCTCCACTGTACATTTCTCCACTGTACATTCCTGCCTCCTTTATCAAAGATAAGGTGACCATATGTGTGTGGGTTTATCTCTGGGCTTCCTATCCTGTTCCATTGATCTATCTTTCTGTTTTCGTGCCAGTACCATACTGTCTTGATTACTGTAGCTTTGTAGTATAGTCTGAAGTCAGGGAGCCTGATTCCTGCAGCTCCGTTTTTCGTTCTCAAGATTGCTTTGGCTATTCGGGGTCTTTTGTGTTTCCATACAAATTGTGAAATATTTTGTTCTAGTTCTGTGAAAAATGCCAGTGGTAGTTTGATAGGGATTGCATTGGATCTGTAGATTGCTTTGGGTAATAGAGTCATTTTCACAATGTTAATTCTTCCAGTCCAAGAACATGGTATATCTCTCCATCTATTTGTATCATCTTTAATTTATTTCATCAGTGTCTTATAATTTTCTGCATACAGGTCTTTTGTCTCCTTAGGTAGGTTTATTCCTAGATATTTCATTCTTTTTGTTGCAATGGTAAATGGGAGTGTTTTCTTGATTTCACTTGCAGATTTTTCATCATTAGTGTATAGGAATGTCAGAGATTTCTGTGCATTAATTTTGTATCCTGCTACTTTACCAAATTCATTGATAAGCTCTAGTAGTTTTCTGGTAGCATCTTTAGGATTCTCTATGTACAGTATCATGTCATCTGCAAACAGTGACATCTTTACTTCTTCTTTTCCGATTTGGATTCCTTTTATTTCCTTTTCTTCTCTGATTGCTGTGGCTAAAACTTACAAAACTATGTTGAATAAGAGTGGTGAGAGTGGGCAACCTTGTCTTGTTCCTGATCTTAGTGGAAATGCTTTCAGTTTTTCACCATTGAGGATGATGTTGGCTGTGGGTTTGTCATATATGGCCTTTACTATGTTGAGTAAAGTTTCCTCTATACCGACTTTCTGGAGGGTTTTTATTATAAATGCATGTTGAATTTTGTCAAAAGCTTTCTCTGCATCTTTTGAGATGATCATATAGTTTTTCTCCTTCAGTTTGTTAATATGGTGTATCACATTGATTGATTTGCATATATTGAAGAATCCTTGCATTTCTGGAATAAACCCCACTTGATCATGGTATATGATCCTTTTAATGTGCTGTTGGATTTTGTTTGCTAGTATATTGTTGAGGATTTTTGCATCTATGTTCATCAGTGATATTGGCCTGTAGTTATCTTTCTTTGTGACATCCTTGTCTGGTTTTGGTATCAGGGTGATGGTGGCCTCATAGAATGAGTTTGGGAGTGTTCATCCCTCTGCTATATTTTGGAAGAGTTTGAGAAGGATAGGTGTTAGCACTTCTCTAAATGTTTGATAGAATTCACCTGTGAAGCCATCTGGTCCTGGGCTTTTGTTTGTTGGAAGATTTTTAATCACAGTTTCAATTTCAGTGCTTGTGATTGGTCTGTTCATATTTTCTATTTCTTCCTGATTCAGTCTTGGCAGGTTGTGCATTTATAAGAATTTGTCCATTTCTTCCAGGTTTTCCATTTTATTGGCATAGTGTTGCTTGTAGTAATCTCTCATGATCTTTTGTATTTCCTCAGTGTCAGTTGTTACTTCTCCATTTTCATTTCTAATTCTATTGATTTGAGTCTTCTCCCTTTTTTTCTTGATAAGTGTGGCTAATGGTTTATCAATTTTGTTTATCTTCTCAAAGAACCAGCTTTTACTTTTATTGATGTTGGCTATCATTTCCTTCATTTCTTTTTCATTTATTTCTGATATAATCTTTATGATTTCTTTCCTTCTGCTAATTTTGGGGTATTTTTGTTCTTCTTTCTCTAATTGCTTTTGGTGCAAGATTAGGTTGATTATTCGAGATGTTTCCTGTTTCTTAAGTTAGGATTGTATTGCCATAAAATTCCCTCTTAGAACTGCTTTTGCTGCATCCCATAGGTTTTGGAATGTCCTGTCTCCATTGTCATTTGTTTCTAGGTATTTTTTGATTTCCTCTTTGATTTCTTCAGTGATCACTTCGTTATTAAGTAGTGTATTGTTTAGCCTCCATGTGTTTGTATATTTTACAGACCTTTTCCTGTAATTAATATCTAGTCTCCTAGCATTGTGGTCGGAAAAGATACTTCATACAATTTCAATTTTCTTAAATTTACCAGGGCTTGATTTGTGACACAGGAAATGATCTATCCTGGAGAATGTTCCATGAGAACTTGAGAAAAATGTGTATTCTGTTGTTTTTGGATGGAATGTCCTATAAATATCAATTAAGTCCATCTTGTTTAATGTATCATTTAAAGCTTGTGTTTCCTTATTTATTTTCATTTTGGATGATCTGTCCATGGGTGAAAGTGGGGTGTTAAAGTCCCCTATTATGAATGTGTTACTGTCGATTTCCCCTTTTATGGCTGTTAGTATTTGCATTATGTATTGAGGTGCTCCTATGCTGTGTGCATGAATATTTACAATTGTTATATCTTCTTGGATCAATCCCTTGATCATTATGTAGTGTCCTTCTTTGTCTCTTCTAATAGTCTTTATTTTAAAATCTATTTTGTCTGATATGAGAATTGCTACTTCAGCTTTCTTTTGGTTTCTATTTGCATGGAATATCTTTTTCCATCCCCTTACTTTCAATCTGTGTGTGTCTCTAGGTCTGAAGTGGGTCTCTTGTAGACAGCATATATAAGGGTCTTGTTTTTGTATCCATTCAGCCAATCTGTGTCTTTTGCTGGGAGCATTTAGTCTATTTACATTTAAGGTCATTATCGATATGTATGTTCCTATTCCCATTTTCTTAATTGGTTTGGGTTTGTTATTGTAGGTCTTTTCCTCCTCTTGTGTTTCTTGCCTAGAGAAGTTCCTTTAGCATTTGTTGTAAAGCAGGTTTGGTGGTGCTGAACTCTCTCCACTTTTGCTTGTCTGTAAAGGTTTTAATTTCTCCATCAAATCTGAATGAGATCCTTGCTGGGTAGAGTAATCTTGGTTGTAGGTTTTTCTCCTTCATCACTTTAAATATGTCCTGCCAGTCCCTTCTGGCTTGCAGAGTTTCTGCTGAAAGATCAGCTGTTAACCTTATGGGGATTCCCTTGTGTGTTATTTGTTGTTTTTCCCTTGCTGCTTTTAATATGTTTTCTTTGTATTTAATTTTTGACAGTTTGATTAATATGTGGCTTGGCGTGTTTCTCCTTGGGTATATCCTGTGTGGTACTCTCTGTGTTTCCTGGACTTGATTGACTATTTCCTTTCCCATATTAGGGAAGTTTTCAACTATAATCTCTTGAAATATTTTCTCAGTCCCTTTCTTTTTCTCTTCTTCATCTGAAATCCCTATAATTCGAATGTTGGTGTGTTTAATGTTGTCCCAGAGGTCTCTGAGACTGTCCTCAGTTCTTTTAATTGTTTTTTCTTTATTCTCCCTTGCAGTAGTTATTTCCACTATTTTATCTTCCAGGTCACTCATCCTTTCTTCTGCCTCAGTTCTTCTGCTATTGATCCCATCTAGAGTATTTTTAATTTCATTTATTGTGTTGTTCATCATTGCTTGTTTCATCTTTAGTTCTTCTAGGTCCTTGTTAAATGTTTCTTGCATTTTGTCTATTCTATTTCCAAGATTTTGGATCATCTTTACTATCATTATTCTGAATTCTTTTTCAGGTAGACTGCCTATTTCCTCTTCATTTGTTAGGTCTGGTGGGTTTTTATCTTGCTCCTTCATCTGCTGTGTGTTTTTCTGTCTTCTCATTTTGCTTATCTTACTGTATTTGGGGTCTCCTTTTTGCAGGCTGCAGGTTCGTAGTTCCCGTTGTTTTTGGTGTCTGTCCCCAGTGGCTAAAGTTGGTTCCATGGGTTGTGTAGTTTTCCTGGTGGAGGGGACTAGTGCCTGTGTTCTGGTGGATGAGGCTGGATCTTGTCTTTCTAGTGGGCAAGTCCACGTCTGGTGGTGTGCTTTGGGGTGTCTGTGGACTTATTATGATTTTAGGCAGCCTCTCTGCTAATGGGTGGGTTTGTGTTCCTGTCTTGCTAGTTGTTTGGTATAGGGTGCCCAGCACTGTAGCTTGCTGGTCGTTGAGTGAAGCTGGGTGTTGGTGTTGAGATGGAGATCTCTGGGAGATTTTTGCCATTTGAGATTATGTGGAGCTGGGAGGTCTCTTGTGGACCAGTGTCCTGAAGTTGGCTCTCCCACCTCAGAGGCACAGCACTGACTGCTGGCTGCAGCACCAAGAGCCTTTCATACACACGGCTCAGAATAAAAGGGAGAAAAAGTAGAAAGAAAGAAAGAAAGGAAGGAAGGAAGGAAGGAAGGAAGGAAGGAAGGAAGGAAGGGTGAGGGAGGAAGGAAGGAAGGAAGGAAGGAGGGCAGGAAGGAGGGCAGGAAGGAAAGAAAAAAAGAAGATAAAATAAAATAAAGTTATTAGAATAAAAAATAATTATTAAGGAAAAAAAATTTTTAAGAAAAAAGCAACAACAAAAATGGACGGATATAACTCTAGGACAAATGGTGCAAGCAAATCAATACAGACAAGATCTCACACAGAAGATTACACATACACACCCACAAAAAGAGGAAAAGGGGAAAAGAATAAATCTTGCTGTCAAAGTCCACCTCCTCAATTTGGGATGATTCATTGTCTATTCATGTATTCCACAGATGCAGGGCACATCAAGTTGTTTGTGGAGCTTTAATCCACTGCTTCTCAGGCTGCTGGGAGAGATTTCCCTTTCTCTTCTTTGTTCTCACAGCTCCTGGGGCTCAGCTTTTGATTTGGCCCTGCCTCTACATGTAGGTCACTGGAGGGCATCTGTTCTTCGCTCAGACAGGACGGGGTTAAAGGAGCAGCTGCTTCAGGGACTCTGGCTCACTCAGGCCGAGGGGAGGGAGGGGTACAGGGTTTGGGGCAAGCCTGCGGCAGCAGAGGCCAGCATGATGTTGCACCATCCTGAGGCGTGCCGTGCGTTCTCCCGGGGAAGTTGTCCCTGGATTCCAGGAACCTGGTAGTGGTGGGCTGCACAGCCTCCCCGGAAGGTGGGTATAGTTAGTGACTTGTGCTTGCACACAGGCTGCTTGGTGACGGCAGCAGCAGCCTAAGCATCTCATGCCCGTCTCTGGGGTCCACACTTTTAGCCACGGCTCACGCCCATCTCTGGAGCTCCTTTAAGCTGCGCTCTTAATCCCCTCTCCTTGCGCACCAGGAAACAAATAGGGAAGAAAAAGTCTCAGCCTCTTCGGCAGGTCCAGACTTTTCCCGGACTTCCTCCTGGCTAGCCGTGGTGCACTAGCCCCTTCAGGTTGTGTTCACACCACTAACCCCAGTCCTCTCCCTGCGCTCCTACCGAAGTCCGAGCCTCAGCTCCCAGCCCCTGCCCACCCCAGCGAGTGAGCAGACAAGCCTCTTGGGCTGGTAAGTGCCAGTCGGCACCGGTCCTCTGTGCGGGAATCTCTCCACTTTGCCCTCCACACCCCTGTTGCTGTGCTGTCCTCTGTGGCTCCGAAGATTCCCCCCTCCACCACCCACAGTCTCCACCTGCGAGGGGGCTTCCTAGTGTGTGGAAACCTTTCCTCCTTCACGACTCCCTCCCACTGGTGCAGGTCCCGTCCCTATCCTTTTGTCTCTGTTTATTCTTTTTTCTTTTGCCCTACCCAGGTACGTGGTAACTTTCTTGCTTTTTGGGAGGTCTGAGGTCTTCTGCTAGCATTCAGTAGGTGTTCTGTAGGAGTTGTTCCACGTGTAGATGTATTTCTGGTGTATCTGTGGGGAGGAAGGTGATCTCCACGTCTTACTCTTCCGCCATCGTCCCCTCGTCCTCCCTTTTTTATGTTGTTTACTGTGCCACAAATCTTGCAGGATCTCGGTTTCCAGGCCAGAGATCGGGCCTGTGCTCCTGTGGTGGGAGCTCCGAGTCCAAACCACTGGACTAACAGAGAACCTCAGACCCCAGGGAATGTCAATCGAAGTGAGGCCTTCCTGAGGAAGGAGGTCCTCCTGAGGTCCTCATTTCAGCACCAAGAACCAGCTCTATGCAACTGCCTGAAAACTCCAGTGCTGGACGTCTCAGGACAAACAACCAGTAAGACAGGAATAGAGTACCACCCTTAAAAAAAAAAAAAAAAAGATGAAACCACAAAAAAATTTGTTACAGATGAAGGAGCAAGGTAAAAACCTACAAGACCAAATAAATGAAGATGAAATAGGCAACCTACCTGAAAAAGAATTCAGACTATTGATAGTAAGGGTGATCCAAAATCTCAGAAACAGAATGGAATAAATACAAGAACATTTAACAAGGATCTAGAAGAACTAAAGAGCAAAGAAATAGTGAGGAGCAACACAATTACTGAAATTAAATATACTCTAGAAGGAATCAATAACAGAGTAACTGAGGCAGAACAACAGATAACTGAGCTAGAAGATAAAATGGTGGAAATAACTGCCAGGGCACAGAATAAAGAAAAAAAGAATGAAAACAATTGAGGACAGTCTCAGAGACCTCTGGGAAAATATTAAGTGCAACACATTTGAATTATAGGGGTCCCAGAAGAAGAAGAGAAAAAGAAAGGGTCTGAGAAAATATTTGAAGAGATTATAGTCCAAAACGTCCCTAACATGGGAAAGGAAATAGTCAATCAAGTCCAGGAAACACAGAGAGTACCACACAGGATAAACCCAAAGAGAAACACACCAAGAAACGTATGAATCAAACTATCAAAAATTAAATACGAAGAAAAATATTAAAAGCAGCAAGGGAAAAGCAAATAACAACAAATAACATACAAGGGAATCCCTATAAGGTTAACAGCTGATTTTTTAGCAGAAACTCTGCAAGCCAGAGGGAGTGGCAGAACATACTTAAAGTGATAAAAGGGAAAAAGCTACTGCCACGATTACTCTACCCAGCAAGGATCTCATTCAGATTCAACAGAGAAATTAAAACCTTTACAGATAAGCAAAAGTTAAGAGAATTCAGCACCACCAAACCTGCTTTACAACAAATGCTAAAGGAACTTCTCTAGGCAGGAAACACAAAAGAAGGGAAAGACCTACATTTACAAACCCAAAACAATTAAGAAAATGGTAATAGGAACATACATATTGATAATTACCTTAAATGTAAATGGATTAAATGCTCCAACCAAAAGACATGGACTGGCTGAATGGATACAAAAACAAGACCCATACATGTGCTGTGTACAAGAGACCCACTTCAGGCCTAGGGACACATACAGACTGAAAGTGAGGGAATGGATAAAGATATTCCATGCAGATGGAAATCAAAGAAAGCTGGAGTAGCAATTCTCATATCATACAAAATAGGCTTTAAAATAACGACTATTATAAGAGACAAAGGAGGACACTACATAATGATCAAGGGATCCATCCAAGAAGAAGATATAACAATTGTAAATATTTATGCACCCAACATAGGAGCATCTCAATACATAAGACAAATGCTAATGGCCATAAAAGAGGAAATCGACAGTAACAAAATCATAGTAGGGGACTTTAACACCCGACTTTCACCAATGGACAGATCGTCCAAAATGAAAATAAATAAGGAGACACAAGCTTTAACTGATACATTAAACAAGATGGACTTAATTCATCTTTATAGAACATTCCATATATGGACATGTCTATATATGGACACTCCATATTCTGTTGTTCCAAACAATAACAGAATACACTTTCTTCTCAAGTGCTCATGGAATATTCTCCAGGATAGATCACATCTTGGGTCACAAATCAAGCCTTGGTAAATTTAAGAAAATTGAAATCATATGAAGTATTTTTTCCAACCACAGCACTATGAGACTACATATCAATTACAGGAAAAAAAATCTGTAAAAAATACAAACACATGGAGGCTAAACAATACTAAATAAACAAGAGATCACTGAAGAAATCAAAAAATACCTGAAAACAAATGACAATGAAAACACAATGACCCAAAACCTATGGGATGCAGCAAAAGCAGTTCTAAGAGGGAAGTTTATAGCAATACAATCCTACCTCAAGAAACAAGAAACATCTCAAATAAACAACCTAACCTTACACCTAAAGCAGTTAGAGAAAGAAGAACAAAAAACCCCCAAAGTCAGAAGAAGGAAAGAAATCATAAAGATCAGATCAGAAATAAATGAAAAAGAAATGAGGAAACAATAGCAAAAATCAATAAAAACTAAAAGCTGGTTCTTTGAGAAGATAAACAAACCTGATAAACCATTAGTCAGACTCATCAAAAAAAAAAAAAAAAAAGAAGACCCAAATCAACAGAAATAGAAATGAAAAAGAAGTAACAACTGACACTGCAGAAATAAAAAGGATCATGAGGGATTACTACAAACAACTATATGCCAATAAAATGGACAACCTGGAAGAAATGGAAAAATTCTTAGAAAAGCACAGCCTTCTGAGACTGAACCAGGAAGAAATAGAAAATATAAACAGACCAATCAAAAGCAATGAAATTGAGATGGTTTTAAAAATTCTTCCAACAAAAAAAAGCCCAGGATCAGATGGCTTCCCAGGTGAATTCTATCAAACATTTAGAGAAGAGCTAAGCACCTATCCTTCTCAAACTCTTCCAAAATATAGCAGAGGGAGGAACACTCCCAAACTCATTCTACAAGGCCACCATCACCCTGATACCAAAACCAGACAAAGATGTCATGAAAAAAGAAAACTACAGGCCAATATCACTGATGAACATAGATGCAAAACTCCTCAACACAATACTAGCAAACAGAATCCAGCAGCACATTAAAAGGATCATATACCATGATCAAGTGAGGTTTATCCCAGGAATGCAAGGATTCTTCAGTATACACAAATCAATCAATGTGATACACCATATTAACAAATTGAAGGATAAAACCATATGATCATCTCAATAGATGCAGAAAAAGCTTTTGACAAAATTCAACATCAATTTTGACAAAGTTTAGGGCTTCCCCGGTGGCGTAGTGGTTGGGAGTCCGCCTGCCAATGCAGGGGACACGGGTTCGTGCCCCGGTCCGGGAGGATCCCACATGCCGCGGAGCGGCTGGGTCCGTGAACCGTGGTCGCTGGGCTTGCGCGTCCGGAGCCTGTGCTCCGCGACGGGAGAGGCCACAGCAGTGAGAGGCCCATGTACCGCAAAAAAAAAAAAAAAAAAAAAAATTTTGACAAAATTCAACATACATTTATGATAAAAACTCTCCAGAAAGTAGGCATAGAGGGAACATACCTTAACATAATAAAGGCCATATATGATAAATCCAGCCAACATCATTCTCAATGGTGAAAAACTGAAACGATTTCCTCTAAGATCAGGAACAAGACAAGGTTGCCCATTCTCACCAGTATTATTCAACATATTTTTGGAAATTTTAGCCACAGCAATCAGAGAAGAAAAAGAAATAAAATGAGTCCAAATCAGAAAAGAAGTAAATCTGTCACTGTTTGCAGATGACATGATACTTTACATAGAGGATCCTAAAGATGCTACCAGAAAACTACTAGAGCTAATCAGTGAATTTGGTAGAGTAGCAGGATACAAACTTAATGCACAGAATCTCTTGCATTCCTATACACTAATGATGAAAAATCGGAAAGTGAAATCAAGAAAACACTCCCATTTACCATTGCAACAAAAATAATAAAATACATAGGAAAAACCTACCTAAGGAGACATAAGACCTATATGCAGAAAGCTATAAGATACCAAATAAATAAATTAAAGATGATACAAACAGATGGAGAGATATACTGTTTTCGTAGATTAGAAGAATCAACATTGTGAAAATGACTATACTACCCAAAGCAATCTACAGAATCAGTGCATCCCTATCAAACTACCACTGGCATTTTTCACAGAACTAGAATAAAAAATTGCAGAATTTGTATGGAAACACAAGGCCCCAAATAGACAAAGCAATCTTGAGAAGGAAAAACAGAGCTGGAGGCATCAGGCTCCTGGACTTCAGACTATACTACAAAACTACAGTAATCAAGACAGTATGGTACTGGCACAAACACAGAAATATAGATCAATGCAACAGGATAGAAAGCCCAGAGATAAACCCATGCACATATGGTCACATTATCTTTGATAAAGGAAGCAAAAGTATACAATGGAGAAGAAACAGTATCTTCCATAAGTGGTGCTGGTAAAACTGGACAGCTACATGTAAAACAATGAAATTAGAACACTTCCTAACACGATAAAGAAAAATAAACTCAAAATGGATTGAAGACTGAAATGTAAAGCAAGACACTCTAAAACTCTTAGAGGAAAAGATAGGCAGAACACTTTATGACATAAATCACAGGAAGATCCTTTTTGACCCACCTTCTAGAGAAATGGAAATAAAAACAAAAATAAACAAATGGGACCTAATGAAACTTAAAAGCTTTTGCACAGCAAAGGAAACCATAATAAAGACTGAAAGACAACCCTCAGAATGGGAGAAAATATTTGCAAATGATGCAACTGACAAAGGATTAATCTCCAAAATATACAAGCAGCTCATGCAGCTCAATATCAAAAAACAAACAACCCTATCCAAAAATGTGCAGCAGACCTAAATAGACATCTCTCCAAAGAAGATATACAGATGGCCAACAAACACGTGAAACGTCTACGTCACTAATCATTAGAGAAATGCAAATCAAAACTACAATGAGGTATCACCTCACACCAGTCAGAATGGCCATCATCAAAAAATCTACAAACAATAAATGCTGGAGAGGGTGTGGAGAAAAGGGAGCCACCTTGCACTGTTGGTGGGAATGTAAATTGGTACAGCCACTATGGAGAACTGTATGGAGGTTCCTTAAAAAACTAAAAATAGAACTACCATATGACTCAGCAATCCCACTACTGGGCCTATACCCTGAGAAAACCATAATCCAAAAAGAGTCATGTATTACAGTGTTCATTGCATCACTATTTACAATAGCCAGGACATGGAAGCAACTTAAGCATCCATTGACAGATGAATGGATAAAGAAGTTGTGGCACATGTATACAATGGAATATTACTCAGCCATAAAAAGAAACAAAATTGAGTTATTTGTAGTGAGGTGGATGGAAATGGAGGCTGTCATACAGAGTGAAGTAAGTCAGAAAGAGAAAAAGAAATACCATATGCTAACACATATATGTGGAATCTGAAAAAAAATGTTTCTGATGAACCTAGGGGCATGACAGGAATAAAGACACAGATGTAGAGAATGGTCTTGAGGACACAGGGATGAGGAAGCATAAGCTAGGACAAAGTGAGAAAGTGGCATGAATATATATACACTACCAAATGTAAAATAGATAGCTAGTGGGAAGCAGCTGCATAGCACAGCGAGATCAGCTCAGTGCTTTGTGACCACCTAGAGGGGTGGGATATGGAGGGTGGGAGGGAGATTCAAGAGAGAGAGGGTATGGGGATATACATATGCATATAGCTGTTTCACTTTGTTATACAGCAGAAACTAACACAACACTGTAAAGCCATTATACTCCATTAAAGATGTTAAAAAAAAAAAAAACCTAAACATGTAACTGTCTTACAATGTCCAATAATTGCATGCTGGGGCATTTATCCCATGAATGCTACTCTGCAATAAAAAGCACAAACTGCTAATACATTCCACAACATGGATCTGCAGGGAATTTTTCTGAGTGAGAAAATCCAATCCCGAAAGGTTTCATGCTGCGTAATTCCTTTTATATAACATTATTGAAATGACAAAATTATGGAAATGGAGAACAGATTAGTGTTGCCAGGGATTGGGGTGGGGAGAGGGAGGGAGACAGGCATGACTACAGAGGTTCAGGGTGAGGGATCCTTTTGGTGACAGAATTGTTCTGTGTCTGGGCTGTATCAATGTCAGTATTCTGTATTTTACTATAGTTTTGAAAGATATTAACATGGAATCCCTCTGTATTATTTCTTAGAACTGCATGTCTACGTTGACCTCAAAGTAAAAATTTAATTAAAAAATCAAGGTCATGGGCTTCCCTGGTGGTGCAGTGGTTAATAATCCACCTGCCAATGCAGGGCACATGGGTTCAAGCCCTGGTCCAGGAAGATCACACATGCCGCAGAGCATCTAAGCCCCTGCGCCACAGCTACTGAGCTTGCACTCTAGAGCCTGTGAGCCACAACTACTAAGCCCACGTGCCACAGCTATTGAAGCATGCATGCCTAGAGCCCGTGCTCCACAATAAAAGAAGCCACCTCAATGAGGAGCTCGTGCACCACAAAGAAGAGTAGCCCCTGCTCACTGCAACTAGAGAAAGCCAGCATGCAGCAACAAAGACCCAACAGAGCCAAAAAATAAAAATTAATTAATTAATTAATTAAAAAACATTAAGGTCACATTATCACCTCAATTAATAAGAGACAGATTGGTGGGGAAATCCATGTAAATAAAACACGTCTAGTCTTTTCTGTTGGTTTACCACTATGAGCTAGTTATGCTAGCATATGTTTGCTCACTTATATTCATGATAACACACTGACTGCTATATAGTGGTGAAAAGTTTTAATCTAGGGATGCTTCCATCTGAAATGTATAAAGTGCTTTTTTTGTCAATAATCAGCATTAATAAATGATTAAATTTTTCTTTTTCTTATTCTTACTTTTTCAGATGATCTCTGTTTATCAGCATCTGGAAAGGTATGTGTCATTTATATATTACAGTTTCCAAATTCATTAGAGAAATAGAAAAGGAATTCAGGTACAGAATAAAAAGAGTGATTAGGAGAGATTCTTTACCACTTTTAAGTAGAAATATCGCAATTAAACAACCATGAACTATTCCCCACATGTGTCAGTTACAAGTTAGGAATTACTGTGGTTAGCACCTTAAAACTATACCCAATTTAAGGCAGCAGTAATACAATAGTAATGCAAACTCAAAGCTTCATTATAAAAATTATGAGAAACAAAACTTTTAAAAATATTCAGAGCCAACCATAGTATGTCTGCATGTGGAGTAGTCTGTGCAGTGTTGTTTTTCACGAATCCTAACTTATACTACTGAACCAAACATAAATCTGCTTGCCTGCCTCATAGCAAAGCCAATTTACTGACACTGGTTGTAGAGAAGGAAAGTACAGCATTTATTGCAGGATCAAGCAAGGAGAATGGGTGGCTTATGCTCAAAAGATCCAAACTCTCTGATGGCTTCTGGGGAAGGGTTTTTTTTGTTTTTGTTTTTGTTTTTGTTTTTGTTTTGCGGTACGCGGGCCTCTCACTGTTGTGGCCTCTCCTGTTGCGGAGCACAGGCTCCGGATGCACAGGCTCTGGATGCACAGGCTCAGCGGCCATGGCTCACGGGCCCAGCCTCTCCGCGGCATGTGGGATCTTCCCGGACCAGGGCACGAACCCGTGTCCCCTGCATCAGCAGGTGGACTCCCAACCACTGTGCCACCAGGGAAGCCCTGGGGAAGGGTTTTTTAAAGCAAGGTGAGGGAGAGGGTTGTGGGGTGCCTGATCAGCTCGTGGACGTTCTTCTGACTGGTTGGTGGTGAGGTAGTCAGGAGTCAACATCATCAACCTTCTGGTTCCAACCAGTCTTGGGTCTACATACTGGTGGTCAGCAGTTAACTTCTTCCACCTGGTGGGGAGTTTTAATACCCTCAAAACAACTCAAGGTTATGGCTCAGGATATTATATAAAACCTTTACAGAGGAACTAAAGGCCCTTGACTTTGTTTTATGACTAAACTACTATTATTTTGTCTTGCTTGACTGTTTTCCTTTGTTCTGCATTTCTCTGATTAAATTTGCTCTTTGCAATTTGGGGGAGCCCAAGGAGGCTAAATCTTTTCTACAAACTAGCAGGGGACACGGAGGTGGGGAGTCTGTCACCAGGAAGGCTCCTCAGGGTTGGCTGGTTTTCACTGATGGAGTTAAAAGGGTGCAATAAGACAGCTGAAATGACCAAGCAGATGAGTGGGATGTTGGAGGACTAACTGAAGGGTTTTGACCTTTTTCAACCGGACTCAATGTATGTTTGAAGCAAGATGGGTAGAAGAAGCAAGCAAGGGAGTAAAGGGTGTGATAAAAATCTATTAGTCCTGAAGCATGTAGTTTGATGATTATGGGCTTGTTCAGTTCAACCTATATTTCACCAAATTTAGCAGTGCTAGATCCTGAAGGCATCTTATGCATGTAGAAACAATTAAGTGTGTTAAATAGAAGTCTTATCTTATCATTAAAATCTAGATATCAGCAACTTTATTGCTTATTTTACCACATCAATCCTTATGAATTTTAAGCAACATGGCAACAGTGCCCTAGTGTAAGACCTGCAGCTTGACCATCAGCCAGAACTAGGTAGAGGGCAGTGCCCTTCACCTGACCTTATGACGTCTCCTCATCTGACTGGTGTTGGACTATATAATTGCCATAGGAAGGTTTTGACAATAAGTCAGGTATTGGACCTGGCAGGTAAAATTCAGTTAGCCCCAACATTCTAGAATTCTTCTGTTTTTTCCTCTCATTTTGTAGCATGCAGTACATTGTATCAAATGCTGCACATATACTTTTACTTTTATAAAGCATTATACTTTCATACCTCTAACCTATTATTAAAAGCAAGTACTAGAATGGCATGTTATAAATGGTAGTTTCATATTCTTATAGGCAAATTATTTATATCATACCAACTTATATGAAATTCTGATGAGTATCAGTTATTATTTGTACTGGGATTTAGAGTTTATGAAAATAAATTTTAAAAGGCTTGTGGTTTCCTGATTCAGTCCTCTGTTCCAGGAGAGTTTAACATTCCTTTCTCTACTTTTTAGTTCCTCCTTCCCAGAGCTCATCACACATGATACACTCCCTGCCTCTGGGACATAGAGAGAATTAAATTCTCAGCAAATTCAGGTCTTTGCCTTATATATACCATGTCCCTATTCATGTTTTTTCTCTACCTGAAAATCTATCTCTTTTCTTTTATTCTCTTTTGTCTCTTTCGTTCCCTTTTGTCTCCCTTACCTCTCCCCTTCCCTCTGCCTTCTCACTATGCAAAATGTAGCATATTTCTCAGATTTCTAGTAAGTTTATTATTCTCTAAATAAGTTTATTATTTCTTATAACTTGGAATAACAATAAGGCAAAAAGACAAGTAGAGATTTTTACAGCCCTTGTGAATGATGTTATAACAAAATTATAAGCTCTCCCAATAAAACTAGCATAATTTTCTCTTCATGGCCTCATAGGCCCATTGCTCTAACAGGGAAAGTAATAAATCTATATGATGTTGTTGATTGCTGGATTTTCAATTTGGGTACCTGGTTTACCAGACAGATATAATAATATGCATTTAGGCAGTTCCCAAGTGACTTAAAATAGGCTGAGGAGTTTTATGCATATGCGATCCAAATTAAAGTCAGCCATAACTTCTGCTCTGTATTTTTCACTTCTGATCATTTCCTTTTATGATGAAGTGGAGAGACTCCCCAAATATGATGAGTTCAAATCTAAAATGAGAGAGACGCCACAGATGAGGACTTTTGGGGAAATGGAGAAGCAGGCATGTTTGCACACTTCAGTTATGCATTGCAGCTTATTTTGCTTCCAAGTCAGACTCCATGTGGGGTGGTCAGGGTTGGCAGGGCGTGTCAAGGCGACTGGTTCCAGTAATGGCCTATCTCCTCGAGCAGCACAGCACCATGGACCAGGGCCTAAACAAGAGCCAGTTGGAAGGAAGCCTGCAGGAAGCTCAGAAGTTCATTCAGATATATGAGGTGGTACAGCCAGTGACCACAGTGCATCCCACATGGAGGTTAACAGCCATTTTCCCCATATGACCATGGGTTTGGTAGAGCAAGAACCTGCTCACCACATCATATATTTGGCCACAGGTAGGAGCTCTCCCGTCCCTGATTTTGTGTTTAAAATTCTAAACATATGGGAATTCCCTGGCGGTCCAGTTAGGACTCGATGCTTCCACTGCAGGGGAAATGGATTTGATCCCTGGTTGGGAACTAAGATCTCACAAGCCTTGTGGCATGGCCCAAAAAAAAAATTCTAAACATTCAATTTCAATGTCAAGCTTTCGATCTCTCTTTTTTCCTCACAGGCAGCAAATTCACAATGCTCCTTTATCTTTGTCTTCTGTGGTACTTGCAGGAAATCTTAACTTTTCTTTTTCCATGCTTTGTTTACTTTGATTGGAAAGATAATACTTATACCTTTGCTACTGCTTCTTCACTTTTGATAACATAAGGCTTTTTTGATAAGATCTTTTAAATGTAATTTTGTGTAATTTAAGACAATAGCACTTTTTGTTAGATGACATTTTAAGTGAAATATAATCTTGTGTTTGTCATGATACTTTCTTGTCTTTTCAAAGATAATATAGCAAAATATTTTTGTTGTGGAATAGTACATCGAAGCATTCCTGGAACGATTTCCTTTGTATTTATTCCCTTAGGGACAAATAACAGAGCATTTTATTAAAAATCTAGGGGAAAATACTCATTAGGTATTACAACTAAGCCTGACCAATTTCCAAAGTAACTTATTGTAGTAGTACATTAAGTAATGCAGGAATGTTCCATCTCTTTGTTAATTACACGTACAACTCAAGGTAATTCAGACCAGCTTCTGGGGGCTTCTTGCAGTTCTGCATGCTCGTCCTTTATATTGGATGCCCTTAGCCTGGAATGTACTCACTTCCTCTCCATTCCCACCAATTCTTTGTCTAGCAAACAATGTATTCACCCTTCAGGTCCAGTATAATTAGTACTTTCTCGGGAAACAAAATATCCACTATTTTATCTTAATAATAATTCACATTTCTTAGTAAAAATTCTCATTTTATAATTATACATTTATCAGTTTGTTTATTTGATTCACTGAGTCACTAAAATTTATGGAATTTTTACTAGTTTGTGGTTTATCTGAGCACTGATAAGTAAGACGGTGAACAGACTGGCAGCGTCCTGCTTTCTTGGAACTTACATTCCAGTGGGGACAGCAGAAAATGAACCAGCCAATAACTCTTTCTGTGACAGTGGCCATGTGAATGTGATGTGTATTTCCGTTAGTTTATAATTACAAGGTTTTGGAAGCTTCCGATGACTTTTAATGAAATTGGGTTTGTAGTTTAATTCTGGAAGAGTCAACTTGTTTAATCACTATTCAAAACCTGCATATAAAGGTATAAAGGTGTTTATATATATATATATATATATATATATATATATTTATTTATTCCATATACTGTATTTGAATGGAACCTCAATCTGGTTCTATTACCTAAATTACAGACTCCTAAACGAAATGATCATCAGCATCAGTTGCTTTTTAAACATGCAACCACCTGGAAACTTGAACGCTGAGTCTGTCTTGAACGATCTCACGACGAGACCAGTGCTCTTCCTGGACACTGCCGGGAGGGGATTAGCTCAGACCTCAGCAGCAGCAAGGATTCCAGGGTGTCTGATCATGTCAGGGCCTGCAATGGACTCCTCCACAGGCTTGTTTTCTGTTTGTTTATTTGTTTTCAATTCTCAGCTATTTACAAATTGAAATTATATGGCATACATAATCAAGATGTTGCTAAGTCAAATCAGAGTTAGAAATTTTGGTAAAATACCCATACATACCAAGAACTCTTCTGGTTACCATTACTAGTTACCACTTTTCACTAGTAAGGTGGTTTGTTAAACTCAGGGGGTAGAGGTGTTTACAATGGGTGAAGGTACCTTCCAGCAGAACAAAGCTGTGGATGCACGGCATCCTAAATTACAGCCCTGCTCCAAACCATATGCAGTGACTCAGGGCAGGCACATAAAAAGTTCTGGAAGCTGGATTCCCAGACAGCTTTTAAGACTGTTCAGACTAGCTTGACAATTCTATCTTCATCACCTCTACAAATTACAAGTTTTATGTCTTAACTAACTTCTGGAGCTTTTAAAATATATTTTGAAGGAGGTGTGCTGAAAGAATCAGTTTAATATCTTGGGTTAGGACTTTAGAAAAGGAATCTAAGTTTGGAGATAAGTTTATTTTCTCACACTTCAGTTTACTTGAACAAACACAAATTGGAGAAAACTTGCCAATGGCCATTTAAAAAGCTGGTTTATTTTATTTGTCAGTATTACCCAACTATTAAAGTGATTGTGATGCAGTTCACGGTGCATCTCACAGTTCATGTGGCATTTCCTTGCTGCCTACCATAAAGCTAAATCAAACAGCCTTTCCCAGACACATTCCAGGCCCATTTTCTTGTCGCACCCTTGTCTCTCTGCTGTTAGAAATTATCTGGGCACATTATCTGGGCACTGTCTGGGTAGACATTTTTGCAACTTCTTTGAAGGTCTTCTCAGATCAGGAGGCAAAGTAGTAAATGGTGACTCCTGTAGAATGCTGATGACTGGAGTTCTATAAATAACTGAGTCTTATATCCAATAGCTGCTCAGTTCCTCTCAGCAAACACGAAAGTAGTGTTCACCATTTGTATAATCAGGGAATTGTTTCCTTCCTTGACATCCAGAATACTGTCTCTTCTGACTCTTCCCCTCCCTCTATGACTGTTCTTTTTTTTGGTTCCACTTCATCTGCCTGCCTGTCCCTCCATATGTCCGTTTCTTGAGCTCTGCTCATGGCCATGGTTAGACAGGCTTTCATGAGTTGTGGGCGTCATGTTGGGTCCATGAAGAAGGATAAAGTCTGGAATCCAGGACAGTCACCTCGCCTTTGTTGGTCAACCAGACAGCAGTGAGTGATAGGGATTCCAAGTTGCCTTTTGTCCCCACTCATTATTTGTTGCTATCTTGTCTATGTTAATACCTATTAAGATAAAAGTATAATTACATGATTGTGTTGGAATAGATAGTTTCAAGAACAGAGGAAGTCTTTTTCTTTTTCTTTTTTTGAACTCCATTCCACCCAATCAAAAAGGATATGAATTATGGTAGACTTTGCCTTGTGTGAAGAGTTGTAATAAATAATAATCCAGTAGTATTTTACTTTAACATATAAACTTCTACATCTCAAAATATAATAGAATAAAGCTCCTCAATTCTATCATTCCATACTTTGGCTACTGAGTCTAATAGTAGCCACTTCACTCTAACAGTATTTACTTTGCAGTAGAGTTTAGCCTAAGACATAATTGCCTTGAATTCCAGACAAAGACTTTAATTAATAAAATTAAAAAGGTCACAGTTATGCAGTGACTCTGAATACATACCTCTGGGTTGTTACACCATATGTTATACACTCAATAAATATTTAAAATAAAATTGTTTTGTGCTTGGAAGCTCTGGCTATCCTTTAAGCTTAGAGGTTTTGTTGGCTATCAGGAGATGGGCTCCACTGTGTTCATTCAAAATAATATGATGCAGAGGACTAATTTCAACATATGGAAAACAAAACAAAACAAATAAAACAAGGTCATGAAGTGGGGAGTCAGGGTGGTGTTAATTCATGGCTTCAATAAAATGCCTTGGTGAGCTTATATATTGATCAGTAGCCATAAAGCCTTGACTCTTAAAAGTTCCTGGAAATAAAAGTCTTTCCTTATCATTTCATCACTCTCTTTTCTATTTAGAACTCTGTGGTGCTAAGATTAAATAGGCTTTAGGACTTCTCAGATGCTGCAGAATTGGGGAAATCTATGGAAAGAACATGGGAAAAATGTGTATACTGACTAAATGAAGATCAAATTAGTTCTTTTATACTGTAGAGTGTTCCATTATTTGCTACACCTACCAATCTTCCCACTATGATTTTGGCTGGTTTATTACTAAATTTGGCATGTTGAAAGTATTGAACAAAGTTGGATATATTGGTAAAAATATTGATATTAGCATTAATTATATAATTATATATTATATATATAATTATATATATATTATATATTATATATATAATTATATAACATAATATATAATTATATAATTAATATATATAATTAATAAATATTAATTATATAAGTTATCTTACTATTTTATTAAGCTCTTTGCTTCTCATACCTGTCTTCTTCATGAATATTAAAACCAATCTAAGTACAATTTAAAATAGTAATAATAATAAAAATAAATCAATAAATAAAATGGAGCTCTATTTCCTAAAATTAGAGATGCGATCTAAAGTAATAAAAGTTCTAATGCCATAGGGCATTTTTACTTTATGCTTTAACTTACACTGAGTAATGTTTTAGAAATATCACTTGGAATCTAGAATCTAGGAAAGAGTACTTCTTTTTTTTCAAGATCTACTTTCTTAGTAATTTTCAAATATGTAATACAGTATTATTAACTATTGTTTAAGGATTACTTTTTTAAATAAGTCAATAACAGGAAGAAACAAATTTAGAGTGAAACTCTGTGATGAAGATGGTTATGAGCATAGTAAATAGCCCTCAAGAATGATATAAAGTATTTGGTGATCTATTCTCCATTACATAAAACTTTTTAGTTTTCCAGCACTGTAACTTAAAATGATAGTGCATTGAATAGGGAATAAGAAAGGAAAAGTCTGTCAAAAAGTACAATTGCTGCCCAGATGGAAATAAGAATTAGTTTCCTCTTAACTGTTTGGATATATTTTCCTGAATCAATCTCCCCTTTGTCTTCTAATCTAAGCCATTTAAAAAACTGAAAGTAAGTTTATATTTAAATAATATCCAATACCAGTTTTATTCAGTATGCTTAAGAAAAGCTATATACAGATTTTTAAAAAGTAAATATAACTAAAAAACCTAAATAATTGTGTCTACAAGCACTAAAAGTCATTGTGCAGAGAGTTAACATAGCAGGCCTGAGACTGCCATCCTTAGGAAGACCTGTTTGCAAAGTTCATGCTTTGCAGCTTCTGGGAACTTGGCTGGTAACTATTACCTGCACTGATATAGAACTCTCCCTAAATGATAAGAGTGGCTCACTGTGCCTAGACTGTACAAACAATGTAGTTTATGTGGAACACCTGCTTTCTTCCTGGGAGACTAAAAGTTCTGTCTCATGGTAGTAGAGGGTGCCTATGAGTTCGCCAATAATCCATGGTCACTGAGTCTCTAATGAGCTTCCCTGGTAGAGGACACTTTACGCATATTGTCACAGCTTACTGCTGGGGGAATTAACCTTGTCCTGTGTGACTCACTGGGAGAGGACTTGGAATTTCGTGCCTGGTTTCCTCCAGATCTCATTCCCATGTGTCCTTTCCCTTTGTCCTTTGCAGCTGTCAGTGTAATAAATCTTAGTTATGAGTACAACTATATGCTGAGTAATGTGAGTTCTTTTAACAAATCACTGAACCTAGGGATGATCTTGGAGACCCCAGATACAGACACAGGAATGTAAAGTAGTTGTGTTTTTTCTTCAAGTAAAAATACTAACACATATCTGATCAATATCTTTGCAAATTCCCACGTTATTATTTTTTTTAAATATTGCTCACATGTATTATTTATCACATCAAGGAAAGTATTAACATATCATTGGGCACTGAAGAAAACAGGCTAACTGTTGAGATCATCAGTTACTGAGGAAGAAATTCATTGGTCAAGGTAGGCAGTATAGGTTTTATTTTGTATGATAGTTTTTAAATTGTGGTTGCAGCTGGTATTTAAAAACTACTCAAGGATGCAGAGTTAGTTGATAAGCATGACAAAAAGGACAGTTAAATGACGGTTGACATTTTGAGTGATCTGTAATGTTAACTGTACTGAGAGCTGTACATGCACTGCCTCATGTAATCTTTTCAGAAACTTCCAAGTTATGCAGTATTATAATCTCCAAGGTACAAGTGACAATATTGAGATGAAAAGGAGTTAAATGACCTGCAAATATTGGTCAGCTGGTCAGTGGCAGAGCCATGTCTCCACATCAGGCTGTCAGACTGCACAGCTCCAGTGCCTAACCACTGTGATTAATTTCCCCGAATTATAAACTGGTCATGGCAGCCACTGGAGATGCTGTTAACACAGACAGGCTTGGGTTACAGATGTCTATCTTCATTATATAGAAGAGCGCACCTCTCACTGTTCAAGGTACAAGGGCTACAACTCCTACTTTGAGTCTCTGCTCTTTGGGAAAGTAAATGGGGTGAGGTTATCTGAACTGTAGTTTGGAAGAGTAGGGGAAGGTGGAATTGTGTGGAGACTCTTGCCACCTTAAATTTCACTACCTCCAACTCAGGAATGTGTAAAATACCAAGTTTTCATGACCTCTTCTTTTCAGTTCTTGTTCTCATCTCTCCCAACCTCAAAAGTGGCTGATGAGGGGTAATTTGGCAGGGAGGAGAATTGCTTCTTAATTTTATCTCCACATCAACTCCTGAATTATTTAAGATCACTTGCTATTATTGTCCTTACAAAGCATCTGTGACTTCTAAGAAATAAAAGTGACTTCTCTTTTATTAAACTGCTCTTAAATTTTACATTAAATCCCCTACATACAAACAAGTTCTGTTCCGAGAGTGCGTTCGTAAGTCCGATTTGTTCCTAAGTCCAACAAAGTTACCCTAGGTACCCAACTAACACAATTGGCTATATACCGCTGCTTTTATGCTTGCTTCCACACATCCTTGGCTTGAAATAAAGATACTGTACTACTCTACTCTATACAGTACTGCACAGTAAAGTACACAAAAGCACAACCACTTGTAGAGGATGCACGCACGTGGGAATGTACGCCAGACACATGAACTAACTTATGTGATTGGACGTGAGAATGCACGTTTGCATCTTTGAAAGTTTGCAACCTGAAGGTTCGTATGTAGGGAACTTACTGTATTTTCTCCAAGTGTTTTTTATTTGATATGGGAAAAAGTCATCTCCAGCATCGTTTAGATGATTTAGAGGACACCATCAAGGTGCTTCTGACAATGCAAAAATTACTCATGAAAGGCATTAAAAAAAATCTTAAAAATGAGATGTGTAATTTTGCCTGACCATTGTATGTGTTCTCTTTAGGTAATATTTCTCTTCACATATGATTTCCTTTCAGATGTTTGAGTAGTTTTCCCCCCAACTTTATTGATGAATAATTAACAAATATGATTGTTTACATTTAAATTGTACTATGTGATGATTTGATATATTTTTGAAGGGGAGCAGAATTTACCACCTCAAAATATGCCTCTTTGGCATAATGATTATTTTAAAGAAGGTCTGAAAAATGAGTATGTTACCCTTTTGTAAGACACATTTCCATTTCTGAGTAGAAGTTACCCCCCAATCCTATCCAACATCTCCTTTTGTCTTTAGCTGGAAATGTTACTTAAGATAGTGACTTGGACCATTTCAAGGAGTTATTCAGTTTTCCTGGGTATTTTCCATGTATACAGGAGGTATACATGTTATTAAACCTCTGTTTGTTTTTGTACTGTTAATCTATTCTTTATTATAGTGGGTGTCTCAGCCAAGATCCTTGTAGGATAGAGGGAAAATTATTCTTTCCCCTCACACTTCTAATGACTAATCTACTGGCTCTGAGTTTGGGGGCTCTAACAAGCATTCTCTACGAAGGGAAATAAGATTAAAGCAGGTTGAGAAATAAAACACTTGGAACTTTGAGTCTCAGTGTTATGCTAGGTTACTATGTCTGCTTCCCATCAATGTTTTCTTCCCTAGAAATCATTCAGCTTCTCCCAGAGCATTTCTATAGCCAACATCATGGGGTCCACAAGATTATTCTTTCCCTTTTGAATTTTCTTGGTGTTTTATCAAAAAGCAATTGACTATAAATGTGAGAGTTTATTTCTAGACTCTCAATTATTTCTATTGATCTATATGTCTTTTCTTATGCTAATACCACATTGTATTGAGTACTGTAGCTTTATAGTAAGTTTTTAAATTAAAAGTGTGAGTCCTCCAACTCTGTTCTTTTATTTTTTAACATTTTTATTGGAGTATAATTGCTTTACAATGGTGTGTTAGTTTCTGTTGTACAGCAAAGTGAATAAGCTATACATATACATATAACCCCATATTTCCTCCATCTTGCATCTCCCTCCCACTCTCCCTATCCCACCCCTCTAGGTGATCAGAAACCACCGAGTTGATCTCCCTGTGCTATGTGGCTGCTTCCAACTAGTTATCTATTTTGCATTTGGTAGTGTATATATGTCCATGTCACACTCTCACTTCATATCAGCTTACCCTTCCCCCTCCCTGTATCCTCAAGTCCATTCTCTACATCTGTGTCTGTATTCCTGTCCTGCCCCTAACTTCTACAGAACCATATATATATTTTTTTACATTCCATATATATGTGTCAGCATACTGTATTTGTTTTTCTCTTTCTGACTTACTTCACTCTGTATGACAGTCTCTAGGTCCATCCACCTCACTACAAATAACTCAATTTTTTTCTCTTTATAGCTGAATAATATTCCATTGTATATATGTGCCACATCTTCTTTATCCATTCATCTGTCAATGGACACTTAGGTTACTTCCATGTCCTGGCTATTGTAAATACAGCTGCAATGAACATTGTGGTACATGACTCTTTTTGAATTATGGTTTTCTCAGGGTATATGCCCAGTAGTGGGATTGCTGGGTCATATGGTAGTTCTATTTTTAGTTTTTTAAGGAACCTCCATACTGTTCTCCATAGTGGCTATATCAATTTACATTCCCACCAACAGTGCAAGAAGGTTTCCTTTTCTCCACACCCTCTCCAGCACTTATTGTTTGTAGATTTTTTGATGATGGCCATTCTGACTGGTGTGAGGTGATACCTCATTGTAGTTTTGATTTGCACTTCTGATTAGTGACATTGAGAATCCTTTCATGTGTTTGTTGGCAATCTGTATATCTTCTTTGGAGATATGTCTATTTAGGTCTTCTGCCTATTTCTGGATTGGGTTGTTTGTTTTTTGATATTGAGCTGCATGAGCTGCTTGTATATTTTGGAGATTAATCCTTTGTCAGTTGCTTCATTTGCAAATATTTTCTCCCATTCTGAGGGTTGTCTTTTCATCTTGATTATGGTTTCCTTTGCTGTACAAAAGCTTTTAAGTTTCATTAGGTCCCATTTGTTTATTTTTGTTTTTATTTCCATTTCTCTAGGAGGTGGGTCAAAAAGGATCTTCCTGTGATTTATGTCATACAATGTTCTGCCTATGTTTTCCTCTAAGAGTTTTATAGTGGCTGGCCTAACATTTAGGTCTTTAATCCATTTTGAGTTTATTTTTGTGTATGGTGTTAAGGAGTGTTCTAATTTCATTCTTTAACATGTAACTGTTCAGTTTTCCCAGCACCACTTATTGAAGAGGCTGTCTTTTCTCCATTGTATATTCTTACCTCCTTTATCAAAAATAAGGTGACCATATGTGTGTGGGTTTATCTCTGGGCTTTCTATCCTGTTCCATTGATCTATATTTCTGTGTTTGTGCCAGTACCATACTGTCTTGATTACTGTAGCTTTGTAGTATAGTCTGAAGTCTTGGCGCCTGATTCCTCCAGCTCTGTTTTTCTTTCTCAAGATTGCTTTGGCTATTCAGGGTCTTTTGTGTTTCCATAAAAATTGTGAATTTTTTTATTCTAGTTCTGTGAAAAATGCTTTTGGTAGTTCAATAGGGATTCCATGGAATCTATAGATTGCTTTGGGTAGTAGAGTCATTTTCACATGGTTGATTCTTCCAATCCAAGAACATAGTATATCTCTTCATCTGTTGGTATCATCTTTAATTTCTTTCATCAGTGTCTTATAGTTTTCTGCATACAGGTCTTTTGTAGGTTAATTCCTAGGTATTTTATTCTTTTTGTTGCAATGGTAAATGGGAGTGTTTCCTTAATTTCTCTTAAAGATGTTTCATCATTAGTGTATAGGAATGCAAAAGATTTCTGTGCATTAATTTTGTATGCTGCTACTTTACTAAATTCCTTGATTAGCTCCAGTAGTTTTCTGGTAGCATCTTTAGGATTCTCTATGTGTAGTATCATGTCATCTGCCAACAGTGACAGCTTTACTTCTTTTCTGATTTTGATTCCTTTTATTTCTTTTTCTTCTCTGATTGCTGTGGCTAAAAGTTCCAAAACTGTGTTGAATAATAATGGTGAGAGTGAGCAATTTTATCTTGTTCCTTATCTTAGAGGAAATGGTTTCAATTTATCAGCATTGAGAATGATGTTGGCTGTGGGTTTGTCATATATGGCCTTTATTATGTTGAGGTAGGTTCCCTCTATGCCTACTTTCTGGAGAGTTTTTATCATAAATGGATGTTGAAATTTATCAAAAGCGTTTTTTGCATCTATTGAGATGATCATACGGTTTTTATCCTTCAATCTGTTAATATGGTGTATCACATTGATTGATTTGCATATACTGAAGAATCCTTGAATTCCTGGGATAAACCCCACTGATCATGGTGTATGATCCTTTTAATGTGCTGCTGTATTCTGTTTGCTAGTATTATGTTGAGGATTTTTGCATCTGTGTTCATCAGTGATATTGGTCTGTAGTTATCTTTCTTTGTGACAGCTTTGTCTGGTTTTGGTATCAGGGTGATGGTGGCCTCATAGAATGAGTTTGGGAGTGTTCATCCCTCTGCTATATTTTGGAAGAGTTTGAGAAGGATAAGTGTTAGCTCTTCTCTAAATGTTTCATAGAATTCGCCTGTGAAGCCATCTGGTCCTAGGCTTTTGTTTGGTGAAGATTTATAATCACAGTTTCAATTTCAGTGCTTGTGATTGGTCTGTTTATATTTTCTATTTCTTCCTGGTTCAGTCTCAGAATGTTGTGCTTTTCTAAGAATTTGTCCATTTCTTCCAGGTTGTCCATTTTATTGGCATAGAGTTGCTTGTAGTAATCCCTCATGATTCTTTTTATTTATGCAGTGTCAGTTGTTACTTCTCCTTTTTCATTTCTAATTCTGTTGATTTGAGTCTTCTCCTTTTTTTTTTATGATGAGTCTGGCTAATGGTTTATCAATTGTGTTTATCTTCTCAAAGAACCAACTTTTTGTTTTATTGATCTTTGCTATTGTTTCCTTCATTTCTGATCTGATCTTTGTGATTCCTTTCCTTTTGCTAACACTGGGTTCTTTTTTGTTCTTCTTTCTCTAATTGCTGTAGGTGTAAGGTTAGGTTGTTTATTTGAGATGTTTCTTGTTTCTTGAGGTAGTATTATATTGCTATAAACTTCCCTCTTAGAACTGCTTTTGCTGCAACCCATAGGTTTTGGGTCATTGTGTTTTCATTGTCATTTGTTTCCAGGTATTTTCTGATTTCCTCTTTGATTTCTTCAGTGATCTCTTGTTTATTTAGTAGTGTACTGTTTAGACTTCATGTGTTTGTATTTTTTACAGATTTTTTCCTGTAATTGATATGTAGTCTCACAGTGTTGTGGTTGGAAAAGATACTTCATAGAATTTCAATTTTTTTTTTTAATTTACCAAGGCTTCATTTGTGACTAAGATAAGATCTATCCTGGAGAATGTTCCATGAGCACTTGAGAAGAAAGTGTATTCTGTTGTTTTTGGATGGAATGTCCTATAAATATTGATTGAGTCCATCTTGCTTAATGTATCAGTTAAAGCTTGTGTCTCATTATTTATTTTCATTTTGGATGATCTGTCCGTTGGTGCAAGTTGGGTGTTAAAGTCCCCTACTATGATTGTGTTACTGTCAATTTCCCCTTTTATGTCCATTAGCATTTGCCTTATATATTGAGGTGCCCCATGTTGAGTGCATAAATATTTACAATTGTTATATCTTCTTCTTAGATTGATCCCTTGATCATTATGTAGTATCCCTCTTTGTCTCTTGTAATAGTCTTTATTTTAAAGTCCATTTTGTCTGATATGAGAATTGCCACTCCAGCTTTCTTTGATCTCCATTTGCATGGAATACTTTTTCCATCCCCTCACTTTCAGTCTGTATGTTTCCCTAGGTCTAAAGTGGGTCTCTTATAGACAACATATATATGGGTCTTGTTTTTGTATCCATTCAGCCAGATTATGTCTTTTGGTTGGAGCATATAATCCATTTACCTTTAAGGTAATTATCGATATGTATGTTCCTATTGCCATTTTCTTAATTGTTTTGGGTTTGTTATTGTAGGTCGTTTCCTTCTCTTGTGTTTCCTGCCTAGAGAAGTTCCTTTAGCATTTGTAGTAATGCTGGTTTGGTGGTGGTGCTGTATTCTCTAGCTTCTGCTTGTCTGTAAAGTTTTAATTTCTCCATCGAATCTGAATGAGATCATTGCTGGGTAGAGAATCTTGGTTGTAGGTTTTTCTCTTTCCTCACTTTAAATATGTCCTGCTACTCCCTTCTGGCTTGCAGAGTTTCTGCTGTAAGATCAGCTGTTAACTTTATGGGGATTCCCTTGTATGTTATTTTTCCCTTGCTGCTTTTAATATTTTTTCTTTGTATTTAATTTTTGATAGTTTGATTAGTATGTGTCTTGGGGTGTTTCTCCTTGGATTTATCCTGTGTGGGACTCTCTGCACTTCCTGGACTTGATTGACTATTTCCTTTCCCATGTTAGGGAAGTTTTCAACTATAATCTCTTGAAATATTTTCTTTTTCTGTTCTTCTTTTGGGATCCCTATAATTCAAATGTTGGTACATTTAACATTGTCCCAGAGGTCTCTGAGACTGTCCTCAATTCTTTTCATTATGTTTTCTTTTTTGTGGTCTGTGGTAGTCATTTCTACAATTTTATCTTCCAGGTCACTTATCCGTTCTTCTGCCTCAGTTATTCTGCTATTGATTCCTTCTAGAGAATTTTTAATTTCATTTATTGTGTTGTTAATCATTGTTTCTTTGCTCTTCAGTTCTTCTAGTTCCTTGTTAAATGTTTCTTGTATTTTCTCCATTCTATTTCCAAGATTTTGGATCATCTTTACTCTCATTACTCTGAGTTCTTTTTCAGGAAGACTGCCTATTTCCTCATTTGTTTGGTCTGGTGGGTTTTTGCCTTGCTCCTCTTCTGCTGTGTATTTCTCTGTCTTTTCATTTTGCTTAACTTACTGTGTTTGGGGTCTCCTTTTTGCAGGCTGCATGTTCATAGTTCCTGTTGTTTTTGGTGTCTGCCCCAGTGAGTAAGGTTGGTTCAGTGGTTTGTGTAGGCTTCCTGGTGGAGGGGACTGTTGCCTGTGTTCTGGTGGATGAGGCTGGATCTTGTCTTTCTTGTGGGCAGGACCACTTCTTGTGGTGTGTTTTGGGGTGTCTGTGATCTTATGATTTTAGGCAGCCTCTCTGCTAATGGGTGGGGTTGTGTTCCTGTGTTGCTAGTTGTTTGGCATAGGCTGTCCAGCATTGTTGTTTGCTGTTCGTTGAGTGGAGCTGGGTCTTAGCGTTGAGATCGAGCTCTCTGGGAGAGCTTTTGTCATTTGATATTACGTGGAGCTGGGAGGTCTCTTGTGGACCAGTGTCCTGAACTTGGCTCTCCTACATCAGAGTCACAGGCCTGATGCTTGGCTGGAGCACCAAGATCCTGTCAGCCACACGGCCAAATTCACAAAGCCAGACAGGAGGAGTGCTGGAAGTAACTTCTATGCCTGTGGCTCTGCTTAACCAGGTTAATACATCCTGATTGGATGCTGTTCTCCAAAAGCGGTGGAGAACTGAGGAAAACTTTGTTCTTTTTCCAGATTGTTTGGCTCTTCAGGCTCTTTTGCATTTCCAAATGAATTGTATGATATGCTTGTCAATTTCTGCAAAAATGCCACCTGGAATTGGGTAGGGATTGCATTGAATCTGTACATCAATCTGGGAAGTATTAAGTCTTCTGATCCATGAACATGGGATATCTTATGTTTTGTTTAAGTCTTCTTTGTTTCAACAGTATTTTCTGGTTTTCAGAGTATAAGTTTTGTATTCCTTTTATTAGGTATTTTTCTAAGAATTTTATTTTTATGCTATTATAAATGGAATTTTTCTCAATTTCATTTTCATATTGTTCATTGCAACTAGCAAAACACTGGTGTATAATGCTTTTTATATTTCACTGTATTTGGTTTGCTAGTGTTTTGCTGAGGATTTTTGTGTCTCTGTTCATATGAGGTATTTGTCTTTAGTTTTCTTTTCTTCAGATATCTTTGTCTGGTTTTGATGTCAGCTATTATTTCTTTTGAAATAAACCTACATGGAGGTGATGGGAGTTGAGGATTCCCTTAAATGATAAAACAAAGAGATTTGATAGACCTGGGAATGAGAGAGTGATGTGTAACTGTTAATGTTATTGTTCTCACATGAAATTCATTAGAGTAAACAGGCCTTCTTTGAATTGTCATGGGTTAATTTGTATATTTCCAGTCTCCTTTCCACCAGAATACCTGGAGTAAGCCATGACTTGGAATAACAGCTTTATAGCAGTGCAGTGATTATCAGTGGCCAAATCTAAAAATAAACCTTTCCTGGGCATATGGAAAACAATATTTTCTTCTTAGATATATATCATTATAAGAACTCATATGTTTTCTTTTCTTTGTTCCTTCTTTCTCTTCCTCTTACCTCTCTCCCTACTGTTATCCTTTCATTTCTCTTTTCTTTTCTTCTTTCTTTCTTTCTTTCTTCTTGGTTACTTCGAAAAAATAGCAGCAGAATACTCCATAGTGATTTAATAAACTGATCATTTTTAATGTTGGTTTATAATACTGTCATCCTTTTCTTGAAACATGTAATTATTAGCTGAAATATATTTTGCACATTATTTTTATGTGAATTTTTCTTTACATAAGGGCTTTTCTGAGGATTCTATTAGATAATCCCATAATTGTCACAAACATTAATAATAGATTAGCATAATTCTTAGGATCAGTAGAGCTAATGTCTTTGAGAGCAGCTATGTAATGAAAAGCACTGTTCTTATATGATTTTCTCAGATTTACCCTTTAGATTAAATAAGTACCTCCTCAGAGAAGCTGAGGGCATGTACTTTGCTAATGAGTCATTTATGAGAAATCAGGGCAGCCTTTACTTAACCAACTACCTGAAAACAAGAATACCTGAAATTATAATTATGGAGAAACTGATCCTTGGAAACCAAATAAAAATCAATATGAAGAAGAAGTATTTCTCACTTTCCATGTTGGATGACCCTAGTAAGTGCTAAATAATTGTTGGATAGTTGGGATGGATAGAAAGCAGCTAGTTGTTCATCTATCTACCATCTGTCATTAACATCCTCACTGGCATTATTTTAGCTAAATCAAGCTATTAAAAAAAAAACTTGATATTTAAATGCATTCAACACACACTTGATTTCAGAGGCCTGCAAAACCTAAAATATGTTTAACATTTGGCGACAAGTCTGAGATTAAAACAATATAATATGATATTACAGTCCTAATTACCTGCTTTGAGTCCAAATCCTGAGCCCCAGAAAAATATAATAAAACCAATTAAATATGCAACCCTTTCAGAGTTAAAATTGAGTTGAGAGAGAGGAAAAAAAGAGGGAATATTTCTTTCTTGAACTAGAAAATATGTGTAAACATTGCTACATTTTGAGGATAAAATACTGATCATTGACTATAATTAATAAGAAGCACTTAAAGTAATACTGGTTTGGGCCCAGTAGAAGTTGGTTTAAATTATCACAAATAAGTTCAAAGGCTTTTATGTACAGCATTTTTCATGTAATTTTGTCAATGTTAAAACATCCAATAGTAGAAAAGGGAACCCTCTTGCACTGTTGGTGTGAATGTAAACTGATACAGCCATTATGGAGAACAATATGGAGGTTCCTTAAAAAACTAAAAATAGAATTACCATATGACCCAGCAGTCCCACTACTGGGCATATACCCAGAGAAAACCATAATTAAAAAAGACACATGCACCCCACTGTTCATTGCAGCACTATTTACAATAGCCAGGACATGGAAGCAACCTAAGTGTCCATAGACAGATAAATGTTTAAAGAAGATGTGGTACGTATATACAATAGAATATTACTCAGCCATAAGGCATGAAATTGGGTCATTTGTAGAGACGTGGATGGACCTAGAGACTGTCATACAGAGTGAAGTAAGTCAGAAAGAGAAAACAAATATCATATATTAACGCATACATGTGGAATCTACAAAAATGGTACAGATGAATCTTGTTTGCAAGGCAGAATTAGAGACACAGATATAGAAAACTAACATATGGTCACCAAGGAGGGAAAGCGGGAGGGGGAGGGATGAATTGGGAGATTGGGATTGACACATATATACACTAATATGTATAAAATAGATAACTAATAAGAACCTGCTGTATAAAAAAAATTCAATTCAATTCAAAGAAAAAAACCTCCAATAGTTAATTATGTGAATGCTTAAATATCTTTCTAGAACTTTGGAAAAATCTATGACCCTGAGTACTAGGAGTGTTCTCTAAGCTTAATTAGTGGGATTTAGAGCTTCATTTTGAGACTTATTGATATGAACAATTAATTAATTTTTAAAGTCTGACCTTGACCATAATAGCAAAAGAACACTGGCTAAAAGTGAAAAAAAAAAAAAAAAAAAAGAAGTGTCAACTGCAAAGGCCTTAAATTGTCCTCAGTAAACTAGGTCTTTAAAGGCAATCTTCATAATGAGCTGCTGCTCTTTATAAACTATCTTTTTTTCTTTCCGTTAAAATTTGTATTGATTACACAATGTTGTTTTTTAAAAAAATATTTGTGGGTAGCATTAATTTCTCTCTGCATGGAATGGATAAGAGCCAGTGGTCCTGGTCTTTATTGAATTGCTGACCTGTGATGATTCACCTGCAGCTTGTTTTCAGGACCCTCTAACTTTCAAAGCTGGGGTTCCTTAACCTGCGTCTCTCGGTTCCTCAGATCCTGGGGCCTTCCTGTCTTGAGCACCAGGTGTGCCAGGAACATGAGGGCCCCGTTCCAGTGCCAGCTCATCTTGCCCTGGCTGGACTCTGACCCCTCACCCAGTTTTAGTGACTGGGCCTTTGACATCTTCCCTTGTGACCTGTGATCCAATCTTCTCTTCAATGTCTGAGTTGCATCCCATCTTCTCTGATATGTTCTTATCCCAGAAATCAGAGGGCCATTCCTGTGCCCTGTGGCTGGTGCCCACTCCCTCCTGCTCCATATCCAGACACTGACCAGCATCCCCCCACCCCCCAACCGGTCCTCCCTCTCTTGGAGTCTGATTGGGACCCTCACCACGGACTTCATGGTTGGGGGATGTACAACTGGTGTTGGGACCAGCCTGGCCCTCAGCCACTTGAATCCTAGTTAGGGGAAAACAGTGAATTTTGTTATGACTCATAATTTTTCTTCTGCCTGAGTACGAACTGGGTGGGGATGCCATGTAGATCACAAACAAATTGGCACCATGGAAGATTCGGGAGCCACACCAGAAAGTCAGCACTGAAGCCAGCAAGCTGAGGGCCCTGGAACCTCCTGTAGGGCACATGCCTCCCCAGTGGATGCCGGCTGGGGCTTTCCTGCCCCTTGAATATTTGGTTCCTTATTTCAGACTCCTAAGTCCATGGCCTTGGAAGTCCTCAGCTCTCCCCACAATTTCTGTTATTTAATGTCTCAGCTTATGCTCACGAAGTCCTATCTATACTCAGGTAGAACGTGTTGTCTCACTGTCAAACAAACACAAATTCAGTCCCTTTACTCATTTCTGTATTTAAAAACTAAACTACAGCAAGTATCACATAAGTTTGGAAGCTATTGTTGAAGGTTCGGTGGTCACAGGGTCGCAGGGAAGGAGTTTATTGAGAAGTAGATGGCTTTCTGTCATCTCCCCAGCTTCCCCTCTCTCCCAACCACTCTTTTTTCCCCTCTTCTTTTTCCTTCTGCCAGGAAGGCACTGAAACTACCCTCCCTCCCAAAGAGTCTCTTCTTCTCTTGTCTGACTCCTTGATCCAACCAACACTCAAATCCTGGTTGGAGGGGTCTCATGTCATTACAGTTCAAGGTGTCATTCAAGAAAGCCAGTGCACCTCCAAAAAGCCCTGGTGTGAATCATAGCTTGTCCTCCCATCATATATCTCTTCCCTTCTTTTTGTTAGTGCCACACACTCCTATGTGATATATTTACCTCTAAAGGAATCCATCTTGTGACTATGTATGTGTGTATGTGGGTGTGTGCATACGCGTAGAGCATGGTCCAAATGATATGGGTCCCAGCTACATCAAAATGTAAATTGGCAAAGGACAAGACTTTCATCTTATTTGTATCTTTCCATTTTAAGAAGGTTATTTGTATTAAATATTGAATACATAATACTATTATAATAAATATATGTATTTGCAAGTAGTAACAATAAAATGAAAACAATATATTACCCACCATCCAGCTTAAACACTAGGACCTTGTTGGAACTTTGATGTCTGCTTTGAACACTCTTACAACCCACTGTTTTCTGCCTCAGCTACTCTTTGTAATTTTTATTATTCCCTCACTTTCTTATCACTTTACCACATAAACATATGGTTACAGTATCTATTAGTTCTGTGTGGTTTGGCCTAGAGATAAATGGAAAGATATTTTCTGTGACTTGCTTTTGTTCATTTCCATTATTGCTAAGAGATTTACCCACGTTCATGTATGTAACTAAGGTTTCTTCATCTTCACTGCTATATAGTGATCCTTTGTATTCCTGAATTTCATGTTATATCATTGACTAACATTTGGGTTGTTTCCATTGTTTTGCTGTTAAAGACAGTGCTTCTATGACCATCTCTGTTCACATCTCCTGGAGCAAAAGTTTCTCCATATCAGGGCTTCCCAGTCATGGCAACTGCAGAAAATGGCACCATTTGTATGGCATTGGGAAATAAATAAAGCCATTTGTGATGACCCCAAGGGTGGAAGGGGTCAACATCTTTGTGGACTTGAAGCCTATTCATGGCCCAAGGGTGAGAAGCTGTGATCTTGTGGTGGGGCTGCTGGTTCATTGGCTACATGAAACTTAGACTCTGCTACAGTATTCTAAATTATTGTTGGGAGTCTTTTAGCAAATCTCAGTACTTTAATTACACTTTACCCAGTTAGTTATATTATAAAAACACATACAAGGTGGGATGTTTCTGTTCATTCAAAATAAAAATTTTGCAGTTGCCCATCACAGTATGATATGGTTTGTATCAAATCTGAAGGTTAGAAGCATATATGAAATTTGAAGAGGCAGAAGGGGACAGATCTGATGATTCCCTGGCTCCAACCCAGTGTACCACCCTCCTAAGTAACACGGAACCCTACATGTCCACAAGACAAAGCTCTAATCTTCTATACTTTGGTTGGGCCTCCCTCCCTCTCTCACATCCCTCCTTTCCTCTGACTGGAAAATGACTCTTCGTCGTTCAAGGTCAAGTTGAAAAGTATAGATTTTCCCTTCCCTGTCTTCTCCCCAAAGACAGTTATACATTTCTAAACTTGGAAGCACTGTTCCACTCCACGTTGCTAATCATGCACAGTGTCTGGTGTGACCCTCCCCTCCTTCCTGCTAGGCTAGGGGTTCAGTGTGGGTGGGAGGAGAAGGGCAAGACATTAACGCAGTTAGAACCCCTCAAAATGGCCAGACCCTGTCCTTACTTAGGCTAGAAGAACATAGCCACTGTAACTCCAGACTTCTAGACGAATACGCTTCCTTCACCACAGCTCACACATGCAGGTGAGAAGAAATTCTTCCAGGTAACTCATTCCTTCAAACCAGAGGAAATGGTGGACACTAAGGCCAATTTCATATATCTGAAAAGCTTCTAAGTTTGATATTTTAGTAGCAAGAGAAGCTAAACCAGAACATGACCCAAAGTACACTCTCAACAAATACCCACTAAATGAATAAGTAAGCTAATTAGTATTTGTGTCTGAAGGCAAATGGTTGGCAGTTCAGGAGGTAAAGGAAGGACAGCATCGCCAGAGTGTTCCACCTGCAGATCTGGGCAGCATGTGGCCCCTCATGGTCATAACATAGCCATGTCCTTTGTGCATAAGGAAACTAGAAGGACTTCAGTCCTGATCAGAGGTCATGCCAAAGCTGCTCAGCTGTGTTGTGGGGACTCTTGCTGCCAGATGAAGGGGGGCAGTGGGAGAGCATCTGACACACGAGGGTTTCATTTGTGCAGGAACAGATGGGAAATGGTAGAAGTATGATAACAAGTGAGCAAGCCCAATCAGTCCTGTGCTAAGTTGCCATCACATGCAATTTACACAGCCTTGCTTCTGGAGAGGAAATCCAGTTAATACATTCTAAGCTACAGGATGCCAACCAGTGCATTCAACATGTTTACTTGTCTTGGATATCATCTAATTCTCTAAACATGACCAACCTATTACACATGTGTTACTCATGTGGTTAATAAACAAGCATGGGTAGAGGACACATTATTTACTAGGTTAAGTGCAAGGTAGACAAGAAACATAAGAGGTGATTCATAACTTTAAGTTGTTTGCAATTACGGTATTGAGGGGTGATTATATCTGGCCATAGAAATTCATTAGGGAATGGTGCAAATTTGTGTTAAAAGTCGCTGTTTAGATGATGGTTAATACACCAGGAACTCAGACAAGGATGACATTGCTATGAGTTGGAGGAACTGGAAGCAGTGTGATGTGCTGGGAAAAGTATAAGCTTTAGTTCCAGACAAAACTAAGATCATATCCTTCTTCCACCTATTATAAGCTATGTGACACTAGTAATTTTCTAGACCTTTGTAAGTCTCAGTTTCAGTTTCTGTCAAATAAGAATCACAATATCTATTCTGCAATATTTTAAATGAGAATAAAAAGAGGAGATATATATCCAGTGTCTGTCACCCACATGTTTAAGTCCAGACACCTTCCATCTCTTACCCATTGGCTTTTACTGGATTTGTAAGTGTGTGTTGAGTTCTACCGGCAGCACTGTCTCTGCTCACCTGTGTCCTACTGCAGGTTAGTTTCTCCAGGATGTAAACACAGAGATGGAGCTAGGAGCACAAGAGGTTTGGGGGGGACTAACACCTGTGGAAGGAAAGAAGAAGGAAGCAGGACTGGGCAAGGGGAGCCATTAGACCCATCAAAAGGCTCTACCAGCACAATGTGGATCTTCAAGCAGAGTTTTTCTATTGGACTCCAGAAATGGAGAGGACCTTGACGACTGCCTTGCCCAGCCATTGAATGTGGGCACCCCTGAGAAGAACATGCCCTTGGCTACCACCATGTTCCCCAGGCTGAGGGTCTCCCCAAGAATATTTTGACCTTCCTTAAAAAACTGAGGCAGACCCTAAAGGATTTAATAGCTGGAGGCTCTCAGCTAACCACAGTCTTTGCAGCTGAACAAAGAATTGGGGTCCTGACTGATACATCTCCATGCCTGCCTCTACAATTGTGCAGTTTGTAGAATCTCCCAAACGTACTGCATAGGACTTTCGGTCTTCTAACATATCAGGCTTACTACCTGAGACTGAATTAGAAAATGGAGAATTAGACTAATTATCTAATCATTAATTGTACATAACTTGTAGATCTCTTAATGTTCTCTCATGCTTTAGACATCACATTTTCTCAACTATGGCTCCACATTACACTCACCTTGACAGCTTTTGGAAAATACCAATGCCCACATTCTACCCTGACCAATTAAATCAGGTCTCTGCAAATGAAAGCAGGACCCAGGCATTTGTAACGTTTTACAGCCCCGAAATTAGTCTAATGTGCAGCGTGGTAGTAGGTTCACAGTATCTATTTAAGGTTATGACCTATTGGGAGCTACTTTTCAATGTATAGAAAAAAGGACTTCTAGAGTAGAAGGAGGGTTTCTGGCCATGGCATCCTTCTTCTCCTCTTCCTAGCATCATGGCAATGGCTCAAGCACAGTAAGTGCTTCCTGTCGTCCAGGCACTGTGATAAGCGATAAACACTTTCCATAAAGTAGCTCATGGGGCTTAAGAAAGTAACAGATAGTCAACATGTCTCAAAGCTTCTCCATCACTGACCTTATTGTTAGCACCTTTGATAATATGGACTAAAATCAGTAGCCTCTAGTTGTTTGTCAAAGTACTATCCTAGACCATTTGTGTTAGATTCACCTAGAATTCTTAATAATGATGTTGGTTCCCAAGGCCCAGAGCAAACTTCCTGAATCCCAATCTCAGGGGTTGGACCTGGAATTTATATTTCAGCAATCTCCCCAAGTAACCTTTATAGGCATTAAAGTTTGAGAAAGAGTATGTTGTACTTATATATCTCTTGTTATGTCCACATTTTCAAATTTCTGCCGCTACCTCACCTCACTTCAAGTTCTCACCACTCAGGTAGTTTTCAGTGGAATTGGCACTAAGAGGGGTGCATGGAAGTTTATGGGCAACTTGTGTACTCTGGATGCCTCAAGTTGTCAAAATAAGTGATAGAATTTTTAATGTAATCATTCTTCTCCTATTCTTTAGTAATAACCAGGAAGATTGAAAGATAAAAGATCCACCTTGAGCTTAATGTGTGATTTCTGAGGCATACTTCTAGAATTTTAAAATCTTCATGTATTATTTCACTAAACTTTCATTGACGGTCTACAGTGTGCTGAAAAAATAAAAGTATCATGGATGAGAATAAGACTCAGTGCCTGACCTCCAGGAAAGCTCACATCATACAACAAAAGACAGACACTTTTCCTACAGTTTGACTTGATGCATTATTTTAGTTGAAGTAAGGATAACCTCCAAAGAGCACAGAGATTTGGGAACACTGAAATGGCCGGCAAGGGTCAGAAACGCCCCACAGTGGAGAGGCATGAGAGCTGGCTCTTGGAAGACTAGGAGATGGTTGCCTGGTGGAGAATTTTTGGAAGGACCTTCCTGGGAGAAGGTACAGACTATGCAAAACATCTAGCTCTAGAAAGGCATGAGATGTTCTGGAAAGGCTGAGAAATTTAAGTTAGCTAGCATTGTGGGTAGAGAGATAGGAGCTGAAAAGAGATGAAGCTGAAAGGTAGGATGGGTCAGAATGAAAAATTTTATCCTAACAAATGAATTCAGAATTTCTGTTGCATGGATAGATTTAGGCCTCGGAGAGATACTGAGGTCAGTTTTGGATATGGTGAGATCCAGCAGCATGAGGTAGATCTGGTTGGAAATCCTTCTTTGAAGCTAAAGAGAAAGGTTTGAGACAGTAATGGAGACCTCAGATCAGCTTTGAGGCCATTGGAATGGATAAGATCAAGCCTAAAGAAAATGTGGTAAGTCAAGCTACCAAACAGCTTGGAATCTCAGCCACTAGTTCATAATTAGTATGATGTGGCGATTCAGAAAAATGACAAATTAATTGTTTTATTCCACTGAGTAGACAGCTCCCTTTTATTCCTTTTAAATTAATGTAGTGGAGAAGTGCTTTGCATAGATTTTTCTCAACCACTCCAACTCACACTAATGGGACCAGACACAGTATAAATTTCACCACTGGGGTGAGAAGGTAATTTAGACTCTGTGTTCCTGCCTGGTGACTGTCAGAGAAGGGCTGCCAGCTTTGACAATTGGTGGCTGTTTTGTAATTTAGATACAATAAATCTAAGGCAAGTAATTTCCCTTCAGAACCTTGAATTGCCTCCTTAGCAGAATGATTTTCAGTCTGGTTGGAGTAACATTTAAGCCACAGGGCTGACTGAGAGCTTAGAAAGGATGCCCAGAGGACTCCATTGATTGCACGCTTGTTTTAAATACAATTTGGTTTCCGTTCACAGGAAACTTACTGGCAAACTACTTTTAAGCTATCAGTTTACAATTTAAAGTACTTAAAGGAGTGTTTCATTTTGTTTTTCAGTAAGGCAGTAGAGCTATCATCCACCCCTCTGCTTTATGTGCGGCCAGTACTGACAGAGGCAGGGAGCTTGCTCATTTTAGACAAAACTTGAGTAGGGCTTATAATCTCTAAGCTAAACATAGCAATAAAATAATAACAGTGATTCTTACATAATGCACCCTGCCTGCCAGAAACCGTCCAAGCCTTCTGCGTAGATAAGCTTACTGCATGGCCCCTGGCCTGTGAGCTGGGCCCCAGGGTGAAGGAGACATTGATGTGGGTGACCTGGAGACAGGAGTCTAACCTGGATCATCAGGCTCCAGGGTCCTCACATGGAACCATGTGCTCTGCTTGAGCACCTACTGTGTATCAGGCACAGACACCAGTGAGATCACAGTGAATAAGACAGGCTAGGTCCCCCAGCACCTGACTACCTGGAATTTATATGCCGAGGGTTAGGATGCAGGAATATGGTTTAAAATACTTTGGGATAAAAGAATGTTGCATAAAATTTATGACTAGGATGTTTAAGCTGGCTAACATATCCTTTTTGAGAAAAGAATAAATCACTAGTTGAATCTGATAAACTGAGTTAATTAAAATCTCCCTTTTGTGCATACGCTTGCCAAGAACGCCTATTTTCTTCTTTTAATTCCGCTTTACTATATAAATGCGATACTGAGCTCCCAGCGCCAAGACAAATTTAATTCATTTGTTCAATTACAACTTAAGAGAAAAAACTTTCGAAACATATTAGCTGTCTGCTACTTTGGAGTAAGGACCGGTTGAATTGATGAACTTTGTAGAATGATCTGTTGCTATGGTAACGTGCTGCCTAGGGACTGGAAGAGGATATTTCACAATTATCTCACTGATAATGCTTGGAAAGATAACAGATACAAATACAAAAGGTTTCCTTTTACTTTGCAGTAACTCTGGGTCCACGAGACAAATGCTAAAAATGTCTCTCTCAGATACAGCAGCAGGGATCTGGCCCTACACAATTTGAAATAAAGTAATTTAGCTTTCTGAGTTAGTAGTCTCAGTGTCCACAACAAATCTCTATGCCTTGTTAAAGATATCCATTGTTAGTAGGGCTGTTTATCCATAATCAGCTATAATTTCTGCATAATATTTAGTGCACAGAAAGCGTAAATGTTCCCTTAAACTACAACAAAAGTAAAAGGAGAAATTAAAAGAGAAAAAAGTCAAAAAAATTTTGATCTCTCATACATCGGTGGTGGGAATATAAAATGGTATAACAACTCTGGATAATAATTTGGCAGTTTCTAACTAAACTGAACATAGATTTACCATACGACCCAGCTGTTTCACTCTTGGGCCTGTATCCCAGAGAAATGAAGACATATCCACATGAAACACGCACATGATTGTTCGTAGCAGTTTAATTTGTATTAGCCAAAATCTGAAAACAACAATAAATGCCCCTCCATAGGTGAATGGCTGAGCAAACCATGGTAACTCTATACCAGGGAATACTACTCAGCAATATACAGGAATGAACTATTGATACAAGCAACAACTTGGATGGATGACCGGGGCATTACGCTGCGTGGAAAAGCCAAGCTCAAAAGGGTCCATACTGTATGAGTCCATTTAAAAAGCATTCTCAGAATGACAAAATTATATAAAGATGGAAAATAGATTAGTGGTTACCATCAATTAGGGATGGTGGAAGAGAGGAAGGTGACACAAAGGAGATATTTGTGGTGACAGAATGATTCTGTATCTTCACTGTGGTATCAATTACACAAAAATACACAAATGACAATAATTATATAGAGCTATACACACACATTGTACCAATGTCAATATCTTGGTTTTTATTTTGTACTATAATTATGTAACAAGTAACCATTGGAGGGGAACTACGTGAAGGGTACTCTAGACCTCTCTATACTATCTTTGCAGCTTTTTGTAAATGTATATTGTTTTGAAATATGAAAGTTCTAAAAATAAGCAAAAAAAGCAAGCAGGTTTGGAAGGTTGGTCAGATCTTTTTTTTTTTTTTTTGTATTTCAAAAATGTGAGACAACAGAAGCTATACTTCAAAAGAAATAGGGACTACCTTGACCTCTAGTTAAGAACCACTCTACGACGAACCAAAGGCAGAAAGAAAGAACCTTCCCTAATGGTTATGATTGCTTTGTAGCAACCCGTAAGCCTATGCAATAATTGCATTCACTCTCACAGGACATCTGTCACTTGTCTGTGAGCAAATTGCCATCAGGTGATGCCAAATGGCCAGGTGAGGAGTTAGGGACCAGGTTCCAGTTCCAGGGCTGCACTCACTGGCTGGATAAACATGATCCATTAGTTAACCTTTGAGGACTGCATCACCTTACCTGCAGTAGGAGCTCTGATGCAGGGATTATCAAACATTTATGGAGATGGAACACTTTGTTCAAAGAAAATCTTATGACAAGTTGCAATACGTGAAATGCAATCAAATGAAGTTTGTCTTGTTGTAGACTGTGTGTATCTCAACTGTTTGGTTGGGAGGTGAGTGCTTGGTTCTCAGGGCAGCATTGGGACACCTCTGTACATCCTCAAGGTCTAGGTCTCCAATGACCAAAACCATAGCCACTGGCCACAAGGCTATCGAGCACTGGAAATGTGGCTAGTTTTAATTGGGGTACTCTGTAAGCACAAAGTGCATCAGATTTCAAAGACAGTAGGAAAGCAATGAATGTAAACCATCTCATTACTCATTTTTTACAACTGTTATGTGTTCAAATGCTAATGTTTTATTATACGTTGGTTTAAATAAAATGTATAATCAAAATTAATTTTACCTGTTTCTTTTTTACTTTTCGAAATGTGGCTTCTGGAAAATTAAAAACTACTTATGTGGACTGTGTAATATATTTCCATTGGACAGTGCTGGTCTAGAGAAACTGTCAGCTCCCACGTCCAGACATCAGTGCTTGAAGGTTTTGTGGGGATTTTGATCTTTGTTGCTGCTTCCTCAGGTCCCATGTGCATGTCACGCTGTTCTCGTGAAATGCGTTAGGAATTTTCCTGGCAGCTTTATTTACTACCACACTCTGCTCTAAGAATATCATTTCATTTAAACTCAAATACTTTTTTAAAATTTCCTGCTGAAAAACACAGTTTTTTTTCCAGTTACTCTTCCCATAGGGTGCTTAGTAACTCATTTGCTGAAGGTCATGCATGTATTTTCCTGTGGGGTGAAGGTTTTAGAGCAAGCTTCAGTGTTTCATGTGTCATTGCTTGTGGTTGGAATTCTTTGTGGGAATTTCTTCATGTCCTTTTCAGGTTATACTCCATTTTTTGATAAGTCTTGTGCAAAATTTCTTCCCCAGCAGTCATTTTTAAAATTGAATTTACTACTATTTCATGAGATAATGTGCAAACTTTACCCCTGGAAGCTATTTTTATTGATGACCTTTGTTTTTTTCCTTTGATCATGTTCCTAATGGCTGAGATTATTGAGTTGAAATGGCCGTCTCTGTTATTACGGTAATCCAGTTCCACCTCTACATTTTCTACACACCATCAGACTTGCTCCTCATCTTCCATAACGTCATTATTCACCAGCAAAAATCAATACTATGAATGTTTAGACCCATAATCTGAAGATTTGTGCCCAGGAGAGTTCTCTTATCACAGGCAAACCCACAGTGAAACCCTTTAATGGTTTCGGCATTAGTCTGGTGGCAGTGACCTTTTTTTTTTTTTTTTTTTTTTGCGGTACACGGGCCTCTCACTGTTGTGGCCTCTCCCGTTGCGGAGCACAGGCTCCGGACGCGCAGGCTCAGCGGCCATGGCTCACGGGCCCAGCCGCTCCGCGGCATGTGGGATCTTCCTGGACCAGGGCACGAACCCATGTCCCCTGCATCAGCAGGCGGACTCTCAACCACTGCGCCACCAGGGAAGCCCAGTGACCTTGTTTTTTAAAATAGTGTCTCTTTCTCTTACTTCTGGAACTATTACTTTATTTGTGATTTTTCTGTGTTTACCTCTGAGCATGTTTCCTTATTACTTCATTTGAAACAATAGGTATTATACTTTGTCAAAACATTTTAGATTTTTTAAATTCTCTGAATGATGATAAACATAAAAGTACAGATAATTGGGCTGGATATGACTTTTTTTAAAATCAATCTTTCAACATGATTTGGTGGTTTCTTAGAAAGCTAAACATTCTCTTACCATATGATCCAGCAGTTGTGTTCCTTGGTATTTACCCTGGGTTGAAAACTTATGTCCACATAAAAACCTAAACAGTGATGTTTATAAAAGCTTTGTTCATAATTGCGAAACCCGGAAGCAACTGAGACAGCCTTCAGTCAGTGAATGGATAAATCAACTGTGTGGATATCCAGGCAATGGAATATCATTCAGTGCCAAAAGGAAATGATCTATTAAGCCATGAAAAGGCATGGAGGAATCTTAAAGGCATAGTGCTAAATGAAGGAAGCCAATCTGAAAAGGCTAAGTACGGTATGATTCCAAGCACATGACATCCTGGAAAAGGCAAAGTTATGGAGAAAGTAAAAATATCAGGGGTTGGGAGTGGGAAGGGATAAATAGGTGGAGCAGAGAGGATTTTTAGGGTATTTTTAGGGTATTTTAGGGTATCTTGGTGTACAACACCAAGAGTGAATCTTAAGGTGTACCATAGACTTTGGGTGATTATGATGTATCAATGTAGGTTCATGAACTGTAACAAATGAACCACTCTGATAGGGGGGATGTTGGTGATGGGAAGGTTATTCCTGTGTGGAGGTAGTGGGTATATAGGAAATCTTTGTACCCTCCTTTCAATCTTGCTGTAAACCTAACACTGCTCCAAAAAACGTAAATTAAAAATCCTTAAAATGAAAAAGAATATTTGATACATAAAAAGTAGACTAGTATTCCTAAATACATAAATGGGGGAGCTCTATCAATCTTATTAAGAGACATAGGTCCATGACATATTGCATTTTATGTGTAATAATCATAAAAGTTGTAAAAAATTTTTTTAAATCAAGTTTTTGCCATACCTGTTCTTGTGTGGAAACGGAATTGCAAGATTGAGAGTAACATATTTATTTTTTTCTTTTTTTAAATTTTAAACTTTCTCTTGTAAAATGTAACAGAGATACAGAAAAGTACATTAAAACGACATGTAACAATGAATTATTATGAATCAAACATCCTCACTTCTTCCTCTGTTTGTTATATAACTGTATATCCCTAACTCGATAGTCTTTTTTATATGTATATTTTTTAGAAATAGTTTTATTAAGGTATAACAGCCATACTAAGTACTGCATATATTTAAAATGGACAATTTGATATGTTTTTACACAGGTATTCACTGTGAAACCATCAACACTGTCATGACAATGACTATTTCTTTGTTAGAAATCCTCAACTGCAACCCTTTCCTCCTTCCCCTTCTACATCCATCACCCATCCATCCCTCTTAGTGCCTAAACAGCTACTGATCAGCTTTCTGACACTTTAGGTGAGTTTGTATTTCATATAAATGGAATCATACAGTACCTACTCTCTTTTTCTGTCCTCTTTCACTCAAAAATTATTTTAACATTCATCTATGTTTTTGCATTATTAATAGTTCATTATTTTTACTGCTGAATAATATTTGATTGCATGAATATACTGCAGTTTATTTATCCATTCACCTGCTGATAGACATTTGGCTTGTTTTCATTTTTGCCCTGTAACAAATAAAACTGCTGTGAACATTTATGTAGTACAAGTTTTTCTATGAACATGTGTTTTCATTTATCTTGGGAACTACATAGCTGTGTTGTGTCTGCATCATACAGCACAAATATCTTTAGATGTTTAGAAACTGCCACACTGTTTTCCACAGTGATTGTACCGTTTTTTTCAGTTCCCACCAGAAATGTATGAGAGGTCCAATTGCTTCTCATCCTTGCCAACGTTTGGTATGATAAGTGGATTATTGAGAAGTGTGTTAGTTTCCATATATTAGGAGATTCCCCACGTTTTTGATATTGATTACTTATTTAATTCATTTGTGTCCAGAGAACATACTTCGTGTGTTTTGAAATGTTTAAACTTTATTAGGGGGTTTTTGGACACAGAATATGGTCTATCTTGGTAAAGATTTCGTATGCACTTGAAAAGAATGTGTATTCTGCAGTTGTAGGACTGAGGATTTTATAAATCCCAACTAGATAAATTTGGTTGATACTACTTTTCAAGTCTATCAATATCCTTACTGATATTTTGTAAAATATATTTCTATAACATTGTTCTATTAATTATTGAGAGAGCAGTGTGAAAATGTTCAACTACGATTGTGAATTTGTCTCTTTGCAGCTCTATAAGCTTGGGCTCATAAATTTTGAAGTTCTGTTATTAGTTGTGCACATGTTTAGGAATACCATGTCTGATTAATGAAATGATTCTCTCAATCCCTGGTAATATTCTTTGCCTTGAAATGCACTCTGGTATTAATTAAGCCACACCAATGATCTTTCCATTAGTGTTAGCTTCTATACCTTTTAACCATAACTTTATTTTATTCCATTGGTGCCTTTATATTTAAAGTGGGTTGTGGGTTTTTTTTTTTTTTTTGTAAACAGCTTATATTTGGGTATTGTTTATTAATTCAACCCTAGCAATTTATTCCTTTACCATTTATTTTAATGTGATTATTGACCTGATTGTGTTTAATCTACCATATTACATTTTGTTTTCTATTTGTTATATCTGCTCTTTGCTCCTTGTTTTTTCATTGTCTACCTTGTTTTGGATTGAGTATATTTTTAAATGATTTTCATAAGTATGGGCTACATGGTCAGGTGAGCCTGTATAATTTCTAACTCTATTCTTTACTGGCTGTATGAGTTTGGATAAGCTACTGCACTCCTCAAGCCTCTATTTAAATTATTTCCTACCTCCCACTCTAAATATTGAATAAAATGGTGTATGGGGCTGTGCAAGCTCTGTGGACAATGACAACTTCTTGATGCTTCAGTTTTGTCATACATAAACTTAGGATGAATACTTACCTCACAAAGCTGTGTAAAGATTAAATAATTTATGTAAGCATAACTGTTGAATCATCACCTGGCTCACTGGAATTGGTCCATGACTCTTGACTATCATTAATAAATGGCAGTTCCTTCTTTGCTGAGAAAATGAGCATCTACCTTAGTTCCTGCCATACACACAGGAATAACAACTGCAGTCACTATGATGTGCACACCACCTTTTTAATCCCTACACATTGTTTGGGGAACCTCAAATGCAGTTATTCTACACAACACCCACAGAGAGTATGTTCATTGAGCCTGGTCCTCTGATGGGCATTGGTAATATGACAGTGGATAAAAAATGCAAAAGTTTTTTACCCTTAGGGAGCTTCGGCTCTAGCTTGAGAGAAGATATGGTCTAGTTCAGGAGAGGTTAATCCAATAATCACACAAATAAATGTAAAATTATACCTGTGTTTCAGAAGAGATGTTTGGGGAAATTACTCATTTTATAAGGGTGGCAATTATCCCCAGTAATTAAGACAGTGAGGAGTTTGCTGAGTAAGAGGTGGTAGGTAGTGAAGGTTGGGGATTGTTGCAGACAGAGGAAACAGCACTTGGGAAGAAGGAAGAAACTTGCATCTTCTGAGGACCTGAGGACCTTGAAGATGATGGATGTGGGTGAAGATTAGGGAATGATGGGGAAAAAGGAAGATGAGAGGAAAGAGAGTGAAACAGAGGCCTGAAGTCTGGTCCCTAGAGGATGTTAAAGGAGATTTGATCTTACCCTGAGAACAATGGGAAGCTTTTCAAGTATTCTATCACAGGGGGTGTGGTGGCTTGCTTTCAGCAGAGAAGAGCTATATGTTCACACTTTCCAGGTGTGGTTGATTCCTGAGAAATAATTACTTGTTTCCAGAGAAAACAGAACTCAGGTCTACTGGCAATTAGTCAATTTTCCCTCCCATTAGTTTCTTTATTTTGCTTTGCCATAAGGAGTAGATCATTTTCATTTTGTTCTGTGTCTCCATCAGAGCAGAAGGAGATTTTGTACCCACTTGATCATTCTAGACAGGTCTGCATTTTCCAAATATTTTAGACGTGATCCTGCAGCCCCATGATGGGCTGACCAAACCTGTACACAATTCCGTCCACCAAGATTAAGGTGTGTGGTGGGACCCTATCTTCCTTGATGATTACATTTCAAAGGGATGGCTCCCAAGTCCTTGAGAAAGAAATTTCTCTGTCATAAAACTGGCAAAAGCTCTAAGGAGATTTACATCTAAAAGCGGCAGAGAAATAATTTGTAATTTAAAGTTTTCTAAGGTAAATTTTCTGAGAAAAGGGACCTCAGGGGCCTAGAGTCAGGAAGAAGACAGTTCAGTCAAGGTGAGGGGAATTTTAAGCCTTCTTGGTTGGTTGCAAACAGTAACTAGAATTCTGAGTATTTTCTGTCAGTTTAGGCTTCATTTGGCTCATGTCTTGTTTATCCCCAGGTTCTCTGCAGCCTCCAGATGGTGTTTCATCCAAGACAGGCTCAGTAAATCCTTGTCCAATAAACAAATGAGCCCTTGGCCCCTCTCCTCACTGCTATTTTATTTCATAACTTGGAAAAAACATCTAAATCCTTATGAGATGGAGAAACTCTCCCTTTACAGAAAAGGGTAGTGATATACAACAGTAGCAAATGAATTTGAAAACCCTTGTTTTTGTTTTATTGACTAGTTAGGGAGAGAAGAAAAGCAGGGAATGGGAAGAACCTTGCCTACCTGGTTTTTCCTTTATGAATTGAAATCTTCCTTTATAAATCCGGTAGGAAAAAAAGGTACCATTAAAAAATTTAATTTTTCCTGCATTTGTGTGAGTGTGTATCTGGACACCATTAATTCATTTAGTCTCTAATAGTCTAATTTAGACCACAAAAGTAACACCTCGTTAAGAAAATTAGTATGAAAATTAGGTAACTGCAGAGCAATTATTGTCTTAAAGGGCAAAGTTTTAAAAGGTGGAGTTAATAGGTCGGCACTTTTATAAATTAAATATTCTCTGAAGACAGCATCTGCCTGATGGGAGAAACATACATGTACAGAGAGAAACTGCAGGATCTCCACAAGGTCTTTCATTGCCCAAGCAACACATCGTTAGTCATTCAGCATGAATTGCATGAACATTCAGAAGGGTGTTTTGACATGCACTCACTTTACAAAATATACATTCTCCCTTCAAAATGAATTGAATGATTTTCAAATCTCAATATCTTGAGGTTTTGTTTGCATTGGCTTTGGTTTAGTCTCTATGGATCATGACCTTCTTTTAGTTAATTCATCCATCACATATTTATTGAACTTAATATGTGCCCAGCACCAAGCCAGGCCCTGGGTGTTTGGGGATGGTGGAGACAGCTCTGACCCTGCTCCAGTGGGTCTGAAAGTTTAATGTGAAATTATGACATATATAAAAGTTTCTTAATACCTAAAGGGCCTTGACATTAACTTAGGGTTGACTTCACCTTAAAATACATTTATTGTTAAAGTCAGATTCTGGAGTAGGCTTAAATTAACCTACTGTCCTTGTATATCTGTCGAAATTTTAATAAAGCTATAACTGAGTAATAACTAGTGTTATCAACTTGAGTTTTCGATAGTAAGAGGATTATTAGTCAAATAACACGTTATTAGTCAAATAGCACATTCACACAATGTATTATTTTGATGCCATTATGATGATTATGAAGAAATACTCATGATATAACGTTGATTGAAGAAAACAAGACAGAATAATAGGTATGCCATCATTACAACTACTAAAAATTGAAAGCAAAAAATTGAAACTAAATACATCAAAATACTAATTATGATGCTATTAGCACATTATTATAGGGATACTGAGTGAGAAGGGCTTGTACTGCCAGGATCACAAGGTAGCTACCGAAGTCTTACGGGCTGGGGTGAGTGGCTAAGGAACTATTTGAAATGCAATAGAAGGTTGAACATTGAAATGTTTTAACTCACTTGATAAATTTTGAAACATGTTATATTAGTATTTGTCCCATAATAATTTGGGACTGATCTAGGTTTTATGAGGATCGAAGTTTATAATTCATGAGTTTATGAAACTTGCTTTTTTTTTAAAGTAGATTTTATTTTTTAGAGAAGTTCTAGATTCACAGCAAAGTTAAATACAGACAGTCCCATATGACCCCTCCCTACACAAATGCACAGCTCCCCCCCCATCAACATCCCCCGCAGAGTGCTACATTTGTTACAGTCCATGAACTTACATTGACACATCACCCTGAATCCATAGTTTAAATTAAGGTTCACTCTTAGTGTTGTATATTCTGTGAGTTTGGACAAATGGATAATGACATACATTCTTTACAGTATCATACACAGTATTTTCACTGCCCTAAAAATCCTCTGTGCTCTGCCTATTTATCTTTCCCTTCCACATCTCCCACAACCACTAATCTTTGTAGTGTTTTTGAGACTGTCATAGAATTAGAATCACAGAGGTTGTAGCCTTTTCAGATGGGCTTCTTTCACTTAATGATATTCATTTAAGGTTCCTCCTTGTCTTTTAATAGCTTGATAGCACTTTTCTTTTTAGCATTGAATAATATTCTATGGTCTGTATAGACCACAGTGTATTTATCCATTCACTGACTGAAGCACATCTTGGTTGCTTTCGAGTTCTGGAAATTATGAATAAAGTTGCTATAAGCATATGTGTGCAGGTTTTTATGTGTACAAGAGTTTTCAACTCATTTGGGTAAATAGCAGGGAATGCAACTGCTGGATCATATGGTAAAAGGATATTTAGTGACAAAACTGTCTACTGAAGTGCATTTCCACCAGCAACATATGAGACTTCCTATTGCTTCACATTCTCAGCATTTGGTGTTGTTGGTGCTTTGGATTTTGCCCACTGTAATAGATGTGTAGTGGTAACTCATTGTTTAAATTTGCAATTCCCTCATGACATATCTATATACATCTGTGTATCATTTTGCCATCTGGGTATCTTCTTTGGTGAGGTGTCTGTTCAGGTCTTTTTTCTCGCATTTTTAAATCAGATTGTTTACTTATTGTTGACTTTTAAGAATCCTTTGTGTATTTTGGATAACAGTCATATATCAAATGTGTCTTTTGCTAATATTTTCTCCCAATCTGTGGCTCGTCTTCTCATTCTCTTGATGCTACCTTTGTAGAGCAAAAGTTTTTTTTTTAATTTTCATGAAATCCAGCTTATCAGCAATTTCTTTCACAGACTGTGACTTCAATTGTACAATTTACTTTTTCAAATATTTTTATTCATACCAAATTATGAGTAAAAATTGCTAGATTTGTGAGGGGATGAAAAAAGATATTCCATGTAAGTGGAAATCAAAAGAAAGCTGGAGTAGCGATACTCATATCAGATAAAATAGACTTTAAAAAAGAGAATGTTACAAGAGACAAAGAAGGACACTACATAATGATCAATGGATCAATCCAAGAAGAAGATATAACAATTATAAATATATATGCACCCAACATAGGAGGACCTCAATACATAAGGCAATGGCTAACAGCGATAAAAGAGGAAATCAACAGTAACACAATAATAGTGGGGGACTTCAACACCTCACTTACACCAATGGACAGATCATCCAAACAGAAAATTAATCAGGAAACACAAACTCTAAATGACACAATAGACCAGACAGATTTAATTGATATTGATATGACATTCCATCCCCAAACAGCAGATTATACTTTCTTCTCAAATGCACACAGAACATTCTCCAGGATAGATCACATCTTGGGTACAAATCAAGCCTCAGTAAACTTAAGAAAATTGAAATCATGTCAAGTATCTTTTCTGACCACAATGCTATGAGATTAGAACTTAATTACAGGGAAAAAAACATAAAATACACAAATACATGGAGGCTAAACAATTTGTTACTAAATAACCAAGAGATCACTGAAGAAATCAAAGAGGAAATCAAAAAATACCTAGAGACAAATGATAATGAAGACACGACCATCCAAAACCTATGGGATGCAGCAAAAGCAGTTTTAAGAGGGAAGTTTATAGCTATACAAGCCTACCTCAAGAAACAAGAAAAATCTCAAATAAAGAATCTAACCTTACATCTAAAGGAACTAGAGAAAAAAGAACAAACATAACATAAAGTTAACAGACGGAAAGAAATCATAAAGATCAGAGCAGAAATAAATGAAATAGAAACAAAGAAAACAATAGTAAAGATCAATAAAACTAAAAGCTGGTTCTTTGAGAAAATAAACAAAATTGATAAACTTTTAGCCAGCCTCATCAAGAAAAGGAGGGAAAGGACTCAAATCAATAAAATTAGAAATGAAGAAGGAGAAGTTACAACAGACACCGCAGAAATACAAAGCATGCTAAGAGACTGCTACAGGCAACTCTATGCCAATAAAATGGACAACCTGGAAGAAATGGACAAATTCTTAGAAAGGTATAAGCTTCCAAGACTGAACCAGGAAGAAATGGAAAATATGAACAGACCAATCACAAGTAATGAAATTGAAACTGTGATTAAAAATCTTCCAACAAACAAAAGTCCAGGACCAGATGGCTTCACAGGTGAATTCTATCAAACATTTAGAGAAGAGCTAACACCCATCCTTCTCAAACTCTTCCAAAAAATTGCGGAGGAAGGAACACTCCCAAACTCATTCTATGAGGCCACCATCACCCTGAAACCAAAACCAGACAAAGATACTACAAAAAAAGAAAATTACAGACCAGTATCACTGATGAATATAGATGCAAAAATCCTCAACAAACTACTAGCAAACAGAATCCAACAACACATTAAAAGGATCTTACACCATGATCAAGTGGGATTTATCCCAGGGATGCAGGGATTCTTCAATATACACAAATCAATCAATGTGATACACCATATCAACAAATTGAAGAATACAAATCATATGATAATCTCAATAGATGCAGAAAAAGCATTTGACAAAATTCAACACCTATTATGATAAAAACTCTCCAGAAAGTGGGCATAGAGGGAACCTACCTCACCATAATAAAGGCCATATACGACAAACCCGCAGCAAGCATCATTCTCAATGGTGAAAAACTGAAAGCATTTCCTCTAAGATCAGGAATGAGACAAGGATGTCCACTCTCACCGCTATTATTCAACATAGTTTTGGAAGTCCTAGCCATGACAATCAGAGAAGAAAAAGAAATAAAAGGAATACAAATTGGAAAAGAAGAAGTAAAAGTGTCACTGTTTGCAGATGTTTGCAGATGACATGATACTATACATAGAGAATCCTAAAGGTGCCACCAGAAAACTACTAGAGCTAATCAATGCATTTGGTAAAGTTGCAGGATACAAAATTAATCCACAGAAATCTCTTGCATTCCTATACACTAATGATGAAAAATCTGAAAGAGAAATTAAGGAAACATTCCCATTTACCATTGCAATGAAAAGAATAAAATACCCAGGAATAAACCTACCTAGGAAGACAAAAGACCTGTATGCAGAAAACGATAAGACACTGTTGAAAGAAATTAAAGATGATACCAACAGATAGAGAGATATAACATGTTCTTGTATTGTAAGAATCAATATTGTGAAAATGATTCTACTACCCTAAGCAATCTACAGATTCAATGCAATCCCTATCAAATTACCAATGGCATATTTTACGGAACTAAAACAAAAAATCTTAAAATTTGTATGGAGACACAAAAGACCCCGAATAGCCAAAGCAATCTTGAGGGAAAAAAAAATGGAGCTGGAGGGATCAGACTCCCTGTCTTCAGACTGTACTACAAAGGTACAGTAATGAAGACAATATGGTACTGTAACAAAGACTGAAATATAGATCAATGGAACAGGATAGAAAGCCCAGAGCTAAACCCACACATCTATGGTCAACTAATCTATGACAAAGGAGGCAAGGATATGCAATGGAGAAAAGACAGTCTCTTCAATAATTGGTGCTGGGAAAACTGGACAGCTACATGTAAAAGAATAAAATTAGAACACTCCCTAATACCATACACAAAAATAAACTCAAAATGGATTAGAGACCTAAATGTAAGGCCAGACACTGTAAAACTCTTAGAGGAAATCATAGGAAGAACAGTTTTTGACATAAATCACAGCAAGACCTTTTTGGGTCCACCTAGAGAAATGGAAATAAAAACAAAAATAAAGAAATGGGATGTAATGAAACTTAAAACCTTTTGCAAAGCAAAGGAAACTACAAATAAGACGAAAAGCCAACCCTCAGAATGGGAAAAAATAGCTGCAAATGAATCAACGGACAAAGGATTAATCTTCAAAATATATAAACAGCTCATGCAGCTCAATATTAAAAAATAAACAACCCAATCCAAAAATGGGCAGAAGACCTATAAAGACATTTCTTCAAAGAACACATAAAGATGTCCAAGAAGCGCATGAAAAGCTGCTCAACATCACTGATTATTAGAGAAATGCACATGAAAACTACAATGAGGTATCACCTCACACCAGTTAGAATGGGCATCATCAGAAAATCTACAAACAACAAATGCTGGGGAGGGTGTGGAGAAACGGGAACCCTCTTGCACTGTTGGTGGGAATATAAATTGATACAGCCACTATGGAGAACAGTATGGAGGTTCCTTAAAGAACTAAAAATAGAATTACCATATGACCCAGCAATCCCACTACTGGGCATATAACCAGAGAAAACCGTAAATCAAAAAAGCACATGCACCCCATTGTTCATTGTATCACTATTTACAATAGCCAGGTCATGGAATCAACCTAAATGCCCATTGACAGACAAATGGATAAAGAAGATGAGGTACATATATACAATGGAATATTACTCAGCCATAAAAAGGAATGAAATTGGGTCATTTGTAGAGATGTGGATGGACCTAGAGACTGTCATACAGAGTGAAGTAAGTCAGAAAGAGAAAAACAAATATCTCATATTAACGCATATTTGTGGAACATAGAAAAATGGTACAGATGAACCAGTTTGCAGGGCAGAAATTGAGACACAGATGTTGAGAACAAACGTATGGACGCCAAGGGAGGAAAACAGTGGGGGGGGGGGTGGGGGTGTGTGATGAATTGGGTGACTGGGATTGACATGTATACACTGATGTGTATAAAATGGATGACTAATAAGAACCTGCTGTATAAAAAAATAAATAAAAGAAAATTCAAAAAAAAAAAAAAAGCATTGCTAGATCTGCTCCCATGTCCTTACAGGGCTCATGAAGTCAGGGGCCCTGATGTCACAGCTTCCTTTGCTCCATAGGAAATAGGCCTCCAGCAAGTGTTGTTATCATGATAGACAGTAAAAACAAACAAAAAAAGTTATGTGCAACAGCTTCTTGGAAGACAAATGTACTTCTTGCCCTACCTTTGGCCAAACACTCCACTCCACTCCACACACACACACACACACACACACACACACACACACACACATACATGCTCTTTTATTTGTCCCTAATGAGCTATTGCATAATTGAAGCAACTAGTAGTAACAAATTAAATAAAGTGAAAGCAGACTCTCTAGCTAGTCTTGAATTCTTGCCATACTGGTTATACTCCATGGGAGTTTGTGTGCTTTCTTTCTGAGTGCTGTGGACACAGGGTCAGATTACTGGTGAACCAATAGGGCAGATTATTCATAAATTCTTATCTCTACATAACAGAATCCAAGTAAATGACTTATATACTTAAGAGATACTTTAACTCAGTAATTTTCAAACGGGAAGTTGAGGTTCATGATCAATAATTAATGAGTTGGAAAATGTTTTAAAATATGATATGAATACTACAATGAAGAGAAGAGAATAGAATATACTATGATAAATTTTACATATAAACATATATATATGGTAACAGTTGTCCTTGAAACTTCAGTTTCTCTTTGTGAATGTGTGTGTACTGGTTGTCATGTGAAGTGCAATTTTTATTGAGTATAGTGATCAAAAAACAGACTGAGAGCTGTTCTGAGTAATAAACATTCACTCCAGAATAAATATAAAAGATTTATTTTTGAGTATTTGAATACATACAGAGATGTACCAGTTTGGGGGGTATTTGTATATTTGTCGCCTTCTTTTAACCTTCAAAATTCAATAGAATCCTATTGATATATTTATGTTTTGGAGGCACATAAAATTCTGTGTAAAAATTAAGATCTATTACTTGACACCTTGTGCATTCTTCAGACATAATTGTTGACTCCCCTGTGTCTTCTGATCCTGCCTGTTAAATGCTTGTTCATAGAAGGATTTCTCATGACAAAACATGAAATGGAAAACGAATAGTTACATCTTAATTTTTATCTTTGATCAACCGGGGAGGAGAAGAGACTGTGAGATAGTGGACTTGGAGGAACCTATAATTATCTTTATTTTACATAATAGAGAACATAGAATACCAAACTCATAGGTGTTTCCCTGAACGAAGAGACCAGTGATTCTCTTCTTTCCCTCCTGGGTACATGGACACAGAGCTTTCTGACCAGCACTCCCAGCAATTAGTTCAACATCCCTGAGCTGTGAAGGGCTCGGGTTGGGCCACTTCTATTCCTGTGCCCTCTTTGTCCTGGTTTTTGTCCCTGAGTACAAAAATGGTCATAGCTGAGACTGCCTTCCTTGGAAAGCTTCATCCTGGGGGCAGCTTGGACTTTCTAGAAAGATTTTATGCTTGTTTTAAGATTGTGATTATGACTGAGATGATTAAAGCCCTTGGGGAAGGCAAGGTAAATAGCTGAGGATTCTGTGCATGATGAGAGAATGAACTGGGTTGTTTGTATCGTATCAAAAACTAAAACTAATATCAATTAATTCCAATTACTAGATTACAGAAAGTACATTTGGATTGGAGTACAAATGCCCTCTATTCCTTTTGCTGCCTTTATCTTACTACTCATTTTTCCCAAAAGACATCATTGTAAACTTTACATCAGGTTCAATCAGTTTTAAGACACATTTTGCAGGAATATCAGTGTTATAACCACCTATTAATATTTCAACTTAAAAATCATTTGGTTGGGCTTCCCTGGTGGCGCAGTGATTGAGAGTCCACCTGCCGATGCAGGGGACACGGGTTCGTGCCCTGGTCCGGGAGGATCCCACATGCCGCGGAGCGGCTGGGCCCATAAGCCATGGCTGCTGAGCCAGCATGTCCGGAGCCTGTGCTCAGCAACGGGAGAGGCCACGACGGTGAGAGGCCCACATAACGCAAAAAAAAAAAAAAAAAATCATTTGGTTGATAATACTGACAGTACGTAACAGTTAATGAGGTGTATTTTAAAAGCAAATTAAAATGTGAAAAAATATCTTTTGCATTTTAAACTTAGAGTGTGATAGATCAATAATGAATATTTTTAATGTATTAGAAGCAAGTCATTCATTAAAATACTATTTATTAACATCAACTCATAGCATATGATATGAATTAGAGCGTCTTTAGCAAGATACACATAATGAGTATAAATAGGTATTTTGGAGTTAATATATATTTGTTTATTGGCTATGTGCCTTTATTTAAAATAACATAATTACAGTTATATTTAAACCATTTATATTTATGGGAGTTGTGCATTAATCTTCTAATAGACTTCACTTTCTTTAACTGTGGCATGTCCAACACATCCTAAACACCATAGCCAAGTTTTTTCTTCTTATGATGTTGCCCCCTCGACAACTTTTTCACATCGTGGAGGAATGCACAAGTTACCTAGGCTGCTCTGCTCGTCTTCCCCTAACCGTGCTGTGCACGTATGACCTGTGTTCCCAATGCTGGAGATGTTCTCCACACTCAGCTAAACTTTAACCTTCATTCAAAAGCCAGCTGAAACCTCCCATTTACCTGGAACTCCTTTCTATGCTCTCTCTCCGCTGAACTCCCCAGAACTCCTGTTGCAACTACTGCTTGGTCTTCTCATTTAATATTTATCTCCTGCTATCCTGCATTGTTTGGCAACCTTCGTGAATGTGTGCTTCCTCCATTGCTAGACAGCAAGTTCATCTCTATTCTTCTTTGTTTCACAGTGGAACAGGTACCACTATGTTTTTGTTGGGTTTTTTTGCGGTACGCGGGCCTCTCACTGTTGTGGTCTCTCCCATTGCGGAGCACAGGCTCTGGACGCGCAGGTTCAGCGGCCATGGCTCACGGGCCCAGCCGCTCCGCGGCATGTGGGATCTTCCCGGACCGGGGCACGAACCCATGTCCCCTGCATCGGCAGGCAGACTCCCAACCACTGTGCCACCAGGGAAGCCCACCACTATGTTTTAAACATACAAGTAGTCATTGATTGATTCAGACATGTAGCTGAATTGCTTTGCATTACTTAATGGAAAACATTGTGACATCTCACAGTGCTTTATTAAATAATGAGCCCTGGCTATTTACATATTTAGCGTTTTCCGAGTAAAATGTTTACAAACACCCCTGAAGGTACATAATATGCAGTAATTTGTAATTATGTTGAGACATAAATTAGAATAATTATATGCATTCAATCTCAAAGAAATGTATTGTTCTCATTTAATTCATACTATTATTTATTTCTCAAAATAGCCCTGTGAGTTGGGTATCACCATTCCAGTTTTACAGAAGAGGAAACTGAAGACTAACTTTGGATATGTTTCTCAGCCATATTGTTAATTTACTGTCTTGGGATTTTGTAATTTATTTCTAGTAAAATGATGTCAATAATGTAGCACTTAATGAAAGGAATGGATTCCAAAGTGCATGCTTACATGGGGTTGGGGAATAAGCCACCTCAGATCTTATTTGGAATTAGAAGTACAATTCATACATATATAAATTAATAGATACCACTACTATTATAATTAAAGTATCAATGTAAAAACAATACTGACATTTTACATGTGGCCTTTCCACATTATTTGGGAAGTGCTGTGAAGTTTGCAAGCATCACTTTAGCCATGTCTGCAACTTCCAGGTGTCTTGCTGCATTTCTTGTTCCCATTGCAACTACCATAGAGGTAACAGCAAAATTCCATGGTAATGATAATTATATTTAGTCAATAGGTTTACAATGATAAAATGTGTAATCACAATAAAATGAAATGAAAGATTTTTTTAAAGGTTTAAACTTGTAAGTCTTTGGCCACCTAAGCTTTCTTTAAAATAATTTTTTATTGTGTTTAGACTGGTTGAGTCAATTGTTGCCTAAGTTTCTTTCTATAAGAACTGGCTACTTTACTTTTTCCCCTGGGTCCAGAAGTTGGTCTTTCATTTAGACAAGGTATGGGAGATGGCACAGGCCCATGAAGGAGGGTGTGGACACAGAACTTTTATAAAAATATATGGCCATAGATAGTCATAGCCATAAGGAAGTTCATGCTTTTAACGTATAAGCTTACTTTTGGAATCTTTCCTAAGAAAATGACTCAATTGAATTAAGTGACCATTTGTATGAAGGTACATATTTCTTTATTTAAGATAGGAAATAAATAAAGGTAATTACACTATCCAAAAGGATGGAAATGTTTAGTAAACTATGTTATCACATTTAGTAGATTGGAAACTTGAAAACAAGTATGGAGACTACGTATAAACATTTAAAAAGTTTTTTAATTGCTATTTTTCTTCTGTCTGCAGGTATGTAAATATGTTTTTGTGTTTGTGTGTATGCATGCACATACACACATACACACACACAAAATCATGTACAGGTGTTTCTGCTATAACACTGTACATGATTCTTGAAAAATTTTTACATTCTGTAAAACCTCACACTAAAATCAGCATGACTCATAGGACCAATAAGCCGCTCAAAACCTTTGCCACCCTGAAACTATGTTACCCAGAAAAACAATTACTAGTACCTGGAGAGAGGATGTGGCAGTTCAGTGCAGCTATAAGTTTACTTTGGACACATTAAAAGCACATAGAAACAGTACAGCAGGAATGCTGACCTGTAGGCACTGAGACAGCACAGTTGGAAGCAGAGATCTGAGCAAACAGGGCTGCCATTAGGGTGGGCACTGATGGAAGTGCAGCCTACTGTGATCTGAAAATCATTCCAGCCTGGAGGCAGCCTCTCCGGGGAGGGAGAAAATCTAGGTGACCTTGGGTTTGATGATGAATTTTTAGATACAAAAAGAAAGGCATGATCCATGAAAGAAAGAATTGATAAGCTGGACTTCATTAAAATTAAAAGTTTCTGCTCAGTGAGAGACACTGTCAAAAGAATGAAGAGACGAGCCATAGAGAAAGTATATTTGCAAAAGCCTTGTCTAATAAAAGACTGATGTCCAAAATATACAAAGAACTCTTAAAACTCAACAATAAGAAAACACACAACTTGATTAAAAAGTGGACTTATTTTTAATACCACAACTACATTAGTTCCTATAATGATCCATAGTCTACCTTTAAAATGGCTGTATCTTTGTAATATTACCTGAGGTGTTTTCTGGGTATGCAATATTCATATCTATGCTGAATCATGCTTTTTTAACTTGACTTACTGTTTTCCTTATACAGATTTAGCTAATGCGTTTTTTTGTTTGTTTGTTTCTTTCTTTCTTTCTGTATCACATTTCTTCTTAGAATGCCCAATGGGGATTTGATACATATTAATTTTGTCCACAGCCAAAAAGCCATATTTCCAAGAATGTCTGTGGATTTGTAAATGAAAGGTACAGGGAGCATCTTCAGCATTATTGTATAAAATCCCTGTTTTATCAACCAGAGCACTATTGACATTTGAGTCAGACAATTCTTTGTTCTGGGACTTGTCTTGTGCATTGTAAGATGTTTACCAGCAGCCCTGGCCCTCTACCCACCAATTACCAGCAATGTAAAACAAGCCCAATAAAGTCAATTGATACTTAGGTAATGTAATATTTAAGGAGATCATACAATTCCCAAGAATACAGTGAAAAGTTGTTACTTTTTTTAAAACTGATCTTACCATCTTATTAATACATTCAAGTTGGTAAAACGTAACTAGATATTTTAAATGTAAAGCCAAAATAAAAATGAGTATCCTTGTTATGTTAAAAAAACAGAAAAATAGAAATATTTCCTTCTTCTAGTACAAAGATCTGCCTCTAAATATATATTTAATTCAAAAACATAATCTCAGTAATTGTTTTAAGTTTTAAATCTTAATATTCCAACCAACAGCAGTCTCTGAATTCTGATACTTTTAAAAGCCAAGAGAATATAAAAATGAGAATAGTCTGAGTTCTCCAACTTGAAATGTTAAGAACAAGAACTTCATAAAATATTTTCATCACAGAGGGGAATACAAAGTGGAATAAAGAAGGCTATGTATGACCCTTGATTTCATGATACCTGTTGTAACAAGATGTCTGTGAATTTTCATATGTTTACTCTTAAGAAATCTATCTTTCAAAAATAATAATTTTTTGGAGCATGGAAATAATTAACCATTTTTTATTAATTTATAATTTAGAATAAATGTTAAAGTGATCAAAAGTTTTCCCATAGCATAAAATATTCTGCTCAAGAAAAAAAAATATATTGTATTCTTTAATAGGGTAGGCTTTTTATTTGGGTAGAAAAAATGCACTGATTTTAAGCTCTGAGAGGAATTTTAAGAACATGAACAACTAGTGACATATTCAGAAAAAGAAAATATTACTGCAGACAGCTTTTCATTTGAAACAACTTAAATTGTTGCTATTGAACACTGCTGATTTATCAGTTATATAAACAGCTTTGCAGGAGGATGCCTGGCCAAAACTACAGGGAATTCTGTTTTATGTATCCATCAGAGAAGGAAAAGTTAAAAAAATATGACAACATTCAGCATTAGAGAGGGTGTCGATAGACACTGCCCTGTTGTAGATTGGTACAAAATTAATACCTTATATTAGTCAGGGTTCTCAAGAGAAAGAGAACAGGAGATTATATATATATATGGAGAAATTTATTATAAAGAATTGGCTCATGTGATTATGGAAGCCAAGAAGTCCCATGACCTGCCATGTGCAAGTTGGAGACTCAGGAAAACCAGTGATGTAGTTCAGTCTGAGTCCAAAGGCCTGAGAACTCTGGGCATCAATGATATACATTCCAATCCAGATCTGAAGGCTGGAGAATCAAGAGATCTGAGGGCAGAAGAAGATCAATGTCCCAGCTCACAGAGACAGGCAGCAAGTGCCAAATCCTTCCTTCCTTCATCTTCTTGTTTATTTAGGTCCTCAGTAGATTGAATGGTACTCACCCACATAGGGGGCGAGTGGGGTGCAAACAGATTTACTGCTTCTACCAATTCAAACGCTAATTTAATCTGGAAACACCCTCACAGACACACCCAAATATAATGTTTAGCCAAATATCTGGGTACCCTGAGATCCTGTCAAGTTGACACATAAAATTAGCTATCACATAACCCTAACTTTTAACTCAGAATTTTACTTGTCCTACAGTAACTTATACAAAGACGTTCATTGCAACCCATAGTAATGATAATTTGAAAATAACCTAAATTTCCTTTAATAGGAGATTGTCTAAATAAACTTAGGCTCATTCTTGTAATGACATATTCTGCAGCTTTTAAAAAGAGCGAGGTAGATTCTATACTAACTGACATGAAAATGTCTCATGATGAAATATTATGTAAAAGCAGAAATGAAGCAGTGTGTACAACTCCATGTACTGCAGCAATGTTAATTTCTTAGTTGTGAAGAATGTACTATGTTGGATGTTAATATTAGGAGAAGCTGTGTGAAGCATGTACAGGAATCCTGTACTCTCTTTAGGAATCTTCAGTAAATCCAAAATTATTTCAGAATAAAAAGTCAAATATGCATACTGCAGTATATTTACACTTTGAATACTGTACTGCACAACTAATTATTAACATGGAACAGGACTGTCCAAATCCTGTTTCATCCCATGTTAGATCCCAGGAAGGCTGGTATAAATATGGTAAATACAGATATCTGTTATCTCCTGACCCCTTATCTTACACAAGAGCCCTTTGGAGAAGAGGCAAGAGGGAGGCTGTTAAACAGGTGGAGATTGAAGTTGCAAACCCCAGTGGCAGGGACTTTAATGCTTTAAGAAATTTAGATAAATAATTAGTTGTTTGAATCATTCTACCATTCTGGACTTGGTTCTTTAACAAAAAAACTGAGGACTCCAGGGAACTTTTTGGAGAGAGTAGGAGCTGGACTTTCTTCCCACCGGACAGGGAGGTTACAGAGGTTATGAAAACTCATTTTTCTCAGGAGAAGGCTGATTTTGTAAGTTCGTCCACACTCCAGCATGTCACTTTGAGTCACCTCAGCAGATGAGGCAGTTCCACTCTCTCTCTTATGTCACAGCTTCTTATAGAAAGAGCCAGCCATGGTAGAGAATTTACAATTTAATCAGCCTTTGTGGATATAAAATATTAGAGTATTGATAAGAAAGGAGGAAGGAGAGAATCATAAATGTAGCAGTTGAACCAAGGATATGACCAACCAGACATATCAGAAAAAAAGTACACGTTTAACATTTGACTGTTTCCTGTTCTTTTTGGAGAAATGGAGCAAAATCTAAGTTTGCCTGTATTTTCATGAACAAAATAGGGTGTCGGCATTATTATTAAATGATGGAGTACAGGACTCATTTGTAGCCCAGAAGGGGCAAACTTGTCTCACCATGGAGTTGTCTCTCCTTGAATGATGAAGCTCTTCAAATGTAATGAAGAGTTCAGGGCAGGAATCTAAGGTCCAGAAGATGGGGTGGAGCAGGTATCAGAGAGTAGAGTGAAAGAAGGCAACTTACTTTAAATCACATCTTACTTTGTCAAGAAAGTAAGTGAAGGGGCAAAAGGCATATTCACTCTATGTTTTCCATAGGCCACTTGGATACCACTCCAATGCTGAAATGATATTCACAGAGCAAATCAGGGCTAAGGGATGAGATTATTTTGTGTTATCACCTAATACACAGTTGAAAATACCAAGAGTCTAAGCTGTCTTGTATTATTTTTATAAGTCAGAAGTTTTCTACTGATACCTCCTAGAGACTTTATATGCTGCTGAACATTATTAATTCAGGATCACAGGAGTAAATAGTACATTCTTGTATATCATTTGATGGAGGAAAGAACCACCAAGTATAGCCTGGGGAACGTGTTTATTAATATGTTTTTGTCTCTGTTTTAGTTGGCATTTCTATCTCTAAAAAGGGGTGTGATACAAGTTGGTATTATAAGATGAAAAATCAACTTGGCAAACTAGTTGTAGTAATACTCAAGATACATCAGTGAATTATTCTGGACTGTATTTATTATAAAAATTATCCATCTGCTGATGTATGTTTAAATATGTTACTTCTTTGTTGTCTTCAACTAGTTCTGCCTCTAAAGCAGCATTTAACAGTATGTAAACTTAGGGACATATAACAAACACTGCCATTTAAAATTGTGTGCATATAAACTTGCTTGCTTATTGTATTCCTACTTGTTTTGCATATTTATGACATATATAATGTACATCACATATACATATACATTTTGTAAATCTACCTCTCTATATACATGTCCCATATATAATAAACAGAATATTTCATATAATTACATGTTGTTAAAGATGTTAGGTAACTTAAATACTCCAAGCTCATTTGGAATCACTTGGAAGGAGTTTCAGTATCCTTTAAGATCTTGGTCATATTTAAAGACTTAAAAAAAATAAAAGCACTACTTCATTTTTATTGGAAATGGTTCTTTTTTGTCCCACATCTTTTAATGGATGACTTGGATAACTTTAAAATAATAATAGCTAGCAGAGAAGAATAAGGTAGTTAATTAACCTTGTGGGAAATTTGGAACTATCCAGATACATTTTGTGATTACTTAGTTTAAATTATGACAGGTTCATTTTATCATATTATCATATACAAAGTAATTACAAAATTGTGTTATTGCTAAATTTCAGAAAAGGAAGTGAATAAATGTGATGTACTGTATATACTTAGAAATACCTCAGAAGAATTTTTTATTTGAAATTCTTTTAGTAATTGTAACTTTAAATTGTTGTTTATACTGGGAGCTTTAACTGTACAGGTATAGACTTGCATGTTTCTGAAGGAATATATAAAGTAAAAATGGAATTTAATGTCAGTTGATTTATTATATTAATAAAGTGCTAAATCCTACAAATAAAGGCAACAGGTAATAATAGAAATGCATGTGTGATTCACAGGTAGAAAAATAATTTCTACATGCATGAAATAGGCTGAATGAAGGTTTAAACTCTATATTTAATACACATCTCAATATTTAAAATTCTTAAAATCACCCATATGTTTTTTAATATAACGATAAAACAGAGATTGGTCTAAGATGGTGGAGGAGAAGGACACTTGCTAACTTCCTCTTGCGAGAGCACCGGAATCACAACTAACTGCTGCACAATCATTGACAGGAAGACACTGGACCTCACCAAAAATAATACCCCACATCCAAAGACAAAGGAGAAGCCACAATGAGGGGCACAATCACAATAAAATCATATACCATAACCACTGGGTGGGTGACTTACAAACTGGAGGACAATTATACCACAGGAGTCCACCCACTGGAGTGAAGGTTCTGAGCCCCACATCAGGCTTCCCAAACTGGGGGTCCAGCAATGGGAGGAGGAATTCCCAGAGAATCAGACTTTGAAGACTAGCAGGATTTGATTACAGGACTTTGACAGGACTGGGGGAAACAGAGACTCCACTCTTGGAGGTCACACAGAAAGTATTGTATGCATCAGGATCCAGGAGAAGGAGGAGTGACCCCATAGGAGACTGAACCAGACCTACCAGCTAGTGTTGGAGGGTCTCCTGCAGAGGCAGGGGCTGACTGTGGCTCACCACAGGGACAAGGACCCTGGTAGCAGAAGTTCTGGGAAGTACTCCTTGGCATGAGCCCTCTGGGAGTCCACCATTAGTTCCACCAAAGATCCTATATCCTCTGTTGCTGGGTCACCTCTGACCAACCAACCAACAGGGAGGGAACTGAGCCCTATCCATCAGCAGACAACTGGATTAAAGTTTTACTGAGTTCTGCCCACCAGAGCAATGCCCAGCTCTACCTACCACCAGTCCCTCCCATTAGGAAGCTTGCACAAGCCTCTTATATAGCCAAAGCCACTGGAGGGAAGACAGCAGAAGCAAGAATAACTACAATCCTGCAGCCTGTGAAAAGAAAACCACATTCACAGAAATATAGACAAAATGAAAACACAGAGGGCTATGTACCAGATGAAGAAACAAGAAAAAAAACCAGAAAAACAATTATATGAATTGGAGATAGGCAACCTTCCAGAAAAATAATTCAGAATAATGATAGTGAAGATGATCCCAGACCTTGGAAAAAGAATGGAGGCAAAGAACAAGAAGATGCAAGAAAGGTTTAACAAACACCTAGAAGAATTAAAGAAGAAACAAACAGAGATGAACAGTATAATAACTGAAATGAAAAATACACTAGAAGGAATCAATATCAGAATAACTGAGGCAGAAGAACAGATAAGTGACGTGGAAGACAGAATAGTGGAATTCACTGCTATGGAACAGAATAAAAAAAAGAATGAAAATAAATGAAAACAGTCTAAGAGACCTCTGGGATATTAAATGCACCAACATTCACATTATAGGGGTCCCAGAAGGAGAAGAGAGAAAGAAAGGACCCAAGATAATATTTGAAAAGCTTATAGTCAAAAACATCCCTAACATGGAAACGGAAATAGCCACCCAAGTCCAGGAAGCACAGAGAGTCCCAGGCAGGATAAACCCAAGGAGAAACATGCTGAGACATATAGTAAGCAAATTGACAAAAATTAAAGACAAAGCAAAATTTTTAAAAACAACAAAGCAAAAATGACAAATAACATACAAGGGAACTCCCATAATGTTAACAGCTGATTTCTCAGCAGAAACTCTACAAGCCAGAAGGGAGTGGCATGATATATTTAAAGTGATGAAAGGGAAGAACTTACAACCAAAATTACTCTACCTGGCAAGGATCCCATTCAGATTCGATGGAGAAATCAAAAGCTTTACAGACAAGCAAAAGCTAAGAGAATTCAGCACCACCAAACCAGCTTTACAACAAATGGTAAAGGAACTTCTTTAGGCAGAAAACAAAAGAGAAGGAAAAGACCTATAAAAACAAACCCAAAACAATTAAGAAAATGGTAATAGGAACATACATATCAATAATAACCTTAAATATGAATGGATTAAATGCTCCAACCAAAAGACATAGGCTATCTGAATGGATATAAAAGGAGACTCAAATATATGCTGTCTACAAGAGACCCACTTCAGAGGTAGGGACACATAGAGACTGAAGGTGAGGGGATGGAAAAAGATACTCCATGCAAATGGAAATCAAAAGAAAACTGGAGTAGCAATACTCATATCAGATAAAATAGACTTTAAAATAAAGAATGTTACAAAAGACAAGGAAGGACAGTACATAATGATCAAGGGATCAATCCAAGAAGATATAACAATTATAACAATTATAAATATATATAACAATATATGTAAGAAAATATAACAATTATAAATATATACGCACCAAACATAGGAGCACCTCAATACATAAGGCAACTGCTAATAGCTATAAAAGAGGAAATCGATAGTAACACAATAATAGTGGGGGACTTTAACACTTCACTTACACGAATGGACCGATCATCCAGACAGAAAATTAATAAGGAAACACAGGCTTTAAATGACACAATAGGCCAGATAGATTTACCTGATATTTACAGGACATTCCATCCAAAAACAGCAGACTACACTTTCTTCTCAAGTGCACATGGAATATTGTGCAGGATAGATCACATCTTGGGTCACAAATCAAGCATCAGTAACTTTAAGGAAATTGAAATCTTATCAAGCATATTTTCTGACCACATCACTATGAGATTAGAAATCAATTACAGGGAAACAAATGTAAAAAACACAAACACATGGGGGCTAAACAATATGCTACTAAATAACCAAGAGATCACTGAAGAAATCAAAGAGGAAATCAAAAAATACCTAGGGACAAATGACAACAAAAACACAACAATCCAAAATCTATGGATTGCAGCAGAAGCAGTTCTCAGGGAAGTTTACAAAAATACAATCCTACCTCAAGAAAAATCTCAAATAGACAACCTAACTTTATCCCTAAAGGAACTAAGGAAAGAAGAACAAACAAAACCCAAAGTTAGTAGAAGGAAAGAAATCATAAAGATCAGAGCAGAAATAAATGAAATAGAAACAAAGAAAACAATAGCAAAGGTCAATAAAACTAAAAGCTGGTTCTTTCAGAAGATAAACAAAATTGATAAACCCGTAGCCAGACTCATCAACAAAGAGAGGGAGAGGACTCAAATCAATAAAATTAGAAATTGAAAAGGAGAAGTTACAACAGACATGGCAGAAATAAAAAGCATCATAAGAGACTACTACAAGCAACTCTATGCCAATAAAATGGACAACCTGGGAGAAATGGACAAATTCTTAGAAAGGTATAAGCTTCCAAGACTGAACCAGGAAGAAATGGAAAATATGAACAGACCAATCACAAGTAATGAAATTGAAACTGTGATTAAAAATCTTCCAACAAACAAAAGTCCAGGACCAGATGGCTTCACAGGTGAATTCTATCAAACATTTAGAGAAGAGCTAACGCCCATCCTTCTCAAACTCTTCCAAAAAATTGCAGAGGAAGGAACACTCCCAAACTCATTCTATGAGACCACCATCACCCTGATACCAAAACCAGACAAAGATATTACAAAAAAAGAAAATTACAGACCAGTATCATTGATGAATATAGATGCAAAAATCCTCAACAAACTACTAGCAAACAGAATCCAACAACACATTAAAAGGATCATAGGGCTTCCCTGGTGGCGCAGTTGTTGAGAGTCCGCCTGCTGATGCAGGGGACACGAGTTCGTGCCCCAGTCCGGGAAGATCCCACATGCCGCGGAGTGGCTGGGCCCGTGAGCCATGGCCACTGAGCCTGCGCATCTGGAGCCTGTGCTCTGCAACAGGAGAGGCCACAAGAGTGAGAGGCCTGCGTACCGCAAAAACAAAAACAAAAACAAAAGGATCATGCACCATGATCAAGTGGGATTTATCCCAGAGATGCAGGGATTCTTTAATATACACAAAACAATCAATGTGATACACCATATCAACAAATTGAAGGATAAAAAACAGGTGATCATCTCAATAGAGGCAGAAAAAGCTTTTGACAAAATTCAACACCTATTTATGATAAAAATTTCCCAGAAAGTACACATACAGGGAACCTACCTCAACATAATAAAGGGCATATATGACAAACCCACAGCAAACATCATTCTCAATGGTGAAAAACTGAAACCATTTCCTCTAAGATCAGGAAAAAGACAAGGATGTCCACACTTGCCACTATTATTCAACATAGTTTTGGAAGTCTTAGCCACGACAATCAGAGAAGAAAAAGAAATAAAAGGAATACAAACTGGAAAAGAAGAAGTAAAACTGTCACTGTTTGCAGAGAACATATTACTATACATAGATAATCCTAAAGATGCCACCAGAAAACTACTAGAGCTAATCAATGAATTTGTTAAAGTTGAAGGATACAAAATTAATGCACAGAAATCTCTTGCCTTCCTATACACTAACAATGACAGATCAGAAAGAGAAATTAAGGAAACAATCCCATTTACCATCGCAACAACAAGAATAAAATACCTAGGAATAAACCTACATAATGAGGTAAAAGACCTGTACTCAGAAAACTATAAGACACTGATGAAGGTAATCAAAGATGACACATACAAATGGAGAGATATACCATGTTCTTGGATTGGAAGTATCAATATTGTGAAAATGACTATTCTACCCAAAGCAATCTACAGATTCAATGCAACCCCTATCAAAATACCAATGGCACTTTTTAAAGAACTAGAAGAAAAAATCTTAAAATTTGTATGGAGACACCGAAGACCCCGAATAGCAAAAGTAATCTTGAGGGAAAAAACAGAGCTGGAGGCATCAGACTCCCTGACTTCAGACTATACTACAAAGCTACAGTAATCAAGACAATATGGTGCTGGCACAAAAACTGAAGTATAGGTAAATGGAACAGGATAGAAAGCCCGGAGATAAACCCACACACCTATGGTTAACTAATCTATGACAAAGGAGGCAAGGATATACAATGCAGAAAAGACAGTCTCTTCAATAAGTGGTGCTGGGAAAGCTGGACAGCTACATGTAAAAGAATGAAATTAGAACACCCCCTAACACCATACACAAAAATAAACTCAAAATGGATTAGAGACCTAAATGTAAGGCCAGACACTGTAAAACTCTTAGAAGAAAACATAGGAAGAACACTCTTTGATGTAAATCACAGCAAGATCTTTTTTGACCCACCTCCTAGAATAATGGAAGTAAAACAAAAATAAACAAATGGGACCTAATGAAACTTAAAAGCTCTTGCACAACAAAGGAAACTATAAAGACAAAAAGACAACCCTTAGAATGGGAGAAAATATTTGCAAACGAATCAATGGACAAAGGATTATTCTCCAAAATATATAAACAGCTCATGCAGCTCAATATTGAAAAAACAAACCACCCAGTCAAAACCTGGGCAGAAGACCTAAATAGGCATTTCTCCAAGGAAAACATACAGATAGCCAAGAGGCACATGTAAAAGCTGCTCAACCTCACTAATTGTTAGAGAAATGCAAATCAAAACTACAATGAGGTATCACCTCACACTAGTTAGAATGGGCATCATCAGAAAACCTACAAACAACAAATGCTGGAGAGGGTGTGGAGAAAAGGGAACACTCTTGCACTGTTGGTGGGAATGTAAATGGATACAGCCACTATGGAGGTTCATTGAAAAACTAAAAATAGAGCTACCATATGACCCAGCACTCCCACTACTGGGCATATACCCTGAGAAAACCATAATTCAAAAAGAGACATGTACCACAATGTTCATTGCAGCACTATTTACAATAGCCAGGACATGGAAGCAACTTAAGTGTCCATTGACAGATGAATGGGTAAAGAAGATGTGGCACATATATACAATAGAATATTACTCAGCCATAAAAAGGAACGAAACTGGGCCATTTGTAGAGATGTGGATGGACCTAGACAATGTCATACAGAGTGAAGTAAGTCAGAAAGAATAAAACAAATATCGTATAGTAACGCATACATATGGAATCTAGAAAAGTGATACAGATGAAGCAGTTTTCAAGGCAGAAATAGAGACACAGATGTAGAAAACAAACATACGGACACCAAGGGAGGAAACAGGAGGGGCTTGGTGGTGGTGGGATGAATTGGGAGATTGGGATTGACATTTATATACTAATATGTATAAAATAGATACCTAATAGGGACCTGCTGTATAAAAAAATAAAATAAAATTCAAAACAAGAAAGGATAAAACAGATTTCAATAAAGTCTTTCAACTGAGAGGATATTTTTAAGTTCTAAAATATTCTAAATGTAAATATTAAAGGAAGAAATGCAATATTAGCCAAATTTCTATATCTATCACTAATGGTTTATTTTATGATATCAATATATCTTATAAGATCATTTGTATTATATCAATATACTATATATGTAATTTGAACTCCTTAATTCTGTTCTTTGAATCATTGTCAGTTTGAAAAGCAATAATTAGAAGTCTGAATTTAAATAGTCCCTTCATTTTACATAAAGTTTTGTCTGGTCTTGACTATGACAACACCTATTTATTTCTGTGACTGCTGTCAAAAGAATTGCTGATTTGCACTAATGTTAAAAGATTTTAGGACAATGATTGTACATATGTTTGGGTGATTTTTTGTTCAAATGTGATTTTGTCTTACATTATATAAAAAGTGTAGTAATTGTGGCAGAATTAATAAAATATCTGGTGTTTAGGGGGATTATCTCTAAATATATTTCAATGTGGTTTGCCTTCTTTTTTTTCATGATTAAACTTTTTAATTGTATCTAGTGTAACTCTTTTGAATTATTTACAATGCATTTTAAAATATATTTTTCAATTTCCCTTTTGAGTTTAAAACCAGCTACTTCAAATAACCGTGCAGCAACTGAGATGACATGGTCTATTCAGTCCCATGACTCTTCTTCCTTTGTTTCTCACACAGCCTCACTCTCAGACATACAGGAACATGTGAATTTGGGAGCAAGTAGAGAGACAGGTTGGATTCTGAGCCAGTTTTGATAGAGTGATCTCATTGCTTCCCCCTCCCCCAGGAATTGATGCTGCACCCCTGGATTTCATGGTTTTCTTGTGGTGCCACCTGTGGGTTCAGCTGCCAGATGTGCCAGGTGTATACGGGACAGAACCATGAGGAAAGGTAGGCACTCGCTCTGCTCCTAGCATCACCATCCTCACATTCCCAGCATGGAACGATTTACCTGTAGTTTGAGGTGTGGATCTAGCTTTGCTTACCTACGGCATCCTTTTCTGTTGAGCTGAATCCTCCTCTTCTCTTTCTGCCATCCTTTTATTCAAACCTAAGCAGACAGCATTCCTGGACCTGAGTGGTGCCTTCGGTGTTTGCTGACCTGAGCTCTTCCTCATCAGGCACCGCTGTTCCAAGTCTCTTCTCTCTGTGTTCCCTGTACATTCAAAAACTGAGTCTGCTAGAAAATGAATTATGCTCTTTAGAATTCAACTAGACAGATCTCCAAAACCTATGATTCTGAATAGGACCTAATAAAGTTCCAGGTTTAAGATACAGTCAGATGAAGTAAAGCAGCTAACATGAAATAAGCAGCTACAGCACATCCCAGAACATTTTCAGGATTTTGGTTATATTTTATAACTACCTACCATTCTCACTGAAAATGCCCTAAATTAAGCTGCAGTATAAACAAAATTGGGAGATTGTTTTCCCTGTTTCCCAGTTCATCATGATGACATTGAAGCTCAGGCTTGGATTTAACTGTTGGTCCCTTTGTATAAAATTAGAACATTTGTTTTCAACCTCACAAAATTGTGGTTTTGAATTTCAGTTCTTTCCTGTATGTTTACAGTGTATTATGGTTTATGGTTATTGTTAAGAATTAGTGTAGATAAATTTCACATCGTTTTTAAGATTCTTATTCTGCTATGCTGATATATGCTTCTCTTTGTTTTGATTAATGAAAGAGCAAATGGCTTACAATGATCTTTTAATTAAGTTGTATTAATGCTGTATCAGGTGATACCACTTCAAAGGGCACTTTACTGAGGAAGCCTCTTACGTAAATACTGCAACCAGATATTTGATGTTTGGTTAATATTCCAAAGTACAAGAACTACAGATTTACTAATACCTTTACTAGGTATATATTACAACTAATAAATAAACCAGTGACTCTGCCCTTTCTTTCTTCACCATGTTCCCCAGGTACAAATGAAGATGTCTTTCCTTTTTTAGTAAAAAGTAAAACAGAAGGATGATGTTGACAAAGCAGGGTTTGTTATTTGTGAAGCAATCCCATGACACAGTCCTATGCCAGGTCCATCACTGTTTAATCCCAGTTGATGAGTAGAGTTGTTGGGTTGAGTCGTCTCCTTGCTATATAAGAACCTTGTACATTTTAAGATTGGTTAAAATTTTGAGATCTTCTAAAATATTAGAAGGTCAGGCAAGTGCTCTCCCACTTTGCTGGGCTGCCTCAGGAATCAGGACACTCTCCCTGCTATCAACCTGCCATGAACTTCCTCAGGCTGAGCAATGGTCCATGAAGTGAGGATCAAGCTCCCTTACTCCGGGTACATGTGTACGCTGGCTATCCATGTGCAACTCTCTATAAAGCTGTCTTCAGGGAAAATTGGGATGGCGAGCTTGGTTGAAGAGCTTATATGTTTAAAATGTTACTTGTTTACAGCAGTAGCATTTATAATTTATTTCATTAATGGAAGAAAAATGGAAATCTAATTAACAAATGAGATGAATAAGAACCAAACACAATTTATAGCATAAAGAAATATGAAATAAAATGTGTATAATGTTGATAAATTTAGTTCCTATGGGATTTTAAAAATAATGTCTTTAGCAGAGACTAAGATTATAGAAGATGGATAATTTATGGAGAAACAATAATTGCTTTTAAATAAATGAAAATAAGCCATCATGTAGCAAAACTAAGAATTTAATTTTTAATGCATCTTGAAATGCATCTGTGACTTTAGATGCTTTAAAATGCTAGATGCCCAAGAGATCCAGTAAAATTCAAAAAATTGGTAAAAGTCAATAGTGTGCAGAAGACTGCAGGACTAAAATCCCAAGAACTTATCCAACGTGTAGATATTTGTCTATTAAACAAATTTTAAAAACCCCAAACAAGCAATTTCAAAGTCTCTAAAGTAAATAACTTCCCATTCCCACTATTGTTTATGATCAAGAGTAACTTGAGACCACTCTCTCAGGAACACAAGTCATTTGGGGTGGGGGGAGAGGAGGTCTGAGGGAAACTGCTTTCTCACAGTTGTGGAGAATCCAGGGTTGAGGGCTTGTAAGGGTTTTGCCTCCGAGCAGTCCCTCCTAGGTCGGGTTCTTGAGTGAAAATCCTGATACAAAGGGACAGAGCTAATCTAGCAATTTCTATTTCCCTTCTGACCTCCTTGCTAGACATCCTGCAATTTCAAATGGTGACATTTTAACAGATCCTTCTATGGCTTATTTCAGAGGACTCCTGCAGAATCGTGGCTTGAAGGAAAAAAGGAACTTAAAGGAGGAAGAGGAAAAAAAAGAAAGGAGATTTTTAATAAGCTTGAAATGCAGCCTAATAGATAATAAAACTTCCTGAAAACTCCGTGCTACATGCCCCTTTCAGAGTTATATTGCAGTTTGTGTTTTGTTTCATTTTGGCATTCTTTTTTAACTATAAGAAGATGTCTAGTGTTTTCAGAGATGTCCTGCTGTGGGCAGTAAGAAGGTACTTGTGCACTGTAGTTTATTTTTCTATGGGGAAAATGGTAGCTCAGCTGCCCTGTGTTTATTAAAAGTCAAGAATTTTATGAGCATTTTAAAGAAAGATGATTCTTTGCCCTCCTTACCCCTTATTTTATTGAAGCTGAAATTAATGTCATAGAATCTAGGCAACTTATACCTTTTAAATGACGGTGAGTCGGCTCTTTTCTATTTCCTATTCTAATTACAGTGAGAGAAATTACATAGGGATATTTGGAAATAAACACTGAGAGTTTGGTCAGCATTTCTGACTTGAAAAAATATTCTCAAAATAAATCCCAATTTCCTCCTGGAATACTCCATGCACCAACACATATATTAATATTTACTGAGTAGTTGCTAAGTTTTACTTATTCTAACTCTGCATGCACATTTGCATATACCTCCTAAGGTCAAATTCTTTCAATCAATTGTATCTTTAATTTTATTTTGCCTTTTTTTATAACCTGGCTTCACAACTTCTATCCAGACACTACTCTCTCTTAACTAGAAAAAAAACTTCCCTCTTCCTTTTTACACGAGGATACAGAGGAAAATAAGAATGTCTAAAGGTCTTAGGCATGGGGACTTGGGGCAAGGGAAGAATAAGTTATCTTGAGAAGGAAGTCTAACTTTTCTCTTTTATCTTAGAAATATAAGATGAGAGAAAAGAAAGATAGCTAGGCAATATACATAGGTTATTTCTATATTTAAGTGTTTACAGAAATGCACTCGTATTATACGGTATCTCTTCGCCAGATCGATTTTCTGGCGTTCTAGAAGATCCTCAACCATGACATATTAAAGAATCTTTCTCTGAAACTAAGAATGCCTCCCTCCCTCCTCCAAGATGAGACCTTGATTTTTGACGTTACTGCTTTTTTTTTATTTGTTTTACTCAATATATTAACACAGGTGAGAAATCTTATTTCTGTTTTTACCAAACCCCGTATAAAATATATGCCCTAAGTCTCTCTCTCTCATATGACAACCATCACATTTGTCTAGGTATTTGTTATCTCTCACTTTGATTGTGGTAATGTCTCCTCTACTTGTACATATAAGCCTCAGTGGACATACTCCACTGTCAGAGCCATTCATACTTAACGTGAGCAGGAATACCAACATTCTTGAACATCGTTTCCTTGGTCTCCATTCATTGGTTCACCCTGATTCCAGCTTCAACACAGTCCCGATTTTGGTTATGTCAACACACAGTTAAATTGCAATCTTGCTATTTGGTGTTTGGCATTTGTTTCTAGTCTCCTGATTCAGTCTGAAAGTTCCACATCAAAGACTGGCTTATGTTTGTTCCATGAGCTCTTCCAGCTGGTGGCCTCATCTATCTGAGGGCTCAGACCCTACACTGAAATGGTCAGCTCCTGAAATCTCAGGGCTCTTGGGCACCAGGACATGATGTACCAACTCCTGGAGATGAGCCTTCACTGTTTACGCTGACAGAGCTATTTTGTCTCTGGAGCTTTGTGGAACCTTCTCAATTCTTTAAAAATAAAGTTCAAGCTTATCCTCACTATACCATAAAAACCAGTTATCCTAGTTTATTTATCATTTCCTTTCTTTCTCTCTTCTCTTAAATAACATTTTTCACTTCACTCGTACTACTGCTACCTTTCATTTTTCTTTAAAACATCACCTGATGCTCAAGATGCCCCACCTTGTTGATAACTTTCAATTTGACATTACATTCTACATTTTATCAGGAAGTTTTTCTGATTTGAAGGAAAAGAAGTTGTCACTTCCCTGGATTGACTGTCAGGAAACTATACATCCTAAATTACTTTTTGTAGTTACTAGCTATCATTTTCCCTTATTCTACTCTGAAGATGCATTTCCTTTGTATGTACACAATGAAATGGTATTACTGTGCTAACATAATGTTTTCTGTCCTGCACATCCTGAGATTTTGTCCTTTTCCTTGTGTTCATCTTGAGTTATGTACATCTGTGGTCAGGAAGAGATCTTTGCAATTTCCTTTGCATAGTGTCCTGCAGTGTTAAGCCATAATTGGCAATGATGACATTAAAGGTGACTGACCTAGCTTAGAAGACAGGAACCTTTGCCACCTATTTCTAAAGGAGGATAATCTGGGAAGGAAAAGGGAGAAAAGGGTGTCCTACTGTTCCCTAGAAGTCTATTCCTAGTAGACTTAGTACACAAACTATTAAATTTAAATAGACCTTTAGATCACTGAACGTGTTTCACTGAATTTTACTATATTCAGACAAACCTATTCACCCCTAGAGGCAGTGAACTGGAGAACAATGTTTTTTCTTTTTTCTTTCACAATGCTTCACATAGAAATTTTAGTTTGAAATGCATTTTAGATTTGTTATACCAAAGAGTGTAGAGAATGCCTAATTATAAGGATAAACAAGACTTTAGATATGTAACTAAAAACTGGAAATATAGGAGTATACATAGAAGAATGTTCAAAAATTTAAAAGTAGGATCATTATTCAAAGGTAGGAATTCAGTTCTTTTTTTTTTGTTTTTGTTTTTTATTTTTATTTTTTTTTAACATCTTTATTGGAGTATAATTGCTTTACAATGGTATGTTAGTTTCAGCTTCACAACAAAATGAATCAGTTATATATATACATTTATTCCCATATCTCTTCCCGCTTGCGTCTCCCTCCCTCCCACCCTCCCTATCCCACCCCTCCAGGCGGTCACAAAGCACCGAGCTGATCTCCCTGTTCTTTTGGATATCTATCTGTTGGACTTTTTTCAAAAGTTGTCGGACAGTATTTTGAGACGTTTATTTAACATTTTTTTAAATATAAAACATAAGAACCCAAATAATATATAGGAGGGACTTACTTCAAAAAAATCACTGTTTACATTTTTTAAAATTATAGAAATATATATATGTATAGTAAAATATTTTATAAAATATATGTGTGTGTGCATGCCTATACATATACAGAGGGAGCACTTTTGCCCTTGGTTTAATATTTTAATCCTATCTTAGTTTTTAATTTGCATGTTTAGAATATCCATGTTCTATATGAAATGTTTTTCTATATGTTCCCCCATTTGGGTGTCTGCTTGAAGGGGTTTTTGTTTGTTTCTCCTTTAATTGGTTGCACGGGAAGATCCATCCTGCATGGTGAGTCCAGCATTTTCCTCGTTGTCTCCTGCGCATCCCATTGTCTGTGCACACACAGCATGACCAGCGCCACATCTGCCTCCTTCCCTGGGTGACCACCCAGAACACGAAACGCCCCTCACGCGAGCATGCCCATGGGTTCAACATCCTGTGCAGGGCCAGAGAGTGGAAAGCCTGTGGCCTCACGTTCCACTAAACCCTTGCTTTTTCCTCTTGGTTTCCTCATTACAGATACTGCAATGAGCATCTGCTGTGCCCCCCACACATGTTCTGGACAGGCTGGGGTCCCTGGGAACGGTGCACAGCACAGTGTGGAGGCGGCATTCAAGCTCGCCGCAGAACCTGCGAGAATGGTCCTGACTGTGCGGGCTGTAGTGTGGTGAGTAGCCCTCCTCATCCCCAGCCCGCAGTCTAGAGCTGGGAGTCCAGAGTCAGCACACACTAGATGCTCTGCAAACACAAGGTGTTCTACAAACTCTGAATGCTCTGCAAACACAAGATGTTCTGCAAACACTAGATGCTGTGAATCACACAAATTTCTCTGGTTAATAAGAATGTCCAGGGGAAATATTGAAAGGTCAGAGTAGCCTATAGGCTTCCTGAGCTAAGTAGACCTAGCCTAGAAATTTCTCAGTTCTGATTTCTGTGCTATGACAAAAAAGTTAGAGTGCTTAATTCTGGACACAATATTTGGTCTGGGAAAATGAAAGGAGCTTTCCATTCTAAGCCCATGCTAAGGTATAGAATGCAGGATTAACCTGACACACTATGAGGGTAAGAAAACTCTGAAGTCAGAGCAAATTGGTACTAATTCAGAGGAAATAAATCACAATCTATGGTTTCATTTTTCTTTGCCTTCGCAGATCATATTTCCTTTAACACTGAACTGCTCAAATAAAGTTTCATTTGGGCAAGCACCTTCCCAAAGGCCTGTTGTTGCTCTTCCTGTGCCAGCTGCCAGAATGACTAAACATGGGCTTTCACCTGTCCCTGGTGCTGGCACTGCAGAGTAGATACAGAGACAGTAGGGTGGTTTTGGTGAAGAGGTTCAGCCTGAGCAGCTCTGGTTTGGCATGCTTCCTCCCTGATCTTTCCAGTATGTCTTTGCAGTACTTTGGACCCTTGGTTCATGAAGTTGAACAGTGTTTTTGCGCTGCTGGAAAGCTTTTTTGTGAGATGCAAAAATCAAACAGCCCAGATAGCCTTGGGAAATTCAGAGAGAGGAGGAGGTTAGAGGTGCTTCATCAGATACTATGCCTGATCCAAGGAGATTTTGGTTACCGGGATTTGTAGTTACGTTTCTTTCCTTTCAAACTGGCAAAGAGATTGTAGTAGCCGTAATAGAATCTATTACTGATTATAGAGGCACTTGTTTCTAGGTCAGCCTGAACTAACTTTGGATTAAGAAAAATCTTAGTCTATATATAGAATGAAGTATTTATTGACTTTTCAGATGCTCAAATTTAAAACTTTTTATAAATGTGAAGGTAATTCATGGTAATTATAATGAACACCCACATGCTCTAGAAAAATAAACCCAGTGTGGTAGCTCTACTCTTTGCTGAAGCATGTAGCTTCCTGAACAAGTGTCTGGAGACTAGGGTCTACAATCCCACATGGACATTTGCCTCATCTGCTGGGGAACAACAGGGATGGAACCCAACAGAGTTGATCTTCTTAATCTTCTTGCCTTTAGTTTCTAAGAAAGTTGAGGTACTAAGAAATCTGAATGCATTTTACATCATTCATTTATAATTGCTTATTGCCTTCAACAGTATCACCCATATGATATTTTACTATAACAAAAAAGTATATTAAGGAAAAACTAACATATCTCATATACATACATATATTTTCTTGTGATTATAAATGTGAATGATTAAGTACTTCCTCAAGATGGTGCTGAATTTGTTGTTTATATTTAAATAATATGTTGTTTGCATTTATATTTAATAACAGATAGCTTATGAAATAAATGCAATACCAGTTTCTAAATCCAGGAGAACTTTGCATAGGTCTCTAATAACTCTAGTTGGGGTTTTAGGTTGTGTTCTTTTTCTCCCTACTGGAGTTTACTTCCTAGCAGATGTAATTGGCATAATCAATCAATCTATTTCCTTATGTAGAAGTACAAAAATTGTTTTCCTTATTTGTTCCAGCTTCTGTCTTGCCTAAGGCAGGAATGCTGGCTCAGGTAAATTAATAAATGTAGAACAGTTGAAGCACGAGTTAAGTTTCTTCAGATTGCTTGGAAAATGTATTATCTCCATTAAATGTCCAAGAAATTTATTTAAAAAGAAAAGTCACAAGGAGGAGAGCAAGATGGCAGAGTAGGAGGATGTTGAGCTCACCTCCTCACATGAACACATCAAAAATCCATCTACATGTGGAGCAACTCTCACTGAAAACAAAGTGGAGACTAACAGAAAGGCTCCTCTACAACCAAGGCTGTAAAGAAAGACCCACACAGAGTTAGGTAGGAAGGGGGAAGAAGTGATCAGGTTGGGACTCATGCCACTAGCAGGGGACACAGAAGAAGAGAGGGATATCACAGGCTTGGAGAGTTAGTTCTTTACTGAATATTTGTTGGACTTTTTAAAAAAGTTGTCTGATAACATTCTGAGACATTTATTTAATCTTTTTAATATATAAGAACCCAAATTATATATAGGATGGACTTATAACTCCCTAGGGGGTTAGGAGTTCAAGCCACATATTGGGCATCCCAGCCCTAGGGTCTAACACTGGAAGGCAAGTCCCTTTGACTAGGTTGAAAACCAGTGGGGCTTACAGGAGAGCTGTAAGAAACCTAGACTGTTCAGGAAGAACACAAACACACTTGCTTACTCCCAGGAGCAAGGCGGAGGAAGCAGACTGAAACTACCCAGGGCTCTAGTCTACCCTGTAGCCACCCCAGCATGTGTCCCAGCCCATGCTGAGCACCCTACCTGACCCCTCTAGCTCCCACGCAGTTCTCCACTAAGGCAAAGACTGCAGTTGCTGAGAAGAGTGCACACTTGTGTGGACAGAACAGACTTGGAGCTGAAACTGCATTTGAACAAAGTGAGGGCAGCCATTGTTGAAGCTTGTGGAGGTGGTGGATTGGAAGCTGTCTTGAGCTCTGACTGGTGTGCTGGGATCATCCAGCATGCACCACAGTCTGCACTGAGTACCCACTGCAGCCTCTGTTGCTTTAATGCTGCTCCCTCTGGGGTGAAGGTGCTGTTGTTGGGAAAGAAGAGAGTGTAGACTTAGAGGGAATGGAACCAGCTTGGGCCCAACCCTCAAAGCTTCTGCTCCAGCACCTTGGGTCCCAACCCTGCCCCTGATTGGGTGATGAAGGCCACCAAGAAGCCCTGGCCCACACCTGACTCTGACTGTAGCTCCTCTGTCTCCAGCCCCACCTCCCACCAAAGTGATAGGTACTAGCACACCCTGAGGAAAGACATGGCTTGTGTTCACATCAAATCCAGCTCTCCCACCAAAGACACTGAGCACCTGCAGATTGCATGGGACAATAGAAAATAAGGACACCCTTTCAAAAGTGGGATAAGTAAATGTTTTAGCTAATTTCATAGGATACAGGAAAAGTTAAACAAAATTAGAAGACAGAGGAGTTTGTCTCAAATGTAAGAACAAGGAAAAAATCCTGAAAAAGCAACTAATGAAACAGAGATAAATAATTTAGCAGATAAAGAGTTCAAAGCATTAGTAATAAGAATGCTAACTGAAAAAGAATAGATGAACACAGTGAGAATTTTAACAAGGAACTGGAAATTTTGATAAAATAACCAGTCAGAGCTGAAGAATATGATAACTGAAATGATAAATACAATAGAAGGAATTAATGGCAGACTAGATGATACAGAAAAACACATAAGTGATCTGGAAGATAGGATAATGAAAATCACCCAAAAAGAACAACAACAACAAAAAAAACAAATTAAAAAATGAGGATAGTTTAAGGAACCTCTGAGACAACATCAAGCATTATAACATTCTCATTGTAGGGGTCCCAGAAGAGAGGAGAGAAAAAGGGGTCAAAAATGTATTAGATGAAATCATAGCTGAAAACTTCCCAAACCTGAAGAAGGAAACATATATCCAGGTGAAGGAAGCACAGGGTCCCAAACAAGATGAACCTAAAGAGACACACACAAAGACATATGATAATTAAAATGGCAAAAGTTAAAGAGGGAATTCTCAAAGCAACGAGAGAAAAACAAAGAGTCACATACAAGGGAAGTCCCATAAGGCTATCAGTAGATTTATCTGCAGAAACTTTGCAGGACAGAAAGGAGTGGCATGATATATTTAAGTGCAGAAAGAGAAAAAACTTACAACCTAGGGTATTCTACCCATCAAGATCATCATTCAGAATTGAATGAGTTAAAGAACTTCTCAGAAAAGCAAAAACTAAGAGAATTCATTAATACTAAACTTACCCTAAAAGAAGTGTTAAAAGGTCTTCTCTAAGTGTAAAACAAAAGGGTACAACAAGAAGTAAGAATTTATAGGAAAAGAAAAATCCCACTGGTAAAGGCAAATATATAGTAAAGACTGGGTATCAAAAATTTAAATAAGCTAGTAGGAAGATTAAAAGACAAAAATTGTAAAATCAGCCAAAACTAAAATAAATAGTTAAAGGATAAACATGAAGATGTAAAATATGACATCAAAAACACAAAACATGGGGGAGAGGAGTAAAAAATGTAGTTCTTTTAGAATGTGAACTTAAATGACTATCAGTTTAAAACAAGTAGATATACTTATAGAGCAACATATATGAATCCCATGGTAATGACATATCAAAAACCACAATGAGCTACACAAAAACTAGAAAGAAAGGAACACAATCATACCACTAAAGAAAATCATCAAACCAGAGGAAAGAAATGAAAGAATAGAAGAGAGAAGAACTACAAAAACAATCAGAAAACAAATAACAAAATGGCAATAAGTACATACCTATCAAAAATCACTTTAAATGTCAATTGACTAAATGCTCCAATCAAAAGACATAGGTGGCTGATAGGATAAAAAACAAGACCCATCTATATGTTACCTACAAGATAATCCAGAGCTAAAGACAGACATGGGCTGAAAGTGAGGGGATGGAAAAATATTTCATGTAAATGAAAATGAAAAGAAAGCAGGGGTAGCACTACCCATATGAGAAAAATGAGACTAAAATAAAGTCCATAACAAAAGACAAAGAAGGGCATTGTAAAATGACAAAGGAATCAATACAAGAAGATGATTGGTATAGCATTTGTTAACATACATGCACCTAATATAGGAGCACCTAAACATATAAAGCAAATATTAACAGAGATAAAGCGAGAAATTGACAATAATACAATAAAAGTAGGGAAATTTAAAACCTCACTTACATCAATGGACAGATCCTCTAGAATCAATAAGGAAGCACTAGTCTTAAATGACACATTATACTAGTTTGAATTAATAGATATCTACAGGACGTTCCATCCCAAAACAGTAGAATACACATTCTTTTCAAGTGCACATGGAATGTTCTCCAAGATAGATCACATGTTAGGCCATAAGATAAGCAGCAACAAATTTAAGAGGATAGAAATTATATCAAGCATTTTTTCTGACTTCAGTTGTATGAAACTAGAAATCAATTACAGGAGGAAAAATGGGAGTAGAAAAAACATGTGGAGATTAAGCAACATACTACTAAAAAACCAATGGGTCAGTGAAGAAATCAAAGTGTAACAGAAAATACTTTGAGACGAATAAAAATAAAACACAACTTTTCACAATCTATGGGATGCAGCAAAAGCAGTTCTAAGAGGGAAATTTATAGTGATACAGACCTACCTCAGAAAACAAGAAAAATTTCAAATAAACAACTTAACCTACCATTTAAAAGAATTAGAAAAACAGAAGAAACAAAACCCAAAGCCAGCAGAAGGAAGGAAGTAATAAAGATCAGAAGGGGAAATAAATAAAAAACAGTAGAAAAGATCAATGAAATCAACAGTTATTTTTTTTTAAAGATAAACAAAATTGATTAGCCTGTAGCTGGGATCATTAAGGAAAACAAGAGAGATCAGAAATAAACAAAACAAGAAGTGAAAGAAGAGAAATTATAATTTATATCATAGAGAAACAAAAATATAAGAAAATTATATGAACAGTTATACGCCAACAAATTGAGTACCCTATAAGAAATGGATAAATTTCTGGAAACATACAATCTTCAGAGACTGAATCAGGAAAAAATAGACAATCTGAATAAGACTGATCACTAGTAGTGAAATCGAATTAGTGATCAAAAAAGTCTCAGCAAACAGAAGTCCAGGACCAGACAGCTTCTCAGAGGAATTCTCCCAAACATTAAAGAGGAGCTAAAACCGATCCTTCTCAAATTATTCCAAAAAAATTGAAGAGGAGGGAACACCCCTAAATTTATTCTATGAGGCCACCGTTTTTCTGACACCAAAACCAAAAAAAAAAAGCACTACAAAAAAGGAAAATTACAGTCCAATATCTCTGATGAAAATAGATGCAAAAACCCTCAACAAAATATTATCAAACTGAATTCAACAATATATATAAGAGATCATAAACCATTATCAAGTGGGACTTACTCCACGGCTGGAAGGATGGTTCAATATCTGCAAATTAATCAATGTGATATACCACGTTAAAAAAAGGAAGGATAAAAATCATATGATCATCTCAATAGATGCAGATAAAGTGACAAAATTCAACATCCATTTATGGTAAAAACTCTCATCAAAGCTCATATAGAGGGAACATAACTCAAGACAAGAAAGGCCATTTATGACAGACCCACAGCTAACATCATACTCAATGGTGAAAACTGAAAATGTTTCCTCCAAAATCAGGAACAAGACAAGGATGCCCATTCTCACCACTTCTATTCAATATAGGATTGGAAGTCCTAAGCACAGAAATTAGACAAAAAAAAAAAAAAGAAAAGAAAAACAGAAAGATAAGACATCCAAATTAGAAGGGAAGAAGTAAAACTGTCACTATTTGCAGATGACATGATATTATGTACAGAAAACCCTAAAATCTCCACCAAAAAACTATTAGAACTAATAAATGAATTCAATAAAGTTGCAGGATACAAGATTAAATACAAAAACCTGTTACTTTTCTATACACTAATAATGAACTATCAGAAAGGGAAAACAATATCATTTCAAATTGCATCAAAAATAAAATACCTAGGAATAAACTTATGTAAGGAGAAGAAAGATCTACACTATGAAAACTATAAAACATTGATGAAGGAAATTCAAAATGACTCAGAGATGGAAAAATATTCTATGTTCATAGATTGAAATAATATTGTTAAAAGGTCCATACTACCTAAAGCAATCAACAGAGTTAATGCAATTTCTATCAAAATGCCCATGACATTTTCACAGAATTAGAACAAATAATCCTAAAATTTATATGGAAAACACAAAAGACCACAAATAGCTAAAGCGATCTTGAGAGAAAAGAATAAAGCTGGAGGTATCATGCCCCCTTACTTCAGAATATACTACAAAGCTACTGTAATCAAAACAATATCATACTGGCACAAAAACAGACATATAGATCAATGGAACAGAATGGAGAGCCCAGAAATAAACCCATACACTATTGTCAATGCATCTATGACAAAGGAAGCAAGATTATATGATGGGGAAATAGCAGTCTCTTCAATATGTGGTGCTGGGCAAATGGAGAAGCTGCATGCAAACAAATGAAATTAGAACATTTTCTCACATCATATACAAAAATAAACTCAAAATGGAATAAAAACCTAAGTGTAAAACCAGAAACCATAAAACTCCTAAAAAAAAACATAGGCAGAACACTCTTTGACATAAGTCTTAGCAATATTTTTTTGGATCTGTCTCCTATGGCAAAGGAAACAAAAGCAAAAATAAACAAATGGGACCTAATTAAATTTTAAAAGCTTTTGCACAGCAAAGGAAACCATCGACAAAAGCAAAAAACAACCTACTGAGTGGGAGAAAATATTTGCAAATGATATGACCAAAAAGGGGTTAACATCCAAAATACATAAACAGCTCATAAAAGTCAATATCAAAAAAAAACCAACCATATTAAAGAATGGGCTGAAGCCTTGAATAGACATTTTTCCAAAGAAGACATACAGATGACCAAAAGGCACATTAAAAGATGCTCGACATCACTAATCATCAGAGAAATGCAAATCAAAACCACAATGAGATATCACCTCACACCTGTCAGAATGTCTACCATCAAAAAGAGCACAAATAACAAATACTGGAAAGGATACGAAGAATAGGAAACACTTGTACACTTTTGGTAGGAATGCAAATTCATGTAGCCACTGTGGAAAATCATATGGAGGTTCCTCATAAAAAACTAAAAACAGAACTACCATATGATCCAGCAATTCCACTCCCATGTATATATGTAAAGGAAATAAAAACACTAATTTGAAAAGATACATGCCTTCAGTGTTCATAGTAGCTCTATTTACAATAGCCAACATATGAAAGCATCCTCAGTGTCCATCAATGAATGAATGGATAAAGAAGATGTGGCATATGCATTCAATGGAATATTACTCAGCCATAAAAATGTATGAAGTTTTGCCATTTGCAACCACATGAATGGACCCAGAGGGTGTCATGCTTAGTGAAATATGTCAGACAGAGAATAACAAATATTGTATGTTATCACTTACATGGAATCTGAAAAATGAAACAAGTAATTGAATATAACAAAACAGAAACAGCCTTACAAACATAAAGAACAAACTACTGTTTACCAGTGGGAGAAGGAAGTGTGTAGGGGTGAAACACCAGTAGGAGATTAAGAGGTACAAATGTTTAAAATAAATAAGCTGCAGTGACATATTGTACAGCACAGGAAATATAGCCAATATTTTATAATAACTATAAATAGTGTATAACCTATAAAAATATTGAATCACTATGTTGTACACCTAAAACTAATATTGTAAATCAGCTATACTTACATACATGCATACAAAAAGTCACATAGATTTTGTAGCATGATTGATTTGTACATTCTAGCTGCAGCTGGCAAATCTTCAGACACAAAGTGTGTTTGATTTGAAGTGGTCTTTTATAGAAACTAGCTCTAAGTATAGGCATTGTAATTTCTTAATTTCAAGTTGTAAATTTGATCCTTTATCAATATCAAGCTGGATAACAAGTCAGGTGATATTTCTGAGATTCAGCCTCCTTCTCTGAGGAGGAGACAACAACAGTCCATCCCTCCCAGGGCTACTTTGTCAAAGATGGTGTCATCTGTGAGGTTCTGGTAGAAGGTCTCACATTCAGAGCAATTTAGTGTGAGTTTTTCTTCCTACTCTCATTACTTGTTGTTACTTTTTAAAAACTCATTCACTTTAAATCCTCAGATCTTCATAATATTATGATAAGGTCTATTCAACTGACAGTGATAGGAACATTAGGTAATTATCAATAGCAAGGAAATTTAATTGAAGAGAAACTCATAAAGAACATGCATTTTTATATTATTGTAACTAATTATTAAATAATATTTAATAATTAATAAACATTGTAAGTTAATTATTATAAAATCCATGAAGTTTTATCTTTGAAAATTACAACACATGATATGAAGGAGAATCCTGAATATTTATGCTAGGTAAATAGAATAGTTTCTCAATATGGTATAAGTCAAAGTCTCCCTCAAAGGTTTAAAGAATTAGAAATAAGTGCTGGGCTAAATACATCAATTGCATTACAAACACCGAAATAGTGTTGGTATTTCAAAATTATACCCTTATTGAAATTTCACACAAAAAGTAAAATGGTTGGCCAAAGGCTATGATCAAAGATATCAGCATGGGACATAGAATTAACATGAATCTTCCTGATCTAGGAAAATGACCACAGAAGACCCTTTAAAAAAAAATCCTTTTTAGATGTATTTATTTATTTTTATTTTTTTAAATTTTTTTTCCATCTTTATTGGAGTATAATTGCTTTACAATGGTGTGTTAGTTTCTGCTTTATAAAAAAGTGAATCAGTTATACATATACTTATGTTCCCATATCTCTTCCCTCTTGCGTCTCCCTCCCTCCCACCCTCCCTATCCTACCCATCTAGGTGGTCACAAAGCACCGAGCCAATATCCCTGTGCCATGCGGCTGCTTCCCACTAGCTATCTATTTTATGTTTGGTAGTGTATATATGTCCATGCCACTCTCTCACTTTGTCACAGCTTACCCTTCCCCCTCCCCATATCCTCAAGTCCATTCTCTAGTAGGTCTGTGTCTTTATTCCTGTCTTACCCCTAGGTTCTTCATGACATTTTTTATTCTTAGATTCCATATATATGTGTTAGCATACGGTATTTGTTTTTCTCTTTCTGACTTACTTCACTCTGTATGACAGACTCTAGGTCCATCCACCTCACTACAAATAACTCAGTTTCATTTCTTTATATGGCTGAATAATATTCCATTGTATATATGTACCACATCTTCTTTATCCATTCATCCGATGATGGACACTTAGGTTGTTTCCATCTCTAGGCTATTGTAAATAGAGCTGCAATGAACATTTTGGTACATGACTCTTTTTGAATTATGGTTTTCTCTGGGTATATGCCCAGTAGTGGGATTGCTGGGTCATATGGTAGTTCTATTTGTAGCTTTTTAAGGAACCTGCATACTGTTCTCCATAGTGGCTGTACCAATTCACATTCCCACCAGCAGTGCAAGAGGGTTCCCTTTTCTCCACACCCTCTCCAGCATTTATTGTTTCTAGATTTTTTGATGATGGCCATTCTGACTGGTGTGAGATGATATCTCATTGTAGTTTTGATTTGCATTTCTCTAATGATTAATGATGTTGAGCATTCTTTCATGTGTTTGTTGGCAGTCTGTATATCTTCTTTGGAGAAATGTCTATTTAGGTCTTCTGCCCATTTTTGGATGGGGTGTTTGTTTTTTTGTTATTGAGCTGCATGAGCTGCTTGTAAATTTTGGAGAAAGTCATAAAGAAAGACCTTAAAACCAAAACATGCTGGCACAGGGATTCTTGGAAGGCTAATCAAAATCGATAAGCTGCACTATAAGTTGTGTCAAATAATACCACCAAGGATAAATGTAAACCTAAATGTAAAGGTAATTGTAAGCTTAAATAAATTTGTGATATGAGTAATAATGGCAATATTACAAAGTACCTTATTCTTGTTTAGCACATTAGGGTCTTACCAAATGCTTTTGAAAAGGTTCTCTCATCTTATATGGTCCTAATTTTCCAGATGAGGAAGTTGAGACCCAGAGAAACCTCATCACTTATCTGAAACCCCACAGCTTGCAAAGCAAAGCCTACATTCCAGCTCTCATGCCAAGGGCTCTTCTCCCCTGGATGCTGTGGCTGATTTGGGAAAATACAGGAACAAGCACTGAGAAATTAGTTTGTCAGAGCAAATATCACACCAAAACAGGACTGTTAAAAAGCCCCAAAAGGTAATTTTTGATTTGCTTTACCTTCAATCTTTTTTTCTGAAAAGCTTTAGGTGAATTTGCCTCAGGCCAACAAGACATGACCTGGCTAAATTTTAAAAAGCATAGTTAGTAGAAAAAAAACTTTCTGAGATTCATGAGTCTTTTTTAAGTCATTATCTGCAAAAAGCCTTACCATGTTCTTTTTGGAGATTTGGATTCTCAGATTAACCTCTGGCCTTCCCAACAATCATTTATTATTTTTAAAATATGCCTGAACAAATAAAAAGCAAAGATATCTTCCATAAGTTGAAGATATTTTAAATATTATGTAGAAGTTTTATTTCAAACATTGGAATCCAACTTCTGACACTGATAATTTTTCAATAGTTATGATTAATTGATGCCATGGGAAGAAATAAACATATCAACATTTTAAGATTTTTTCAAGGTTATTTTAGCAGAATTATTTTTAAAAGGCCTTTCTCCAAAACGTTCTTGCATATACAGTATTTTACTGGAAATGCATTGAATGTCTGCTGAGTTGCAGTAATACTGTCCAGAGCTGACACATGGCAACTGGAGAACATTCATCATGGCCCACATAGCCTTTGACGGCATCCCAAGGGGAAAGGGGGAAGCCTTGAGAAGGAAGGTGGGAAGAGACTGGAGCCTTTCAAACTCATATTAAAATGCCTTCGAGGGTTAATGGACTTTTTCCAAGTTGTTTTATAATCAGTTTTAATTGATTATTTCAATTGTGCAAGACAGCAACTCAACATCATATATTTGTAGATCTCAAATATACTCCAGCATTACATAAGCAATAATAAATGGAATACTATATTGTATATTCCATGAGAAACATGTTACAAGTAATATCATACATTAGAAACACCATATACCTAGCTAATAGTTACATAACTTTACGTTTATTACTTTCATTTTGAAAATTTAGCAATCCATTATTTGGATCTCACATTTTATGCCATTATATTAATATATACTTATTAACTCAAAATTCCCATGATGTTTTAATGTTTCTTCTCTGAAGGTACTGACCAAACTTAGGCTTAGAGGGTTGCCCCACTGTGTGACTTTGGGCATATTCCTTGACTTCTCTGTGATTTTAATTTTTCATCTGGAAACTGAACTTACCTTGTTGAGTTTTTGTTAATATTGTATAAATTTATCCATGTAAAGAACTTAGCACCATGGTTTACAAAGCATAATAAATGCTCAGAGTTAACTATTTTATTACTGTTATTCATTAAACCACATCTCATTTTCTGTGCTATATTTACTTGCAAGTGGGAAGACAGAAGTTTGACATACATTGGGATGACTGGGTTGCTGAATGATCTCTCTTATTCTCTCTGTCATTCAAGGAGCTGATAGGCGAGGTGGTAGGTGTTGCTTCAGGCGTTTTCCACACCAGCACCCCCAGTGCCCCACATGCGTCCACCCCACTCTTGGGTCTCATATAGAACAGCAGCTCACTAAGTGCTGTAACTAATTTAATGAATTTTATTCAGTTATTCAACTGTAGACTCAGTAGGCCACAGGTGTCTCCACAGCACTCTGACCCCATCTAATATTAGAAAAATAATTAAAAGTACAATTTTTCTCATCCTGGCTATTGTAAATAGTGCTACAATGAACACTGAGGTGCATGCATCTTTTTGAATTATGGTTTTCTCCAGAAATATGCCCGGGAGTGTGATTGCTGGATCATATGCTAGCTCTATTTCTAATTTTTAAAGAAACCTCCGTACTGTTCTCCATAGTGGCAACCTAAATGTCCGTCAACAGAGGAATGGATAAAGAAGGTGTGGTACATATGTACAATGGAACATTAGCCATAAAAAAGAATGAAATAATGCCGTTTGCAGCAACTTGGATGGACGTAGAGATTCTCATACTGAGTGAAGTAAGTCAGACAGAGATAAATATCATATGATACCATTTATATGTGGAATCTAAAAAAATGGTACAAATGAACTTATATACAAAACAGAAATAGAGTTACAGGCGTAGAAAACAAACTTATGGTTATGAGTGGGTAAGGGGAGAGTAATAAATTGGGAGAATGGGATTGACATATGCACACTACTATATATAAAATAGATAACTAGTAAGAACCTACTGTATAGCACAGGGAACTCTACTCAATACTCTGCAATGGCCTAGATGGGAAAATAATCTAAAAAAGAATGGAGGGACTTCCCTGGTGGTCCAGTGGTAAAGAATCCACCTTACAATGCAGGGGACGCGGGTTTGATCCCTGGTCAGGGAACTAAGATTCCACATGCCGTGGGACAACTAAGCCTGCACGCCACAACTACTGAGCTTGAGCGCCTCAACTAGAGCCCGCGTGCCACAAACTTCAGAGCCCACGAGCTTTGGAACCCGCGTACCACAACTAGAGAGCCCACATGCCCTGGAGCCTGCACACTGCAAATAGAGAAGAGAAAACCCACACACCACAACTAGAGAGAAGCCTGCACACCACAACAAGAAGCCAGCACGCCACAGTGAAAGATCCTGCATGCCTCAACGAAGATCCCGCATGCTGCAACTAAGACCCAATGCAGCCAAAAAATAAATAAATAAATAATAAAGCTTTTAAAAAATATAGGCAAAAAAGTACAATTTTTCTAATGTAAACAGAAACATCAACTTGTTTTACTCCAGTTAACTATGATCCACAGCAAATGTGATAAAATGAATCATCCAAACCAAAAGCTGAAAAAAAGCCTTTTAAAGCCTTACTGAGAATGACAGACAACTGTTGGTGGCTTCATGTAACTGAGAATCCAGGAGAAAGGATTCTTGGAGATGCCCCTGGTACCCAGAAGCACCTGAGAAGGGATGCCTACTCCATTCCCTCTCTGGGCCCTCTCTGCATCCAATGTGCAGGTTGTGCACTGCATAATTTTAAGGGGCTGTCCATAATCGTGTAGATGTTAGTAGCACCCCTTTGGTGGCCGCACAAGAAAACTCAGTGAGTTCTTCAAAGCCTCAGAAGCACGCAGAGTGCCAGCCTTCATTGTGAACTGCATTCTGCATCATGAGTGCTCTGCCCTTGTTGAGAAGGGCAAGCTGGCATTTTAGCTTGAGCTTCCCTTAGAGAGCCTGAGACAAGGACCTAGATTACATAGTTTATTTAGGAGATGATTGCACAGCATCAGATGGGAAAGATGAGGGGATGAAGCAGGGAAGAAGGAGATATCCTATCAGGAGATGTCTGCTGTGGCTGTGAAATTCCATCCTCCAGGACTGCTGACAGGGATGCAGAAGCTTCCTAGAAGTGTCTCTTTATGGGATCCCCGCTGGTTGACACGTGTCCTGGGATGAACTCCTGACGCTGCAGAGAGGTTCTGGGGAGGAAAGCAACCGGAGGTAAGGCATGTGCTTGAGATGGACAATGCAGCCCACATCTAACTCTGCAGCGATTGTCCTCCTTGGCTGCGGCTGAAATCCCAGGTGATGGAGGGGATGTGGTATCTTGCATTAGGCATTTTTATTTGTACAGCCATTATCCAACCTACAGGTCATCCTGGTCAGTGAGACCTGAGGCACTCCTAGCATGTGCCCTTGCTGCTAGAAGATGCAAGGAGGGCTCCTTTCTTCTTCTGGATGCTGGCGTGTAGAGGATGTGATGCTACAACCACTACAGCCCATGTACTGCTCTCAGGGTAGGGACACAGGCTCTGGGAGGAAGGGGTGAAGGAGCAAAACAGAAAGCAAAGCTGAGCCCTTCTGCCCGGGAGCCACCCAGGCATGTGACACGTGACATGAAAAGTCCACTGGGGTTTAAGCCATTTTGAGCCCAAATCATCCTACCTTCTATGCACCTTCCCTCCCCTCATCACCTTGCTCCTCAGAAGCCCCTGAAACCCCAGATCCCCAAGGCCAGAGGAAGCAGGTGGGAAACCCTCCTCAGCTTTGTTCTTCCCTTTCCTTCCCTTCTATTATGAGATACATAGTTTGGGGAAATTCACTCACATGCTGATTAGCAGAAATATTCTTCCTTATTGATTGCTTTACACTCTTATATGGTATCTGGTGGAGATGATCTAAGGGTTTTTATGAGGCCAGTTACTACCAAAGCAACAAATGATACTGGCCTTCATCAAAAAGGTCACAAAACAAACCCTGTAATTGCACAGTCGTTTCTAAATGTGTTCACTTAAGTTTCCAAATATTTCTGTGCAAGGCAAAGGATCTATGATTATCCTAGATTAAACATGATAATCCATCTTCATAAGAATGGAAATGCGAAATCTGCTTTCAGGTTTTTGAAACATCATGGTGAAGAGCTTGTAAATATGAAAGATTGTCATAGTGAAAATGTCAAATTTTGTTAAAGGGAGTTTGAGTGTCTTGAGAAAGAGATAATGTCAGTACACATGATCATGTGGTATAGCAGATGGCCACAAAACTATACATTTTATAAAATTTAGCATCAGCAGTTCTGCAATCAAGTATAAAAATGATGCATGACACAGAAGGGAAAGAAGAAAATGATACATTATAGGAATTAATCCTTGAAAATTATGCTTCTAGGGCTTATGAATAATCATCTACAATCTCTAGAAATTATAATCCAAAACTAAGAAATGGAGAATTTTACAAAAATCTTTGTTTATAGTATTGTGAAACTGTAGTATGTTTCACTGGCTTAAAAAGAAGGATATATTTTATTTTTATGTCTTCCTAGAATAGTCTTTGCAAAGTTAACTGCAGAGACTTTCAAATATAACAGAGGTTTTCTGTTGTAAAAATGAAGTGGGGGTATATGTCTATGCAATAAATAACCATGATAAAGTATTCCCTGATGACAACAACCAAAATCCCCCAAATTTACTTAAGGAAACAACACAAGCAGTGTTCTCAGTCATAAGAGTTTCAGCTAAATGATCGTGAGTTTGACATTTTGTTTTATAGGATGAAGTGAGATTAAGCAACATGCATAACAAACAGTCCCTGTTTTTAAAGATGCCAGATTTTTAACCATTATAAAATGAGTAATTAAATTCACTCTCCTAAAATTAAAACATTGATTGAAATTAAATGAATCAGAGAATGCTCTTTCCCAAACACACTTACCTGTCAATGTCAGAACTTTATTGTAACACTTGAACTAATAATGGATTACCCAGGGAACATTTGATGAGCTCTTTTGTTGATTTCATGTCCCCTCCAAATTAGGCACTACTTTTTGGACAATTTCTGACGTTCACCTTGTTCACTTCTGAATGAGCCAGGTACTTGCCACTATGATTAGAAAAGCAAGTTCTCCTGGAGCAGTGTTTCTAAATCATATATTCTTTTAAAGTATTAATTGATTTATTCTTTTGTTATTATTGCCTTTCTCTGCTTAGTTTCCTTTTAATTTAATCTTTCTTTCTAACTTTTTTAAGGAGAAAAATAAATCATCCACTTGAGACTTTTCTTCTTTTCTAATATCAGAATTTTTGACAATAAATTTCACTCTAAACACTTCTTTAGCTACATTACACAAATTTTAATATGTTGTGACTTTTTCTTTATCCCAAGCATTATTGATAAGCATGCTGATTAATGTACAAATATGTTTTCCAGATCTCTTTCAGTTATTGAACTCTTTTAAAAATTAATAATCCAATAAATTAAAATTACCAATTTTTATTTAATCAGTTATACAACTTTGTATTATTTTTACTCTCGTAAAATTATTTAGACCTGCTTTGTAGTCCAGAATATGGTCCATAAGGTCCATGGCATTTGAAAAGAATGTGTATTCTGCTGTTCTTGGTAGGAATTTTCTACAAATGTCATTGAGATCAAGTTGGTTGATAGCATTGTTCATGTCCTTACATCTTTACTGATTTTCTACTTGTTCTATCAATTACTGAGAAAGGAATGTTGAACACTTCTGTGATTGTGAGTTTGTCCATTTCTCTTTTCAGTTCAATCTGTGCTTGCTTCTCATAACTCAAAACTCTGCTATGAGGCATATACACATTTATCATTGTTATATCTTCTTATTGAAGTGACCCCCTCTAGCCTAGATAATGTCTCTTACAATTCTCAGAATTCTTGTTCTAAAAGCTACACTGATATTAATGTAGCCATCTGTCTTTTGATTAGTGTTTGCTTAGTATATGTTTCTCATTCATGTACTTGTAACCTATTTTCATCATATTTACAGTGTATCTCCTATAGAAAGCACATAGTTGTGTCTTGAGTTTCATCTAATAGGAAAATATCTGTCTTAACGTGTTAGATCACTAACATTTACTGTAACTTTGATATAGTTGGGTTTAAATCTACCTTATCGATATTTGTTTTCTATTTTATTTGTATGTCCTTTGTTCCCCCTATTTTTCTCTTTTCCTGACTCTGGATTCTTTTATAATGCTTGCATTATCATTTATAATTCCATTTTATCATCATTACACGTATTTTAGCTAACCCTTAATTTTATTTTTTAATGATTTCTTCAGGTTTTACAGTGTACATTTTTAACTGATTACAATCTACTTTCAAATAATACTACACTATTTCACCAGTGGTTTTAAAACCTTACAACAGAATGTTTCCATTTTTCCCCTTCCATTCTTTGTGTAATTATGTCCATGTAGTTTACTTATGCATGTGTTATAAATCCCAATTTAAAATATGACTATTTTTGCTTTGAATAATGATCTTTTAGAAATATTTAAAGATGAGGAAAAAATGTCTACTTTTATCCCTAAATTCACCATTTTCAGTGTTCTGTATCCCTTTGTATAGATCCAAATTTCTATCTTGTACCATTTTTTTCTTCCTGAAAAGTTTCCTTTAATATTTCTTACAGTGCAATTCTTCTGATGATAAATCCTCTCAGCTTTTTATTTGCTTAAAATGTTATTTTCTGTTTGTTCACTTTTTAAAAAAATTTCATTGCAGTATAGATGTGTTAGCTGTGTTAGTTTTGTTAGTTTTAGGTGTACAGCAAAGTGAATCAGTTGTACATATATATATATATCCACTCTTTTTAAGATTCTTTTCCCATATAGGCCATTACAGAGTACTAAGTAGAGTTCCCTGTGCTCTACAGTAGGTCCTTATTAGTTATCTATTCTATATATACAGTAGTGTGTATATGTCAATCCCAGTCTCCCAATTTATCCCTCCCCTCCCCAGCCCACTTTTCCCCCAGTAACCCTAAGTTTGTTTTCTACATCTGTGACTCTATTTCCGTTTTGTAAATAAGTAATTTGTACCATGTTTTTGATTCCACGTATAAACAATATCATATGGTATTTATCTTTCTCTGTCTGACTTACTTCACTCAGTATGAATATCTCTAGGTCCATCCATGTTGCTGCAAATGGCATTATTTCATTCTTATTTTATGGCGGAGTAATATTCCATTGTATATATGTACTACATCTTCTTTATCCATTCCTCTGTTGATGGACACTTAGGTTGCTTCCATGTCCTGGCTATTGTAAATAGTGCTGCAGTGAACATTGGGATGCATGTATCTTTTCAAATGATGGTCTTCTCCAGATATATGCCCAGGAGTGGGATTGCAGGATCATATGGTAGCTCTATTTTTTAGTTTTTTAAGGAACCTCATACTGTTCTCCATAGTGGGTGTATCAATTTGCATTCCCACCAACAGTGCAAGAGGGTTCCCTTTTCTCCACACCCTCTCCAGCATTTACTGTTTGTAGATTTTTTTGATGATGGTCATTCTGACTAGTGTGAGTTGATACCTCATAATTTTGATATGCATTTCTCTAATAATTAGTGATGTTGAGCATCTTTTCATGTGCTTTTTGGACATCTTTTTTGAGTCTTTTTGCCTTCAATTTTGAAAGGTATTTTTGTCAGTGAATAATTCTAGGTGGACAGTACTTCTTTCAATTCTTTACAAATGACTGTTTACATATCTTATGACAAAAAAATTCTTCTGTAGTTCTTACCTTTTTTATGATTTTTTTTCCCTTTGGTTGCATTTAAGATTGTCTTTTTATATTTAGTTTTTAGCAATTTGGTAATGATTTGCTTGATGTGGTTTGTCTTCTTGATAATTCTTGAGCTTCTTGGATACTTGGATTTATAATTTTCATTTTCTGAAAAATTTTAGCTATTATTCCTTGAAATGTTTTCCTTTCTTGTCCTCCCCCTCCTCTATTTCTGCTATTGCAGTTCCATGAACCTGTAGATTGTCCCACGTTGTCTCATAACTCACTGATGCTCCATTCATTTTCTTCAATTATTTTCTCTCTGTGCTTCCTTTTGATTGATTTCTATAGTAATGTGTTTAAATTCATTAATCTTTTTCCTATACTATCTAATTTGTTGTTAATTCTATCCAGTTTGTTTTTAATTTTAGATATTGTATTTTTCAAGTTAAAAGTTTCTTTTGAATATTTTGTATAGTTTTAAATTCTGTCCTTTTTGTCCTCATTTATTCCTCTTAAATATATGAAGTACATTTATAATAGCTCTTGTAATAGCCCCCATCTTCTCCATCACTTCTGTGTTTTTCTTCCCTCTTGCTTTTTCCTGATTATTGATCATATTTCCTCCTTCTTTACTTACAAGTACACTTTTATTGGATGCCTGCCACTGTGAATTTTACCTTTTATGTGTACTAGACGGTTTTTTGTTATATTAAACAGTATTGAGTTTTATTCTGAAGATGATGTGAAGCCAGTCTACAGTTCCCTAGAGAACAGTTGTTTATTAGCTTAAGTAAGAGATGCCTTTTACAGTTGATAATACAGTGCAGATATAATACTAGTAAATAGTAGTAATATAATACATTTTATTTCCACCATGTGCTAGGTACTATATTTGGATTTTGTTTGTTTGTTTTTGATAGTTAATCCTTATTATGGACTGAACGTTTATGTCCCCTGAAAATTCATTTGTTGAAATCCTAAGCTCCAAGATGATAGTATTTGGAGGTGGGGCATTTGGGAGGTGATAGGTGATAAGCTCTGCCCTCATGAATGTGATTATTGTTCTTATAAAAGAGACCTGAGAGCTCTCTGCTCTCTACCATTTGAGGGCACAAGAGAAGACAGATACCTACAAGCCAGAAAGCAGGTTCTTACCAGACCCTGAATCTGCTGGTGACTTGCTCTTGGACTTTACAGCCTCCAGAGCTGTATGAAGTAATGTTTGTTGTTTAAGCCACCCAGCCTATGGTATTTTTGCGATCATAGCCAGAGCGGACTAAGACAGTCCTCATAGAAACATGTGACCCCATTTTGGCAGGCTAGGAAACAGAGGTTCAGCAAGCAAGGAACTTCTCATCACACAGTGTCTTAGTCAGGTTGGGCCACTATAACAGAACGTCACAGACTGGGTGGCTTATAAACAACAGAAGTGTCTCACAGTTCTGGAGGCTGAAAGTCTGAGAGCCCTCTTCCAGGTTGCAAACTGCAGACTTCTTGCTGTGTGCTCACGTGGTGGAGAGCAAAAAGAGGACACAAGCTCTCTTGTGACTCTTATGAGGGCATTAACCCCATCATGGGGTTCCAACTTCATGGCCTCAGACAATCATAATAACCTCCCAAAAGCCCCACCTTCTAATATTACTACATTGGGGAATAGAATTTCAACATATGAATTTGGGGCATGGGGGACGCAAACATTCAGCCCGTAGCACACAGTTGGTGGGGAGAAGTGGGGGGATTGTCTTCCATGGCCTTCTCACTTGCTCACCTCTCCAGCTCAGGCTACATGAAGTATGTGCACTTGAGGCTTTCAAAAACTAGGAACAGGAAGTACACAGAAGTAAGGCCTGCCAGGTTCCTGCCCTCTGATGCTTAGTAAGCTTGACAGTTGAACACTACTTCCTTTTGTCATTCCTGGAAGATGGTGTGGCAACACTGGTCTTTAGTGCGGAGTCAACACACACAAGGTCTTGGATACAGACAAGAACGTCACAAATACTGAAGAGACAGGAGGATGAGTTGTTTGTCTGGTGTAAACCAGAGGTGAGAAACGTGCTCTTCATATTCCAAAAGAGATTTGTTTCCCCTTTTCAAAAGCAGTAATTCAAGTCTGAGCCCTAAGTGGGCTCTCATTTCCTCTGAGAATCTCCCTCCTTTTGAAGACACCGCTTTATCACAATTACGGCTCCTGGATAATAATAATGCATCAGACAAATCAGGCTTATGTGAAATGAAACAGAGTAGCTCTCACAAGCCCGACGTGTGTTCTTCTGCAACGACTGAGCTCTTTCTATCACTACTTGGTGACGGGCGTGACACTGAAGCGGGAGTGCTAGACCAGCCACGGATGCTCAGCCATGGCCACACAGTGGAGGTGTCAAAGCGCTTCTCACATGCAGCCAAGGTGTGCTTCTTCAGACGCCCCCAGTCATTCTAACCTGTAGTCCAGGTTGGCCGTTGTACGATTCAAGCAGCATCAACACTCAGGAAATGTTTATGACTAACTTATCTAGCTTTGAAAACAGAGAAATCTTAAATAGGCCTGCAGTTTACAGAATTCTAGGTCTCCCACATTTCTTGTCTACTGTGGTAGTTGGTCACTTACAAACAGCTATGTCTTTTCTTTTTTCCTGAGCTGCTGCCGTGTTCATCCTTCGCTAGCATCAACCTTCTTCCGTTACCTCTGATGGGAGACAGAGATGCATACTGTTGGTCTCAAAGTCTGGTGTGTAAAGAGAGAGCTGAAGTAAATTTGTTCTGTCAGGTTTTTTTTTTTTTTTTTTTTTTGGAGCATAAATTTCTGAGAACAGACGTGTAATAGCAAATTCAAGAGACCGTTTAACAAATGTAACGTCAAGCCCATTATTGATTACTTCTGGCTGGTAGAATTAACTTCATTTCCAAAAAACTGACAGATGGATTTTTTTGATTTACGATCTGCATATGCCAAGACCCAAGAGAAACTTTTAAATCCCCAGGAGCTAAAATCTTACATATTGATGTGTAAGACAATGGATCAATGGAGCTGCACGCCTACATCTCACTGAGCAAGGTTCACCATCCCAATGCCCTGTTCAACATCTTTTAGTGATTAAATCTCTGGCATAAACTGCCTGCTAAAGACGTGGCCTGAAACAACTCATAAGTGTATAGCAACATAGAGATTTGAGGAAATTAAAAACCTGCTCCTTTCAAAATGTACTTGTGATCAGTATATCCAACTGTTTAAAATCAGAACATCTTTGTCATGCCAGCTCCAAGTAACCTCATTTCAGGAATAAAGACCAAAAAATGAGAGGAATATAGTGATTCCTGAAATAGATTAGTTGTCATACATTAGGAAATGAAAAACTTACCAACTTATAAGTAACCCACCGTTGAAACTTACATCATCAAAAAGTTCACATTTGTTTTGTTAAAATAGAGATGTTGTGTACTGTTTGGAAATTAGATAGAATGAATGATTTTGATTCATCTATTGAAAGTAATTATTGATTATCATAATTATTTATCAATTCCATAAATATGTTTTTCCAGGAGGTAATGTTGCAGAAAGACTCAGTCAATAGTACTCCTTTACTGCCTGAGTACAGTATACTCATCAGAGGGGAGATAAGACGAGTTCAGACTCAAGTACTTGGGATACAAGCAGTGCATGTTATACGTCCTTCAGTTGGGACTGTATTAGTTCAGGGTACATTCATCTGCAGGTAACAGGAGGCCCAACTGGCAGTGGCTTAAACCATAAGAACATACACTGTTTATTTCATGAGAAGCCTAGGGGTTCCAAGTTGGCTCAGCAGCCCCAAGATGGCAGGACCTGAGTCAGAATCCCTGTAATTCACCTGCTTCTCTCTCATGGTTGTGAAGTGGCTTTTACAATTCCAGGTGTCATGTCCTTACATAACAACATGCCAGGCAAGAAAGCAGTTGTGCCAGGGCAATGAGAAACTCCTCTATTTTATAGAGAAAGAAACGTCTTTCCCACACGCCCCTAGTGGACTGGCCCTCACATTCCGTGTGGCTGGGCCTCAGGGTCTCCTGGCAGCAGGGCGATGAGGGCGAGGATGCCTGGCTCTCGGCTGCTGTGGCTGGAGAGCGGACAGAAGGAAGGGACAGGGAATGGCTGGTGGGGAGCCGTTCCCACAGTGATACAGTCATGCCAGGGGGGCTCTTAAAAGGAAATAATTTCTTGAGAATAGCAAGGCACACCACTCTGCTTGGATGAACATGGTAACTGGAATTCCTGAACTGTTAGATTAAACATGCGTAACTGATTTCCTCTTTCTGCAGCTGCTCTGCCTCCAATAATTCATCTCTCCTCTTATCTGTAACTCAGGATCCATCAACCTCAGAGTATAAAGTCCTTCTTATTATTTTATTTGTCCCTTGTTTGCTGGTCTCGCCTTGCCTGTCTCCAATATTTTTTGTTTCCATTCCTTGCTTTGCAATGGCATCTAAATTTATTTGTGTGACCCTCAGGTTGTTTTTCTGATTCTGGCCCAATCGGTGCTTCAGCCCCATAGCCATCTGGTTCTGGCCAAGCTGGTCTTCTTACCATTCCCTTCCTGTCACCTGCAATTTCTCATCTCTCTTTCTTTACTTATCTCACTCCTGTTACTGGAATAATGTCCTGCTCACTGGTCAGCAGAAATCTTTCCCATCTCTGGTGAATAGCAGTCATGTCCTCTTGGCTGGCATGTACCCTCGATTCTTTAGGGAGCAGCACCCCAATTTTTCTTTGGAAATTCGACAGCTACAGTTGTGTGCAGTTTGCCTATCAGTCAAGGTGAGATGCCCCTTGCCAAAGGTGGGACCCAAGGCGAGTCCACCACTCAATGTCCTTGAGGCACAGACCCTAGTCACCCATAGAGCTATTGTGCCTGGTGGTGGTGCCCTGAGGAAATACTGCTCTGTTCTCCATGCCTGGCTGAGCACTCAGCCTGCCCAGGGGCTCCCAGGTCTTTCAGGAACAGGGCTGCTCCACTTGCACCTTCTCTATTGCTCAAATCCTTCCTGGACACTACTTCTTGTTTTGTTTAGTTTCTTGGCCAGAGTGGGATTGTGTCGCTTGCAATCTGAATCCTCAGTGATACCCCATCTGAAGCCTCTGCTGGGTGTCATCTCAGAGACGGTACCTCCCTGCCAGGCTTCCCCCTCAGTGTGTGGCCTGTTGTTTTTACTGTACTCATTGGCCACTCATTGGCCTCTCCTATCTTGGCTGCAACCCTGCTCTCTTCTGGGACCCAGCACCTGTCACAGTAGACCCACCAGGTAGCAATGGCCATTTCCTACCCCGGTTCTTCCCCTGCTTTTACAAGTCCTTCCCTCTTCCTGCAAGTAGCTCTGACCCAGGGCTCCACGCTGTGTTAGGAAGTTCCTCCTGCATCTCCCTGGGCTGTCCCACTCCCCTAGACACACACACACACACACACACACACACACACACTGGACATACACTGTCCAGTGTGCAGGTCAGGCATAATTAGTCTTGTCTATACTTCTCCATGATGGTGCTCTTGTTCTTTTGGCGAGTCTCTAGGCAAACCAGGTTGTTTACAGTCCCTCAGGAAATAAAGGAAATAATTTCCACAGGATACAAGTGCTTGAACAGGGGATGTATACATATATATCCCTTCACTCAGTAAGCTTTCAGGTTAGTGGCACCCAAGTGAAATATAGCTCGAAAGACAAATGCTATTACAGACACATGAGCCCAGTGCTGAAGGACCACAGAGAACGGTGTGACTGAAAGAGAAGTGGTGAGGTGTGGTGGGCAAGGCACTGGCTTTGTGACAATGCACGACATTTGCAACCTCTTCATGACCCCATTGCATCTGCTGGCAATGGGGCTGATGACAGACATATCTTACGAGGAAGCCGTGAGAAGAGAATTAACGTATACATCGTTCTTAGAACTGCATCTGGCATGTAGTAAATGCTAACTAAAGAAAGGAAATAAGAGCTGAGTCGTGAAGAATGAATTAGCTTTTTTTTTTTTTTTTTTTTTTTTAGGCAGAGCAGGGAGACTAGAAAATTCCAGAAAGAAATAATGGTCTGGCAAAAATGGGATACACAAAGGCTGTGGTGTTTGGGGGTGAATAGTGACAAGTTCACTGTGGTTGAAGGTTTGTGGGTGTGGCTGAAATTGCTTGCTGTCCCACTTATTCCATAGTAACAGAAGCCCCAGAATAACAACCAGCCTCCCTTTCTGATGAGGCTTTTTCTGAGCTCTGAATATCGGGGTGTTGTATACCGGTTTTTTTGAAGTTTCCTTAAAAGACAGCTGACCTGAGTCTGTTACCCTTTCTTTGTCCCTTCCTCCATCCTTCTGCCTGGAATGCAGATGTAAAGGCTGTAGCTTTAGCCATCATCTTGGACCATGAGGTGTAGCAGAGCAGTGAGTGAGAAGGAGCATGGCTCTCCAAGCATTTCATGAAACAGCGTCACACTTCCATCCCTGCATTGCCTGCCTGTGGATTTTCTTACAAGCAAGGATCAGCTTCCTCATTTTAGTCACTATTCTTGTGAGAAATCTAATCATGGAGATGATGGGATAGGATGGTAGGGCATGATGCAGATTGGAAGCAAACTGTGAGGGTTAAGGTATTTGTGGGCCAACAGTGGAGTTTAGATCTCAATGGATCAGCAACTGAAGTTTTCCAGCAAAGGTGGAGCACAGTTTGATTTTGACTGAAGGTGGCTTTGCCACATGTAGGAAGAGGGCCCAGACAGGGAGGCACTGGTGACAATAGACTAAGGTGGTAGCACAGTGAGAGGAGTGAGGCCTGCAGCCAGGCCACATTCCAGAGTGGTCCCTGAGTGGACTCGGGGGCGGTTGGTTCCTTAGAAGTAAAGAGAAAAGGGCTGGAATACAAAGGCAGCATCCCTGTTGAGGCCCCTGGTGATGCAGTTACTGACTGCGGGAGAGTCCAGGAAAAGGGCACACAGGGAGGACAGGTGTGGGGCACAGGGCTTCCTGTGATGCTTCTCTCTAGCACCCTCCGTCTGCCTAGGCAAACGTGCAGCCCATCAAAAGAAAAAAAAAAAAAAAGCCCTGACTGCCCTCTCTGGGTGATTGCACAGCTGCCCTGACTCTGCTTTCAGAGACCAAATCCTGTGCCCTGACCAGTGTGGGCTTCATGCTAAGGGTGCCCAGCCCCCAGCAGCATGAGCCGGTAGGGAGGGGGGATCTGGAAGGAGGCAGTGCTGGACCAAGAGGTGCCAGAGTGAGGAAAGGCAGGAATGAAAGTAGCCGGCCGCAGGGCACCCAAAGGGCACTCAGAGGAGGTGCAGCAGCTGACTGCTCCAGGAAGGGCCCAGGGGTAGGCGGTCCAAGCTTCTTGTGGATTGGAGTTTAACCGCAGCACAGGTTTGGAATCCAAGTATATCTGGGGGTCATCAGGGAGGTCTCACTTGCATTTTCCAACAAGTCCTCTGCAGTAACCATTGGGGGTCTGAGGTTTACAAAAAGATTTTAATAAATCATACTTTTAAAAAATTAGCATACGTAATTGTGAACTTGTTAAGAAGGAAGCATTGCATAGGAACAGGAACACCAACTCAGTGGGGAAGAAATGTAATCGTCTATGTGTTACCGATTCCTACCTCTTCACAGCACCTATAAGGTGAGACCGGACTCCTGGACTTTTTCTCATCAATTTTTCATTTGTGTCCCATATATCATCCTTTGTTCTTTTCATGAGTTCATAAGAAAGCATATAAAACCATGCTTCCTTAGGCACAATTTCTTCCAACAAGGTGGTTGGGGACAGTTTTAATAAAACATTCATTCAGGTCAGTGAGCTGCTCTTGGCACAGTCAGCAGGTCTGGGAACGGATGTTAAAGACCTTAAGGAAGGACTTACCTTTGTGTTGAAATTCTGGAAAAGTCTTTAAAGACTTATCAGTCTCAGTTCTAAAAGCGTGCAGGAAAATAAATGCCTATGTCTTTCTTGCCAATATTGCCCAACAGAAAATAAGCTTTCTGTCCTGATACTCAGGAAGTTCTTCCTGAAATAACACTTTGATTAAAGCTCAGGTCCTCTTACCTGGACCAGACTTCAATGTCGGTTAATTGTTAAATCACTTGAACAGATAGTCCCTAGATCTGATCCCATTTTCAACATTCCCCTGCCCTTTGTCTGTGTCACTAAAGGCGACAGCTCATAAGACACTAGAGGGATGGGGAAAAATTGTTCTAAGGTAACAATAGAGCTGTAATTTATTGAGTCACCAACAAATCTCAGGTGCCCAATAGGGGACTTCCCATTAATTTTCTTTTATTTTCACAACAATTCTGCAAAGTAGATATTGTTAAAGCCATTTTTAAGAATAGGAATTGGGTATGGAGAACGTAGACTTGCCAAAGATATGCAGCCAGGGCCGGCTGAGCCAGGCTGCACACCAGCTTCTCTCGGCATCTCCTCTTGGGTCCCCACTATATGATCCTACCTCGAACCCCTGTGTGCTCTGGGGGTAAACTGTGAGGAGCTGGTGGGGGGCAGGGAGGCGGGGCATGTTTCATGAGATTCTGCTGTGTCCTTGTGATTTTTTTAATCATTTATAACTAAATATTTTATTAACTATTCCCTCTCCGTTTGATGGTTGGTTCCATGAAGGCAGAAGATTGTGTGTGCCTTTCTACCATTGTATTCCCAACACATAGCAGAATACCTGGCCCTTAATAGGTGCTCAGTAAATGTGGATATCTCTTTCAGGAAGAGTACTTTTGAGTGGAACCTCTATCATAAAAGACACCAAGTTGGCTGGCTTTTCTGTCTTGCATTGGCTTACATTCACTTCCCATAATTCACCAGCAAAGGGTCCTGCTGTCTTCTCCACCCCAGAGCCCTTCCCTCCCATCTCTGCTTCAGTCCTGTGCATCTCACTGTGAGGCATTTTCTTGTCCCCTGGAGGACCTCCTCCATCCATGGTTTGTCTCACAGCTGCTCCCAAACTATTCACATTGCTGCTGCTCTTTGGTTATCTGTTCTGTATTCCATGTCCAGCCATATTAACCTGAAGAGCACCAGCTTCTTTACAATGAATGAGAAGCTAAGGACATGCGACCAGTGGTGTGCTTGTAAACTGTACTCTCTGGGAAAAAAAATAGAAAAAGAAAGAGAGAGAAAGAGTTGATTTTTACTGTTTCCCTGTTTCTGTTGTGTAAATACTCCCATTATACTCAGCCTCAGGCCACCAACATGACATCACTGATCCCATTTTGCACACAAAGAAATGCATGCAGTTGGCTCTTGGGTTGCCATGTGGGACATCCTCATCACGCTACTGCATGCAACCCTGTGATCACGGTCTCCCTCATTATGATCCTGAAATTTCCAAAGAAGCATCCTTTGAGGAGGTCGCCAGCAATGCAGCCACACCATACAGGGAGTGTCGATTTCATCTCACTGGGAAGGGAGAGTTAAATTGCCACAGATGAAAAAAATTTAAAGTCTATTTGCTAAAAATGACTTTCCCCCTAACCTTTCACAGGGGCCTCCTCATTTGTGCTGTGTGACTCCTAACAGTGAAGCCCGACTCCTTTCTCTTCAGGGTTGTCCTCCCTGAGTGGTTTTTATTTAGGCCTCCTCACAGGAAACTTAAACAACTTCCAGGAAACGGCACCCACCACATGATCCTCTCCCCTGTAACTCTCTACTCACTCCCGCCCCCAGCCCCTCATCAGAGTGATTCTGTCATCTAGAATAACAGCCTACAGGTACAGCCGGGCCATTCAAGCCACTCTCACAATCCCAGGAGTGTGCACACCAGGTCCTGATGAGCTCTCCCACCCACAGAGTGGCAGATATGCCTTCTTGTTTTACTCCGTGTCCAGAGGGTAACTGTTGGACAGGACGTATATGTTATCTGTGGATGGACTCTGATGCCTAGTGAGAAAGCAGACCATGGTGAAGAAAAGAAGCATCTCCCCTAGAGGTCTCCAGATGGGCTGGGTGGCCCTGTCTCTCAGGGCTAAGATTCATCAGAAGAGCAGATGGTCTTATTATTCCCCCTCCTCTTTCACCTCCTACTACATGGACCTCCTGGGAAAACACCATCACCACCACCCTCTGAAAACCATTCTCTTCATCTGTCTGTTACAACTTTAGACTGTAAAATTGAGGAACGTTAATTCAGGATTCAGATTTAAGCTTGCTTACTACCATTGTATTAGTTTTTCAAAAAATACGTTATTTTAAAAAATTTTGTCAATATTACTGAGAAATATGGCGCTATTCTCTAAGGAAAAGGAGAGTAAATCATGCAAAAAGCCAATGAAAACTTTTGTTTAATTTCCCAAAGCAACTTGTAACAATAACTCAGTTGCTAACCATGGATTCATTTGCCTGAAGATTATTGCCATTTGTAGATACATGAGTTATATCCCTTTTAAAGGATTTGTCTGCAGAAGACATTTCAAACAGGATGTTTTGGAGAGTTGGTTATGCAGTTACACTGGGAGAAGTCCTAAATGGTTAAATTACATAAGTATAACAATTTCAGTGGTCATTTGACTCTGTTTTCATAGGAAATGATACAGTTCAATTTTACATCTTTTCCTTAAATGTGTTTATTAGGCTATTAAATTTGTTCTTTAGAATTTGGGTTTCCTTAGAATTTCTCACCTTCCATAAGATGTACCCTATAAATGAGATTATGCATCCTTTGTGTCTTCTTTAGGTTACAGGTACGAGTAATTATTGTCATTTAATTTCTTAATTATGTGCCTCTTTTTTTTAACATCTTTATTGGAGTATAATTGCTTTACAATGGTGTTTTAGTTTCTGCTGCATAACAAAGTGAATCAGTTATACATATACATATGTTCCCATATCTCTTCCCTCTTGCGTCTCCCTCCCTCCCACCCTCCCTATCCCACCCCTCTAAGTGGTCACAAACCACCGAGCTGATCTCCCGGTGCTATGAAGCTGCTTCCCACTAGCTATCTACCTTACGTTTGGTAGTGTATATATGTCCATGCCACTCTCTCACTTTGTCAAAGCTTACCCTTCCCCCTCCCTGTATCCTCAAGTCCATTATCTAGTAGGTCTATGTCTTTATTCCTGTCTTACCCCTAGGTTCTTCATGACATTTCTTTTTCTTAGATTCCATATATATGTGTTAGCATACGGTATTTGTTTTTCTCTTTCTGACTTACTTCACTCTGTATGACAGACTCTAGGTCCATCCACCTAACTACAAAGAACTCAACTTTGTTTCTTTTTATGGCTGAGTAATATTCCATTGTATATATGTGCCACATCTTTTTTATCCATTCGTCTGTCGGTGGACATTTAGGTTGCTTCCATGACCTGGCTATTGTAAATAGAGCTGCAATGAACATTTTGGTACATGACTCTTTTTGAATTATGGTTTTCTCAGGGTATATGCCCAGTAGTGGGATTGCTGGGTCGTATGGTAATTCTATTTTTAGTTTTTTAAGGAACCTCCATACTGTACTCCATAGTGGCTGTATCAATTTACATTCCCACCAACAGTGCAAGAGTGTTCCCTTTTCTCCACACCCTCTCCAGCATTTATTGTTTCTAGATTTGTATGGAAACACAAAAGACCCCGAATAGCCAAAGCAATCTTGAGAACGAAAAATGGAGCTGGAGGAATCAGGCTCCCTGGCTTCAGACTATACTACAGTGCTACAGTAATCAAGACAGTATGGTACTGGCACAAAAACAGAAATATAGATCAATGGAACAGGATAGAAACCCCAGAGATAAACCCACGGACATATGGTCACCTTATCTTTGATAAAGGAGGCAAGAATATACAGTGGAGAAAAGACAGCCTCTTCAATAAGCGGTGCTAGGAAAACTGGACAGCTACATGTAAAAGTACGAAATTAGAACACTCCCTAACACCACACACAAAAATAAACTCAAAATGGATTAAAGACCTAAATGTAAGGCCAGACACTATCAAACTCTTAGAGGAAAACATAGGCACAACACTCTATGACATAAATCACAGCAAGATCCTTTTTGACCCACCTCCTAGAAAAATGGAAATAAAAACAAAAATAAACAAAGGGGACCTAATGAAACTTAAAAGCTTTTGCACAGCCTCTTTTCTTAAATGCTCTGTGGTTTACTCTCCTTAAGCAGCCAGGTTAATGAGGCACTTTGACAGTTATTGTAAGGAGTAATTCTCTCACCTTGATATGTGTCAAATTTCACATTTGGGTCGGAAATGGAGTCCCCTTGGTGGGAGGCCTGTAAAGTCCTCGGCTAGATTTATTTAGGGCGTTAAAGCAACGTGTGTGAGCCTAGTTTGTTTTCCCTCAGAGCTGGTCTCTTACTGTATATTCTGAGTAAGCCTGCCAGTTCTTCTTAAAGTCAGGAGTAAGGGAGTATTACGAATAGGCTTAGAGTTGGTCCTGGTCGCTCCTTCACCTCTGATTTCTGCAGCTCTCCCTGAGGTCCCAGAAGAACCCCTCACTAAAAGTGGTGTCTTATTCCTTCAGCCCCACTGAACCAAGAGGGCTTAAAATAAATAAAATCGTCTCAGAGAATGAATCCACTGTCTAATGTGTTATTCCTTCCTACTGTACAAATCAGGCTGTAAGTAGTGATAAACTCTGGGATTTCAGGTGTCAGGTGAATTGAGAGATTTTTTTTTCAAAGAAAAAAAAAATAGCAAACATAATGGTGGCTGCCAACACCAAGTGTAAATTCAACTCAACTCATTAAGGCTCTCTCTAATCTATCTCTCATTCATTCTTGAAATCTCTTTCTCCCCACACCCCTTAACTCCCAGTTCTTACTCCCAACCCAGCACATATTTACTGAGTCCCTGGGTCATAGGAGGAAAAATAAAATAACATAACTTTGTGTTCAGCCCAGTCAACAGTGTGGACAGTAAGCTGAAAGCAGCTCTGACTTGAAAGCTTGCTCATCAAGTTTCTTTCCCACTCAGGAGCAATCCTATTCTATTCCCTACCTCTCCCTGGTTTCCTTCTTTCCTTCCCCACTTCTCTGACCTTCTTTCTCGAGGTTCCTCCTATATGGAACCACTTGGGCAAGAAGTTATCTTTTTCATATTAGTGGGAGGAGAAAGAAACCTCATCTCCATCTTCATCTGTTTGCAAAATCTCAGAACCCCTTGCCTTGGAGCATCCGTGTTCTGCCTTCGGGATGTTGTTTTCCATGTGCCTCTTATAAAATATGTATGTGACTGTGGCATCTTGGGCAAGAAATGATTCCATTTTTGCACAAGCCTTGACATATTCCTTACACTCTAGCCTGGATTGTGGTGTTTACCACATGTTTACAATAACAGTGAAGGAAGCAACCGTTCATCCAGACTATGCTGGTGGTTCATTAAGAGATCTTTTAATTAATCAAATAATCTACATTTTTTGTTTCCAACAAAAATGCTCACAGTTGAAGTGTGATTCCCCTATATCCTCACAAAGTAAAGCAGAAAAAAGTTGTATCTCCAAAAGAAACTTTGGGATATTTTCTTGACATTTAAAAACTATGTAAAGCCATCCAAAGATTTCTTCTTTCTAATAAGAGGGTTAACCTCAGCTTTAGGATGAGTCCTTTAGTTTTTCTGTATTATTTTTCTGTTGTTGCTTAACTAATTAACATAAACTTAGTGACTTAATATAACACCCATGTACTAGCTCACTGTTCTGTAGATTGGAGGTCCCATGTTGAGGGTAATGAAAATGAATAACAGAAACTATAGTTTTACTGAGGAATTTTATTCTCTCATTTCAAAGTGATCCTAAACTTCAGACGTTTTAGGAACAAAAGAATCACTGTAATCAGAGGTTCCCATTGCCATTGTTGTTGTTATTATTTTTAATACCAAACTGGCTTCATACCGTTGGACTCTGAATCATTTACTTATCAAGCAAATGAGACTCATACCAGTTACCTAAGGTATTTAGAATCCAGTGAGGTAGATAAAAATTGATTTGAAATGCATCAAATAGGAAACATTCTTGATGTCAGCCAGTGACTTTAGTTTACCTCTCTTTCATCCTGATGTACATCTGGTGCTAGCCTGGTGCTCTGTTCCAAGCTCCCTCCCTCTCTGCCTCTAAGCCTAAAACAGTGGTAATTAGGGTGTGGTCTTGGGACCAGCCACCCAGTCTCCTGGAGAACTTGTAAGCAATGCCCCATCTGCTGATACAGGAATCATGGGGAGGAAGCCAACAAACCATGGTTTGACCAGCCCTCCAGGTAATTCACTTGTTCATTCAGGTTTGAGAGCAGCTAGTCTAGAACCGCAAGTCATTGGGTGCAGGTACTCTTGCTCCTTCTTTTAGAACCAACACCTTCTATGAGGTTTAGCCTTATTTAATATGTGTGAAGTTAATAATTAATCTTTGTCAGGCACACCAAATATGACACTTCCCTAAAGTCAGTGTGCACACACTGAATACAGTGTTCATGGTGTGTGCAGACTTTTGCCAAGTAGGGGGATCCCATGCTGGCCAACAATCCTGATACTACAATAGATGGAACACATGTGGCCTGAATTCTGACAAACTGTGCCTGAAATCTGGTAGCAATAGGTTACTTGCTTTAGTGTTGTTTGTTGTTTTTTTTATGATTATGTACATTGCTCTTCTAAGCTTTGACCCTCTTAACTAAAACTGTATCTGCCTTGCTCTGTAGATAGGAAACCTCTAATTTATAAGCCAAAGATGCCTTCGATGCAGCCACCTTCTAGCAATGTGTGATTCCCATGGACTCAAACTACTCAAATTCCCCTGACCCTCCCAGCTCAGACACCAGTCAGCCTCATTTCCACTTTAAGAGACTTTAATAAGCCTTTTATCTGCCCTATTGCCCTAGGCCATTCCTGTTGTGTTAAGCTGTTCAAGGACTCCCTTTAAGGTCAGAGCTCTAAAAATCTCTCCTTTCCCTTTCTAAGGCACTCAGACTGAATTTAGGGTATAGGAACCCGCCTGTTGAAAAATAACCTACCCTGAGGTTATCTCATTCAATTACTCAGGGATTAACAGTCACTCAAACCTAAATGGGTCTCTAAATTTTCTTTTCTCAGCAGAGCTTGAACAGACAAGCACTGATAGAGCATCTCACGATTCAGCATCTTTGCCGGAATCATTCTTGGGGGTTGCCATCTTGTCTTCCATTGACAAGACGGCAAACATTTGAGTAGAACAGAATGAAATAATTTTAAAACTATATAACCTCTCCATAGTTACATGGACTTGATTTATTTCATCATCAGAGAAGAATCCCCCTGGGAAACACATTAAAGAGGAAAGGGGCAATGTACAAAGTCCAACTTAAATTAAGAGCAGTGTGCTAGAATGCCTGACCTGTCATAATTATTTAATTTACCCACTTAAATTTTATATTTTTGTTATAAATCATTTTGATGCTTTTTGGAAGATTAGCACAGATAACAACACAATCCATGAAAAAAAAGTTACTTCTTATGAATAATAAAAATCAATATAAAGCGAAAAAACAAACAAATACAGCAAGTCCTGAATAGATGAAACATCTTTGCCAGTGTGATGCTAGATGAAGGCATTTGTGCTGAGCTTCCTTTGAACTGAGAGATCCTTATGACCATTGGAAGTAGTAGCAATGGGAGACTTTCTCCAGTCATTTCCTTCCTATGGTTGTAGGTACTTATGGTTGCAAGGACTCCCTCAGATAATCTTAAATGAAGGAGGATGGGAGTTAGAGAAGGCAAATGGCGAAACTTATCCAAGAAATCACGGCCAGTCAATGGTTTGGATCCATGGAAACCAAGACACAAATAAGTAGCCTTTCTAAAACAGAAGGACAGTCATGGATCCCGGGCTTACTGTGGTGGGAACTATGGTTCAAAAGTCAGAGCCCACCTACCCCTTCCTAAATCTACTAAAGACTCCTGATTCCAGTTAAAATAAAATCCAGTTCCTTACACAGCCTACAAGGATCTACATAATCTGCCACCTCTGGCCAATCTTAGCAATTCAGTCCTCAATTTATTCCATCAGCCCTTTCTCATTCTGCTCCAGTCATACTACTTTTCTGCCTGTTCGTCAATCACATTTACTGTTCCACCTGCCTGGAACATGCTTATTCCAGATTATCTCTCTCTGACCTCATATCAAGGTGTTATTTATAGAGCATCTGCACAGAGAGGCCTTTGCTGACCACTGTAGTCAGAGTCCCCTGCCCCAAAGTCTCTCACTGTCTTGTTACCCACTGAATGTAGTATTTTGGAAAGCAAATACCCCCGGTGGCCCTGTTTACTTCTGTTTCCAGTGCCTGAGGCATAGTAGGTGTTTCTCTAATGCTTTCTGAGTAAATGAACTGGAAGTTCAGAGGGGACCCAACATGCCGCCATAGAGGGAAAATCTTGTTTGCATTGGTATTATGCTGTTCAAGATATCCTTAATTCCTTTCTGCTTCCTGCCATCAACAAAGCTCATTAGCAGGCCCCATATAGCTTCATTCAAATCACTTCTGAATTAATTCTCATCAGGGTTGTGTGGAGAATACATCACTGCAGGATGTCCTTGAACATTCCCATCCAAGGCAAAATAATTCATGATGCAACATCTTATTTTTAGAGTTAAAATCAAGTACTAATTTATTTACTTATTTATTTTTGCTCAAATTGTTCCAGCTTTGGCCATGAGGAGTTCTTTCAGTTGGCTCCTGTATTCTTTTGACATACCTTCATCATTGTGGGTGAGGGTTTATTTATATATATTTGACCACGTTTATACTTTCTGGCCCTACAATCTTGAAGCTCCAGCCTCATTTTGTATATTTCCTGCCCCAGTTCTGGAATCATCCATTTCTCCAAGGACCTCTGCTTCCTTTTACTGGAGAATGGTATTCAAAACAAAGACTTGGGTGTGCTCATGGCTGCTGGCATATTATTGTTGTATGTCCTCTCAGTAGACAGAGAACAGAAACATATGTGTGTGTACTAACTGGTCTATATACACATATCAGTAAAAAGCTAAACATGTGTTCATACTGATGTCTCCACTAGTCCTTACCTTATGGATTATTCTACCTTCTCTCTTTTCTTATCTGTAACCTCTCACTCCTAGCCGTGAAACTCCTGGCTCTCACTATATATCGTCTAGTTACTTAATTGTTTAATTTCAGCTTTATGTATACAGTGGCTTCAGAAGTGTTAACCCATACCCTTGGGAGAGAAAAGACGTTTCACCTAGAGTATGGTGCTTCTGTATAATTCCTTTGCCTTTAATATTGCAGACTCCACTCATTTGCAAAGTTTCTTAAGTCAGCACCCTTTCCCAAAACCTTATCACCAAACCCAGGGACACACAGATTTTCTCTTACGTTTTCTTCTAGAAATTTTATAGTTGATGTTTTACATTTAGATATATGTTCCATTTTGGACTAATTTTTGTGGAAAATGTAAGGTCTCCATGTAGCTTTTGTTTGTTTTGTTTTTTTTTGTTTGTTTCAATATGGGCATACAGTTGTTCCAACACTATTCGTTAAAAAAACTATTCTTTCTCCATGAATTGGTCTTTGCACCTTTGTCAAAGATCAGTTGACTATATTTATCTGGACTCACTATTTTTTTCCATTGATCTGTTTGTCTATTCCTCAACCAATGACCACAATAACTTGATTACTGTACCTTTTAGTAAAGCTTGAAATCAGGTATTTTGGGTCCACCAACTTTACTGGTTTTCAGTATTCTGTTGGCTATTCCAGGTCTTCCAGGTCTTTTGTTTTCTTCATATAAACTTTAGAAACAGTTTGTCTGATTTTTGAATGTTGAGCCAGTCTTTTATAGTTGGAATAAATCCCACTTGGTCATACTGTATAATTTAAAATTATTGTCTTCAATTTGCTAACATTGTGTTGAGGATTTTTGTATCTATGTTAATGAAAGACATTGGATTCTAGCTTTCTCTCTGTAATATCTTTATCTGGTTTGGGTATTAGTGTAATCTGTAAGAAATTGTGGAAATTTTGCATTATTTCTTTCTTAAATGTTTGGTAAAGTCCACCAGTTAGGTCATCTGAGCCTGGTGTTTTCTTTTTGGAAAGTTATTAATTATTGATTCAATTTCTTTAATAGATGGAGGTTATCCAAGTTATCTATTCTTGTTTGCATTTTGGTAGTTCATGCCTTTCATGAAATTGGTTCATTTCATCTAAAATATCAAATTTGTTGGCCAAGTTGATCATAGTATTCTTTTATTATTCTTTTAATCCATGGGATCAGTATTAATGATCTCTTTCATTTCTGGAATTGGTCATTTGTGTCTTTCTTTATTTTACCATTTGACTGGCTAGAGGTTTATTAATTTAATTGAAATTTCAAAAAACAACTTTTTGATTTCTTTGATGTTCTTCATTGTTTTCCTGTTTTCAATCCCATGGATTTCTGCTCTATTTTAAATTATTTCATTTTTGCTTCTTTTGGCCTTAAATTGCCCTTTTATCTCTGGTTTCCTGAAAGGAAAGCTTAGGTTATTTATTTTAGATCTTTCTTCTTTTGTAGTATATACAAGTAATGCTATAGATTTCCCCTTATGTACTGCTTCCACTGTACCCCACAAATTGCACTGTTATATTTTCCTTTTCATTCAATTCAAAATATTTAAAAATTTCTCTTGCAACTTCTCCTTTGATTTGGGTTACTTTGAAATGTGCTGTTTCATTTCCAAATATTTGAGGGATTATCCAGCTAGCTTTTTGTTATTGACTTTTTGTTTGTTTAATTCTATTGTGGTCTAGGACATACTATGTGTGTATGCTGTCTTTTCTTTTAATTTTGTATGTTGTGTGGTCCAGAATGTGGTCTATCTTGTTGAATATTCCATGTGAGCATGAATGAATGTGTTTTATGCTGCTGCTAGATGGAATATTCTATAAATATTATGATTCTTGTGCCCTGTTGGTGTGGTGATAGGGTGTGGGGTGGAGGAGTGCTCTATAAGTGTGTGATAAAATGTCACTTGTAGTGAGCTCTGTCTCAGGCTGTGACCTTCGCAAGTGTTTCTCTATCAGCTTAGCTTTTTCCTCCCCTTCCTTCTACTCCCTTCCCTGACTGCCATGTTCCCCCCCATCTATTTTCTTGAAGCCCTGATCCTAGTTGACTATTTTTTCCCACCCTTTAGGAAAGGCAAGAAGACTGCAGGCAGTTGGAAGGGAACAAATGTCCTTCCCCCAGTTGGAATACAGCTCTGGGAAATTCTTTTCCTCTGGAGAGTAGTGTTTGGATTTGACTTACAGATGTGCTTCACATAGTAATGTAAGAAAAACCTGAAGGGCCGTTGCCCAGAATCTCCATAAATTATTATTATTATTATTATTATTTTGCGATTTGCGGGCCTCTCACTGTTGCTGCCTCTCCCGCCGCAGAGCACAGGCTCCGGACACGCAGGCTCAGCGGCCATGGCTCACGGGCCCAGCCGCTCTGCGGCACGCAGGATCTTCTCAGACCGGGGCACGAACCTGTGTCCCCTGCATCGGCAGGCGGACTCTCAACCACTGCGCCACCAGGGAAGCCCCTCCATAAATTATTGATATAAAAGGAATGCATCTTTTGGAGAACACAACAGACTCTTACACAAAAGGGAGAGAGACATTTTTATCTCTCTCTTTGTCGTAGTCCATGATACAGCCCTGATGCTGAGAAGGTTCTAGAACTCAGATACACTCTGAATCCCTGCCTGAAGGGCCAGAGAGACCATGGTGCAGGTAAAATGTTGGTGCCGTCTAGTAGAATGATATTCATTCTTTAGCCCTTTGTCAATTGTCTTTAAATACTGTGAATAAAGTAGTGCAAGAGGCTGGAAGCTTTGACTTAACAGATGGGAGAAGAAGACAAAAACCCACTGTGTAAAATGGCTGGTGAGAGCTAGGATAACCGGGGTTGAACATGATTAAAGTGGATGAAAACCCAGCATTACACATGTCCTTGTCTGGCCAGCTGAGGGTGGTAGTGTCTGAATTCTCTCCACTGAATTCAGCTCAGGTTAGAGCTGTCTGAGGCCAGCATTTAGGGAAGAATCTCTCCCTCGTGAAGTCCAGACTGAAAAGAGCTTCCTATTTATGACAAATCCCAGAAGCCAGCTTCCTTCTTGGGCTTCATCTCAATCTCCCAGGAATGGCTGTTTAACCATGTTGCGCCCAATAATGTCAGGTGACATAATAATTGATTGGTTAAAATAGATTGACTTATTAAAAATAGAAACAGAAATAAAGGTGACTTCTTCTTTGATTACGCTCCATGGTATGATATAGTGGGACAAGAGAAGTAAAATAACGGGCTTTGATTTAGGTAGAAGTTTGGCACAACATACAAATTTGTCATACCATGAAACAGTTAACATTAATAGTAAAACTTATTATTGTGTGGGTTCCTGGTCGGGTAACACTTTAAATAACATGGTTTGTCTTCCTTCCAAAGGAGAAGAGTCTGATTCAGTCCCAGGAGGTGTAATGTAGGAGTAGGGGTAGCTCTAAACAAAACGTTGTTGGTGGTGCTATCTGTCCTCTCTGCCTCTTGTAAGCTGACCTGGGAAGATAAATCGTGCACGACTCTATGCACCCATAGTTAGAAATTGGCAACGTCTGTAAGTCTCTTTCCCCACAACCTTGATGTTGGGTGTAAAAGCTGGTTACAGACTAAGTTGTGCTACATGTAGAAACAGGTACAGTATGAATGCTTATTTTTAGTAAGCAGGTCCAGAATAGCCATAAATTCTGTTCTGTAAGCTCAGGAACCCTCAGCTCTCTGTCCTTCTAGGTGTTCCTCTACATCTTGTATGACGGCTTCTCTTAGTGCCAGATGGACATTATGCTGGAGGCAGATCCATTTGTATATGGTAGTCAGCTTCTAGGGTGACTAGGGAAGCCTGCTTGTCTTTGTGACCACTTTGGGGGTTGAATATCCTTCTTTATTCTGTCCACAAATAATTACTAATTTGGAACTACCTAAGTCTGACCTGCACCCCAGAAAGCTGAGATTTCCCATCTCTTTGTGCTGCCCTAGGCTGCGCTCTTCTGGGGCAGACCAAGTCCTTTGGATCCTCATTTCTATGGACTGTAAAAAATTAATAAACAGCAACATCAATTAAATACATTCAGGAGACAAGAAGGGGGAGCTCTCAAGCTATTATAGTAGATCCCAACAGGAAGAAAGATTCCTCTTTTTCCTGGCAAGGACTCAGCCAATGAAAAGCCATGGACTCTTTGTTACTGCAGCCCTCCCAGCTTCCTTTTCCCCTCTATAAAAGTGTTCTCCTTCCCTTGCTGTGCAGGGATTTGCACATGGCTTGCCATTGTTGCAGACCCTGAATTGCAGTTCTCTGCAGATCCCCCCAAAAAACATTTTGCTTGAGAAATACCCGGCAGTCTATTTGTTTTAGATCAAGAGGATGAAGCTTGGTGTGTTTTAATACTAGAAAATTGCTAGAGCTAAAAGCATCTTAAAGAGAATCCGGGTAGATAATCCAGGCAAATAAAGCTGTGTTGAAGAAGTACTTCTTTCTATGAAAGGTAAAATACTATGCAAGGCAGGATGTGCTGAAGCACGAAGATGATGGAGGTCTCAGAACAGGGAACCCAGAGAGAGGCAGATCTGAACTACAAAAAGGCACCTGTCAACCATAATTAGTATTAGTGGCTGCCATTTGCAGAGAGAGAAACCAGTACTAATGACAGTGACACTTTCCTTCTGGGGAAGAAGCAGATGATCCAAAACACTACAGTGGAAATAATCCTCACAGAAGAGTGTGTGAGCTGTAATTGCGTGGGGTCTACTGGATTCCTTAAGAGGTTTATGGTCAAGGGATGTTGGTAGAACTGGAAATCAGTCTGGGGACCACTGAATAAGGGTTGGGGGCAGAAAATATTTAGACTTGAGTATAGTTTTTGTTTGTAATATTTAATATTTCCATTCACTTTCATTTGTAACAGAAATTTGTATATTTCTACCACAGTAACCAAAAGGTTTTTGAACAATACTGTAACAGCATTATTTTCTGGGAAAAAAATAATAACTTATAACAAGGAAAGATTGTTTTTTGCTCTTATGAAAAAGAAGCAAAAATGAGGTATTAGGGAGTATGTTAGCACATTCTTGGAGGCCTAAGAGAGAGGCAACAAATCATACATTTTAGTTAAAAGCACCCAGAAGTCCTCAGGTATTACATGTTAAAAACTATTTTTAAAAATTTTTTTAGTTTAAAGTTCTATTTTTATTTTAGTAGGTGAAGTGTTTAATTTCTATCTCAAAAAAATAAAAAGTGATCCATATATTTTTGGAGAGCAACATAATAGGAATACTTCTTTATTTTTCAGGTGAATATTCACGGGATTAAACATACTAAAACAACTTCTCAACTATTTCCCTTTCAGGCTGTCTAGAAATGGTGAACTTGAGATGAAGACCTATACTTCTTGTATTCATAGAACACCAACACCATTGCATTTTCCTTTCACTTATCTCGGTGGTTGAGCAGAACATGACCATGTGCTGAGGGCATTTTTGGAATATCACCTGCATCTTGCTCAGTGTTGGTATGACATAAACACAGTAGGCTGACAGCAACCTCTGATGCCACTGTGAGCAGGAGCCCTGTGTGTGCTTCCCCCGGAGAAGAAATCAGGGTGGGAACTCTGTTGTCAACCTGGGTTTCCACACAGGACCAGTTAGTTAGGTTAGTTTGATATTCATTCCTGTCTCACAAGTGACATTTTCCATCTCATACAAACAGGAGTAGATTGACTCCTGAGAACACTCATAAGTCAGTGCCTGTGACAGTGGAGGGGTGAAGCATTCTACTTTGAAAAATTACATTTCAAAGGTAGTGGTGAAAATTTCCTGGGCCACTACTCTTGGATAAAGCAGCCTTTTTTTGGCCCAAGTTCTTTCCTTCCTGCAGTTTCAAGGTGGGACCGTCTCTTCCGCTTTGCTCTTGTGGGTTTGGAAAACCTCTACCTATTGGCTCTTAGTCTTGCTCTTCTCTCTCTGTCTTTTCTGTCTCTCTCATCACTTATCTTCCCTTTCAGTTTTATTGGACTCAAAGTATTTCAAAGGGACTGATAATTAATTCACACTAATGTATTAACAGTATACACATTTAAAGGAGAGGCCTCCAGGAACAAGCACTGTTTTAATAATCTGACAATTTAATGACGATGCTGCTAGGAGAACAGAATTCAATCATACATCTATCCTCTACCTCACAACCAATCTGTCACAGATTGGTTTGCTTGTAGATAATTCTATTAGGAAAAGGAATCATTTGCTCCATGTCTACCTCCTCCTTCCCAGGAAGACTTGCTGCCAAAACTTCTTCCCTAATCAGAATTTTATTGATCGTAGACAGCACAGCCTTTGTGTGTGAAGCATGGCAGCAATTTACCCTTTTAGAATGTTCATCGACCTGGCATCTCCCATGTCTTCTCTCTGCCTGGGTCCCACAGAGTGCCTGGTACATAGTGGATGGATGGTGAATATTATCCACTGACTGACTAGACTCAAAAAAAAACAAAACCACCACCACAACAACAACCAGCAAACAATGATTGAAAAGATAAACAGCCCACATGTACCACACCTAATAGTTCAAACTTCATAAAATTTTCCAGAAGACTAGTTTGAGCTGACTGTACAAAAATATGTCAATTTTCACAGGAAACTGAGAGATAACAGTTTCACTCCTGTTCCCTCTCCTCACTTTACTGTAAAACAAAATCATCACAGAATTGAACCTAAGAGAAGTATACAAATATTTGTTTATGTAAAATATAAATATTTTAAGGCAATATACAAATATTTGTGTAAAATATATTGCTACTATGACATTGACCACATATAGCAGCAATAGCAATCCTTTTGTGGGTAAAACGTGTCCACTGAATATATGCTTACTCATCACCTACTGTGCACCAGGCACTGTTCTAGGCATTGGAATATAGCAGTGAAGCAGACAAAATTCTACATCCTTACATGCCTACAAAGAGATGAATATGAAAAAGTTAAAAATGTAGTATGTAAAATATTGGTAAGTCCTAAGGGAAAAATAAAGCAGAGAGTACAGGTAGAGAGTTCATATTCTGATGGAAGAGGGTGTGTGGCTGACTGGAGGAAGACCAGTTTGGTCACAGAGAGTAGCCAGGCCAGGACCCCAAGTTGGAAGTGAGCCTGGAGAGTGCTGGGAACAGCAAGAGGTGAGCGGAATGATGAGGAGGGAGAGCAGCAGGAGTGACCCCAAGATTAGGGAATCCCCCTAGGCTAGGGCCCTAGAGGCCATTGTGAGGAATTTGTTTTTACCCTGAATGAGTTAGAAACCAATGAAGGGGATTGATTAAAGGAGGGGTATTTTCTTAAATTTAATAGATTTCAGTTTTGTTAATAATAGACTGTGGGAAAGCAGACCTAAAGCATAGACACTGGCAATCCCTAGAAGGCTATTGCAATAATACAGGAAGGCATGCTGATGACTTAGACCAGAGTGGTTGCTGTGGAGATGATGAGGAGAGGTCAGTTCTGGATATATTTGGAAGGCAGTGTAGACAGGATTGGAAACAGGGTCCAAGAATAATGGTGTAAAGAATGACTCCCAAGGTTTTCAGCTTAAGCAACCGGAAGATAGACTTGTCATTTTTACAAATAGGGGGGCACACAGACATTTAACTGAAGGACCCGAAATAGCTGGATATTTGCAAAATATTGTCTTCCAATCTTCTCTGAGATTTAGGCCAATGTAGGGCATCACACTTAAGGGCAGGTCCCAACATCCCTATTCCAGAAGCTGGAATGTGACCAACACAGAAGTAAACCTGTCTTGGTGGGGCATGAGAGTTAGCCATTTAATATTAACTTTGAATTCCATCTAAATGAACTGATTGTTGTCTGTTTATTTCTTCTACCACAACCCTTGGGCCTTCTCTGATTGACTTTCAGTCCCTGACCCTCTGAGGCAAGTGTGCAGTGCACAGAAGGCAGTATCCCCTGGCCCACCATCAAGTTCTAGAGCTGCCAGGAGCCTGCACTTAGCTGACCTCCCCAGGCTGGCTCAACCCCACACCTGTACCTAAACAGGAAGGTTCTCCCTGTCCCTGTACAGAGCGTTGACCTTGGTACTTTCAGGAGATGCAGAGATGTCAAGCACTGATGCTTCTCTAACGAATGTGGCCTGTCCAATGGATATCATCTCATTAAGGAGAATTACCTGCATAAATGAATCATAATGAGAACTGAAATCATAAAACTTAACATTTTGATTTATTCCTTGGAGAACTTTATGAAAATAGGAATGCTTTAGAAATATTAAAAAGGATTGTATCTTCAGAAACTGTACCATATTACAGTCACACAATTTACTTTAGGTGCATCCAGAAATGGAAATATATTTCTTTGACACAGATATACTCTTATGAAATGGAAACTGTATGTCTCTGTATCATTTGGCAACAATAAATCTCTTTTTAGAGGTTAATTTATGAATCCCAGCTTCCTACTTCCAAATCTCTCCTTCAGATCCCCTTCTATTCCTCAAATGCAACAGGATAGGAGAAGATAGAGATTCAATTACATGAAATGCCTATTGCATCTTGATGAAGGCCAAAAATGAAATTGAAAAACACACATATTGAGCCTAAAGTAACTGTGGAACTAGTTATAATTCTAGAAAGTTGAGATGAACTCCTGTTTGGATTCCCACCCTCTCCTTACAATTCTTCTCAAATGAACTCTGAGGCTTTAAGTCAACTTATTAGAGTATCAAACAATATACAACACAATCAGAGTTAGGATCTGAGGGCAAATCTCTGTCACTTAAGGTGATGGTAGTGTTATAGTAGATAACTCCTAAATTTCAGAAATTTAACATAATAAAAGTATATTTTATACATTTATTTATATGTTTACAAAAGTATATCATTATGTCCAAAAAGAAAATATAACATTTATAAATATTTATGTAACCAATATAGGATCACCTAAAGATTTAAAGTAAATATTAACAGACCTAAAGAGAGAAATAGACAACAATGCAATAATATTAGAGGACTTTTTTTTTTTTTTTTTGTGGTACACGGGCCTCTCACTGCTGTGGCCTCTCCTGCTGTGGAGCACAAGCTCCAGACGTGCAGGCTCAGCAGCCATGGCTCACAGTCCCAGCCGCTCCACAGCATGCGGGATCTTCCCAGACTGGTGCACGAACCCACGTCCCCTGCATCGGCAGGCGGACTCTCAACCATTGTGCCACCAGGGAAGCACTATTAGAGGACTTTAATAGCCAAATTACATCAATAGATAAATCTTCAAGACAGAAAATCAATAAAGAAACATTGGGTTTAAACAACACATTAGTACAGGTGGACTTAACAGATACATACAGAACATTTCATCCAAAAGCAACAGAATACACATTCTTCTCAAGTGTAAATGGAACACTCTCCAGGACAGATCATACATTAGGCCACAAAACAAGTCTTAATAAATTTAAGAAGATTGAAATCATATCATGACCACAATGGTTTCTTCTCCTACCACAATAGTATGCAACCAGAAAAATTGCAATAAGGAAACTGAAAATTTACAAATATGTGGATATTAAACAGTATGCTACTGAACAACAAATGGGACAAAGAATAAATCAAAAGAGAAATAAAAAACTACCTTCAGACAAATGAAGATGGAAATACCACATTCCAAAACCTATGGGATGTAGCAAAAGCTGTTCTAAGAGAGAAGTTTATAGTGATAAATGCATACATTGATAAAAAAAAAATAGAAAAATCTCATTTTAAACAACCTAACTTTACATCTCAAGGAACTAGAAGAAGGACAAATGAAGCCCAGAGTTAGTAGAAGGAAGGAAATAAAAAAGATCAGAATAAAAATAAATAAATTAAAGAATAAAAAGATAATTGAAAAGATCAGTGAAACTAAGAGCTGGATCTTTGAAAAGAAAAACAAAATTGACAAATCTTTAGCTACACTCAGCAAGAAAAAAGAGCGAGGGCACAAATAAATAAAGTCAGAAATGAAAGAGAAAGTTTATAACTGACATCACAGAAATGAAAAGGATCATATGAGACTACTATTAACAATTATATGTCAACAAATTGGACAACCTAGAAGAAATGGATAAATTCCAAGAGACATAAACCTACCAAGACTAAATCATGAAGAAATAGAAAATCTGATCAGACCAATTGCTAGTAAGGGGATTTAATCAGTAATCAAAATCCACCCAACAGGGTCTTCTCTGGTGGCGCAATGGTTGAGAGTCCGCCTGCTGATGCAGGGGACACAGGTTCATGCCCCAGTCCGGGAAGATCCCACATGCCGTGGAGCAGCTGGGCCCATGTGCCATGGCTGCTGAGCCTGTGCGTCCAGAGCCTGTGCTCCTCAACGGGAGAGGCCACAACAGTGAGAGGCCCACGTACCGCAAAAAAAAAAAAAAAAAAACCTCCCAACAAAGGAAAGTGCAGGACCAGACAGCTTCACTGGTAAATTATACCAAACATTCAAAGAAGAATTAAATATCAATCCTTCTCAAACTCTTACAAAAAAAATAGAAGAGGAAGAAATGGTTCCAAGCTCATTTTATGAGGCCAACATTACTCTAAGACCAAAACCAGCCTAGGACACCACAAGAAAAAAAAAAAAAAATCCCTGATGAACAAATATTAATAAACCAAATTCAACAATACATTCAAAAGATCATACACCATGATCAATTGGCATTTATTCCATGGATGAAAGGATAGTTCAATATACACAAATCAATCAATGTGATGTACAACATTAACAAAATAAAGGATTAAAATTTATAAAATCATCTCAATAGATGCAGAAAGAGCATTTGACAAAATTCAACATCCATTATAATAAAAATTCTTAACACAGTGGACATAGAAGAAACATACTCCAAAATAATAAAGGCCATATATGACAAGCTCAAAGGTAACATCACACTCAATGGTAAAGATCAGGAACAAGACAAGGATGCCCACTCTCACAATGCTTATTCAGTGTAGTTTTGGAAGTATTAGCCACAGAAATTAGGTAGGGAAAAGAAATAAAAGGCATCCAAATTGGAAAGGAAGATGTAAAACTGCCACTATTTTCAGATGGCATGATACTATATATAGAAAACACTAAAGATGCCAAAAAAAAGAAAATTAGACTAATAAATTCAGTAAAGTTGCATGGTATAAAATCATTATACAAAAATCTGTTGCACTTCTAGACACTAATAATGAACTATCAGAAAGAGAAATTAAGAAGACAATCCCATTTACAATGGCATCAAAAAAAGTAAAGATCCTAGGAGTAAATCTAACCAGGGAAGTAAAATATTGGGTTGGCCAAAAAGTTCACTTGGGTTTTTCCATAAGATGTTATGGAAATCCCCGAATGAACTTTTTGGCCAACCCAATATCTGTACACTGAAAACTATAAGACATTAATGAAGGAAACTGAAGAAGACACAAATAAATGAAAAGATATTTCATGCTTGTGGATTGGAAAAATTAATAGTGTTGAAATGTCCATACCACCCAAATCAATCTACAGATTAAGTGAAATCTCTATCAAATTCCCAATGGCACTTTTCACAGAAATAGAAAAAACAATCTTAAAATTTGTATGGAATTACAAAAGACCCCAAATAAACTAAACAACCTTGAGAAAGGAGAACTAAGCCGGAAACATCACACTCCCTGATTTCAAATTATATTACAAAATTATAGTAATCAAAACAGTATTGTGTTGGCATAAAAACAAACACATAGATCAATGGAACAGAATAGAGTTCCTAGGAGTAAACCCACACATATATGGACAATTAATCCATGAAAAAAAAAAAAAGGAGCCAAGAATATACAATGGGGAAAGGATAGTCTCTGCAATAGTGTTGGGAAAACAGGATTTCCACGTGCAAAAGAATGAAACTGAACCACTGTCTTATACCAGACACAAAATTTAATTCAAAATGGATGCTGGAGAGGGTGTGGAGAAAAGGGAACACTCTTGCACTGTTGGTGGGAATGTAAATTGATACAGCCACTATGGAGAACAGTATGGAGGTTCCTTAAAAAACTACAAACAGAACTATCATATGACCCAGCAATCCCACTACTGGGCATATACCCTGAGAAAACCTTTATTCACAAAGAGTCATGCACCACAGTGTTCATTGCAGCTTTATTTACAATAGCCAGGACATGGAAGCAACCTAAGTGTCCATCAACAGATGAATGGATAAAGAAGATGTGACACATACATACAATGGAATATTACTCAGCCATAAAAAGAAATGAAATTGAGTTATTTGTAGTGAGGTGGATGGACATGGAGACTGTCATACAGAGTGAAGTAAGTCAGAAAGAGAAAAACAAATACTGTATGCTAACACGTATATGTAGAATCTAAAAAGAAAAAATGGTTCTGAAGAACCTAGGGGCAGGACAGGAATAAATATGCAGTCGTAGAGAATGGACTTGAGGACATGGGGAAGGGGAAGGGGAAGCTGGGATGAAGTGAGAGAGTGGCATAGACATATATACACTACCAAATTTAAAATAGATAGCTAATGGGAAGCAGCCACATAGCACAGGGAGATCAGCTCGGTGCTTTGTGCCCACCTAAAGGGGTGGAATAGAGAAGGTGGGAGGGAGATGCAAGAGGGAGGAGATGTGGGGATATATGTATATGCATAGCTGATTCACTTTGTTATACAGCAGAAACACACACACCATTGTAAAGCAATTATACTCCAATAAAGATGTTTAAAAATATATATTAAAGACTTGAATCTAAGACATGAAACCATAAAAATCATAGAAGAAAACATAGGTGGTAAGCTCCTTGACATCAGTCTTGGCAATGACTTTTTGGATTTGACACCAAAAGCAAAGGCAACAAAAGCAAAAATAAACAAATGGGACTGCATCAGACTAAAAAGAAAAATTATGTGGAGCCAAGGAAACCATAAACAAAATGGAAAGACAACCTATTAAGTGGGAGAAAATATTTGTAAATCATATCTCTGGTAATGGGTTAATATTCAAAGTGTATAAAGAACACATATAACTTAATAGTAAAGAAACTAACAATATGGTTTTAAAAATTGACAAAGGATCTGAAGAGACATTTTTCCAAATAAGACATACAGTTGGCCAATATGTACATGAAAGGTTGCTCAACATCACTAATCATCAGCAAAATGCACATCAAAACCACAATAAGATATCCACTCATCCCTGTTGGAATGACTCCTATCAAAAAGACAAGAAATAACAGTGTTGGTGAGAATGTGGAGAAAAGGGAGCCATTGGTGGGACAGTAATTTAGTTGTAGATACTATGGAAAATGTTGTGGAAGCTCCTTAAAAAAATTAAAAATAGAACTACCATGTGATCCAGCAATTCTACTTCTGGGTATTTATCCAAAGAAAACTAAAACAGGAACTCAGAAAGATATATGCACTCTCATGTTCAATGTAGCCTTATTTATAATGGCCAAGACATGGAATCAAACTAAATGTCCATTGATGGGTGAATGGACAAAGAAGATGTAGTATATATAAAATGGACTATTTGCCATTAAAAAGAATGAAATCTTGCCATTTGTGACAATGTGAATTGACCTTGAGGGCATTATGCTAAGTGAAATAAGAAAAAGACACTGTATTATCTCATATGTGGAATCTAAAAAAAACAACAACAAAAACAAGTCTGAGTTCATGGATATAGAAAACAGATTGGTGTTGCCTGAGACAGGGTTGGGGTAAAATGGGTGAAGGGCATCAAAGGGAACAAGTGTCCAGCTACAAAATGAATAAATCATGAGGATGTTGTGCACAGTGTGGTGACTATAGTTAATAATGCTCTATTACATATTTGAAAGTAGCCAGGGGAGTGGATCTTGAAAGTTCTCATCACACACACAATATCTTTTTATAATTATGTATGGTGACAGATGTTAACTGAACTTATTGTGGTGATCATTTTGCAATATAAACAAATATCAAACGATCATACATCTGAAACTAATGAAATGTTGTATCAATTATATCTCAATTTAAAAAAAGAAATAGAAAATGTGAAATTGAATGAAAGGAAAAATACATATAAATTAATAAAATACAATACTCTGTAATGACCTATATGGGAAAATAATTTTAAAAAGAGTGGATATATGTATATGCACAACTGATTCACTTTGCTGCACAGCAGAAACTAACACAACATTGTAAATCAACTAGACTCCAATAAAATTTTTTAAAAAAAAAACAAATAACCAACTAGAATCAACAAAGCACACAAATTGATTCTTTGAAAAGACTAATAATACTGATCAATTCCTGGTAAAACCAATCAAGGAAAACAAAGAGGGAGAGAGAAGGCAGAAATGACTCATACCAGGAGAGAAGAAGGCATCACTCTATATCCTACAGATATTAACTATACCAAGATATTTTTTTAAAGTGTATTTTAGCCCACAGAGCTTTACTGATGGCTGGTGGGACAAGAAGGGAATGGGTTGAAGAACCCAGGCTCATGAATATCATTAATATATGTTTCCTAAGTGTGGAGTGTGGAGAAAACAGGTCTGTTGGAAGGGATATATCTCCTGGGTGAAAACCACTTACACAGTTATCCTAAAGCAAAGGAAATACAAAGATGGGGCTGGGGGCGATGCTGGAAAACATGGAGGAGAAGAGCAAGGGACACCGTTTGTATCAGTAAGATAATGCAGATAGGCAGGAGGAGAACCTTGTACTTACAGTTTTGCCTGAGAACTTATTTACTCTCATTTTCTTTACCCTTAATCAATTCTCATTCATTCCTTCACTCTGAATTATTCACAGTTGAGAAGACTGTGTTACCTATATTTTAGGTCTGGGGAGAAAAAAAAGACACTAATGTCACGATATAATGAAATAGTAACTGTAAGGTCTAAGGGTGGCTAGGGGGATAGCTCTAAAGCTTGGTCTGGTTTTCCTTGAAATTTCCTTGAAATTGTTGAATCTGTGTTCTAAGTGTAAACGTCCATTCAGGAAAGAATGTATTCTTAAGTCTACATCCATTGGTATAAGTACAAAAAAATTTTTTTTATCACTCTTGACACCATTCCTTAAGTAAGTACAGATTAAGGAAAAGAAAAAAGCAAACATTCATTAAGAACGACATTGAACCTGGAAAAAATTTGTAAAAAGAGTAATCAGAAGGTGAATTTGAGGAGGTTTCTCGTTAGGTAAAGCCACTTCAGGGTTTTTAAAATTCATTCTCAGCTAATGGAACTTTCCCTCCTTTTTTACTGACTTTTCCTTCAGTAACTACCTAGCTGGTAGCAATGTTGGCCCACAAGACCTGGTTAACAATGTGGGCCCACAAGACCTTCCACTACTGTATTCAAGGATATATGGTATGTTCTTCATAGCTTTTCTCTCTCCTGTCTTTATAGCCCTTTTATCACAGCCGCAGACTAATCTATCATGAATGATCAGAATGTATCCTCTGTGTACTAGTCCAGCCAGGCACATGTAAGGGCTACAGTTGTCTTTGTAAAGTGCTAGACAGAGAGTGAGGCACCTGTGACCTCTCATTGCTGGGGTTTCAGGCCCTGCATTATGCCCCATAGCCCACAAGTCCTAGTGCATCATTTGTTATATTCTACACCTGGTACAGGCATTGTAAGCCCAAGATAACAAATGCCATCAGGCTACTCACAGCAACATCTTTATTTCTTACCTCTCTCCAGGTTTGTTGAGAGTTTTGGGTAGAGAAAGACAAATAAATTGTAAGAATTTGCATGAGGTAGAGAAATCCCTTCTCACATATTCAAAAAACCCAGGTGGAGTCACTATAAAACTTTTTTTTTTTTTAATGTGTGGAGGATGAATTATTTTGTACACTACATAACCGGTTAAACTTGGAAGTTTACTTTTAACTCCATGTCACCATTTTTCAGCAGAAGTCATTTAAAATGAAAATAATTCAAAATACATTATCAATTCACTGCTTTCAAAATCAGTCTGTATAGAATGTTTCCAGGTTAGCCCTGTGACTCATCACACACAAAACCATCAAGTCTTATTTCAAGTCTTATTAAAATATGTGTCTTTGTCCCTGTATCAACTGGTCCAAAATGTTATGCTTTTTGAGCTCTTGTTTTAGCTTTTTACAGGTTTCTTACTTTGCTGTTGCTGTTGAGCTGTGAGCAGCAGTTAATTTCCTTAAACAGCCTCTCTCTTATCTTCTCTTTTTTTTCCTTCTAGCCACCGTGACCTTTCACATCACAGAATCTGGAGGATTAAGGTCAGAGCAGAATTGAAGCCCATGGTTAATGAACAACATTCTTGGGCTTTATGGAATATTTTTAATGACTTCTGATTGGCAATTCAGAGGAATTTTTTCCTTTTCTTTCTTTTTCGAGTTCCAGGGATGTAGTTTTACCATAAGGTGTGATGTATGACTAATTTATTTAATGGCTAAATTCTTTCTTTTTTCACACACACACACTGTATTTTATTTTTACAAGAGATAAATAGACTGACACCAAGCATTGTAAATGGATGAGCACAACAAAAGCAAAAATGACTGCAATTACCAAACACGAAACACACTCACACTATGTCATAATATTGACATTCAGTCCAGCAGTCCTCCACTGTAACAGCTCCTTCACTTTGCAGTGAAAATTGATTTGTATATTTTTTACCTCTGAGTCCTTGTGGGTTTTTTTCTTTTTATTCAAACAGAAAGTCACAAAAATTATAATCATCCTCTTCAGTTCACTCAGTCCCATGTAATTAATTTTTTTATCTTGATCTTCTGTTAGCACTTTTATGAGTTCATCAGTTTTCCATTAGAATTCAGAAAATGCTTATTCATTCAGTTCAGCAGTATAGTCAGTTACCAGAAACCTGTACTTGTCAGAGTCTTTTCCATGAATTCCTTGAAGATGAGACCCTTTTATAGGAACATATTTGCAAAAGCATCAGAGTACACCCAAAACTGTCTGTAAATGACAAAACACTTAAAAATAACCACAGTTAAAGATTTGATGAAAGTTCATAATAATGCAATTGACAAGGAAATTTAGTTATTTCAGAGATATACATTTTAAAGTAATAACTAGAGTTATGACTTATAACATTATACCAGAACATATAAAATTTTTTGAAATTCATGTAATGTCTGAAGCATTTATATTAACATATTTCCATACAAATAACCCAATGAGAGTTTAGTATTAGTTGTTTTGTTTGTTTGTTTGTTTATACTGCAGGTTCTTATTAGTCATCAATTTTATACACATCAGTGTATACATGTCAATCCCAATCACCCAATTCAGCACACCACCATCCCCACCCCAAGGCGATTTCCCCCACTTGGTGTCCATACGTCTGTTGTCTACATCTGTGTCTCGACTTCTGCCCTGCAAACCATTTGGTATATTCCGAAACATTTTTCTAGGTTCTACATACATGCGTTAATATACAATATTTGTTTTTCTCTTTCAGACTTACTTCATTCTGTGTGACAGTCTCTAGATCTGTCCACGTCTCAACAAATGACCCAATTCCGTTCCTTTTTATGGCTGAGTAATATTACATTGTATATATGTACCACATCTTCTTTATCCATTCGTCTGTCAATGGGCATTTAGGTTGCTTCCATGGCCTGGCTATTGTAAACAGTGCTGCAATGAACACTGGGATGCATGTGTCTTTTTGAAATACAGTTTTCTCTGGGTATATTCCCAGTAGTGGGATTGCTGGATCATATGGCAAATCTATTTTTAGTTTTTTAAGGAACCTCCATACTGTTCTCCATAGTGGCTGTATCAATTTACATTCCCACCAACAGTGCAAGAGGGTTCCCTTTTCTCTGCACCCTCTCCAGCATTTGTTATTCGTAGATTTTCTGATGGTGCCCCTTCTGACTGGTGTGAGGTGATACCTAATTGTACTTTTGACTTGCATTTCTCTAATGATTAATGATGTTGAGCAGCTTTTCATGTGCCTCTTGGCCAACTGTATGTCTTCTTTGGAGAAATGTCTATTTAGGTCTTCGGCCCATTTTTGGATTGGGTTGCTTGTTTTTTTAATATTGAGCTGCATGAGCTGCTTGTATATTTTGGAGATTAACCCTTTGTCTGATGATTCATTTGCAAATAGTTTCTCCCATTCTGAGGGTTGTCTTTTCCCCTTCTTTATGGTTTCTTTGCTGTGCAAAAACTTTGAAGTTTCATTAGGTTCCATTTGTTTATTTTTGTTTTTATTTCCATTACTCTAGGAGGTGGATCAAAAAAGATCTTGCTGTAATTTATGTCAGAGTGATCTTCCTATGTTTTCCTCTAAGAGTTTTACAGTGTCTGGTCTTACATTTAGGGCTCGAATCCAGTTTGAGTTTATTTTTGTGGATGGTGTTAGGGAGTGTTCTAAATTCATTCTTTTACATGTAGCTGTCCAGTTTTCCCAGCATCACTTACTGAAGAGACTGTCTTTTCTCCATTGTTTATCTTTGCCTCCTTTGTCATAGATTGGTTGACCATAGGTGCCTGGGTTAACCTTTGGGCTTTCTATCTTGTTCCATTGATCTATGTTTCTGTTTTTGTGCCAGTACCATATTGTCTTGATTACTGTAGCTTTGTAGTATAGTCTGAAGTCAGGGAGCCTGATTCCTCCAGCTCCGTTTTTTTCCCTCAAGACTGCTTTTGCTATTTGGGGTCTTTTGTGTCTCCATACAAATTTTAAGAGGATTTGTTCTACTTCCATAAAAAATGCCATTGGTAATTTGATAGGGATTTCATTGAATCTGTAGACTGCTTTGGGTAGTATAGTCATTTTCACAATATTGATTCTTCCAATCCAAGAACATGGTACATCTTTCCATCTGTTGGTGTCATCTTTAATTTCTTTCATCAGTGTCTTATAGTTTTCTGCATACAGGTCTTTTGTCTCCTTAAGTAGGTTTATTCCTAGGTATTTTATTCTTATTGTTGCAATGGTAAATGGGAGTGTTTCCATAATTTCTCTTTCAGATTTTTCATCATTAGTGTATAGGAATGCAAGAGATTTCTGTGCATTAATTTTGTATCCTGCACCTTTACCAAATTCATTGATTAGCTCTAGTAGCTTTCTGGTGGCATTTTTAGGATTCTCTATGTATAGTATCATATCATCTGCAAACAGTGACAGTTTTACTTCTTCTTTTCCAATTTGTATTCCTTTTATTTCTTTTTCTTCTCTGATTGCCATGGCTAGCACTTCCAAAACTATGTTAAATAATAGTGGTGAGAGTGGACATCCTTGTCTCATTCCTGATCTTAGAGGAAATGATTTCAGTTTTTCACCATTGAGAATGATGTTTGCTGTGGGTTTGTCGTATATGGCCTTTATTATGTTGAGGTAGGTTCCCTCTATGCCCACTTTCTGGAGAGTTTTTATCATAAATGGGTGTTGAATTTTTTCAGATGCTTTTTCTGCATCTATTGAGATGATCATATGGTTTTTCTTCTTCACTTTGTTAATATGGTGTATAACAATGATTGATTTGTGTATATTGAAGAATTCTTGCATCCCTGGGATAAATCCCACTTGATTGTGGTGTATGATCCTTTGAATGTGTTGTTGGATTCTGTTGCTAGTATTCTGGTGAAGAATTTTGCATCTATATTCATCAGTGATATTAGTCTGTAATTTTCTTTTTTTGTAGTATCTTTGTCTGGTTTTGGTATCAGGGTGATGGTGGCCTCATAGAATGAGTTTGGGAGTGTTCCTTCCTCTGCAATGTTTTGGAAGAGTTTGAGAAGGATGGGTGTTAGCTCTTCTCTAAATGTTTGATAGCATTCACCTGTGAAGCCATCTGGTCCTGGACTTTTGTTTGTTGCAAGATTTATAATCACAGTTTCAATTTCTTTACTTGTGATTGGTCTGTTCATATTTTCTGTTTCTTTCTGGTTCAGTCTTGGAAGCTTATACCTTTCTAAGAATTTGTCCATTTCTTCCAGGTTGTCCATTTTATTGGCACAGAGTTGCTTGTAGTAGTCTCTTAAGATGCTTTGTATTTCTGCAGTGTCTGTTGTAACTTCTCCTTTTTAATTTTATTGATTTGAGTCCTCTCCCTCTTTTTCTTGATGAGTCTGGCTAATGGTTTATCAATTTTGTTTATCTTCTCAAAGAACGAGCATTTATTTTTATTGATATTTGCTATTGTTTTCTTTGTTTCTATTTCATTTATTTCTGCTCTGATCTTTATGATTTCTTTCCTTCTGCTAACTTTGGGTTTTGTTTATTCTTCTTTCTCTAGTTCCTTTAGGTGTAACGTTAGATCGTTTACTTGAGATTTTTCTTGTTTCTTGAGGTAGGCTTTTATAGCTATAAACTCCCCTCTTAGAACTGCTTTTGATGCATCCCATAGGTTTTGGATCATCGTGTTTTCATTGTCGTTTGTCTCTAGGTATGTTTTGATTTCCTCTTTGATTTCTTCAGTGATCTCTTGGTTATTTAGTAACATATTGTTTAGCCTCCATGTGTTTGTGTGTTTTACGGTTTTTTTCCCTGTAATTCATTTCTAATCTTGTAGTATTGTGGTCAGAAAAGAGGCTTCACATGATTTAAATTTTCTTAAATTTGCTGAGGCTTGATTTGTGACCCAAGATGTGATCTATCCTGGAGAGTGTTCCTCATGCACTTGAGAAGAAAGTGTAATCTGCTGTTTTGGGATGGAATGTCATATAAATATAAATTAAATCTATCTGGTCTATTGTGTCATTTAAAGCTTCTGTTTCCTTATTTATTTTCATTTTGGATGATCTGTCCATTGGTGTAAGTAAGGTGTTAAAGTCCCCCACTATTATTGTGTTACTGTCGATTTCCTCTTTTATCGCTGTTAGCAGTTGCCTTATGTATTCTGGTGCTCCTATGTTGGGTGCATGTATATTTCTAATTGTTATATATTCGTCTTGGATTGATCCCTTGATCATTATGTAGTGTCCTTCCTTGTGTCTTTTAACATTCTTTATTTTAAAGTCTATTTTATCGGATATGAGCATAGCTAATCCAGCTTTCTTTTGATTTCCATTTGCATGGAATACCTTTTTCCATCCCCTCACTTTCAGTCTGTATGTGTCCCTAGGTCTGACGTGGGTTTCTTTAAGACAGCATATATATGGGTCTTGTTTTTGTATCCATTCAGCAAGCCTGTGTCTTTTGTCCAGAACTCTTAATCCATTCACGTTTAAGGTAATTATCGATATGTATGTTCCTATGACCATTTTCTTAATTGTTTTGGGTTTGTTTTTGTAGGTCCTTTTCTTCTCTTGTGTTTCCCACTTAGAGAAGTTCCTTTAGCATTTGTTGTAGGGCCGGTTTGGTGGTGCTGAATTCTCTTAGCTTTTGCTTGTCTGTAAAGCTTTTGATTTCTCCATCGAATCTGAATGAGATCCTTGCTGGGTACAGTAATCTTGGTTGTAGGTTATGCCTTTCATCAGTTTAAGTATATCATGCCACTCCCTTCTGTCTTGTAGAGTTTCTGCTGAGAAATCAGCTGTTAACCTTATGGGAGTTCCCTTGTATGTTATTTGTTATTTTTCTCTTGTTGCTTTCAATAATTTTTCTTTGTCTTTAATTTTTACCAGTTTGATTACTATGTGTCTCGGCATGTTTCTCCTTGGATTTATCCTGTATGGGACTCGATGCACTTCCTGGACTTGGGTGGCTATTTCCTTTCCCATGTTAGGGAAGTTTTTGACTATAATCTCTTCAAATATTTTCTCTGGTCTTTTCTCTCTCTCTTCTCCTTCTGGGACCCCTATAATGTGAATGTTGTTGCGTTTAATATTTTTCCAGAGCTCTCTTAGCCTGTCTTCATTTCTTTTCATTCTTTTTTCTTTAGTCTGTTCCACAGCAGTGAATTCCACCACTCTGCCCTCCAGGTCACTTATCCGTTCTTCTGCCTCAGTTATTCTGCTATTGCTTCCTTCTAGTGTAGTTTTCATTTCAGTTATTGTATTGTTCATCTCTGTTTGTTTGTTCTTTAATTCTTCTAGGTCTTTGTTAAACATTTCTTGCATCTTCTCGATCTTTGCCTCCATTCTTTTTCTTAGGTCTTGGATCGTCTTCACTATCATTATTCTGAATTGTTTTTCTGGAAGGTTGCCTATCTCCACTTCATTTAGTTGTTTTTCTTGGGTTTTGTCTTGTTCCTTCATCTGGTATATAGCCCTCTGCATTTTCACCTTGTCTATCTTTCTGTGAATGTGGTTTTTGATCTACAGGCTGCAGGATTGTAGTTCTTCTTGCTTCTACCCTTGGTGGATGAGGCTATCTAAGAGGCTTGATGGGAGGGACTGGTGTTGGGTAGAGGTGACTGTTGCTCTGGTGGACAGAGCTCAGTAAAACTTTAATCCACTTGACTGTTGATGGGTGGGGCTTGCTCTTTGTACCATGCTGCCTTCTTTAAGGGAATGGACTGGTGGGTATTTTTCTTTCTTATTTTCTCAAACACAATAGCCAGAATGTGTGAATAAGTTGATCACTTTTAGAGAAAACTGAAAGTTGCCCTAATGGAAATGATGAAAAGTATTCTATATGACCTAAACTATTCTCTGAAAAAACAACAACAACAACAACATATAAGTTGATTGCAGAAAAAATAAATGAAAGAAAGAATGATTTTCTTCCTCTTTCTGGGAATATATGGAATAGAGTAATGCAGCCTCCAAGCAGTGATTTAGTGGTATTATGGCAAAGGTAAACTCAGGTAATTCGAACAGAAAAGTGAGGAGATGACTAAACACTATCGCCTCCCCAGCTGGAATCCAGAATAAGGAACAAAAAATTATTAACAAGAGAATGATAACCTCTCATTAGGGCTGGTTTTATAATTTCTGTAAGCTTTTAAATAATCCTGAAACAAATGAAAAAGTTCTGAAGAGAGAAGCATAATACTGTTCTTTATATTATAAATAGAATACTATCTCCTTCTGTGTCCCATGAAAAGAATAGCATGTAGTTTAATACCTGCTTTTCTCTAAACCAGTCGTTCCAACGTGTGGTCCCTAGACCTGCAGCATTAGCACCACCTTGGAACTTGCTAGAATTCTGACTCCACCCAGGCCTACTGAATCAGACATTCAGAGGACAATTCCTGAAATCATATTTTCAACAAACCCTCCAGGCGCCTTGTGCTCAATAAAGTTTGAGAACTACTGCCCTAAATCATGCAAATATATCCACTTAAGCTTTTCTGAAAGCTGTGCAAGATGAAAATAATATCATGCAGCTGGATTTCATGCCTTTAGAATCCATGATGCTAATGACTTCCTGCTTTTCTAATTTGTGTAGAGCTATTAAGCAGAAAGTCCTGCTAATACCTTCCTCACATGGGAACATTGGCATTTCTGCAGTGATGCCCTGAGAGAGCTTCCAGGGCATAAAGAAAATAGGAGCAGAATGCTAGAAGCCTCATGCCATTAGAAACTGTCCCACGGCTAGAATCAAGAGGGTTTTCCAAGGCTTTTCTGTGAGTGTCATACTCCCTACTCAAAAGTGGTACATGGGGTGTATCATTTTACTCCAACACAGACTAAAGTGACTTGAATTCAAAAATAATTGTAGCCCTATTGGTAACAGGCCTGAGATTTTTGCAACAAGCAGGGTAGCTCATGCACTAATGTTTATCTTGCTGATATACAGTTTTAGTCATTGATTTCCTGTTCAGGATTTGTAGTGATTTTCTCCCTATTCTCCTGTCTGTTCGGAGTTTTGTACTTGGTAGCTTCTCTCTCCTTCATTCCTGGGAAACATGTTGCTTTTCCTTTGTGTCCCTATGAAGGAGCTGCAGACAACAGAGCAAGTTCAGGTTTATCTTGATGGGACCTCAGGTGGAGACTCACAGGAAGGAGGGAGTTGATCTAGAAAGAAAAATTTCAACAGCCCCAAGGGAAAAATGAGTTATAATTTGCCTCCTGATTTCTAATGAAACATGAAGGTATGAATTCCAGTTCATTTGAATTTAAAAAGTTGAATACTTTGTCTCTTTTGGTATAGATTCTCAAAAATTTAGAAAAAATAGGGAAAAATTATTGATATCATACACTTGACAGAGCTAAGAGAGAATAAGTAAAAAGACACCCAAATTTTCCTTCATCTTTCAGTTGCTAGTTGTCTGAATTCTCCAGGGATAATTAATGGATTATGAGTCAGGCTAACCAAGTTTATAGAAGAAATTAAAACAAACAAACAAACAAAACCCTGAAAGTAACTATATGTCAGCACTCATTACTCTTTGTTACTGGCAGTAAGAAGGGCAAGGGTGGACAGTGGACTGGAGAAGCTACCAGAGCAAATGTTAAAATAAGAACCACTGGCTATCAGGTGAGAAGGCCACAGAGAAGCAAAGGTACTTTGGGGAGGGGCCTATCTTGAGCCACAAGAGTTGAGTCTGCAGGATGAGGAAGGAAACCAGTTATCTTTCTCTTCTTCCTGCTTCCTACACACCTCACATCCTTCTTGAAAGCAATTCTGTGGATACAGACTTCCATTTCTTTGGATTCAGATCTGTGATTCCCTCAAGGCTCATGTAACCAAATTGCTGGAAGGTATGACTTGCTCACAAGTAACCTGGGACCTAAGGAAAAGCCACTTCTCTGAATCCAAATGAGGTAAATCCCAGGGAAGAATCCTAGAAGCACAGTGTATCAGTTTAAATTCTCCAGAGAAACAGCACCAAGAGGAGATATAGACAGATGGATAGATAGATAGATAGATAGATAGAGGTTGATTTTAAAGAATTGGCTCATGTGATTATGGAGAATGGCTAGTCCATAGCTGTAGGGCAGGCTGATAAACTGGAAATTCCAGCAGAAGTTGACGTTAGTCTTAAGTCTGAAATCCCTAGGGCAGGCCAGAATACTAGAAATTCAGGCAAAATTTCTGTATTACAGCTTTGAGTCAGAACAATTCTTTTAGAGGGAACCTCAGGTTTTGCCATAAAGACCTGCAACTGATTGGATGATGCCCATCACATTGTTGAGCGTAATCTCCCCTCACTTAAATCAATTGATTTTAATGTTAATCACATCTACAAAACACCTTCAGAGCAACATCTAGACTGGCATTTGACCAAAGAACTAGGCGCCACAGCCTAGCCAAAGCTGACACATAAAATTAACCATTACACATGGTCAAGTCTTCTGGTACTTTCCCCATTATTCTGAAGGCCATGTTGCCGGATACCATTTCATAAGTCCCTGGATGTGATTTCAGCAGAGAGGATGTGATAAACACAGAGCAAACGGGTTTGTATCTATAGCTGCAGAGAGGCAGTCCTTGCTCTCCTCCAGCTGAAGAACAAGTATGCAATTAATTCAAGACTTTCTTATACTTCAGCAGTTGCTTAGAAATTAGGCTATATTTCATACAGTTTTTGCTTTGAGTTTGACACATTTTTGTTTTTAGTGAAGTGACCATTTGCCGACATTATTTTTCTTTTGACAGGAAAAAAACACGTTATTTTCAGCTAATTCCTTATATTGTTTAACTCATATGTACTTTTTGTTTGGAATCATACTAACTTTTTTAAAGTTTCTATTGTAAATGGACTAGTTTATTCATACTGGAAACACAGGTTTCTTGGAAACCTTTATGTTTTATGTTTTTCATTCAGTTATAATTGCTTATTTACTCTTGTAATATTTATCTCCTGTCTCCCAACCTTTCAATGGTACTGTCTGTTCTGAGTGCCCCCTTCCCCTCCTTCTTCCCTTCAGTCTCCTGACAAGTAAATTATAGAATCTAGATCGATTGCTTTCTAGGTCAACTGCTCTCCTTTCATATTGCAAGTTTCCTGTACTTTTTAATAGTACAAGCTCTGGATTTCTTATTGGTAAAATGAGGATGATGATATCCACTTAACAGTGGTGTTGTAAGAAGGATAATCCATGCATATTGAATAAATGGGATGAGGATAACTTAACCTGAAAATTACACATTTTTAAAAAGTTTATCTTGATTTGGTTCTTCGAAGAACAAACATGGAATTACTAGGATTCACTTTGGGCCAGTTTTGAATGTTCAAATGAATGCAAATTTTTTTTTTTTTTATTGATGTATAGTTGATCTTCCCATACTTAGAAAAGCACTAAAATGACTGACTTGAGATATCTGTTCTTTGTGATTAGCAGTAATTTTTTAATGTTCGACTACATTTTTTTTTTCCAGGGAAAAACTCCTATATATTTTGGCTCCTCCCTTTCCTCTTTTGGAGCAGTTCCTTAGAGCTATCTGAGAGGCTGCCTCTCAGACTGGAGTCTTCAATAATATACTTGAATGAAACTTAACTTGCAACTTTAAGTTGTATGTTTTTCTTTATTCAACAAATGCATGGTAGTCTCATTGACCTTTCTTGCCCGTCATAGTATTTTTCTAATGGCAAACAAAAAAAATAAACCTTTTTGTCCCTTGGCTTATTTATAAAACTATCCTTATGATAATCTCCCAGTATTTTAAGTATCAAATGTCCTGTGTTTGCTTCAAAACTTTCCTTTGAGTCACCTTATGGGATTCTGTTAAAATTAAAAAGTCAGTGTAGATAGTCATAGATTTTACTCTAGAGGCATCTGTCTTTGACTTACTTTGTTGTTCTTTTTATATAACATCATGTTCTATAATCCTGGCAAAGTCACAAACTGCTTCAGTCAAGGGCAAAGAGTCTGCTTGACCTGAAAAAGAACCAAAACTTTGAGTCTGGCAAATTTATCATTTCAATTCCATCAATAAGTACTCTAGGTAAGAGAAAATCTACTTTTATTTTTTAAAATCTCATTTAAGCAAATCTTTACAGAAAATAATTACAATCTGTGGCTCTATTGCATACACGCAGTGCTGTGCACATGGCAGAAACTCATTAACTATTTCATAAATGAATATTTAATAAACATTGGAATGGCAGAGAGCTAAAGTTCTCATGTTACTGAACTGAACTCAGGCCTGCTCACCCACCATGCAGCAAGGCCAATCTACTAAGCACTGGGTTGTACAGTGCCAAGCAAGAATATGGGCAGCTTGTGCTAAAAAAATTCAAACTCCCTGATGGCTTTCAGGGAAGGATTGTTAAAGCAACATTTGGGGTGAGGGCTGCAGGGTACATGACTTTCTTCTGATTGGTTGGTGGTGAGGCAACAGGGTGATGCTTTAGGAATCTTAATCATCAAACTTCTGGTTCCCACCAGTCTAGGGTCTTTGTGCTTGTGCTCAGCATGTAGTCACCATCCTCCATCCGGTTGGGGGGTCTTAGTTCCTGTAGAACAACTCAAAGGTGTGTGTCACTTTGTTATCTATATCCCTTGAGGAGGAATTAGGACTCTGTTTTATCGCTGAACTATCATTATTACTTTCCTTGTTTAACTGCTTTCCTTTGTTTCTGCATTCCCTCACCCCTAATTAGTAATTGCTTGTCTGCTCTTTGGAACTCAGGGAATGCCTAGGAGACAAACAAGAAAAGGGGGTCACAGAGGGGCTTTTGTATCCAGGAGGACCCAATGGGTCCTGCTTAGTTTCAATGCCCCCTTTTCTTTGATATGCCTCAATCCTGAGGGGAACAGGGGAAGGACAAGAAAGGGAATAAAGTTTGGGATAGTGAGGTTAATCATGAACTCAGCATGGGAATTCGGTTTTGTGGGGACTTGGTTTCAATCACAGGAAGGAGGGGTAAATAGAGACTGTTTTATGTCTGGGGCAGTATCAGAGCTGAGCCCTGTCAGGGGATAGTGTTAGTGTTTTCCTATGTAGAGCTGGACACAGGAAATGTTTCAGAAGGAGGAGAGAATGGCATCCATCAAACATTCTTTCATTATTGATTTATTCAATCAAGCACATTAGTTACTTGGCTACTCTGTCCTAAATGCTGTGCTTGAGTTGGGGAAACAGAGTCTTTGTGAAATGACAGCAGCCCTCATGTTGCAAATTCAATGGATCAGGTGACTTACAGTCATTCCACTAATTACCCTGATTGCACCTGGCCCACACCTGTGCTGTGATTTGAATGATGGGCAGCAGGGCACTTCCCCAGAGGCTAGAGGTAAAAGGGAGCTACTTGAAGCAGCAGGAGGCAGGGAGTGGCCTGGCTTCTTTTCTTAGCCCTGGTTCCCCAAAAAGTCTGATCCCATTTCCTTTTAAACGTTACCAAAAAAAAAAAAAAGAAAAAAGCTCAAAAATTCTCTATACCTCACAGCCTCACTTCTTATTTTTCCCAGTGTCAATGTGAATTTTACACACACACACACACACACACACCCCTTGTCATCTCAGTGGAATTTTGTCTTGGAAGTGGAAGGTCCATGTTTTCTAATTACGAACCTGAAGAGAAGAAAGCTATTGATTTTGCCATGTGTGTTTTGAAGTCATCTATCTCACTCAATCCACTTGTCTGCAATAGTTTTACACTAAAATATCTTGCTTATTCCAGATTATCAAAATATCATCTGCACACACTAATAACTTCACTATCTTTCTTCCAAAATGATATTTCATAACTTGTTTTACTTCTAATCATATTGGCTAGCATTTCCAGAGTAGCATATCAGTGATGTTGATTTGAGAGAGAAATTTAAAACCATAGTAAGATCTCATTCTACTCCTATTTTACTTAAAAACAAAACCCCAAAATGGTTACCAAATGGTTTCAAGTGTACTTTGTAGGTGATCTCTTAGATTTGCTCCCTGAGAATATGATGTTATACTATCATGTTCCTGGAATAAACACTAGATAGGTGTTATTATTGTTCACTGTATATATAAGTTCACTTGCAAATATTTTATTTAACATTTTTACCTCTATTAATAAATGAGATTGAGGGCTTCCCTGGTGGCACAGTGGTTGAGAGTCTGCCTGATGATGCAGGGGACATGGGTTTGTGCCCCGGTCCGGGAAGATCCCACATGCCACGGAGCAGCTGGGCCCGTGAGCCATGGCCGCTGAGCCTGCGCTTCCGGAGCCTGTGCTCCGCAACGGGAGAGGCCACAACAGTGAGAGGCTCGCGTACCGCAAAAATAAATAATAAATAAATAAATAAATGAGGTTGAAATTGTTTTTCTTATTTTTATGCTATCCTTTCCAACTTTTTATTGAATTTATTGTAGTTAAAAGAGTTAACTAATATTATCTCTTGTGTTATAATGCCAAATATCTCCTTATAGGTGAAAACCTAAGAAGGGTAGATAGAAAATGCACTTTAAGAATCTCTATACATTTCACTCATGTGGGCAATGCCATGAACAAGCTGATAAAACTGCTCAGTACACATCACTGCAATCACACACTACCTTTTATTAAAAAGGAAGGATTATTCAGGAAGCAGAACCAAGAGCACAAAAGGTAGAGATGAGGATCACAGAGTGTTATGCCCAGGACTTGAAACCTAATCAAGAAACTCCTGATATTTGCCTGGCTAGATTTCAGAACTGCTGTAGCCTAGTGGTTCCCTTCCATTTCCCCTTTGTGACAGGTCTTATAGAACTGTTACCCTAAATTCTTCCCACGATCCATTGTCTCCCTAGTCCACAGGTCCACAGAAGGGGTGGAGTTTTTCCACAGGAGCTATATTTAACAGATTATATGTTAATGTATGTTAATCAGTTGAGGACCCAGGATCCTCATCCACACCTTGACTTGATTAAAATGATAAGATTTTGGACTTTAGTTGATGCTTATACCTTCATATGGGAGGGACATGAATCACTGAGGCCAGCGGGCAGATTGCCCTCAAGCTGAGGAAAAGATGGTCCTCGTGATTCCCAGCCCCTGGTGTTCCAACATTATAAGGCCCTCCCCTTGAGTGTGGATGGAACCTGAGTCTGCTTCTAGACAACAGAATATGACAAAAGTGAAGAGAGGGGAGGAATAATTCTAAATGGGAGGAACCCACCTAAGAAGCAACACACCTCTATGTTTATTCCTAAATTTTATTATTATTATTTTTTTGCTGTACGCGGGCCTCTCACTGTTGTGGCCTCTCCCATTGCAGAGCACAGGCTCCGGATGCACAGGCTCAGTGGCCATGGCTCACAGGCCCAGCCACTCCATGGCATGTGGGATCTTCCCGGACCGGGGCACGAACCTGTGTCCCCTGCATCGGCAGGTGGACTCCCAACCACTTGCGCCACCAGGGAAGCCCCTAAATTTTATTTTTTTAACATATTTATCTTATAATTGGAAGTTTGTACGTTTTTACCACTTTCATCCAATTCCCTTTCATCCCACTCTCACCTCTGGTAATGACAAATTTGATCTCTTTATAAGTTTGCGTGTTTTATGAAGTATAGTTGACATACAACACTATGTTAGTTCATAGTTGGTGCACAACATAGTGATTTGGTATTTCTATGCATTGCAAAATAATCTAGTTACCATTTGTCACCATACAAAGATATTACATTATTATTACTATTCCTCACTCTGTATGTTTCATCCCTGTGACTCTTTATTTTGTAACTGGAAGTGTGTACCTCTTAATTTCCCTCATCTATTTCTCTTCTCCACCCAACATTCTCCCCTCTGGCAACCATCTGTTTATTCTCTATCTGTGACTCTGTTTCTGTTTTGTTATGTTTGTCCATTCATCTTGTTTTTAGATTCAACATGTAAGTGAAATCATACATTATCTTTCTCTGTCTGGCGTCTTTCACCTAGCATAATATCCTCTAAGTCCATCCATGTTGTAGCAAATGGCAAGATTTCATTCTTTTTTATGGCTGAGTAATATTCCCTCATATATATATATATATATATATATATATATATATATATATATATATATATATATATAAAATCTCACATCTTCTTTATCCATTCATCTATTGATGGGCACTTAGGTTACTTTCATATCTTGGCTATTGTGAATGATGCTGCAGTGAACATAGGTGTGCATCTATCTTTCTAAATTTGTGTTCTTCTTTTATTTGGAAAAATACCCAGAAGTTGAATTGCTAGATCTTATGGTAGCTCTATTTTTAGTTTTTTGATGAAGCTCCATAATATTTTCCATAGTGGCTGCAGCAATTTACTTTCCCACCAACAGTTCATGAGGGTTCCCTTTTGTCCACATCCTTGCCAATACTTGTTATTTGATGTCTTTTTGATGATAGCCATTCAGACACATATGACGTAATAAATTATTGTGGTTTTGATTTGCATTTCCCTCATGATTAGTGTTGTTGACCATCTTTTCATGTGTGTGTTGGCCATTGTATGTCGTTTTTGGAAAAATGTGTATCCACGTCCTCTGCTCACTTTTTAAAAATCAGGTTGTTTGTTTGTTTAAGTTGAGTAGTATGAGATTTTTTTATATTTTCGATATTAATCCCTTATCAGACATAGCATTTGCAAATATCTTCTCCCATTCAGTAGGTGAACTTTTCATTTTGTTGATGCCTTCTTTTGCTGTGCAGATTTTTAGTTTGATGTGGTCCCATTTATTTCTTTCTGCTTTTGCTTCCCTGGCCTGAGGAGACATATTCAAAAAAATATTACTAAGATCAAAGAGCATACTGCTCATGTTTTCTTCTAGGAGTTTTATGGTTTCAGATCTTACATTTAAGTCTTTAATTCAGTTTGAGTTTCTTTTTGTACATGCTGTGAAAAATTAGCCCAGCTAGATTCTTATGAATGTAGCTGCCAGTTTTCCCAACACCATTTATTGAAGAGGCTGTATTTTCCTCATTATATATTCTTGCGTCCTTTGTAGTAGGTTAATTGCTTGTATGAGTGTGGGTTCATTTCAGGCTCTGTATTCTGTTCTATTGACCTATGTATCTGTTTTTGTGGCAGTACCATACTGTTTTGATTACTGTAGCTTTGTAATGTAGTTTGAAATCCGAGAACATAAAACCTTCCACTTTGCTCTTTTTTCTCAAGACTGTTTTGGCTCTTCAGGGTCTTTTTTTTTCCATACAAATATTAGAATTTTGGGTTCTAGTCCTCTGAAAACTGTCATTGGTGTTTTCATAGGGATGTCATTTAAACTATAGGTTGCCTTGGAGAGTATGTTTTTTGTTAATTTTTTTTTATTTATATTTATTTTTGGCTGTGTTGGGTCTTCGTTTCTGTGCAAGACCTTTCTCTAGTTGCGGCGAGCAGTGGCAAACTCTTCATAGTGGTGCGTGGGCCTCTCACTTTCATGGCCTCTCTTGTTGTGGAGCACAAGCTCCAGGTGTGCAGGCTCAGTAGTTGTGGCTGACGGGCCTAGTTGCTCCACAGCATGTGGGATCTTCCCAGACCAGGGCTCAAACCAGTGTCCCCTGCATTGTTAGGCAGATTCTCAACCACTGCACCACCAGGGAAGCCCATGAGAGTATGGTTCTTTTAACAATATTAATTTTTCCAATCCAAAAACACAGTATATCTTTCCATTTGTTTGTGACAGCTTTAGTTGCTTTCATCAGTGTCTTACAGTTTCCTGAGTACTGGCTTTTTACCTCCTTAGTTATCTTTATTCCTAAGTATTTTATTGCAGTTCTAAATGGGACTGTTTTCTTTTCTTTTTTTTTTTTTTTACAGCTTTATTGGAGTATAATTGCTTTACAATGATGTATTAGTTTCTGCTTTATAACAAACTGAATCAGATATACATACACATATGTTCCCATATCTCTTCCCTCTTGTGTCTGCCTCCCTCACACCCTCCCTATCCCACCCCTCTAGGTGCTCACAAAGCACTGAGCTGATCTCCCTGTGCTATGAGGCTGCTTCCCACTAGCTATCTATTTTATGTTTGGTAGTGTATATATATCCATGCCACTCTCTCAATTTGTCACAGTTTACCATTCCCCCTCCCCATATCCTCAAGTCCATTCTCTAGTAGGTCTGTGTCTTTATTCCTGTCTTACCCCTAGGTTCTCTGTGACATTTTTATTTCCTAAAATTCCATTTATATGTGTTAGCATACAGTATTTCTCTTTCACTTCCTGACTTACTTCACTCTGTTTGACAGACTCTAGGTCCATCCACCTCATTACAAATAGCTCAACTTTGTTCCTTTTTATGGCTGAGTAATATTCCATTGTATATATGTGCCACATCTTCTTTATCCATTCATCCGATGATGGACACTTAGGTTGTTTCCCTCTCCTGGCTATTGTAAATAGAGCTGCAGTAAACATTTTGGTACATGACTCTTTTTGAATTATGGTTTTCTCAGGGTATATGCCCAGTAGTGGGATTGCTGGGTCATATGGTAGTTCTATTTTTAGTTTTTTAAAGAACCTCCATACTGTTCTCCATAGTGGCTGTACCACTTCACATTACCACCAGCAGTGCAAAAGTGTTCCCTTTCCTCCACACCCTCTCCAGCATTTATTGTTTCTAGATTTTTTGATGATGGCCATTCTGACTGGTGTGAGATGATATCTCATTGTAGTTTTGATTTGCATCTCTCTAATGATTAATGATGTTGAGCGTTCTTTCATGTGTTCATTGGTAGTCTGTATATCTGCTTTGGAGAAATGTCTATTTAGGTCTTCTGCCCATTTTTGGATTGGGTTGTTTGTTTTTGTTATTGAGCTGCATGAGCTGCTTATAAATTTTGGAGATTAATCCTTTGTCAGTTGCTTCATTTGCAAATATTTTCTCCCATTCTGAGGGTTGTCTTTTGGTCTTGTTTATGGTTTCCTTTGCTGTTCAAAAGCCTTGAAGTTTCATTAGGTCCCATTTGTTTATTTTTGGTTTTATTTCTATTTCTCTAGGAGGTGAGTCAAAAATAAATTTGCTGTGATTTATGTCATAGAGTATTCTGCCTATGTTTTCCTCTAAGAGTTTGATAGTTTCTGGCCTTACATGTAGGTCTTTAATCCATTTTGAGCTTATTTTTGTGTATGGTGTTAGGGAGTGATCTAATCTCATACTTTTACATGTACCTGTCCAGTTTTCCCAGCACCGCTTATTGAAGAGGCTGTCCTTTCTCCACTGTACATTCCTACCTCCTATATCAAACATAAGGTGACCATATATGCATGGGTTTATCTCGGGCTTTCTATCCTGTTCCATTGATATATTTCTGTTTTTGTGCCAGTACCATACCATCTTGATTATTGTAGCTTTGTAGTATAGTCTGAAGTCAGGGAGCCTGATTCTGCCAGCTCTGTTTTTCATTATCAAGATTGCTTTGTCTATTCGGGGTCTCTTGTGTTTCCATAGAAATTGTGAAATTTTTTGTTCTAGTTCTGTGAAAAATGCCAGTGGTAGCTTTATAGGGATTGCATGGAATCTGTAGATTGCTTTGGGTAGTAGAGTCATTTTCACAATGTTGATTCTTCCAATCCAAGAACATGGTATATTTCTCCATCTATTTGTATCATCTTTAATTTCTTTCATCAGTGTCTTATAATTTTCTGCATACAGGTCTTTTGTCTCCTTAGGTAGGTTTATTGCTAGATATTTTATTCTTTTTGTTGCAATGGTAAATGGGAGTGTTTTCTTGATTTCACTTTCAGATTTTTCATCATTAGTATATAGGAATGTCAGCGATTTTTGTGCATTAATTTTGTATCCTGCTACTTTACCAAATTCATTGATTAGCTCTAGTAGTTTTCTGGTAGCATCTTTAGGATTCTCTATGTATAATAACATGTCATCTGCAAACAGTGACATCTTTACTTCTTCTTTTCCAATTTGGATTCGTTTTATTTCCTTTTCTTCTCTGATTACTGTGGCTAAAACTTACAAAACTATGTTGAATAAGAGTGGTAAGAGTGGGCAACCTTGTCTTGTTCCTGAGCTTAGTGGAAATGCTTTCAGTTTTTCACCATTGAGGATGATGTTGGCTGTGGGTTTGTCATATATGGCCTTTACTATGTTGAGGAAAGTTTCCTTTATACTGACTTTCTGGACGGTTTTTATTATAAATGTGTGTTGAATTTTGTCGAAAGCTTTCTCTGTATATATTGAGATGACCATAGGGTTTTTCTCCTTCAATTTGTTAATATGGTTATCACATTAATTTATTTGCATATATTGCAGAATCCTTGCATTCCTTGAAAAAAATCCACTTGATCATGGTGTATGATCCTTTTAATGTGCTGCTGGATTCTGTTTGCTAGTATTTTGTTGAGGAGTTTTGCATCTATGTTCATCAGTGATACTGGCCTGTAGTTTTCTTTCTTTGTGACATCCTTGTCTGGTTTTGGTATCAGGGTGATGGTGGTCTCGTAGAATGAGTTTGGGAATGTTCATGCCTCTGCTATATTTTGGAAGAGTTTGAGAAGGATAGGTGTTAGCTCTTCTCTAAATGTTTGATAGAATTCACCTGTGAAGCCATCTGGTCCTGGGCTTTTGTTTGTTGGAAGATTTTTAATCACAGTTTCAATGTCAGTGCTTGTTATTGGTCAGTTCATATTTTCTATTTCTTCCTGATTCAGTCTTGAGGGGTTGTGCTTTTCTAAGAATTTGTCCATTTCTTCCAGGTTGTCCATTTTATTGGCATAGCGTTGCTTGTAGTAATCTCTCATAATCTTTTGTATTTCTGCAGTGTCAGTTGTTACTTCTCCTTTTTCATTTCTCATTCTATTGATTTGAGTCTTCTCCCTGTTTTTCTTGATGAGTCTGGCTAATGGTTTATCAATTTTTTTTACCTGCTCAAAGAACCAGCTTTTAGTTTTATTGATCTTTGATATCATTTCCTTCATTTCTTTTTCATTTTTTTCTGATCTGATCTTTGTGATTTCTTTCCTTCTGCTAACATTGGGGTTTTTTTGTTATTCTTTCTCTAATTGCTTTACGTGCAAGGTTAGGTTGTTTATTTGAGATGTTTCCTGTTTCTTAAGGTAGGATTGTATTGCTATAAACTTCCCTCTTAGAACTGCTTTTGCTGCATCCTATAGGTTTTGGGTTGTCGTGTCTCCATTGTCATTTGTTTCTAGGTATTTTTTGATTTCCTCTTTGATTTCTTCTGTGATCACTTCGTTATTAGTGTATTGTTTAGCCTCCATGTGTTTGTATTTTTTACAGATCTTTTCCTGTAATTGATATCTAGTCTCATAGCGTTGTGGTCAGAAAAGATACTTGATACAATTTCAATTTTCTTAAATTTACCAAGGCTTGATTTGTGACCCAAGATATGATCTATACTGGAGAATGTTCCATGAGCACTTGAGAAAAATGTGTATTCGTTGTTTTTGGATGGAATGTCCTATACATATCAATTAAATCCCTCTTGTTTAATGTATCATTTAAAGCTTGTTTCCCTATTTATTTTCATTTTGGATGATCTGTCCATTGCAGCACATGTGGGATGAAGGGAGAAATATTAATGATCCTAAGAAAGGGAGGTCAGAGCATAACCTGTTTTAAAAATTTTTTTGGAGTATAGTTGATTTGCAATGTTGTGTAAGTTTCAGGTGTACAGCAAAGTGAATCAGTTTTATATATATATATATATATATATATATATATATATATATATATATATCCATTCTTTGTCAGATTCTTTTCCCATATACACCATTACAGAGTATTGAGTAGAATTCCCTGCGCTATATACTAGGCCCTTAGTAATTATCTATTTTATATTTCGTAGTGTGTATGTTAATCCCAGTCTCCTAATTTATCACTTCCCCCCCACATTTCCCATTTGGTAACTGTAAGTTTAATTTCAAGATCTATGAGTCTGTTTCTGTTTTGTAAATAAGTTCATTTGTATCATTTTTTATTAGATTCCACATATAAGGATATCATATGATATTTGTCTTTGACTTACTTCACTTAGTATGAGAATCTCTGGGTCCATTGATGTAGCTGCAAATGACATTCTTTTGTATTTTTTATGGCCAAGTAATATTCCATTGCATATATGTGCCATGTCATTTTTATCCATTCCTCTGCTGATGGACATTTAGGTTGCTTCTATGTCCTGGCTATTGTAAATAGTGTTGCCATGAACATTGGGGTGCATGTATGTTTTCGAATTATGGTTTTCTCAGGGTATATACCCAGTAGTGGGATTGCTGGGTCATATGGTAGTTCTATTTGTAGTTTTTTAAGGAACCTCCATACTGTTCTCCGTAGTGGCTGTATCAATTTACATTCCCACCAACAGTGCAAGAGGGTTCCCTTTTCTCCACACCCTCTCCAGCATTTATTGTTTGTAGATTGTTTGGATGATGGCCATTCTGACCAGTGTGAGGTGGTACCTCATTGTAGTTTTGATTTACATTTCTCTAATAATTAGTGATGTTGAGCATCTTCTCATGTGCTTTTTGGTCATCTGTATGTCTTCTTTGGAGAAATTTCTATTGAGATCTTCCACCCATATTTTGGATTGTGTTGTTTGTTTTTGGATATTTAGCTGCATGAGCTGTTTGTATATTTTGGAGATTAATCCCTTGTTGGTCACATCATTTGATGAAGAAAAAGTCAGTGTTAGCCATGATGTCATGACGATGATTTATTTGTTGATGCGTTGTTAACACCATTTTAACTCCAAAAATATAGACTAATGAATAACTTCACATAGATGGGGATTTCAAAGGTGCTCCCAGAATTTGGGGGCTTCTAGGTGAGATAAAGTTCACCTTGGAAACTGAAATAAATAGAAATCTACACTCAATAAGGGCTGCCAACCAATGGTAGAAAGGACTTGCCCTGAGAATTGGTTTTCATTGTGCTCGCAACCAGGCTAGAGTGTTTGTAATGAGAAAGACAAGATGATTTTTTAAAAATCTATAATATTCTTAATGACATGATATATTGCAATAATTATTTTCTTGTCCAAAAGTGAGAATGGGAAAAGTTTGAATAGATTCTAGGGCATAAGAAAGACAGTGTTGAAGAATTTGTCAATTTACCCAGTTCTCTCCAGGGAAAGTGTGCTTTAAATCTAGAGCATTCCTACCCATTTTCTGGACACATAACCCTCTGTAGTGTTTTTATGGATTGAGGGAAATCTCCCTTATAAAACATTCAGATCCCACCATTCTAACTAGTTCTGCTCACTCAGCAACCTTCTAGGTTGCGTTGTGGTCCCTTGTGTGAACTTACATAACTGAAGTGGGTGCTCTAAGAAAATTCATGGTACTGGTAATAGCACCACTGTTAACCCCATTACAAGTGACTCAGTTGTCACTCTAGTTTCTCTCTACACCTTGAAAATGTATTAGGTTGAGATACTTTCTAGCGGAACTGCAGTTTTCTGGAGACCCCACAAGTCCTTGGCATCAGACAGCTTTGCCTGATTTGGCCGGTGGGCTTCCTTCTTTAGCACCTCTCAACCTGCAGACCTTCCTTTGTGCATTAACATAGTCTTTTTGGGTTTTCCTATCAACATCATATGCCTTTTTCATGGTAGCAGTTTTCAACACTCTTTTGGTGATGGAAGCCTGTCCCAGCAGAGCAGTTTGTGTAGAAGCAGCCACCTGGGAAGAAGAAAGCCTTGAGCCTGCATTGGGAATTAAGGGAAAACCAGCACTCACAGCCCTATCGTTAAGAGTGTTTCTCCTGCCCTGCAGTCCAGGCCCTTTAGGAAGAGTCTGCACCCACACGGGAGACACGTAACGGGTCAGATTTGATGAAGCAGCCAGTTTTCCTCTTCTGCCTTGTTGGCTATGGCACGTGGTGGCTGGTCCATGTCTGGGGCTCACCTACAGCCAGCTTCCAGTGCACAGAGTCATGGCCTCTGTGATCCTCTAAGGCTGGTCCCGACTCACTGGCCAGGACTTGATTCCAGCCTTTTTGATCAGAAGTTCTGGGTTCTGCCCCACACTTCTCCACCTCCAGCTCCTTTTTGGTCTTAGATTTCCAAGTCACAAAAGTAAATCATTTTGATGCAAATTTACCGACTGCATTTTAGCTTAGCCTGCTTTCAGGTAGCCACTTCATAGGCTGTGAAACTTCACATTCTTTCCATCCCTGTGAGTCCCTCTCCCAGGCAAGTGCTCAGGGTGGGACAAGCTCTCTGAGCCTAGCCATGTGGGTTAGTGGACTGTCTTTCTGCTTTCCCCAGTTCTTCAAGCCACTCCTTGACTCTCTGTCACCTAGTTTTCTCCCTGAGCTCTCTTTAATTTTCATGCTAACTGAACTGTATGCCCCCTTTTTCCCATAAAAAGAAACATGAGTCCAGCCAGAAGGGAAAGTCTTGAAGTATTATTTTTTTCAGAGAATGTTATGATATTAAAGCTGTTTGGACTGTCATGAAGGTGTTCATTGAGTTTTGGACTTTGTGTATGTTCCCTAGATATGAAATTAAAAGTTCAAATATTCTTCCACTTAACATACTTGGGACCTAACGCCTCTCTAAATAGACATGAATGCTTATATTTGTATCTTTTTACAATTAAAAAAATTAATACTTTTTTCTTATTTCAAGGTGAAAGATACTGTCCAAGTAAGAACATAAGGAAATAATTTCTATAATGCGTGGATTTTCTAAGACTATAAAGGCAAAATGAAACTCTAAATAGGACAAAATATCTAACTCTAATAATGTAATACTATAGATTTCGTGAAAATAACTGCTTAAGGGTCAAGAGGGGAAAGCAGGTAGGGCAATATTTTAAAGAGTGACAGACAGAAAAGATTATTTTCTTATTTCATTAAATAATGTGGCAAACACATTACATTATGCCTCAGCAGTAACTTGGAAAGTTCTCCACCTGCATTCACTTGCATTTAAATGAAAACTATATGAAACAAAACTGGAAAAGCCAACTTCAAGAACCAGCTACCCTAGAATACTCACCTCTGGACCGGCCCCCAAAGCTGTTGGCACAAGTGAAGAAAACTTCCTGGAAAATTCTATTCTCTACTCCTACTATGCATGAATTCTCTTCTCAGTTTTTGGATGTCTGATGAAACACTAATCCTGAGTCTGTAGACCCCCATTAGCTTGTGTGAGCATATAGTTTTAAGGTAGTCTCGGATTGCTTTGCAGGAGAATGGAAATGTGTCTATTGAGGGATTTTTTCATGTCTTTGGGGTCTGATAGTTTATTCTTTGGAGTGGAAGGTTTTGTGATTGCTTTTGGACAGCCCTTGGGCAGGAGAGTCCACAATCAATAATGTGCTAAGGAGGTAGGAGTGTAAACCTGGGACAGACAGCAAAGTTTAGTAGATGGATTAGAGAGTGCAGCTTCTGCCAGAAGCTCCTCTGGTGATTTTTCTTTTCAGCCTTCATTGCTTGACAATTAATTAATCAACTAACACGCACTTATTAAGCTCCTGTTATTAAATATCTATTATATTTCTATCTGTGTGTGAGGTTCCATAGAGAACAGAAGATACATTGATGAAAGATATAATGATGATTACAAAATAATCACTGCCTCTTTTTACTAATTACTTCCCATGTGCTATGAAGGGTTCCAGTGCTTCACACATGTCATCTGTGGTTCTCATGGAGACCCTACACAGTGGTAATGCCAGCCCCATTTTAAACATGAAGAAGTCAAGTCTCAAAGTCGTTAAACTTACCCAAAGCCTTTAAATAAATAGTGAGTGAATGAAACAATATCACTATGATATTAGTTATGATGATGTTGTTATAGTCATCCCTCCACATCCATGGGAGATTGGTTCCAAGACCCCTGTGGATATTAAAATCTGAGGATGCTCAAGTCCCTTATGTAAAAATGGTGTAGTATTTGCATATAACCTACACATATCCTCCTGTATACTTTAAATCATCTCTAGGTTACTCATAATACCTAACACAATATAAATGCTATGTAAATACAGTTGATCCTTGAACAACATAGATTTGAACTGTGTGGGTCCACTTACATGTGAATTTTTTTCACTGAATACATACTACAGTACTATACAATCTGCAGTTAGTTGAATCTGTGGATGTAGAACCCTGGATACAGAGGGCTCACTGTAAAGTTATACTGGGATTTTTGACTGTGCAGAGGTTGGGGTCCCTAAACCCCTTAAATTCCTCATTGTTCAAGGGTCAATGGTAGTTGTAAATACAGTGTAAATGTCATGTAAATAGTTGCCAGTGAGTAGCAAATTCAAGTTTTGCCTTTTGGAAATTTCTGGAATTTAAAAAAAATTGTCGATCTGCAATTGGTTGAATCTGAAGATGCGGAACATGTGGACATGGAGGGCTGACTGTAATTATCATCAGGTAGGTAGTAAGGGCCTTTCATATGCAAGACAGACCTTATCCTATTAAGAGCTTAGAAAAATTAAAGTGTAAGATTCAATCTTTGTCCTCCAGGGAACCAAACTCATCAGCAGTTGGGGTTACAAAATATGCATATTCTCAGGCCCCATCCTCAATTTAATACTGATACTACCAATCTTTGCCCCAACTCGAGGGGCCCATGATAATATAAAGAGACAGGGATGACCCTAAAAGGATAACTACGTGGGGAATCACATGGAATGGTTAAAAGAGCTTTGCCCAAGCACACAGCCTTCTGCTCCAGACTCTGTTCTTGAATATGGGACCGAAGGTGGGTTCTTAGGTAAGGACTTTCATTTCTATGAGCCTCAGTTTCCCTGCCTGTAAATGGGAGAGGTGCAGGCCTACCTGCCTCCAAAATTTGAAAGACTCAATGATATAGGATATGTTCTAAGGCTGTAGATGATAGACCTGCTGTGTACACTGTTGACAGAAGTTCTAGGACCATCTGATGTTCAAATGTGTCATTTAGAGGAAAGCCAACTGGGTTGCCCTTCTGGTTTTTGAGCTCTCTCTCTTGCTGGTGCCCAAGGACATCAGGCTGTGAAGGACTAACTCATGCCCATTAAACAAACATCCTCAGTGGACAGCAGAGTGCCTACTCATGCCTGTCAGTATCACACAAGCCCTGTGCCGATTGGAAATTGTATCATCATCATCTTTCAGCATGTTTTCTCTCTTGTCAGCCTGCATGAAAATCAATATCATACTCAAAAGCTATTCACTGATACAGTATAAGGTCAAAATATTCAAAGTTCATTACACTTTAAGACTTATTTGAGAATAAGTGTGTCAATTGAGTTGAAATTAGAATAAAGAGACTTAATTGTCTTGAGTGGTTCAATTTTCCAGACCAGAATGGAATGGTTTTACCATTGGAACCTAAATTTAGAAATTTTTATCTACATGAGGAATGGTCTTGGTAGTGACATTAGATCCTCAAAAGTCTGATGGCTGTTTTTCTCCTAAACTGAATAAGAATGTCCAGTTTTTAGCTCTGGAATTCTGCCTTTTTTTCCTGTGTTATTATGACAGCTCTACTTTTCTGAGTTATTGATTTAAAAAAAAAAAACACTTTAGACAGCACTCTGTTTTACGACACTTACCAGAAGTATAAACTCTGGCAAGATATTTATCCTCTTAAACTCAATCTCCCCACTTGTAGAAAGGGGGAAAAATGTCTAATTTATATCAGTTATGAAAATAAATGAGATAATATATGAAAATCATTAAATACCACTTTCGGAACATAGACAATGCAATAATCAGTAGATATTAGCTTTGGATGGGAAAATTAGTTTTCAGTTAATTGCCATCAGATGCACCCTTTACTGTACACAACAGTTTCTGAATTCTTTCTCTTGTAGAGAATTGGCTCTATCTTAATTCTACCAATTTCAACAAGGCCAGCTATATTATGTAGTCACTTTTTTAAAAATCCTAATCTACTTTTAGTGACCCTAAACTATTTAGAAAGTTCCTGAGTTATAAACTATTCCTGGTTTTGAAGTTTTTTTTTAGACTAACTAATGGAATGCTATTCACCCTTAGGAGTTCTTGGCAAATAAATATGCCACACACATAGCTAAAACATGAAAAATGACATGAGATTTTTCATGAGGTTTAAGTCTCCAAACAAAATTTAAACCATCTCTAAACTTGACTTTCAAACATGTTCTTTTCATATTGGAAATAGTTGTCAACCCCTTTAGGGAAAAAATTAAATGAAGTCTTTGACTTCCATCATCTCTTTCTATATCTACCTTGAGGATGAAAGTGACAAAAACCCTAATCAATACTTTGTATCTTGGCTATAGCTTGGGGATAGAAATTATGAATACTGACAGTAAGACAGCCTTCAGTCAAAGTTCTCTCTCATATGTTTAGTCAGGCACAAGGTCCCACTTGAATAGAATTAGATTCAGAGAGTAACTGGACTTTCAGTGCTATTTGGGAATAAAATCCAAGTTGATGGTACAATGGTACAAATGTGCATGATTACACAGATGCAAACCATTTTACAAATGACTTTTCAATGACACCTCTTTTGTCTAAAATTTCTATACACTCCAGAGTAATTTGCTTGAGCTATGTGACTCATTTGTTATGTTGAAAAAGCTTTTAAAAGTCTTTGAAATATTCTGTAACTATTCCAGTGAAGCCAGGGAGTTACCCCCTTTCACTCAGTACCCCTGTTCCACCCAGAAATGGAATCCTCTTATTGCTGTTGGTAATGACAGTGCCATTCCATGCCGAATGGGGAATATCAATGGGATGTCTTTTCGCTATTTGTCATGTGAAGTAAATAATGTTAACTAAATAATTAACTTGATAAATAAATAAAAGTTGCTCGCTTCAGTCTTTGCCCTCCAGAGGCTCAAACTACCTCTATCAGCACCATCTGGAGTGATGAGAAAATTTCTTATTCTCCAGTCCCATCCTGGTTCTAATAATGGAAAGGTGTACCTGACGGTTTAGGTTGGTTACTTAGAAGAAAGCTACCCAAGCTGACCCTCTCCTTTGTGAGCCCTTGGCTTCTCCCTTTCCAGTGCTCAAGGAGCTCAGACTCTGAGAAACTGACTCAACCTCATTAAATATACACAAGAGCAGGTGGACAGTAATCTGAACATTCTTGCTGCAATGGATTTAGCATTTATTTATTTTTATTCTTTGCTAACACTCTTTTTTTTTATTTTGTAATAAACTCTTCTGATATCAACTCGCTTAAAAATTGAAAGTACATGCTCAATAAGAAATTCAATATTGAATATCGATATCTCAAGAAAACTGATAATAAACATAATTTGCATAAAACATTTTCTCATCCACCATGGGAGCTTGTGATATTCCTGACCATATGAAACCCAGAAGATGCAAATCTGCTGAAGATGCAGCAGCATCTACTCTAATGTCCATAAGTGTTTTAAGAAAGTTGTGTCCAAAGAAACATGAGTGTGACAGGTACAGCTGGATTGGTTGGGTTTACACATGGGTCTTCAGATTATAACTTTGTTTTAGGTCACATGAGTTATTCTTTAGTTCTTTTGATTTTGATCTCAAATTTCCTTTTACATGAAAAAAAGTAAAACACGGTAGTTGATGTTGGCTCCGATAGTAGAAGAACATTCCAAAGCATTGATGATGTCGGTTTAATATCAGTGTTATCAGAGGTTTCAAATAAAAAAATCAGATACTTCTAATAATGAAGAACTTTTTTCATCTAATGCATTAATTCAGAGTAAAATTTGCTAGATTGAGCACAAAGTAACTCCTGACTCTGTGAATCAACCCTTCCCAACTGCACCTCCTCAAGTTAACCAGTTAGTGGTTAGATTTGGTACGGGTTTCTTTAAGAATATTAGTTACAGAAATGTAAACACCCTTTCAAATTCCCTGTATTTTCTTAATGCATCTAGACAATGTAATAAAAACAGATTTTAGTGATTTGGTTACACTCTGATATTCTCTATTTAAAGAATGAAATATTAATGGAATCTCATAAAGATAAATAAAGGAAAACTTCATATAAGGAGTTCTTTTTAGTTACTTACCAAAGTTCTTCCAGATAATCGCTTGGGGAATGTTGATAAAGAAACTTAGGCTGCAAGAACAAACGTATGGACACCAAGGGGGGAAATTGGGGAGGGGGGGGATATGAAGTGGGAGATTGGGATTGACATACATACACTAATATGTATAAAATATAACCTGCTGTATAAACAAATACATAAATAAAATAAAATTTAAAAAAAAAGAACCTTAGATAAGAACAGATAAGAATCAGAGAAAACAGGGATTGATACTCTTGTGCAAAGGGAAGATATAATGCAATCATTTCTGATATAACTGACGTTTATCTATTTTCTTATTTATTTTTAAGTCATGATAACATACTAAGCATATACTAAAATCCAAAATTTCCCCTTTCATTGATGTTCCTAGAATTATTTTCTTCTGAGCAAACCATTATTTTAGGGTTGATGTGTGCTGTCCAGATGCACGTTTATGCAGTTAACATACATATAAAGCAAGCATACACATATATAGATATATAGTTGGCTTGTTCATAACATTAATGGAATCACAGTATACATTTTTTTCTTGTCATGCATTTATTACTGAAAATATCTTGGGATTATTTTTATATCACAACATATATATTTATTCTTTTTTTCTTTCTAACCACTGCAGGTCATGTGTTGATGGGCAGTTAGGTTGTTTCCAATTATTCTGCTGTTTCCAGTGAAGCTTCCACACACATTCTTACCATGTTCTTTTTGCATACAAGTGACCATTTCTGTAGGAGGGATGTGCATTTTAGATTTAACAGATAGAGATAGATAACCTTGTTCAAAAATCTATACCAACTTGGACTTGCACAAGTGAAACACAAACCCACCACGTGCACCACTCCCTCAGTGGCGCTTTGGATTTTAGCAATCTCTGCCAATCTGAAGGGAATTATGTGCTATTTGTTTAATTTGCATTTTCTTAATTTTTTAATATTAACCACTGAATGTGTTTTGCATACTTTTCTATTGTTATCCTTTCTTATTTATTTGTAAGAACTTATTGTATATGAGTTCATCACTTGTCTTTTGATTCTTTTGTTGTATATTTTGGCATATACAGGATTTTATGGGAGGTCACACCAGTCAAAAAATTTTGTTTGGCTTCTAAGTTTTGTGTAGCAAGCAGCACCTTCCTAAACTAAATTAGACAGTCCATTATTTCCGGCTATTCATTATATATGTATGTACATATACATGTACATATTATATATTTTACATATATATGTATATTATATATATATGTATTATTTTATTTACATGTCAATACACTTTGAATTTATTTTTACTGTTAGGTTTTGTGTCTTAAAGAAACAATTCTAACCTTGACTAGAAAATGAACTTCGATATTATCTTCCAATACATTTATTATTTTTATTTATATTTTAAATTCATATAAATTCATTTTGGTTCCTGATGTGTACCTTGTTGTTTATCAATTTGGTAGTTTTTTTTTTCTTTTACTATCTTTATTGGAGTATAATTGCATTACAGTGATGTGTTAGTTTCTGCTTTATAACAAATTAGTCAGTGATACATATACATATATCCCCATATCTGCTCCCTCTTGCCTCTCCCTCCCACCCTCCCTAACCCATTCCTCTAGGTGGTCACAAAGCACCGAGCTGATCTCCCTGTGCCATGCAACTGCTTCCCACTAGCTATCTATTTTACATTTGGTAGTGTATATATGTCCATGCTACTCTCTCACTTCATACCAGCTTATCCTTCCCCGACCCCGTGTCCTCAACTCCATTCTCTACTTTTGCATCTTTATTCCTGTCCTGCCCCTAGGATCTTCAGAACCATTTCTTTTAGATTCCATATATATGTGTTAACATAAGGTATTTGGGTTTTTTTTCTGACTTACTTCACTCTCTATGATAGACTCTAGGTCCATCCACCTCACTACATATAACTCAATTTCGTTTCTTTTTATGGCTGAGCAATGTTGCATTGTATATATATGCCACATCTTCTTTATGCATTCATCCGTCAATGGACACTTAGGTTGCTTCCATGTCCTGGCTATTGTAAATAGAGCTGCAATGAACATTGTGGCACGTGACTCTTTGAATTATGGTTTTCCCAGAGTATATGCCCAGTAGTGGGATTGCTGGGTTGTATGATAGTTCTATTTTTAGTTTTTTAAGAAACCTCCATACTGTTCTCCATAGTGGCTGTATCAATTTACATTCACACCAACAATGCAAGAGGGTTCCCTTTTCTCCACACCCTCTCCAGCATTTACTGTTTGTAGATTTTTTGATGATGGCCATCCTGACCGGTGTGTGGTGAAGCCTCATTGTAGTTTTGATTTGCATTTCTCTAATGATTAGTGATGTTGAGCATCCTTTCATGTGTTTGTTGGCAATCTGTATATCTTCTTTGGAGAAATGTCTATTTAGGTCTTCTGCCCATTTTGGGATTGGGTTTGGTTTTTGGTATTGAGCTGCATGAGCTGCTTGTAAATTTTGGAGATTAATCCTTTGTCAGTTGCTTCATTTGCAAATACTTTCTCCCATTCTGAGGGTTGTGTTTTCATCTTGTTTATGTTTTCCTTTCTGTGCAAAAGCTTTTAAGTTTTGTGAGGTCCCATTTGTTTATTTTTGTTTTTATTTCCATTTCTCTAGGAGGTGGGTCAAAAAGGATCTTGCTGTGATTTATGTCATAGAGTGTTCTGCCTATGTTTTCCTCTAAGAGTTTTACAGTGTCTGGCCTTACATTTAGGTCTTTAATCCACTTTGAGTTTATTTTTGTATAGGGTGTTAGGGAGTATTCTAATTTCATTCTTTTACATGTAGCTGTCCAGTTTTCCTAGCACCACTTATTGAAGACACTGTCTTTTCTCCATTGTATATTCTTGCCTCCTTTATCAAAAATAAGTTGACCATATGTGCATGGGTTTATCTCTGGGGTTTCTATCCTGTTCCATTGATCTATATTTCTGTTTTTGTGCCAGTACCATACCATCTTGATTAATGTAGCTTTGTAGTATAGTCTGAAGTCCAGGACCCTGATTCCTCCAGCTCTGTTTTTCTTTCTCAAGATTGCTTTGGCTATTCGGGATCTTTTGTGTTTCCATACAAATTGTGAAAATTTTTTTCTAGTTCTGTGGAAAATGCCATGGGTAGTTTGATAGGGATTACATTAAATCTGTAGATTGCTTTCGATAGTATAGTCACTTTCACAGTGTTGATTCTTCCAGTCCAAGTACTTCCAATCCAATGATATAGCTCTCCATCTGTTTGTATCATCTTTAATTTCTTTCATCAGTGTCTTAAAGTTTTCTGCATACAGGTCTTTTGTCTCCTTAAGTAGGTTTATTCCTACGCATTTTATTCTTTTCATTGCAATGGTAAATGGGAGTGTTTCCTTAATTTCTCTTTCAGATTTTTCATCATTAGTGTTAGGAATGCAAGAGATTTTTGTGCATTAATTTTGTATCCTGCTACTTTACCAAATTCCTTGATTGGTTCTCATAGTTTTCTGGTAGCATTTTTAGGATACTCTTTGTATAGTATCATGTCATCTGCAAACAGTGACAGCTTTACCTCTTCTTTTCCAGTTTAATATTCTTTTATTGCTTTATCTTCTCTGATTGCTTTGGCTAAAACTTCCAAAACTATGTTGAATAATAGTGTTGAGAATGGACAACCTTGTCTTGTTCCTGATCTTAGAGGAAATAGTTTCAGTTTTTCACCATTGAGAACAACACTGGCTGTGGTTTTCTCATTTATGGCCTTAATTACGCTGAGGTAATTTCCCCCTATGCCTACTTTCTGGAGGGTTTTTATCATAAATGGGTGTTAAATTTTGTTGAAAGGTTTTTCTGCTTCTATTGAGATGATCATATGGCTTTTCTCCTTCAATTTGTAAATTTGGTGTATCACATTGATTTATTTGCACATATTGAAGAATTCTTGCATTCCTGGGATAAACCCCACTTGATCATGATGTATGATCCTTTTAATGTGCTGTTGGATTCTGTTTGCTAGCATTTTATTGAGGATTTTTGCATCTATGTTCATCAGTGATATTGGCCTGTAGTTTTCTTTTTTTGTAACATCTGTGTCTGGTTATGGTATCAGGGTGATGGTGGTCTTGTAGAATGAGTTTGGGAGTGTTCCTCCCTCTGCTATATTTTGGAAGATTTTGAGAAGGATAGGTGTTAGCTCTTCTCTAAATGCTGGATATAATTCTCCTGTGAAGCCATCTGGTCCTGGGCTTTTGTTTATTGGAAGATTTTTAATCACAGTCTCAATTACAGTGCTTGTGATTTGACTGTTTATATTTTCTATTTTTTCCTGGTTCAGTCTCAGAAGGTTGTGTTTTTCTAAGAATTTGTCCATTTCTTCCTGGTTGTCCATTTTACTGGCATATAGTTGCTTATAGTAATCTCTCAAAATCCTTTGTATTTCTTCAGTGTCAGTTGTTACTTCTCCTTTTTCATTTCTACTTCTATTGATTTGAGTCTTCTCTCTTTTTTTCTTGATGAGTCTGGCTGATGGTTTATCAATTTTGTTTATCTTCTCAAAGAACCACTTTTTAGTTTTACTGATCTTTGCTATCCTTTCCTTCATTTCTTTTTCATTTATTACTGATCTGATCTTTATGATTTCCTCCCTTCTGCTAACTTTTGGGGGTTTTTGTTCTTCTTTCTCTAATTTATTTAGGTGTAAGTTTAGGTTGTTTACTTGAGATATTTCTTGTTTCTTGAGGTAGTATTGTATTGCTATAAACTTACCTCTTAGAACTGCTTTTGTTGCATCCCATAGGTTTTGGTAGTCGTGTTTTCACTGTAATTTTTTTCCAGGTAGTTTTTAATTTCCTCTTTGATTTCTTCAGTGATCTCTTGGTTATTAAGTAGAGTATTGTTTAGCCTCCATGTGTTTGTATTTTTTACAGAATTTTTCCTGTAATTGGTATCTGGTCTCATAGCGTTGTGATCATAAGAGGCACTTGATATGATTTAAATTTTCTTAAATATACCAAGGCTTGATTTGTGACCCAAGATATGATCTATCCTGGAGAATTTTGCTTGAGCACTTGAGAAGAAAGCGTATTCTGTTGTTTTGGGATAGAATGTCCTATAAATATCAGTTAAGTTCATCTTGTTTAATGTGTCATTTAAAGCTTGTGTTTCCTTATTTATTTTCATTTTCGGTGATCTGTCCATTGGTGAAACTGGAGTTTTAAAGTCCCATACTCTTATCGTGTTACTGTTGATTTCCCCTTTTATGGATGCTAGCATTTGCCTTATATATTGAGGTGCTCCTATGTTGGGTGCATAAATATTTACAATTTTTATATCTTCTTCTTGGATTGATCCTTTGATCATTATGTAGTGTCCTTCTTTGTGTCTTGTAATAGTCTTTATTTAAAAGTCTATTTTGTCTGATATATAAATTGCTACTCCAGCTCTCTTTTGGTTTACATTTGCATGGAATATCTTTTTCCATCTCCTCACTTTCAGTTTGTATGTGTCCCTAGGTCTGCAGTTGGTCTCCTGTAGACTGCATATATACGGGTCTTGTTTTGTATCCATTCATCCAGTCTATGTCTTTTGGTTGGAGCATTTAATCCATTTACATTAAAGGTAGTTATCAATATGTATGTTCCAATTACCATTTTCTTAATTGTTTTGGGTTTGTTATTGTAGGTCTTTTCCTTCTCTTGTGTTTCCTGCCTAGAGAGGTTCCTTTGGCATTTGTTGTAAAGCTGGTTTGGTGCTGCTGAATTCTCTTAACTTTTGCTTATCTGTCAAGGTTTTAATTTCTCCATTGAATCTGAATGAGATCCTTGCTGAGTAGAGTACTCTTGGTTTTAGGTTTTTCCCTTTCATCACTTTAAATATGTCCTGCCACTCCCTGCTGGCTTTCAGAGTTTCTGCTGAAAGATCAACTGTTAGCTTTATGTGTATTCCCTTGTATGCTATTTGTTGTTTTTCCCTTGCTGCTTTTAATATTTTTCTGTGTATTTAATTTTTGATAGTTTGATTATCATATGTCTTGGCATGTTTCTCCTTGGATTTATCCTGTATGGGACTCTCCGAGCTTCCTGGACTTGATTAACTATTTCCTTTCCCATATTAGGGAAGTTTTCAACTATAGTCTTTTCAAATATTTTCTCAGTTCCTTTCTTTTTCTCTTCCTTTTCTGGGACCCCTATAATTCAAATGCTGCTGCATTTAATGTTATCCCAAAGGTCTCTAAGTCTGTCCTCAATTCTTTTCATTCTCTTTTCTTTATTCTGCTCTGCTGTAGTTATTTCCACTATTTTATCTTTGAGGTCCTTATCCGTTCTTCTGCCTCAGTTATTCTGCTATTGATTCCTTCTAGAAAATTTTTAATTTCATTTATTGTGTTGTTCATCATTGTTTGTTTGCTCTTTAGTTCTTCTAGGTCCTTGTTAAACATTTATTGTATTTTCTCCATTCTATTTCCAGGATTTTGGATCATCTTTACTATAATTACTCTGAATTCTTTTTCAGGTAGACTCCCTATTTCCTCTTCATTTGTTTGGTCTGGTGGGTATTAACCTTGCTCCTTCATCTGCTGTGTGTTTTTCTGTCTTCTTATTTTGCTTAACTTTTGTGTTTGGGGTGTCCTTTTTGCAAGCTGCAGATTCATAGTTCCCGTTGTTTTTGTTGTCTGCCCCCAGTGGGTAAAGTTGGTTCAGTGGGTTGTGTATGCTTCCTGGTGGAGGGCACTAGTGCCTGTGTTCTTGTGGATAAGGCTGGATCTTGTCTTTCTGTTGGGCAGGACCACTTCTGGTGGTGTTTTTTGGGGTGTCTGTGATCTTATTATGATTTTAGGCAGCCTCTCTGCTAATGGTTGGGTTATGTTCCTCTCTTTCTAGTTGTTTGGCATAGTGTGTCTAGCACTGTATATTGCTGGTTTGAGTGGAGCTGGGTCTTAATGTTGAGATGAAGTTCTCTGGGAGAGCTTTTGCCATTTGTTATTATGTGGAGCCAGTAGGTCTCTGATGGACCAGTGTCCTGAACCCAGCTCTCCCACCTCAGAGGCACAGGCCTGACACCCGGCCAGAGCATCAACTTGGAAGGTTTTTCATAACAACATTCATGCTTTCATTACTGATTAGAAATGCTGTCCTAATTTTGAACATTTTTTGTGGCTCTAATGCTGATGTCTCTTCTGTTTCATTGTTTCACTCCTTTTTTCTGAGTTAATGCAATTACAGTTATTGTCATTTTACAGTGTGTTTTGGTATTCTATAGGATATAGTCTCTCTTTGTTCTCTTTCAAAAAACAAAAACCTTGGCAAGTACCAAGCATTTTTTCCTGCCCACATTTGATCTAAAATGTCTTTGTTTTCTTTAATTATGGAGGTTGGTTAATTCTCATGCCTTTTGTCCCTACACATATAAAGACTGAGAGTTGTTGGGGAAGAAAGGAAATATTTAGTCCATGACCTCAGAATGCTCAATGTTCATAAATAGTACACAATAATTTGGATGATGGTTTTGCAAAATTTTCCCAAGAACAAATCTCTCTCTTATAATAGGTACACTATAACTGAAAACCTAATTCTGCAAAAACATTTGCATTCATGTGAATATAAGCTTTAGATGAAGGAGAGGCAGGCTTCTCCAGAATACGTGTTCCAGGTGAGTGCTGGGGCTCATAACAAAAAACTGGGTAAGGGTTTTGTACTGCTGATGGTAGGGTGGGAGACAGGAGGCTATAGCTTCCATCATACTTTGAAATAAGCAAGGAGGGAACAGAGACTAAGATGGAAACACTTAAACCAAGAGGGAGCCAAGGTCAGATATCTGTATTGTACAGTCCCATGTGACTATGAAGACACCAGTAGCTTTATTCATTTCACTAGTTCCAGAATCGGAATCTGCAATTATCAATAGAGAGGACATCCCCACTGGTACTCCTCTTCCCACGTAGACGCAGTAGCCACATGATTCTGTTCCAAGTCTCACTGTGTAAAAGGCAGTAAGAGAGGGTAATTGTCCTAAAATGTAATGAAATATTTAACCAAAATAAATATAAAATGTAATAACTGGAGCAGATATAGGATAAAGCTAATGTTTATGAGAGGGTACTAAGATACTGTTGATTAACAACTTTCTTCTCTCTGATGTCTAAAACAAGTGGAAAATGGAGATAAGATGAGGCTGATTTCAAAAGGGAAAAGTTGGTAACAATTATTTGAATAAATCCTGTTCTGTGTTTGTACCTCAGGGCAAGAACATTCAGACTTGCCCTATACAATTCCTTCATCTCACAAATCCAATACAGCATCTAGTCCTATTGATTTTACTTCCTGCATATTTTGTGGATGTGTTAATTCATTTCAAACCTCCATCAGCTGATTCAAATCACTATCAGCTCTCACCTAGGTTAATGTCATTGTCTCCTAACCATCTCCCCACCTTCCTCCTTGTTCCTCTGCACATATTCTTTGCAAGCAACCAAAATAGCACCATAAAGAAAAAAAAAATCTAACCAATCATCTAACCAATTATTATTAGTCTCACATTCTTGGTGACAGACACCATAGAGTCCGATCCACCCTGTTAACCTGGTATCCATACTTCAGCTTCATCTTTCACTGCTCACATCTGGGCTCATGAATCCCCATTTACCTTTTTATTCTATTCTTTAAAATTCCCAGCCCTTCTTCCCATCACCTAGGAGCTCCTTGACAACTGCCTTCTATCTGTACCATTCCTCTGCCATACTTCACCTGGCTAGCACCTACTCATCCTTCCTGTCTCAACCAAATGTCAATCCCTTGATTTACCCACAATTTAATTCTCCCATGATCTCATGAAGTCCCATGACACCTCATATTTTTCCTTTGTAAAATCTGTGTGATTATGTGTTTTTCTATCTTCCCTTCTAGAATGTAAGTTCCAGAGTTATGACAGGAGAACCAGCCAGACATGATCACATTTAGCTTCCTTCTTGTCTGCTGTTTTCGTCATTTCTGATGTCATTTGTTCTCAAATATTTGTATGTATCCCAAACTTCAGGAAAGCTTGTTAAGACACAGGCTTTGGGGACCACGCCTCCAGAGTTTCCTATTCACTAGGTGTAGGGCAGACACCCCTGAATTAGCATTTCTGACTAGTTCTTAGGCAACATTGGTGATGCTACCCCATTTGAGAATAATTACAGTAAGGTAACTTTGCATCCCCACTGACTGATCGAAGCTTATACACTCACTAGTCATGAGTTCCCTGTGGACCAAGCACAGAGCTACATTCCAGGAAACAGAAACTGTATTCACAGTTTTGTCATTGATTTTCTCTGTGTCCTGTGCAAATCACTAAGTATTTATATACACAACTTCATCTTTGAGCAAAATGCTGACCTGTTTTGGGATATAAAATATTACAATCCATTTTGGGCCTTCAAAATTGCATTGAGGTGCTCAGCAATTACTGCCTTATGATGTAATATCAATCACAATCCAACTATCTTATTGACTCAACACATATTAATTATTGATGAGAATTGTCTGCCTGAGATTCTAATTCAGTTAAACACTGTTGTCATCACCTCAGAGTAAAGCTGTATTAATCATCAGGGCTGTTTACTGCTAGACAGTTTGAATGTCCCACCCAGTGTTGCTCTGTGAGTGGGTTGCTTTGTAGCTTAAAAACAAGGCAGAGAATGATGAACGTGATGTTCATTAGGAATTGAATCATGTCTCCATAATGCTTCATTAGTTTTGTGCTGCTGACTCAATGTTCCAGATCCTAGATTGGGACATAGCTAAATGGTTTATGTATTAAAGTGACTTTTCCCAAGAAAAACCCTCAGTGAACATAGGTCTATTTTGTTGAGTTTATAGAGGCAGATATTGCTTCTGCCTGAAAGAGTAGTGTCATTTAACACACTGAACTGCAGTTTCAGACTACATGATCTGCATCACCTGATTCTATTTGTGCCCAACATTGGTAACAGAAACAAGTGTCAGAAAACCATTGTTATAATAAAGTAAGCCCAGTGATTTCTGAGAACACACTTAGATTTCTATGTAAAGAAATATACTTGTGTCGATGAACTCCCATGCTCCATCCCATACAGTATAAAACTGTCTGTGCCTATGTATGTGTAAGGCACATCCACCCAGTGAGACACTACACTCTCTTCATGGAAGTTTTTAAGGTGACTGGCCAGTGGATTTAAGCTAATGAAGAAAGATAAATCATTGGCAGAAGTGATCATTAAGAAAAATTCTCACCCTATTGGACAGATACTGCTTCTCCAAATGGATTCCTGATTTGGGGGTGATGGACCAGGATTCCATGTGGGCAACAAGTGCAGAAATGCCTTATAATGAGTTGTCCCTTCTTATAGACTCCAAACCAGTACTTCATCAGAGGACTCGTGTTTGCTCCACCAGGTCTTGGAGCAAGAGACCTTACCCAACCCTCCTGCAAGCTTCCCACTGCTTAGATCCATAGGATCAATGGTGTGTTCAACTGGTGCTTTGAATCGTAACGAAGGTTTCTCCCAGGAACATGGCTTCCTCTGGTGAACTGGGGATCCAGGGTAAACTTGAAGGAAGGTGCCCAAATGAGATTCTCATCATGTCCTTATGAAATCAAGGGTCACCATAGAAGAGTATGAAGTCTACACAAAGCCACTGAAGAGAATGTTTTGACTGGATTTTATACAAATAACAAAATGCCTATATCCATGAAACACATTAGGATATCCACTTTTTCAGGACCCTATATCCTTTTGGACACCAGAGCAGAGCCATCCATTAGAGGATTCCCACGTCTGTATCCCAGCCTTTCCAGAGTCAAGGTTGGCATCTTGCTTGGCAGATCCCAAGTTATTTAATAGGTGCATGTATGTGTAGGGGTATGTGTGGCTAAATGTAGGCATTTGTGTGAGTGTGTGTGATATGTGATATGGGGAGGTTGCTTCCTTTCAGGTCATGTCAGGCAAAACAAATATTTAAGGGAAAAGAGAGTTTGAAGGCATATCCTAAATAATTATCTATAAATCCAGAAGAGAGGGACTGCCCTGGTGGTCTAGTGGTTAAGACTCCAGGCTCCCAGTGCAGGGGGCATGAGTTTGGTCCCTGGTTGGGGAACTAAGATCCCATGAGCTGCACAGCATGGCCAAAAAAACCAAAAAAAATTGAAAGCCAGAAGAGGGAAAGTGAAATGTCTGTATGCAGATGTGCAGAAATTTAAATTTTTCTAGATTAAATCCTTGACAGTGTCTTGGCAACAGGAAACTATTTTCCTGTTGGCTTTACTTAGTTTTCTCTTTAACGTTTAAATTTACTCAAGTCTCAATTCATATTAGTGTTTCCTTGTCTTAATCAATCTTTCTTCAAACCCTTAAGCCCCAGGATTAACAAAGTTATAACAGATCAACTGTGATAATTAAGTAAACACTAAGCATACATAAACACATCTATCCCCACACACATACAAATACAAAACCACACATATATACTGTACCAGGTATATAGTAGGCACCTATCTATTGTTGAATGAATGACCAAACAATGTAATTAAAATATTATAACCGAAATACTGATTTTTGATTGGGGGCAGCCCATAGTCTTGCTTCATCAATAATCACATATAGACCTTTAAGTGATCCATCCTGTATGTGAGTGTCTTCAGTCCTTGTTCTTTTGTGGACTTTCACCTCCGTCCCACTGCAGCCTGGCTCCTTATTTCAGTGGTCTCCTGAAGCCACCATATTACCCAGGATCCCTTCCTTGGAGAACCAGGTGCAAAGGGGTAGGATGATTGTCAGATATAAGTCAGATGTCAGGGTAGGTCCAGAGCTTACTGATTTTTGGAGCCCTCTTAAAAAAATACTACACAATGAAGAATTCAAAATTAGAAACAAAAATAAATATTTACATGGAATGATAAAATAAATTACAAATATTAAAATACTAATGAATACCAAAGCCACCGTAAGATCTACAACAATATCAATAACCTAATGTTTTATTTATACTCACCTAGCATACCTTCACAATATTTTTCTTGTAACCTTTGGCTGTATGCTCTTTAATCACCTCTTCACATGACAATTTTGTAACATTTTCTCTAGAGAGTTTGGAAAAATAATTCAGTCTTTTCTCTAGTGTGGATATTCAAATTTGGTTTCATGTTATTGATAGCTTAAACATTTATTTTATCTTCGCATCTTATTATTGGTAATGTTAGGTCAATTTTGTGGTTTTGTCAAATATGGAAAAATCTCTACCAAGCTTTTTTTCATATAGTAGCTGTTAAAGACATATTAACTGTTTGCATAAAACCATATACTTTTGTGCTATATACAAACACAGAGATTTTGATAAACTCTATTTTGTGCAATTCCTATTATAAAGGGAAATATTTATAGTGTATTTGCTATTCTATATGTTGTGTCATTGGAATTAATTCCTGAGAAGAAAGAACTTCCCCTTTGAATAGACATGAGTAAGACCCACATCATCTGCTTAAAATATTTTACATCTGGTAGTTGGAAGACTGTCCCTCAGCCTGGCTTCTGGCTCTGGATAACTCAAGCCTTCTTTCCTTCTCAACACTCACATGCATTTGGATCTTGGAGCCATTGGGCAGGTTCTTGTCATCATACGGCCTCTGGCCCTGCATTTTCATATCATGACTCCGGATAAACATATTCCTCGGTGCTCTTTCTACACAGCCATGGGTACCAATAAATGTACACAGACATGACCGAGAATCACACAAACGTACCTCCACACAACCGGACTAAATGTAACCCCTATTCAACACTCAACTTCCTTGAAGCTGATTCCATAAATGTCTATGACAAATAGGCAGGTGGAGAAGTGTGATAGGAAGACAGTAAAAAGTGTCTGCTCTTTTAACCAATTGGAGTAGTAATATCTTTAACTATGAATTTTACTTAAACATGTTATTGCATGAACACATTGCTTGGAAGTAGCAGTGCGTGTGAGGGAGCCTTAAGCTAAAGCTTCATGATAAATTGAACTGTGTCAGGCCTCCTGGAGACCGGAGTGGGGTGCGGAAGTCATTCATCTTTTTCTCTCTGGGGCCACCTGGTCTTTTGCCTCTGCTGATCCATAGCTCTTGCTTCCCATCACTTTTCCTTGATCATCCCTTGGTGACTGTAGCCCTAAGACAATACTATATAACCTGCTTCAGCTCCACCTGTCACCGACTAACTATGATCTGTGTCTCTTGGTCAACCTTGGGAGGGGAATATAATTAGGGTCCAGCTAATAGTCAATGGGCTGGCCTGTGCCTGGGGAGGTTATGGTCATGTCACATGCTGCCCATCCTGCAGGGATTGTGGAAAGATCTGAATTCTCACAGCTGCATTTGAAGTTACTAAAATGCATCCAGTGGGCTTTTAAACTCTGTTATTGTTTAGCCACACTTGCCTATATTTCCAGTTCTCCCACTCCCCTTCTCTCACCAGTTTATTTCTAAACTCATTGAAATATCCAAGCCCCTGTCTCTTTACTTTCTCTCTTGTTTCCTCCTGTCTCTACTTGTCCCCCAACACATTTCACCCTACTGACTACTCCTGTCGCTATATCAACTCTCTGACCTCCATGGGTTTTCAACGCCTCCCCAGCAAGAAACCCCAACTCTCAGATCTTCCCCCTGTAGTCTCAGGTCTGTGAGTATCCCTGGAGAGTGTCATATATACCTGCAGATTAGGGTTCCTAAAAATTCATGGTCTCCAACCAGTTTCCTCATTGCACTTAGCAATCCCACTGTGTGTCCTGGTGGCCAGTCGCTATGATTTCCCATTAAGCTGGTTCCACAATTGTATCCCTACCCTGTGATTCCTCACTCTTTTTTTATTGAAGTGTACTTGACTTACAATATTGTATTAGTGTCGGATGTTTAGCATTGTGAATCAGTATTTTTACAGATTGTACTCAATTAAAAGTTATTACAAGATAATAGGTACAATTTCTTGCGTTATATAATATATCCCTTTTGCTTATGTGTTTTATAATGGTATTGATAGTTTGTATCTCTAAATCCCATACCCCTAATTTGCTCCCCTCCTTCCCTCTCCCCTTTGGTAACCACTAGTTTGTTTTCTGTATCTGAGTCTGTTTCTGTTTTGCATATACATTCATTTGTATTATTTTTTAGATTCCACATGTAAGTGATATCATACAGTACTTGGCTTTATCTGACTTAGTTCATTAAGCATAATATTCTCTAGATCCATTCACATTGCTACAAATGGCAGAATTTCATTCTTTTTATGGCTATAATATTGCGTTGTATAAATATACCACACCTTTATCTATTCCTCCCTCTAAACTCTACCGACATCCGGTTCAGAAAGTTTCCTCACCTACAATTTCACAACGAAAATAAAAGAATTAGTAAGAGCTTCCAATTCCTGGCTCTCCCTTCCCCCAGCCCCGCCCCCCCCCCATCAATTCCACACTTACTGGCACCCGCTCTCTTTATTCCTTTCCTCTTGCTCAGGGGAGAAGTCTCTCCTCCAGCGCAGGGACTGACCTCTCACTCTGCATGCATCTCCAGCCTCTGCTCTCTACTTACTGATCTGCTTCAGCCCATCCATAGGTCCTTGTGAGCCCCTATATCTCAGGGACGTTTCCCTTCAATCCTACTTGTCTCTCCCGCCTGTGGCCCAAAGCATTTGCTTCATTTTTCAGATGCTGTGACCTATACGTGTGTCAGCCTCCCCACCCTCATGCTTAGCAGGATCTCCATGAATCTGTTCCCAGATCACCAGTGACCCCTGGGTTGTCAAATGCCCCTGGATTTCACTCTTGTTCCACATGAACCCACAGCAAGATTTGACAATAATGACCTCCCCTCCTTCTCAAATACTTTTGTCCTTTGCCATCCCCCTTTCTTGGTCTTCCTTTTTTTTTCTGACTTCTCTTCCCAGTCCCCTTTGAGAGCTCCTATTCCTTCACCTTTAATACTGCAGTTCCTGACAGTTTCATCCTAGATTCCTTTCTCTTCTCACTCTCATACTTTTAATAACTCATCTCACAACCCCTCCTTAAAACTACCACCCTCCTGGCTTCAGATTGAAACATCTTCCCCGTTATGTCATAGTTTCTACATGGATATCCTACAGGAGGCCGACACTGGACATGTCTGAAACTATGCTCACATCCCCTTTCGTGCATCCTTCACCCCCAACCCCTGTCCTACACCCATATAATGACCCCTTCCATTCTTCATGACCCACACGTGGTGACCCCTTCTCTGCACTGCCCATCTAAGTATATGGCTCCATCCAGTCACCAGTCTAGGGACCTGCCCATCATGGCAGTCGCCTCCACGTCCTTCACATCCCAAATCAGATCGGTCTCTAATTCCTGATGATTATACTGCCTATATGTTGCCCAAAGCTCCCTCTTCCTCCCTATTTTCACCCTCACAGCCTTGCTTCTGCCCCTTACCATATCTTGTATTTACAATAGTAGCTCTTTTACTGGTCTCACTGTCTTCTTTTGTGGCCTTGTTATCCATCTCTATTGACTCTTTGACAGTGTACATAAAATCCTGCTTTTTAAAAAAATTATGAATATTAACATAGCACAACCCTCTTCTCTCTCCATTCTGCTTCTTTAAACCCTCACTTTCAGTTATAGTAAAGCTGGAAGCTTCCCCAGGAGTCCAGACTTTCTCTTTCTGTGACCTTGGCACACACTGTGGTTCTGCTTTTCACCTTAATCCCTATGTTCTCCTTTTCTAATGCATCTGATATCACTTCCTAAAGGAAACTTCTTCTAACACTGCCAGAGCCTGTCTGTTGCTAGTTTATGTGGTCAGGCAGGGATGCTGTCACCCTGCAGCATATACCCAGCGATATATACACAGTATATAGCTAAATTCTCAGCACAGACTAGACACTCAATAGATGTTGAATGAATGAATGAATTATTGGAATGTTCACCAATAATATATCATCATATTGACATGGGTCCATTGTGTCAACAATCTCCAAATGTGTTTGCAAACACATTTTTAATTGTGGCCATTTGTGCAAGAAAACAACGGAAACAAAAAAAAAAAGGCTATATGTGCAATATCAATAAAAGGGGAGGTTGGCCAGAGAGTCCGTAAATAGACTTTTGCTGCTAACAGGCAAAACTGATTGACTACATGAACTCCAAAAGTTTTAGTGTGTGTGCGTGTGTGTGTGTGTGTGTGTGTGTGTGTGTGTGTGTTGGTTAATCTGCAAATGATGTACATAATACTCCCACAGAAATGGCCATTTTTTAATCTGATATTTTATTGATGTCCTGGGCCAGAGATTCATACATAATTTGTTTTAAAAGTGGCTGCAGGATGAGCTTAATCAAGATATTCTTTAACTTGATATATTTGGAGACATACACCTTGTGGGATTTTTGATGTTCTGATCTACTGAACCAAGAATAGAGCATGTGGGGTGGGGTGTGGTGAGGTGGTGTGGTAACAGTGAGAGGTCTGTTTCCCTTCCGTCTATATGTAGCACAAGACTGGAGTCAAAGTCAAACTGATGTTTCATAATTTGTTTTCCATTTTAACCCTGGTAAACTCCTCTGTTTCCTTTCACAAAGTATTTCTTATGACATGACTTCTTCTAGTTGACAGGTTGCTTTTTATTATTCCCAAGTATAATTTATCAGCTTACTTTTCTTCATTCTAGCTTATTTTTATAGCTCTGATAGTCAGATTTTAGAACAACTAGTCTTAAATAGTTACTCCTCCTGAGGAAACAAGTATGAAAACAGTGTAAAATATTATAAAGATAAACCTTTATGTCCCACCTACACATCATCAGAATTGGCAAATGGCAGTTTCATTTCTTGGGAGATATCTCCTAAAGATACATAAGGGCTCATATTTTAATAGTCTTCATGTTTTTCCCCTTTGTACTATCTCTTTATAGAATTTGGAGACATTTATTTCTCATCACGTTCTCTCCAGGGTTATTGCAAATTTTGACAGTATCATTAAAGCTACTTTGAACCTTCCATTTTTTTATGTAATTATTTATTTCACGGACTTCAGCATTCTTAGAACTAAATTTTTTCACTATTTTCTCAATCTTTTATTAATCGATATAAAGAATTGAAAGCTACTGACTCATCATACTGCTTTTTCACTCAGAATTGTGTTAAGGTTATCCTAACAAGTAGCTGACAAAGACATTACATTTCTTAACGATCAAGGTAGGGAACAGAGGACAAGAGTCAGTCTTCCCAACAGTAAGAAGAGAAAGTGAAACGTTAAGTATTGGGATGGCACCACAGGAAGCCCAAGTATTTTTATCGTGCTTATTTCAATTAATCCAAGTGGAAATATTGTGCAAAGAAGAATTTTTCACACTACCTCATATATCTTCAAATGAAATACATGCATTTTATTTTAAAATATGAGAACTTTAATGGCCTTTTTCCCCACCAAATTCTATATTTGTCTCTTTACTCTTAAAGGGTATTGGCTCATTTATTGGTTTATATTAACTCGGGGTGATGCATTCACATACATACATATGCAGATGTACACATACAGTGAAAACTCCCTTTTTATAGTTCATGGTATTCTATCACATGTTAAGTTTCCTTAACTAATTCTTTGTTGATAAACTCTTAGGGTCTTTCAACTATTTTGCCATTGAAAACCATGCTGCAGGGGTAACACTGCACATATGTCTTTTCTCATGTGTGTAAGAATCTCTGCAAAATGTTCTCAGAACTGAAGTTATGTGATCAAAAGCTATATGCATTTGTAATTTTTATATATACTTCCAAATACCCTCCATAGAAGTAGAATATAGATAGATAGATGATAGAGATACAGATAGAGAGATAGAGAGAGATATATACATCCTGTATCTCCATTTGATCTTCCATGCCAAGAGTTTCCATCATTCCTCCCTTACAGGGGCCACCTCCGGACTCTGGTCTTCAGAGAAAAGTCAGTGAGAGGAGAAGAGAGTAAGGTCCCATGTGCAAAACAGAGTTACAAAGTTTGATATATTTTTCATTGCATAGCAGTGCTCCTGACTACGTTTAACTTGATGTGTTGAGTTTGGTCTGTATAAATTGCATGCACTAAAGTAATACTGAGCATTTTTCCATGGGATTTATATTTCAATTAAGCATTTTATTTTAAAACAGTTTTAGATTTACAGAAAAATTTCAGTGTCACAAAAATTGCACAGATGGTACAGAGAGCTCCCATATGTTCTACATCCAGTTCCCCTATTATTAACATCTTACATTAATATGTACACTTGTTAAAATTTAAATTTGTTAAAATTCTATGAACCAATACTCTTACATTATTGTTAACTCAAGACCATACATTCTAAAGATTTCTTTAATTTTTACCTTTTGTCCTTTTTTCTGTTCCAGGGTCTCCATACATGATACCATATTCCTCTCCTCCTTGGTATTTCTTCTTCTTTTTTTTTTTTTTTTTTTGCGGTACGCGGGCCTCTCACTGTTGTGGCCTCTTCCGTTGCGGAGCAGGCTCAGCGGCCATGGCTCATGGGCCCAGCCACTCTGTGGCTTGTGGGATCTTCCCGGACCGGGGCACGAACCTGTGTCCCCTGCATTGGCAGGCAGACCCCCAACCACTGCACCACCAGGGAAGCCCCGGTATTTCTTCCTAAAGTAATATGTCAACCTCTGGGTTCCTAACCATGAAATCTTATTGTTTACTGAGAACCTACTTCTCAAATGGAAAATCCTATGGTCTGAATGTTTGTGTCAGCCCCAAATTCATATGTTGAAAACTTAATGCTCAAGGTGATAGGATTAGGAGGGTGAGGCTTTCAAGTGGTGATTAGGTCATGAAGGTGGAGCTCTCTTGAATGGGATCCGTGTCCTTATAAAAAGAGGTCCCAGAGAGCTAGCTACCCCCTCTATAATGTGAGGACACAATAAGAAATGGGGACCTCGCGCAACCATGCTGGTACCCTGATCTTAGACCTCCAGCACACAGAACTGTGAGAAATGCATTTATGTTGTTTATAAGCTACCCAGTCTGTGGTATTTTATTATTAACAACCTAAACAGACTAAGACAGAAGACTATTTTTCCCTCACACCCATTATACCTGAGGGTCAGCATTAGGGATTAGGTCCTCCTTGTTTCTCTGTGATGCCTTCAGATCATCACTTCATCTCCAACTCTCAAAACCCTTGCTCGCATGAGACTAGCACTATCAAAATCTATCCTACTTCCTCTTCATTGCTGCCAGGACGTCCTCCTTGTCACTCCTTTCTTTCACTGAAAATTTTAACCTCTGGATCACTGGTTTCTTCCATACTTCTTCATCGACATTCTACCTACATTCCTGCCAATTATTGGATTCCAACACCCACACAGATGTACCATCCATGATCATTGTTGATGTAGCACCCACATCTTGACCTTAAAGCTCTATGCATCCTTCCATTCGATGACCTTCCCTTCTGTGGCCACTTTCTCCCAGGGTCCTACCTCAGAAACATGCCACCTCTCAGATATCAAATTCTGACATTCCACTCACCAACCACAAGTTTCTATCTACCAAGACATTTGGTCAAGACCCTTGCAAAAATTCTGATTCACAATGTCATTTTTAGCTCATTGATTTTTTTCATTTCCTCACAATCCCTTTGACCTTCCTTTCCTTTGTGGTACAGTTTAGAGTCATCATTAAAATTCTTCACTTTCAATCAATTTCCTTCCCTCTCTTTTCCTGCTTGGTACTTGGATGACAACCCTCCAGGCTGAATGCACTTTTCCGTCTGCTGTCTCTAGCCTTCACTGAAGCAGCTGGACATTGCTCGGAAAAAATCACATGTCCTGTCAGTTAGGCATTCCTTTGATATCTTTATCTCAAATTTCACATGGGCATGATTATCCTATAAATCTTTTTTCATCTATTCTCCTTGGTTTTCTCTTCTCCCCAATGGCAATCTCATAAATTTCCCTTACTCATACCCTTAGTGGATAACCTTGCCTCATAATTCATAGAAAGAATAGAAGGCACCAGATAGGAAACCTTTTATTGCTTCCTCCCAATCCATAAATCTGCTCACATCTGGATTCCTTTTCTCCTTTCCTCCTGTTACAACTGATTCAATGCTTCTTTTTCATCACACCCAGTCCCTCTAAAGGTGCTGTAGGTCCCATCTCTTCTTGACATTACAGGGCTCCCTCTGCTGTCCTCTCATTCCTGTAACATCAATCTCCACATTTTCCTTGATTATGCCTGACAGCCTACAGAGATCAAGATCACCAGCTGTCTTCGTGATGCTGCACAACGATCAATTTTTGGTTTTAATCTCACTGCGATTGACCTTGCAAACAACATCCTTTTCTCTTGGTCTTTGTGACATCAACTCCCCTTGGTTCTTTCTTGGCTTCTCTACCCTCCAGGCTTCTCTTCATCTACTCTACCTATGATGGTGAATTTGAAGGACCAAGTCCTGGAATGTCTACTATTCTCCCTTGAAATTCTATTCCTAGAAGAGAGCCTCCATTTATGAGGTTTTAAATCATATCTATATGATTCTGACTGAAGTTTTTCCCAATAAGTCTTTTGCATGTCTAATTCCATCTTGAAGACTGCTTCTTGGAGATGTGAGGCTATTTATTTGATATCAACAAAGATAAGCCTACTCAAGTCTCAAGAAAATACCACCGGAATCTTAGCAACAGAATGAATTTTAAGTGGAAGGGTGAGCATTCCACTTGGTGGGAGTTGCAGGGGGCAGGCAGGCTGCTATCGCTTGACTGAAATGACGGGGACAATGTTATTCCCATTACATTCACAAGCTCATGCACGCAGGGACCACAAAAGACTTGATGGACCACACAGACTTTAGTGAAAAGGTATAATCACGGTAAGAGTGCAATTAGAGGGAAGAAATAATGCTTACGTGTTTTAAGGCATTGGTGGGAAGAATATATGTGCCTTTAAAAGTGCAAAGCAGCTCGATTCTGGGTGCAACAGGGAGCACAGGCAGTCAGTGAGGTTCTAGGGTTAAAATGTCGATGCCAAACTTGAATAGCCAGTGGCAGTGGGAAATGGAAACAAATATTCTTAATGGGAAAGGCATACATCAACTAAGACCTAACAATTCAGGCTGCCACCATAGCAAATTCCTAAACAAAGGCAGCAAAATCCCTGGATATCAGACTGAGTAGAATAAGAAATGAGAATTTAATTCCGTTTGACTTGTAACAAGTAAGAGATAAATACTTGACATTTAATCTAAAGAAATTAACTTTCAAGGGGATTTAATTCTTGAACTCTAATGTCTCTGTGAAAATTATCATAATGGGAGGGCTTAATATTCACAGTTGGAATTGGAATTGATCTTGAAACTGTCTTTATACATTTTATTATTGTAGTTTTTTAATATTGTACTTGGATCTCTTTGCAGAATCACTAATGGAATGTTTTGAACAACATGACATTTGGAATGGGAAGTCAAATAAGAAGTGATTTTTGTTTTGGATCAGAATAGCCATGGAAGTTATTCTAATTAGTGTACTCTTTTTTTTTTTTTTAATTATCTTTTACCTTTTAAAAGCTGCTGAGCATGCCACTGTTTGACTACATAGCTCGGGCTCTAGGTGCGTGGGCTTCAATTGTTGCAGCACATGGGCTCACTAGTTGTGGCTCACGGGCTCTAGAGCACAGGCTCAGTAGTTGTGGCACATGGGCTTAGTTGTTCCTTGGTATGTGGGATCTTCCGGGATCAGGGCTTGAACCTGTGTCCCCTGCATCGGCAGGCAGATTCTTAACCACTGTGCCACCGGGGAAGCCCCTAATTAGTGTACTCTTCACTCGCATTTCAGGGCCTTCTGGGGGACAAATCTGTGCTGTCCCTCAATGTTTCCAGCAGAATGCCTAAAGGAGTTATTTTAAGAAGCAGAGTTGATATTAAGGAAATGGACTTATGAAGGTAGAAGTAGGATTGCCTTGGTGGACTGTTCATCCCCTCACCCAAGATAGAGAACATTTGGTGAGTCACCCAAGGCTTTTATATTAACCTCAATAAGTTGAGAGAAGAGGAGGCTGGAGAAGGTTAAGGGGGGTTATGCATGGGAGGGGTGAACATTTATTATCCACCCTTTGTGTTTGCTTTCATGTAAGGTTTTGGAGTAAGGCTCTTGGCTTCTCTCCACCACCTTCATCAACTGCTCTCCACAGCGAGTAGAAGTAACCTTTGGGATAAGTGAGTAGAAAACCCAGTCAGACCCGCCTTTCCCCCTTTCTCTGGGAACTGCCCACCTGCAGAGAGCATCTGTTCTCTGCTGCCCCTTACCCAAATCTCCCTCACCCTCACAGCTCTGTCCACCTCAGGGCAGAAGTTCTCCCTAAGCCTGGGGTCCACTCTCAGCCATCCCATTGTGCTACCATATCTGGGGTCATTCTCCAGCCCCACTCCATGCTTCCCTCAGCGAGCTGCCTCAGGGAAGTGTGAGTTCACAATTCTCTTCCTTCACGTGGTAACAGGGCACACTCCCTGCCCTCTCTGGTGGGAAGGACTGCAGAATCGGGGGGTGTAATCATGAAGTCACAGAACTTTGTTTGCTCAGTAGAGGTTCAAACTGTCTAACTCCTAAGCATGTTGCACATATTATGAAGTTAAACTAAAATGAGCCCCACTTTGAGATCTGATAGAATTACTAACAGTACTGAGTGAATTATTCAAAGGAGCTTTATGGCTTCATGTAGGAGGGAATTGAAACTAATGTCATTATGTAGGAAAACAGGAGAGTTCCGACAAATAGGGCCATGCCTCCTTGATACATTTTATCTAAAGAGCAGTGATTTGCAGGACCTCAGAGAGCACCTGACAGAAGAAGCGAAAGGGATTTATGGTGGTGGTTCAAAACAAGGCTTCACGTTTTAGGTTGTTTTATTTCCTTAACGTACAAGAAAGGATCAAGTCATGTTTTGGGAGAATTACTATGGAATTTGGTAATAAATGGTTTTGTTTCACTGAACTGCTGGAAGCTATTTTGAGATAATTTTTGCTGTAGTAGTATCAGAAGTCACCTGCAATTTGACTAAGAAGATGAAGGTTCTGGAGCTCTGTCTGATGGCAGGTCATGGTACCTACCACCTGAAAGCTAGTCACGTCTCTGCACAATTGCTTTGGCTTAAGGGTCTGTAAGGATATAGATTAGTGTGGCTAAATTTGCCTCAGAATGCAGAGACATGATCACTTCAATAAACTGTCACCAATTGCCCCCTTGCGCAGGTTCTCTTGGCCATAGCAATAGTAATATAATATTCTTAACCTCTTGGCTTTAAAAATCAACCAGTATGTAGCGACTACTCCACCTGTTGGTATTCATGGTTATAATTCCAGAGTTGCAAGCATGATGCACCACCCATAATGTCACCAATTTGTTTTCTAATCTCCAGAAGGATTGAAATTTAAATAATTCCAAATAAAGCCAGTGTAAAACCTCCCAGCTTCTCTCCTAAACTGACCCTCCAGAATCCCACTGGTGATGGGAATCCTTTCTTTAGCAAGCGCTACACAGGACCACTCAGGGGTGTTTGGAAAAGCCTTAAACCTCATGTTAATTGAAGCCACCTGGATCTCAGAGGCACCATGTCTCCGGGCACAGAGAGATTGACCTCATGTGGTACCCAAGCTGCATGAAGACATCTGTGCTCCAGGGATGGCTCAGGACCCTTAGGAGTTTAATTCCAGTGACATTTCTAGAACACGAGAGATTTTCTTTAAATGAAGACTGCCTCTCCCATCATTCTTCAGATGACGCATCCTTTAACCAATGGTTTAGCATAAATAAAATAGGTCGTCTCTTTCTTCAAGAGCCACACACTTTGTATGAATGAGGATGGATTTGACATCCTGCAGGTTACAGGTTTATGGCTTCTGCTTATGAAAAACATTTTCAAAGAAGGAAGCTGCTAAGCAGAATGGCAGGTTTCTGATGTGCACTATCATAGGAGAAAAAAAAGAAAAAACTCTGCACAGATTTTATTTCCTTTAATTTAAAAACAACCTATAGTTTGAAATAAGAGAATTTCAAAGGATTTTTATTAGGTTTTGCAAATTAACAAAATGAAATAGACCATTTTTAACGTACATCCCATTTAGTGGTGGCCCCTCATGCCAAGGTCTCCCTCCACCATCAGGTGCCATACGCTGTGCTCAGCTTGTGCTCAGGCTAAGGGTCAATCACGTTGTAGGTTCAGTCTCATTCCTGTTCATATAGAAATATGCCTAAAGAAGCTTGTATACGTCTACTAGTTTCAGATCAACCCTGAATTGTGTAAGGACTGACTAGAAATATTACAAAATGGGTAAAAAGAAAACTGCAAGCACTTTCCTCAGCAGGTTTCGGTCTATTTTTATGCTATCTGAGCATGGCCAGTTAGCTCAGGAAGTCAGAGTCCAGAGCAAGAAGGCTCTGAAGTTTGGATCCCACCTGGGTCACAATTTCTCAGAGATGCAAATGCTGTCACATATGCCAGAAGGACCAGGGAGTCCTTCCCAGAAATGCCTCTGCAGAGCTGCTGAGTTGGAGAAAACTAATCCACCACCATCTCCTCAATAAGAAGCCAAGATACAATCTTGTGACCCGATTTGTTAGTAGCATCATATTTTTTTCTGTTGAAATTTACTTGGCTCTTTCACGATGGAAACATGTCCGTGAGATGCGTGAGCATAGCAACCAACTTTCTCATTCTCTCTAATTCTGGGTTCCAGTATGATTCTGGGAAAAGGCTGTGTTCCACCTGGGATCTCTCAGGGTTTTCTCCTAAGCTAGATATAGGAATTCTGGCTATGTGGGGAGAAGGCCTTTTTTTTAAGTGGCACAAAAAGCATGGCCTTATTCTTGTGGAATGGAACAAATACGAGTATGTCAAAGATGTCATCTTCTCTGTGATCTGAAGGTGCCCTCCTGAAAATAACAAATGTCACAGCGTGAAAAAGTCCATCTAAGGCCCAGACATCAGTTCCACAACCTTGTCATCTCTGAGTATTGCTGGGACTTCACTTCCCTCCCTCACTCCCGTGACCAGATTCTGTCCTGCAGGATCTAGTGACCAGGGTGAAAGGGATGCTTCCTCTGCTCCTGAGGCATGGACAGAATCTGAGCACAGCCTCTCTCCTGACAGCTCGCTTGGTCCATTATTACCCACACACTCATGTTTCTCCTGCATTAGGATCTTAGGTCCTTTGGCCCTTTACCTTAAAATAATAACAATTATTTTATGTTGACTACACTTCAGATTCTGCCCTAATGCTTTTCCTTATTTTATCTAATTTATATCAAAGCTATGTTTTTGTCTTCATTTTACAGAAGAGGAGCTCTAAGTCCAAGATTATGCAGCCAATAAGTGGCAGATTAGAGGCTTGAACCTCCTCAGGTAGGGGGTATATAGACACAGATGGTAAAATGTCTCCGTATTTTCCATAACTTGTTATTATCAGTTAATTAAGAATCTATTTGTTTCACAAATAAATACAGCAAACTTAATAGTAGCATTGATTTTTGAAAGTAGTTGTTAGTTTACACCTTTGGTTTGCTGTCAACATTCATAGGACATGCCTTATGGGTTGAATTATAATTCAAAGTTAGATTTTTGTGAATGGTGTAGTCACTCAACAAACGTCTTCTCTTTAGGAAAAGAGAAGCAAATCGGTGTCTAAAAGTAGCAAGCAGATACTGATAATAAAAGACCAGGATGCCCTGTTGTGAACTCTCAGCGCCGCTCCCTGCGGAGGGCGCCCCCTTTAGGCAACATTGGGCACCTCACGTTTGCTGAAACCAGCAGAGGCTCCACAACCAGCGGCGCCCCGGCGGGTGTAGACACAGGCCTCCAGCTCTGAGCATAAGCCTCAGGTTTCCTTATTGGTTTGAAGCACACTGGGCCCTAACTGGGCAGATAAGAGAGCGGATACCTACGAAGCTGTGTTAAGTTTTCCTAAGTAGCATGATGCGCGCGCGTTTGGAGAGTCCGACGTTACGGATCTCAGCTTCTTCGGCTTCTTTACCTGCGCCAGGTGTGCCCTTTGCGGACGGCCGGTCTCTCTCCGACTCGGCTGGGCTGCAGGCCCCCACCTCGCCGACGTGGCCCCCGAGCTGGAGGGTGGAAAGTGAATCTGTGAGGCTCTCAGGTGCGGGAACGACGGTCCTGGGCCAGTTCCTGCATTTCCCGCCGAGAAAGCTGTGCCCGAGGGTCCGAGGCGTCTCTCTCTCTCTCTCTCTCTTTTTTTTTTTTTTACAAATTTATTTATTTATTTTGGCTGCGTTGGACGAGGCGTCTCTTGACTCCCGCGGTGCCGAGCCTCCTCGGGGCCCAGACGCCCGCGGCCAGTTCCATCGACGGAGCCCGGGCCCCTCCGGACACGGTCTGGGAAGGTCAGGAGCTTGGCCAGACCAGCCGATCCTCGGTCCCTCAGGGGCCGTGTCTCTGCTGAGTCGCTTCAGTCAAAAAGCACCCATGTCACCCAATTTATTTTCAGTGTTACAACCTTACCGACTGCCATTTTGATACAGGATTTTAGCCGAATCACCCTTTACAGGTCATAACTTTGCCATATAAAGTTGACTTATTCTTTTTCTATAGAGTTCAGTTGTCAAATTCCATTGCAGCTTCGAGTTATCAAAGTACACTTTTTCTTTTTGGATGGCCTCGAAGTTGTTTTTTCCTCCTATCTTTTGGAAACTTGCCCTGCATGGAACTGAAATGTCCCAGGGGAATGACCCTGATCACAGCCAGATCTGCTGTGTGAGATGCTTGAACAGGGCGGGTCCCAATCCCCGGGCTGCTGGGTTGAATGACACACGAGTGGGATGTGCCTAAATAGCCTTGACAGCACAGATCACCAGCACTTGCAAATCGTCTATTAGAAATTACAGGTGATGTGACGGTCCCTAGTGGTATTTGTTACCATAACTGTACAAAGTGGGAAACCCAACAGTACCAACCAACGTAGGCTTACTCAAACCTAATATATTGAAAGACTTTGAATTTAGAAATAATGGCATTTATGAAATCATTCCCTAAATGTTTATTGAACACTTGTGATGTGCAGTTACACATCTTCCGGGTAGAAACAAGACCTCCTCTTCTTTCTCTTGTTTCTGTATTTTTCCACGTCCACAACTTCACAGGTTCCGGCAGGTTCCTGACCCCAGCAGGGGCCAGCTCAGTCCTGGGGGCCTGACAGGCAGGTACACCCTCTCTCCCTCCTCACATCACGTGACTGAGGCTGAGCCCAGCTCCTCCCACCAGGTCCGTCTGGTCTGTCAATCACATTATCATTTCCTCATGTCAGGAGTTTGCATGTTACCAGGGTTTGCCTTCACCGGGGTCACTTTGGATTCAGCATTTCCTTGCACACCTATCCACACGTCCAGAGAATTCTTCACGTTCTCTTTTCCTTCTGTAATTTCTGCTCCTTCCACCACCACCTGACACTCACCTGACACTCCTCCTGTTACCTGGATCATTGCAAGTGTTCCTTGACTAACCCCGACTTCATTATTGTTCCTCCAGCTTCCCTCCCAGCCTCCTCCTACCTTTCCCTAATACACGTCTATCCAACCTGCTGCCGCCAGTTCAGAACTCCACTGGGATCACCACATGTCCCCCAGGTTCACAAAATGCTAAGGACTCTTTATTTACTCATGAAAAGCCTAACATTCACCATCAGTGAATTAGGACTTTTTATAATATTATTTCCACCTTTCTAACTCCTGGATTGAAGAGTGGTGTTACGTTTGCCCGTGTTTCTGAACCGATGTGGAGTTTTGATTATACTATGTGAATCTGAATGTCAATCTTTAATGTGTCAGAAATCAGAATTGTCCTTTTTCATATATTTTCTATGTGAAATTATCACTGTCTAGAACACATAAAGATAAATAGGGATATTAGAAAGTAGTGCTCTTTAGGCTGAGAACACAATGATTTCTAGTTCCTGTGGAAATATTGAAATTTAATTTAAAAATTTTATATTGAATGCTTAAGAATATAAACAATTTACAACTTAAATACATCAACGAGTAACTGGTCCCATATTCTATGCAAAGGCAAGATAAGCTCATCAGTATAAAGGAAACATCTTTGTCTTTCAGGAGTTTTTCATCACCTTAGGAACAAGAGTTCAATAGCCTTAAACAGTAACGTTACTTTTCTCTTGTTTCTGAGCCTACTTGGAATTTTTAAAATTATAGTACGTTTATTTGAAAATTAATCCCTAAAATTAATTATGAGGGCCATAATAACCCTCATACAATTTTTAATGTTAATGATAACTGTCTAAACCATTTAGAGATGAGAAACCAGAACTTCACAAGGCAGTGATTCTTTGTTCTCTACTGCTGAGTCTATTTGCTCAGCTATAAGCTGCGGGTTGTAATACTTTCCTCCCAAGGTTGTTGTGATTCATTAAAAACATAACATATACAAAAGCACCCAGTGCTGTACTGAGTACTGACCAGCCCTTTGTTTCCTCCTTCTACAATTTTTTCTTTCCTTTTTCTTCTTTTTTCTTTCCTTCCTTCCTCTTCTGTGAAATGGTAGATCCTGAAATAGAGTATAGTGCACACTGCATGATGTTTTCTAAATGAACACAGCACAGAACAGCAGCATCTGCTTTCTGCTCCGTTGTCCTGCCTCTTCTCTTTTTACCATCTCACAGCTACTCTGCCTGTGCTTGTCAGCTTCCATATTCCTCTGGTCAAAGCAGGGGAACGGGTTTTGCAGTGTGTGTGTGATTCCAGTTTAACTCCTACAGCTGCTGTCTCTGAGCACAGCAGGATGAACATCTAGAGGCCACCTGCCCACTCACCCCCGAGCCTCCTACCAGCCAGTCCACTGGGGACTCAGAGGACCAGACCTGCCACCATTTGAGCCAGCAGGAGCATGTTTTGAGTAGAAGAAGCTGAGAAATGCTTGAGAGGGGAGGCTTGTGTGGGAAGTTGCTTCCTGAGCTCTGAGAGCTCTGACAGGATGCTAGTTCTTTCCACAAAAGTCAAGGGTTTTCCAGGTTCATCATGTGTTAAAAGCAAAAGGCAGTTTGCAAAATAAGTGATGAACATAATGGAACATGGACATTTACCAGTCATATTTCAATAGAGGTCTTTGCCTAATTGATGAATAAGATGGAAACATGATTTAGGAAGTACAGCCAGTGTTGCACTTTTTCCATTTGGATGTACACTTCTTTGTTAGGCATTTTTCGAGCTATGGCACCATTAAAACCAAGGATCAAAATAAGCTGAACCAGGGGCTTCCCTGGTGGTGCAGCGGTTGAGAGTCCGCCTGCCGATGCAGGGGACACGGGTTCGTGCCCTGGTCCGGGAAGATCCCACATGCCGCGGAGTGGCTGAGCCCGTGAGCCATGGCCGCTGAGCCTGCGCGTCCAGAACCTGCATGTCCGGAGCCTGTGCTCCACAACAGGAGAGGCCACAACAGTGAGAGGCTCGCATACCACAAAAAAAAAAAAAAGCTGAACCAGAACCAAGACTTGAAAAATAAGGAAGCATTTCAATCATACTACTAGTAATAAAAATATCAGTATACTTGTAATCACTTATACAATAACCATATAATAATGTTTTTGATGAAAGCAATAATTAATTCATATAAATCTAAAGTACCTGTTTTAAAAAGGCAGGAAGAAAGAGATTGAGAGAGAAAGATAAAGAGAACTTTAGAAGCTTTTGCACAGCAAAGGAAACCATAAACAGGACCAAAAGACAACCCTCAGAATGGGAGAAAATATTTGAAAATGAAGCAACTGACAAAGGATTAATCTCCAAAATTTATAAGCAGCTCATGCAGCTTAATAACAAAAAAACAAACAACCCAATCCAAAAATGGGCAGAAGACCTAAATAGACATTTCTCCAAAGAAGATATACAGACTGCCAACAAACACATGAAAGAATGCTCAACATCACTAATCATTAGAGAAATGCAAATCAAAACTACAATGAGATATCATCTCACACCAGTCAGAATGGCCATCATCAAAAAAATCTAGAAACAATAAATGCTGGAGAGGGTGTGGAGAAAAGGGAACCCTCTTACACTGTTGGTGGGAATGTAAATTGATACAGCCACTGTGGAGAACAGTATGGAGGTTCCTTAAAAAACTACAAATAGAACTACCATATGATCCAGCAATCCCACTACTGGGCATATACCCTGAGAAAACCATAATTCAAAAAGAATCATGTACCAAAATGTTCATTGCAGCACTATTTACAGTAGCCCAGAGATGGAAACAACCTAAGTGCCCATCATCGGATGAATGGATAAAGAAGATGTGGCACATATATACAATGGAATATTACTCAGCCATACAAAGAAACGAAATTGAGCTATTTGTAATGAGGTGGATGGACCTAGAGTCTGTCATACAGAGTGAAGTAAGTCAGAAAGAGAGAGACAAATACCGTATGCTAACACATATATATGGATCTAAGAAAAAAAATGTCATGAAGAACCTAGGGGTAAAAGAGGAATAAAGACACAGACTTACTAGAGAATGGACTTGAGGATATGGGGAGGGGGAAGGGTAAGCTGTGACAAAGCGAGAGAGAGGCATGGACAAATATACAGTAACAAATGTACGGTAGATAGCTAGTGGGAAGCAGCCGCATAGCACAGGGAGATCAGCTCGGTGCTTTGTGATCGCCTGGAGGGGTGGGATAGGGAGGGTGGGAGGGAGGGAGATGCAAGTGGGAAGAGATATGGGAACATATGTATATATATAACTGATTCATTTTGTTGTGAAGCAGAAACTAACACACCATTGTAAAGCAATTATACTCCAATAAAGATGTTAAAAAAGAATAATGACATATAGAAATGGACGCAACTTTAATTAGTTTAGGTGGAAATGAAAAGTCATCGATGCACAATTGCTTTATTTTCAAAGGAATATTAAACTACCTCCCTGACCAGTTGCTACGATTGATGTTAATGTATATGAAATATAGAGGTTGATGAATCGTGTGCCCTGAGTAACTTGTGTTCCTTTCTGCCGATCCCTATGAGGAGATAGGCAGAGAGTACAACTTCCTCGTGTCCCCCCAAGTTGTGCCAGTTAAAACCTGTTGGTGAAAAGAGGACCCATGTAAACAATAAAAGTATACCTTTGGATCCAAAAAAAAGAGAGCTTTAGAAAGAAGAAGGAAGGATTTCCAGTTTCTATGACGTAAGATGATCTCCTTCTTCCCTTGTGTACAAGGGTGGCTGCTCCCTTTACCTGGTGATACCCTTCCCATCACCTGGACAACCTCTCCTCACCCTTAAGATACATCAAGACAGAACTCAGAGAGCTGCCCCTGACCATGGCAGGCTTAGATGGGGCCGCTCATGTTTCACCACAGCACAATCTGTGTGACTATCATCACGTGGTCCCAGTGACGTGAAAACCTATTTACCAGTCTGTCCCCCACAGTTGTGCCAAGTACTGACCAGCCCTGTTTCCCACCCCGCAGTTGATGGTGGTCACCTCCACCAAGGAAACCTTGCTTTATTTACCTTTGAAATTGTGTAGACTCACTCTATCACAGACCCTCATTCAGTGTTTGACCAGTGAATCAGTGAGGATAAAATATAGAAAAAAAGACAGAAATAAGGAAATAAAGAAAAGGTGTGGTAACAAAATGAGCTTCCAGATTAGGAATCATTGAGGGTTGATGCCTGAGAACCCTCCAGTGGGAACCTTCAAGCCCCTTCTTCTCTGGCAGCAATAATAGCCCCTTCAGTTAGGAAAAAATAACATGGAAAACACCAGATGGAGCGGAAGAACCCAAGCCATTTCTTGGACGAGGGAGTGGCCAATTTCACAGGCTACTCGGTTAGAAAAGCCTTGCTGGCTCTTTCTATGACAAGAATGTTGTGGTCTAAGGGAAGTCTACCTTTATTTGGTTTTAACCAATTCTCTTACAGGTAGTCGCATGTGTTTGGTTTAAATGAAGACATTTATAAAAGTTCTTATTATCTGTGCCCTAAACTGTAGTTGAAGAGTCCATTTGGCTATAATAGAATTGACTGCAGATAACTGGCCTCAAACTGACCGGCCCCTGTAACCAATTGAGCAAGACATTTCCGCCCATTCAGGGAGCAATTACACCTCATCACACCCTCCTGCTCCATTTCATACTGGTTTCTGGGTGTCTGGTGGCCAGGGAGGAGGTGGGCAGGTAACTTACACTTACAAATCTTCTCTTGGCTTCTGCCCGCTTCCTGCCTATTTTCAACATCTCAGCTCTTATTTTGTCTCTTCAGCTTGCCACTCTGGACTCCTCATCTGTCTCCCATCTCCAAACTTCCTCAGCCTGGCTCTTCCTTTCCCATGTCCACTCTCAGTTAAAATTCATCTGATAATAGCTAATGCTAGGAAAATGGACACACGAGCTCCCTTTTTGGGATGGGAAACCTGAGACATTAAACGTGAGACATTGGAAGTGGCTTTCCTAAGATCACATAACTACTTAGTGACAGACCTGGGAACTTTATTTTTATCTCCTGACTCCTGGGTGCAGTCTGCCTCCAGATCAACCAGGGTCTCTCCACCAAGTCCGTGAATGCAAAGCTTCCCAGAATGGAGCCCCCGTTTGAACGTAGATAGAGAATCACCAACTCTTCAAAGTCAAGGAAGCACAATTCACTGCCCTGTAATATCCAGAACCAGCTCTATACATAAAATAATATTCAACTTCTGGTATAATATGAAGAACAACTAACAAAGGATTACATGGGAATATTAAACAGCACCAAATGCCTTCACGGCAAGTGTCTAACACAGAAAGGATCCCCCTATCTCTTCTCCAGCTTTTTTTCTGTCTTTAAAGTGTATTGAATTGAATGCTTAGTTTGGTTTGCGTCGTATCCCTTAATATGTTGTTTGGCCAAATTCAGTTACTTCCTTGGCAAGTATTTTACTCATTCAGTAACCAATTTGCTATAAAATTTTGACCAGGGCTAGATTTAAGCAGCCAGGTGGTTTGAGCTCTGTGTGTTTGAGGATATGGACCAAGATTGTATTCACTGCAAAGACCAAAGAATCAGGGAATAAAACTTAAAATTTACCTAATACACAAGGCAAGACTTGTGTGCTCGTGCCTTAACATTACATAACATGGCAACATGGCCTTGGCTGCCTTCGTCTGGGACCCTTTTACTCTGCTGTCCCTTTGTGTTCCCTTTGAGGAATAATCATAATTATTCTCTCCTTCCCTTCTTGCCCTCTTTACCTCACTTCTTAATATGCTTTACATTAGAAAAGACTCTAACCTAATGGCTGCCCATGGGAAATATCTCCCCAGATATATGCATTTATTGATAGAGCAGGTCAATTGGAAATTAATATATATTTAAATGGAAATAATAAGAATAGAGATTTTTATTTCTGTACATCACTGGGATTGTATTCCAGCCAAGCTCATTTATTTTGAGACTGCTTCTACAGCACATTAAAAAAAAGTGACTATTAGATAAAATTGAATCAGCATCTGCTCATATGCTGCTTCATTCTAATCTACTACATAGCCGTTGCAATTATATAATGGAATTACATGATGTGATTTGGATTGCCTGGGTCTAGTTTTCTTTGCCCCCAAGAGGCTATCTGACAAATGCTGAGAATAACTTGCCAGAGAGAAAATACACTTCCTTTCTCAGCACAGGACACGTTGTAATTTAAATTCATTATCAAGGAATGTAAGATCACATTAAACATGTGTAAAAATAATCTTCCTGTTTAGGAGCAGCTGAATTTTCACTATTAAATTATGTCAAATCTCTACCATGTAAGTGTTTCTTTACCGTGGGACATAGATGAACATTAGTATTTCTACCAAAGTGCACTGTTGTATTTATTAGATTGTAGTATTAATCCTGTTTTAGTCTAAATAACTTTTAAACCAGTAATTCAGTACCTATGTTTTCCTCTTTACACTTCATGGAACCAACCAGTCAGCCTCTCCCTCTTCTCACCCTGTTGTATGGACACCAACATACCAGAGAGGACTTTATACTCTGACTTTAAAATAGTTGATTTTCTAGGTGACCAGAGTTCCATTTATGACCTAGGCCTTAGAATCTATAATTCTACAGTGGAAAGAGACCTGTGAAATCCATCTACTCCTATATTTATCAGAAAAGAAAGCTGAAACTAAAGATAGCCAATGAGTTTCTCCCATGCAGAAATACAGTAGCCTTAAATTTTTAGTATGAATTCTTTCCCTGAATTTCTTCTTTATGGCCATTCTCTCTGTTAAGTAGATAACCAGCTCAGACCTCTTTCCCCTGAGGGCAGCCCACCCTTGGGGAGACCTCTGGAACTGTGGAGCTGGAGAGCTGTGGCCAATGGCCCCAGGGTGGTTCTTGGCAGCAGCTGGGCTTGGGGCTGACCTTCTCCATGATGCTGCAGACTCAGCTCATTTCATCGTTTCCCCATTGGGAGCACTCCCCATGCCTCACCCACAGCTGACTCGTCACCAATCCCAGTGACTTTTCCAATAGGAAGCTCAGCGTCTTGCTGAGCCCCATACTGACAAGTGCAGAATCACATCTGTCTTCTGAAAATGAAGTCTCCTTGAAGGAATTCATTCAAAACTCTCCTAAGCTGAACACATGAGAGAGAGAGAGGCATAACAGGCTCTCATCACTACCTTTCTTCTTTCTGGAAACGTTTACAGAGCAACACAGCAGTGAGGGGAGGGAGCAAGTCACAAACAAGAAAACAAATAGCAAACAGTGTATTTGCAAATGTGGTAAGTTTTCTGAAGGAAATAGACAAAGAGAAAAGTGACTGAGGAAGTCCTAATTACATGGATCTTGGCTCTCAGGAGGGGGCATTAAAGCTGGTCTGAAAGGTGAAGTCAGCAATGTGAAAAGTTGAGGGAAAAATCTTCTAGTTCAGGAACAGAAAATGCAAATGTTGAATATTGTGTCTCACTGCAGCCAGACCTATCCCAAGGGATTAAAACAATGGCAACACATTTCTAAGAGTCCAACTCACTCCAAAACATGACCTTCAAGGGTTTAGAAAGGGCTTCCAAGGCCCTGGATACATTCAGTGATAATTCCAGGGTGATTATCAACACTTGAAATACTTTGATGCCAACAGCAAAAGAACCATGGTTTACTTGATGTTTTAATCAGATAGAAAGCTTTGAACCTTTGAAAATACCAGTGCAGCAAAGTAATAATCAGGAAGTGTAAAAAGAGCCCTGGACTTGGAGTCATAAAGGGCATTCTCAGCTGGGCTCTGGCACTAGGAAACCTGGTGACACGGAGAACACAGAGGAAGGTCTAGGTCCTTCCTAGATCTTGATGGATAAATGGAGGGATTGCACCTCTGATCACCAAGGTCTACTCCTGAGCTAACACTGTGCTTCTCAAGCATCCAGAGACTCCACTATATGAGCTCAGTGATGAGGGCTAACCACCATATAGGCTGGAAGAGCTGGTCCCATGAAGCCAATCCAGACAGGCGTGATATGTTTCCACCCCAGGGAATTAAACTCTGTTCCTCCTCTTCCCTGTTTCTAGAAACCCACAGCCAGGAAGCCTGGCTGAGCGTGCACACGCGCCATTAGACTACCTGGCTCCCTGGTCGCCACGAAGTACTTGCCCTGGTGATACCACTTCCCCACCATGTGGCTCAACTGCAAAACAGTTTGACCTCATGTGGAATCTTATAATACCCTTTGCTCTAAACAAATACATTTTGTGACAACGTGAATCACTGTGCATTGTGGTCTTCATGGCTGTTATCATAAGCCAGACTAGTCTTGATATTCAAGGTGATGGCTTGTATCTTTGCAAACTATCCTTGTTATAACCCCTCCTCCACTCCCACAACTACTCAGGGAAACTAGTCTCAGTACCTTATAGCTACTTCTCTACATAAAGACTTTTTTTGATGTCAATAACACCAGCCTTAAAAACCGGTTCATCTCTGAGAAGCCACCATTAGAAATGCTAATATGCCTTTTAGGCCACCATGCTCAGTAAGATTGGGTATACACAACTGACAAAACAGCTCCGTAACAACCAAGTGATGAAAGTGTTTATTCCAATTTATCTTTTATATGTTTGATATATCTGATTTTATATGTTCCGGAACTGCTGACTTCTTAGTACAATATCATGTAAGGAGGCACTTAATATCCATTTGTCCCCAAAGTGGGGAAGGTAAGGTTTTTATTTTTTCCTTTAGACTTTAGTTTTTTAGAGCAGTTTTAGGTTTGCAGCAAAATCGAAGGGAAAGTACAGGGATTTCACATACACTCTCTGTCTCCACACATGCATGACCTCCCTCTTTATCGTCCCCCACCAGAGTGGTACCTTTGTTGTAACTGATGAACCTACAGGGACACATCATGATTACCCGAAGTTCATAGTTTACATTATGGTTCACTCTTGGTGTTGTACCGTCTCTGGGTTTGGACAAACGCATAGTGTCTTGTATCTATAATTATTGTATCACACAGGGTATTTTCACTGCCCTAAGAATCCTTTGTGCTCTGCCTGTTCATCCCTCCCCCTTTTCCAAAACTCTGCCAACCACTGATCATTTTACTCTCTCCATGATTTTTCCTTTTCCAGAATGTCATATGGGTGGAATCATAAAATATTTAGCCTTTTCAGATTGGTTTTTTCACTAAGTAATATGCATTTAAAATTTCCCCATGTCTTTTCATGACTTAACAGCTCATTTCTACTGTCTGGATGTACCAGAGTTTATTTATCCCTTCATCTACTGAAGGACATATTGGTTGCTTCCAAAGGTTAAATTTTAATAACTTTGTTTTGCCAGCCAAAATTCTCCACTGTAGAATCATAATTTTCCCTTTGTAGATAATTCATGGGTAGATGATTTGAGGGTATAAAACTGCCCTGCTTTTTATCAGGCTTTCATCTACTTAACAATTTTAACATCCATTGTTGAGTTTCTAACTCTATCATTCTATATTTTACTAATTGTCATCATACTGTAAGAGAGAGCTTTCCATCCTCCTATTTATGTGTTTGTTTTTATCATGGTAGACTTATGTATTTTTATTTTATACAATGGGTTACACTGTATTCATTGTACATTGATAATCACTCTGGAGTTATCACTGAATGTGCCCAGGGCCTTGGAGGACCTTTCCAAACTTTCAAAAGTCATGTTTTGGAATGAGTTTGGCTCTTAGGAATGCGTTACCATTGTTTTAATCCCTTGGGATAGGATTGACTGCAATGCAATATGATATTCAATATGCATTGCCTATTACAGTAGATGTCTCTTTTGATGCTCAAATTTTCACAGATTGGACCCAAGACAGCTCTTCCAGCTGGTTCCTGGCTGCCTTTGATATGTTCCTATGACTCTTTAAAGACTTATTTATTTTCTGGTACAATAAGATGTTCCAGACTCATCTTGTGCTTTTCCTGGCCCAACTCTGGAATCAGCCATCTTTCCAAGGAGTCCTGGCTCCTTTCAACAGAGATTATTTTTTAGTAACCAATATTTTGGTGCTAGGCTGTATGTGTTTTAGATTTTTCACTAAGTTCATAGGAAAGAGCAGGAGCTCACTCTAATCACTCTTTGAAAATATATAGGGTGGTTAAGAAGAGTGAAAATTGAAATTTGGCATATGAGAACAGCTGGATTGTGGTATTGTATCCATATAATACCTCCTTAAGTATTTCTGTGCAAACTGAATGGGCTTGCCTTTTGTCTTTGAAATTGCTTGGTTTTAATGCCAGTGACTTACGCTGCTTCATCATTTGTTCCAAACTTGGAGGGAGTAGGAGGACTGAATAAATTGAGCAAAGTAATATCTGTGAACTATTGAAAAATCATATCACATGATGTCTTCCACAGTCCTTCTTTAAAGTTACACATAATCCATTTCACATAATTACGCTTTATTGTTCTATTCCTATGACTACTTGAAAGAAAATTATTTCTGTAGAAACTGTGCTTTTTCTTCTTTGCATAACTTTTCTATGAGATTAAAAATGCACTAAGATGCTTGCAGAATTCGCTGTCCCAAAAAGTAAAAGCCTAAATAGAGTCACAGGTATTTTCAAGTAAGGCTTTCAGGCTTTACTTTACACTATTTGAAAATGTAGATAACATATTTCATATTTTCTCCTCTTTAGGTACAATATCATTATCAGTTCTGAGATTAGTTATTAGTGGTCACAGCATCAAATGGAATTTCTAATAAAAATCCCTTATTTTATAGTAGACATCTTTTGAATGTTGTCTGGTAGAAATTTCACTCCAACCTCTACTAATAATTTGGTTGTATCTAACACTTAGTGTCTTGTTTGTGCCAAGTTCTTTATATAGTCTATCTCCTTTACTAAATTATGTTTTACTCTCTCCATTTCAGTGTCTGGGAAAGGCAGCTGGAGCTCCAGTATCTCTCAAGGTCTTAGTTTAGAACTGGACCAGACTCCCATGCTGGTCCTTCCTGACCATAGTCCACAGAGGCTTCATTTTATAGTATTGTTCAGTATTCATGCTGGGTAAACATCGTCTCCTTGCATTAAACTAGATAATGTGTTTAAAGCACCTACTCTGTGCCTGTTTGTGAATTCCAATTTTGTGTTGCTTCTCTTCCTTAATGTGATAGATGTGTTTCAGAATATGCCATCTACCAGGATAATTTGCATTTGCCAGTGCTTCCAAAACTCTGGGATTCTCCTCTTTGACACTGTATCAGATAATCAATAATTTTTCAGCCAAAACATATATTTTCTGAGGAAGTTCATTTATTTAAAGGTACATTCTGCAAATTCCTTATTTAGTTCACCACTTGGGAGAGGCCTCTATACATTGAGCTTACTAATGTAGATGCATTTCTCTAATAATTGGCATGGGTAGGTGTTGATTATTAGATGAAAAGTGCAAATCCAAGTAAAAATCCCTTTTGAAATAATGTGAGTGTAACTACATAGAAAAAGTATTATCTCTAGGAGATGGAATTGGGGTAATTCTTACTTTTCTATTTATGACACTCTGAAATGAAGAAAGTATGCCAAATCTACCATATGAGGAACTTAACCATCAGAAGTTCTAAATGTAAAGTACACTGAAGTGTAGCCCTGGAAAAGAAGAATCCATGAGCAATTTCCATCATAGAGAACAGAGGTAAACACACAAATCTAAACAAATGCTGTTAGTAAAAAAATAAGGATACAAACCATCTATAAATTGGATATTAAAACAGCCTTGTACAGATCAATTGTTTTTTTAAGGAACCACTTGTGTAAAAACTGTTAACTAGATGAATTATATTAATGAGTTTTTCCAATTGTGAAATATCTCTGCCTCATAAACATATTATTCTCATTCATTTTATTATCCTCTCAAATTAGATCTGCCAGGATTTTATTTATGATTTGGGAATCTACATTCACAAGTGATATTGATAACTCCTCTATGAATCAGCCACAAACAGTGAACAAATGATGACATTTTGTCAAAAAGTCTTGGAACCCTCTCCCAGGTTTCTCCCTGCCTCGTCCTCCCCTGAGAGGCAGTAGGTATCATTGACCTGGTGTGTAGTGTCCCTGGGAAAGGAAGAAAGATGCAGCCGGCAGAGCAAGGTGGCAATGATCGGTCCTGAGCGATGTCCACAACCTGGCAGAGGAGTGGGCTCCAAGGTGGCCACTTTGTCCACTGGAATCCCCTCCTTTGTCTGTTGTTCTCTGAGGACAGAAAAAAAAAGCGTCCCTTGAAAATTAACTTATACTTCTTCTACTCTGAGGAGGCGGTTTGGGAATAGATGAGCTAGAACTTTCTATTTTAGGCTTAAGAGAATTTACTCACTTTTTCTTTAAGTAGGGCCTGGTTTTTGTTTCTTTGTTTGTTTGGCTGGTTGGTTGGTTTGGTTTGTTCTGTTTTTGGTTAGCTTAACACTGATGCTTCAAAATTGCTGAGAAATAGATCTTTATATTTTATGATAACATTATATTCTGAATTCAAAAGCCATACCCATCTCAAATTTTCAGGAGATTTTCCAACTTATTCTTTCATTTTCTGAGTCAACAAAATGAAACAGATATTACAATGATCAGCATTATAAACAGATCTCATGGGCATCCTCTTGTATCTGGAAATGGCACAATGCTGATTTGTTGTATAACTGTCCCACTTTTGTTTTGGGAAATGTTATGATACTTTACATATGTCATTCCTAATAAACTAAGACAGGAGTGGCAAGCTTCTCTCTACCTGAACGCACAAATAGAAAGAGAGTTTGATGAACAGCTGGAATGTGGATGACATATGCTGTTTTCTTTGTGTTTCGATGAACAAAAATCATAATTTAAGAAAAGTGTACAAATCCAGAAATTGGCCATTACATTTCCTGTGAACAACGTAGGTGTTTGGTACATTGCTGGATGCAAAGACAATACAACAAAAGTATGAAACACATGCTTTATCTTCAAGGACCACCATCACACAGAGATTTGTGGATCATACACCCAGCTCTGTATGAGGTATTAGGTTATTTCTAGGGATGCAAAAGTTAAGTAAATGTGGCTGCTTTTCTGGAGAAACATGTACACTATTTGGATGTTTTAGCAGAGCTAGACTTGATAGTAGATAGAGCCCCTAAAAGGCAAGGTCTTGCTCGCCTGCCAGAGTGGTGTGCTTCAAAATAATGTTTGAATTGTAAATCTCTTCTGAGGGCCAAAGAGTATTTCATAAATATGTAGGTTTCTAATGATAAAATCTAGTAGAAGATTGTTATGCAAATTTAAGTTTTCAGCTCTTATATTCATGCAAGAACCATTTCTATAGGCTAGCAGATTAAAGATGGAAATCCTAATTCATTATTTCTGTATGTTACTTTGAAACCTCCTGTAGTCCCCAAAGCCAGAAGTCTTCTGTGTGCTTTACTGCTGTCTGGTCTGAAGTTTTTATTTCTTGAAATCAGTTCTTCTCCCCCTCCTCCTCCTCCTCCTCCTTCTTCTTCTTCTTCCCCTTCTCCTTCTCCTTCTCCTTCTCTTTCTCCTTCTCTTCCTCCTCCTCCTTCTCCTTCTCCTTCTCCTTCTCCTTCTCCTTCTCCTTCTCCTTCTCCTTCTCCTTCTTCTTCTTCTTCTTCTTCTCCTTCTTCTTCTTCTTCTTCTTCCTCTACTTCTTCTTCCTGTTCCTCTTCCTCTTCTTCTTCCTCTTCCTCTTCCTCCTCTTCCTCTTCCCCCTCCTCTTCTTCTTCTTCTTCTTCTTCTTCTTCTTCTTTTGATGAGAATGCTTAAGATCTAGTCTCAGCAACTTTAAAGTACATACATAATATTGATATTGTGTTCTTAACCAAGGCACAATGCTGTATTTTAGATCCTCAGAACTTATTCTTATAACTGAAAATGTGTAAGCTTTGACCTACATCACTTCATTTTCCCCTCCTCCCAGCCCCTGGTATCCACCATTCTATTATTCTTTTCTCTGTTTCTGTAATCAGCTTTTTTAAAGATTTCATATATAAATGATACCATATAATATTTTTATTTCTCTGTCTGGCTTATTTCACTTAGCATAATGCCATCCAGGTTCATCCATGTCATCACAAACAGCAGGATTTCCTCCTTTTTCTGGCTTGAATAATATTCCATTGTGTGTATTTTCTTTATGCCTTCATCCATTGAAGGACATTTAAGTTGTTTCCATGCCTCGGGTACTGTGAATAATGCTGCAGTGAACATGGGAGTATAGATATTTCTTCAAGATACTGATTTTGACTATTTTGGATATGTACCCAGATGTGGAATTGCTGGATCATATGGTAGTTCTATTTTTAATTATTTGAGAAAACTTCATACTGTTCTCCATAGTGGCTATACCAACTTACATTCCCATCAACAGGTTATAAGGATTCCCTTTTCTCCAAATGCTCTCCAGAATATTTTATCTCTTTTTGCTTTGATAATAGATTGATGGTGAGTCTTATACAAGAACTTTGTGGAATTACATCTCTTTCTTTCAAATAAATGAGTATTTGATCTTAGAAAATCTTCAGTTGCCACTGGTAAATCTGAGATGTCTACATTTTCAATTATGTTAAAAGCAAACGTACCACCTACCCTCCAAGGCTTTTATTAATTCCAAGTGTCAGTATGTATAATTGTAAAGAGATTTTAAAGATAAATCAAATAGTGTGAGAATTAAGAGATTCTGACACCTTTAGGGATTGTTTTAAAATTATTGCACGGATTCTTTTATTTATTTATTTTTTTCCGCTGGGGGTTGGGACTGGTAGACCACCAATGAATCTGTCATTCTCTCATATACTCTCATTATTTATTATTATCATCTGCCCTGGGAGCTTGTAGATTAATAAAAAGTTCCCTTAAGGTATGCTACAAGTAAAGGGAAATTAGCCAGCTTTCCCACCTCATTTTATGCTAATATATTAAATTATGAGCTCTGAAGAAATTAACAAGGACATGAAATCAACTACCATGTCTTCCTTTGAGCAAATTAAAATGTAATAAGTACAGATATTCTGTAACCATCAGGTATTAAACTCCTTTCCTATTTTTCTTTTTTTTTCCTTTTAACATAACCAAGGCTGTAAATATACCATATATACATACATATAGGCATACATATATGTGTGTACACATGTATATATATAAAACATATACATATGTGTGTGTGTAAACTGAGAGTTATCATTCCTTCCTAAATAATCCTATATTTATTTGGTGTGACACAAGATAAAAAGTATAATGAAATCTGGAAGGTGATGTACAGTTTCCTAAAGACTAAGAGGAGAAAAGTTATAAGATTTCTATGACCAAAAAATAATATTTTCATGCCTCTAATTAAATGCACAATTTAAAAAGTGAATAGTAATTAATAATAAATAAATAATATCAAATTTGTGGTGCCAGTACTCTTAATAACCAATCAAGATTTACACAAAATCCTAATGAGTTTATAGACAGCTGATCAATCCAAACTTCTGACATGGAAGTTAGGGCAGGTGTCAAGCTGCACTTGCCAATCAGGGTGATAACCCCACCCCCATGGTTCCATTGTAAAGCACCATCTGCCCCAAGCACATGGACTGTCAAATTCTGGCTTGTGCCCTTTGGCATTTGGTGACGGTGACACTCAGGGCCAGTGACATGCGAGGAGGCATTTAAATTCTCACTTCTTTAAACCCTGACTAGGTCACAGTATCAATTTGTCAACAGATGCCTTTGGAATATGCAAAACTCAACATATTTTGTTTGCCTGGTGCCAAATCTGAACATGACTTTAGTTTTTATGCCAGTAACAGTTTAAAATGTCTGTAAAGAGCACCTGTGATTATGTTCTCTCGCAACCCAGTCACAAAAAATATTGTAATTCATGCATTTCCATGTGACACAAAAAGACATAAAGACTTAGTGATATTAGACATTTATTAAAGTTCTCGCTGGGAAAGGAATGGCATTGGTGCCACCTGACGTTCACCTGAAGACACATTATTATAACATAGGGTGTTGCAGGAATTTTTGAAACGTTGTCTTGACCCAGTTTTGAGACACTGGCATAAAGCCTGTCAGCTCTTCTTCTCAAGCAATTGGTAAAGTCCACGCCCTAGCTACTTCCCTTGTGGGACTCTGACACTCCAAGGTACTATGAAGCCACCCGAACTGCCCTGGGACAGGTATCAATCAATTATGGTCAGCTCTGTGTCCTTGTCTGTCATTTGCTGGGAATCTGGGCTGAGCTGGAGTAATGGCCTCTCCAATGCTGGGTGGGCACAAGTGGAGAAAGTTCCCATACCTGGTGCTGTCTGTCACAACAGGTTGTCACAACAAGCCAGGCATAGCCAGCCAAAGGAGCCTCTCCTGTAGCTTCTGAATGCACAGCTTCTTCAAATACTTGAAACCACAGAGCAAAGGAGGAGACATGAGCACTTGCTGAGGGCAGGGGATGTGAACTTCATGGGGAACAGATCTCCACGGGCTCCCAAAGCAAAGTACTGCCTCTGCTCTAAGTCCATCCATGTGGCTACAAATGGCATAATTTCATTCTTTTTACGGCCGAGTAATATTCCATTGTATAAATATACCACATCCTCTTTATTCATTCTTTGCTATTGTAAATAGTGCTGCAATGAGCATTGGGGTACATGTATCTTTTCAAATTATGGTTTCATCTGAGTATATGCCCAGGATGGTGATTGCAGGATCATATGGTAGCTCTCTTTTTAGTTTTTTAAGGAACCTCCATACTGTTCTCCATAGTGGCTACACCAATTTACATTCCCACCAACAGTGTAAAAGGGTTCTCTTCCCCACACCCTCTCCAGCATTTATTGTTTGTAGAATTTTTGATTTCTATAAGATTACCAAAAGTTTCTGCAAAAACAAAGCACCAGTTTCCCTGCCAATGATTAAGTCCCTTGGGATACAATGTCTCTTGGGTGATGGCTGGTGGGCAGCTACCTTTGTTGTAATACCTCCTTTGTGTCAGCTTAGATGTGTCCCCTAGAGGACAGGGAATAAAAACCATGAGTAAGGTCTGTTTCATCTTGTGAAGATGGACCCAAAGTTCCAGTCTCCTTGTGAGGGAGCTATCTCCCCATGTTCTGATACCTCCATCTCCATCTGTCCATCTGGCCCACTGTCCTTCCGTGAGCTGCTCTGGGGAGTGGTGATGGGAACTCCTGGGATACGTGTGATAGTTCATGCCCTTCAGGATCTTGGCATCCAAAGGCAGAGCAAAAATCTTAACAAGTGCCCTGAGTTAAGGCAGCACTGAGACACTGAGACACAAACCTCTTGATGTGGAGACTTGAAAGAAGGAAAAGAAACCCAACTAGAAACTATAGTCACCATTAGCTCTTTGTACCAATCTAGGTTTTTGTCTTGCTCTGTCTTATTTTAATTGCCAAACCAGGATCCTTGGACACCTGCAACATTTGGCATTTTGACATTGGGCTCTGAAATAGAGTTTAGATTAATTTCTTAAGACATCACTTGAAGGATGATATGGAAAGAGGATAAAAATAAATCACTTGCCTTTGCGCACAGTGAGAGTTCTCAGGATGAAGGGAATCTTTGGTGAGTTTTTGCTCTCAGCTCTGAATTTAAACTTAAACTTGTAATTTTGGGGAACCAATAATTAATTTTCAGTGGTTATTGAAAGGGGCAGGTGTCAGTGGCAATCCAGGTGGAAAGGATATATAGACAGGAGTTATGAGGGGCTCATTTTCCTGGCTCAAATCCACTGCCCAAGTAATCTATCTTGTGTAAAACAACAGAGATTAAATTTTTAAAGCTTTTTAAGCAGCAAGAAGAATGAAAAATAAATCACATTCTGGTGGTTTATGGAGTTCAAAGGGCAAAGACATTTCCATAACCATATAATTATGAATTCATTTTGACATTGTTTTTTAAATTAGTATTGGGCTGTGAAAAATCATCATATTTTGCATTCTTTGTTAGCATTGCATAGCATAAATATTGACATTTGTAACACTTTCACAGAGTATAAAATCCCCACAAAATATTTAATGCTTTAAGGAAAAGGATATTTAATTATATTCTACTGCACAGTTAACTCCTGTCCTTTTCATTTATAAATATTAATTTCCTTTTCATCTCCACATTTGCTATCACAGGGCTAGAGGATGTAAAATTGGTTTTTGGTAATTAGGGTCCAGATAATGCTACTAGTGGGTGGGTGTGGGGAGGATAGGGAATGGAAGGTAGACGATGCTGTTTCTCTTCAAAGGAAATGTCACTGATCTGAAGTGGGGATGCCTGGGGAAGGGGAAAGGATGCTGATGAGAAGGTGAAAGGCTGCACTGGAGCCCCTACACAGTTGTATTACACATGCAATAGGTATATTTTTCAAATTATCACTAATATTTGTATAATGCCTTGCATCTTATATTCAGTTGCTAGGGCTGCCATGACAAAATACCACAGCCTGGGGGCTTAAACAACAGAACTTTATTTCTCACAGTTCTAGAGGCTGGAAGTCCAAGATCAGAGTGTTGGCAGGTTGGTTTCTCCTCTGGCCTTTCTCCTTGGTTTGCAGATGCTGCTTCTTTGCTGTGTCTGCACATGGTTTTTCCTCTGTGCATGCATCCCTGGTGCCTCTTTGTTTAGATTTCCTCTTCTTATAAGGAGCTCAGTGAGACTGATTCAGGACCCACTGTAACAGCCTCATTTTAACTTAATCCCTTCTGTGAGCTCCTGTCTACAAATACAGTACTGGGGTTTAAGGCATTAATATATGAAATTTGGGGGACACAAATTTTTCCATAACACATCTCAATTTTTTTTCCCATTTACCTTGTTTTATTTGACACCAGGGACACATGCAGAGCAGATCTTATTATTCTCCTAGTTTTCAGATGATGAGACATAGCAGAATTTAGGAGTCTGCCTGAGGGAACTCAGGACCTCTGACTTCCACTCACAAGACCCCTCACCAGACTTGGAAAAGTTTTGTTCTCCTGCTGCTGGAACAAACCCACGATGTAGTAAGCCATTGTCTGACTTCCTCAGGAGAACCTGGTGAGGCCAGCAGGGCTGGAACCCAATAGTGTTTCCACAGGCAAGGAGTTCCCACATCAGGCCTCCTGGGACCAGGGAAAAGGGACGGTAATTCTAAAAGATTTTGTTTTAAGTAAAATGCTACATTCACTCACAATGAATTCACACCCTTGTCTTTCATTGAGAAATTTTCCTTTTGCTTCTTTTCCTTAACCTTTATGATTTGGTTTGGAAGAATAAAGTAAAAGGGAGGTAAGAGGAAGATGGTGAATAAAAGACCACTAGCGGCTGCTTATTTCTTTCTCTTCAGTGGAACAAATTGCTCTCAAGGAGACACCAGCTATATTTTATTTTGCCAATAAATATAACAAACGAGCTTTGGTTTTTGCTATTGTTTGGTACTCCTATTTTTCTAGTTAAGGCAACTGAGGTTTTTTTTAATCAAAATAAATCTAATTTTTGAAATTCCTTATCTCCAACATTTTTTCTGCCTTATTGGTGCCTGCCCTGCCATTAGTCATCATCTATACATAGTTTACTTTTCCTACAACATGCTATTTATCATTTGACCTTAGCACATTTTTTTCTGTGCTTGAAGGAAAAAATTGAATGCCAGAGAGAGAGAGAGACCTGAACAAGACCCTGGTAGCATGGGCTCTACTTTTTCAATTCTAAAGATCCTGCTTCCTTCCTTCACTTATTTCCGATTTTCCAGGTTGGGTGCCACTCCAGACAGTTCACCAAAGTTCAGTTAGTTCCCTAATCTATTTCTTTCCTTTTTGTGGTGCTGTGTACATACCTCATATGTATAAATACTTATGATAGTCATTGGCCAGTACAATTTTCATGAGAAAATGAGGAAACTAAAGACCCCTGGAAGACATGAGAGTCAGGATTAATCCATTGTTTCTATTCACAATTAGTTGCCACCACGTTTATCACTGGGGGATGACAAGAGCCTGAGTGTGTGGAAAATGAGGGGTCAGGACAGGAAGGAGGACCCCTGACATGAGTCACACCTGTGCAAAGGCTTTAAAATTAAGCTTTTTCTCTTATCTGAAAATAATATACATATACTTATATATACATATATATACATGGAGAGAGAGATTCTATATGTGTGTCTGTGTAGGTTTGAATGATACTCTTCTTGTAAAGTTATTTGGAAATGTATTCATTTTTAATCACTTGAAAGCCTCAAACATGTAAATTTTACTATATTCTAGTACAAAATATAAATTTACCTAGAAAACTCTATCCAAATCTTCTTTATATGAGTTGATATATTCAAAAATTCAATTACAGGATTAAAATCATACAGGCATACTTCATTTTATCTTGCTTTATTTCATTGTCCTTCACAGATACTGCACTTTTTTAAATGAAGATTTGTGGCAGCTCGGTGTCAAGCAAGTCTATTGATGCTATTTTTCCAACATCTTTTGCTCACTTCTTATCTTTGTGTCACATTTTGGTACTTCTCCTGATATTTCAAATTTTAATTTATTATTATACTTGTTATGGTGATCAGTGATCTTTAATGTTACTATTGTAATTGTCTGGGGGGCACCACAAACCACATCCATATAAGACAGTGAACTTAATAAACGTTGTGTGTTCTGACTGCTCCACCAACAGGCCATTTCTCCATCTCTCTCCCTCTCCTTGGTCCTCCCTATGCCCTGAGCTACAGAAACATTGATGTTAGGCACATTAATAACCCTACAATGACCTCTAAGTGTTCAAGTGAAAGAAAAGTCGCATGTCTCTCACTTTTAATCAAAAGCTAGAAATGGTGAAGCTTAGTAAGGAAGACATGTTGAAATCTGAGACAGGCCTAAAGCTAGGCCTCTTACATAAAGAGTTAGCCAAGTTGTGAATGCAAAGGAAAAGTTCTTGAAGAAAATTAGAAGTGCTACTCAGTGAACACATGAAAAATAAGAAAGCAAAACAGCCCTATTGCTGACATGGAAAAAGTTTGAGTGGTCTGGATAGAAGATCAAACCAGCCACGACATTTCCTTAAGCCAAAGCCTAGTCCAGAAAAAGACCAAAATTCTCTTCTATTCTATCAAGGCTGAGAAAAGTGAGGAAGCTGCAGAAGAAAAGTTTGAAGATAACAGAGTTTGGTTCATGAGGTTTAAAGAAACGCACCATCTCCACAACAACATAAAAGTGCAAGATGAAGCAGCACGTGCTAATGTAGAAGTTACCCAGAAAATTAGCAGCAAGTTACCCAGAAAATCTCACAAAGATAATAACAAAGGTGGCTACACTAAACAACCTATTTTCAATGGAGACAAAAAAATATTTTTTTGAAGAAGAAGATGCAATCTAGGATTTTCATAGCTAGAGAGGAGAAGTCAATGCCTGGATTCAAAGCTCCAAAGGACAGACTGACTCTCTTGTTAGGTGACTTAAACTTGAAGCCATTGCTCATTTACCATTCTGAAAATCCTGGGACTTTTAAGAATTATGCTAAATCAGACATTGGTTCAAGATGATGGAGTAGAAGAACGTGTGTTCACTCCCTCTTGTGAGAGCACCAGAATCACAACTAACTGCTGAACAATCATCGACAGGAAGAAACTGGAACTTACCAAAAAAGGTACTCCACATCCAAAGACAAAGGAGAAGCCACAATGAGATGGTAGGAGGGGCACTATCACAATAAAATCAAACCCCATAACCACTGGGTGGGTGACTCACAAACTGGAGAACAATTATACCACAGAAGTCCACGCACTGGAGTGAAGGTTCTGAGCCCCACGTCAGGCTTCCAAACCTGGAGGTCCAGCAATGGGAGGAAGAATTCCTAGAGAATCAGACTTTGAAGGATAGCGGGATTGGATTGCAGGACTTTGACAGGACTGAGGGAAACAGAGACTCTACTCTCAGAGGGCACACACAAAGTAGTGTGTGCATGAAGACCCAGGGGAAGGAGCAGTGACCCCATAGGAGACTGAAGCAGACCTACCTGCTAGTGTTGGAGGGTCTCCTGCAGAGGCAGGGGGCAGCTGTGTCTCACTGTGAGGACAAGGACACTGGCAGCAGAATTTCTGGGAAGTACTCCTTGGTGTGAGCCCTTGCAGAGTCTGCCATTAGCCCCAACAAAGAGCCAGGTAGGCTCCAGTGTTGGGTTGCCTCAGGCCAAACAACCAACAGGGAGGGAACCCAGCCCCATCCATCAGCAGACAAGCGGATGAAAGTTTTACTGAGCTCTGCCCACCAGAGCAACACACAGCTCTACCAACCACCAGTCCTTCCCAACAGGAAACTTGCAGAAGCCTCTTCGATAGCCTCATCCACCAGAGAGCAGACAGCAGAAGCAAGAAGAACTACAATCCTGCAGCCAATAGAACAAAAACTACATTCACAGAAAGATAGACAAGATGAAGAGGCAGAGGGCTATGTACCAGGTGAAGGAACAAGATAAACCCCCAGAAAAACAACTAAATGAAATGGAGATAGGCAACTTTCCAGAAAAAGAATTCAGAATAAAAATAGTGAAGATGATCCCAGACCTCGGAAAAAGAATGGGGGCAAAGATTGAGAATATGCAAGAAATGTTTAACAAAGACCTCGAAGAATTACAGAACAAACAAACAGAGATGAACAATACAATAACTGAAATGAAAAACACACTAGAAAGAATCAATAGCAGAATAACTGAGGCAAAAGAACTGATAAGTGACCTGGAAAACAGAATGGTGGAATTCACTACCATGGAACAGAATAAAGAAAAGGGAATGAAAAGAAATGAAGACAGCCTAGGAGACCTCTGGGACAACATTAAACACAACAACATTCACATTATAGAGGTCCCAGAAGGAGAAGAGAGAGAGAAAGGCCCTGAGAAAATATTTGAAGAGATTATAGTTGAAAACTTCCCTAACATGGGAAAGGAAATAGCAACCCAAGTCCAGGAAGTGCAGAGAGTCCCAGGCAGGATAAACCCAAGGAGAAACATGCCAAGACACATAGTAATCAAACTGACAAAAATTAAAGACAAAGAAAACTTATTGAAAGCAGCAAGGGAAAAATGACAAATAACATACAAGGGAAATTCCATAAGGTTAACAGCTGATTTCTCAGCAGAAACTCTACAAGTCAGAAGGGAGTGGCATGATATATTTAAAGTGATGAAAGGGAAGAACCTACAACAAAGATTACTCTACCTGGCAAGGATCTCATTCAGATTCGATGGAGAAATCAAAAGCTTTACAGACAAGCAAAAGCTAAGAGAATTTAGCACCACCAAACCAGCCCTAACAAATGCTAAAGGAATTCTCTAAGTGGGAAACACAAGAGAAGAAAATGACCTACAAAAAAGAAACCCAGAAAGAACAATTAAGAAAATGGTCATAGGAACATGCACATCGATAATTACCTTAAACATGAATGCATTAAATGCTCCAACCGAAAGACACAAGCTTGCTGTATGGATACAAAAACAAGACCCATCTATATGCTGTCTACAAGAGACCCACTTCAGACCTAGGGACACATACAGACTGAAAGTGAGGGGATGGAAAAAGATATTCCATACAAATGGAAATCAAAAGAAAGCTGTAGTAGCAATACTCATATCAGATAACTTCATCAGACAGACTTTAAAATAAAAAATGTTACAAGACACAAGGAAAGACACTACATAATGATTAACTGATCAGTCCATGAAGAAGATAACAATTATAAATATATATGCACCCAACATAGGAGCACCTCAACACATAAGGCAACTGCTAACAGCTATAAAAGACGAAATCAACAGTAACACAAAAATAGTGGGGGACTTTTAACATCTCACTTACACCAATAGACAGATCATCCAAAATGAAAATTAATAAGGAAACACAAGCTTTAAATGACACAATAGACCACAGAGATTTAACTGATATTTATAGGACATTCTGTCAAAAAACAGCAGATTACACTTTCTTTTCAAGTGCACATGGAACATTCTCCAGGACAGATCACATCTTGGGTCACAAATCAAGCCTCAGTAAATTTAAGAAAATTGAAATCATATCAAGCATCTTTTCTCACTACAACACTACAAGATTAGAAATCAATTATAGGTAAAAGAACATAAAAAACACAAACACATGGAGGTTAAAAAATACGTTACTAAAAAACCAAGAGATCAATGAAGAAATCAAAGAGGAAATCAAAAAATACCTAGACACAAATGACAATGAAATCACAATGATCCAAAACCTATGGGATGCAGCAAAAGCAGTTCTAAGAGGGAAGTTTATAGCAATACAATCCTACCTCAAGAAACAAGAAACATCTCAAATAAACAAACTAATCTGACACCTAAAGCAATTAGAGACAGAAGAACAAAAAAACCCCTAAAGTTAGCAAAAGGAAAAGAATCATAAAGCTCAGATCAGAAATAAATGAAAAAGAAATGAAGGAAAAAATAGCAAAGATCAATAAAACTAAAAGCTCGTTCTTTGAGAAGATAAACAAAATTGATAAACTATTAGCCAGACTCATCAAGAAAACTAGGGAGAAGGCTCAAATCAATAGAATTTGAAAAAATAAAGAAGAAGTAACAATTGACACTGCAGAGATACAAAGGATCATAAGAGATTACTACAAGCAAGTATATGCCAATAAAATGGACAACCTGGAAGAAATGGACACATTCTTAGAAAAGCACAACCTCTGAGACTGAATCAGGAAGAAATAGAAAATATGAACAGACCAATCATAAGCACTGAAATTGGGACTGCGATTAAAAATCTTACAACAAACAAAGGCCCAGGACCAGATGACTTCACAGGCAAATTCTGTCAAACATTTAGAGAAAAGCTAACACCTATCCTTCTCAAACTCTTCCAAAATATAACAGAGGGAGAAACACTCCCAAACTCATTCTATGAGGTCACCATCACCCTGATAACAAAACCAGACAAAGATGTAACAAGGAAAGAAAGCTAGAGGCCATTATCACTGATGAACATAGATGGAAAAATCCTTAACAAAATACTAGCAAACAGAATCCAACAGCACATTTAAAGGATCATACACCATGATCAAGTTGGTTTTATCCCAGGAATGCAAGGATTCTTCAATATATGCAAATCAATCAATGTGATAACCCATATTAACAAATTGAAGGAGAAAAACCATATGATCATATCAATAGATGCAGAAAAAACTTTTGACAAAATTCAACACCCATTTATGATAAAAACTCTCCAGAAAGTGGGCATAGAGGGAACTTACCTCAACATAATAAAGACCATATAAAACAAACCGACAGCAAACATCATTCTCAATGGTGAAAAACTGAAATAATTTCCTTTAAGATCAGGAACAGGACAAGGATGTCCATTCTTGCCACTATTATTCAACATAGTTTTGGAAGTCCTACCAAGGCAATCAGAGAAGAAAAAGAAATAAAAGGAATATTAGGTGGAAAAGAAGAAGTAAAACTGTCATGGTTTGCAGATGATATGATACTATACATAGAGAATCCTAAAGATGCCACCAGAAAACTACTAGAGCTAATCAATGAATTTAGTAAAGTTGAAGGATACAAAATTAATGCACAGAAATCTCTTGCATTCTTATACACTAATGATGAAAAACCAGAAAAAGAAATTAAGGAAGCACGCCCATTTACCATTGCAACAAAAAGAATAAAATACCTAGGAATAAACCTATCTAGGGAGACAAAAGGCCTGTATGCAGAAAACTATAAGGCACTGATGAAACAAATTAAAGATGATACCAACAGATAGAGAGATATACCATGTTCTTGGATTGCAAGAATCAATATTGTGAAAATGACTCTACTACTCAAAGTAATCTACAGATTCAATGCAATCCCTATCAAATTACCAATGGCATTTTTTACGGAACTAGAACAAAAAATCTTAAAATTTGTATGGAGACAAAAAAGACCCCAAATAGCCAAAGCAGTCTTGAGGGAAAAAAAACGGAGCTGGAGGAACCAGATTCCCTGACTTCAGACAATACTACAAAGCTACAGTAATCAAGACAATATGGTACTGGCACAAAAACAGAAAGATAGATCAATGGAACAGGATAGAGAGCCCAGAGTTAATCCCACCCACCTATAGTCAACTAATCTATGACAAAGGAGGCAAAGATATACAATGGAGAAAAGACAGTCTCTTCAATAAGTGGTGATGGGAAAACTGGACAGCTACACGTAAAATAATGTATTTAGTACACTCCCCAATGCCATACACAAAAATAAACTCAAAATGGATTAGAGACCTAAATATAAGACGGGACACTATAAAACTCTTAGAGGAAAACATAGGCAGAACACTCTATGATATAAATCACAGTAAGATCTTTTTTGATTCACCTCCTACAGTAATGGAAATAAAAACAAAAATAAACAAATGTGGCCTAATGAAACTTAAAAGCTTTACAAAGCAAAGGAAACTACAAACAAGATGAAAAGAAAACCCTCAGAATGGTAGAAATATTTGCAAACAAATCAGCTAACAAAGGATTAATTCACCAAAATATATAAACGGCTCATGCAGCTCAATATTAAAAACTAAACAACCCAATCCAAAAATGGGCAGAAGACCTAAATGGACATTTCTCCAAAGAAGACATACAGATGGCCAAGAAGCACATGAAAAGCTGCTCAACATCACTAATTAATAGAGAAATGCAAATCAAAACTACAATGAAGTATCACCTCACACCAGTTAGAATGCACATCATCAGAAAATCTACAAACAACAAATGCTGGAGAGGGTGTGGAGAAAAGGGAACACTCTTGCACCATTGGTGGCAATGTAAATTGATATAGCCACTATGCAGAACAGTATGGAAGTTCCTTAAAAAACTAAAAATAGAATTACCATATGACCCAGCAATCCCACTACTGGGCATATACCCAGAGAAAACCATAATTCAAAAAGACACATGCACCCCAATGTTCATTGCAGCACTATTTACAATAGCCAGGTCATGGAAGCAACCAAAATGCTCATCGACAGACAAATGCATAAAGAAGATGTAGTACATATATACAATGGAATATTACTCAGCCATAAAAAGGAACGAAATTGGGTCATTTGTAGAGATATGGATGGATGTAGAGACTGTCATATAGAGTGAAGTAAGTCAGAAAGAGAAAAACAAATATCGTATATTAATGCATATATGTGGAACCCAGAAAAATGGTATAGATGAACCTGTTTGCAGGCAGGGCAGAAATAGAGACACAGATGTAGAGAAAAAAATGTATGGACACCAAGGGGGGAAAGTGGTGGGGGGTGTGTGTGCGGTGGTGGTGGTGTGATGAATTGGGAGATTGAGATTGACTTACATACACTAATATTATAAAATGGATAACTAATAAGAACCTGCTGTATAAAAAAGTAAATAAAATTCTTAAATTCATAAAAAAAGAATTATGCTAAATCTACTCTGCCTGTGTCCTATGAATGCACCAACAAATCGTAGTTGATAGTACATCTGTTTATAACATGGTTACTGAATATTTAAAGCCCACTGCTGAGACCTACTGCTCAGAAAAATAAAGATTCCTTTCAAAATATTACTGATCATTGACAATGTACCTGGTCACCAAAGAGCTCTAATGGAGATGTACAGTGAGATGAATCTTGCTTTCATGCCTGCCAACACAACGTTCATTGGGTAGCCCATGGATCAAAAAGGAATTTTGACATTCAAGTATTAATTAAGAAATACATTCCATAAGGCTGTAGCTGGTGGAGATAGTGATTCTTCGGTCTGATCTGGGCAAAGTAAGTTGAAAACCTTCTGCAAAGAACTCAACATTGTAGATGCCATTAAGAACGTTCATGATTCACAGGAAAAGGTTCAAGTATCAACATGAACAGGAGTTTGGAAGAAGTTGCTTCCAATCCTCATGGGTGATCTTGAGGATTTCAAAACTTCAGTGGGGGAAGTAACTGCAGATGTTGTACAAACATCAAGAGAACTAAGATTAGAAGTGGAGCCTGGAGATGTGACTGAATTGCTGCAATCTCATGATAAAACTTTAACCAATGAGGAGTCGCTTCTTATGAGGAAGAGCAAAGAAAGTTGCTTCTTGAGATCGAATCTACTCCTGGTAAAGATGCTACTGTATTAAGATGGTTGAATGGACAAAAAGGAGTCAGAATATTATGTGAACTTAGTTGATACAGCAGTAGCAGGGTTTAACTTCAATTTTGAAAGAATTTTTACTCTGAGTAAAAGGCTATCAAATAAAATTGTGTGCTACAGAGAAATTGTTTATGAAAGGAAGAGCCAATCAATGAGGCAAACTCCGCTGTTGTCTTATTTTAAAATATTCCCACGGCCACCCCACCTTCAGCAACCACCACCCTGATCAGCCAGCAGCCATCAACATCAAGCTAAAACCCTTGGACAATGGTTAGCATATTTTAGCAATAAAGTAATTTTTAATTAAGGTATGTACATTTTTAGATATAATGCTATTGCACACTCAATAGACTACAATATAGTGTAAACATAACTTTTTTGCACGGGAAAAACAAAAATTTGTGTTATTCACTTTATTGCAATATTCACTTTATTGGGGTGATCTGGAACAGAACCCACAATATCTCCAAAGTCTGCCTGTATTTCTCATTTGCTTTTGTACAATAAACTCCATTGTTATTCTGTTTGCAAATTTTGCTTTCAGTAGGTACAATTAATTAAAACCTAAATCTTTTTGGCTCTCCATTTAGTGAATATTGTGTTTAAAGTTTTTCAACTAATTTTGAACAAGAGGCAAAAAAAATTTAGAGCACTTATTTAAAAATCTTACAAACAAGATGTAACCATATTTATTTCATCATGATTAGGAATGTGCATTAATTTACGGTTCCTGAAACTGTAAATAATTTTTTAAATAAATTCTCCAAAATATACTTAACCAGTCTTAAGTTATGCTTGCGCCACGTGTTTTACCAACTCTAAGTGACTGCTTTGGATGAAGGTACATGATAATGGAGAAGAAAGAATCATCAAAAGCAGGAAAACACAAAGCCTGTTTTGGGAGGCAGGAACAGCCCATGTGGTCTCAGGACTAAGCCACAGTAGGTATCCCTAGAGGAGCCCGGTCTTTAAGGTGGGGTGCAGACAGACTGCGGGGGATTTTCCGTGTTAGGTCCATGAGTTTGTGGTCAATTACGGAACCACTGGACGTTTTGATGAATAGAACCTCATTCACTCGCTCATTCATTCACTCAACAATCGTTTGCCGGCCGCCTCTCCATCAACATAATGGTGGAGACAAACGGGAGAAAGTCATGGCTCCCGCCCTCGTGAAACTCTGAGTCCCCAAAAGGAGATCAGACAGGTGGGCAAATAATGAAAGTCCCGTGAGTTCAGGATTAATGAGCAACCGGGAACAGGAGCCCAAGGTGGGTGGGATGAGTTCGCCGGAGCTCATCCTTGACCCCTGGGAATAAGCGCCGGGAGCATTCTGTGGGCCACCCGGTCCCCACAGTTCCAGGCCCGTGGACTCACCCCAGTGACCTCGGCCTCAGATGAGGACGCACAGAGAGGGCGGGAACCTGCCCAGGTGCACACAGCCCATCCGCGGTGTAGGTGGAATACGTACCGCACGTGAATGCACGTGGTAGACCCCAGAGCCCACTGTGTGCATTCTGATTTTCATTCGATATGAAATTTCAGGTAAACTGCAGACATTTAACTCACATTTATATGGAGTGTTTAGATTCTGCAGTGTTAGAGAGGAAATGGTAGAGCTCTTTGACCATTCTTTCAGCTACATATCCTAGAGCAGAGGTCAACAATTCTTTGAGGAAGATATTAAAGAAGGAAAAAGATTATCAGAGAGTAGGTGTAGAATTTCCCCCCCAATCCTCAATAACTCTTTTGTTTCTACTGTACTGTTTTGAAAGAACTGAAATTCAAAGCTATTGGAATGATGAAAGTAGTTTGGTTTTAACCAAATGTCTTATTATTTCTGTCTGTCTGAGCTATCTACCGTTCCTTAGTGGCACATACATTTATGGTAGAGGAAGGAAGCTTGCGGGTCACGAAGAGGTCATAGCGCTTCCAAAAATGCAAGCAGCTCCACGGCTTCCACCTAAAACTGGTCCCAGGGCAGAGGGATGGGGGTGGGTGCTGCATCAGAGAGGCGAACACGGAGCTGAGGGTCCTGGAGGAGACTTTGGGGCTTACAGAACGCTTGCTCCCGAGTTATCCTGTTTGTTCCTCATGAGAGTCCCATGAGGTACAGGACTGCATCATCTCCATGTGCAGATGTGGACGCAGGGATTCTGAAGGACTGGGCTCCTTGCCCAGGGTAGTGTTGCTCTGTCAGGGGCACGGGGATGGGAGACGGGCTGTGGAGAGGAGCCCCTGAGAAGGACGCAGCCCAGGGATAGTGCTGGGGAGCAGGTCTGCCTCTCACATGGGTGCACCCACACTGCTACTGCTGCTCAAGGCCTGCTGGTTGGAAAAACACCTGCATTTTTAGATACCAATTAGATTCTCTAATTACAAGAGTTTTTAATTGAGGGGGGTTGTTTGTTTGTTTGTTTGTTTTCAAAATTACATGTAGTTGTCCTGTACTAAATTACAGCTATAAAGAGTTTCCAGTTTCAGCAACAAATTGGACCCAAGTACAACGCTGAAAGGCCAACCTTTGTTTGAATAACTCTGCAAATATAAAGTCTCCATGATAGAGTATCATATAATTGGCGTCAAGGGAAATAGTAGATTGCAATAACTTTGGGATATGTTTTTTTTAAAATTGCTTTCTATTGTGAATATTTCTATTAACTTGGTCAAGTTTTCGCTCCATTCAGGGTATTTCTGCCACCTGCACTATTCCTTGTTAAGCAGATGCAGAATCAAAACAGGCTGAAAAATATTGCAGGTATTTATGAGATAGAACACATTTCTGTACACATTTACCCAGCCTTCAGTCATGTCTCAGGCAGGTTTTCTACAGCTGAGCATCTACTGCGTAGATTTTGGCAAACAGTGCCTTCCACTGTGGCAGGAAGATACATTTGTGAGCGTCCCTTCAGCGGAGTTTGGTAAACTTATTTCAAGGAATCTTTGATAGAAGTGTAGCAATTAATCTTTGAGTTGGGGTAATATTTGGAACATCTTTTGAGTATTGATTATGAAGAATCTTTTTCTGTGGAGATGTCTGAATTTAGATAAAGCAGCAGCAAAGCTCCTGTTTAATTAAATGGAAAGCTGTCATAGATGAAATGTTCATTAAATCTGAGCTTGCACTTCTGCTGGAACGATGAAAAACCAAAGGTCACCCCTGCTTTTCTCTACTGTGGGGACACCTTCAGCAGAGACCCAGGAATGTCCTCAGGTTTGTAAACAGCACTGTGGACATCTGTTCACCAGGAGGGGACAGGGGCTCTTCAGTCATCTCCCCTAGAGGAATGACTGGGTCTAGGGGATCAGTGTGGCAGGATGGCATGTGTTATGGGTTCAATTGTGTCCCCCCAAATATTCTTATGTTGTATCCCTCACTTTCCCTCAGAAAGTGATCTTATTTGGAAATAGGAACATTGCAGATGTGATTAGTTAAGATTAAAGACATTAGGGTGTCTCCTAATTCAACATGACTGGTGCCTTATAATAAAGGGGAAATCTGGACACAGAGACAGACACAGTCACAGGGACACACATGTGAAGAGGAAGGCGGAGATGGGTTGATGCTTCTACATGTCAAGGATCGCCAAGGATTCCCAGTAAAGCCCCAGAAGTCAGGAGAGAGAGTCATGGACCAGATTCTCTCTCATAGCCCTTGGAAGACACACTGCTGACACCTTCATCTTGGGCTTCTGGCTTTGAGAACTGTGAAATTAAATGTTTCTATTATTCAAGGAGCTCCCAGGTGTGTTAGCTCACTGGAAACATAGGGCTGCTTATTATAAAGTGTCCTAGCCGTATACAGAGAAGGAGCCTCTGGCATCTTTCAGGGAACTAAGAACTGAATTGTGTTTGGACTAGTTTGAACCAGGCCTGCATGACCCCTGAGAACAGTGGGATATTTGCTGGGATACGGAGAAGGACCACTTCTGCCTCTGTCTGCTCCTCTGGGATCACAGGATTTGCATAGTTGGCACTGGAGGATTTCAACTGCCACGGCATCCTCTTTCCTTCTAGAAGTTTCATCCCAGGCTTATAGAGCATCTGTCATAAGTACTGGTGATTTTCCTTGTGTTTAAATTGGTCTTCCTGAAAGTTTCCTTTAGAGAGCTGAATTCCTGTTCTTCCAATGAATGGAAAGCCACATGTGTACCAGAACATTTTCTGTCTTGAGAATCAATATTTCCCATTTCATTCTCAGCCATACTTCCCGACTCAGGACCTGTTCACAGAGCTGCCCCTTTGCCTTAGTAAAGTCTGTGCTTAGTGAAGATGTAGATTTGTCACCCTTTGGGGGCCTTGGTGGGGCAGGCCACATCAGAGACGGCTGGGACATAGTGCAAAGACCCGGCTGGTCAGGGGCTGGATGGGCAGCCAGGGAGGTCCTAGGAGCAGGCAGCTTGGAAAGACAGCCCAGGAGCCTGAGAGATGCCCCAGACAAAGGGGAGAATGTGTCCGTCTGACAGCAGGGACAAAGAGAGTGTGGCTGGTGTCCAGGGTCCTTTGACAGCAGTTCAGCAGAAAGGTGGAGAAACATCTACCAAAATGAACTAAGTCTCCAGGTCATAACTCCGACCTCTATGAAGAGAACAGCATGGGTCAAGCAGGGCTTCTGCAGAGAGCAACTGAATTTAAGGTTGAAGGCAGAGTGTAAGGGGGTGGTGATGGGGGGGCTTTGGAGGGGACAGGGAGGGCTGTGATATTCTGTGGCATAGCTGGAGAAACACATTAGACAGTGGCCTAGTGACCAGACAAGAGAGACTAGCCCCAGCGGCCAGGGCATATGTGGTAACCAGGACCTATAGCAGGACCGCCAAGTCTGAGCCAGTGAGCAGAGCCCTGGGCCCTGATGTCTCCTGGCTTAGGGTACCTGGTCCACATGCTGGGGTGGCCTCTGTCTCCAGGTGCAAAGAGCTTGGCAGAGCCAAGCAGATCCCTACGCTTCCCCTTCTCACTCCCAGAGATCCAGCATCCCTGCAGCCCTTCCTTAACTGGTCCAGCACCTCACTATTGTTTTCTGTGGGAAATTGCTCAATCAGCCCAAATAGTTCCCAATTCAGGCCACTCATTAGAATCCCTTGGAGAACTTTAAAAAAAAAGAGAGGAAATGCTGATTCTCAGACCCCACTCCAGGACAAATAAATCAGAATCTCTGTTGAGGTCCACTGAACAAATGCCCTCCTTTGAAATTATTTGCAAATTGTTCTCTATGCACAGAGTCAGGATCGTATTAGAGGAATGGTTACCTCAACAACTGAAAACACGTACATTTATGAACGCCGAAGCACCTTACAAATCCTGTAGGGACGCTGCCTCCTGAGACTAGACTCGTATCTTCTCACTTATTTATCCCCACGTGCCCAGAATAGAACAGAGGGGCAACAGCTACTTCTGGATGAGTGAATAAAGAAACGCACCAAAGGCATATTTTATAAAACACAAGTTTTATGTGCTTATGTGAGTGTATACCCCTTCCATCCTGGTGGAAAGTGAGTGAAACCTCCTCCCCCAGACCAGGTGAAGGACAAGTGGGGTGACAGGTGTGGGGACATGCTGACCCATGCCATCTGCAGGTTTATGAGACAGAGGGGGTTCTCAGCCCAGGATGTGCAGCCATTGCAAACAGTTGCTGTTACTCTGAGTGTCGAGATACTGACCAGGGGTCTTGGCCTTCCCCAAGCCATAGAAATTGACTAGAGGCCAGACAAGAAATTCAGGCAAGGCTTTACTGGGGCTCCTACAGCTGCAGGAAGGAGTGAAAACAAGTAACCGTTTCCCTTGCTCACTTCCTGGGGGGCAGCAGTGGGTGCAAACTTGTTCCTTATATGGGGTGAGGGCAGGGGTGTGTCCAGGGGTCGGGCTGGGTGGGTGGCTTAGGTGTTTGCCCACCCCTTTGTTGGTGCTGAGTGCTGGGGGCATACACAGTGCCCTGCCATTGCTCCCACCACTTTGCTTGTGCTCCCTGCTCTTCAGAAGTGGTAGTTGTTTTTATTTTTTTTTTTGTCTTTTTGTATCTTTTGTCCAGAATTTGCCCCAATTTTGCAGCTCTAGGAGAAGTTTGTCCAGGTGCAAGCTCTGTAGCAGGGAAGCAAAGGGTCCCAGGTCCCAGCTTGTCTCAGAGAGAGCTCCAGTCACCACTCCCATAAATGCAAACCCCTGGTTTAGAGAGGAGCCGATGAGACTGTGGAGAGCTCGGAACTAGGACAGCTGCAGGAGTGGCGGCCATGCCAGGAGAGCAGCAGACAAGGGTGCCAGGGCCAGGGAGGCTCCTTCTTGTAAAAAACAAAAACAAAAGAATAATGCATATTCTCTCAGGACAGTGAGACTAGTGCACTAGTTTCTCAAAAATGCTGTGACAAATTACTACAGACTTAGTGGCTTAAACAACACAGGCATTATCTTACAGTTCAGGAGTTCGGGAACTTCACACAGGTCTCATGGGACAGAAATCAAGGTTCTCGGGGCTGCGTTCCACCCTGCTGAGCCAGGTCTGATCCGTTTCATGGTGCAGTTTAGCTTCTAGAGGCTGCCACTCTCCTTAGCTCCTGGCTCCCTCCTCCACCTTCCTCAAGGCCAGCGATGGCTTGTCAAGTCCTTTTCATACCTTCTCACTGTGACCACCTTTTGTGGTCACGGTCTCCCCCACCCTCCTGTCTCCTACTCCCACTGTTACCGACCCTCATGTTGACACTGAGCCCACCCAGATAATCCAGGATAACCTCTCTGTTTTACTTCAGATAACTAGCAACCATAATCACATCTGTGACCTTAATCCCATTTCTGCAATGTGACATAGTCGCAGGTTCCAGGGATTAGGATTTGGGCATCTTTGGGGGCCGTTGTTCTCCTAGCATAGTCAGCAGGTATATAGGGCAGGGCCCCATGACTAGGCAGAGACCCAGAAAAAGAACAGGAGCCCCCTTGCAATAGAGAAGGACAACTCTGACTTCATATGAGATCCGTTCCTTTAACTTTAACCTTTGTGCTCTGTTGCCTGTGCTTAGTCATGCTGGTTCTGCATCTTTTGTAAAAAAATATGTTGCCAGTAGCCTGAAATATACAGAATAGCTTATTCTCAGGGCTCTGACCTCTAAGAGTCCATTCTTATAGAGATAAAAAGTTGCAGAACAGAGAATCACATTTGTCTTGTTGGAGGTTTACAGGAACCTCGTCACCTGACATACCTGGACAGCTGCAGGAACAAAGGATTCCAAGGATTCCAAACTTCTTGACACCAAGAAGTTCCCAGCAACTAACCACGCCCCTCCCTCACCTGGCCTTTAAAAGTGCTTTGCTGAAACCCCTTTGGAGACTTTGGGGCTTTTGGGGCATGAGCCACTGGTCTCCTTGGAGGGCCCTGCAATAATCCTTTCTCTGACATTTCAGTATTGTTTGGCCTCACTGTGTGTCTGGCACGTGAACTTGCATTTGGCAACACCCTTAAATGGGCAGAAGCTTATGTGATGACACTGAGTGCAATTTTCTTTCTCTCCATCAGACCCTATGTTGGGCAGCGTCATCAGATTTTTTCCCACCATCCTGGCAATAGAAGCCTTTGTTCTGGAACAGTCTCTCCTGCTTTATCAATTACCAATTTCTCTGAGCTCTCAAAGTGCAGTCAAAGACAGAAGTGTTTGCAAACATAGAGCTGGGTGAGCACTTATGAATCATGTAGAGAAGAAGGTGGTTCCAAGTTGAGAAGATGGTGGCAAAAACAGCTCAGAATGTCACGTGAATTAGAATTTGTTTCTTGCAATGCAAGTAACATAGACAACACCCTGGCATTTTGTTACTCATGAAGTGTCCAAATGTAGTGCTTTGGGGGCATCTTCTATGACAAGTAGGACAGCAAAGAACTACTGATACAACGTGACTTTACATTCTCAAGATGAGAGATGTTACCAGCATTATTTCGCTGATGGAAAATGCACAGATCCTGCTGTTTGCTGGCAAAATAAAGGCATCGTATGAGGAAAGGGTGACCTGCACCGACCTTCAAAGCCCTCCTGTTGTTCTCTGCACCCTGGGCCCCTGGACCTCCTGTGCTGGGTGGAGAATGGTGTATCCGGAGGCCTCCTAACCAGCGATATTGATGACTTGGTGAAAGTACAGACGGTGCAGCTCAAAGGGCAGCCGGAGGCAGGCGACGCGGGCGCGTGGACGGTTTGGGAAACTTGCTTCCAGGGTCAAAAGCCCCTCCCCTCCTCGCCCACACCTGCCTTCAGCCCCGGACCTCTCCTACTCACCACTTTCCTCTCAAAAGAAGTTTAAACTTTAAATCTTTCCTCTCAAAAGAAGTTTAAACACTCAGAGGCAAACAAACAAAAATAGACAAACACCTCGTTCCCATCCCACCATAAGTGGCTGCAAAATCAGCCCCCTTCCCTGGGCTGGAAGGTCGCCCTCCTGTGCCCAGGACATCTCCACGGGTCCTTCACAGCCCGGGTGCTCAAGAGGAGGAGCTCGCGGGGGCCAGCGTGCGCCCTGGGGTCGCCACGCCCCCCGCACACCCTGCTTCACGCAGCCCCGTCTGGGCGCAGCCGTCTCGCTCCGGGCAGGTCTTTGAATCATTAGCGCTCCTGGCGAAGGCATGCGGGGTCTCCAGGGCTCCCAGGGCTCCCAGGGCTCCCATTGCGCTGCACGGAACGCAGACTCTTCAGCCTGACTTGCAAATTCCCGCAGGAGGACTGTCCCTGTGGGCGCTCATCTACACAAGAGGTCAAAGTGCTTACACACACCCCATACCACACACCAAACACACCACACACCACACACGTTCTATGGAAGGATGCAGTGAAAGGAGTGAGAAAAGACCAAGTTGACTTTTTACCATTGAACTATTCCACAGCCCTATAGTAATTTATTTTAGAGAGAGTGTTACTCACCAGTAATTATCACAAATTACACAGAAGAAAAAAAAAAAATAATTTTGATCAAAACCAGACATTTCATCCTTTCTAAACAAAGCATCTATTTCGTAATACCAAAAAATAATGAAATCTATTCAGGTATTTTCCCTCCGCTGACTTAAAAAGACAAATGGCTTTTGTGATGGTAAATTTTCCCCTTTGAGATTGTAACGTGTCTCAGGGCATATAAATGCTGCTTCTGCTTTCTCTAAGTTCTATAAAAACATTACAAGGCACTCTCCTTTCCCCTGGAAATCAAACATTTTCATGCTTTCCCCAGGTAGGGATAAAAGAGAGCAGGCTTTGGAGAAGCAATTTCAGAGACATTTATCCTGACAGGGAGAACTGAAGATTATCGAGCTCTATGTTCAAATGTTCAAAGTTTTTCAAAGGTAGCGGCAACTCTGCAAACACAGGCCACAGACCTGTCACCTGCTATCGTTCAGAAGGTGACCAGGTGAACATTTGAAACAATACAGGAAAGGGGAGTTGTCTGTCTTTAAGTTGCAGGTAGGGGGACCCCTTCCAGGGCCCGAGAGCGGGCTCTTGTCTAACACTCGGAAATGAACTGAGGAGACACACGTGCTGACAAGGCAAGACACCTTATTGGGAAGGGGAGCCCCGGCAGAGAGCAGCAGGATAAGGGAAGCCAGGAGAACCGCTCTCCACGTGGCTCGCAGTCTCGGGTTTTATGGTGATGGGGTAAGTTTCCAGGTTGTCTCTGGCCAATCATTCTGACTCAGGGTCCTTCCTGGTGGCATGCGCATCGGTCAGCCAAGATGGATTCCAGAGAGAAGGATCCTGGGAGGTTGCTAGGACATATGGGCTGGCGTTTCCTCTCTCCTTTTGACCTTTCCCAAATTCTTCTGCTTGGTGGTAGGTAGCTGGTTAGTTCCGAGTTCCTTACGAGGACCTCCTGTTGTAAGATAACTCGTGCAAGTAGTTACTATTGTGCCTGGCCAGGGCGGGCGGTTTCAAGTTAGTGGTTCCCCTAACATTTACACTTCACCCGATATGAGCGTCATTGTCATCTTGGGCCAAAGGACCACACAGAAGGTAGCCTTAAAACAATACCATGCATCCCGTGATTCAAAACCAGCTGCTGGGTGGGTGGCGAGGTAGCCATCACAAACAGGACCTGCCTCTTTCAGCTCTGGGGAAAAAAGAAAATTATTCTACAGCTAATTCAAAGCCAGGGACTCTTTCTCCTCCTGGGTGTCTAGAGCAGAAGATATTTTGATCATTAGATGTTCTCATTCACAGAAAGGGCATGAGGTGGGTTTGCACTGTCCCCAGGTCTATGGTTGTGGTACATACAGCAGGTGCGTTGGGAACGGCAGGTGAAGGTGTGCGAGGCTGAAACGATGATTCCTGCTGCCAACGTTTGTTAAAATCCTTCTGAATCAGTCCATCTATCAATCAGAAGTTGTCACAAACTATATTGACAAAGCTCTCCAATGTACGTAAAAACTTTAGCCTACCCCTGAAAATTCTCACAAATTTGTGTGTGTTTTTGGAGACGGAGACCCTAAATGTTACCAGAAGCCCCAAGCGGACTTGACAGGGAGCATCGTGCCCCCTGTTTGGGGAAGGAGGACTCAGGATTTTTTCTTCTTTGTTATCTTTTTGCACCTAGAAGGCCAGGTTTACCGTTGGGCAGAGGGCCTGCTGAGACCTGGCCAGGCATCAAAAGGAACCAGAGACATGGGCCCCCGTTTCCTGCCACCAGACCACTCAGCTTCTCCCCTCCACTTGTATGTTTCCCCAGCACTACTGCTTCCCACCAAATCTCCAGCTTTTGAAAGGAATCTGAAGCGCAGCCACGTTCCAATTGTCTGAGAGCTGCCCCAGTTTCTGGAGGTGGTTTCATGGAGGGGTTGCCTACAGTTGGATCTGCCAGCCCTCCTAACTGGCCACCACCTCATTTTCTGTTTCAGTTCAGTGTGGAGACAAGCAGATACGTCCAATTTACTTGTGCATATGACAAACAGCAAAATAATTATTTTCAGATACACTCAGTTGCCCTTGTAGGTCCCTTGCTGGAGATGGATGTCCTCATCAGAGGCTCTGCTTCATATCCAAGACGGGAGCAGAAATCCAAGCAAGAGACTCACCAGTCTTCTCTCATGCTCTCAGACTCCCTTCTCCCGGCTGGGACACCTGCTCCTGGTACCAAAGAAATGTCCTTATCTTATTACTCGGAATAATTACTGGTTCCACTGTCTCTGTATTTGGGACTATCTTTCTTTTGTAACTATTAGCATTCCAGACAATGAGAACAGACCAGAACCTCAATCCCTTTATTCGGACTTCCCTTCTCCACTTCTAGAACATTCCATGGGGCTCCATCTTGCCAACACTCCTGGCTCTCTTGCGAATTTTATTTTCATTATTTCTCTACCATGTGTATAGAATTAAAAATAAGCTTAATAAAATGAGAAATCTTGTCTCAAAAGAGATATCGTTTCCCTCAGTGGAAGGGTACAATAGTGGGGAAATTAGGTTGACAAAATTAATTTCTTCATTGGCTATTTCATAAGCTTGTAGAATTCTAGGAAGTAAAGAAAAATGGATGTTTTGAATGGAATTAAAGACTGTAATTTATCAGATGGTAGCTACCTAACCCAAATGCTTATTTTCAAAGTGAATAACTGAACACTACTTAGAAGACACTTAAACCCACACTGGGGGTGTTTTTCAAGGGCAACTTTGGAAGTTGGAGAATAAAGGGAGGGGTTCACAAGGATGGTTGCCCTCCAAGCGGGAAGAGTGGCCTGCTTCCACCCTCACCTCCATCAGCAGAGGGCCCTGGGAGTGAATCCCTGCGCAACGCTGGAGCGGCATCCCCTACAGGGAAGGGACCGCCAGTGAACGGGTGCACAGTTCCAGCTGCGTGAGTCTCAGGGGGATGGGCCAGCTGGAAGCCCCCCCTCACTCCCCCACCCCCCTGTGCCAGCAGGAGCCTGTGATCTGAGCCTTGGGATCAGCTGCGTTCTCAGGGAGGGCCACGGCAAAGGATGCTTGAGAGTTTCCTGAGGAGCAGCCCAGGGTCAAGGGGGTGGGGGGGACAACCCCAAAGCTGTGGGGTTGTTTTGGCTTCTTGGATGGTTGCTCAGAGGTGTGCAGACCACAGGAAGCAGGCTTGGGCTCTTCTCCTCTGAACTGACCTTCCCTGGGGGTCATGCACCTGGAGGGATGGTCTGCACCCCAGCGCCGCTCCTGCGGAGCCCGTGCCCACAGCCCAGGGACCCAGACACACAAGCCACAGGCCACATCCACCCACGGCCCTCACCTGATGACACCTGATGAGGCAAGGAAACTGGGTAGGTCAGGGACCAGAGTCCCAGGACACCTGTGATTCAACTCTGAGTACCAGGAGAGGAAGGGCTGCATGCAGGGAACTGCTAACATGGACTGTATACGTAACAATATTTTTCTGCAGTTGGGCCCCTCCTTTGAAGACCGACCCAACCCTGCCACTTTCAGCCCCAGCTTTTATCGCATCACTCCCTGAACCAGTGTGGCCTCTGACCCCTCCACCTGTCTCTGTACATCCCTGATCAGGACCCGACTCCTGGGTATAGCTGCTCCAGTAAGAGTTTATTCCCACAGGTGGTTTGTCTTTTCAGGGGTGGCCGAGGAGCGCTGAGAAGCTGGAGCGGGTCTGTGGGTTGCACCTTCCCGGGTGGAGGCGGAGCCAAGAAGAAGGAGGAGCTTTGGCTGACGGGCCCCAAGTCCTGGGCTCTCAAGGTATGGCTCGACGTCCCTTAGTGGCGATGGCCTTGCGCAACTACAGGGACTGCCTTTTCTAGGTCCAGGGGTCCCTGAGATATCTTGTTCATACAGAGCCTATGAAGCTCTTACAAAGTCAGTAATTCTCAAAGAGCAGAGTTATTCCTCCCTATATGCAGAGACAGAGACAGACACAGAGACAGAGAGACAGAGAAAGATGATAGATAGATAAATAGATAGATAGATAGATAGATAGAGCTAGCTAGATAGATGATAGATAGTGATACTCAGATATATATACATATGGGGCCCTTCCTACCTCTCATTTCACTGATCTAAACTCTGCCCTTTCCTGGCTCTCCAGTATAAAAAGACAAAGTTTTTTATTCCTTAGGGGAAGGTACATTAGGACAAGTAACCATCAAAGAATCTGCATTTTTTGTGAGTTGCTCACTGTAGCTAAGAACATTTTTGATACTTATTTTTCTGATGAATCAAAACGTTTTCTCTAGAACATTAATTAACACAGAGAACTTTCTAGCCTTTATTATCTTCAGTTATTAGATGGAGACAAGACAGAGGTTTAGTAACTAAGATACCTGGTACTCATCTCTCTCCAGGCCTCATTATATGGGCACACAGCTCTCCACAACGGTTTAGAACGTAATTATACCAACTTTATTTAAAGTGTATGCTACTCTTAGACTGTATCTAAATCTTTGTCATAAATAAGCCGTTAGGTGACCCAAATGTTTTCTGGACTCCATCCTGGTAGAATTAGCCATTTGATGTTCTGTTATTTTGTCTCTTATATACTTTTTAATATTCACGGAAAGCATGTTTATGTGTGTGCATGTGAAAGAGAGAGGTTGAAAGATGAGGAAATTGAGAGAGAGAGGGAGAGAGAGGGAGAGAGGGAGAGAGAGAGAGGAAGAGAGAGAGAGAGAGAGAGAGAGAGAGAGAGAGATCGGGATCTTGTCTGGATCGTCCTGGACGCTCTGGATGAGACTGAGGACCATTTTTCTCACGAATTCATTTCTCTGCTTGGTTTACCTCGTGGTTTACACAGAAGGGGATGTTTTGCTGTTAGTGGAATGAGGAAGGAAGAGGGAAGTGCCTTTTGTATTTATTTTATTTTATTTTGTCTTGATTTTGTTGTGCAGGGATTATAGGAGAGAGAGGAGAAACATAAAGACCATAGAGGCAATGATCTGTTATCCATCAGATGCCTGCATGTCAAAATGAGAGGGAGATGAAAGTGAGTTAGCAGCTAGTGTAAGGAGCTACGCCAGCACATAGAAACAGTGTCTTCTCAGAGATGTTGTGGATTCTGGGCATTAGCCATGGACACACAGCATGTCAGTTTTTCATGGGGATGCCCCTTGACTCTGCTCCCACGCTGGTCCAGCTCTGTCTTCAAGCCGACCCAGCCACTCTGCTCCCAAGCAAAGGAGGTGCTGCCCAAGACACACACAGAGGGTCCTCCTACTTAGATCCATGAGAAGTGAAGTGGACAAAGTTCCCAGTAGCATCCCTCTGGCAAAGTGTAATCATCAAATTCAAAGTTAAAAAACAAAAAATAGGTCAGGCTGCTTTGTTTGTTTTGAGCCATTCTAATAGGTGCATTGTGGTTTTAATTTGCATTTCCCTTGTGACTAATGATGTTGAGCATCTTTTCTTTGTCATCCTTATATTTCCTTTGGTGAAAGATCTGTTCAAATGCTTTTCCCATTGTTTCATTGGGTTGTTTGCTTTCGTATTGTAGATTTTTGAGAGTTCTTTTATATTCTGGGTATAAGTCCTTTGTCAGACACGTGATCTCCAAATATTATTCCTGGTCCATGGCTTGCCTTTTCATTCTCTTTAACACCTTTAATTACTTTCAACTTTTAAAATTGAAGTGTCACACATATACAGAAACTTACACCACTCATAATTGCGCAGCTCAATGAATTATAGTAAGTCCCCTACATATGAACCTTCAAGTTGTGAACTTTCAAAGATGCAAACGTGTGTTCACAAGTCCAATCTCGCAAGTTAGTTCACCTGTCTGGTGTACATTTTCACGTGCGTGCATCCCCTACAAGTGGTTGTGCTTTTGTGTACTTTACAGTACCGTATAGAGTCGAATAGTACAGTATCTTTATTTCAAGCCCAGGATGTCCTGAAGCAAGCGTAAAAGCAACGGTGATGTAGCTGGTACTGCTGAAGAACCGAAGAGATTCACGAAGCAGGAAATGGCAAGGGGATTTTCTTTATTTGAGGAAGCACTGTTAGTTTTTGAGGCACAGGACCCAAACAAGAACGGTACCCGAAGGTTGCAGCAGCCGTTCAGGATGCAATCCAGTGCTACCTTGTCATCTACGATGAGAAAGACGAGCTGCTACCCAGACATCACTGGATCGTATTTTCAAGAGGGTAGATAGAATTGAATCCAGCAAGGCACCAGAACCTGTGCCGTCAACGTCAGGCGTGAGTGAAATTTCAGCTTGCCCTCCGTCTCCTATTGCTGAGGATCCTTCAGCTCTACCCTCTCCCATCTCCTCTCCCTCCTCCAGTCAGTAACTCTTCTTGCCTGTTCACCCGATGCCAGCCCCTGGATGCCAGCTGTTGCACTGTACTACTGTACTTTTCAAGGTACTGTACTGTAAGATTAAACATGTTTTCTTTATTTTTTGTTTGTTTTTTATGTATTATTTGTGTGAAAAGTATTATAAATCTGTTACAGTACAGTACTATGTAGCAGTCTGTGTTAGTTGGGTACCTAGGTTAACTGTGTTAGACTTACAAACAACTTGGACTTACGAACACACTCTCAGAACAGAGCTCGTTCATATGTGGGGACTTAACCATACGGCAAAGCGATCTCTCCCACATCCCCAGGTTAAGAGCAGAGCTGTGCTGGCACCGTGTCGCCTGCATGCTCTTCCTGGTCAGCGTCTTCTCTCTCCCACCCTAGGTAACCACCGTCCTGCCTGCTGAGATCACCCTCTAATTTTGCCTCCTTTTGAGCTTTGACACATGTTTTGTGTTAGTCTTTTGTCTGAGACCTGGCCACTGGTTTGTGTACAGAAAGGATGGAAGCCAGTTCCAGATTTGGCTCAGGACAAGTCCCCTGTGCTCCTCCAGGAATTTTCCTCCCTCTTCTGCACCCAAGTTGCAGAGGACCCAACAGAGGACCTGGAGGCCTTGGGGGAGGCCTGGGGCCCTAAGTCCCAGCAGGGAGGATCACCAGCCCCATAACCACATGGGATGGCTTTGGGGTTGAGAAATGAGTTCTATTGTTAAACCCGAGAGCTGGGAGCTGTTCGCACAGCGCTGAGCCTCTCCTGGTAACACTAACATGATGTCTTGCAATAATATAATATTATCGGGGGGCTTATATTTGTAATTTGTATTACTTTCTGATAATTTTCTTAAACTATTATACATTTTCTGTATTCCTCATCTAATTTTCATCAATTTTTATTTTCAAATGAGGAGATTCTGAAAACTGTAAATCAATTAGGGCCTGAAAAAATTTAAAAGGGAAAATGTGACTATTCTTGTAGCTCAAAATGAAGCATTATTTCAAGCTATAGGAGCACCGATGGCTCTCCAGCCACTGGGCAGGTTATCTTTTAGTCCCACCTTCTCTCTCTGGCCATTGCTTCACCTGGTGGTCTGGCAGCTCCTGGTTCAGTTGCCTTGTGTACCCCTTGCCTCCTGCCCTGGGGTCTCCAGCACTAGATGAGCTCGCATGCAAGGTGAGCAGAGATGAGCCACCTAGCTCGGGCCATCAGACCCAGCAGCCGACCACAGATACCTGAGTGTGCCCTGGATAAATCAAATAAATCCTTCAAGGAACCTCAGCTGAAGCACTCACCCACAGAACCTATAAGTTAAATAAAGAGTTCTTTTAAGCCACTACATTTTGGGTTTGCTTGTCATGCAGGAAAAAATATCTGATACACAAATGCATCCTTTTCAATTCCCATCAATAAAAGGGATCAAAATTCATTCTCATTTAAATTGGGCAACTCCAGCCAAATATAATCAGTGACTTCTCCCAGGCTAGGTTAATGCTACGATTTTTTCAACTACCTTCTCAGTAAAAGTACAGACAATGACCTTGACTGCTATGACCTTGTATGGAGAGCCAGGCTGAGTCACTAGATTGAGCACATCATGCTGGCCAGACAGGGGGACAGGATGCCCTGTGTGCCCTACTAAGTCACATGCCAAACAGTGGGAGAAAAACACCAGACAATAACGGGGCTGCATGGTGATATATTCAGGGGCCAATTGTGTGTGGCGCCTCGGGAAAACCTCTCTAATCAAAAGAGCTAGTTATTGCAGCTTGCAACAAGCTAAGACTCCACACGGCAGCTTTACAGAGGCTTTAGAGGCAGCAGATACCACACATTCATCAACTCTTCTTTTATGAACATTGCAGCCAGTTACGGCTTTAAAGACTCGGTGACAAAGTGACTTAATGTTGGTGCACATAGCTCTGAATGGTGTGAGTGTTAACCTGTAGCAAGTCCCCTCGCCACCAAGCATCACCGTCCCTCAGCTCACCTTTGATTTTGACGAAGGCCAGTGCAGGCGGTGTGATGCAAGTTCAGGCTCAGCTTGTGCCTACAGCCCCTCCCCTCAACTGTGCACACACTCTCCACCTCCACGCCACGTCCTTCTCTGATGGCACTTTGTCGGGTTGGCCCATGTGCAAACGCAGTTCAGAAGTTCTGGGACTGAAATCCCCTGGGAGCAAACTTCAGCTAATGATCCGTGGAGTCAAAAGAAAGTCACTTCAGCCCCTGTCCTTCAGACAGGCACTTATGGGGGCATCTCCACTTCTCAAGAGATTCCAATAGAAGTGAATTCCTACGGGAAGCAGCTAGGAAAAAGAAGACTACCGTGTTCTCAAAATGTCCATTTTTCATGCACCTGTTCTTTACAGAAGAAACATAATACACAGGGAAATGGATCACTCCGAATGCTAGACGAATCACACATATTGTGATTTTTCTCGTGTATCAAGTCTTTTTTGAGGACCTACTGTGCTCAAGGCACCCATCTTGGCACAAGAGATACAATAATAAACAAAACAAACAAAAACCCTGCTAACAAAGGACGATATGCGATGTTTAGAAATCGAGCTTTTGGCTCAAGCCCTTCACTCAGAAAATGTCTTTTCATCAATCTAGGGTACATTAGTTACATTAATTAGGGAAAGGGGTGGCCCACCTCACACTTTGCAGCTTTCAAATTCCAATGCAAAATAACAAGTCAGTTCCAAGGGAACATGTTTCTGTGATGTGTACGGCACACAACTTTCAAACGTCTTGAAGCACTGAAAGGGCAATTGAGGGGGGAAATAGCATATTAACTCATTGTTGTGAATTTGTGTTTTGTGTAATTTTGTGCTTTTTCTTTTGGAAAAGGTGGGGGGGTGGATTTTCTGAACACTATAAAATGTAATGCCTTTTTCATTTTTAAAATGGCTTTTATTATGAAAAATATAACCATACTCAAGAGCAGAGAGAATGTATTACTAACCCCCATGTATTTAACAACCAGCCTAGCAGTGACTATTGCTGTGTTTGCTTCATCTACTCCCCCCGCTTCACTTCATTTCTAGAAATGAAAGTTTTGGATGATACTCAGCATAGCATTGTCTTTAGGAATTATTTGCCAAGTTGCTCCTAAACTTGTTTCTACCTACTGAACCTTTCACAAATAACATATAAGATTTATTTGTTCTGTATATCTTTGCCAAAATTTGTATCATCAGACTTTTTAACTTTGCTAATATGATGGATCTGAGCTAGCTCATCAGTGTGTTAAACTTTTTTTATTCTGATTTCTAGTGAGGATGAGTATTTTTTCACGTTAATAGAAATGAATGATGGCCTTTTGCAAATTAATTGCTTGTATCGTTGGCTTCTTTTCCATTGTTAAAGTTTTTATAAGTACTTGATACTAATCTTATATACTATTATATATGTTGTAAGTATCTTCTCTCAGTCTGTGATTTTCTCTTTAATTCTGTCTATTGTATTTTTTTCATGGTTACTAGATTTAATTTTAAGAGTCACACTATTAAAATTTACCCTTAGTATGGGTGACTTTTGTGTCACGATTTAAGATAGAATTCTCTTGTGGTTATAAAGATAATCTTAGTTTTCCAGTAAAATGTTACACTTATGTCATATTTAGGACTTTGATATAGCTGAAGCTAATTTTAAGAATAGTATGAGGTATATAGACCCAATTTAATTTTTCCTGTGTTTGTACTGTGTCCTATGTACATAGTGGATTCACCCAATACCATCTATGAAGTATCAATATTTCTTCATTTATCCACAGATTCAAGATGCAATTTCTCTCATATACCAACTTTTCATCATAGATAGAATATTTCCAAACTTTTCTCCCTCTAATAATATAGCTTTATAATATACTTGATAACTAGAAGCTTTCCTTCATCTCATGAATCTTAGAAAGAACATGTTAAGGTCTGTAGGAAATTCTTTTAAGATTTCATTGGTTTTCATTTAATTTGCATATTCATTATACTTTATATAATGAATTTTATACATAATTTTGTGTATTCAATATGTTTCATTCAATTTTATATGGAGACAATTAATAACGTTAAAATACTGAATCTTTCATCCATGGAAATGGTCTATGGCTCCCTTGATTTTCTTCAAGACTTCTAATACTTTATAAAACTTTACAATTTTTATCCATAAAAATCTTGTACATGCTTGTATTCCCCTTTTCACTAAAGAATTTGGTAACTATTCTAAATGTTTTATTTTTTAATTTATTTTTAATTTGGTAATTTCTGATGATAGAAATGCTATTTATTTTTCTATATTAATCATGCAGCTAGAAATTACCACTTAAATCTATTTATCTTAATATTCCTTTTTAATTTTCTATGTAGCCAATTATATTTTCTGTAATTAATGAATATATTTATATCAATATATTTTTCTAATCTTATTAAACAGGCTAAGAACTTCAGGTACATTATTGAATAATAGAGATGTTTCTGACTTTAAATTTAATGAGAATAATTTTAATGTTTTAATGCTATGAATATTATTCACTTTAGTTTTTGGTAGTGTTACAACTTAAGAAGTTTTTTTTTACTATTCTTAGTTTGTTAAGAAATGTAGCAATCTTGAATGGTTGCTGAATCTTATTTTTCTACATATTTTCAGATAATCTTGTATGTTTTCTCATTTGTTAATGTGAAAAATAACATTAAACTTTTTAAATGTTAAAACATTTTATAATTTCTAAAGAAAGCCCTAACTAATTACAATGTTTTATTTTACAAGAATTTCTAGATTTGTTTTTCTAATGTTGTTTAGGATTTTTGCTTATGTTTATACATAAAAGTGGCCCATTGTTTTACTTTATTCTTGCTATCAAGATGATAGCGACACCCCATCAGATGAGTTTGGTAACTTTTCCTATTTTTTCACATTGTTTATATAAGAATTATATGTTCCTAAATTGTATAAACATTCTTATGAAATTTTTCTTTTTATCCCCAGTATCAAAGGCATTTATCAAGATGGGTTAAAGAATTGTACAATATGCAAATTCTTTATCTATTGAGATGCTCATATTTTTCCTTTAATTTGTTATTTACTAATTATATTTTTTGATTCTTGATTGTTAAACCAAACTTGAATTTCTACCATAAACTTAATTCAGTTGTTAAGTCTTTATACTTTTTCTTTTAACTTGCTGACTTCACTTTGCTAATATTTTCTTTAGGATTTTGTTACTGACATACATAGCAGATGTTGGCCCATGGTTTTACTTCCAGCACTGTCTTTTTTCATGTAGTATCAATATCTTAAAAATCTTTATTTGGTATCTTCTTCATGATGTAACAGAAGCTTTCAATTGCTTATTTGCAAAATACGACTGATGTTGGCCTTGGAACCCTTATTTTGTGGAACACCTCACAGGTTTAGGGAGCACACACTTTGCTGACAATGGTAAGAAGAGCTGTGGTCCCAGTGCGGTATCCAAACCTCTGCAGTGATACAATTTCTTGGGCATGCAGAGGGATGACTGAGCTTTAAGGGAGTCAGTTTCCAGATCCTCCAACCCCATGAGCTCTTTCCTAAGCTTGATGTGCCTGGTGCTCTGTGATTGGCTGTTTCTTTTCTCTCTCCTCCCCTTTCACAGTGGTGCTTCCCTCACCCTACAGAAGGAAGGCAAACTTCCCACTCATCCCATCTTCCTGTGATGCCTGGCTTTGAGGTGTGCAAACCTGCAGGCACCAAACCCAGGTGTGATTTATAATTTCCACATTTGCGGAAGAGTCCCATGAAAGCGAAAAAGAGAAACTTCAGGAAGAAATACTGAAGTGTCAAACCGTATTTGGCCAGGTACACTAAGGCCCTGTCAGTCTAGCTATCTATCTGTGATTGGTCGATCTCTGTATCTATGCATCTATGTATTTATCTATCTCTCCACCTATTTATCTATGATCTATCTATCCTCTACATTGAAAATAGAACTCAGAACTGAAAAAGCTGTTGTATAGACATCTATCATCATGTTTATTAGAAATAAAACATAAATTCAGACTATTTTTTGGAAGGATATAAGTTTGATTTGGTGAACGTGAGAAAGAAGACTTCATGTAAATCTGTCTGTGCAGTGGACATTTTCCTTTAAAGAATGAGGTAAACTTGCAGCTCCAGTTTCACAGTTTGGTGAAAATAGATTTAATCCTCATATGCAGTGCATAATACAATAAAAAACATATTCTTTACAGATATTTGAAAGTATGTTAACAAATTTTAGATGTTTATATAAAAATGTTTGAGTGGTCAGTAGTTTTTAAAAATTTGTTTAGAGGTTATGCAAACAAAAATGTTGAAGTGCTCTGGACTAAAAGATAATACAATTTCTTTACAAATGACAGAGGCCATACAAAAATTATACATTTAATTCTTTTCTGTGTTTTAATGCCAGACATTTGTGCACTTAAATTTGTTCACCTAGTTTTTGGCTTCGTAGAACCCTAAATGATGAAACTTTAGTGCCAACTATGAATCAGAATTTTGCTCAGTCAGAGAGGCTAACTGTATTAGTCAGTATTCTCCAGAGAGGAAACAGAACCAATAGGGTGTGCATGTGTGTGTGTGTGTGTGTGTGTGTGTGTGTGTGTGTGTGTGTGGAGAGAGACAGAGATAAACAGAGACAGAGAGAGACAAAGAGAGAGAGATTGAGACTGCTTTACTCAGTCTACCAATTTAAATGTTTATCTCAAGCAAAACACACCAAAAACACCCTCACAGAAACATCTACAATGATGCTTGACCAAATATCTGGGCACCTCATGGCCCAGTCAAGTTAACACATACAACTAACCATCATACTAACTATATTATACATTGACACATTTTTATCACTGGGCATCAGGAAAAGCCCTGGGTAAACATCAGGATACCTGAGGTCTGGTTCCAGCTTCTTCATTTTTGAACTGGTGACTTTATGTAATTACTGAAGGTTTCTGAGCCTGGGTTTCTTCCTCTCTAAAAGGAATAAAATTGTTGTCTTTTCTACCCCATGGAGGTGTTATATAGAGGTTCGGTGTAAATCCAAAATTGCTTTGTAAATTCTATTATGGAAACAATGATAGGTTGATCATTCAGGATCTGTACTAATGAGTTCACTATCTGTACGTTAATACCCTACAGATAAGATAGTTTTGTCGTGTTTTCAGACCACAAAACATTCCTTGTAACGAGCTAGTCAAACGATTGCCATTTTTTTTACATACGGCCGGTAATTCGTTTGCTTTGAATTTTCTTATTTTCTCTTTCTTTCTCAAGGTGAAGAGTGTTAATTTCCTTGGGAACAAATTTTCCACTCAGTGACTGCAGGATGAGATTCCTAAACATCTCAGTGTGGAGGCAAGAGGTTGTTCTTGGGTGCAGTTCAGGTAACAGATGATTCTGGAGTCTCAAATCTTCACAAAGTTCCGTCAACACAGGTGCCCTCTGAATCCAGAATCTATTTTTCACGTAATTTCTCCAATAAGTTAGTTTTGTTTCCTTGGAAGCAGGACAGTGTACGTGAGGGACAAGAGCTGGGCAGTACTGGTGCTGATTCATGTGAAAAGGCAGCAACGGAGCGATGCCCTGTGACCACCGGGACAAGCATTACCCTCTGTATGTAACACCATTACCCATCGGCGTTAAAAACAGAGTGGGGAACATTTTCTATACAACATTTGTTTTCTTATTTGTGCCTTGTGTTGTTTGTACCTTGAACTCAACAAAATCTTTCTTCGTGAGTTCATTCACTTTGTGTGGCTTTCGTGAGCTCTGTGTTAATGTCACAGTCAAAACATCACTCACTGCTTTGAACAGTGAGGGGTAAAGGTGGAAAATAATTAGTATCTATTTTCGGTCTTGAGGTCTATCAGTGTCAAGAGGAAAGAGAGGGGAGCAGAAATACAGTAATGAGGAAAGGACTTTGCCCAGCAGGATGCAGACTTAATTAATTTACCCCAAGCTAATCTGAAAAGAGTGGAAAAATGGACGCAAGAATAAAAGAACATGTTCACACTCCACAGTTGTGTATATATATTTTAATCACTAAGCTTATTTTATCAGAAGTTTTGTCTTAACCCTTTAGAAAACCAGCCGAGTTAATTTTGATGGAGATACTGTATACTCAAAGCCCCAAAAAAGGTATGCAATTATTTACTCATATTTAATGAATTCATTCATTCACTAATACTAAATGTTGATGCTAAAACATGAAAATACAATTAAATGGAGGAGAACAACTTGTGAATAAACATCCTTGCAGCAATAACATCAGCTTCCTCCTTGCTTTGCCAAGAAGTCCCAGATGTGACTTTCAGACAAGTGTATTTTTTAAGTAGCCATTTGTGTGACTCCTTAAAGTAATAATATAAAGTTAGGACCACAGATCAATAGTCAAGATTCAACGCCCTGAGTATATTTCAAATATCCTTGAGCAATCAGGAGAAGTATAAGTGATGCTCTATTAACTCCAAAGAGGAGAAACAAAATAATTTAAACAGTATATGAGTATTGCATAGAGATCCATGGTTGTATTTGCAGATTTTTCTGAGTAACAACCCTGTGAATAGGTCTCAACTCAAGTCACTACCAAAGTGAAGAGGTAGTCATTGATTACGATATCTTAGTGGCAGAAGCCCTACAAAATCCAAAAACTCTTCAAGATCTCTTTTCATCACAATTCCTGGCCGTGAAAACCTCATCACAGCCCCACCTTGTGTGTAGACATCTTTATTAAGAACATGCTGGGGCTTCCCTGGTGGCACAGTGGTTGAGAGTACGCCTGCTGATGCGGCAGACATGGGTTCGTGCCCCAGTCCGGGAGGATCCCACATGCTGCGGAGCGACTGGGCCCGTGAGCCATGGCCCCTGAGCCTGCAGGTCCGGAGGCTGTGCTCCACAACGGGAGAGGCCACAACAGTGAGAGGCCTGCGTACCACAAAAAATAAATAAATAAATAAATAAATAAATAAATAAGTATTCAATTGTCATTTGAGGGCAGTGGTTAAGAATCCGCCTGCCAATGTAGGGGACATGGGTTCAAACCCTGGCCTGGGAAGATCCCACATGCTACAGAGCAACTAAGCCCATGCACCACAACTACTGAGCCTGTGCTCTAGAGCTCATGAGCCACAACTACTGAGCCTATGCGCCACAACTACTGAAGCTCGTGAGCCTAGAGCCTGTGTTCCGCAACAAGAGGAAACACTGCAATAAGAAGACTGTGCACTGCAATGAAGAGTAACTCCCGCTCGATGCGACTAGAGAAAGCCCGTGCACAAAAACAAAGACCCAACGCAGCCAAAAATAACCAAGAAAACAACAACAACAACAAAAAAACAAAATTGTCATTTGAAATGTGATATTTTAGCATACATTTTCATAACAGAAGGCACCTTCAAATGTTGGTAGAGTTGTATTTGTAGAATTATCCTAATAACTAATGCTTATCAGACTTGTGATTATCACTATGATATTGGAGCTCTTAATAAGCAAGATTTCTCTCTAAAAAAGATCATTTGTCTATAGTGAGAATGTCTCTGGGCAGAAGCTGTCAGGACTGTTAAGAGTCTGTTCCTGAACACAGGATGTTTTCTTCCACATACTGATAATAATCTCAGGTATCCCAGCAGGATGAAGAAAACTCCATCCACTCACCACTGTACATTCAATGAAAAGTACATCCTGTGAGAATCAGGTATAGAAGTTAGAAAGGAAAATTCCACATCAAAAGATAAGCATCATGGACACAGTAGACACATAAGAAGTCCAGTTCTAGAGACGGTCTTCATTAGCACAGAGCTTTGCAATGTGTGCTCTGGACCTATTCTGTTATCATGAAGAATTGTGAAAAACAGGTAAGTTACAGTGTTGTTGTTGATTTCATTACACTGGGTTTCTTTGCTATAATCATAATTTTTTTTTCACTATGGGTCTCTCCAGTTGTATTTATTCAAGTAAAAATTTGGATTCAATTTAGTGGAGGTATTACTTCAGGGAGATAAGCTCCTTAGGGGAAGTTGTAGCAATTCAAAGGCAGCTACTTCCAGAGCCAGAGCTAAAAAACCTGATACGTGATGCAGAGATTAAAATAGAAAAATAACATACACATCTTAGTTCAGCAAACATATCTGCTAGGGATTCATTCATTAATTACACAGGCTCAAAATCCATTATGGTGTCACAAATACACATGAGTTCTCTGGGTTCCCAATTGTTAAACCCACTAAAGGATGTTGGCATGAGTAGTGAGCTTCAGCAGGGCACAAACCAGATGTCTTTGGTTTTGCTCATAGAATGGAATTCCAATATGTTCATTCTGGCAGGGATATTCATCCATCAGGTGCGAAGAACTTAATCAACTCAAGCGAACAAGGAAACTATGGCTCCTCCTGTTACTTAGCCCCCAACTTTCTCTGGGAGTCCAGACTTTCCCAACCTCTGACCTTTGTGAAGGGATTTTTATGTGCAGAATAATTACCTATCCAAATATGCCTTAGAGTGAGTTGGAGAAAGTAAAAATAACCTATGATAGCAAATCCCTAGGTGAGATCACCATAATCCTATCAGATAGAATTTATATGACTTTTTTATTTCTATTGAGATAGGAGCCTCGCATAAAATTTACAAATATTTTTACTGTTTACAAGTGTATCAAGTCAAAGTAAAAAGCAAGCACTACTTTCTCTGAAGCTCCCACATTTAGATAATAACAATTGAAAGTGATGTGGGCATTCAATGATGGCAAAGACTATGGCTGCTAGAAAGAGTACCATGACAGAACTGTATGTTATAAAATGCTTAGTATTCTGTTCTGGAATTATGGTCTCAATTTTCCAGTATAATTAAAATTAAATAGCTAAATTTTATTCAGTTCAACTGTTTCTATTTGGGGGAGGGGCATATATTTTATGTGTAAGTCTAGAGTCCTAACAGAGCTTTGCACATAGCAACAAAAGAGTTAAAACTGAATAAAATTTAAAGCCCTATATTAAGTGAAATAATGGTTAAGATGAAAACAGAGAACATGATTCTTGCCTTTGTTGGTTTGCAGACTCAGGAGCTTTCCCAGGTAAAATCTGAAACTGCCCCCCTACGAAGGGCAAAGAGAGAGCAAAGAAAGAGACACATTTAATAGGCAAGAGACTACAAAGGAGGCTTGTCTCAGACAACCACAATATGAGTAGATCTCTGCCCCTGCTTCCCACCAGAATCTTAAGAGCTTGTATAGAGGCCTTCAGTGGGTTCAGTCATGTGTATCACCCATATGGTCTCACCAACACACTGCCCCCTCAATGCTACATCCTTGCAAATGGCTCGACTGTAGGAACAGTGGGCAGAAAGCACATCCCAAGGACAGGGGAGAGAGTGAGGGGCTTCTAATTGCCGAGGTCCAGCTTGTGTGTCAACCAGTGGTCACGTCCTCTCAATGACCTTCTCCAACAGTCTTCAAGGAGTTCATAGCCTGAAAGTGGAATGCATCCACCTATGGTCCCTAGAGGGGTCTTACTGATCAGTACATCCTCCTTCAAGTCCTACATCTTCCAGTCACTTAGAGCAGACATTCGTAAGCTTGGACTCATGGGCCAGATCCTGCCCAAGGTCTGTTATTATTCGACTTATAAGCTAAGAATAGCTTTTACATTTTTAAAGGGCTGTTAAAAAACAAAAGGATATGCAACAGAGATCTATGTGAACCACAAAGCTGAAAATATTTACTCTTTTACTCTTTACAGGAAAAGTTTCCTTACTTTTGACTTAGAGGATGCTTAGAGGATAACTAGAAATAGAAATGGTTTATCACACGTTCTGACCCTGCCCCCTTCCCACAGAGCGTGTGCTGTTAACTTTGTCTTTGAGGTAATTAGAAAGCAAAACCAACAATCCTAACTTTGCCAGTTAAAGCAAAGACTGAATGTTGATGGAACTATTCTTTCAAAAAGAATGACATACTCATGTTGTTACTTAGAGGAACACCAGTAACATACTTGGAATAACTCAATTGGAGTAAACCTCCACATTTGGTGGACTGACACAATAGAGTGTATTTTCTCCCTTACATGGCTGTCCCATACATCCTTACATGGTTGTGTTTCTGGCCAACCATTTGGGGCTCAGGGATCTGGCTCACCATCTTTGAAGTAGCCATCCATTGAGTCTCTGCGCCCTCAACTTCCAGCTGAAAAAAAAAGGGGGAGAGGAAGAAAGAGTAGAGAAGGCAAAGTCATTTTTAAACATGCCTGCCCAAAAGTAACACACATCACTTCCTCCCCCATAATATTGGCAAGAATTAGTCATGTGACCACACTTGCTGTGATAATAAAGGGAGTTCCTGGTTGGACCACTAGGGGAGCTCCTTACTACAGTGGGGTGGGGCATGAACACCTGGTTGGCATGTAGTGGTCTCCACCACCTGCATAGGTGACAAAGGGCCTGATTTTTTAGTGAAGGTATTGGATTGAAAATACTTGTGATGTCACCCTATTCCAGTACTCACTGCAGCTTCCCGTTAAGAGATTAAAAAAAATAATAATGAACAGCACACAAAAACAGTGAAAATGAGAGACAAAGAACAACAAAAATGAGTAGCTTACAGAATAAACTTATTAAATGATAACTGGCTTTAAAACATGAGGAAATCAAGTCTTAACCCTACAGTGGGAATACAGAGGACTTCTGGAACAAAGCAGGAATCAGTTTCCTCTGGAAAGAGGATAAAGGTTGTGCATGGGAGTGCTCCTTAGGCTTGGTCAAGCTGGGACTCCCACATACGGTTCTGAGTGAGTAGGTAATTAAGTGGCCAAAAGAGGTGTTTTCTTGAGATTTAGGGGAGGCAACAGTTCAGCAGCAACCACTGATCTCTGAAGATTGAGATGGTTGAGAGATAGATATCAGGGTTCCCGGAAGGGAAGGTTCTGACTTGTACTTCACACTCTTCTGTTTCCATCTAGACCTTCCTGACTTTTGACCCCACTGAACACAGTGGCCCCAGGCTCATGACCACATGCTTGGCTGTGGGTTGTCAATGTCCTTCAGCCAGAGCCCACCAAGAGCTCATCTGTATTTGAACAGGTTGAGTTTGTTGCTTGTTGCAATGATGGAGCACATCCACCCCAGGGGGAATTGCATGTGTCCCAGCAGGAGGTATTAGAAAGAACCTATTACAGGATTTGGACTTTGGCTGGTGATTTGGGGGAGATCTTAGGGAAGTGGAGCTTTGCTCTCTGTTGGAAGCAGTCATGAAGTGAGAATAATGTTATGATTGGTATCTTAATAAATCCTATCTGTAAGGAGGGCAGACTGAAAGGGAAACTAAAGCAATAATTGATAAAGAACAGTCAGTCACTCACATCAGCTGAGAGAGGGAGATGTTTATAGTCCGTGGCTTGGATGACATTCTGTGTTTAAGCAAGATTACAAAATGGTCTTTTAAAATTTTTCTTGTCTTGACCTATCAGTCACAGAGTGGCCTTGTCTCATACTTATGTTCTGTGAAAGTGTTTACATCCAACAAGAGAACACCAAATCCTAGCTCTGGATGCCAGACCAACTTGTGATAACATCAAGACCCAGCTGATAATGCCGGGACACCCCCTGGATATCAGGGGCTGCATAGACCTTTCCGAGGGTGCACAGGCCTCTGGCATGGATTTCTTAGCAGCCCGACTTCAGCAGCTGGATGAGCTTGGCTTCTCTAACTGTCGGAAGGATGTCTCCTCTTATGCCCTAGCTCTCTTTTGTAGACCTTCATTTATCTCATAATTGTGTCAAAGCTGATTTCTATAATAAATACCTTATCCCATAACTCATAGTGTTTCTGCTCCTCTAATTAAACACTGACTGTGATACTGGGACTTACGTAAGGAGGATTAATTGAAGGCTGTTTGAGAGCATATAGACCCCTGGATACCCCTTTCCAAATCCATGCATTGAGAGGCTACCCTTCTCAATCATGGCAAAATAATGGGGCTTTGTGCTCTTTAAAAGACAAAACAGAGGAATTGTGGACTGAGGAATTTGGGGTATATTTGAAGGCAGGATATGTCTCTAGAAACAGGGGAATAATTTCAAAACATGTGAGCTGAATTCTGACTTCACCACCCTCCTTTTTCTACTCAGCCCCCAAATTCTGCAGTCACACAAAATGCACCCTATAGAAGGAGACTGGAGGAATGTGCTCTGTGAAATCTGACCAAATGTATACAAGGGGGCAGGGGAGGAGGTGTCACTGTCTGAAGCATAAAATGATCATAAATGCTGAATACCATTATGTCTGCCTGATGCATTGACCCCACTATCTTTGAGAACTGACTTCCTTTACTCCTGGTAGCATTCTTTTCTCTGAAACCTACTTTGTCTAAAATTAATAGAGCCATTCTGGGTATCCTTGGATTCAGGTTAGCATGGCATATATTTTTCCTTTCCCTTTTCATTTATTTGGATCATTTTATTTACATCTGTCACCAGCAGCACATAGTTGGCTCTTACTTTTTTATGTAATCTGGAAATCTTTCACTTTTAATTTGGATGTTTAGATTATTTATACTTAATGAGATTAATGATATAGTTAAGTTTATGTCCATCATCTTGCTATTTGTTTTCTATTTGCCCCATCTATTATTTTTTCCCCTTCCTTACTATCTTCTTTGTTTTGTTATCTTATTGGGTATTTGGTAGATATCACAGGAATCCTTCAGGTTATATTTTATGTGTAAAAAGCTCACAATAGTATATTTCTATTTCTCTCCCCCCAGCTGTTATCCCTTTGTCGTTATATTTTTAAATTTTACCTATATTATAAACTCTATGCTATATTTTGTTACTTGTTGTTTAAACAACTCATTATATTTTAAAGAAATGTAAATAACATTTTAAAACACTTTTATTCATTTACGCCTGTGGGTACCATTTCCAGTGTTCTTCATTCCTTTTGTAGACCCATCTGCCTGATATCATTTTCTTTCTTCCAGAAGCACTTCTTGTGAGATTTCTCACAGTGAACTGAGTCAGGGTCCAGTTGCTCTATCTGTCCCACTTGGAGGAATGAGTTGAGACTCTCTCTACCCACTCACCTCCGCAACTGCTCTGTAAGTCGAATAACTAAGCCAGAGAGTCAGGGACCAGTTGCCACATCAGGATTGTTTGTGCCCGCCTTCTTTATCACACAAGGGAATTGGGGGACTAACTCTCTTTAAAGCTTTGTGTGCTTTACATGTTGATAAATTAGAAGAAAATGTTTTCCTAAAATATTTAAACTTTAAAGCATTAATTTCTATATAAATACATGTGGGACTTTAAAAATATTCCTCATGATTCTATGTAGTGGTTTAAAACACGAGATCAAAGGAAGACTGCCAGATGTACATATTTCATAAACTTTAACAGTACAGGAAGTTGGACATTTCCCCCATTTGACTCCATGTTTTGAGAAAATCTACCTTGAAAGCCCTTCACAATTCCACCTGTCTTAGATGACTCGTTCCTTCAGTGTCACTTGCCTTGGGCTGTGGGGTGCTTCCTGAACTCATTCAGCTCCTGCTCTTCACCGCACATCTTCCTGTTCTCTTCCTCCACCGCGCTCACTATCCGATCGCTGCAGGAAATAGTGTATATATGCTGCGTCTACTCTGCATTATACTCGCTGTAGCTTCTATTTATACACTGCTTGAGCTACTCAGCCCGTGTGTACTAAGTGCAGGTCTTACAGCTCCCGCTCTAAATGGCTGAGTCTCCTGCTCTGTTGAGGAGCCCACTCAGTGGGGAGGGTCTGCAAACAGGGGTCTGGCACCTGATGTTCATGGGGAAAGTCCAAAGCAGGGGTGCATGGGAAATGGAGACCCAAGTGGGAAGCCAACCTCAGTAAGACACAGAAAGGAGTATGACCGTTCAAACAGAGGGATAAAAGCTGGATGCAAAACCAGGAACCGAGGGGTGAGTGAGGAAGAGCCATGTGATTAAAGATTTGAAGTCAGATGTCTGAGGTTGAGACTTCTGTGGGCCTCAACTGCTGTATAAATACTTAACAAAAACAAGTGAGAGAGAGAGAGAGTGTGTGTGTGTGTGTGTTAACTGCTGTATTAGGTTCTCGTGGCTGCCACAATAAATGACCGCAAACTTGGTGACTTCAAACAACAGCAATTTATTCTCTCACAGTTCTGGAGGCAGAAGTCTGCAGTCAGTGTGTCAGCCAGGTTCATTCCTCCTAGGGGCTCTGAGGGAGAATCTGTCCCATGCCTCCTGGTGAAACCAAGCAGGACCCAGTGGGACTCCTGGGCATGGAAGCCTTTCAAACAGTTGCTAATCAGGGAAGGGAGGGGATGCAGAGACAAGGGAGGAGCAGGCAAGAAACAACAGTGCAGCCTCGGAGCAGGGTTCTCGTTCTGCCTCAAGGGATACACATAGCAATATCTTTGAGCTCTTTACAGAACTAAAAGCCCCAACAAATGGAAGATGTTAGCATTCTTCATTCCAGAGAAGATCACAGTTTCATGACCTCAGGAAGCTCATCAGGAGACCACCTGAGGCCAGATTAAAGGAGTGCAGGCCCTGCACTCACCCCGATCCTTATCAGCAACTCCGCCCTTGAACCATTGCTGTAAAGCTCCTCACCAAATCCTCCGGGTTGGAACACACAGTTTTTCAGGGCATGAGCCTACCATGTCTGCCTTTGCCTGGCAAAGCAATAAAGCTATTCTTTTCTGCTTCACCCAAATCTCTGTCTCTGAGATTCGAATCAGCCCCGGTGCACAGAGGCCGAGTTTTCAGCATCATTGGCAATCCTTGGCATTCCTTGTCTTATAGCTGCATCACTCCAATCTCTGCCTCCATCCTTACATGTTCTTCTTCTTGGTAAATCTGTGTTCTAGCTTCTTATAAGGACACCTATCATGGGATTTAAGGACCACCCTAAACCCAGTATGACTTTACCTTGAGATCCCTAACAAAATTACATCTGAAAACAAACAAACAAAGAAAAACACCTTCTTCCAAATAAATTCACCACCATAAATTCTGGGGATGAGGGTTTGAACCTACCTTTTTTCCGTGTGTGGGGGGGGGGGGGGCGGCAGCATTCAACCCAATAGAACTACTATATTCAAGACACTGTTCTAAACACTTTACATGTATCAACTTATTTACTTCTTATACAGGACTTTGACATATGTGCCAATATTAGAACTGTTTTACAAACAAAGAATCTGAGGTGTGGAAATGTTAAATAATTTTCCAGAAATCCGACATCAGTAAGTGTTAAGCTACACTTAAATCCAGATGGGCAAAAGCCACAGTTTACATATTTAACCACTATGCTTTAGAAAATACTAGCTATTGCTGAGCCTCTGTTTCTTCATCTATAAAATAGAGACGTTATTAGTAACAGGATAATACATGTAAAGACAGAGGCATTTGGAAAGCTGCTACAGTTTAACTTCTGACATTAATAACAGAGTGAAGAGCCTTAGATCAAGAGTCAGCTGAGGCAAGTCCTGAAAAATTCCAAAGATATCTGACTTTTACTGGCATCACCCAAGTGTGACATGGAAGAGCTGGCTGTGCTGAAATGGTTGGAAACAGGGACCAATAGTATGGAAGCTTCTGGAACTAAGTGAGGCTATTCTTCACTCTCCTGTCACTAGCACCCAGTAGGATGGCTGCCATGTGGTGTGGTGAGTAAGTGTGTGGACTGAACGAATAACTAAACCACAATATAATTTTTGAAAGCAGGCACTATTAATTGCCTCTTCTGTACATCACTCTCACTAGCCCCTGCATCTTCAAGGTCAGGTGGAATATTAGTCATACAAAGGAATTAATTTACACTAATCCTTGAGTTCTATTTCACAGATACTTTGGGAACCATATATCTTCAACACCCTATATATCACATACTTCTCTATTATACTCTTCTGCTGCCCATCTTTCTCACTAATTCTGCTCCTTCAAGGTCAAGATCAGCAGTGGTCATAAATAAGAATTTATTTATGCAGGTCCTTGCCTTTTCTGGGGCAGGTGTATGGCAGCCCTGCTACCTCCCATCTTTAGATGAAAATTCTCTCATTAGAATGAGAAACATGGGCAGAAACATTGAGAGCAGTCCCTTCTGGTGAGGCCCATGGATGTTGTAGAAAGAATATGGGCGTGGGGTTGTCAAAGTGCGGTTTGGCAACACCATTCGTTGCATACCCAGTCTGTGCCACGCATTGCTCTGGACTGTGGAAACAAGACAGATAACACCAGTGGAATAGTGTGTTATCTATAGATATATAGATAGATATAGATAGATAGATAGATAGATAGATTTAATTCTCATTCTGCCACTTAATATCTGTGGAATCTTACATAAGTTATAGCAACAACCTAAGCCTCAGTTTAGATAAAATTATAGGGTTTCTGTGAGAACTAAATAAGTAATTGTATATATACATATATAATATATGCATATGTATTCTCAAATATATCTATACCTATTTATAGATATAATATGTGAGTGTATGTATACACAGATATATCTCTATCCCTACAGAGAGAGAGAGAGAGAGAGAGAGAGAGAAAGGAATGAGCTTGGTACATGATGTAATACATTTGTCTTCCCTTTCTTCTCAGCTTCTGTACTATAACACCGTGATACTACTGTCTATGTACTTTGTCATCTGAGTCCCAGCTTTCTTCATGGATCCTCTCAACCTACTGCACCCATTTTGGGCCATGATGTGGCCTGCACCTTCCTAAATGTCCCTAAATGACTTCTGACCTTTGTGATAACCTTCACTGCTCCTGAGCTTCCCCTCTTGCAGGAAAGCACCTGGTAATGCTGGACTGACCCAGGAGCGATTTTTGTCCCAGCTCCTCCAGACCTATATGGACCATGCAGGGAGCTAACTTCAGATGGTAATTTTTCTCAGCTGCAGCTGTGACCCCATTAAAGACATAACTCTAGAGATAAAAAGTCCTGGATCCTGTGATCAGTCCCTACTTCAAACAAAAAGGCTGGGACTTGGCAGCTCTCCATGTGGCTTCTGCAGCTTAATGACACCATCAGTATCTCCTACCTGAATGAAGGCTGCACTAATTACGGCACTAAGATGCATGGCCATATTTCAGTTAACTGAGTTTATCTGCTAGTTTGCGAAGAAACACAATTAATAAAAGAAGTTGGCATGCCATATTTTTTTACAAGTCAACTTTGAAATGATAACTATTTTGACTGATCTGCTCTAACTAAAATGAGGAAAACAGTTCATGTTGAACTATTCACAGGCAGAGGTGATGAACATATGCTTCTAATTTGAGCTAAGAGAAAAGCAAAAATAAACAAATTTAGCAAATCTTAGTTCTTGACAACCACTCACAGGATATTTCAGCTAAGAAATGAGCATATGGTACAAGGAATAAAGAAACGAGCTGGTTTTGGTGTGGAAATGAAGCTTCTAGGCTCACAGTTTCATGACTGTGGTAATCTCATTCCTTTTGAGTCCTCTTAATTTACTCTGTCTTGCCTGCTGTAAGTTTTCACAAGCTCCCCTTGTGGCCCAGCTGAATTATTGATCACAGTTTGCTGAGAAAAGACCCCACAACTCATATTGGCTAAAATGACCTTTTAACCCATCAGCTTGGCCCTTTAGCCCGTCCCAATTAAAGGCCCAAAACAAGCTTCCTTGAAACTCCTAATGCAGTCCTCAAGGTTAACTCCCAGGGCATCTCAGTAGGAAAGAAAACCTTTACAGGAAATTGGCATGAAAAGGGAATTAGATGCTTAGTTGTACTTTTCATTCTGCCCCCACCTTATCTGTCTCCTGTGACTTATTACATTGCTTTCCCAGTAGCCAGGATAGATTTTGCAACAGTGCAATGAAGTGTGTTCTGAAGCTCCCTGAGCAAGTGGACTTCCTGCCAGAAAGTGCTAAAAAGAAACAAGCCCCAAATGGAGTCACTTCTACAAAACCTCATCAAAACGTAATACCTCACCTAATGGCAGTTTCAGCCTCTCCCAGAAGTGGAATTTTATACCAATCAGTCTGGAATTTCCTGGTCTGCACTAGTGAGGTAATCTTGCCTGAAACAATCCTCTCTTTTCTTTTGCTAATAACCTTTTTGTCCTGCTCCATTTCTGTAAAAGACTTCCACTTCGTACAGCTCCTCAGAGGAGCTGCTTTCTAGTTGCTAGATGTGATGCTATGCAATTCATGAATTGTTGAATAGAGCCAATTAGATCTTCAAATTTATTTGGTTGAATTTTGAGGGGTTTTTTGCAAAAGAAATTTAGTATTCTGAAAATAAGACTTGGTGTATAACTTTTAGCCCTTTGAGTTTTTCTCATTAACCAATGAAACCAATCATTGTGTAACTGAGTCACAAAGATTACCTTTAGACCAACACAGGAGTCTTACCTCATGGCCATGGTAAAGCTATTTAAGCTTCCTTGTGCTAGAAATTAAGTTTTTGTTTGCAAGAACTACTGTGGATTCTAAATGTAAAGCTAACTTACATCTTCCATTTTGTATTTCAATGCATTCTGATTTGCTATGTACATTATTTAGCGTGCAAACCGGATCACTAATATTTACTTTTGCATGTCTTTGTTTCAAAGATAGGCAAGATTCTAAAAAATCATCTCTGACTAAAATAAAAATAAATGTGGGAATGTAATGTACAATGTTCATGGTAAAAAAAAAATCTATGTGTCAATCCACATGAGAACAAAAGAAATCAAAATGCTTTCTGCTTGGGCATATGTCATATTTTAATTATTTTATAAAATTTTTAATGATATATTAGTATTACATTATGAGGTCCATTTGATTATAGGCGTATTGGTCTTTAAGTTGCATTATTAAACTGCATTTATTTCAGAATGTTTTGCTTGTCATTTCTTAGTGAGGTTCTTAATAGCTCCTGATAATTGAGAAGCAGAAATGGACTTTTATTTAATGTATCTGAGTTTGTAGTTATATAATTGATTGTCATAGTTCATCCAAGGCAGACTGCAAGAGCATGAGAAAAAATGATTATATGCCAATAGTAGAGGTTAATCAATTCACATAATCAAAAACATGTGTCTGGCTGCTGTGGGCGTTTTACTCTGTGCAAGGGTAAAAATGTGGAGGGCATAGTTTGCCCCAGGAGAATCTCTTGGTCAGGTAACAAAGAAGGGCTTTAAAAGAAAGTTAATTAGGGATTTATAAGTGTAATAACAGCTCACCATGTATTAAATATGTCTGGATCAGAGCAACTGACTCTACCCCTAGGGACAAGAGAGGCAGGGAAAATGGAGACATTTAGAAAGTGTGACTATATTTCATCGGGGAGAAATAGGCTAAAATTTTAAACTTTATCTGGTAGTCGTTGAGATAGCTCTGATGGGTTTTAATCAAAGAAGCAACCATATAAATACTAATATTTTTACTCTCAGTGATTGCTATGAGAAATTGTTCTGACTTCATATTAAGGACAAATTTCTGAAGTATATTTGCTGTTTTTCTACAGCAGTGTCATACTTCTGCCATTTATGTTCAGATCTTTAATCCATTGTGAGTCATATTTTTACTTAATCTGAGTGGTGCTATAACTTTATTTTCTCTATAGAATGAGCCAAATTTTCCATTATCTGTTTGTGATATGGGTCCATTTCTCTATTCCTTTATGGCAGGATGTCTCAACCTCAACATGGGTAACATTTTGGTCTGGGTAATTCTTTGTTGTGGGGACTGCCCTGTGTATTGTAGAATATTTAGCAGCATCCGTAAAGAATCTTTACCCTCTATGTGCCAATAGCACACCCCTTTCCCCAGTTTTAACACTAAAGATGTCTTCAAACTGAAGGACAAAATTGCCTCTGGTTGAGAACCACTGCTCTAACAAAGACTATTGCTCTGGCTCCATTGCTATGACTACAGACTATTCCTTTCTACAAGGCTGGATGAGTCTCTTACTGTCTCTTCCAGAATTGTCTTATAAGTTTGGGGGAATTTTTATTTTCATATATATTTTAGAAATATTTTGTCCAATACCCCCAAATATCACTGGGTTGTATTTTTTAACCAATTTGGGAAATATGGACATATTTACAATGTTATGTTTCTCATTTATTCTCTCTTTGGTCTAATTTAATTGAATTTTTCAGTTTATACATAAGTAATACTTCCAATTAATCCTAGGTAGGTTATAGACTAATGTCAATGCAAATAGTATCACAGTTTCTATTACATTTTTCATTACTTCTTCTGGAGTATTATGAATTTATGTGTTGAACTTTACAGCCACTTTTACTCACTCTTAGACCAAAGGCTGCTGCTTCCCTTTGTATATGTTAACAAATCCACATTCCACAAATTAGTTTAAATTTTTTAGGAGATATTTACACCTTAGACTTGCAAAAATGAACAAAACAAACCCCATTAGTTTGCTCTCAGCTATATAAATGTGTGCTATGATTTTCTTTCTGTAATTCACTGTGGACAATTATGGAACTAGGAACTTTGTGGAATTAGGAATTTTAGAGTTTGTTTCCTACATCCTCCTAATTTAAAAGAAACTTGCCTTAAACTTCCTATCTTAAAACATCATTACAAGTCCAGTGTTGGAGAAATCACATATGAGACTGATTCTAAAGCTACAGAAATTAAGATAGAGTGCTGTGTAAGAAACACAAGACACCTCAGTGAAACACAGTGAAGATGAACTATGGAACCACATACAGTCAACTGATTTTTGGAAAATATGCAAAGGCAAATTAACTGAGAAACAATATTCTTTTAAATAAGTGGTGCTGGGACAATTGGTTGTCTCTATGAAAAAAAAGGAAGGAGAAGGAGAAGAAGGAGAGGGGAAGGAGGAGGAGGACGAGGGGGAGGAGAAGGAGATAAGAAAGAAGAAGAGAGAGAAGAATCTAGACAAGGACCTTACACCTTTCACACAAATTAACTCAAAATGGAACATAGATCTAAATGTAAAATGCAATACTATATGATTTCTACAAGAAAACATAGGAGAAAAATCTACATGACCTTAGATTTTTTTGAGTAGTTCTTAAATACAACACCAAAGCAAAATTCATGAAACAACAACAAAAATAATTTTGGACTTTAATAAAATTTAAAACTTCTGGGCTTCCCTGGTGGCGCAGTGGTTAAGAATCCATCTGCCAATGCAGGGGACACAGGTTCGAGCCCTGGTCCGGGAAGATCCCACATGCCGCAGAGCAACTAAGCCCCATGTGCCACAACTACTGAGCCTGCACTCTAGAGCGAGCCACAATGAGCCACGACTACTGAGCCTGTGTGCCACAACTACTGAAGCCCGTGCGCCTAGAGCCCGTGCTCTGCAGCAAGAGAAACCACCATGATTAGAAGCCTGTGCACTGCAACAAAGAGTAGCTCCCACTTGCTGCAACTAGAGAAAGCCCATGTGCAGCAACAAAGACCCAACACAGCCAAAAATAAAATAAATACATTTATGAAAAAAAAATTTTAAGCTTCTGCTCTGCAAATATACTAGTTAAAAAAATGAAAAGACAAGCCACAGACTAGGATAAAATATCTGCAAAACATATCTGATAATGACTGATATCCAAAATATTCAAAGAACTCTTAAAACTTAAAAATAGGAAAACAAACAGCTCGATCAAAATATAAGCAAAGACCTCAACAGACACCTCATCAATGAAGATATATAGATGGCAAATAAGCCTATGAAAAGACACTCAAAATTATTTCTCAACTTTAAAATAAAATTTAAAACAGTGAGGTATCACTACTCACCTATTAGAATGGCTAAAATCCACAAAAATGACAATAACAATTACTAACGCAGATATAGCTCGTAGTAATGCAAAATGATACAGTCAGTTTGGATGAGTTTGGTAGCTTCTGACAAAGTTAAATATGGTCTTGCCATAGTCAACCAATCCAGCAATTGGACTGATTTGAAAACTTATGTCCACACCAAATCTCCAGGTGAATGTTTATAGCAATGTTATCCGTAATCACACAAAACTGGAAGCAACCAAGATCCTTCCATAGGTAAATGGATAAACAAACAGTAATATATCCACACAATGGAATAATATTCAGGAATAAATAGGAAAGAGCTATGACACCATGTAAAAACATGGATTTATCATAAATGCATATTGCTAAGTAAAAGAAGAGTATGAAAGGTGACCTACTGTATGATTCCATTTATATTACATTCTGGAAAAAGCAAAAATATAAAGATGGCAAGCAGATAAGTGGTTTTCAAGAGCTTGAGATCAAGGAAGATTGAACATGTGAAGCACAGGGCATTTTTTTAGGGCAATAACTATTCTGCATGATATTGTAAATGGTGGACAATCAACACAATGCCTTTGCCAAAACTTACAGAACTTTACCACACAAAGAATGAAACTCAAGGCATGAAAATATTAAGAAAAATATTAAGAAATCATTCAAGAGGTCAGAAAAGCCCAGGATGAAATGCAGAATATGGCAAAAGAATCTAACTACATTACAAATATAGAAGAATCTCCTTGAAGAGAGGGAAAAGGAAGAGGTGTTAACCTATATAACTTTGAAAATGAGTGAATTCTTGAAGACAAAAACACAAGGAAATATACATAAGCACCACACTAAATCTGATAACGTTATTCCTACAGAGGTACAAAATTCTAAAACCACTGTACATGTATATTGGCATTGAAGAATTAAGTAAATGCATGGCAGATGGTGGGAGCCTTGTTTCTCATGGTTGAAGTGGAAGATTACAGATAAAGAATTAGGGAGGCTAGAATAATCCATATGGAAGTTGATTAGATTTGAACATCAATGTGAACTAATGTTTAACTTAATATAAATACAGATAGATACACAAAGAAACATTCATAGATGTGTGTATATTCATGTGTCAGTATACGTATGTACATTTATTTCCTTGCTCTGTAAGCTGAGGGAGTCTAGAAGCAATGACACCTCAAACCAATGAGCACAGCTAGTTCCCAGATTTTAGTTTCTAATACCATTCTCCAATAAAAGGAACTAGGTCTCTTTGGAGAAATGGCTGATTTGGGGGCTGGGGCAGGATATATACAAGATGAGCCTCAAGCATCTTGTAGTTTCAGAAAGTATGAAAGTCCTCAATGACCCCACAGTGATGGGGTATGTCAAAAAGACAGGGGCCAACTGAAAGAGGTCCCAATGGCCAAAGATGAACTGATTTGAGCAAAAAAATAAAGTAGCAGTGGACTTAACCAAAAGTATAAAACTAATATCCATGAGTCTATACTCAGATATTAAAATAATCAGAAATAAATGTCTGATTGAATCAGTGAGTAAATGGGGGAGAATAGATAACCTCCCATAAAGAATAATTCCAAATAATTTCTATGGATACTTCACCCTCAAAGAGGTGAAGCATAACTCTCCACTTCGTAAGTGTTGGCTGCACACAGTGACTTCCAAAATGTACAAAATGGAAAGGGCAGGAAACAAAGTAGCTATACGGTAGAGAAATCTACCAAAACTAGCTCAGCCCAGTCAATGATCAAAGTTAACACCAGCAGTGATAACTCGTGTTGATGGTAGGTGCCCTGATGATATAATGAGAAAAGCACTTTGCTACTGTGGTCTTCCTTCAAAACACCCATAGCCCCAGTCTAATGAGAAAAACATCAGACAAGTCCCTATCAAAGGACTTTCTACCAAGTACTTGCCCAGTCGTCAAAACAGTAAAGGTCATCAAAAACAGGGAAAATCTGAGAAACCGTCACAGCCAAGAGAAATTTAAGGAGACATGACAAGTAAATGTAATGTGGTGCCCTGGTGGAATCCTGGAACAGAAGAGGACATGAAGTAAAAACTAAGGAAATCTGAATAAAATGTAGACTTTAGTTAATATTTTGTCTGTGTTGGTCCATAATTTTTGACAAATAGTCAATATAAGAAGTTAATAATAGGAACTCTGTGAGGGGAGGGGTATGTGGGTAATATCTTTGCAACTTTTGTTTCAATATAAACTATTCTAAAATAAAAGGTTTTGTTTTGTTTTTTTAAACATACTCTTATAATAAAGAGTCTCGTAGTTATAAATGAAGAATAAATTTTGAGCAACCCCATTAGGCAACAATCTCAGGTAGCTTTAATTTTGAGTCCCTGTATCTTCTTTCCAAGTCCCTCCAGTGATTCTGTTTCCATTCTCCATACCTAAGTTGGGATCACATCTCAGATGCTATCTTTGGCAGTGAAAGACAGTGGTCTTTGCTTGACCACTATCATACCCCAAACCAGTTCCCTGAAATTGAACTGCTCATTCTTCTTGCTGGTTGAAAGCAACAGTAAAGATAAGAAGGAGGACTCTCCTCCTTCTAAGAGCCTTTTCTGACTGTTCCAGACCCAACCATGCCCCACTTTTTGAATGTCTAGATCTGTTTTCTCCAACATAGCATCCACTATTCACATGTGGCTATTGAGCATTTCAAGTGTGACTGGTCTAAACTGAGATGAGCTGTAAGTGTAAAATATACACTGGATTGTGAAGATTTTGTTAGGAAAAAATGTAAAATATATAATAATTTAATAATTTTTAAAATTATTACATGTTGAAGTGATAATATTCTGGATATACAAGAATAAATAAGTCATGTTATTAAAACTAATTCCACCTGTTTTGTTTTACTTATTCTAGGAATTTTTAAATTGTATATGTGGGTTGCATCATATCTCTTTTGTACAGTGTTCTAGAGCATACATTCAACCCAATGCAATACAGCTTATGCAATATTTGTCAGGATTCATTGTGCTTTCTATTTGTGCCATCTATGTCTTTCCTGATAGAATTGATAGACCATTTCTGGAAGAGGGAAGCCAGGCTCTGAGATGCCTCTTGGGATTATCTGACCCCTCAGCACACAGCTGGGGATAGTCCTGACTTTCCAAGGACTTGTAGTCTTTACTGGAGAATCCATGACCAGGAGGATTTTAATACAAAATTTTCTATAACCTGAGAATCTGAAAATCTCTCATCAAAATCTAGAAGATAAAACAATGTCAGAAGGCAAAAAGAAAAAAAAAAAAGCATGCAAACATTTTTAGCTATTTTTTTTTTCAGGTAACAATTTATAGGTTCCAATGTTGGGTCAAACAATTACATGTCAAAATAAATATCCAAGAAGTTCTAATAATGCATTCTCATTCGAGAAGTATTGCATTACATTTTAAGGTAGGAATATATTTTTTCTTTTATGGCCTGTATTCAGCAAGGACACACTTTTATATTTGGTCATTTATGGATCCCAGGCATAATTTATGAAGGGAAGTGAGAAAAAGAAATAATAGGAAAATATAAACTATTCCCTTGGGACAGAAAAACAGAGCAGAGCAAAACAATACAGCCATAAGATAATATGCCATATGTCTTCCCATAATGTTAAGTCTCTGGACTATTTCTGCTAAATTCACAAACTTGGTAAATGATGAGTTTTCTCGCTTATTAGTTTATTTCCCCTCTCCCCACATGGAAATTAAATCTTAAGGATTTCAATGAGGAGCACAATTTAAATTTAAAAAAAGAAACCAGTTTATCTTCCTCAGGAAAGCTGTCACACCATTCACTGCATGAGCAAAAACATTTATTTTTAGTGCAGATTTCAGTTTGGAGGTCATTAAATTTAACTTTTAAGACTCTGAGGCTTTATTTACTCTGCAGAAACTTGTTCTTTTCAGGATCAAGTTGAGAGAAGAAAATTGAAACATCTAACTTGTCTCAGAAATCATAGTATTGTAAAAGATAAAAGTTTTATGTTTTTGTGTTTTTTTATCATATATATTTGACATTCTAAGGGAATAATAGAACTGATCCAATTAGCCATTTTTCAAGTACCTACCAGATGCCAGAGATACACTAGTGAAGAAGCCATCCTGTCTTCCTGGGAGACAGACAATGGAAACTAATCACCATGATGCTCAGTCATGGTATAATGAAGGCAGCCCAGGTCATTGAGTAATGTAGCTGTCCATTCAGCCTGGTCTGAGGTCCCAGGAGGGATTCCTTATAAAGGGATATTTAAGGTAGGACCTGAACAATGGGTGAAGGATGAGGGTGGGGAACAGAGTAGAGGACACGGCAAAGGCCTGTGGGTGAGAGAGCTCAGCACCTTTGGGACAAACGAAGGAGGTCACCAAGACTGGACCCTGGAGGAAGAGCAGTGAGAATGAGAGAGGAGGGGCTGAACTTGGAGGACTTGAGAACCCGTGGTTTGTTATCTACAGGGCCAGGGGAGGCCATTAAAAAGTTTAAGTTCCATATTTGTTTTTTAAATGTCCCTCTGACTGCAGAGACTGGAGGGGTGTCATGGGTACAGGAGAGAAGCCAGAGAGCTAGATTCATAGTCAAGGATAAAGATGATTATAGACCCTACCAGGAGTGGAATGGGAAAAAAGAAATAGAGACAAGAGCTGCTTTAGAAGCAGAGCTAAACACATTTGGTGATTGTTTGAATGTTGATGATGAGGGAGAAGGAAAATATCAGCACACCCCATACAGCTGTGCAAGTTGTGCACTAACCAATCTAAGGGTGCCATTGCCATTACATCTACGTGAGAATCTCTCGAGGAAGTTGTGCAGTATGGCAGAACTCAAGAGTCCAATGATGAAAGACTGTGTCCCAGCCTTGACCCTGGGCAAATGGGAAATTGTGAGTGTAAGGTAGGAGGAGAATTAGGACCCATGATGGAGGGGGTGGGAGTTGGTAGCAGTACTGAGGGGAAATGATAAGTCAGTAGAGTGCCAGACAATTTGACTTTGAACGGAGATGTGCAATAGAAAAATGAATGTGTCTGGCCCCCAGGATATTGGTCTGCATAACAATGGATACTTGAGAAACCTTGACAGTCATCTGGTAAAGCTAGAAAGTTGCTTAAGACAAAGAAAGAAAGTAGAGACAGAAGAATAAGGGCCAGTATCAGAACCTTTAGAATGAAAACATCTGATGAGAGGGAGATGCAAAGGAGACTAACGAAGAGACAGGGAAGGTAGGTGTGAGACCAGGAAAGGATGGTGCCACAAGATCCAAGGAAGAGAGTGAGGAAGTGGCCAAGTAGCTGAAGTTGCAAAAGGGAAAATATTTGAAGTTTAATGACATGTCGGTCAGAGGTGGTCTGATTAGGACAGTTCCATTGTGGGGGAGGAGGAGGCAGAAGCCAGACTGCGATGAATTGGTATGGAATAGAAAGTGCAGAAATGGAAGCAGAAAGTGTAAACAGTTCATTCCTGCAGTTTAGCTGTGAATGTTAGGACCAGCTAGCAGAGGAGAAGTAATGGGAAGTAGTGAAGACATAAAAGAGAATACAGTGTTGCTGTTGTTGTTGTTTAGAGGAATAGCAATGGGCTCTAGAACACACACCAGGCAACTGGCTTCCTGCAGGAGAAGACACACCTCTTCCATTATAACAAGAGGATATGTTCTTCCACAAATTTCCAGTATTTTTTCACTTGAGTTAGCTCAGAACTCTAAAAGGACTTAAAACAAACAAACAAACAAAAAAATCTGATGTTCAGAGAAGAAGTTTTTTGGGAACCACCTTGAAAATTCATATGTTCCTGAACACAATGACTATTTCATCACTTTTTGGAGAAGTTCTCTTTCCCTTTTCAATTTACCTGTTCAGTGGCTTATAAAATTTTCATGCTAATAGTAGAGGAAATTCAGACATAGCTTCAGAAGAAAAAGATCATCAATTTTCACCCAAATAAGCTATGAAAATCTGAGGAAATTCAGATAGTGACATAGATGTAGAAGAAAAAGACCATCAATCCTCACCTTAATAAGTTATGGGAATGTGTGAAGCTGAAGTTGGAAGCAATATCTGGATTCTTGAAAGAAGAACTTTCTGCTAAAGCTCTCCTTCCAGACTGCCTGCAGTCCAGTTGGGAATGTTCATAGGTACAGTACATAGGGAATCCTGACTCATGCTGGTGCTAGATTTGTTCAAATTTTACCTCTGACATGACTGTCACTCTGCCAGCTGTGTCGAGTTCCACCCTACCTCTCTGGAAGGTTACAGGTGTCTTTGAGACACTGCCCAACTCCTGGGGTGAATTTGAGCAAAGTCTCAGATTTTATTCCTCATGGTTCGTGAACTGGCATCACACTGACTTTTGTCAAAGAGGAACTCTTCAGCTACCATGAAAGGATGGCTAGTGTAGCCTCTGTGCTCAAGAGCTGGCACTTACTCCAGTTAATCTGGGGACGGGGAGATCACCTTTATTGAAAGTATTCCCCTCTGTGTTGCCCTTTCCTAACTCAATCTATGGTCCCAGAAACTCAATGGTCATTCTCTTATTATATCTTCCATCTTATTCTTCCCTGTACCCAGCATAGAAGATAGTTTTCCAAACCAGTCTGGTGTCTTCTCCCATTATTTGGGTCTATTTCAGGAGTCTTTTCCATGTTCTTCAGAGGATAAGGTATTGAAAACCAAAATACCAGAAAATATTATTTTTGCCTTCATTTTTTGTTGTCATGCCCTTCCTGGAAAGAGCAAGTTTAGAATGAGGGCAAGGAAGAAATGGAATATTGAGAAAGAATAAAGCATAGTAAAGCAAAATGTTTCATCCCAAAGACAAGATCTTAGAATGCTCAGATAGTACGGAGGATGTGAGCTTGGAAACCATGCTTCCTCTTTGCCCTAGAGCTTGCATGGTCATGAAGATCCTCTATAGTAAGAATTCCCCTGAAAGGAAGGGGTGTGACCTGCAAGCTTCACAGGTTGTGTTGAAATGTGCACACACTTGGGCAGGGGAAACTGCCAACAGGGCAGAGTCTTTAAAACCTCTGTCTCCACCTTCCTGAGGGGTGTTGATGCCTGTGGCTTACCAGAGAGCAAAGGATGGTCCTTACAAGACCATGGATCTAACTCTGACACTCGTTTTAAAAGGGACTTTTGGGGGACCTACAGGGTCTGTCATTAGCATTTGAGGTGCAGGGAATTACCAGGTAAACACAGAACTTCAAGCCCAAGGTGGGAAATGTTGACATTAAATCATTGCACAAATACATAACCAGTTACCACATGATGGTACAATGAGATCTGGGTGGTATCAGCTAGTCTAGGGGTTGAGAAAGGGTCCTGGAGAAACTGAAATTTCCTGGTGACAGTGGGGAGTCGGAGAGAGTCAGCTAGGCAAAAATAAAAGCAGGGAAAAAACAATCCAAGGAGGTCTTGGAACAGGAAAAGTTTCAGCCAGTTTGCCAAAGTCAAATAGCATCAGTGTGACAGTTAGAAGAGGACATGGGGAAAAGCCAGAAACCTGGGCAAAGTTGTTGTGTTAAGGACTTTGGAACTTTATTTTAATGTAAATGGGGAATCAATTTGGAAGTCTCACTCAGGCTGCTGTTTGGAGGGGCATTTTTTGGGGCCAGCAGTGGCCTAGAAGAGGTCCATTGCAAGTTATCATACTCACTTTGCCAAATACAGGTGTGCACTTTCAGGAGCAATAGATCACTTCCTTCCTGCACAAACAGACAATTTTAAACAAAACCAAGTGCGACTTGTTAAAATTTCAGTGAACTTTTATTATCTGCTGTATTCATTAGGGCATTCTAAACTGTTGTTAAAATAAGAGAACCAAAATGCAAAGGCTAGAACAATGGAGATTTAATTTCTTGCTTGCATAACAGTCTAAGGCTGTTCCAGCTGCTCTGCCACTTTAAATGTGTGGTTTCCAAGGGTGTGTGGGTTCACCATGCCAGTCAGCTGGAAGGAGAAAGAGAATAGAGAACCTGGCATGGGTGATTTCCTTAAAGACGGTGGACCCATATCATTTCTGTCAACATTCCATTGGGAGGACCCAGTCACACGACACGTAACGGCAGGGGGTGTGCGAAATGCAGTCCACCTCTGTGCTCAAGAGGGTAGAGTGGATTTCAGCATATTAGTATATTAGACAGTATTAGGGAGTTTGCCAGTGATGTTTTAGCTTCAGAAATTACTCCTCAAAGATTAGTCTTCCAATTAGAGTAGGTGGACTCCATCATCATTCTCCCTCCCTGTGCCTCAGAACCTCAAGGACCAGTTTCTCTCTGGTCTTCAAGAGAATTTCAGCTTTTGATTCCTGAATGATATTTTGGTTCAACAGAAAACAAAGTAAGTGTGAAGGTCTTCTAGGGTCACCGGTGGACAGCATGAATATACCCTGTCAGGTAGCACTCCTTTATTTTCCACTAAATTCTAGATATCAAAAGTTTTACTTGTTTAGCGTAAAAAGTACATCACAACTGACCACAATTAATTGAAGTTCAGCTCATCTTCTCTCTATTTCCTAGTTTTGCACCGTAATCTCCAGACGCCATGAGCTTTGAATGAAATAATCTCATAACACTCTATGTAAAAATGATTCATTAAAACATTCCTAAGTTTCTCTCCCAGCTCCATGTACCCATCAAACAGTGTAATGTTTAGTTTAAAGATTATTTTGTGGGGAAAAACTCTAAAAAGCATTAAACCACTATTAATAACTACTTCTGACTCTTCCTGCTCAGATTTACTGTATCTCACATTACATCCGTCAATACTTTGGGAAATCCTCATAATATTAATATTCTGAGACTGATACAATGTATCCATGACTGCATTCAACATAGAGTTTTATATCCTAACCTAGAAAAATATTGCTCTCATTTTTATTGGAATGGGGTTTCAGCTAAAGTAAGATGTCATCTTAATTTAAGATTAAGTCTGCAGTCTCAGATCTATGTATTTAATCTTGTGGAGCCTGGATTTTTAAACCACGTTGAGATAATAGAAACCCGGAGACAAAGCAATACATCTTGTAGAGCTTCTCTCTTGCTTAATTACATTTAAAAATGACCAATTAGACTCTAACTCTTTCTTTCTGGAGATGTGAGAAAATACTTACTGGTGAAGTTAAGAGTATATTGAGTGTAGCAGATATACACTACAGTGTATAAAATAGATAAACAACAAGGACCTACAGTATATCACAGGGAACTGTATTCAATATCTTGTAATAACCTGTAATGGAAAAGAATCTGAAAAAGAATAGAGAAACATATGTATAACTGAATCACTTTGCTGTATACCTGAAACATTGTAAATCAACTATACTTCAATTTTTTAAATAAGTATATTACATGTGGTTTTGCTAGACAGTTACAGGGAAGCCCTGGTATGCACGGGTGTTTGTTATTGTTGGGCTTGGGCGGATTTTTGTGGAAGGTGATAGACATTTGTAATATTTGAAGTTACTTTACCTTCAAGAAGAAAACTCCAAAGCATGGTAATTCCATTGAGACTTTACAAGTACCTACTGATGTCAGTGTTATCATAACAAAATCTTTTTCCTTATGATATTATGTGAAAGGGTAGCTATGAGTACATAGTACTTAACAGTCAAAAAGTTCTTTTTTTTCATTGAAATGAAAAGTTTAGTGTTTAAATAGAGATTGTAAACGTTGTGTGTTTATCTTCTCAATAAATACTTCAGGGAACAATAGTTTCTGGGGAAAGTTAGTTTAGGAAGCTTTACTGACTGTTTTATGAATACAGTGTTTGAAAACTGTTATTTTAAATAACCAATTATAGTTTGTGTTGAAATATTACAAACAATTTTTGTATTATAGTACAAGACTCATTATCCATCTCATCAACTGCCACAGGTTCTAAAGCAAGAGTCCACATAACTAAATGCTACTATAACACAGGCTTGGCTTTTCAAGCCATTTCCTTCCTTTTTGAAGATTTGGCAGTAGTTCTCTCTCTTAACTGGTGCCTTTGTTATTTACAACAAAGCAGAGGCATTAAATCAAGGCATTTGGGGTCTGCTGTGTGGTTCATTTTCCATCAATGTCTGTGTGTTGGCACGTCTGCCTAACGATCTGTTAGCTGGGAAGCATCCAGCCTGTCTGCATCTTTTGGCTTCTTTGTTAGCTCTCTCACCAGCATATTGGCAATTCTCCCACCCTGGGACCAAGTTGCAAAGCTCTACTTTCCATCAGTGTGGGTTCACTGATTTCTCTTGAGATGCACAATTTATTGGACCCATGTGAGACCCTCACAGGGGTTTCAAGGGGAAAGATAAAGGAAACCCAAAAAAGGACTCCCCACAGCCAGAGAAATAAAGTAAGCCATGGCGGAAATTTTGTTTTTTGTTTTGTTTTTGGCTGACCCATTGTTTTAAGTTGAAATGTCAAAAAATAACTCCTCTAGGTGGGAATGTAAATTGGTGCAGCCACTATGGAAAACAGTACGGAAGTTCCTCATAAAATTAAAAGTAGAACTACAGATACAGAATCCTACTTCTGGGTATATATCTAAAGGAAATGAAAACAGGAGTTCAAAGAGATATCTGCACACCTATGTTCATCTCAGCATTATTCAGAATAACCATACCACACCAAGACATGGAGATAACCTAAGTGTCCATCTGTGGAGGAACAGATAAAGAAGAAAAGAACATATACAATACACACACACACACACACACACACACACACACACACACACACAATGGAATATTATTCAGCCATGAGAAAGAAGGAGATTCTGCCATTTGAAACAACATGGATGGACCTAAAAGCATTATGCTAAGTGAAACCAATATCATAGAAACAGAATAGAAAAGTGGTCACCAGGGGCTGGGAAGTTGGGGAAGTATGGAGAAGTTGGTAAAAGGGTACACATTTTCAGCTATAAGATGAATAAGAATAAGGTCTGAGGATCTAATGTGTAATATAGTGACTACACTTAATGACATTGTATTATATAATTGAAAGTTGCTAAGAGAGTAGAACTTAAATGTTCTCAACGACAACAAAAAGAGAGAAATATGTGAGGTAACAGATGTGTTAACTAACTATATGTGAGGAATCTTTCACAATGTATGCGTATATCAAATCATCATGATGTATGTACACTTCAAATTTCTTATAGTTTTGTCAGTTATACTTCAAGAAAGCTGAAAAAAGATAAATACTCTAAGCTGTGAAAAGAATGTGCAGAAAAAAATGAGGGAACAAAAAATGCAGGAAAATAAATTACAGTCTTGGAAACTAAATGATACAGTAGCTGAATGGTCTGTGGGAATCTTGCTCATATTTTTTCACATCATTTCCTCTTTCAGAGGATGTTCCCAAGCTTCTTCTTTATGTTTTCAATTCTTGGCTTTTCTTTGACTTTTTTCAACATTTCCTGATTATCTCACGCTCAGAGATGGTGATAAGACAGACTCTTAATTCTCCCAGGATGACATTTAAAATGACATCATGACAAAACCGCCAGGACTGCTCTCCAAATCCCAACCATGATTAATGGCTCTGAATTTTGGCAATTAGGACGAAAATAATAATGTGAGAAATTTTGTTTGTTCCAGACTGTTGAAATATGAAGAACTTAACTTTGGCCTCCTTTTCACAAGCCTCTTGGGCTTGTTCTTTACCCAAGTTGTGTGTTTATAAGTTTTGAGTAAAACCGTGAGAAAGTTGTATAATCTCTGCTTCTCAATTTCAGGAAGAAGGGAAAGCTCTCTCTCTGTTAAAAATTGCCAGCATCATTTTTCCTAATAAGGTGATATTGCTCTTCCTACCACAGTATTAAATATCATTTTGTATGTCTAAAGAATAGACTTAAAAATAGCCTTGCATTCCAAAAAAATACCTCTAGTGGCAGCTGATTGAATTGTTATCACTTTCTATTACAGGGTCACAACACCATGGTAGTCCTGCAAAATTTAAAGCTATTTTAAAAATAAATCTCAAGTCTGGATGGTAAAATAGATTTAAAATATACATAAAAGAAACAGGAAGCAGAATCATAAAGATTTAGCAGTAGTAATGCACACATGAATTGCAGTCTGATTATCTCTAGATCATCTTTGTCCAATTGCAGCTGGGTGAACTCAGCCCATTTGTTCTGAACAGATGAAGAAAGAACTATAGGTTTAGTTGGGTCAAAATTAAACAATTATCTGCTACAGGAGGAAAAGTGGAAGTTGGTTTTTTGTTTGTTTCTTTGCTTCTCTGTTTTTCAATACTTACTGATGACAAATTTCTCAGGTGAGCCACTGAACTTGGAATCAATTACCCCATTTATAACTAACTGTTTTTAATAGAGCCAAGGCCAATAAAATAATTTTTTCAAGAAGTAACATGAGGTCATTTTTTCTCTAGGATTTGATGACAAATGGAGACCAAATTAATTTTGACTCTTAAAAAAAGGCTGATTTTCTTTGATATTGATTTATTAGCATGTATAAACAATGCTTATTTGCTGCCAGCTATTAAATTACCAGTGATTGTATTTAAGTCACGTAAATAATGTTTAAGGTGCTTGCTTATTGAGGAGAAATTGTATTGAGTGTTTTTTGTAGGGCTACTTTAAATAAGGTTACTTTCAAAACTAAATAGGGCACCCCCCAAAATAAACCTATATTGTATAATATAATTAACTGAATTCTTTAACCGAGAACTGTTTATATCTTTAGGAATAATGTAATTAGATTTTGCCTATATGCAGACAGTGGTTTTATGGTGCTAATATTATAATTATGATTTATCATTATAATTATGACTTATGGAATTAAGTTTAGCTAAAACTGTTGACTTTCTTTAAAGTCTTAAAGCAAATCTTATTAACCTGAGTTTTAATTATACTTGTACAGGGTAAGCATATTGAGTAATTGATATATAAATTAACAACCTTATCTTTTTCATATGCTTTTCTACTTTTTAAAAAAAGCCATTACATTTATTATTCTAATAGGGAAACAGATGAAAACAATATCACTGTTAGATTGCTATTTAAATGATTAAATTGTGGAAGCATTTTTCTCACACATTGATTCTAGCTTTCTCTGCTGGCTTTTCTTTACCTCTTTGAGCAATTACCTGTGACTTAATGTATGCTGTTGCACTCATAATGAATTGCAGCGTCTCAATATCCTATTGGATAAAATTAATGTTTTCTCAGATGTAAGCATTTGTCAAAATTCAGCAAGCATACCCTTATGATTTATGCATTTCATTGCATACATAAAAATATAAACAAATATTGAAATTTAGCTAATGATATGCACGCAGAAGTATCTAGGAGAATGTGTGCTGCTATCTGCAGTTTACTTGAAATGTATAAAAATGGTTTGATGGAAGGATAGAGGGTAGATACCTGTACAGGTATGTGATTAATAAGTACAGTAAAATATTAATGGCAGAAACTAGGTGTAGGCTTTAAGGAGGTTCCTTGGAACATTATTTCAACTTTGTTGAATATATGACATTTTTCAAAATAAAATGCAAGGGGAAGAAAACCAACCTATCTCTAATGCCGGTGTTGTGTTAAAAATCTTTGTTTTCCCTGATTCATCCCCACATCCAGTGCTTCATCCGTTCTGTCCACACTTCCTGTATCACACTGACCAAATCTGACCACTTCTGATCTCCCCCTTCCTGATCCTACCTCCAGCTACATCATCTCTCACTGGATGACCCCCAGCCAGTCTCCCTGCTATGCCCTTGACCTCCTAGATCCTCTCCCTACGGAGCAGCTAGAGTGATCTTTAAAGAACATAAATCAGAATTTCATCTGCAAAATTGCAAACAATCTCAACTTTAAGTCAACTGATGACTTACAGCTCTCACATGCAATTTTTAGAAAAAGCATCTGGGTAGTCGTGGTCTTTTTAGTCAATGATGACCCAAGTACACACTTCCTGGTTGTGAGTTTTGATTTGCTTTTATGACCATAATATGCAAACTGAAACAAAAGAGCTTTTTGTTTCAAACATTATAAATGCATTGCAATATGTTTTCTAATTGGTGTGAAAGACATCAATATACATTTGGGGTATTAGTTCTTTGTCAGTATGTAAAGACATATCTTCTCTAGACTGAACTTGCTGTTTTACACTCCTACTAGTGTATTTTAATAACACACCTTCTTAATTTGAATGTTATCCATCTTTATATTTTATGGCTACTCATTCTTGTGACCTGTATAAAGAACTTTTAGCTGCCCCAAATTATGAGGATATTCTCCTATGTTATTGTAAGAGAGCAAAACTTGCCACCCCAAAATGTCTCTTTGGCATGTGGATTATTTTGAGCTGAAAACAATTAAGCACCAAAAGATTCAGGAGATAGAGAATTTGTTTCTGGGATAGGTGTATTGCAAAAAATATGGGCTAAGTGTGCTGGGTAAAACTCAGCAGGGCTGAGAGATCAGAGTCCACTCAGTGTCCCACTGTCTCTTCCTGGCTCAGCAAACATTTGTTTACCAAACATTTGCTCTTCCAACTCCATGTGAATTGCCTTCCTTCCCTTTGAAGTCGCAAACTGCTACCCCCAACATCCTCTTTTGTCTTTAGCTGAAGCTGCTATTTAAGTTGAGGTTTTCAGCCATCTTGACAAGTTACTCAGTTTTCCTGGGTCTCCCCTATGTATATGTGTTATTAAACTTTTGTTTGATTTTCTCCTGTTAATCTGTCTCATATCAACCTAACTCTTAGACCAGCCAGAAAAACCTAGAAGGGCAGAGGAAAATTTCTTCCTCCCTGACATTATCTTCTAGAAGATTCATTATTTTACTTTTCACTTTTAGACCTACAATTCACTTGGAATTGATTTTCTCTATGTTATAATATAGAGGCCAAGATGGTTTATTTTTAACCTACATGGAGAGAAAATTGAAAGAACTCATGTATTAAAAAGGTCATCCTTCACCAATTGCTCTCAAGTGTCATCTTTGTCATAAATTGTGTGTGTGTATGTGTATGCGTGTGTGTGTGTGTGTGTGTGTGTGTGTGTGTGAGAGATGCATGTGTACATATGTGCGATATCTTGGTTTCTATTTTCTTCTGTTGGTCTACTTGTCCATGCTTGCACTGATGCCATATTGTCTTACTACCTTTTAATGTCTTGATATTTGTTTAAGTATTGTAATTTTAGTTTTATTTGTCCAAATACATCTTAGCTCTCCTAGGCCCATTGTATATCCACATAAAATTAAAATCAATTTCTACCAAAAAATGCATATTTTCTTGTTTTATTTAATGTTATTTCTAGTTTTTATGTTGTTGTATTAGTTTCTTTTCTTCCTTTTTTTGTTGTAAGTGTGTTTGTAATCATTAATGTTCCACTGAGTTCTGCTTGACAACATTTTACAGGTTTTGAGAAGTAGTGTTCTAATTTTTGATCACTTATAAGTAATTTTATAACTTCTCATTTGAATGTCTCTGGTAAAAAGGAACTACTTAGAAATGTGTGTTTATAAATTTTAGGATATTATTTCCCTACCCTTTTATTTTATTCAAGCTTTATTGCATATGACACAGTGATGGCAGACTATATAAATTTCTGCTTTTTTGGATTTCAGGAAAGATAAGTGATCATTTTTCAACAATCTGATCTCGGGTGGCCTCTGCCTGTAGTGGCTTGAAGCAGGGTTTCTTTTCCCAGTCCGTGATGGAGGTCAGGTTGCGGTGGTGAGAGCACTGAATCCTAGTCACTTGACCAGTGGTCAGTGACAAGACCTTGGCCCTATGTCTTTGCAGAAAAAGAATTCCCACAAAGACAGAAAGTAGTGAAATAAGTAAAGTATATATTAGGAAAAAGAAGTACAGTACACGTGGTTAGACACACGGGTGGACTCAGAGAGAGAGTTACGCCCTTGTGGCAGTTTGAATCACTTTTATGGGGTGTTTCTTCCAGGTTTCCTTTGGCCAATCATTGTGATTTGCCTGGTTCAAAGTCCATATTTGATATATCTCAGGATCTCCCCATGTGTGCACAAGCATCTCTTAGCCAAGATGGATTCTACCAAAGAGGCCTATGGATAGACTTGACATCACTTAGCGTTATTCCCCTTTTGACCTCCAAGGAGACTTTCTGTGCATGTGTAGTCAGGGAAGCCTTCTGACTTCAAGAATGAGGAATATGTGGTCTCTTATCTTCTATCTGGGCAGAGCCCAGCTTCCTCTCTCAATTGTCCTGTTATTCTCATTTTGGAGTATTGGTCCACAGGGAACTAACTCCAACTGCTTGCCCCGGGGGCCCATCTATCTCCTGCCTCAAATCCATGTGTATGTGAGTACACTTTGTTCTGAAGTAAATATAAAATGATATATGTGATACTTGCTTGTCCATGTAAAAGTGTTTTACAAACCCTCAATATGCTTGCTTAATTTATCCCCTGGGTTTCCAAGATAGATATGTTGTGCTTTTGTCAAATTCTCCTTGTATTTCTCTCAATATTTTAAAAAATATTTTAAACCTATGTTATTAACTAAATAAAGGTAATGACTGATATAACTTCTTGGAATGTTATTTTAATTAATATAAAATATTACGCTTTTTCTTTTAGGTCTTAAATTAGGGCCTGTTTGATATTAACATTGCTAGATTTGTTTTCTTTTGCCTATTATTTGTTTTTTATTGATCCTTTATTGTCATCCTTTGTTTATGTAGCAGAGATAATTTTTTTAATTTTATTTTCTTCATTAATAATAAAGAAGTAAACATAAGTCAGTAATTGCCCACATAAATCGAAAATGTAAAAAGATAAAGCTGTGAGATACAATAGAAGTAGTCAAACAATACAAGTAGACAAGGTTTTTTAATTTATTTTTTGATATGAAACTATCCTAGCCAATCCTGTGGAGTTGTTACAATAGCTTTTTTTTTTTTCCAGAAAGGAATATAGCCTTTTTATTGACTACTTTAAGTGGAACAAACTAAATACATATATAACAGACAAATTAAAAAAGGAAAATAACTCATAGTTGTCCAGACAAAGTATTTAGGGTAATGTTTCTATACTACTTTTCATTGTTTAAATCAAGAGCCAAGAAATATATGGTAATTTTGATCCATTGTTGGATTCAGTTAGCTCTACAGTATGTTAGCATTGATAGTAATTTTTAAAAAAAGGTGTAAATAGTCTCTGCATTTGTCATTGTGTTTAATTGATCCTATTCTTATTTCATAAAGTAAAATATATTTTTTCATTGAAAAATGTCAGAAATTACCATTTTCGAAAAAGTCAGCAGAAAGGATAAAGAGGTCATCTTTAGTCTCCTAGAAATAGAGTACTTAGTGAAGGAAATATAAACATTCTGAATTTGGTTAAGTAAGCACATAACTCAAAGTTTTATGTTCCCTTGGATTTTCAGCAACTTTCTGGGAAGAGAGTATAGGGGGTGAGTAAGTGGTGAAAACTAAATTTAATGCATGTTATCTGGCCACAACTGAATTTTCCCCATTGAGTTAAATGTAGGTAAATATTGAATAACTGTGAAATCAATGAGTTCATAAAGTAAGCGTCTGAAGCAATTCCACAATTTGAAAACAGAGTAAAATCTGATGGCTGTCGATGTTTCAGAGTTGATGTGGTCACCACAAATATACAAAAGCTAGAATACTATTCTTAAGACCTACCTAACTTCTTTATTATTCTGTGCACACAAGTGCACATGCAGACTTTTTTTCAAGATTTTTGCAATTTTTTTTCTTTAGAGTGTTTTCTTTAGGTTTAGGTGTGTGGTTAGTGCTAGCAAGCCTCCTTACTTTCCAGGCCTCTCTCCTTATAGTGAGGCAAGAGACAGATGGGTCCCAGGCTGAACAGCTGGAGTTGTTCCCTATGGACAGTTACTCCAAGATGAAGATAGGAGAGGCTGAACCCTGCCCAGATAAAAGATAGAGACCACATATTCATCATTCTCAAAGTCCAGGAGACCTTCCTGACTATGCATGTGCAGAAAAGGCTCCTTGAATGTCAAAAGGGAGGGTGCACCACCCCATAGTAGGTGATGTCAACCTACCTATAGGCCTATTCACTGGAGTCCACCTTGGCTAAGAGATGCACATGAACACATGCGAAGCCCTAAGGTACACCAAATGCAGACCCGGAACCAGGCAAAGCAAGATGATTGGCCCAAGGAAACCTGGAAGAAATGCCCCATATAAATGATTCAAACTATTGCAAGGGCACGACTCTCTCTGAGCCCACCCGTGTATTTATCCACAGGTAATCTTTTTCCTTCTAATAAACACTTTACTTGTTTTGCTACTTTCCATCTTTGTGGGAATTCTTTTCTGCAAATCTGATGGGCCAGGACCTTGTCACTGGCCACTGGTCTAGTGACCTGACTTCAAAATCAGGCCGGGAACCGAAGTCCTGCTTCAAGCCGCTGCAGGCTGAGGCCACCCAAGATCAATAGCACTGGACTAAGGCTAACCAATACATTTCTCCTGGAGCATTCTTAATTTGACCATTTGTTACTTTTTCTGTGTTCAGTAGGATTCTGATGTTCAATTGGGAGATACTTCTGTTATCAATTGGTGTAAGGTCCGTTGGCCCGGGTGAAAGGAGGCCCAGGTGAAAGGAGGCCCAGGGGGTAAGAGACAACATCGACCAGTATGAGGAAGGAGAGGCATTGGGACATAACGACCTCACCTGTTCTGGGAATCAACAAGAGACTCTAACTTCCTGCGCAGAAAACAATGGGGCTGATGGGAAGGGAAAATGGGCTTACGCCCCAGACCAACCAACACCTGGCCCTGCTATATCCTCACCAAATAAGGAATTACCCTGTATAGTAACACCCCCCCACCCCCGCCACTGCAAACCACCCTTGCCTTACACCTCAATAAAATCTCCCACGCCTAGGACTGGGCACAACTTCTCTGGCCCCTTTCTCTCAGACCAGTGAACCTCGCCCGGGAGTGCTCCCTAATAAAGCCCACTCGAAGCTTTCCTCTGTTTCGTGGTGCCGTTTGTTAAGATCCGACCTTACAATTGGCAGTTAGGGTAAGGGAAGGGCTGGAAGCTTAAGAGCCTTGTATTTGTCATCTTGTCTAGGTTATACACTCTTTAAGGTCAGAGAGCCCATTCTGCTTTGTATCTCTAACACTTTGAACAACAAATGTTTGTGAAATGGTAAAAAAAGTCAAAATTAATTTTTAATAAGAAGAAATTTCTGGTAATATGGAAGACAAAATCTGCATTATTCTGCTTAGCCTGCCATAACAAGATACCACAGGCTGGGTAGCTTAACTAGCACACATTTATTGTCTCACATTTCTGGAGGCTGGAAATCCAAAATAAGGGTGTCAACAGGATGGGTTTAAGAAGCCAGTAGGCTTGGTTTGCAGACAACTGACTTCCCGTTGTGTTCTCACGAGCTTTCTCACAGTGCATGCGTGAAGAGAGAGATCACTGGTGGCTACTCTTTTAAGAGCACCAGTCCTATCAAATCAGGGCCCCATCCTTATGACCTCATTTTACCTTAATTACCTTTTAAAATAACCACTAAAGAAGTTTGACATTCCAGGACAATGAATCTTGGTCAGATCATAATTCCCCTGTAAAGTTTTCATCAGGGCAACTTGAAAAATTTGATCTCAGTATCTTAGAATTCCATATATCTCAGAGAGTGCACTTCACTCTATCACAGAACCAGAAAGTTGGGTGTAAACCATGTTTAATTTTATTATTCAGTTGAGAAATATTTTAACTTACTAGAGTTAATCACTATTTAAAGGAAATTTGAAGTAAAACCATTAGATAAGGGGAAATGTTATTGTGCAATAGGCATAATGAAGACCTAATTATGAAAAATATATATAATTTGTAAAATTCCATCATCTTCTTTTTCCAGTAAGGATATATATGAATATATGATTTGAAAGAACAATTCTGTGTCTCAAGGAAAACACTGTGACACAGGCATTTTTATGGTGTATGAAGCTTTAATCATTTGACATTTTCCAAATAATTCAGTGCTGAAATATTTACACATGAATATCCAGTCATCTGTTCATTCAACAAGATTTATGGAGCACTTAATGTGTTCTCAAGGGAGCTGTGCCAAGACCTAGTGGACAGAGGTATATGAGAAGTGGGCCAGTGGGAAACTAGACATGGAATGTCTTCACTTGTGTTTGTCTCCTTCACGTCCTTCAAGAGATTTTACACTACCAAATGTAAAACCGATAGCTAGTGGGAAGCAGCCTCATAGCACAGGGAGATCAGCTCGGTGGTTTGTGACCACCTAGAGGGGTGGGATAGGGAGGGTGGGAGGGAGGGAGACACAAGAGGGAAGAGATATGGGAACATATGTATATGTATAGCTGATTCACTTTTTTATAAAGCAGAAACTAACACACCATTATAAAGCAATTATACTCCAATAAAGATGTTAAAAAAATTTAATTTTATGCCTAGCTATTTTACCTTCTTATGATTATATTAATTTGTGATATTATAAATGGGTCTGTTCTATTTTCTATTTGCTTCATAGGTAGTTACTAATTACTGATTATATAGCCTGCTATTTTACTAAATTCTCTTATTATGTGTAGTAACTTCCATTGATTCTTGTGAATTTTTAAAATGTAAAATCAGATTACCTACAAATATATATGGTTTTACCTGTTTTGTTCTAAATCCTAAGCCTTTAAGTACTTTCTTCTGTGTAAGTTTATCACCATTTTATTGAGTGTTTCAATGTAAATATGTATTCAACGTCGTAAATCAACTATACTTCAATAAAATATAAAAATATATAAATAAATGTGTACTAAAATTCAAAAATCATCAAACATACATTTTCTGAAACTATGGAGATGATCATAGGATTGCTTTCCTTTAGCTCTATGAATATGATGGACTATATCAATAGATTGCATCATGTTGACCTACTCTCACATTCCTGAAACGTATCCCAGTTAATCATGATATATTATTTTCTTCAATGCACCATTCAATACAACTTTGCAATGTAATTAATGAGGGGGAAGTGTATTCCCGTTTTCTCATGTTTCTACACAGGAGACTGCCTTCCACTCAACTCCCCAGGAATGGCAACATTGGAATGGATGCAGCTAGTCTTCCTTTACATACTGTATTATTTGTGTCCTGGAATAAAAAGGGACTGTTAACAAGATTGTGTTTGTTTACCAGTGGTGAGGATATTGTGTCTCAAAGCAAAAAAGAAGAAAATGTCTCTTGCTGCCTGTTCTAAGGATAAGAAAGCCTGAGGGGATAGAAATGTCATCTATTTCCCTTCCTAGCTGCATTTCCTGGGAGTCAGGACATGTCCATATGAGAACTCAGTAAGGAGACTCCAATGGGGAGGAAATTTTTGTTACATTGAGGTTCTCCTTCTCTGTTTTTACTCTTCCCTTTCCACTGAGCCTTAAAAGTAGACTAACCCCAGCTTTGACCCCAGTTTTCTCAAAGAAGGTCAAAGACATCAGGTAGAAAACAGGTATAAATATTGTTGTTAAAGGCATAATTCTTGGACAAAATTAAGGATGAACATGTCCTGATTTTTTCCTTTTTCTTTGCTATGACACTTGATTAGGGCCTTTGTAATAGATGTTTAAAAACCTGGAGAAAGGGTTATTCTACAATTTTATGACATTGCAACTCTTCTTTGACACTGTAATAAGAAAAATAGAGGAGGTGAACTCCAGGGCCTTTTGAGTAACAGTGACTTTTAAAACCTCATTGGAGCTGCTTGTATATTTTGGAGATTAATCTTTTGTCCCATTTTCTCCCATTCTGAGGGTTGTCTTTTCATCTTGTTTATGGTTTCCTTTGCTGTGCAAAAGCTTTTAAGTTTCATTATGGAGTTCAATAACAAAAAAACAAACAAACAACCCAATTAAAAAATGAGCAGAAGACATAAATAGACATTTCACTAAAGAAGACATACAGATGGCCAAGAGGCACATGAAAAGATGCTCAACGTCACTAATTATTAAAGAAATTCAAATCAAAACTACAGTGAGGTATCACCTCACACTGGTAAAAATGGCCACCATCAAAAAATCTACAAACAATAAAGGCTGGAGAGGGTGTGGAGGAAAGGGAACCCTCTTGTACTGTTGGTGGGAATGTGAATTGATAGAGCCACTATGAAGAACACTATGGAGGTTACTTAAAAAACTAAAAATAGAACTACCATATGACCCAGCAATCTCACTACTGGGCATATACCCTGAGAAAACCATAATTCAAAAGGACACATGTACCCCAGTGTTCATTGCAGCACTATTTACAATAGCCAAGGCATGGAAACAACCTAAATGTCCAACGATAGATAAATGGATAAAGAAGACGTGGTACAAATATACATTGCAATATTACTCAGCCTTAAAAAGGAATGAATTTGGGTCATTTGTAGAGATGTAGATGGACCTAGAGTCTGTCATACAGAGTGAAGTAAACCAGAAAGAGAAAAACAAATATCGTGTATTAAAGCATATATGTGGAATCTAGAAAAATGGTACAGATGAACCTATTTGTAGGGAAGGAATAGAAACGTAGACATAGAGAACAGACATGTGGACACTGGGGGAAAGGAGGGTGGGATGAATTAGGAGATTAGGTTTGACATAAATACAGTACCACGTGTAAAATAGATAGCTAGTGGGAACATGATGTATAGCACAGAGAGCTCAGCTCAGTGCTCTGTGACAACCTAGATGGGTGGGATGGGTGGGGGGGCGTGGGAAGGGAGGTCCAAGAGGGAGGGGATATAGGTATACATATAGCTGATTCATTTCATTGTACAACAGAAACTCACGCAACATTGTAAAGCAATTTACTCCAATAAAAAAATAAATATTAAAAATAAAACACAACTAATTGGAAAATCCTCTGACTAGTTCTGGAGGAGTATTCCTATGAAGCATTTTATAGATGGACTTTGAGTGTTAGGTGTAGGTAACTGATGTCTCCATGCAAAGAGGTCATGTGGAGGCTTCCAATAACTGAGCTGTTGTCAGTGCTAAAACCATGCAACTGAGCCCAACTTAGTATTCTCAGGTGCAGATGAAGAAAGCTCTTAATTGTATGAGCTGAAAAGTATGAGGTTGCTGATAAGTAAATATTTAAGGCCATTGTGTTAATTTTGTTATAACATTTCACATTTTAGGTGGAACCATTCTCGGATGTGGAGAAATTAGGAAGCAAGGCAGATTTCTTAAGTCTTGTTCTGATGTTCAGTGAAAAAAACAGTGTAGCGGGCTTTGTGTATGCATAGGCTTTTTCTCCTATTGTCAAAAACATTCTCTGTTGTTTCTAGAATTCATGCACTTTATTTTCTGATACCATTGGTGTTCACTTGGTTCTTTCAACAGACATATTAAATATTATAGCTATGTTAACTTTTCTTTTTTATGCCATCTTTTGTAATATATGTCTGTCATACCTTAGAAGAGAAAAATGTAGATTCGACTGATCTCTATAGTGAGTATAATTTTTAGTATCCTCTGGTAGTTAAAGTAGAATCCTAAATTTATTCATACCTTGAGACTCAATAGTGAAGGACCTCTTGGAGTTTGCCTGTGAAGAATTTTATGCAAATTACAGTATTTCAAATTGAATCATCTTTTAATGCAGTAGGGAAGTTCACTGCATGAAAAAAACAAAAGTCAAAATACTTTAAGAAAGTGAAGAATTGGCTGTCTTTTAACTACCACTGGTATTTGTTGTCCTATAAAGACCAAGTTCAGCCTAATTAAATTTTCCTAGAGTTTAATACATCTGACTTACTTCGGGGATGTGAAAACAAAAACTTAAGTTCAGCTTCAGATGTTAGATGAAGCTAATTAATATGTCCTTGTGCAAATAAAGTGGGCCCATTTGTAAGCTCATCTTCTGGTCTCTTTGTTACACTTTGTAAAAGAGGAAAATAGAAGAAGGATCTGATCTCTTGATCAAGGCATCTTGACCACCTGCCATTAAAAAGCTATTAATTCTCAACTTCATTACATTCATCTCATTCCACGCCTCAGCTGTCAAAATTATCATTAGAAGCAGAAACTAACACACCATTGTAAAGCAATTATACTTCAATAAAGATGTAAAAAAAAAAAAAAAAGAAAACTCAAAAAACAAGCAAACAAAAAAATTTATCATTAGAATAGTTGCTCACTCCACCTTGAGAAGGTTTCTTGCATCCACCCCTTCCTCTCCATTGTCCCTCCCACTAGACTATCTGCACCTTCAAACCATAATCTCCACCAGTAAACAGTATTGGCAACCCCTCACAAGGCATCTACATTGATTTACCAAAAAATTATACACAACTGCTGTTATGTTGTGTACATTATGAAACAAGTACAAAGGATGACATTAAAATGGATGATTTGAAAATAAATGTGCACATACATTGGAAAAATGTACCCCGTCTGAATGGATTGGTGCATGCACCCCAATTTGGAGACCATTGCTTAGACTAACTACTGCAATACCTCCCCATGCCTTCCCTCTGCTGCACTTTCTCTCCTGCTTTAACATACACCACAGACTCCACCTAGCTTTTCTGGGGCATTCCTTTGATGATATCACTTTCCCACTCCAAATATTTAATTATTTTCCCACAGATCATCAGGTTAATTTCAAATTCCTAAACTCAGAATTCAATGACATCCAAAATGGAACTCACCTTCAACTTCATCCCCTCTTTATCCCCCCCTCACTGGGCAATAGTCAGCACAGACCACCCTGTGCACACATCCACATGCCCGCATGTCCCAGGCTGAGCAGGGACATCCCTTCTCCATTCCTGGTTTCTACACGTCTCTACTGAAATCAGCATGTCATTCTCTAGCCTGGGCCCACAGAAAAAAAAACTTTTCATAATATATGAAACATATGTTTTTTATACCCATTTGCAACTCCCTATTCCTTAAGAGAATTTTGCTTTGTGCTAGCTTTACAGTTTCTTAGACATTGGTATGAACAAGCAGGTTAAAGAAAAACCAACAAGTAAATCAAGTGTTGATATACGCTTTTCTTTCTGTTAATTCATATTCAAACTTGTACTTCCCCTCAGATTTCTAGGATGAAAAAAGTACAGAATCCAAAGAAGTTTTCTAAATTGGGAAATTGGGTCAACAGTAATATGTTGCTCACATACAGGAATCACACAGAATCTTCCACTTTATTACATTTGCTAGAAGAGAAAATGTATCTAGAGGACCATGTAAAAGCCAAAAAATATATACAGCATATAGTATTTAAGGTAGATTACACATATTTTAGTAAACATTTTATATGAATTTTATATTCCCCAAAAGGTCTATATTTAGAAAAATACTGTTTTATTGAGACAACTATATATGTGAGCCTTTTTTTCTTTCTCTCTATGTCTTTCTTTAAACTTCTCTGGAGTGATATAAAAAGCAGTAAAGCCACAGTTGGACAGTCTGTTTTAGTGACAGATTTTTCAAATGCATGACATTTTGTTTGTTGTATAAAAAGGCTTAAGTGAACTTGGAAGGCATGACAAGGGCCTGAATAGAAGACCTCTTGACTTTGTATCGGCATAAGAGTTTGTAGGTTCAACAGTGAAGTCAGCCTTAGATAATGCAATCATAGCAAATAACACTTAGGGTTGAATGAATTTTTCCAAAAAGTCTATTTTTTCCACTTTTCCCAAATAGAGCTGACTGTATCTCATGTTTTAAATGTATACAGGTTAGGATAACGTTTCAACATGCATGCTTCCTCATGAATACCCATAATAGACTTATCCATTCTTGCATTTATTTAACAATTGTCATAGGAGAGGAAGGATAAAAAGCAGCCCCACCGGTTGGTGGTCAGAATGAGAGCAGCCAGCACAGAAATGTCAGGTGGGGCCGCTGTGGAGCTTGTTGTAACTTCTCCCCTCCAGACTCCCCAAAGAGCCATATCGTGCTCCACCTGGCTGAGGAGGCTCTTGGTGGTCCATCTGGAGAAGCATAGAGGCTCATGTCTGAGTCACTGTGGAGCAGCCTAGAGATCACAAAGGTGCAAGAGCAGAACCCCAAACCATGGGGCCATGACTCCCAGGAGATGCCTGGGAGTCAGGAAATTGTGACGGCTTTAGGCTTCTCCAAGCTGTGGAATTTGAGGTTGGAGGTGTTCCTTTATCTCTTGGAAGGATGACAAAATGTCAGCATCAAAATTCGGGCACCACTTTAGTATGTCCTCTTTAAAAAATGAGTACCACTGACATTACCTTTATAGAAATAAAAGAATGCAAAGAAATCCCAAAATAAAGACCACGGCAATTCCATTGTCCCCTACTGCAGAGATGATATTGCTATTGGTAAGCTTTTAAGAGCCATCAGATACAAGTTATGTTTGTTGAAATCAGATATTCTAGTATTGTCTTTGTACTCAGGCATGGAAAGGCTTGAATGGAAATGGATTGAGCTGAGGAGACTCTGGGGTATCTCAAAAATGGCAAATTTGTGTGTTATTACATCACGTCCTGTGCTGAGATTTTGACATCTGTCACACACCTAGAAAAATTTATTTGCAATCAGGCAAATTTCCTAGAACATACAGAACACAAGGATCCTAAAATGTTGAAGGACAACTAATCAACTCGAAAACAAACAATAAGAGGGGGTATTGGGTGTGAATTAAACTATGCTGTCTGCTTTTAAATTTGATTTCTGAGGAGTTGCTGAGACCACCGCACTAGGAAATGTCAGTGGTGTGGCCCCAGGGTCATCTGTGACACTCAGCATAGTAAGGGAGTGTGGGGTGGTAGAAATGGGAATGAGAATTTTGCAAAGAATGGGATGCTCCCATATGAAAAGCACATAACATCTGGATAAAAGATTAAAAACAAAACAAGAAGAGCAAGATGTGTGTTTACATGCATGCCTTCTTACTGTGTTATATGTGTCCCAGACATGACTTAAGAGACTCAAGTCATATATGTTAAGCATGAAGTTCAGTTTATTGTTATAACAGCACATACTGTCCTCTGACAAGGTCCTAGTTCCACCCCACAGTGGGAAAACAAAATTTTATTGAATAATAAACTAAGACTGATCCACTAACTTTTCCAGGCACTCTGACTTAAACATTCTTGTGTGGGGATAAATATTCAGTTACATCTAAAATGTGTTTAACTCAGATCTGGATTGACATTTGCACTCTGAAGTCCCCCAGCCCCTCAGACGGCTGGTCCATCTGCAGGGAGCAACTGTCTTTGGACTTGGCCTGGCTGAGTCCCACCCAAGGCTGTGCCAGGGCTGAGTTCCATGGCAGCTCTCCCCCCGTGCCAGCCCAGATGACCCCTCAGATGTTCCATCCTGTGCACTCCAGGTGTTCCTAGGGTTACAGCCTGGCCTGGGCACTATATACCAATGCATTTGCTCTACTACACCTAGGTAATTATAAGACAAGAATGCATTACAATTAAGTAGCATAAATTCACAGTAACAATATTTTTATTAGTACTATGTTGTTAACCAATATTCCCTACTTCAGTAGTTAAAATGAGTTTAAATTTAAATTCTCATTAATGAACTTGGCAGTATAAACACTCATCCATAGAAAAGATGGAAAAGGGCATCACTAAAGAATATATATGCATACATATATATATATATATATATAAAAATATATACAAAGATTTTATATTGCTATAGTTCCTCAAATATAAGCATTTCTATCTTATAATTGCTTCCCATTTCTAAAGGACACGTAAAAGACATGAAAAGAAATATCTTGGGTTTATTTTTGAGATGTATACCCTCTCAGTTCTTATTTATTTGATATTTTTGTGAAATTAAATGCAGTAGAAAACAGCAAAAAAGGTTTAAAATAATAAATATCAATTTAAAAGAAAGAATAAGAAAGAACAATATAAGACACCTAATACATTGAATTATGTAGTTGAACACTGAATTTTGGGTTTAGTGTCCTGCGAAATATATTAGATCATGTTATTCTCACAGCTGGCAAACGTCTAGCCTTGCACAGTACAGACACAGCCCCTGGACCACTGGGGAAGAGAAACAAGCCCCAGCGTCCACTCAGCCCAATTAACTTCACATTCCTGGACAAGTCAGCCCCATGGGGAGAAACACAGACCCAGGGAAGGTGAACAGAATCATAAGACTGGATTTTAATTGAAACATTTATCAGCTAAAAGTTATTTGCCCAACTCCATAATGGATACAGTTATTCCTTGTATAGTTTTTGTAGAATTAAATGACATACAGTAATCAAATATCTCTGTAAGGTAGCAGTATAAATAAACTCTAAAGCCCGTGAGTTGACATGGAAAGATGATCTTTTCCTGGAATGGAAATCCTAGAAGAGCCGCCATATGGATCGCATAATCAATTAACTTTAACGGCCATGTGCTCCCAAGAAGACCACGACCTTCCTCAGGACCTAGTGGATCCAAGGTGATTTGTGTTGGCGTATCCCAGTGCTTCTCACATGCTGACTTACACCCCGGATAGATAGGCAGCCATTGTGCACTGACTTACTGATCTAAGAAGCAAGCGATGGAAGGAGGACTTCTATGTACAGGGGACTGCTGTGAGCAAGACAGCCTCCTGGGCACCCAGTAGACATTACCTTATGGAATTTAATCAGGATTACAAACTCGTGAGCAAGATTTTATCCCACTTTACAGCTGAAAGAAAAAAAAGAAAAAAAAAGCAAGAAATTAAATTGCTGTTCATGAGCTAATCGTCAGCATAAATTCATATTCTTATTATCATCCAAACGAAATACAGATGACCCTTGAATAACATGGGTTTGAACAGCACGTTCCACTTATACTCCAGTATGTACATGGACATATGTGCCTCTCTGGTTGTGTGTGTGTATATGCATCAGTATATATTCTCCCTTGACTCCACAGCTTGCATTAGACACTCTCCCATTTATCTATCTACCAAAATACCTCAAAAGGGTTGTCTATGCTAGGTGTCTCTAATTTTTCTTCTCACAATATCACCCCTCCAAATCATGTCAAATTACTGTTTTAAAGACATTTAGAAGAGTTTCTCCTGCATGATTATGCCACAAACTCAATACACAGGCCCCTCATTTCACTTTCATTTTGCTTTCAATTGTGGATTCCCTTCTTTACATTGTGTTTCATAATTGTTTAAATATTCACTTGTTCTCAAAATTCATTCTGCAAAAGAAGGTTCAGTTTTATCCCTGTCTCTTCTATCCTATATCCTTCCTACTGGTAATCATTCTCTTAAATTTTACAATTTATACTTTCTTTATTTTTTCTAACATAAAGAAATATGTGTATCGCTCTCTATATGTATATATATAAAATATACATAGATATTTGTGTATGTGGGTGTGTATGTGCTGTGTGTGTACTGTATGTGTATTTACGTATATATGTATATGTGTGCACTTGTGTATGTCTGTATATACATGTATGTGTCCCTTTTCTTAAGCAAACAGTAGCAGATGATACATACTTTTATCATTCAACCTGGAAATCATTCCACAGTATTACATAAATGTTATTCTTTATATATATTTTATGATAGCGTGGTACTTTATTTTGTGGCTGAACCATATTTTTATTTAACCAGTTTTTCTATTAGTGGACGTTTGAGTGGGGTTAAAGATTTTGTTATTAGTTTTGTATGTTTTTAATAGAAATCACTACAGTTAAATTTGGAGTGGATTTACTTTGGGAAAAAAAAAAACGTGTGTTCTCTTAATCTGATCTAGTGATAAAGGGAAGAGTGAAAACGAGAAATTTTTTGCCATTGACAATAATGAGAAAAATAATTTTGGATCAGTCCAGTGGCAAATCTGTGGGTCCACTAACTTTGACTTTCACATTAGTCATTTGTGAAAACATTCAGCCCAGCTGACCTGTTTGAATGTAAACGGCAAATGCAATTAAATCCCAGGGTGGAAACCAAGGGCTGTAAAGTCAGGGAATCCTACAGTTGGCAACTGACTTGGCAATTATCCAGCAAGCGATGCATGCCCTCTGGGCTTCAGTGTGGAAATCAACTTCACTTATGAAAAGTTAGTAAGGATTCAATGAGATAATGTTTATAAGTCATGAGTCATAGTGCTTGGAGTAGAATAGGTGCCCAGTAAATGCCAAACTATTATTATGATCATTGTCAACCTTGACAAAATACTGTTCTCAGGTCACTCCCATGAATCCTTTTTGTAATCTTATATTTTAACCATTGTTTTCAAAGCCTGAATGCATGCTTTAAATTGGACCCTTTGCCCTGATTTCTTTAGCTGACTTCAATTCCTTGGGCAAACTGTAGCCATTAGTGTTTTGCACACTTTCATTCATATAACCTTTCAGAAACATCTGAAGAACTTAAAGAATCTTGTGAGGATAATTATCAAAGCAGTGTCAAAAGAGCCAGATTGAAGTCTGCACATATGACAATCCTGTCTGTATCTAAGCCTCGGAATTACCCAATGAACCAACAGCACTCACTTTACTTAATGTGTATATCGGGTTTTGAAGAATTTCTTCAAATTAGATATTACAGGAAATCTACATTATTTTGAAAAACATTTATTTATGTAGAACAAGTTCCACAAAATTGATTAGAAAGATTTACTTTCATCATTACCTGTAAACACATGAGAATTTACTTGAAAAGCTTAGAAAACTATCACACTCTAGTCTTTTGGAAGTTGTGGTTTAAAAAATAACTGGTGAGAATAAGTCTTTTGGAGAAGGTAGGGTAAGAGTTCACACAGTTTTCCCATTATATTTGGGTCAGAATTTTCTAATTTTAAATTAGAATTCTATATGAATCCCTCTCAGTTATTATAATTTAAATTGAATATTACTACACTGTTATACTAAGGAATATCTCCTTTTCTGAGATTTTCCTTGGCTCAATCCAATATATTTTAGTTATTTTCACTAAAATCATGATCTATGCAATTAAAATAAATCTACTACTGATCACCATATTTCAATATTAATTTTAGGAAGCAGAGCAGAGTGAAAGAGTGGCACATAGATCCTGAAATGATTTCCAGCCCAGAGCAGACTTTCATGGATTTAGCTACTTCTTATTTCTCAAGGCAGGTTCCTAAAACTTAATAGTTACTGAAAATTGACAGACTTTTCAAATTATGCTTATAATTAAAACTGTGTTAAAATGTTTTTCTTAAGTGAAGATTTATAATTAGCAAAACATCTGTGTCATGGTAAACTCATGAATTCAATAATCTTTATCTTAACACTTCTCTGATGTTCCTAAAATCTGAGAATGACGAATATTTATTATATCCCCTGACAATACCATTGGAAAATGATAGATAAAATAGGAAAAAAAGGACAAAGGATTCATTAGATAAATGGAATTTGTGGTTCATTAAGTTAATAAAATAAACATGACTGAATCCAAACTTGTCTGTAAATAAACAAGAAAAAACTTGTTAGTTGCCAGATGGTCTACAAATACAATGAACGAATGCCAGTAAAGTGCAAGAGTGAAAAATGAAAACTCTCAAAATATGTTGAGAAAATCGATTTGCTGCCCACATCCTTTGACTTATGGGTCTTACTTCCCATCCTAATAGATGTCATTAACGTTTATTAAATTAGTCAATATTTCTTTAAAATCACAATTAGTATTTAAATACTTACTAGAGAGATTTCAGTACTATTCAACTTAAATAAATAGCATTCAGCTCTAACATTAAGATGTTTGGGGCTTCCCTGGTGGCGCAGTGATTGAGAATCTGCCTGCTAATGCAGGGGACACGGGTTCGAGCCCTGGTCTGGGAGGATCCCACATGCCACGGAGCGACTGGGCCCGTGAGCCACAACTACTGAGCCTGTGCCTCTGGAGCCTGTGCTCTGCAACAAGAGAGGCCGCGATGGTGAGAGGCCCGCGCACCACGATGAAGAGTGGCCCCCGCTTGCCACAACTGGAGAAAGCCCTCGCACAGAAACGAAGACCCAACACAGCAAAAATAAATAAACTTAATAAACTCCTACCCCCAACATTTTCTTTAAAAAAAAAAAAAGATGTTTGATTGGGAAGAGTGATTTCTAACAATTTTTTATTTTTCTTGGTAAAACTCTTAAAAGTTTTATCTTTTCTAGCTTCGGCATAATATTCCATTTTGTCTCCTGAGTGATAACATGATCACAAACACTCTTTTTGTTTTTAATTCCCTTGATTTCTTTTGTTTTCATTTTGGTTATTTTTGAGTATTTCATATAATATTGTGTTTAATAGAGCAGCTCTACATTGATATAGTATCTCTAATGAGGGTATGAAATTCTTAAATTAACATTTGTTTGACTTTAAATATAAGCTTTTCCCCATATGTAATTTTATATAAAAGATTATCTTTTCAAGGAAGTTGAAAGAAATTTAAAATTTTTTTCAAATTTCCCACTAATGTTTCTTTCACTGTGTTCAACTTTATGTAATAATTTTCTTCATATCCCTTTTTACCCTTTTTAGTGTGTTTCATAAAATTTAAATGTGCTGCCATTAAAACCAGCTACATTAGGGCAATTACTGCACAGGCAAACTGAAGAATAATAAATAATTGACAGATTGAAATAGGTACTCACCCCGCTGGCAGAGGACATTATGCACCCAACGGGGGTTGCCGGGTCAGAAAGGGCAAAATGCAGCAGGCGATTTCAAGGTTTAATTGCTGCACTTAAAGCCATTTATCACAGAACAGCTCAGCAACCTGTTCACAATTGAAAGAAAAAATATCACCTTCTCCAGCTATCACAAAAATGAAATCCCCATGCAAAGTAAAAAAAATATATATTCATTAGTGTCAGTGTCAGAGCCTCAGGAAAATACAGGGTTTCAGAAATGTAGGAAGAAGGAAATATTTCAGAAACATATAGGAAGAAAAGAAGGAAGGAAGGGAGGGAGGGAGGGAAGGAATATTGGATTTTTATTTATGATTAAGATGGCCTTGTTGGAGCAACAAAACACACAAAAAGTCATTTTATATTATATTTTGGGTATAGTTTTTAACATATTGTTAAAATATTAATTTTTAGAAAAGAAAACCATTGAAGAATCTCATGACAAATTTTAAAAGTAACTAGTAATAAACTGACAAATGGCACTTTTGATCCACACTTGAGAATTTAATGTGTGCCTAAACTCCATTTCCACAGGTTTGTCTGACTCATACAAGGGGTTTAGGGCAGGAGTGAAGTTCAAAGAACTCTGGTAACTCACAGAAGTCACAGCATAAGTAAATACCACTTGAAAAAAATTCCAAGATACACCATACTATCACTTTTTACATTTATTTTTGTTTTGACATATCTTCAAATTGTTGGGAAGGTCCTAACTGTTCTGAATGCTGTGAAATGAATTTTCTAGTAACACGGTCATGTAGTAAATAGACAACGTCTTCTTGTACAATCTTCACTGCAGTTCACGGAGCCACACAGCTCAGAGAATAAGGCAGATTTCATAAATAATGATCACAATGATTGAGTTGAAATATTGTGATATTAATATATTACTAAAATGTGATAAAGTCCTAGAGCACTTTATTTTAAATTAATTCCTATATATTCACCCTGGAAATTAGCCATGCAAAGTCCTACAATTTTTCTTTAATCTGAGTTTTGTATTATTGAATTTTCACTGCCACATTGTCTTTATTTTTTTTTATGTTTTTAAAAAATTAATTAATTTATTTTTGGCTGCGTTGGGTCTTCGTTGTTGCGTGCGGCTTTCTCTAGTTGCGGCGAGCGGGAGCTACTCTTTGTTGTGGTGCACGGGCTTCTCATGGCAGTGGCTTCTCTTGTTGCAGAGCACGGGCTCTAGGTGCACAGGCTTCAGTAGTTGTGGCACGTGGGCTCAGTAGCTGTGGCTCACGAGCGTAGTTGCTCCACGGCATGTGAGATCTTCCTGGACCAGGGTTCAAACCCATGTCCCCTGCACTGGCAGGCGGATTCTTAACCACTGTGCCACCAGGGAAGCCCTGCCACATTGTCTTTAGAAAACAGAGATTAGTTGAAAATGTGAAATTAAACTATATCTCAACTTTATAGTCCATTTCCCAGGTACAGAACAATTTGCCATGGTGTGAAGACGTATTTCAAAACCCTTATGGTGTATGTCTCTACGTTATCAAGATCTTGGGGGACAAAAGTTCTTTAATGAACAAATGAATTAATATATGTAATAAACATTTATATAACATCATCACAGGATACAAGAGAATGAGGGTATTCTTAAAACCAGTTTATTGAGGTATGATTGACATGTAAAAAGCTGTACGCATTCACTGTATACGATTCAATGAATTTGGGGACAAGTATAAACTTGTGAAACTATCACCACCATCAAGGCCATAGACATACCTAATTGAAAGAGTACTTTAAATATTTTAACATATTTAAGGCATTTTTTGAATTATAGATCTATGTTATAATCTGTTATTTATCTTTTCTTAATTTCATAGGTAGAAATTTTAAAGCAATCTAATACAGTGGGAGTATAAAGCAGAAAGAGGGTTTCCTACAACATACTGCCTGCCTTTAGGAAACAAATCACGACAGTTTAGATTTTATTCTTACCCACCAGAATTTTTTCTATATGTACAAAAGTTATGCATGCTAGATTATGCTTACGTCTATTTTATGCACCCACATAGATAATATTATTTGATGACATATAGTCATATACTTGCACTCTTACCTTAATATATTATCTATAATTCAAATTATCTAAATTTGATTCCAAAATTTATTGAGGCACAATTTCTAATGGGAGTATCACTGAGCATTAAAGGTATACATCCAGGTCGCTTACTCTCTCTGCAGGGTAAGTGAACCCAGAGACCCCTGTGAATCTCAATTAGCCCCCTCTCCCAATTCTACCTGATGGCCAACCAGAAAGTGGTACTTTCCCAAAAGTTAGATGTGGGGGAGGGGATGAAAACACCCCCATGCATTAAGGAGCTTAAGCCACAGTTCTACATTTGTTTATTAATTAAATGACACTGTCATTCTCCATTGTCCCATGATGCAGACTTCACTGCGTTGCAGGTGGAGAGAGGAGAGAGGGAAAACCTGAAGGGTGGGATCAGGCAGCATAACAGCATCAAATTCTGGCAACACCTGAGCCTCCTGCATCTTCATCATCACTGAGAGCAGCCCAGAAAGACACCCACCGAGAAGTCTTCAAGTGGCCATGCAGCCTCTCGTAGAAAACCCCTATTCTAAAAGACACACTTCGTATTTAAATACCTTGATTCCTTCAGTCAGTTGCAGCGAAGTCTGGGTTACTATTTTAACTCTGTAGGATGATTTTACAAATCCTTGCTTTTATCCGTTTGAAATCTGTTTGTTTGGTTTCTTTTAATTAACCTAACCTAACCTGCAGACAATTCTATTTTTCATCTTGCCAGTTTCGGAAAACAACTCTCTGTAGTCCTCAAAGGCAGACAGCGATATTCACAAAGTTTCATTAAACCTTCCTGACAGTTGTGCACAAATATAAAATAGGATGTTTAGTAAAATTACACAATGATAAAAGTAAAACAGTAAAACAGTTTTAAAAAAAAAGTGTGTGTGGACATCTGCCTGCATCAAATAGATTGAATCCTTTTTATTTTAATGGGAAAGAAAAAAGTTAAGTCTATCATCATGGACAATTGCTAATTAGAATTCTTGCCTATTTCAAAAGAGAAGAAAAGACATAATGGTTTACACTCACGATCCTTTCAGGTAGAGCAAAAACTGATGACAAGAAATAGAAATGAGACTGGAGAAAGGAACATTGAGAGGAAGTTTAAGCACATGGTATTATCTTTTGATAGCCTAGTGCATTCAGGTTTTTATTTGTAATCATGTTGGATAGTAGGTTTATGGCAAAACTGAGCACCTGATTTACAGGCAACCATGCATGCTTATTCTACAACCACCACCAGAGATCTAGGACAATGTTCACATGAGATATGTCATAATGGACACATTTGTCTAAAACCTGAATTTCTTCTCTGTATTTTCACATATCAATGAATAGTATCTTTGTCAGAAACGTATAGCCATAGGGATGGCAGTTAGAGTGAAACAAATTTCAGGGTCGTTTATTAGAATGATGCCTCAGACGGAATCACTCAAAGTTGGAATTGTAGGATAAGCCCATGTTCCTCTCATGGGATTTTGCTCAAACCAACTGGAAATTTGGATTTGTATTACATCGTGTAGAACTTTTTGAAAGTGGAGATTTGTCATTCTATTTACTGACCAGAATATATGGTTAAAGGGCCAGGAAATAATGTAACAGATAAAAATTGTAGAGCATCTAGTGACAATTGTTCCCATGTAGCAAGTTGGGATTCATACTCCCCAATCTTCCCATGAAAGCTCTAACCATTAGTATCCAGGAGAGAATGCAGGGCAGACAGTGGTAGCTACACAGATAAATATGTTGCCTCATCCAGGGAGGCCCCCAGCCCACCCACCATGGACTCCAGGTGGAAATGAGGTGCTGTGCAGCCCCTGCCTTCCCGTGACACCCCAAGCTCCTCTCTGCCTCAACCCACCACACTAGCTTTTACCAGATGCTTCCTTGGCTATGTCCCCACAGGACTGTTAAATCCCCAGGGCAGGTGTTTGTGGAAGTGAGATCTGTGTCTAATTGTGTCTCTCTCCTCTGGGCTCAGTGCCATGGGTGACTAAACAAAAGGAACTTATTTAATATAAGGAATAAATAAATGAATCAATGAAAGATCTGAGTGAGTTAGTGACTAAATTGCAAAACCTGATTCAAAACCACTCTTTTCGAATGACAAACTTTTAAAATTCAAAGAAATACCTGTCTCCTGGTGGAAGAGGGGGAGCTACATGTATATAGCGCCCTACATCCCTCCCCACATCCCAAGTAAATCACTAAAAGTTCTGGTTATCCTTGAACTTTCCTGTTTTGAGGAAAACTGTCACTTCTCATTCTTAAGGTCAGATGACACACACCTAGTGTTTGCTTTCATGGTTACTGTTATGAACCTTCATTGACACTTGTAATTATCACTATTATTATATGTATCTTAACTACTAAAACATATTCATCTCTTAAAGTAACAAAATTTGTTTTGGCTCTGCCATTTTGTTGAATTTTATAATCATACGGGATTGGTGCTTTATATTTTTATGGATTTTTAAAGATAATTTTAAAATATTCTTTTCACTCCTTCCCAAAGAGCATACATGCAGGGAACTAGTCCTTGACCTATACACTGTAAAATTTGGGATGCAAGAGAAAAAAAAATTACGAGTTAGATAGCAAAGCAGCAGTTCAATTAAAATCTAAGGCCAGTACAAAAGTGGATAATTTGTTTTAATAATTCACAAATTCCAGAGTCAACATGAGCTAAAAGTCACCAGACAATAAGATTACTGAGAGGGGGGATGAGCAGAAAAATCAAGCCAGAGCTGGCCTGGGGGGATTACCTGGAATTACACATAAAGATAGATATTGGAAAAGAAAAATAGCTAGATATTGGAGAACGGGTAGTCATTCCAGTCAGGAAACAAATTGTGAACAAAATGCTGTTGGCATGAAAAAAGAGAGAAATCATGGTCAGAGTGTCTCCAGTGTTGTAAATTCTCACAAATCTGAATAAATTGATCTAATTAATGCAAGCATTATTGTTCATTTAGTCCATCCAAGTTCTAAGAAACTTCCCTCAGAATTTATGGCCACATCTGAGTGTGATGGTTAGTTTCATGTGTCAAGTTGACTGGGCTAAGGAGCACCCAGAAAGCTGATAAAACATTATTTCTAGGTGTGACTGTGAGGGTGTTTCCTGAAGAAATTAGCATCTGAGTTGGTAGACTTAGTAAAAAAGACCACCCTCTCCAATGGGGGTAGACATCTTCCAATCCCTTGAGGGACTGACTAGAACAAAAAGGTGGAGCAAGGGTGGATTTGCTCTGCTTCAGCTGAGACATTCATCTACTCTTGCCTCCCGGACGTCAGGGCTTCTGGTTCTAGGACCTTCAGACTTGGACTAGAACTTACACCATTGAATCCCCTGGATCTCAAGGCTTCAGGTTGGACTGGAACTAAACCACCAGCTTTCCTTGGCCTCCAGTATACAAATGGCAGACCATGGGAACTCTCACACTCCATAAGCACATGAGACAATCTTTCATAAAAACTATTTTTCTAGATAGATAGATAAGATAGATATCCTATTGGTTCTATATCTCTACAGAGCCCTGACTCGTACACTGAATCTTCAAATATTTGAGGAACTCTCTTTAATATTAAAGAGCTGACTCTGTACATTGCAACACTATTTAAAATAGCCAAGACCTGGAAGCAACCTAAATGTCCATCCACAGATAAATGGATAAAGAAGATGTGGTACATATATACTATGGAATAGTACTCAGCCATTAAAAAGAATGAAATAATGCCATTTGCAGCAACATGAATGGACCCTAGAGATTCTCATACTAAGTGAAGTAAGTCAGAGAAAGACATATACTATATGATACCACTTACATGTGGAATCTAAAAAATTGATACAAATGAATTTATTTACACAATAGAAAAAGACTCACAGACATAGAAAACAAACTTATGGTTACCAAAGGGGAAAGGGGGGAGGGATAAATTGGGAATTTGGGATTAACAGATATGTACTACTATATATAAAATAGATAAAAAAGGTCCAAGTTTTATATATATAAAATATATATTACATTTTAAATATATATATTTTATAAATATATACATAATACATATATTCAGTTACATATATATAATTGAATCACTTTGCTGTAACCAGCAACTAATACGACATTGTAAATTAACTATACTTCAATAAAAAAAGAGCTGACTGTACGTCATGCTCATGTATAAGGTACACTTCAATACCATAATTAGATATTAATAAATGAAATTAATTATCAATTTCTAGGCCTTAAGCAATGTCAGATGTGAATATTCAGGTTAGAAGAATTTGACAAACTCTTATTTTTCCTTTTAAATGTATCTTAACAATACTAAGAGATATTACCTTATGAGTTACCGTCATGTAACTGCACACCTTTATCTTTTCCCTGTACCATTTTGTACAAATGAAAGGATTTACTAGAAGCTGTATGAATCTCATCAGTCATTTTAAGAAAATGCAGCTAACTACAGGCTTAATTTTCTTTTACCATCAAAACTGCTTCAATGACCAGTTTCATTTTCCAAACTTCCAAATAGTATGCTCTTCATACTCCCTCTCAGTTCTACTTGTGGACCAGCCAGTCCTTTCATGAGTTCATCTCTTTCTTATAGTACTTCAATAATGAGCTGAAAACAAGCAACTCATACAAGTGACATCAGTTTTGGAAGCAAATCATCCAGACCCTAGGATTGCCAGAGAAGACGGAGGATGTCTAGTTAAATTTCACATAAACAACAATTTTTTTTAGTATTAGTGTGTCCCAAATACTGTATGGAACATATGTATACTAAAAAGTTATTCATTGTTTATCTGAAATTCAGATTTAATTGAGTGTTCTGTATTTTTATTTGCTAAATCTGGCAACCTTACAAGAGCCTCTGGTTCAATAGGTAGATGCATACCTTCTCCATCATCACAGGTGATGTCACCAAAACTCATATAAAATTTATAGCTCTGTTTGGTACATGCTGATTTCTGGCAGCACAGGACAAGGACAAAAGTCCAGGCCAAACAAAACAGCACATTTAGACCTTATGCTAGGACATAAAATGAGTCACAATCACCCATATTCACACCTCTAAATATAAAATATATATTCCATTAATTTTGTTGTTTATCATAAATGCCATCGAACTGCATTCATTACTTTATTGTGCAACTGTTTTACATTATATATTTTTAAAGATCTTTCTATGATGGTATGAAAACATGGATTATCATAATTTATTTAATGTATATTTTTATTTTACCCATTCATAATACATAGTTTACCTATTTGACATTTATTTAGATTTTTTAATATATCTTACAATTGTTAAGTTTTCATTTTATTTTGTTTTTTCATTGGGTTCTGTTGATTTGTCTTCTTTTTCATATTTCTTTTAATTTTTATTGGCATATAGTTGATTTACAATGTTCTGTTAGTTTCTGCTGTACAGCAAAGTGAATCAGTTGTACATATACATATATCCACTCTTTTTTTTTCAGATTCTTTTCCCATATAGGCCATTACAGAGTATTGAGTAGAGTTTCCTGTGCTATACAGTAGGTCCTTATTAGTTATCTATTTTATATATAGTAGTGTGTATATGTCAGTCCCAATCTCTCAGTTTATCCCTCCCCACCCTTACCCCCTGGTAACCATAAGTTTGTTTTCTACATCTGTGACTATTTGTGTTTTGTAAATAAGTTCATTTGTACCATTTTTTTAGATTCCACATAAAAGCAGTATCATATTATTTGTCTTTCTGTGTCTGACTTACTTCACTCAGTATGATGATCTCTAGGTCTGTCCATGTTGCTGCAAATGGCATTATTTTGCTCTTTTTTATGGCTGAGTTATATTCCATTGTATATATGTACCATATGTACCACATCTCCTTTATCCATTCCTCTGTTGATGGACATTTAGGTGGATTCATGTCCTGGCTATTGTAAATAGTGCTGCAATGAACATTGGCTGCATGTATCTTTTTGAATTATGGTTTTCTCTGGATATATGCCCAGGAATGGTAACAACTGTTAAGTTTTATAAAAGCAGATTTTACCTAAATCTCTTATAATTACCTAATGATATAAAATTATTTGTGTATTTAAATTATTTTTTAGCCAAAATTAACTTTAAAAGCATCAAATTACTAGTGATTTACATTTACTAGGAATTTGGTTAGTGAGATCATATATAAACATATATTAAATATAGTTATATATATACTATATAATATCCTTACATGTACAATTTTCTTAAAATTACAAGCATATATTATAATAAGTATAATATATGTATAAACATTATGTTACATGTATATATTCTACTTATAATTATGAGTAAAATTTAAATTAGTCAGCAGTATAGCCATTACAAAGGTTTTTCCTTATTTAGAGAAAATTTACCCAGTGAGGCATTTCCTGTGCACATGGTACTGTTTTGAATAAAGCCATATCAATTCAGTGAATATCAGTTCAGTTCCAGTGATTGAGCTAAAAATGGTCAAAGTAAGTCAGCCTTTCAAAAATAATAATGTGGACCTAATTTCACTCTATTTCTCTTTTTGAGATATTTCTAATATCTGTAATATATCAAGAGCAGGAAATTATTTTCACATTTAGGTCATTCACAAAATTAATTAAATCTGAATTCAGATGCATTTTAGAGAAGTACCCTGGAGATATTAAAAGTGCTAAGATCCAACATCATTTTTCATAGCTTGCTAGATTAGAGCTGGTGTAACAGATAGAAAGAAAAGTAATACAAGCAGAGCAATATCTGAACTAGTGAATTATAGCTGATGAATGAATACTGGTCGCTCCAGGCAAGGTTTGAAGCAAGTCAGTTTCACTGAGCCCTGTCTTAGGACTGCCTAGCTTTCCTGGTGTCACCTATTAAATTTAAACTTTCCGTTTCTGGATTTATTCTATAATATATTAAGATCACTGCTGAAAAGATCAGAAAAAAATCTGATTACCACAGAGAGGGCTGAGAGAGCAACGTATTTCTGATATAATGTCAGATTTTACTTTTATTTCTTTTCTATGAAAAATAATGAATCCAAAATCCATTCAAACAAAATTAATAGAATACAGTATTCCAGCCTAAAGTCTCTGCAAGAGTCTAAGGAACATTGTTTACCTTTTTATCTGTTCATTTTTCCCTTTTGAATCCTACCTGATGAAGCTTGAGATAGTACAGAAAACATTAAAAAAATAAAATGAAAATAGAACATAAACTTGATCTCTTAGGCCTCTTGAAAATTAATGGACAAGAATATTTCCTTTGTTCAAAGTGGATGATGGCTTAAATGAAGACATAATTGCTAAGAATATTTTTAGGGTTTTGTTTTAATTTTGTGATTATACTGTAGGATTTTTAGGCTCCTTGACCCTAGCGTGGGTATCCAGGTGGGGGACACCTGAGGTCATCTTTGTCCAGGTGTGTCTCCTGTAGTGGGTGAACGCTCTGTGGGTGGAAAAAAGAAGGCGATGATGTTGATGGTCTGGGAGATTTTCAGTTCCTGAATCCTATCATCTTCTCTTCAAGGCAACTGGGAGAAGAACCAGAGAGTTGTGGACCTCTCTCCTCTGGACAGAGGACAGATCTGGTAAAGGGACATGTGTTATAATATAAAACCAGCCACCAAGCCCCAATAGCATCCCCTGGAAACTGGACTGGACCACGTTCCCAGGTGGAAGCAGGTCCAGGGCAGGTTGAGCTGCTTTCTCTGTCTTTCCCCTTTAGACTGGTCTCCATCCATCATCTGCTGCTATAATTCCCGTCCCATGAGACTGAATCTCAAGACAGAATCAGACCATGCCCATAGACCCATGGCCCAGTACAAAGTTCTGGTCCTGAGCCCTGCCCCAGCCTTGGAGGAGGGAGAGAAGGGAAGAGGGAAAGTGGGGAAGAGCCTGCATGCCCTTCACCAGCAGGTCCTTTATCCACCAGCCTCTTGTGCATTCAGTTACCATCACCCTAGGATCTGGCCACCACACAGGGAACTGAGGCCCAGGATTTCTGAGCTTTGATTCCCCTGAAATTAGCTTCTCTGATTGTATTCACTCAAGACTTTGTGAATGGTAACATTGCATTTTAATCTCTCTATAGGCTCAGGAAGGCCACATTCCTATTGGGAGCAATCTTAACAAGCCAATAAACAAATAAGGAATGCAATAAAAAGCAAGGAAAATGGAACTTTAAATGTCATTTTTTACATTGTAAAACCAAATTCCAATCCATGTAACAGCAGACAGGTTCATCTCCACTCAGTGGAATTAAATTATTTGATTTACCTTTAGCGTGATCATCTTGACCTAGGGCACGTTTATATATAAGCAACTGAGAGCACCATTCCCTTAATCACAGAATGAGGCCAAATGTGTAAAACCTCCTTTGCACTTTTGACTTTGCCAGAAGAATGATGCTTAAAATGTGCAATTAATTTGGAGTTTTACCCCAAGATAGAGTCATCCACGGTAAATAAACAAGGTATGTAAGCAGAATAAAGTCAGAAATGCTTCTCTCTGGTGATGGTCTTTCACTGCTGGGAATAGAGTTTTCTAATCCTAAATTGAGTTGATTGTAGAATGTTTAGCTGGGATACTCAGCTCATCTTGATAATATTAATTCTCTTGAATGCTCTTTGAGGAGAGCAGAGTATGGCATGCGGGCTCAGTAGTTGTGGCTCGGGGGCTCTAGAGCACAGACTCAGTAGTTGTGGCGCACAGGCTTAGTTGCTCCATGGCATGTGGGATCTTCCCGGACCACGGCTTGAACCTGTGTCCCCTGCATTGGCAGGCAGATTCTTAACCGCTGCACCACCAGGGAAGTCCAGATATCTGGTTTTCTTTAATTAACAGTCATCTTTTGAAGTGCTGACTACGTGGTCTTTGTTGCAAAAACTCATGTATATCCCAGCTCCTCTTTGGAGGAGTCCCTCAGATCTATCTGAGAAGCTGCATCCAGGGCTTAAGTCCTCAGTTTTGTCCACAAAATAAAATGTAATTCTCAACTTTTAGGATGTGCATTTTTTTCAGTGGACATACTCCTTTCCCCTACAGTGGCTCTGAGTTTTGTAATGGAGGGCAAGCAGAGCATAGGGAAGATCTGCATGATACAAAAAGAATCGCTATTCAGATACCATCCCTGACTCATTAGGAAGCTATGTCTTTCTACAGTTCTGGTCAGGTGGACGGCTCTGTTCCACAGTGCTTGTCTCACATTAATATTCATTCATTATTAATCCAGAATGTTGGCATTCAGTATAGTGAGAGCACTTTATTTATTATAGTCTAATGAAGGAATGGTAGGTATACAGCTACTTTAATAGTTATTATACATTATAGAGGTAAATCCTGGTGGGGTAGTATTTTTAATAACTAGTAATGATAATTCCAAAATTATGCCATTATCCCTTGGAATCGAGCGCCAGAAATTGCTAGGCTTCCTGCAGCACTGAAAGCCTGGCATTCCATTGGCTTGCTCACATGGACTGATTGGACTAGACATTCCTGCAGCTGAACTTAGAGATGTACCTTTATATGGGGACAAATATTTGGCTTGAGGTGTTTCACTTAGCTTCTTTCTCTGATGATGAACAATTGGTTTTTCATGCACAATCATGTTTTAGAAATACATAGTTTAATTGCATGCATGAATGCAGCTTAATCCAACTTTATCAGACTTTATGGAGTAACCTAATACAGTGCTTTTGCTGGTCTTATCACAGACTGGTGATATTGCTTCAAAGTGATTGCCAGACTGAAAGAAACCTTTCACTCTACTTGTTACAGACAAGAATAATAGATACTAAGACCTCAGAATGGAAGTTTACAGCAAAGCAAAAAGAAGAAAGCTGGAAATTCTGTAGCCCTGGAATGAAGTGTCACACGAGCACCCATGCCCAGGACATGCTGGCCAGCAAACAGAGATCTCCAGTGGTCCTTCCCACAGTTTGCAACTGTGTCCTCTGAAATGAACAAGTTCCAATGCTCCCTGGTTCTCCCCTGTGTGGAAAATTCTTCACTTACAAAGATTCTTTAACGTTGTTGTTGGAAATCCTCAACTTTGTTCCGTTGCAACCCCATTTCCTGGGTACTTGCCACCTCCCTTTGGTCTTATCTGTATCAGCCAAGTCCTCTTCTCGCAGTTGTAGTCCTGTTGGATCCTGATGCTGCAAAACTGAGGTCTGAAAATGCACATTCTTTTCCCTGGATCCTTTGTTCTTGTAACACTTTTATTCATTTTTATTTATTTATTCCAATGAATAAATGGAGGCAGCATTTTCCTCTCTTTGTTCGGCATTCATGTTATACATACTTCTCTTCTTCATAGTTGCTTTTTTCAAAACTTTTTTTCTGTTTCTACATTTTTGTTTGTTCTGTAGGTTTTGTTTTGTTTTGCTTTTTTTTTATAATGTGGGCTGTTGAGGAGGAAAATTTTTTCCTCTACTTTTCTAGGTTCTTTTGGCTGTCTAGTAATTAAATTGTCATAAGATAAATTAACAGGAGAAAAACAAATTTAATTATTTATATACTGGAGTCCCATAAGACTATGAGACCCAGAGGCAATCAGGCAACTGAGGTTGATACATCACCTGAGCTAAAGAGAAGGGAGTAGGCATATAATATTGTGTAAGTTTAAGATGTGCAGTTGTTGATTTAGTACACATATATTTCAATATGATTACCACTGTAGCATTAATTAACACCTCTGTCATGTCACATAATTATCCTTTTTTGTGTGTGGTAAGAACATTTAATATCTAGTTTCTTAGCAACTTTGAAGTACTTAATATAGCACTGTTGACTATAATAGCTATTATGTTTTTAGTATCTGGTAGAATTCGTTCAACTTTTTTTTTTTGGCCATGCCATGGGGCTTGTGGGACCTTAGTTCTCCGACCAGGGATTGAACCAGGGCCCACAGCAGTGAAAGCGCCAAGTTCTAACCACTGGACTGCCAGGGAATTCCCTAGTTCAACTTTACTTCTCTTCTTTTTTGGAATTGTCCTATATATTCTTCCACTCTTGTTGTCCCAAAGAACTTTAGAATTAGCTTGCGTATGTGAAAAAACCCTATTGCTTATACATTGACTGGTGTCCACTGAATACTATGAATAGGCTATTTACAAAAATTTGCTTCTTGACAATATTTTTTTCTTTTTCAATCCAGGAGTAGAATAGACATTTCCATTTATGTTCTGTTGTATCTCTCAGTAGCACTTTAAAGATTTATTCTTCTATTTTATGTGCATGCTTTGTAAAATTTATATTGAGTTATTTAATTTATTTGTATCATTCTAATAAATGGGATATTTCATTCAATACATTTATTAACTGTTGCTTACATTTAGTTAGGCTATTGTTTTTTTAATAAATTTATTTATTTTTAATTTTTGGCTGTGTTGGGTCTTCGTTGCTGTGGGCAGGCTTTCTCTAGTTGTGGCGAGTGGGGTTACTCTTCACTGTGGTGTGTGGGCTACTCATTGCAGTGGCTTCTCTTGTTGTGGAGCACGGGCTCTAGGCACGTGGGCTTCAGTAGTTACAGCACGCAGGCTCAGTAGTTGCGGCACGTGGGCTCTAGAATGCAGGCTCAGTAGTTGTAGCGCACGGGCTTAGCTTCTCCACAGCATGTGGGATCTTCCCGGACCAGAGAACGAACCCGCATCCTCTGCATTGGCAGGCGGATTCTTAACTACTGCACCACCAGGGAAGCACCAGGCTATTGATTTTTATATTAATTTTGTATTCAGCGACTTACTGAATTCTGTAATTGATTTTAAAATTATCTTTATTTGATTCTCTTCTGTTGACTCTCCACACAGCCCTGCCTCCCCCACATACTCAAACCTGAAACTCATCATCTGTTGTGTGTTTCCCAATATGCATACAACATAAATTTTTTGTTTTCTGTAAACCAACATTTTATAGATATATTGGTTTGTGGTGCTATCACTTATTTTCTGGTATGAAAATTAGAAAATTGAAATTTGAGAGAAACTCATGGACAAACTCATCATCTTCTCTTGCTCTTTCCCACTTCAAAGGCGATTGTAAGAATTAAACACATAATTCCCTCAAATTAGTTTTGACTCTAACAGAGAGGGATTCCACATTAGTACTAAGGATTAGGATAACAGTTTATCTCATTAATATTCAGAAATGAAAAGAGCTTGTAAACTAAGAATGGTAAGTGGGCCTGTGTGTTTCAAGAACTGACACCTTATCTAAGGAATGGAGATGTAGTGTAGTGTAAGCCCTGAAGGTTGGCTTTTCTTTTTGTAATGTAAGTGCCTGAGTTAAGCTTTGATTGCAGATGCATCTACTTTAAATAGGCATACTATATATAAAGAGGTGGGGGAGGGATAAATTGAGAGATTGGGATTGACATATACACACTACTGTATATAAAAAGGGTAACTAATAAGGGCCTACTGTGTAGCACGGGGAACTCTACTCAATACTCTGTAATAATGTATATGGGAAAAGAATCTTAAAAAGTGTGGATATACGTATATGTATAACTGATTCACTTTACTGTACAGCAGAAACTAACACAACATTGTAAATCACCTATACTCCAAAAAAACTAATTAAAAAGAAAAAAAAAGAGCCATCTCCTGCAAGGAAGGTTATCTTGAATAAACACATTATCACCCACTGGGCTAGATATAGAGCTAGGCCACCTCCTCACACTGAGGCTCCTTTGTTTTAGAGATCCTGGTTGATTTAGATAACTGGCCATTTGAGATGCTTGGCTTTTCTTTCTTTTTCTCTTCCCAAGCTTTAAATGCCTGCTCCATGTTTTACATTCACTAATAAAGAATGAGCCCATGAAACCCTAGGCGTCCCAGCCTTAACCCCAATAAAAAAAACAGGACCCCGGGCTTCCCTGGTGGCGCAGTGGTTGAGAGTCCGCCTGCCGATGCAAGGGACACAGATTCGTGCCCCGGTCCGGGAAGATCCCACATGCCGCGGAGCGGCTGGGCCCGTGAGCCATGGCCGCTGAGCCTGCGCGTCCGGAGCCTGTGCTCCGCAACGGGAGAGGCCACAACAGTGAGAGGCCCGCGTACCACAAAAAACAAACAAACAAAAAAAACAGGACCCCAAGCTCACAAGTTCTTCCTCTCTCTCTACCTGCAACCTCTCTGTGTGACCCAGGTGTGCTTTTTAATTCCCAGGTCTTAGAAGTAATAAATCTCTGCTTCCTCTGTTTCTTTCTGCTGAAGGCCATCTTGCAATGATAATAAGAACCACAAGGGCTGATCCAACTACAGCATTGGTTACTGATAGGCTGAGACCAGCACAAAATATGTTTTCCATAAATGATCTAGATTGGTAGAACAAATGTATGGATATGGCCTAGAGAAAAATTAAAATCATTCATATAAATGAAGACTGTATTTTGAAAAAGAGCATGACCAAAAGATATGTTGAGCATTGTGAGAATGAGCATTTACCAAGAAATCTAAAATTTCAACAGCTTGTTACATAGAAATTTATTCGTGGTTTCCAGCATTCAGTAAAGCTTGCAGAACGCACTCTAAGCATTTCAGGTATAAAGTATTAGATTAAGGATTAAATCCTATGTAATGGTTGAAGTTCTAAAATTCTCCACAAAGTCAAGGAAGCTGCCCCTGGCATCTCAGCTGGAGGCTCTTGTCAACTGAAAAAAAAAAAGCACAACCTAAATTAGGTTTTATTCCGCAGACTTTCTGAGAACTTAAGCCCAGAGGGGGTTCTCAGATAGCTCTGGGACACTGCCCTCTAGAGGTAAGGGAGGAGCCAGGTGTTTTCACAAAACAAAAAACAAACAAAAAGAGAAAAACAGATAGTTGGAACATTGAAAAATCACTGTTAATTAAAGAAAAACAGACATCAAGTTAAGCAATTTAGTGCTTTTCTGTATATGGGAAGATGCAAGAGTCTTGGCTCACTGAAATCATTCCTCTGATATGCACCGTCGCTCTGTAGGGCCAGCATCCTGCTTTACTCCTTCTGAATCCCCTCAGGGTGCACAGTCAGGGCAGCTGCAGTGGCTGTGGGCTGGATGGCTCAACACCCTTAGTTTCCTAATATGGTAGGTGACATTCCTAGTGCATACTCTGAAGTGGGTGGTTGTCAAAATCTTCCTGGGAAGCTGCATCAATACTGAGGATCATTTAGGGATCGCCCTCCACCAGCGCAGTCAGTGGCAGTGGAGTGGATGGTTCCCAATCGCCCACCAGGACGCCTCAGGAAACCTGTGTCAGCCCCGGAGTCCAATGGCAACTGAATTTATCTTTCTAGCAAATTCGAACCTGGAGCCATACAGGAAAGGTATTCTGGGAACTGTATTTCCTGGCCTTGCTGGTGTGGACAAGGAATGTCACCTGCCATTTTAGTAAACAAAGGATGTTGCTACCAGAAGCCGTCAGCCACTGCAGCTCTCCTGATGGTACACCCTGAGGGGAATTCAGGGTGGAGAAAAACAGGATACTGGCCCTAGACAGTTAAGATGCATATAAAAGGAATGATTTCAATAAGCCCAGACTCTTGCATCATCCCATACATAGAAAAGCACTAAATTCACTAACTTGAGATGTCTGTTTTCTTGATTAGCAATAATCTTTTGATGTTGGCTACATATTGTTGGGGTTTTTGTTTTTTTGTTTTTTCCAGCAAAAATTCCTGTATACCCCGGCTCCTCCCTTACCTCTTGGAACAATCCCTCAGAGCTATCTGAGAGGCTTCCTTCCCAGGCTATAGTCATCAGGAAGGCCACTAATAAAACATAGTTCTCAGGCTCAGCTGGCCACAACTACTGAGCATGCGCTGTAGAGTCCACGAGCCACAACTACTGAGCCCATGAGCCACAACTACTGAGCCCACGAGCCACAACTACTGAGCCCACATGCCACAAATACTGAGCCCACATGCCACAAATACTGAAGCCCGCGCACCTAGAGCCTGTGCTCCACAACAGGAGAAGCTGCCGCAATGAGAAGCCCGCGCACTGCAAAGAAGAGTAACCCCTGCTCTCCACAACTAGAGAAAGCCCGCGTGCATCAGCGAAGACCCAATGCAGCCAAAAATAAATAAATAAATAAATTTATTTAAAAAACACATAATTCTCAACTTTTAGGTTGTGCACTCTTTTTTCAGTCGACACAGGCATCACAGAGGAGTTCTTAGAAAGGTCAGTGGTGATGCCGAGGTGACAATAAACAAGGATGCAAGTGCACAGAACAGTGCGACTGAGGGCTCCTGGTTGGTGTGCCACTCACTACACATGGAGGCTGGGGACCCATGGTTCTTCTACCTTGTGCCTCTGCTGTTTCTTTGGACCCTGAGTCTTCTGCGTCCTCTCAGCAGATGGTTGAAAGAGAAGAGTGCTGCCTTGGCCTGGGGGTGATCTGCATCACTTCCATGCACCCCCAACAGGCAGGAACAGGTCCACAACCACACCAGTCACAATCCACACCCTCACCAACCACAAGGTGGGCTTGGAGGTATAGTCCCCAGTGGGAAGCTACTTCCCAGGTATTATTCCTTATAATAGAAAAGGGGTTAGTGGTATTGGCATATAATGTTTAGAAAATGAATAATTGAAAAATAAAAGTTCAAATCCACTTTGATATTTAATAAAAAACAATCAATCCTTGGATGAATATGCAACATGAACTAATAGTTTCTCAACACATTCATATGCTTGCCATTTTAGATTTTTCTTTCATCTTTAAAACATTGTATTCTCTGACTTTGAATACAAGAGTTTTGCACAGGACAAAAAATGTTACCTAAAAAAACTCTAATTTTCATTTACTTTTTATATTGAACTAGTATATCATCATTTGTCTTGTATTAGCCTGCAAGAAATGGCTTTATTTTTCTGGAATTTGGGGAGAGTCTGTCCTCATAAAAATTGATAAAGAAAGTTTTGAAGTCCTTGATGAGACATTTGTATTTTATGAAGATAGAGTAGACAATTTTACATTTCATCACATCACACAGTGATATGTATTTAAAAATTCAATTTAATAAATTACTAACAAATTAATATTTATTTACATTTTTACAGATATGTGTACCTTCCGTCCCTGTTTTGGCTAAAAAGAGTCTTGGCTTGCACTATTTGAAACTGTTTGTCTTCAAGGAGAAAATGAAAACAAGTTTTCTGAACCAACTTCAGTTTCACTCAGCTAGCCAGGAGATTTAGAGGAGTTAAGCTAAGAAAGTGATATAACTTTTATCACCAAAAGCAATTGGAGTATTAAATGAATTAATTTTTATGTCCCTGCCTTTGGACTAGATTTTCCAAAGCCAGGTAATTGTACCCCTTGCACTTAACAGTGTGTGCTACATTTATTTCAATGAATGAATTTTAAAAAAGCAGAGTGTGTGTATAGTAAGAATTGTTGGCCTACACACCTGATAAAGGAATCCTAAACATACATTCACGTCATAATAATTCAGGTAATTCTTTTCCCTTTATACTCCCCGAAATTCACACCGCTAACTATCCGGACACCTACAAAATGAGTTCTAATGTAAGAAGTTTGAAAAGCACACAGGGGAATTCCCTGGTGGTCCAGTGGTTAGGACTCCAAGCTTTCCCTGCTGAGGACCCAGGTTCGATCCGTGGTTGGGGAACTAAGATCCCGCAAGCTGTGAGCCATGGCAGAAAGAAAGAAAGAAAAGAAAGAAAGAAAGAAGGAAAGAAAGAAGGAAAGAAAGGAAGAAAGAAAGAAAGAAAGGAAGAAAGGAAGAAAGAAAGAAAGAAAGAAAGAAAGAAAGGAAGAAAGAAAAGCACATGGGTTTTTATAGCAGAAACAAATTGTTGCAGAGATTCATACACTGCATTTCCCCTAAGTGTCCTTACTAGTTAAAGGTTAATTAGTTTTCTTAGGTATCTCTGTTCTCACTGAGCTACTACCCAAAGAAACTTAACCCTGGGTACTTCCTGAATTATCTGTACTCTAGTTACTATCTCCAATGTGTGTGAGGTCTGAAATCTTTAACCAAAATTGCAGCACTGGTGTGAGGCAGTAGTTATATCCATGACAAAGATATTTTATAGATCATATATTTTCACACAATTTTTCTGTTCTAAAATTAGCGTGGTGCAAAAGGGCTCACGATGGAGATAGCATTACCATAAAATTTTAGACACAGTGCATTTAAAAGTTCATAAAACTGGATGTTGATAAAAGCAGCACATTTTTCATATAATTAGAGATTTACAGCGGCATTATAATTTAATTTCCACAAAGCAAACCTTCATACGTGGGTGTTTCAAGCATGTAATTGTGAAATGCAATTGGAAACGCCAAATGGAACCCTGCATGTAGAATTCCTGAAGAGTCACATCAGGCACAATATGAGCTTACAGGAAATTGGGAAAATTAGGAAGAACTATGGCACTTGGCATTTTGTGTTTCTATAAAGGAAGCCTGGAGTGACAAAAGAAGTAATATTTGGGTTGGCCAAAACGTTAGTTCAGTTTTTTCCATAATATGGCTCTAGTAGCACTTAGTTGTCTTTACCTTCATTCAAAACAATTTTGTTAGACTGTATTGTGACAGCTATCATATCAGCATGCATTTAAAAAAAAAAAACTTATCAAATTGGTGAATTTTTGTGTAACCAATTTAATATTGAAGATGGAAAAAAAAGCAACATTTTTGGCATATTATGCTTTATTATTTCAAGAAAGGTAAAAACACAACTGAAACACACAGAAAAATATTTGTGCAGTGTATGGAGAAGGTGCTGTGACTGATTAAATTTGTCAAATGTGGTTCATGAAGTTTCATGCTGGAGATTTCTCGCTGGACGATACTCCACTTTCAGGTAGACCATTTGAAGTTGATAGCAATCAAATCGAGACATTCATTGAGAACAAAAAACGTTATACCACGTGGGAGATAGCTGACATACTCAAAATATCCAAATCAAGTGTTGAAAATCATTTGCACCAGCTTGGTTATGTTCATCGCTTTGATGTTTGGGTTCCACATAAGTTAAGTGAAAAATACCTTCTTGACCATGTTTCCACATGCGATTCTCTACTGAAACATAGTGAAAATGTTCCGTTTCTAAAACAACTTGTGATGGGCGATGAAAAGTGGATACTGTACAACAATATGGGATGAAAGAGATCGTGGGGCAAGCAAAATGAACCACCACCAACCACAGCAAAGGCCGGTCTTCATCCAAAGAAGGTGATGTTGTGTATATGGTGGGATTGGAAGGAGCTCTACTATGAGCTCCTTCCAGAAAACCAAACAATTAATCCAACAAGTTAGACCAACTGAAAGCAGCACTTGTTGAAAGACATCCGGAATTGATCAACAGAAAATGCATAATCTTCCAACAGGATAATGCAAGACCACATGTTTCTTTCATAACCAGGCAAAAACTGTTACAACTTGGCTGGGAAGTTCTGATTCATCCGCCATATTCACCAGACACTGCATCTTCGGATTTCCATTTATTTTGGTCTTTACAAAATTCTCTTAATGGAAAAAAATAAATTCCCTGAAAGACTCTAAAAGGCATCTGGAACAGTTCTTTACTCAAAAAGATACAAAGTTTTGGGAAGATGGAATTACGAAGTTGCCTGAAAAATGGCAGAAGGTAGTGGAACAAACCAGTGGATATGTTGTTCAATAAAGTTCTTGGTGAAACTGAAAAATGTGTCTTTTATTTTTACTTAAAAACCAAAGGAAATTTTTGGCCAACCCAAATAGAATGTAACTGAATTCCTTAAAGTGGGAACAGGAAGTGATGCTGAGATTTTTTTCTGTGCACGTACAGACCATGGTAGTAGGATTGTCCTGTGGTGTGTGCTGCCCTGGCACTGTGAACTAAGAATGTCTCCTGCCATATTGGTAAACAAAGGATGTTGCAGCCATCGAGCCACCACATTACAGCTACCAGGATGGTGAGCCCTGAGTGAACTCAGGATGGAAACAAAGAATGCCCCCCATCTAAAGTCAACTGCTGCAACCACCCTGAGGAGCACAGGATGAGAACACACAGGACACTGGCCCCAGAGAGCTGAGGTACATATCAAAGGAACAATTTCTTCCAGACTTTGCATCTTCCCATACATAGAAAAGTATTAATTTCATTACCTTGAGATGCCTTTTTTTCTTTTATTAACTGTAATTTTTTAATGTTCCGACTACCTGGTCTTTTGTTGCAAAAACTCCTATGTATACTGGTTCCCCACCTTGTGTCTTCAGAGCAGTCTCTTAGAATTACCTGAGATGCTGTGTCCCAGGCTTAAGTCCTCAGATTTGTCCACTGAATAAAGCATAACTCTCAACTTTTAGGCTGTGCATTATTTTTCAGTTTACAGCACACAGGGGTGTCCTGCCAGGTAGAGCAGATTTTCCAGTTATTATCAATTGCTACTGACAGTCAGAGGCAAGGTCTCAGGCTATGTCGTATTGTTAATAGCTATAATGGGTTGAATTATGTGCCCCCAATCCTTGTTGGAGCCCTTCTCCCTAGTACCTCAGTATATTACCTTATCAGGAAATAGGGTCTTTGCAGATGTAATTAGTTAAGGTATGATAAGGTCATACTGGTGGGCCCTAATCCAATATGGCTGGTGTCCTTTTAAAATGGGGAAATTTGGAGACAGACACATACAGGAAGAATACAATGTGAACATGAAGGCAGAGATGGGATGATGCTTCTACCAACCGGGGGACACTAAGGATTGCCAGCAAACCCCCAGAAGCCAGGAGAAAGGCCTGGAAGAGTTTTCTCTCACAGACCTCAAAAGGAGCCAGTCCTGTCAACATCCTGATCTCATACTTCTGGTCTCCAGAATGCTGAGACAATAATTTCTATTGTTTAAGCTATTCAGTCTGGAATACTTTGTTACATAGAAAGCTAATACACGAGCATTACTGCAACTGGAGACATTCACATTTAAGTAAATGACTGCACTTTAAAATGAGCGTGACTTACTAAGTGAACAAAAATGTACTTGAGTAGAATTGTTGTATTGTACTTGTTGTATGTTTGTAATCTAAAATCAACCTGATAAGGCACTCTGTCAGTGGTCCATGTATTTTAATTAGGCTCTAGGCCTTCATGAATATAGAGTAGGTGAAATTCCATAAATATCTGAGGTATCTCTGCTTTTTCTTGGTTATCTATGGACAAATAACTATGAGGATGCACTATAATAGTTAAATCCTGCCCTTTTAATTCCTGGATAACAAAGCTCTTGAAAGACTAAATTATGTAACATGAAAGGAAACATAAATATCATTGTAAGGAGTATTATATAAGATCTTTGTACCCATTAATTAACACTAAAAAATGTCACTCACACATGCATTATTCTACTGGAAAATCTGGAGAAACCATGAAGAAACACTGTATCTAAAATATGTTTTAAAAATAAAAATAAATAAAATGTGTGTTTTTCTTGAAGCCTTCTGAAAGTTTTCTTTAATCTTTTTGTGGCTTTTTGGCCAAAATTTAGAAGTCTTTGCCTGCATAATTAAAGACAGTAAATTGTCATTGTGATTAAAATCTTCTTGATTATGATGGACACTTCAAGTGAAAATGTAAAAGAAAATATATAGAATCACGTAGAAGACAATGATATTGTCCTAAAGATTAAGTGGAGGTTGACATTTATACCCCAAAGTATTGGCCTATCTTTACCTATATTTGAAGATATTTAAAATAGCTGGGAAACTTCTTCATTTGGTTATGATGTTTTGAGGCAGTGTGTGAAGATTTTATTCCTTAGGATTAAGGACATTATAGTTTAACATGTACAATTTTGTATTTCATATAGTAATTTCACTATATAGTAATGTTGCTAACTTCAAACCAATAAATTTAAATGAATGAAAGACCACAGTCAGAAATAAAAAGATGGTACAACTTAGTGTTTAAATAATATATCAGATCACTACCAATAAAATGTCTCTTCTGCATTAGATCATTAAAAAATAAAAATTTGTATAGAGATAGAAAATAGTTCAGTGGCTGCCTAGGACTGAGGATGGGAATAGGGAATGATTATAATTGGGTAAAAGGTCCCTTTGTAGGGTGATGTGGTAGGCTGAAAATGTCACCCCCCCCAAAGATCTATCCATTTCTTAATCCCCAAAGTGTGACTATTACCTTATATGGCAAAAGATGTGATTAAGAATCTTGAAATGAAAATCAACATACAATGAGATATCGTTTCACTTCTGTTAAGATGTCTATTATCAAAAAAAAAAAAAAGGTAACAACTGTTGGTGAGGATATGGAGAAAAGGGAACATTTGGGCACTGTTAGTGGGAATGTATTGATGATTTGGTACAGCCATTGTGGAAAACAGTATGGAGGTTCCTCAAAAAGTTAAAACTAGAACTACCACATGATCCAGCAACCCCACTTCTGGGTATACATAGAAAGGAAAGGAAATCAGCACCTGGAAGAGATCTGTGCAGCAGATTCATTGCAGCTTTATTTACAATAGATAAAATATGGAAACGGGCTTCCTTGGTGGCGCAGTGGTTGAGAGTCCGCCTGCCGATGCAGGGGACACGGGTTCGTGCCCTGGTCCGGGAAGATCCCACATGCCGTGGAGCGGCTGGGCCCGTGAGCCATGGCCGCTGAGCCGGCGCGTCCGGAGCCTGTGCTCCGCAACGGGAGAGGCCACAGCAGTGAGAGGCCTGCGTACCGAAAAAACATAAAAGCAGAGAGAAGAACAGTGGTAACCAGGGGCAGGGAGGTGGGGGAAATGGGGACGTTTGGGTAAGATACATAAGTCTTGAGATCTAATATGCAGCATGGTGACTATAGTTAATAATACTCTACTGTTATGTTCAATACCTTGTAATAACCTATAATGGAAAAGAATCTGAAAAATAATATATATATATACATATATATGTATAACTGAATCACTTTGCTGCACACCTGAAGCTAACAGAACATTGTAAATCAACTATACTTCAGTAAAAATAATTCTCTGTTACTTACAGAAAATTTGCTAAGAGAATAGATTTCAGGTAAATCTCTCATCACACACAAAAAAAAGGTAAATGGATGAGCAAGTGGGTATGTTAATTAGCTTGATGACAATAATCATTTCATTACATATATGTGTATCAAAACACCATGTTCTTCTCTCTTTCTCTCTACATATATATATATATACCTATATATATGTATATATATAGGTATATATATATATATACCTATATATATACATATATATAGGTATATATATATATATACAATTGTTATCTAAAACATAGAAAAGAGTGTTCCAACTAATAAATAAAAAAGAAATGACAGAATTGGAGTGTCACCATTTTACAAGCCCAGTGCATTAATAGATATAGGCATCTATCAGCAATGGCACTAGCATCACAAGAAGAGAGACAACTGCTTCCTGATGAAAGAACACAATTGCACCAACAGTCTTGCCAAAGGAATGGATCCAGAAATGACTCCATCTCTGCATCCAGCTGCCAAAGTATCTGAAATAAAATAGACAGAAGAGCATGTTGAACGGCACCAGAGCAAGCAGGCAGCACCCCTCAGCCCAGGGAAAATGCTGCAGGTCAAAGGAATGGGATCTGCAGCAGGTACCTTGCAAAGAAAAGAGAGAAGAAATGCACAGGACTCAGCTGCAGAGTCTCCGGTGATAAATGAGGAAAAGTAACTCGTAAGGAAATCGTTACTACAATAGTCGTGATGATGACTGGGGCATCTGTATTGAGATTGATTTGAGTGGGAAGGAAAATTGAATAAATTTTCAGATTTCAAGGTAGGTAGACGTAAATTAAAAGTAATATTCCAACTCATATCCATACAATAAAAATTTAAAATAAATTTTATTATTTTCATATTACCTGCTAGCTCTTCATAACACGTATATTGTATAAAGTCCAAAGAAGTGTTTTAAGATCCATATTTTCATTTTCAACATTAAGGTCCCCTAAGTTTTTCCTTTGACTTGGTCACGTCCCCCAAAATGCTTGTTTGTCTGAGCGTTTCACAGCGTGAACAAGTTTCAAACACTTGAGAAAAACTACTTATGTTCCTCCAAGTTGCAGAATAATGAAAGAAATATTTTTTAAAAGAGGGGTAGCAATTTGAATTAAGATTTCCAAATTATGATTTTAAACTTCTTTAAAGGCAATGCTAATTGGATACCTGCTAGATGTGGGGTATGTGATATCATACTTGACCTTCACTATAAATGTGAGGCTTAAACAGGCTGATTTCACAAGCAGGAAAAGAAAGAAATGGGGATCACTTTACATAACTACTGATAACTACATTTGATACAACAGTTTAGAGAGGAAAGAGTCTAATTTGAAGATAGTTAGAAGAGAACCTTCTGGATGTCAAAGAGCCCCACTTTGTTCTAAAAGCTGCCCCAGTGAAATTTCCACCACTTCTGCTAGTCATGACATCTGGGACTGCCCCATTCTCCCTCCTGTTTCCTTTACCTGCCTGGTGTCATTCTGTCAAGTGACAGGGCAGCTCTTCTGTAACTGAGGCCAATTAACCATCTTTTCCTTCCAGCTAAGCACGCTGAGTTCATGGAGGATTTCTTCATGTGAGAAGTTGTATATTGAAAGTACTAATCACTAAAATTTCCTCCAATTTTAATATTTTTGTGTTTAAAGGAAAATGTTTACATCCTGTGAATTATTTCTTTTTTTTTCTTTTTTTTTTTTTTTTTGCGGTACACGGGCCTCTCACTGTTGTGGCCTCTCCCGTTGCGGAGCACAGGCTCCGGATGCACAGACTCAGTGGCCATGGCCCACGGGCCCAGCCGCTCCGTGGCATGTGGGATCTTCCCGGACCAGGTCATGAACCCGTGTCCCCTGCATCGGCAGGCAGACTCTCAACCACTGCGCCACCAGGGAAGCCCCCTGTGAATTATTTCTAACTTTGTTACAGAGGAAGACCATGGGGGCTTGCTATGGAAGGATTCTGAGCTCTCCAGAAATATATCATATTCACCTTGGGTTGGAAATAGTTGCAAATTCTCATTAGCTAGAATTTAGTTTTTGAAGGAATTGAATCTCTTACTATAGTTAAAATATCTCACCTGAAATGATTCCAGGAAGTCTGTAGAACTGTAACAGTGTTTATCTAATTCTATAATAATGCCTATTGTTGTCCTTTCCTCCCAGAACTGTTATTGTGAAAGGGATTAGAAAGTCAATAGCATTTATTGCGTTTCCTATTTACCAGGCATTGTATGGAAGGCTTCACGTGTGTTATCACATTTAGTTCTCAGACAACCATGAACCTTGGTCTACTTCCAGTTTTTGACAGAAGAATAAGCTGTGGTAGTTCATGCAACATCATTTAACTAACTAGGCAGGGCTGGGATTTGAGCACAGGTTTGAGCATCTCACAACCCACCTACTTAAGAATATGCAGTTTGTAACATGAGTCTCAGTCTTTATTTTTTTTTTTTTAATGTATTTATTGGAGTATAATTGCTTTACAATGGTGTGTTAGTTTCTGCTTTATAACAAAGTGAATCAGTTATACATATACATATGTTCCCATATCTCTTCCCTCTTGTGTCTCCCTCCCTCCCACTCTCCCTATCCCACCCCTCTAGGTGGTCACAAAGCACTGAGCTGATCTCCTGTGCTATGCAGCTGCTTCCCACTAGCTATCTATTTTATGTTTGGTAGTGTATATATGTCTATGCCACTCTCTCACTTTGTCACAGCTTACCCTTCCCCCTCCCCATATCCTCAAGTCCATTCTCTAGTAGGTCTGTGTCTTTATTTTTGTCTTACCCCTAGGTTCTTCATGACATTTTCTTTTCCTTAAATTCCATATATATGTGTTAGCATACGGTATTTGTCTTTCTCTTTCTGACTTACTTCACTCTGTATGACAGACTCTAGGTCCATCCACCTCATTACAAATAGCTCAATTTCATTTCTTTTTATGGCTGAGTAATATTCCATTGCATATATGTGCCACATCTTCTTTATCCATTCATCCGATAATGGACACTTAGGTTGTTTCCACCTCCTGGCTATTGTAAATAGAGCTGCAATGAACATTTTGGTACATGACTCTTTGAATTATGGTTTTCTCAGGGTATATGCCCAGTAGTGGGATTGCTGGGTCATATGGTAGTTCTATTTGTAATTTTTTAAGAAACCTGCATACTGTTCTCCATAGTGGCTGTACCAATTCACATTACCACCAGCAGTGCAAGAGGGTTCCCTTTTCTCCACACCCTTTCCAGCATTTATTGTTTCTAGATTTTTTGATGATGGCCATTCTGACTGGTGTGAGATGATATCTCATTGTAGTTTTGATTTGCATTTCCCTAATGATTAATGATGTAGAGCATTCTTTCATGTGTTTGTTGGCAGTCTGTATATCTTCTTTGGAGAAATCTTTCTAAGCTCTATTTAAATTGATTCTGAAGCTGCCTCCGCGTTGGGTAATCCTTAGAACTTTCATGGAAGTCATTAAGCTATCCCCACTGTTTCTCGCAGGATCCCACAAATCGGGTGTGAAAATACCACATTCTAGGACTTAAATTTTAAATTCACCATTGTAGCTGCCCGTTTGAAGTGAGAAAGCAAAGCAGTATTGGAGATCGTGAATGTTTTCACCCCGTGTTTACTGTATGAGGTCCAGTCTCTCTGTGATTCTCCTCAAAGGAGACGTGTCATGAGCAGGTCCTGGGGCTAAAACAGTTCTAGAAGGAAGAAGGCAACAAACAGCTTCGTTCTCACCCCTGCCAAGTTCACACATCCCCGATGTCATCATCCAGACAGTGGCTGCCCCCTGTGTTTCCTGGAGTGGCAATATGTGGATTGGGGGACAGCAGGAGGTGACACAGTAAGATGTTCAGCCCGAGTTTTGCTTCTGCACATTAAATTGAACCATAAATCACTCTCCTCTATATCATCATATTAAGCTGTCTTGGACAGGTTTGAGTAAATCATTACTGGAAGAGGCGGTTGTAAAGGGATTGGGAGTTTTATGTTTTTCTGGTCTGTAGGCAAAAGAAGTTTTGTTAGTAATTCCATGGGGGACTCTTCATTTTTCTGTGAATCCTCCAGATGGCAGTTCCATGCAATGATGGAAAATGAAATTACTGACCTTGGGAATTTAGTCTGTGCTGCTATTAAATCACTTTCATTCTATTGTTTTAGGGAGGTTCCAAAGTCTTTTTCCTGTTTTTTTTTTTTTTTTTTTTTTTTGATAGATCCCTTTCTCACAATCATGTTGTATTTTTCTTTAAAATTACCGTGTTGCTAGAGCTTGGGAAATACTAAATACAAGTAAAAACTTACTTATTTCCCAATGCTAACTTTTCTTTCTGTTGCAATAGCCTGGTTGGGTAAGCAACACAGAGGACCTATGTTCACTTGAGAACGAAGAGTAATAGTCACCCCAATCCACACAGTTTGTTAGTGTCAAGGTTTAGGTGGAAGGGAGAAGTCTATGAAAATGGCCTTAAGATATTTCTCTTCTTCCACAAAGATATGCTTGACATCTGTGGACCTTGCTCAGAAACTGTCTGGAGAACAGGTACCACTCCAGAAACATGTTGCATTGTGTGTGTGTGAGGGAGGTTTTCCTTTTGCTTAATTTGGAAATGCTGCATGCTGCAATGGTTTCGTACAGGACATTAAAATCACAGAGCTGTGAAGCGTGAGTTCCTCTTGCTAATTTATCATTGATTTGCACTTCAATCATTCTCTGACACTGAACATCTGGTCAGGAGCTTATTGGGCCCAACATGCCCCCCCAGAGCCTACCCAGCAGGAGAGCAGCAGGCCGGTCTCAAGACCAGCTAAAATGAAGCTCTGTGCTTTTCCTTTTATTAGGAGGTGCTGCCTGAGATACCATTAGCCTGACAACTTAGAGAAGGGGAGAAGAAATACAAAGCGATAATGCCACAAAACCTAACTGCTTGCTGAGTCTCCTAAGACTGATAATTTCACAACTTCTGTTGAGAACATGAATGGGGAGTTAATTAGTCATTGTTGTGACTGATACTAAAATCCATGGCTTTTAGGCTAATTTACAGAGGGTTTAACAACCAGAGGTTTCACACTGGTGTAAAAAATAATTCACACATGACAAAAAACATTAAAAACATCCAAATAATGTCTCTAAACTGCCACACTCCTGATCATTAAGATCAGGAAACATAGCAACAAAAAGAAAAATTTCAGGAGTGCAACTCAAGTCTCACTTTCTACCATTAAAAAGGACAACTTTCACATCCTGATTGGAATCAGGAACTTTAGAAACTCAACTTCGGTACAGATGGCATGAAGGTCAAATTGAGCTTAATCTTATCAGGCTGACAGGGAAGGGGTGCCATGAGACCAGCTCTACCACCAAGGGAGCGAGGGTGGAGATGCTGCCAGCTCCAGTGAAACAACTGTTGGTGAGGGAAACACCACCAACTGTTCCCAAAGAAACCAGCCAGGAACACACCCATCCTTTCAGAGGGGCCATCATAGGAAGTTAATGCCCTCATGTCTGCCAACTGCAGAAAATAACACAGATTGCAAGGGCACGAATAACCTAGCATAGAGTTCCTGACACACAATGTAGCAGAAGCATTACTACAGTCTTTGCAATTGTATCTGTGCAATGACTAGTAAAGAGGCCATTGCATAATAACCAGACATGGACTCCAGTCTCACCTGATATAAGATGAGCCTGTACCACTGGGATTCACCCAAGGCTCACAGAAGGGACAGGATGCAATGTCAGAACTGACTGGGCCACGGTGTTGGCACCCACCTCCGAGCTCCTGATGAGTGTCTTGGGCCTGCTTTCCAAAAAGGGAACCCCCAACCCTTTGTGCTGTGATTGTAAGGACTGTAGAAAGGATGTGAGGAGATGATGTCAGCTTACTTAGAGTGAAGCCATAATACATCAAGACAGCCAAATGAATCAAAAAATTGGCAAAAGAATATTGGCAAAAAAAAAAAAAAATAGACTGATGGTACAGAATAAAGAGAACTGGACCCAAATAAATATAGCCAACTAATCTTTGATAAAAAGAGCAAAGGTAATTAAATGGAGAAAGGGTAGTATTTTCCACAAATGGTGCTGGAACGACTGGACATTCACATGCAAAAAAGTGAATCTAGATACAGAACTTACACCTTTCACAATAGTTAGCTCAAAATAGATCATAGACCTAAATATAAAAACTATAAGCAAAAAACTATAAAACTTTTAGAAGATAACATAGGAGAAAATCTAAGTGACCTTGGGTGATGAATTTTAGATACAGCACCAAAAGCATGGTCCATGAAAGAAATAATTGAGACTTCATTAAAATTAAAACCTTTGCTCTGTGAAAGACACTGTTAAGATATGCGAAAGACAAACCACGGCCTGAGAGAAAATATTTGCGAAGGATGTGTGTGGTAAAGGCTGTTATCCAAAATATCCAAAGAACTCTTGGAGCTCAATAAGAAAATGAACAATCAGTTAAAAACATGGTGGGCTTCCCTGGTGGCGCAGTGGTTGAGAGTCCGCCTGCCAATGCAGGGGACGCGGGTTCGTGCCCCTGGCCGGGAAGATCCCACGTGCTGCGGAGCGGCTGGGCCCGTGAGCCATGGCCGCTGAGCCTGCGCGTCCGGAGCCTGTGCTCCGCAACGGGAGAGGCCACAACAGTGAGAGGTCCACGCACTGAAATAAAAAACATCGGCAAAGATCTAGACAGACACCTCACCAAAGAAGATACACAGATGATAAATAAGCACATGAAAAGACGCTCAACATCCTGTGCCATTAGGGAACTGCAAATTAAAACGATTAAAATGGCCAAAGCAGAATGGCCAAAACTCACAACACTGACTCTACCAAAGGCTGATGAAGACGTAGACTAGCAGGAACTCTCACTAACTGTTGGTTGGAATATATAATGACACAGGCACTCTAGAAGACAGTTTGGCAGTTTTCTACAAAGTTAACATACTCTGACCATAGGATCTAGCAATTGCGCTTCTTGGTATTTACCCAGACTGGAAACTCATGTCCACCAAAAACTGCACACGGGTGTTTACAGCAGCTTTATTCATAACCGTTAAAACATGGAAGCAACCAAGATGTCCTTCAATGGTTTGAATACATAAATAAACTGTGGTATATCCATACAATGATATATAATTCAGCGATAAAAAGAAATGAATTAAAAATAAACGGAGGAAACAGATTCATATTACTAAGTGAAAGAAGCTAGTCTGAAGAAGCTATGGATTGTATGATTCTGACTATATGGCGTTCTGGAAAAGTCAAAACCATGGAGACAGTAAAAAGATCAGTGGTTTCCGGCGGTTGGAGGGAGAGAAGGAGGGACGAATAGGCAGAACACAGGGGACTGTTAAGTGGTGGAAATATTCTGTACGATACTGTAATGGTGTATACATAATGTTTGTCAAAACCCACAGAACTGCATAAGACTAAAAGTGGATCCTAATATAATGATGGACTTAGATGTTACGGTTAATAATTACAGTTAATAATAATGTATCAACAATCATTAATCAATTGCAACAAAAGTACCACGCTCATGCAATATATTAATAACAGGGAAACATATGAGAGGAGGAGGGAAAGTGTGAAGAAGTATGAGTCCTCTGTACATTCTGCTAAACCTAAGCTTTCTGTAAACCTAGAACTTCTCTAAAAAATACAGTCTATTAATTTCTTTAAATGTCACAAAGTTTAGTAAGGATGAAATATGAAAAAAAGGTAGTGAAATAAATCCTACTATAACAGTAGTTGTAGGAAACAATTTAATTATAATTTATAATCTCCCACATTGGATTTTTTTTTATCCAGGAATATATTTATATCAAGAGGAAGACTTGCCTTGGGCCCTGCATTCAGAGCAAAGGATAGCAAACTGTGGTCCATGGACCCAATATAGCCTACCATCTGTTTTTATGTAAACTGCAAGCTAAGAATTTTTTTTTCATGTTTTAACTGGTTTTTAAAAATCTGAAGAAAAATATTTTATTACACATGAAAATCTTATGCATCCCAAAGCTCATAAATATAGTTTTACTGGAACACAATTAAGTACCTGCATAACATCCTCAATTTTGCCTCTTGGCCCACAAAATCTAAAATATTTGCTAGCTGGCCCTTTACAGAAAAAGTTTGCTGTCCTATTTTAAAGATTCTACTACATTATAAAAACAAAAGTGTATAAAGAACATATAGACACCTCTTTCACTCAAAGTTTCCTAGTTTATGCAAGAACAAAACTCTAAACATCTGTTTTTATAACTAACACCCATCAGGCCCCAGGGAAACTCTTCTCCACTTACCTTGTTTATTTCCATGAGACAGCGGGACCTTTGTCTGAATTCCATGGAGTTGTGCGGTTTCTGCACCTGGCAGGGTGCAGAAATTGACTCGTCTTTGGAGTATGGTGTAAACTTGAACAGTAGTAGCACGTAGGTAAAGGAATAGACGAATGAATGTGCTAAATCCTTGCCCTCATATAGCACAAACACAAGATATACAATAGAGTAACATCCCAAGAAATATGGATTATATACTTACTTTCTTGTCTTTAAGTCCAAATGTGTGGTTCTGGAAGTACTCATCAATTAACAAGGAATTACAATTTGCATACGGCACGTGACGAGTATTCAGCAATAATAAAAAATCAAATACTCTTAAATTTGTATAGTCTAAAATATTCTCAAATCTGTATGTTCTATAGACTCTTACATATATGTAGTCTAAATAATACACTTGAACTATGATCTGATTCTTTTCATGGGTAACCACAAGTAGAAAAACTTTCATCAGGACAACAGGAGGAGATAAATAGTAATCCAACCTAAAAATGCACTTACCTTAATAGAAATGTGCCCGGAGATGTATACACAATTATTTCATTGTATCACATCACAGCAAAAATTGGAAACATCTTAAATAGCCTTACATAGAGATGGATTAAGAAAAGTTTTATGCAGGTATACAATAAAACCAAGTACACAGCAGCTGGTAGATCCATCTACCTGTGATAGCGTTTAGTGAAGAAGCATGTTATTCAGAATATGGGAGAGGCTAAGTATCTGGGATACTGCTTACCGACTGCAACATTTTCTGGGTTATTTAGAATTTTTCACCAGGAATGCATAATTTTTTAAAGTATATTTCAATTGGGGGGAAGAGAGGTTTCTGTGAGCTTATATATATATATTAGTAAATAAATCTGAAATATTGGGTTAAAGTGAGAAAACCATATTGTACTAAAAATGGCCCATTTTTTCCCCTGGGCTGTTCTCTAGTCTAATTTTCTATCTGCAGTTTATTTCAGAATTGCATGGAAGATTTGTGGAATACCATTAGCTATGGTTGAGGAATTATTTTCATGCTAAAGTCTTGTTCTTAGCCACTTCTAACTTCTTGGAAAAAAAAAAAAATTAGCCTAAAATTTTTCTGGATGTTTTCAAGCCAAAGATAAATTTTATTTGAAAAGCTTAGAGGAAAAAAATCCCCTTAGCTCTGTTAGTTATTTAGGCATACATCAAGGGTTTCTTAAATGCATTGAAAGAAAAAGAATATCATTTACATTTTTTTAATGGATAACCTGAAAGCATTTGCACTAAAAACCCTTCAATCTGTCATGGTTGCCGGTAGGCAAAATAGATTAGTGGTAACTGAAACATCGCTGTCTTTGTGGTTCTCTGTAGGTATGTAACCATGGTCTTCTCTTAGGCAAATGCCATTCTCTAGTGTTTGTTTGTTTTTAATTATAGCAGCTGGACAATATGGCCTTGTATCTATTTTTATATTATGTTCTCTCTCTCACGTTTTCCATTTTATTTATTTATTTAATTTTTTGCTAGGTAATGCATATGTGTGCATCTCAATGAAATAAAATTTCAGTGGCACAGTATTTCAATGCAATAAAAGGGCAAATAGTGAAAATTAAGTCTCCACCACCCATTCCCTGGGATAACTTCCCAAGGCTCACATGACTGGGACAAGCTTCTGTGTGTCCTTCCAGCCGTGTTCTAGGCACTTACAAGCACGTACGCACACACGGGAGGCTTCCTCTTACTCAGGTGAATTTGTGTATATTCTGCATTGTAGTCTTGAGGGCTCAGAGACTTTTGCCAAGATGTCAGTTAAAAGACAGCAATTCTGCCTGTGTAGCCATTCTTGCCAGAGACTGTTTTTTATTCTCTCATCAGTCAGACTCAGCCAGACATCGTCGTCACATGTCTCCTCAATGAAAGGGATGCCTCCACTGGAGTTCATCACACCTACCTGTTTACTCTGGAGAGAAAGGGAACTGTGGGTATTGAGACCTGCATGGACCTTGCCCTAACATTTTTACACTTTGTTAAATCTGGATGAGCTGTCCTCTCTGCTTGTGCCCAGCAGGCATCCTGAGATCTACACATACCCTCATTCTGGGCAGCTACCTTCCGGACTCCCAAAGGAGAGCCAGTATGTGAAGCCCCAGCATGCAGAGGACCTGGAAAGCCAGTAGGGGTCATTTAGGGAGAGGCAGAGGCCAAGACCAGCAGAGGCCGAGACCAGCAGAGGCAGGACTGTACCATTCCAATAAAATAAGGATGCACTGGACATCTCCTATGCATTGCTCCCCTTAACAGAGCACTCAGGCTCTGCAGAGATTCAGGAAAGAAGATGTCCCAGAACTGGGCCAGGTCCCCCTCCTCCACTCACCAGTGCTGGAGTGGAAGGGAGGAGGGAATGAGCAGACTAGACCCCTCCCCACTTCAGGCCCCTGGAACCACAAGCCTGGCCATTCATAGTGGAGAGAGAAACTTTGGGCTGGACTAAGATTGGGGTTTTAAACTGGATGGATTTTAAAAGCTAGCAGATATGGTCAAGAGGACATTAAAGAAACTGCTTTACAAAATAGTAAAGGAAGGTTTGATAAAGCAAAATCAATGGTAGCAACTAAGGAAAACAAAGGCACGCTATGGTTGTCCCCTACCAAGTTCAGACTGTTCACGAAATGTTTCCATAAGCTGTGACTTACGAGTTAGGGACAAGCAGATAGGTAGATAGTTGATTAAATGTTCTTACCAATTGATTTTCTTGATTTCTCAATTTAAGATGCTTTGATCAGACAGGGTAGACCCAGATGTAATTTAAGATATAATATTTTAGCCTTTGAAAATCTATTGCTCAGAAAGACAGGTCTTCTCCACACCTTTTCCTGTTCTATGCCTGCCGTAGAAATGGCACACACATGTACAAGAAATGCAGGTGCACACTTCAATAGGAAACACTCACAAGCGTGGACCGGATGAGGGCAGGAGAGAGCCATACTGAGGTGTCCTTATCAGACAGGTTGCTAGTAGCAATATGGGGCTAGATGAGACCACTTAGGAGGAGATGCAGTATGCAAGGAAAGAGCTGAGCAGGGCAGACAGGGGTGGAGAAGAGGGAGCTCCTGGAAAAGTGATCAGGAAGTGGCAGAGCACCACTTAAGACTAAATAGATGGGGCGATCAAGTCTCGCACGTGACTGCTGAGCTCCTTTCCTGACCTCACTGCCCTTTGACCCCTGCCTTCCTCACCCCCAAGTCAACCTTATCCACCCTTTAAGTGGCTTCAACTCATCTCAGCTTAAGCTAGCATCCCCACTTTGTGTTCTGATGGTCACGGTCCTGGAAGTCAGCTTTTCGTGTCCCTGCAGAGTGATGGTTCTTTCAGGGGACACCCAGCACCCTGGTCCTCTGACCCTGGCGCACCCTCTGGCCCCATCTGCCACCCCCAGAAGCCTCCCACTCCTCTTCGGATCCTGCACTCTCTCCTCCACAGCGCCGACCCCTCCCGCTGGTCCCTGCCTGGTCCCGGCCCGGCAGTGAGGCTCCTTCCTGTGCTCCTGAATAGCGTGGCTGCATGATAATGAGCCACGGAGGGAAATATGTTGGGAGAAAAACATAGAGATGCCTCTGGAGGACTAATTATGAAAAATACAGTGAGTCTCTGACAGCACTGGGAAAAGGTAGAAGAAAAGCCCAGGAGCACAGGCACCTAGACTGATGTAAGTCGGATGCAGGACGGCACCACCGTGAAGCCAGAGGAGACAGGTCACGTGACGGTGTCACAGCAGAGCCCCGGCTCCTGGGGGCGGACAGAGCTGGGTGGGGCCCACTGGCCCGCGGAGCCCACAGACTGGAGACGAAAGCAGAGGTGGAGACATGCGTTAGGTTCGGGAGCTGTGGAGGCAATGCCGGAGGGTAGCAACCTTCACCCCCGATTTATTTTCTGGGGGGTCTCGCAGGCAGGGTCCGTGGAACCTCACCGGGTGCATTTGCAGTGTCTGCGCTCAGCTCTCCGCAGGGTCGCTGGGCTTTTCTCCTTCCCACCGGCCTCAGTGTGATGTGTAAGGTCCCGTCCGGAGGGCGAGACCACCCGGATGGAGGTACTGACCCACCCACTTGTTTGTCTCCAGGCCTGTCACAGTGCTGGGGCGGCGTGGTCCTCAGCAGGGGGTGTGAATAAGCAAATACATGAGTGAAGGGTGAGTAACATGATGCTCATCACGCCATCAGCGTGGTCAGAGCCTGCGGTGCTGTTCACAGGTGCGTGGATGAGGATGTTGCGGGGGGCCTGTGTTTGAAGCTAAGGATGCTGAAACCACGCCAGGTGCCTGGCTGGTGACCTCAGGAAGGGTAAGAGGTTATTAGAGGACCACGATCTCTGCTTTGGGGTGTGGGAAGCACCATTCTGGGCTACGTCTTATAACACAGGGAAGGATGTTGCCAATCATTCTTTATACCCCACTTGTATAAATACGTAAAACAGATCCAGGACGAATCTCCTCTTGAAGCTCTGCTTTATTTTCCGAGGTTAATTCAGCTCTCGGTATATCGACAACAAAACAGGGTTAATTTTATCTTCACCTTTCCCCTGTTGGAATCTTTATCTTGTTACCATGACAACTCACTCCACAAATTTGTTGCCAGACACATGGTAAAAAATAGGAGAGTGCCTTATCTAGAAAAATTGAAAATAAATCCTCAAAAGTACAAAGTAAATACTAATCCAGAAGCCAAGAGAATTAAAATGTCATTGGAAAAGTTATTCAGTGGTCAAGTAGATTTTAAAATTTCTAAAATTGTTAAAGCCTTCACAAATTAATATTGAGAATATATTTTCTTGAAAACTGCAAAATCAAATATTAACGTAAAACAATTTTAACCTGCTCAAGAAATACTTTATGGTCTTTGGAGTATATTCGTGTTTATTTTACTTGCAAAAAGTTATATATGACATCATGCTTTTCATAAAACAAGAGAACCATCCAGAAATAAAGTAAAAACAGAATCTTTCTCCTTCACTCTCCCTGCTTCACTCAGTCGGGAATTGCAACCTCTTCCCCAAAAGGAATCACTCTTAATGGTGTCTGTCTTTCCATACTAACCTATAGGATGTACACATAGGGAGATAAATTTCTCCTATATCCTTTCTTACAAATTTCTTTTTTTACACCTAAATTAACAAAACGACTTTGCCATCTTTTCATAGTAGTGCATTCAACTATACCTATACCTCATTCCCTTTAAATCTGTAGGGTGTAACATAATACATATAAATGGACTAGAAATTGTAGGCATCCCCTTACTGGCAAACATTCAGGTTGTTTCCAATTTATCATTGGCACAAACCAGGCTGCAGAGGACTTTTTGTCCACGTGCGTTAGGGCGCATTGTTCGTTCCTTCATTGTAAGGGATGCTAAAAGTAGAGGTGCTGGTCACAGGACATGAGCTCTTAATAGCTGACAGGCACTACCAAGTTGTCCTTTAAGTGATCTGTGAAAGGCTATCTATTAAAAAATTAAAGTGCTCCTTTCTGTATGGATTTATTTTCCTATTATCAGTCTGTTTATTTTTACCAATGTGATTGGCAAATATTTTGTATATAAATCATATGTACGTGTATAATTGATTTTATAATTTGCTTCCAATTACTATGAGATAATGTGTTATCAGATAGGTGTATTTCAACTTCTTTTGTGAATGTGCTTATTTATATTTTGAACACTTTCTATGTGATCATTTGTATATTTTTCTTGTGACAAGAGGTTCATGATACATTTTGATGTTAATCCATGGCTGTGATAAATGTTATGTGTGTGTCCATTAAACCAAAGCTGTTCACTGTATTGCGACTTTGGATTTTTTTTTCAAGTTATTTCTTTGAATTCTGAACATTGAGTGTTATAATATTCAATTTGGGTTATAGATTTCTCCTTGTAAGTCACATAATGTTTGTTTTATACACTAATAGCAGGGGTAGAGTATGTTTCCTGTGTTCATTATGGACTATAATTTTTGTCTCCATTTGTTCCATTTAATCCTTTTCAGATGAAATTCTGATTTGACACCTGCCAGACTTTCTTTCTATTAACCAATTCCTGATAGATCTTTTACTACACACTTACTTTTTACTTTTTCTATTATAACTGTTCCAAGTACAGTCTCTGGAGTCAAGTGGTCGGATCAATAATTGTGCTCAGCTCATAATGTCATTTTGAGGCTTAGATGAGATGATCCATGTGAAAGTTGGTCTAGTGCTTCTAACAGACTCAGCATACAGTGTGTCATGGCTTTATTTTGGGTATGTGTCCTTGTAAATGGCTTTTAGGTGAATTTTTATTTTGTCCCAAACTGGGAAGAAATATATCCCATTCAAATTTATTGTGAAAACTGATATATACTCTTTTATAGTCTTCTATTTTACTCAATTGAATATTTAACAAAACGTTTAAACATACTTCTTTATTTAACCCTGTGTGAGATCTCTCTGACTTGAAAAGGATAACTCAGTCACATACTCATATCCATCAATTTTTTCTCACTTCTTAGGTGTTAAAATCATCTGGAATTTTATTTTTAAGTTATTAATTTCTTACATGTGCTTTGACATTCTTAGGAATTGTTTCTTGTCAATTGGAGTTTACATCATAGCTACATTTTCCTCAATTGTGGAGGCATAAATCAATTTATTTTTTTTAATTCACCATCAGTTTTGAATACTGTATTTGATCCTAAATTCTGATCTTTCCAGCTTTGTAGTATTTTTATTATTAATTTGCTCTTGTTTTTCTAGGTTTTTAAGGTGGAAACTTAAATCATTGTTCCAAAATCTTTCTTTTGTAATGTAAGCACTCTAACTCTCCCTCTAAACGTTGAATATTTTAGGTTTAACAGGCCAAGAGGCAAAACTAAGGATAGTCTGTAAGTGCTTATATAACAAAAAATATTTTTTCACATATTCTATCAATGAAATAAAAAACAGTATAATAATAATTGAGTAAAATTTTTTGTCTTACAGGTCTGCTAATGAAAAGAATGGAACTCTGATTTGGGGGATAACATTTCACTTGGGTTTCCATATGACATGTCATTAAAATGAGAATAAGAACATGATATTCATTTGATTTTTTTGAGGGAAAGTGAGAGAGGTTATTCGAAATTTGGGGGTTGTGGCTAGGAGTTAGGATTGCACAGAAAGAGAAGGAAGGGAAATGCACAAGTGCCTTAGAGGCAGGATGCTTCTCAAGTACAGTCATTCATTCATTCAACAAATGTCTATTGAGGGCCTATCATGTCCCCAGCACTATTCTAGGTACTTGGGATATATCAGCAAGCAATCAGCAGAGACAGCTGCCCTCATGGAACTCACATTCTACAGGACAAGATAATTCAGGAGTCAAGACCTAATGTTTACTCAGTATATCCCATGCTGAATTAGACTAACTCACTTGTAATGCTCTAAAGATTTAAAACTTTTAAAAGTAATTTTGTAAATAAATGAAAACTGAAAATATTCATATAATTGATAGTGTCAATCACACTAGAAAATATCTAAAATTATCAAAATTCATGTGTAAGCATATCTTATATCTAATTGAAAAGAAGTTTCAGGAAAGTTTATCAGGTGATCATCGAGATATTTTTATAAATTTACAATTAATTTCTTACATGCTATCTTAACTATTTTTGTCAGAATATGACAGGCCACAGAAGGTAACTAAAATATATTGCTTTCAACTCAAAGTCCTTAATTTGGTCCTCCATTTAGGGAATAAATGAAATGTAAACTTTCAAATTGTTTTTGCTTGCATGACCTAACAGTCAAAATAACTTATTTTATATAAAAATAATAAGAAATATGAAATTAAATCCATTTGAAAGTTTGCCTGAAATTGGGAATGAGATTAAAGGGTTATCATTTATTCACCCTTTGGAAAAGGTGACTATGGAAAGGTCAGTGTGAAAATCCCTATCTTTCTTAAATTAATATCACAAATATTCTGCCATAACAGAGATGTAAGGTGAGACTATCATTCTATTGTATAGTGTTCTTTGGGGAATATACCATAAAAATCAATTCATAATACTGAACTGAACAAGCATATTATTAGCTCACTAAAAGTTATCAGCATTTTTATTTTAGAGCTTTTTCTACATATAGCCATATTTTTCTTTTGTTGAGGCCAATGTTTTCAGTAACAGTATTACTTTTTTTTAACATCTTTATTGGAGTATAATTGCTTTACAATTGTGTGTTAGTTTCTAACAGTATTACTTTAATGAAGCATATCATAAAGTAGAAAAACTTATGACAACGGCATATGCTCATTAAGAAACTTTTTGCCTAAAATTATATATTACTACACAAAATGATCTGTTTAGGCTCGTGACATGAATATCTTCACAAATCATAACTTGAAACATGGAAAGCAATCTAGAACATTCTGTACCAGGCCATGACATACACCATCCCCCAAAATAAGTCACACGGGGTTTACTCAAAAGATAACTTATAGTTGTAAACACCATCTTGACCTGATCTATTTGGCAACGTTTTTACCATTAAACCCAAGGTAATTACAGTTAAAATTTGTTTTTAAGAAAGTCAACATTGTTTCTGAAATTATACATGCTTTGTAACTGTGTAGTTTTATACTTCCTCTGAAATATGAGATGAAATGAAAATTTTCAAAGTTAAAAACATGTCGTGGGCTTCCCTGGTGGCGCAGTGGTTGAGAGTCCACCTGCCAATGCAGGGGACTCGGGTTTGTGCCCAGGTCCGAGAAGATCCCACATGCCGTGGAGCGGCTGGGCCTGTGAGCCATGGCCGCTGAGACTGCGCGTCCAGAGCCTGTGCTCCACAACGGGAGAGGCCACAACAGTGAGAGGCCCGCGTACCGAAAAAAAAAAAAAAAAACCGTGTCGTTATCACATCAATTCGTACCCTTCACTTTCCCAGGATTGAAAAGGATGATTGAAGCCTAGGGTCCTTTCTTAGATTTCTGAAACTTCCCCAGATAATGTTCCTTCTTGTGTTTGTTTATTTTGTCTACGATAACAGTTTTCTTTATTGGGTTCCTATGATGAGGCTGGGCTAGATCCTGAGGAATCACGACAACAAGACCTACAGGGTTTATAGATATTCATGAAACTCAAGGTCCATTAAGGGAGAATTATTTATGTATCCCCTTTATGCTACGAGTTATGTAGGCAGCACATTACACTGAGGTGGAGAAGAGGAAGAGAGGGTGTTGAAATGACCACATACCTCCCGGACAGGGTCTGCTCTGGGATGGACCCCAGCAGAGAAGGAAGCCAGAGGGAGAAGGTTTGCAATCAAGGGTTTAAAATTAAAAGAAATTTTAGCCTTTGTGATCTTTGGTAAATAGCCTCTTTAAGTATGGTAAATACGGTAAATTTGTTAAATGTGTCTCTTTAAACTGTTTTCTCAACATTTTGTATGCATAGCAGCCTGGAAAGTCCTAAGGTAGCTTAAAAAATATTATTTGCCTGTTTCATTCTCACTTTCTTTTCCCTTCCTCCTTTTGAAATCACTTCCTGTCACCTCCGCTCACACTATATCAGGGGTCTGCAACCCCAGGGCCGCGGACCTGTAGCGGTCTGCTGCCTGGTAGGAACCGGGCCGCACAGCAGGAGGTGAGCAGCGGGCAAGCCAGTGAAGCTTCATCTGCCGCTCCCCATGGCTCCCCATCGCTCGCACTACCGCCTGAACCATCCCCGCCCCCATCTGTGGAAAACTTGTCTTCCACGAAACCGGTCCCTGGTGCCAAAATGGTTGGGGACCACTGCACTATATCATCTCCAGTTTTCAACAAATTCATGGTGTGTGACCAGCAAGCCTTCCAAGTTCTTCCAAGAACTTTCTAAGTTCTTCTGTGGAGAGCTAGGTCATAGCCCAGACCTCCAGGGAGTCCACACCAAGAGATGGCCTAAACTGGTACCTATGCCCTGTGGAAACCAAACTTTGAACCCACTCTTGCCCTGCAGTCTAATCTTGCTCTGAACCCTAAATGGTCCAGAAACACCATGTGGTCTTCATGACCCAGGAGTAGAGCATAGGAATCACAAGAAGAGGCAGCCAAAGAGAATACTTCCAATGCACACAGAATAAACTAGCTGAGGGCCCGTGGTCATTCAGGGACTATGGCTGTCCTGATGAAGGGACTTTGCTGTTAACTGAAAATCAGCCTCCCAGGGGAATCCAGGTCCATGAAGATTGCAACTACTAACCCTCAAATTGTAAGTTTCACATGTACAAACTGCTCCTCTCCACCAGCTAGAGCTGCTCAGTTTTTGCAAAGGGACACTGATTAGGGGGGCATCAGAAGCTACGATTTCAATTTCAACAGGGAGGAAAATACTTGAATAAGAAGGGGAAGGTGATATTCAAGGAATTATATTCTCATAAGTTCTCTCTTCATGAAAGACTTAGAAGATGGACAAAGAAAACTCTCCCCATGCCTTCAAATCCTTGCGATCCACATGGCCCCTGGGGACCCCGGCATGTGTAGAGCACATCAGTTTACCTGACTGCAAAGCCTCCAGAAAGAAGTGACATAACTAATGGCATTGCTACCCCGGGATATGTCCATCCGTTTTCTGCTCCATGGTCCCCTTCTTCTGAACAGAATACAGAAGCTGGAACTGTGGAGGGTCCTTACACAGGTTCTGGAGCTGACACTGTTGAAGAAATCTCTGCTTGTCACCTCTGGGTGTGACCTCAGGCCAATTACTGAGCCTCCTCGTGCCTCAGCTTTGTCATCTCTAAGATGGGCATAATAAATACTATCCACCTTCTCATATAACCAGGAGAATTACGTGAGTTAATATGTTTAAATGCTAAGGACAATACTTGGCATCAAGTTAGGGGTAGCAAACTCTTGTAATTGTTTTTTTCACAGGTATTACAACTCCTGGTACTTTATTTGAAAAAGACTAACAAAATAAACCAAAAGCTGTGTCTCCAAAAACATTGACTTAGATACTCAGAATGTCAGACCAGAAAGGATCCTGATCATGATCTACATCCCTACTATCCAATATGGTGGCCACTAGCCACATGTGGTCACTGAGCACTAGAAATGGGGCTGGTCTGGACTGAGATGTAATCTAAGTGTAAATAACCACCAGATTTTGAAGACTTCGTACAAACAAAAGAACAGAAAATATCCATTTAATAGGTATCTTTATATTGATTACATGTAGAAATGATAACATCTTGGATATATATATATTTTTTAATAAATTTATTTATTTAGTTTTGGCTGCGTTGGGTCTTTGTTGCTGCACGAGGGTTTTCTCTAGTTGCGGCGAGCAGGGGCTACTCTTTGTTGTGTTGCATGGGCTCCTCACTGCGGTGACTTCTCTTGTTGCGGAGCACAGGCTCTAGCCATGCAGGCTTCAGTAATTGTGGCATGTGTGCTCAGTAGTTGTGGCACGTGGGCTCTAGAGCGCAAGCTCAGTAGTTGTGGCGCATGGGCTTAGTTGCTCTGCGGGCATGTGGGATCTTCCCGGACCAGGGCTTGAACTCATGTCCCCTGCATTGGCAGACAGGTTCTTTACCACTGCACCACCAGGGAAGTCCCAACATCTTGGATATATTGAATTGAAAAAATGTAGTATTAAAGTTAATTTTACCTGCTTGTTTTTACTTCTTTAATGTGGCAACTAGAATATTTTAAGTGTGGCTCACATTATACTTCTATGGGACCACACTAACCTAGACCAACATCCTCATTTCACAGAATAGAAAACAAAGAGAGAAACATTATGTTTTGTGACAAAAGTACCACAGTGAGTTCATAGCAGGATCCGGCTGGAATCAGTAATGTCTGGGTGTTGAGTCAACATACTTCCGATACACTGTGACCTCACTCTACAGAGACCTTCTTCGAGAATCGAAATGGAGAAATTTTTTTTAAAAACTGAGAAGAAAAAAATCAGCAGAATAAACTAGATTCACTGTTTTATTTATTTATTTATTTGACTGGATATTCTTGGCTGCTTTTGTTTCCTATAACTCATTTTTTAATTTATAATTTTCTACATACACTGAGAGGCAGGAAGAAATAATCTTTCTCAATTATGCCACATTTTGAAAAGACACTGAACTTTCTATAAGTGTCTTCTGAACTTTAGCTTCAATAAAAAGAACCTCTCTAACCTTTTTATTATCAAAGTTGTAACCCTCTGCAGCACCAAGTTGTGATGGGTCTATAAATAAATAGTACAAAAAGGAGGCCCCTGTTATTGTCTGTTGGGTTCAACAGGCCCTGAACCCTTCAGATAATAAAGAGACGTAAACATCTCTCAAACCCCTGGGCTCACACAAAGACAGTCACTCCAAGGAAATATTTCAGGTCTGAATGGCCTTGTTCACAGTCTGGCCATACAGTAATGGTGAACTAAATAGAACATGCAAGTATTACCCCACGGGATGTGAGAAGTGCCCCGAATTACCCCAGTGATTCAGAAAGACCTGGGCTCTTTAAGTCAGAGTCTTCCTCTGCTTCCAAGGAGTCAACTTTGTCAATATTTGGTGGGTCCCTCTAGGCAGAGGATACCTGGAAGGAGGGAAATTGTCTATGGCTGGCTGTCTTGGGTCAGGAATCCTGCGCTAAGTCCACCTGGACAGCCCATTGACCAGATCACAATGGGGAGCTTCAGGTCAGTGTTCAAGAGTCTGAAATAAAGGTCCTTCCAGCCACAAGGATAGAAGCCATGGATGAGGGATAAAGTGGAGAAGGTCTCCATCAGGAGAAAGTCCTTCATTCTGGGTGATAATCTGAAAGGGTTAGGGCAGTCCTGAGCTAGAGATTCCATGATATGTGGAAAGGACCCTCACCATCTGCAGGTGGATCTCAGATTCGCAGAATTCTGGCTGCAGCCCTCCTTCCAGTGGGCTCCTGCTGAGCTGGGGGGGTGGTCCCTACAAGACTAGGGACTTGACAGGTGGGCTGCAGGTGCTGTGATGGGCAGTGTGTCCAGTGTCCAATGTAAGTCAACACTCAAGAAAGAAGCCATAGAGACACAGAACTCACCACACGTTTTGCCTACAGAAGACCCTGGTGTCACCTGGATTTCCAAGAACACCCATGTGACCGAAGGAAGAGAGGACAAAGACCTCGAAATATCAATCTTGATGGACTCTTTCACAAACACTAAGTGTTCAGGCCCATTCCTAGCCTGGACTCCTTTTCCAATGTCATCAATAAAGTGGTCATTCCATGGCAGTTTTATAAAGCTCCCAATCACATAAGATAGTCCATTATTTTTATAAAAGCTTTAAATGTTAGAAAGGCCTACAAATTTCTGGCTCCATTCCAGGAGTATAACCCTATGAATCAATAATTTTCTCAAAATCATGTTTAGCTACGCTTTTTTTCCACGATACTGTGCAGTGTTAAAAATTGTCCACTTGATATTAGATTCTTTGTCTATCAACCAATCAGCAAGCATTTATTTATCACCTACTGTTGGGATTTGAGAGTAAATATATAAGGAGCCTATACATTGTGATTAAATAGGAATTCTGTGTACAGATGAAAATACCATACTAAAAAATGAGTTTATACTATTTATTCTCTCTCTTTGTATCTCATATGTGGGAGTACCTCTATCTCTGTCTTACCTAGTATATCTAGACTTTGTCTCTTTCCCTTTATATATTTACACACACACACACACACACACACACACACACACACACACACACTTGAATGAATAGCATTATATATTTTAGGTTATATATTCTAATGAATGATGCTGCAGTGGATAATCAAACCCTCCCCTCAAACATCTCCATTTCCTCTGAAGAAACAGTCCCTAGACAAGCTCTCCCTACCCACCTCTATATCACAGCGTTGTACCCCGGGCCAGGATGGTAGTGACTACTTGTTCTTTACTGCTCATTACTGCTTCCAGACCATGTCCCTCCCTCTTCTTAACTCCCCCAACTTTAAATCTTATGTATAGAATACACTATCTGAGACCCGCCCCGTTACTATCTTCTACCAACCCCTGGACTAACCCTAATTCCATGAAGATCTTATCTCCTGGCTCATCATCACTCACCATTGCTCTTCCCAACACGGCCATCACTCTTCAATACCTATGAAGATGATTTTCCACATAAACTGGTTTTTCAGTTCCTTGATCTCTTCTCCTCCAATAATTTCTGTTCCACGCTCAGTGCTTCATTTGAAGGGTCAAACCCTTGATCTTGTTATTCCCAGCTATGGCAATACCTTTAAAGTCTCAATTCAAAGAATCCTGATCTCCAGCAACCACCCTCCTAGATTCTAGGTCACTGTCTCTATAACCCCACTCTAAAAATCCTTTGACTTAACAGGACCTAAAATTTATTTGCTCTGTATTTTCACTGTCTGAAAGCAGTCTTATGCTTCCACAGCCTTTGTTATTCATCCTGAATTCTGCAGCCTGCATACCTTGCCCACTTTTCTCTAATCTTGTTTCCTCAAAAAGAAAACAACCACAACACAAACTGAAAAGCACAAGTCCCTGCCTGATCCAACTCTGTACCAGCAGAGCTGAATGTGGCTGGAGAAAAACACTTTAAATTCATGACGGCTAATATCAGATGGCTGGTCATGCTGCCTGGAAGTCCTAATTTTTCTTCCATTCACTTACTTACTCTCTTCTCTCTTTCTCAGACTTCCTCCCCCATCCTATCTCTCAGCTGAAGAACTGTGTTCCATTTCACTGAGAAACCATATGCAACTCTGCCTGTATGTTCTGACCCCCTCCTGGTACCACAGGTGAATTGTCCTAAAGCAGGTCCTTCCACATGTGAGCTGGAAACCATCTTCTCTTTCCTAACCTAGGACGTTACTGCAGCAATTCCTCCCCTCTCTCCCACTTCACCAACTTTCCTCTACTGGGTCATCTTTTAAATATATGTAACTGTCTCTTCACTCCACATGCCTCTCCTGGTACCATATCATGCCTCCAGGCCTCAAACCAAGCTCCTCTACTCTGCCTCCAAAGCCTCTTTCCCTTAAGTCAAGTTTTTGGTGCCACTGTTGCTCCATCATACATGTTCTTTCCAAGGTCTCCAGTGAATTTCCTTTTGCTAAGCCCAGTAGTCTAACACCAAGCCTCTCTTTAATTATATTTGATCCAGTTTATGACTCCTTCTTTCTCAAAAACACATCCTCATGTGTCTTCCAGAATACTCACTCACCTGCATCCTTTCTGTTCTATCTTAATTGGAGAACTCTTCTTGGCTGGTTTCTTCTCATCTCAACCTCTTAACTCTTGGAATTCCCAAAGGCTCAGTCCTCCAGACTCGTATTTTCTTCTGTCTACACTGTCTCACTTGAGGATCTCATTCACACCCATGCGTTTTATCCACTAACGTAAACTAATAAGTTTATATCAAGCCTGGATCTCTCCATGGAGCACTCACTCTCTTCTGAGCAACTGCACCTAGAGGTCTGATGAGCACCTCAAACATTACATGTTCTAAACAGAGCCCCCAACTTCCCACACATAAAAAATGGTTTCTCCAGAATTCTTCCCTATATCAGTAAAAGACAGCTCCATTCTCCCAGTTGTGTAAATCAAAATAATTGTTGATTCTTCTCTTTTGCACCCATGTGCAACCCATCAGCAAATCCTTCTGGCTTTAAACTATGAATTCAACCAAGATCCCCACCTTCTCCAAGACCCCACCGTCTCTCCTCTGGATCATGGCAGTAGCCTCAAAACTGGTCTTCTACTACATTTGCCCCTTAGGGGCTATTCTCAGCCAGCAGCTGGAGTGATCCTATTAAGAGGCAAATCGGATCATGACACCCTTTTTGCTAAAGGCTCCTAAGACTCCACATCTCACTCAAACTGAAAACCAAAGTCATCAGAATGACTTTCATGGTTCTGCACAATCTGGCTCCCTGGGACCTCCCTGATCTTATCTACTGTTCTCCTCTCCTAAGTTTGTCCTGCCCCGTGCACTCTGGGTCCCTTGCTCTTGCTGAAACTGACAAGCATGTTCCAAACTCGGGGTTTTGCATCCTCTATGTCCACTACCAGGAAATAGTTAGATGCTCCTGCTTTTCTGCTGCTCCCTGTCACCCTTATAGTGTTTGTTTCTTTCCATTTCACTTATCACTAATATGAATATTGGTGATGTTATATATTGCTATAACTAATACTGTATAATATTAAATTTAATAAAATATAATATTGCTTTTTAAAATATATTAGTCACTACCAACTAGAATCTTTCTCCACTAGAATTTAGTCTCCACTATGGATTTTAGTCTGTTTTCTTTACTGCTAAATCCCCGTTGCCAAATACAATGTCTGGCACACAGAAAGCACTTAGTAAATACTGTACTTATTTAATTAGTTAATTCATGTCACATTGTCATCCAGTTTATACTGAATCCCTCTGTGAATAGATGGTCACTACCTCCTTAGGCAATCCGTTCCACCCTTAGAAAATTACTTTGTAAAATCATTGCATAAAACCCATCATGTATACTTCTGACAATTGTGTATATGTCCATCTAATACAGTCATGCGGAATAAGTCTAATCCCTCTTCCTTCTCATCTTTGGTAACAGCTCTGGATACTTTCTGCATTAAGGTTGCATAAGGAATTCTGAAGAGAAAACACAAAGAAGCAGTTTGAGCAACATAACACATGGGAGGTGGCATGGTTTCTCTTACTCGGCATCTCATCTTCTTGATCCATAGCCATTGTCCGTTGATGATCAGGAGGGCACATTAATGTTCTCAAAATATATAATGAGTTAGTTCATAGTCATTCTCTTGGTTCATTGCAGGTTTCAGCTGGATATTGTCTGAAACAATCTTCTTAGTCAATTAAAATGCAATGGAGGTAACTCTGAAGCCAGCCCCTAAAAATGAAGCTTCTATAAAATATGCCAGTAGCAGTGAAATAAGGGGGGAAAATAGTAGCAAATAATGATACAGGATTTTCAAGGTTCAGGTCGCCAGAAGAATTTACAAAGCCATCTAAAGTCTTAAGAGGCAGCCTGGGGTAGTAATTAAAAGCATAGATTCTAGAACTAGTTCTCAATATTTAAATTCTGGCTGTGTCCCGCAATGATCCTCTTAGATTTCAGAATTATTGTGGACCAACGAGTTGTGCGTTCTCCCATTTTACCTCGTTTTGGAGAGTCTATAGCAGCTATCCTATACTTGTTCTACCTTTGTATGTTGGTTGGGTGGTAGGAGGAGAGAGGGAGAAAGTAACTCTCCAGTTAATTTACAGGTCTGTAGATAAAAGGTACTGACTCTCATACAGTACTCCAAGAACCATCCCTGAAGAACCTCATCCATACTGAAATGGATTCATTGGATCAGATCCTGTGTACCGTTACAAGCTCAGGGCAAAGAAGTGACAAAAATCTAATTTATATATTATATGTCTTCTCAGGTACTTATCTGACAGACATTAAACAGCCCTAAATATGGGTTAAAATTTTTAGTCCATTAAATTTTTCTATTTTTTTTACCGAGATTTATTTTATTTTTTAATTGAAGTATAGGTGATTTACAATATTATATTAGTTTCAGGTGTACAACATAGTGATTCAATATTTTCATAGATTATACTACATTTAAAGTTATTACAAAACAATGGCTATATTTCCCTGTGCTGTATAATATATCCTTGTTGCTTATCTATTTTATACATAATAGTTTGTATTTCTTAATCCCATACCCCTATCTTGCCCCTCCCTCCTTCTCTCTCCCCACTGGGAAGCACTAGTTTGTTCTCTATACCTGTGAGTCTATTTTCTGTTCTCTTATATATATTCATTTGTTTTATTTTTCAGATTCCATATATAAGTGATAAAGAGTATTTGTTTTTCTCTGTATGACTTATTTTACTAAGCATAATTCTCTCTTAGTAGAGAGAATTATGAGTCCATCAAATGGCAGAATTTCATTCTATTTAATGGCTGAGTAGGATTCCATTGTATATATAAACCACATCTTCTTTATCCATTCATCTGCTGATGGACACTTGGGCTGCTTCCATATCTTGGCTATTGTGAACAATGCTGCCATGAACATTGGGTTGCATGCATCTTTTAGAATGAGTGTTTTCATTTTATTCAGATATATACCCAGGAGTGGAATTTCAGGATCATATGGTAGATCTATTTTTAGTTTTCTGCAGAACTACCATACTGTTTTCCATAGTGGCTGCACCAATTTACATTCCCACCAACAGTGCACAAGGGTTTTCTTTTCTCCACATTCTCTTGTTATTTGTTGTCTTTTTAATGATAGGCCAGTATGAAGTGATATTTCATTGTTGTTTTGATTTGCATTTTTCTAATAGTTAATGATGTTGAGCATCTTTTAATGTGCCTGTTGGCCATCTTATATGTTCTTTGGAAAAATGTCTATTTAGATCTTTTGCCCATTTTTAATTGGGCTGTTGGTTTTTTTTTTTTTTAATATATATTGAGTTGTATGAGGTATTTACATATTTTGGATATTAACCTCTTATCATATCATTTGCAAATATTTTCTCCGATTCAGTAGGTTGTCTTTTCATTTTCTTGGTGGTTTCCTTTGTTTTGTTCAGCATCAGCTTGCCTCCTGCAACACCCTGTTTCCATCCAGGACTGTCTTTTCTGGCATAGACTCACATAGCAGGAAGAACTATATCTTCTTGGATTACCTTGAATGAGAGCCAGTGAAATGTAAAACAAAGCACAAATATTTATTTCTTTTGGTTCGAAGGAGATGCCAAAATTTAAGAGTTCGTAACAGAAACCAGAGTGCTGATTCCTCAACTACCACTAGTAAGAAAGTGTCCAAAACAAACAATGGCCTAATATGTGACACTAAATGTCAAGGCCTTCCTTAGCATTCTAGAGGCAAGCTATCCAAACATAACTTGGGAGCACACAGAGATAAGTCCCTCCCACGAGGCCTGTTGGGAGTTGTTGCTTCTACAAACTAACAAAGGAAAGAAAAATATGTGTTTGACTTTGAGTCAGGAAACCTGATATTAAGCTTTAATTATATGAGTGGGTTTCTGCAGAATCAAAGATATCCACTTAAGCTGAAAAATCTAAAATTGCGCATAAGAAATTGTATTTGTTTATTTGTAGTGGCCACAAACTCAGGCATGCAAAAAAAAATGTACATCATTACATTTCTTTAATCAAATTGTCTCAGGTCCAACTCCCTCCTCATGTCAGAAAAGTTAATATAGTCAGCTCCAGATAAAACAAGATTATTCCCTTTCAACTGTCTCTGGGGGTCTCCTTCTCCTCAGGGCAGCACTTATACCCTGGGGTTCCCAAGGAGCCCGGCACAGGACTGGGATGGGAGTTAGGTTTCCATCAGCTCCACTAGGAGCTGCATCACTTCCACTGCATTCTGCTGGTTACACCAGTAGCCCTCCTGAATGTGGGAGGGGGCTACCCCAGGTCGTGACTATCAGGCAACATGGTTCATTGGGGCTACCCGGGAGAGTAGCCATAAGGAGGTTAGTATTCATGTTGTAAAAGGACGTCATAATTAATGTTGTACAGAAGCGTGGGGTCTGAGGTCCTTTGAAAAGGAGGGATGCTTGTTACTCATAACGAGATAAGCTGGCTGACCCTAATTGTGTGGATGCCACATAGGAAGCCAGTTTAATTTAAAGAGGGAATTCGTCTATTTTGTAATGTTTGTTCATATTGGATGAGAAAAGAAGAGAGGAAGGTCAGCAGGGAACATTTCTATGTCTCTTAAGGAAAACTTTGTTATAAACTCCTCCCCAGTAAAGGACAAAATATTTCTCTGGCTCTGTGTACTGAAGTTCATACTAGGTAGAAATATCAGGGACAGCTGTGTTATCAACAGGAAATGATGGGCCAGATTCGTGCTCAGAGTCAATGAGACCCTTGAATAGTCCCAACAATCAAGGACGCTAACGGCTGATTTATCTGGAAACCAGAAATGTCATTTGCCTCTATCACCGATCAGGAAGGTGTCCTCTTGAGAGGTTCTAAAATGTGCTCCATGGTACAACTTACCCACAATGAATGGATCTCTTTCTCCTCGTTTTCCTCATCCTTTGGTGGTTATTGGACACAAGAACCACTCCAGAAACCTCAAAAGTTCCATGGCTTGTGTCAAACCCCATAGGTATCTGAATTCGCACAATTACAAGTGAATGCCAAGGGAAAAAGAATAATTCTTTAAAAATGGTCTAAAAGTACCTCCTTGTTTAACTTGGCTGCCAGACAAATCGGCTAGTCTCCAGCAGGACAGAATCCGCCTTTGCAGGAATTGTGGAAGCCCGTGACTAATACAAAGCAACTCCACATGAGAATTTAAGTCAGGAAAGAAAAATGCATATGCGATTGGAATCGCAAGAAGGAGAATCTCTGTGGGCACCAGGAATGATTCCAAACTCTGGAGAAGAGCCTGTGAGGCCCGAGGCCCCAGGAAGACCTGGGCTTAGATGCTCAGGGGGAACCTCAGCCATGGGAAGACCCGCCCACCACCGGGCCCCGCCAGTGGGGTTCTGGGGCTGTGGAGGGGAGCTCCTTTGCCACCTGCTGGGCCACTGAAGACCCAGGAAGGTGCAGCGATAAGCAGTAGGATGAGAGGGATGCGGCACACATGCACAGAAGGTAAAAGCATCTGAGGACGAGCTAGTTTATGGACGTGTTCTCAGGGGATGAGACTCAATGTGGATTTGCAAATACGTGAAAGAAAGTCATCAGGTTGCTCACGTGCCACATATTTAAGCTTTTCCTTTTTTGCTAGTTCTAGAAGTCTGAAGTGAGTCAGTGTATAAATTGACTCTGTCTTGGAGCAGTTTAACAAACAGGAATAGATACGCAAGGCAAGCAGCACATCTCCACCTGGAGGACCAGGAGAGCAGCCGAAGGCGGGGCAGGCAACCAGGCTCATTTCTCTTCTCACCAAAGTCCTCTTTGTGTTGGGCGAAGGGGATGCTTTGTGTCACCTCCCAGGGAAGGACGTGCTGGGGTGCTGGCGCCTTCAGGGCCCGGGCACCCTCACTCCTCACCCAGGGACACCACGCATGCTAGTGAAATGGCACATTCAGGCCCAACCTGACCTCAGGAAACAAAAGTATGTTTGGCTCTGAATGGACTCTGTCAACACAAGGACTGTTCCCAGCAGCCGTGCAAGGCTATTAGTGAACACAGTCAGCACTATTCTTGGTTGATTTATTTCTCCTTATTTCACTTTGCTAAGTCTCCCCAAATTCCCGGGATTAACAGAAGAATGCAGTGTGGGGAGGGGTAGACACAGAACCCTGCGCTGGGCCTTAGGACTTGTTTCTAGAACTTTGTAGTTTTACAGCCTTGCTTGTCAACTCCATCCATTTGGATTTCATCCTCCTTAAACAAAAACACAGGGTTTGGACCAGCAGATCTCTGACCTTCTGTGGCATTTAGAGGAAGCCATGAATGATCATGAAGCATAATCAGGATATTGTTGATTTCATTCATTCATCATTCACTTATTCCATGTATGGCTTTAAAGCCTGACATATGCCAGAAAGTTATGATAACAGAGATGATACAATGTGGCCCTGGTTCTCAAGCAGCCACCACCATAATGAAGAAACAGAGGCACAATGTCTTTGATTATGTTAACTGATATATTAAAAGTAATTAAAGTTTAATGTTTACTAGAAAAAAGAATGACCTCTGACCTGACTCTTCACAATTTGACACCGCTTGATTCCACGGCTGTCAAAGACCCACACCCATGAAGCTCCTGTGATAACGGGAGGAGTGAAACCAGGCATCTCTTAATACAGCTTGTAGGGGTTCAATGAAACAATAGCTCATCAGGTGAGCAGGACAGATTAAAGTCCTACTACCTTCTCTGTCACACTTTTGACAGGTCACTAAACCCTGAGACAGTTATAGGATCCAACTCAGAAATTAAGACGTCTAAAGGATACCCCCAAAGTGAGACTTCAATAAAAGTATGACAAACACTCTACATGACACACGACATTCCCCCAGCCACTGTCACGTGCGATATTGCATTTGATTATCTCAGAATCGTGTGAGGTACACAAATGAGAACAAGCTCGGTTCTGGGAGTTTAGTCTTCCCAAATTTTCCCAGCTGGTAAATGGTCTCCGTGAATTTCTTTCAGGTGGAAATGCCGTCCTGTTTGTTGAAACAAAGGATGCCAACTCCAACCTGGCCTTCGTTCACTTAATGCTTTTACACAGGGTTCACTACTTGGGGTGTGTTATCAGAAGTCCCGCTCACAGGCACAAGAGAACAGCTTCTCGTGATGAACTCTAGCCTGCTCCCCCGAGGCAGCCACTTTAGCATTTATAGACACTTCTTAATCCTCATGGCTTTTGCCCTGTGCTGCTTTTGCTTGACCTCTAGAGTTCAAGCTGTTCTATGCTGGGTTTTGCTTTTTTGTTTTTGTTTTCTTTTCCACTAGGCATGCTCTGTGAGGCATCAGCTGTCTGCACAGAGTGAGCTCAGGGTGACTGTCATTTGAATCTATGGGCAAAGGTCTAGAGAGAGACCACGTTTCACGGAGAAGCTCAACACACTAAGCTGTTCGCAGGTCATCAGGGAGAGGACTCAGATGTCAAGGGCGATCAGAAGTGCTCCTATAAGGTCAGAGCTGAGAACCACAGACTCCAGTAAACTGGGAGGAGAGGGGGTTGGCTGGGCTTGGCTCTGTCACCATCCCACTCCCACGTTAGCACGGGATGGGAAAGGCAAGCCTGTGGGAAAGTCTGAGGACAGGCCCTGGACCGCGCAGAGCGTGTGGGCAGTGCTGGGTCCTGCAGGCGTGCCTCCTAATTCCCAGCCCAGAGCCCTTTGACCTCCCTGGGACCCTGTGCCTGGCTTTTCCCTTTGTCAGTTACAATGACCATATTTATCCAAGAATGGTGCCCATGGGGCTTTTCAGAGGACCTTGGGGAAAGGGTATTTCTTGCGAGGTCAGGATCCTTGACACTTAGAGTTGAAGACTGACGTGAGACTAAATCACACAAGCCACTTGTTCCCAACAGATACGCACTCAGTGCTTGTTGTGGGAGCCTTGCAGGTGGAGCTGGTGCACGTTCTCTGCAGCTCTTACTTCTCCTGAGCTGCAGGAGGCTGAATGCAGTCATTCCGGGGATGAGAAGTGAACTGGGGAGTCTCAGCTTTCCTCCACGTCCAACAGCCTCTGACAGGGCGGGTCCCACACAGGCTGGGGCTGAGACCCGGGGCTGATGAATCAGCAGAGCAGGGCAAGTGCGTGAGTGCACGTGTGTGTGTGTGTGTGCATGTGTGTGTGTGTGTGTGTGTGTGTGTGTGTGTGTGTGTGTGTGAAGGGCAGGGGGGACAAAGAGGTGGGGTGGGAAATGCCTCTGAGAGTATGTGTGTTTTTAGCATAGGTTTGAAAATGTGTTTGCTGAGTGGATGATGAGTGTAAGAGAGTGTGAGTGGGTGCGTATGAGAGTGTGCAAGTGTGTCTGTGAGCACCTTGTGAGTTTGTGTGGACGCGAGTAAACCGTATATGAAAATGTGAGATTGTACTTGTGACTAGACGGATGGGTGTAAGTGTGTAGGGGAGCGTGAGAGTGTATTTGTGTGTCTGTGAGTGAGTATGAGTATGTGGATGTGAGAGAGTGTGTGTATGAAAGGGTGTGTGTGTTTGCGTGTTCTATAGGATTGGGGAAATGTGGTGAGAAGAGACATAGAGTCAGGCATTTTTCTAGGAAAACACAGACCCTGGCATTTCCCCTGACTCATGCTCGCATGTCTTGCTGAACCACAGGCCCCGAAAGCCTGTAAAAATGATGTGGCAACCCTACAAAATGAAAAACAGGATCCCTTGTAAATACAGAGTCCCAGTGTGCATTCTTGTCCTGGCCCTGCAGCACCTTTACCTTGCGGGCAGCTCTCAATCCAGGTGTGGGTTTGCAGTGTGGCTGGAAAGAAAGTCCGCTAGAACCACCTGTGCAGATCTGGTGTCCTGCTCTCTTGCTTTTTCAGCCTGTCCTTTAGTCCCTTTGTACTTTCAGAACATATGACGCTGATCACTTCTGGGCAATATCTTTCAAAAAGAAATGATTTGGAAAAGGCCTGTTTGTTCATTTTAGATTCTGCTTCCATACACCTGTTAAAGCAACTTACGTAACAAAATCAGCAGAGACTAGAAGAATTTATGAATTTGCTGTTTCTGTTTTGCCCTGAAGGAATCCCCATAATTGTGCACTAGGAGCTCATTTGAAGGGGTTAACCAGGGAGCACGGCTGCACTATTTTTCCTTGTAGACAGAACACCCCTCCCCTGCTGGGGAAGGTCTTTCTCTCATGGGCATTGAAGGGCTGCCATGGAGCAAAGGAAAACCCTCATCACGGCCACCTCTTCTGCCTAATCTCTCTGAGAAAATGAGTGTTGTCAGCTCACATCCCCCCAGACAGCTTCTTTCAATCCAGGACTTCTCTAGAAGAAGGAAATGCATTCACCTAGGGAGAAGGCAAAGATGCAGGAACAAGGAAAGAAGACAGACTCTTGGAACATCCCATGGGTGAGAACCTGTGACCGGGAGTTAAGACCCGCGGCTTTGTCTCCAGGTTTGCATCTTGAGATGTGATTCCAGTTTTGAAACCATGCCCCATAGGATTAACAGAAGCTGGTGAGTAACGGAAATTCTTGAGCTTGTATTGCTAGTTGCTAAAACCCCCACCGCTTATAGCCTGCCTTCGCTGGGCAAGCTTGCTTTAGTTCTTCTGTTCCAAATTGCATACCCTCCAAGCTTCACCTAACCTAAACAATAAGATGTTTGCCTGAGTTGTTTTCCCGGAACTCGGAGTCAGATGTGTCTAGTTCGAGCTCAAGTCAGCTAAGACTGCTTGGGACCACAGACCCTAAAACTGGACCTTTGTGGATGTCCAGTGAATGGCCTTTTGACACCAGAGGGCCAAACATGTCACCCTCAGATCATGCTAAACAACTCCATTTTTTTAGCATGCATCCCATGAAGAAGCATGCAACTCAGATGCACAGAACACCAATTGCCTCACCTTTTCCCAACCTCCAATCACCATTCCCCGTGTCTGAGACCATCCTGCTTCTTTAACCCATAAAAATCCCAAGCCCCTCGCCTTTGGGGAGGTGGATCAGAGACTTCTTCTCCCATCTCCTTGCTTGGTTGCCTTGTAACTAAACTCTTTGTTACAAACCTCTGAATCTCAGCGTTTTGGCTTGCTGCATGTTGGGCAAATGAAAGTTGTTCAGTTACAGTTCTAGAATATTGACATCTGCATATGAAAATATTTATTATAATAATTTTTGAGAAAACTTGGCTTAACCCCTGAACACTGAGTGTATAAGCTCACAATAGAAAGTTTGTTTACCATGGATTTTTCAGACCTAAACTACGAGCTGTCAGTGGTGGAACCTCAACATGGGTGAGTTCCTGTAAAAATGATGATGAGCTACTTACTGCCCCAGGCAAACAAGGATGGAGACCATTTTATCCTTTGCCGCTGGTCTTTGTCTTCTGTCCATTCTGCAGCTCCATACAGCGACCACTAGTGCTCTTCTTTTGGGAAATGACCTCCTTGCAGAAGGGGCAGTCAGAGCAAAGTCATGGGATCTTGAACTGTGACCTCAGTAATAACTGCTTTTTATCTTATGACAAATACAAATAATACTTGTCCTTCACTTATCAGTACTGATATACATGGGATAAGACATCAAAATGATTGACCAAATTGAAATATTTCCCATGATGTGTTTCTTTAAGGATTTTCATTTTTGTGATTTTCCAGTTTAAAGATTAAACCCCGAGCCAAAGAGAAAATTCCTGGTATTACTGAGAAAGGCATATTACTGTCATTTCTAACACTTTAAGAAGCCAAGATATTTTCATTTCCCAGAAGAACAGCACCTACGGCAGGGACTATGCTCTGAGCTTTCATTACTGACTTAAAATAGAGATGCTTTGTATCCACTGAGAAATCTCCTTCAGTAAAGCTGAGAATAAGTGTCTCAACTTAAGCTGGTTTTGATTCATTATTCATTGAAAAGAAGGCAGGTTGATCTTTAATAAAGTTAAGACCAATCAATAAATGCTATCTGTAAGAAAAAAGATAAGTGAAACTGCCAAAATGGTTCATTCTGGACTCACAGAATATAGATGAAGTGAAGTGCTTTTAGTGAAACATTTGACAAGGTCACAAAGATTTTGTTTTTGGAACGTATGAAGATTTTTACTACAAGGGAAAGAAAAGAAAAGAAAGAAAAATCAAATTCAGTTATATCAACTTGAACATTAAGCAAGGAGACATAAAGATGGAAAGCAAGCAACCTGATTAGCCATCAGTAAATAATAAATTAGAACTCCATTAAACACAGATGCATTTATTTAACTAGAAATAAAAAGAAAAGCATTTCTAAATGTCCTACAACCATTTTAGTTTCTTTTCATATTCACTGCCTCCATATTATGTTGGCTTTCTATATTCTGAAACAAGAAGGAGCATTTGAATCTTGTGGAAGGACCTCCCATTCTTGCCTATACTGAGAAAAACCATTGACCCTTAGGAAAATTTGCTACTCCTAAAAAAAATGGCTTCTTGCTGCTGCAATTTTTAGCCAAGAAGTTTAGATTGCTTAGTGGCAGGTGAACTGAATCTCATGACATAGATCTTCCAACTGGTCTAGAAGTAATATAGAATAAAATAACTGTAGTTAACAAAGTTACAATAATCAAAACAGTATGGTATTGGCACAAAAACTGAAATACATATCAATGGAACAGGATAGAAAGCCCAGAGATAAACGCACATATTGTCACATTTTTGATACAGGAAGCAAGAATATACAATGGAGAAAAGGCAGCCTCTTCAATAAGTGGTGCTGGGAAAACTGGACAGCTACATGTAAAAGAATGAAGTTAGAACACTCCCTAACACCATACACAAAAATCAACTCAAAATGGATTAAAGACCTAAATGTAAGGCCAGACACTAACAAACTCTTAGAGGAAAACATAGGCAGAACACTCTATGACATAAATCACAGCAAGATCTTTTTTGACCCACCTCCTAGAGAAATGGAAATAAAAACAAAAATAAACAAATGGGACTTAATGAAACTTCAAAGCTTTTGCACAGCAAAGGAAACCATAGACAAGACCAAAAGACAACCTTCAAAATGGGAGAAAATATTTGCAAATGAAGAAACTGACAGAGGATTAATCTCCAAAATTTACAAGCAGCTCACGCTGCTCAATATCAAAGAAACAAACAACCCAATCTAAAAATGGACAGAAGACCTAAATAGACATTTCTCCAAAGAAAATATACAGAGTGCCAACAAGCACATGAAAGAATGGTCAACATCACTAATCATTAGAGAAATGAAAATCAAAACTACAATGAGGTATCACCTCACACCAGTCAGGATGGCCATCATCAAAAGATCTACAAACAATAGATGCTGGAGAGGGTGTGGAGAAAAGGGAACCCTCTCGCGCTGTTGGTGGGAATGTAAATGGATACAGCCACTATGGAGAACAGTATGGAGGTTCCTTGTAAAACTAAAAATAGAACTACCATATGACCCAGCAATCCCACAACTGGGCATATACCCTGAGAAAACCATAATTCAAAAAGAGACATGTACCACAATGTTCATTGCAGCTCTATTTACAATAGCCAGGTCATGGAAGCAACCCAAATGTCCACCGACAGACGAATGGATAAAAAAGATGTGGCACATATATACAATGGAATGTTACTCAGCCATGAAAAGAAACAAAATTGAGTTATTTGTAGTGAGATGGATGGACCTAGAGTCTTTCATACAGAGTGAAGTAAGCCAGAAAGAGAAAAAACAAATATCGTATGCTAACAAGTATATATGGAATCTAAAAAAAAAAATGGTTCTGAAGAACATAGGGGCAGGACAGGAATAAAGACATAGACATAGAGAATGGACTTAAGGACATGGGGAGGGGGAAGGGTAAACTGGGAAAAAGTGAGAGAGTGGCATGGACATATATACACTACCAAATGTAAAATAGACAGCTAGTGGGAAGCCGCCGCATAGCACAGGGAGATCAGCTTGGTGCATTGTGACCACCTAGAGGGGTGGGTTAGGGACGGTGGGAGGGAGACGCAAGAGGGAGGAGATATGGGGACATATGTATATGTATAGCTGATTCACTTTGTTATAAAGTAGAAACTAACACACCATTGTAAAGCAATTATACTCCAATAAAGATGTTTTTAAAAAATAACTGTAGTTAGTAATCTCAAATAACAGAGGATTTAACCATTTTTTCCCAGTGAAAGTGTCTTCCAGTTTGGAATAAATTCAGACTTTGAGTTTAGATTGTTGGGAGTGAGGTAATTCTGATTTTTTTTTAAAAATACATTGAGCAGTATACATGTCCCACTTTGAATCCATTTACTTAGATTTGCTCTGTTCCTTAACCCATGCATATGCATGTTGTTATATGTGTACTTTTATATACAATATTAAATGAACATTTTATGTATATTTATAGATAGTATATGTACATGTGGTGTATGTGTGCATATGTGTAAATGTTTGGAAAGATGGCGTTTCTGTGTATTGAACATTGAAATTTCTGGTGATTTGTTTCTTTCTCCTTTATTCTGATTTCAGATATTTATGTCTTTGTACAATGAACAGGCATTATCTTGTCACCAGAAAAACTTTTAGACATTTTCATTGGGAAAAATATGTAACTGCTCAATATGTATGAAATAGACCTGGTTGTTCTCTGCTGCATACCCTCTCCTATAATATGAGGGACTACACCAGAGCTTTTAAAAAATGGGTGCTTTGTCTCTCATCTCCAGACACCACCTCCATTTTAATTAATAAGGGAAACCTGAAAGGATTATAATCTGCATTTTATGTATCCTTATAGCGAGTTGCTTTATTTTCCAAGAACACAAACCATTTGTATTCATATTTGGCTAGAATCAAATATCTATCACGCACTATGGATCATTCTTGTAAACCAGGTTGATTTCTAAGAAACGTTCTGATATGGTCCCATACGAGATCCATGGTTCAATAACAGGGCTGGATGCTAATCCTTGTTGCTTCAGAAATCTTCATTCCAAATCAATGAGAAGAAAATGAGAAAACAGCCAAAACACCTGCATAGGAAGGTGTCAGACCACAGAGAAATAAAAATCAAAACACCTAAAAGTCTAAACAACTTTAGTTTGTTAGATTATCTGTTGTAGCTAACACCAGAGGGGAGAAAGCTCTCTTTATGCTCCTAGTTTCTAGACAAAACCGTGAAATTCAGGTCACAACATTCTCTGGTTATAATACTGGTTATGTTGTGTTCATCTTTTCTTTTATTTCCTTAGCAAATTATTTTTTCACAACTGTAATCTTTGTTCAGAATAAAATGCTAATTTGTACTGATTTGCTACAGAAAATTTCAAATGTAAAATAAGTTCAGAGTAAAATAAATCGAATTCTATTTCTTCTAACAGATTGTTTAGTGAAGGCAAAAAGTTCTGCAAAAAGATAATTACAGAACTAAAGTTGACATGAAAAGGAACCCTGAAAAGAAAATGACAGAGAGGAAATATGTAAGAAAATTTGCCCTGAGCAAATACTGTGCATTGATGTCTTCATTTCATAGCATTTCCAACATCGTTTGTAAAAATGTTCTACAAATTGCCTTTAATATTTTGAAAGGAACTCGATAGATTCAGGCAAAGTTGAGGAACAATATCCACCAGTGGAAGCTAGGGCACCTGGCTTTGGCACCAGAGTTGGCCTCATGGCCTCGGACCCCGAGTCTCTGCCAGCCTGTGAGTCCTCCTCTGACGTCACCCAAGAGCTTGACATCAATGAGTTGCAGCAATGAGTGACGTCACCCCAGGCAGGGTGAAGGCAGGTCAGTCTCTCCAGCCTCACTCACAGGAATGAGAACACACGAACAAGGATGTGGTCACGGCACAAACAGTTCAGTCTCCCCGTGACAGGCAGGGGGTGACGGGGAGACCAAGGAGTATGGTGCAACCCCCCCGCCCCATTTCCCCACCTGCCCTCTGCATCAGTCGGGGACTCAATGAGCAGATGACTCATCGGAGCATCACCCCCGTACCTGGCAAAGGCTGTTTGAAGGACACAGTCTCCTGCAGAGGAAAGGATGCTCCTTGAACCCGGGAACAAGCCACTCTCCCTCCTCCGCCCAGGCCAAGGGCAGGGTCTGCAGGGCAGACTCACTGGGTCGGGCAGGTGCCCCCAGAGAGGCCAGGACAGGATGGCGCTGGGCAGCTCAGCTCGCTCTTCCCAGGGTCCCAGCTGGACACGGCTCTTCCCTGGGTGCAGGGGTGAGAGCGGGGAGAAGCCGGGAATCACACTAAAGTGCTGCCTTCCCGGGATGAAGAATCAGGGATGGGACTTGCCCCCAACACACGGGCTTTGGGGTGAGACACCCCTGACCTTAACTGTGGACCCAGGACTTACCAGCCACCCAGGGTGGGCGAGCTTCCTGATTCTCATGAGGTTTCCTTTCCTCATATGTAAATGCAGACACAGTTATTATGCAGATTAAGGAATGGGAGATCAACTACGTGAAACACTTAGCAGCTGCTTCATAAATGTAAGTTAATATAAAAATTGTCACTTTGAGCCAAATTTATATTCAGTCAAACATGGTTTTCTTGATATTTATTCATACATTAACATCTGACTGGTTAGTTACACCACAGTGCCACTCCATCTGTACTTATGCTGATAGAAATCAAAACATCCTGGATAATGACTTATCTTCAATCAAATGTGTGCAAGTGAAACTAGTTTATGGCCAGATTGATCTGAAAGTCCCTCTGCCAATTCTGCCTTCTTAGGATGGCTCAAATTTGTTTCCCTTCTTCCACTTTCCCAAATACAGCCTTGGTGAAGGCACCTCTCACCTGTCCTCCTAAATCTTCTCCTGGTCACAGATCTGCTTCCTTCAATCTCTACCTCAGCTAATCCAGAGAGAATCTTCTAAAAATGTAGATCAATTCAAGGACTTCCTTTGGCTCAAGATCAGATCTAGACTCTGCGTCATTCGGCACCTTCATCAGACAGTCATTTCCTAGAATGCTGGGTTCAAATCATCCTTGTCTTCAGGCTGGGTCAGTTTCTCAAGAGCATCCTTCCCTGGGCCTCAGCATTCTCTGATGTATATCTTCTTCTCCTCTCCTGTGCTGGAGACCATTACTAGTTTTTTCACCTAAATTGGTATCTTCATAACAGATTAGACATAACCTTTTTAGGAAAGCTTTCTTTGACCTCCTAAGCCTGGGCTAAGCACTTATATTCAAGCCATAATCTCACATTTCACACTATGGATAACTGAATTATTAGCGGCCCCTTTGACCAGACTGAATGCTTCTCAAGAACACAGAGCAAATCATTTCATGAATGTTCTCACTGCTGGGCACAAGAAGGCACATACTGTGTGTTAAATAACCATTTCTCCAATTCCCTCAGTAATGAATAAAAGAATGAATGAATGAATGGTTGGATGAGATGCAAATATATGACATCACTCCAGTGACTCTCCTCCATTCCCATTCAATATTCCTATTGTCCCAATCACTGCCTTTTCACCCCATGGATTATCCATCAGTCCTTTACACTCCATGACCCCTGGTGTAATCAGTGCCACACTCACTTTTCTATCTGCAATAACCAGGTTAAGGCTCAAAGTCAAGGTCACTGTTGTGACATGATGGTGCAGTCAGAAGATTCTCAGTGTAAAGATTAAAACTTGTAGAGTCCATTTAGGGAGTACCTTTGAGAATCTTTTCTTCTAGAATTCATTCCTCTCCAATTTCTTCTTTTTAAGATCCTGTTTTTGTATTTCTTTCTCCTTCACATCATACCCATCCCTCTCTTTTTTGTTTAATGAACATCTCCTGAAATCTTCAGATTAAAGTTATCAGTGACATACTAATTATTACCCCATTTGGATTTGTTTTCATCCAGGAGACAATTACTAATTTAGTTATTAGATAAATGATGGGGTTGGGGACCTCTTTGACATTGACAATGATCCCTTATGATCCTCTTCCAAATCTTTGATTCAGCTGACATAACTCTTCTCCTGTTTCACCAATCTGTCTCTTATACTTACCCTTTCTCTTCTGTGCTCTTACATAGGTTGAAGTTATTGATGGATCCAGCATCCATGTAGTTCCCAGGCAAAATCATTCATTCTCATGTCTTCCGGTACCAATGACCAATAATCAAAGAGGTCAATACATGACCTCTTTCCTGAGGCTTTGGTATAGAACCGCTTTATCAGAATACCCTAAAAGAAAGTCAACTTTTAAATTTTCAATTAAAAAATTCTAAAACTTCATCTCATTATCAGGACCTTAACCTTCTTTCCTTCTCCTATATTCTTTCTATTACAAATAATAGTTTGATTAAATAATTAGTTGTCAGCTTTTCTACAGAAAGCATCCTGGAATACAGAGGTCTTCATTAATCTGATAAGAACATTGCTTTGTGAAGGTGGGGCTGGAGATGAGTCTGGCAACAGAAGCTGGGATGACTTAATCATTTCACATAATCAAATGAAAATTTTGAATGCTTGGGTTCTATGCAAGAGAAAGAGGGAGGAGGAGACACAGGAGGAGAGAAGAAGAGAGGATGTCAGGCAAGAGAGTGAGAAACTGAGGTACAAACAGAGATGGAGGAATTAGAAACTATCAGGGTCAGCGTGGCTGGAGGAAAAAAGATGTCAATGTCAGTTCCATCTCATGCATGGGCAAGGTGAGCTCCCCCAGGGACCTCCAGCTCTCAAGTAGAAAATTTCCTACTCTAATTTAGCAATTACCTTAGGTGGAGGAAATGAAGAAGAAACTGTTTCTCAGGTCTGGTTTGACACCAGGGAAGCAACGTAAGGATCACATTCCTAAGGGCAGCACACTGACGACAGAGGAAACAGGGAAATGTAGATCATGCTGAAAGATTATAGAAGCCTGGGGGATGTTTCAAACCTTCACCATTATTAGAATGAAAGTTTAAGTCAATCTTTTCCACAGCTTAGCCCATTAGAAAATCTCAGCTAACAAGTATTTCCCCACTCAGGTAACACCATTGTCATAATCCACTCACTGAGTCAAGTTAGAGTCCTAACATAGTATTGAAAGTCCTAGCCATGGCAATCAGAGAAGAAAAAGAAATAAAAGGAATACAAATTGGAAAAGGAGAAGTACAGCTCTCACTGCTTGCAGATGACATGATACTATACATAGAGAATCCGAAAGATGCCACCAGAAAACTACTAGAGCTAATCAATGAATCTGGTAAAGTTGTAGGATACAAAATTAATGCACAGAAATCTCTTGCATTCCTATACACTAATGATGAAAAATCTGAAAGTGAAATTAAGGAAACACTTCCATTTACCATTGCAACAGAAAGAATAAAATACCCAGGAATAAACCTACCTAGGGAGAAAAGACCTGTATGCAGAAAACTATAAGACACTGTTGAAAGAAATTAAAGATGATACCAACAGATAGAGAGATATACCATGTTCTTGTATTAGAAGAATCAATATTGTGAAAATGACTATACTACCCAAAGCAATCTACAGATTCAATGTAATCCCTATCAAATTACCAAAGGCATTTTTTACAGAACTAGAACAAAAAATCTTAAAATTTGTATGGAGACACAAAGACCCCGAATAGCCAAAGCAGTCTTAAAGGAAAAAAACGGAGCTGGAGGAATCAGACTCCCTGACTCCAGACTATACTACAAAGCTACAGTAATCAAGGCAAAATGGCAGTGGCATAAAACCAGAAATATAGATCAACGGAACAGGATAGAAAGCCCAGAGATAAACCCATGCACCTATGGTCAACTAATCTATGACAAAAGAGGCAAGGATATAAAATGGAGAAAAGACAGTCTCTTCAATAAGTGGTGCTGGGGAAACTGGACAGCTACACGTAAAAGAATGAAATTAGAACACTCCCTAACACCATACACAAAAATCAACTCAAAATGGATTAAACACCTAAATGTAAGGCGAGACACTATCAAACTCTTAGTGGAAAACATAGGAAGAACACTCTTTGACATAAATGACATAAAGCAAGATATTTTTCATCCACCTCCTACAGTAATGGAAATAAAAACAAAAATAAACAAATGGGGCCTAATGAAACTTCAAAGCTTTTGCACAGCAAAGGAAACCATAAATGAGACGAAAAGACAACCCTCAGAATGGGAGAACATATTTACGAATGAATCATCAGACAAAAGATTAATCTCCAAAATATATAAACATCTCATGCAGCTCAATATTAAAAAAACAAACAACCTAATCCAAAAATGGGCAGAAGACCTAAATAGACATTTCTCCAAAGAAGACATACAGATGGCCAAGAAGCACATGAAAAGCTGCTCAACATCACTAATCATTAGAGAAATGCAAATCAAAACTACAATGAGGTATCACCTGACACTAGTTAGAATGGGCGTCATCAGAAAATCTACAAACGACAAATGCTGGAGAGGGTGTGGAGAAAAGGGAACCCTCTCACACTGTTGGTGGGAATGTAAATGGATACAGCCACTACGGAGAACAGTATGGAGGTTCCTTAAAAAACTAAAAATAGAGCAACCATATAACCCAGCAATCTCATTACTGGGCATATACCCAGAGAAAACCATAATTCAAAAAGACACATGCACTCCAATGTTCATTGCAGCACTATTTACAATAGCCAAGTCATGGAAGCAACCTAAATGCCCATCAACAGATGAATGGGTAAAGAAGATGTGGTACATATATACAATGGAATATTACTCAGTCATAAAAAGAAATGAAATTGAGTTATTTGTAATGAGGTGGATAGACCTAGAGTCTGTCATACAGAGTGAAGTAAGTCAGAAGGAGAAAAACAAATACCGTATGCTAACACGTATATATGGAACCTGAGAAAGAAAAAAATGTCATGAAGAACCTAGGGGTAAGACGGGAATAAAGACACAGACCTACTAGAGAATGGACTTGAGGATATGGGGAGGGGGAAGGGTAAGCTGTGACAAAGTGAGAGAGTGGCATGGACATATATACACTACCAAACATAAAATAGATAGCTAGTGAGAAGCAGCCGCATAGCACAGGGAGATCAGCTCAGTGCTTTGTGACCACCTAGAGGGGTGGGATAGGGAGGGTGGGAGGGAGGGAGACGCAAGAGGGAAGACATATGGGAACATATGTATATGTATAACTGATTCACTTTGTTATAAAGCAGAAACTAACACACCATTGTAAAGCAATTATACTCCAATAAAGATGTTAAAAAAAAAAAGAAAAGACACATGCACCACAGTGTTCATTGCAGCACTATTTACAATAGCCAGGTCATGGAAGCAACCTAAATGCCCATCAACAGATGAATGGATAAAGAAGATGTGGTACATATATATAATGGAATATTACTCAGGCATAAAAAGGAGTGAAACTGGGTCATTTGTAGAGATGTGGATACATCTAGAGACTGTCATACAGAGTGAAGTAAGTCAGAAAGAGAAAAACAAATATCGTATATTAATGCATATATGTGGAACCTAGAAAATGGTACAGATGAACATGTTTTGCAGAGCAGAAATTGAGATACAATTGTAGAGAACAAGCGTATGGACACAAAAGGGGGGAAAGCAGCAGGGGGGTGGGGGTGGGGGTGTGATGAACTGGGAGATTGTGATTGACATTTATACACTGATGTGTATAAAATGGATGACTAATATGAAAAATAAATAAATAAAAAATAAACATAAAAAAAAAGAGGTTGACAAGTGAATGAAGAATGTCCATAAGTTTATGCCCTATTTTCAATAAAACAAATCAAACAACCACCTAAAAAAAAAAAAAAAGAAAATCTCTGCTAACAAATGTTTCCCCACTCAGGTAATATCGTTGTCATAATCCACTCACTGAGTCAAGTTAGAGTCACAGATACTCACCCTTACCTTCTCCTGTCCCCTCACCTTGGGCTGCTCCTGGTCTTTATCCCATTCTCACCCTTCTCCTCCCTGTTCTCTACCACCCAGTCCAGCTCTGAAAGCTGCATCTCCCATTCTCCCATGACAGCTTTGTTCTGGTGGGATCCTGCCAACGGGAGGCCCCAGCAGGAAATGGGAAGATGATGGGAAGGCAGAAGCTAAGGCCTTTCTTCCCTCCCTCTATCGTTGGTTGGGTCTTTGCCAGTAGCTGAGTCTCCTCTGCAGATCCAGCCAGAATTCTCTGCTTGCCCTGCCACTCTTGCCCCCCTCAACAGTGGGGGCTGGGCAGTACCTCCTTTCTTTAACCCTCCAGCCTGGGTGGGGAGTAGCTACCTGCTGTGGCCCATCTCTGATTTATCTCTATGGACTCATATTGAAATTCTCAACTTTCCAACATTTTTGTAAACATCTCTTTGTATTTGATTTCCTTTGTTTGAAATTCTTAGAGGGGTTTCTGTTTCCTCTGGGTTCTAAACAAAGCCCCAGTGAGCATCTTCTCTCATCTTCCATGTGCCTCTGTCATCTTCTTCTCCTTCTACTACTCCTTTCCTTTCTCCTTCCCCCCCACCTCCTCTCTTCTTCCTTCTCCTTCCTCTTATTCTTTGTTTCTCTCTCTTTCCTTCTCCCCTGAATATTACCCAGACATTGTATTTAAATCAAAAACATTCCTAGAATTTAATGTTATTACTAAACACATTTGAAGATCAAGACACAAAAATAATCTAAAGATGGCAGGAATAGAAAAAGCCATGGAATGTAAAAAGTATTCATGAGAACATTAATAAAACCATCAATTCACCTATTCACTCTTTCACTCACCCATTCATTTAACAATCACTTATTAGAACCTACCCTGGGTCAATAACTCTCCTTCGTTTCTCCAGAGGATGGTTGAGGAGATATTGTGGATGGAAAAACCATAGTACTGAAATGACCTGGTTTATGCTTCTGAGAAGCAAACAGTCCATTGCAGAGCCAAAGGGTAAACAAATAATTGCTGTAACTCCTACGCAGGTTTCGTACCCGAGCAATGCCAGCCAGGGAGGGGCAGGCAGCTGGTGACACCAGCTTAATACCCTCACAAACTCCCTTAACTAAGGCATAGTGATTTCAAAAAATATTGATTATCTTCCTCTGTGTATTTTGACTGCAATTCATTTTTATGCATTCTGTGTTTAGCTTTCCAAAACCAGTTTGATAATCAGGCAGCTAATCACCAAGCCCCATGTTCCCACAGCTGTCACGGATTGTGAATCCATGTGTTTATATTAGCTTGCAATTGCCATACAGGAGAGAAATGTGTACAGTGCCACAAGTATCAGAATATCCCTATAGCAAGACCTATTTTAGAATTCATTGCACCATGCTTTTTGTTTTTCCCAGCTCACTGAATATATCCCAGGGCAGAAATAAATTTAAATGCAGTATTTTTTAGAATTATCTGTACACTACCAAAACACCCTATTTCATTTAACATAAAATTGACTGCAATTTAAGCCATAATGCACATCTTTTATGAAATGCTATGGCACAAGGCAAACCTTAAAGAATCACAGACTGTAAGTGATGTCGCATAGATCACCTCAGCATCTAGGCTGACAATGGAGAGCCAGACAAATCCTCATAATCTCCATCTGCAGCTCTGAACATAGAAACCAATATTAGTTTAAAAAAACACAAGACATACATTTTACATATCAATTTTTATTTCTCTGCTTTCTCTTCTCACATGCATGTAATCTGTTATATAAAGCATTCACAGGACACAACTTAATTATAGGAATAAAAATATTGAGGAGGAAGACACACTCAGTTTTATAAAATCAGACTAATGATTAGAGTTTCAATAAGCTGCTCCCAAGAGAGCTTGTGAAACTGCTTGTCAAGGCACCTTAACATTAAACTCCGTGCTCCTAATAAGCTCTAAATGAAGTGTGCAATGAAAACCCTCCTGAGGTCTGTGCCAGTGAGACAAAAACTAAAAGACAGAAATTAGAGAGTGCCCAGAGAACAGCTCTGCCATACAGCTGAGAGCCAAGGATAGGATAACACAAGAGAAAGAGGGCAGCGGGAAGAGCAGGACAGGACTGGGACCCCTCACAGAAGATCACTTTACAACTGGACACAGTCCTCCATGGAAGACACTAGAAGTACACCTCCCCTACATCACAGAGTCAAAGACTCCACTGAAAGATAGGGTGATTTATTTTGGCTTGCTCCAAACTACAAGACACATCTCACTTGGATAAAGTAAGAATTAATTTAAATAAATGCACATTTTAAAAAATATTTCAAAGTCATGTGTTTGCATGGGCATTAGAATATATTATTTCTAGGTCCCCTAGGTCTCTAAGATGTTATGATTTGAATAACTATCATTTTGGAGGGAGATAATAAAACAACCAGATATGTGGGGGGACAAAAGAATATAAAACTGATATTCTATAACAAGGGGTTGGCAAACCTTTTTAATAAAGGGCCAGTTAGTAAGTAGTTTAGGATTTGCAGGCCATACAGGCTCTGTTGCAACTTTTCAACCCTATTGTTGTAGCGAGAAAGCAGTCATAGACAATACATAAATAAATAAATGTGGATGAATTCCAATAAATCTTTATTTACTAAAACAGATGGTGGGCCAGATTTTGACTTTGGGTTATAGTTTGCCTATATTGTTTTACAGTATAAAACTATGTTCTAAACCGTGTGTGTCTCACCCATCAAAATGGCCATCATTAAAAAGTCTACAAATAAAAAATGCTGGAGAGGGTGGGGAGAAAAGTGAACCCTCCTACACTGTTAGTGGGAATGTAAGTTGGTGCAGCCATGGTGAAAAACAGTATGGAAGTTCCTCAGAAAACTAAAACTAGAGCTACCATATGACCCAGCAATCCCATTCCTGGGCATATATCCAGACAAAACTATAACTCAAAAAGATACATGTAACCCTATGTTCATACCAAGACTATTCACAATAGCCAAGATGTGGAAACAACCTAAATGTCCGTCTACAGATGAATGGATAAAGAAGATGTGGTTCACCTCCTAGAGAAATGGAAATAAAAACAAAAATAAACAAATGGGACCTAATGAAACTTCAAAGCTTTTGCACAGCAAAGGAAACCATAAACAAGACCAAAAGACAAGCCTCAGAATGGGAGAAAATATTTGCAAATGAAGCAACTGACAAAGGAATAATCTCCAAAATTTACAAGCAGCTCATGCAGCTCAATATCAAAGAAACAAACAACCCAATCCAAAAATGGGCAGAAGACTTAAATAGATATTTCTCCAAAGAAGATATACAGATTGCTAACAAACACATGAAAGGATGCTCCACATCACTAATCATTAGAGAAATGCAAATCAAAACTACAATGAGGTACCACCTCACAACAGTCAGAATGGCCATCAGCAAAAAAATCTACAAACAATAAATGCTGGAGAGGGTGTGGAGAAAAGGGAACCCTCTCGCACTGTGGGTGGGAATGTAAACTGATACAGCCACTATGGAGAACAGTATGGAGGTTCCTTAAAAAACTAAAAATACAACTACCATACAACCCAGCAATCCCACTACTGGGCATATACCCTGAGAAAACCATAATTCAAACGAAGGCATGTAGGGCTTCCCTGGTGGCACAGTGGTTGAGAGTCCGCCTGCCGATGCAGGGGATATGGGTTCATGCCCCGGTCCGGGAGGATCTCACATGCCGTGGAGTGGCTGGGCCCGTGAGCCATGGCCACTGAGCCTGCGCGGCCGGAGCCTGTGCTCCACAACGGGAGAGGCCGCAGCAGTGAGATGCCCGCATACCACACACACACACACAAAAGGCATGTTCCACAATGTTCATTGCAGCACTATTTATAATAGCCAGGACATGGAAGCAACCTAAGTGTCCATCGACCGATGAATGGATAAAGACGTGGCACATATATACAATGGAATATCACTCAGCCATAAAAAGAAACAAAATTGAGTTATTTGTAGTGAGGTGGATGGACCTAGAGTCTGTCATACAGAGTGAAGTAAGTCAGAAAGAGAAAAGCGTAAATAGTGCATTCTAGCACATACATATGGAATCTAAAAAAAAAAAATGGTTCTGATGAACTTAGGGGCAGGACAGAAATAAAGATGCAGATGCAGAGAATGGACTTGAGGACACGGGGAGGGGGAAGGGTAAGCTAGGACAAAGTGAGAGAGTAGCATTGTTATATATACACTACCAAATGTAAAATAGATAGCTAGTGGGAAGCAGCCGCATAGCACAAGTAGATCAACTCGGTGCTTTGTGACCACCTGGAGGGGTGGGATAGGGAGCGTGGGATAAGGAGGGTGGTAGGGAGACGCAAGAGGGAGGGGATATGGGGATATATATATACATATAGCTGATTCACTTTGTTATACAGCAGAAACTAACACAACATTGTAAAGCAATTATACTCCAATAAAGATGTTAAAAAAAAAAAAGATGTGGTTCATAAATACAATGGAATACTACTCAGCCATTAAAAAAAAGTATGAAATCATGTCATTTGCAGCAACATGGATGGATCTGGAGATGATCAAACTAAGTGAAGTAAGTCAGAAAGAGAAAAACAAATACCATATGATATCACTTATATGTGGAATCTAAAATATGACACAAATGAAACTGTCTATGAAACAAAAACAGAATTATGGGCATAGAGAACATACTGGTGGTTGCCAAGGGGGTGGGTGGCATTTGGGAGAGGGATGGATTGGGAGTTTGGGATTAGCAGATGCAAATTATCATATAGAGGATGGATAAACAACAGGTCCGAATGTATAGCACAGAGAGCTATATTCAATATCCTATGATAAATCATAATAGAAAAAAATACAAAAAATGTATATATGTAAAATGGAATCACTTTGCTGTACAGCAGAAACTAACACAACATTGTAAATCAATTATACTTCAATAAAAAAATAAAAATATACTGTGTGTGCCTATGAGCAGAATCTAAAGCCTGCAGCTGTCTGAGGACACGGACCCACCTCCCCACGTGGAGGTGTCCTCAGTGCCAGCTGAAGGTCCACCTCTGATGGGTGACAGTCACCTTCCACTCTGCTTAGCGCCATGGAGAATGTGGTCAGAACCACATATCCGGTTCCTGGACCCTCCCTGCAGAGGGACAAGGCCTCCCTGGGCAGTGTTCACAGCAGACTGACCTGCACGGCCAGTGGAGAGCATTGCCATGTGAGGAATGGTCAAAAGGGGTCAGCATGCTTAGCCAGAGGAGCAGACCATGGAGACCTTTCACTGAATCCAAGTTTCTGGCAAATTATGGCATAAAATGAGAGCCTCTTTATTGTATATATGAAGTGACAAGGCACAAAACACCACAGCTATGTGAAATTTCAGGGTGGCAAGTTTTCTCTCAATATAAGAAAGAACAACATAAAAATTAGAGCTTCCTATTAATGCATTGGCTGCCTTTGGTAATTTCCCTTAAACTCTTAGGTGTTGAGTAAAGACCAAATTAGCCTTGTAAATTAAACTAACTGGACAGATTTGTGCTTTGTTTTCTCCTACTGAGGTTTTGTCTAGACTTTTAAATCAAGACACCATATTTAGACATTTTGGATTTTCCTTCTAAATAAGGTGGATAATTTAAGCTCTGTGGCACTGTGCTAAGTGAGCTGTTGTAATCAAAAACCTTTAAATTAAAGGCATGTTCTTTAATAATTAAGCACTAACAATGCTCAATTATTTTGTGCCACATCTGCAGACTCCATCAGAATAAGCACCGTGCTCTTCTCCACAGGACACTATGTTGAACAATTAGTCACTCATCACTAGGGAAGCCTGATTAAAGGGTAAACATGAGAGAGAATGAGGAGAGAGGAAAGCTAACAAAAGTAAATGCTGTAAACAACTCAAGTGTTCTTTGATTCTCCAAACAATAGTCTCATTAGGCATTCGTCATTTGAGATATTTTGGTGCCAAAAAGTTAATTCATAAAAGATATTTCTGAATACAGACAACCTACCTTTCTGTTTGAGGATATCTATACATCCTAGAGCTTAGTCTACTTTTTAAGAAGTTAAAACTACAGGCAAAGTAGATATAGCCTTGGAAAACAAAGAAAGGACAGTTTCTATACTAAAAAAAAAAGAAAAAATAATGTTATCTGGGAAACTAATGCTAAAATCCCATCTGCTGGAGATGAGCTGGTTTCTTTTAGGCCTAAGTTCTCCAAGTTGTGGATAAATTGTCCCCCTTCTGCATCAGTCTCCTAGGTCTGCTGTAACAAAGTACCCCAGACCTGGGGCTTAAACAACAGACATTTACTGTCTCACAGCTCTGGAGGCTGGAAGTCTGAGATCAAGGTGTCGCCAGAGTTGGTGCCTTCTGAGGGCTGTGAGGAAGGATCTGTTCCAGGACTCTCTCCTTAGTTTATAAAAGACTCTCTTCTTCCTGTGTCTCTTCTCGTAGCCTTCCCTCAGTGCCTTTCTGTCTCTGTGCCCAAACTTCCCCTTTTTATGAGAACATCAGTCATATTGGATTGGGGCCCACACTAATGACCTCATTTCAACTTGGTTTCCTCTGTAAAGTCCCCATCTCCAAATAAGGTCCCATTCTGAGGTGCTGGGGGTCAGGATTCCAACATATATCTTTTTGGTGGGAACACAATTCAACCCGTAACATCACCCCTGGAGCATGAAAGTCTTAATTCATCTCTAAGGATTGTTATTAGCAAGATAGAGCTTTTACTTTTGCACAGGGCAGCTCATTCCCATGCTTCCCTGGCACGAAATTAGGCTGGACAATGCAAGGCTGCTTCCTGAGGCCCCAAGAACATTTTCATCATATGTGTTCCTTGGCATTTGTGATTAGGCCTTCAGAAAAAGAACAGATACATGTTCAGATAGTTTCAGAGACCTCTTTGACCCTCTGGAAAAGACAGGTGTTCTCAATGCACTAAAGTCCCAGCGTTAGGCCTCATAGTCCTCCAAATCCAGGGCATTCCTGTCATACCTGCTGACTGCTTTCAGTTGCTATAAGATCCTAACTAAATGCAGACTGTACCGCACTGTGGACTGGGAGCTCAAGGTTTCTCAGCTCTAATGGATGGAGAGCTGCCAACAACCGGTTCTGAACAGAATGTGCTACTGAGAATCAATATGGGTCTCCTTAAGCGATCGGACTCGTTAGGAACTGTCTGTGCTCATTACGGTTTATGTCAAACTGAGCAGGAAAACAGCCTCACAAATCACTCATGGGCCACAGGGAGCCCTGCTAAGGTGCGGATCTGCAGACCAGCAGGAGGCTGTAATTCTGTTGTTGGCCTTGTTCCCATTCATCAAACACAAGCCTCTACACGGGCACTTCCCTTTGTCAGACACTGAAACAGGAAAATCATCCTTTCAGAGTATTGGTGAGAGGAATGATGTCATGTGTTTTTTTTTTGTTGTTGTTGTTTGTTTCTTTGTTTTTCTGTTTTGATGTCATATTTTCATTATGATATCAGCTCTTCAGAAAAACATTTAAGGAAAATACAGATACCTTAAAAATCACACCTGAGCTTATTTTCTTTTCTGGTACTAAGGGCTTGAGAATGAGGCACTGTTGTGGGTTGAATTGTGTCCCCCCACCCCCCCCAAAAAAAGTTATATTGACATCTTAGCCCCTGGTACCTGTAATGTGGCTTTATTTGGCAATAGGGTCTTTGCAGATGTAATCAAGTTAAGATGAGGTGATACTGGATTAAGGTGGGTCCTAACCCAGTGACTGGAGTCTTTCTAAGATAAGGAAATTTGGACACAGACATGTACAGAGAGGAGAATGCCACGTGAAGACACAGACACAGAGAGGATATCATCACATGACAACAGAGACAGAGACTGTAGTGATGAGACTAAAAGGCAAAGAATCCCAAGGGTTTCCAGCAACCAGCAGAAGCTAGGAAGATACAAGAAAAGATCGTCCCTAGAATCTTCAAAGAGTTGTTGCTTTGCCAACAGCTTGATTTTGACCTTCTAACTTCCAGAACTCTGAGAGAATAAATTCCATCATTTTAAGCCACTCCTTTCTGTAGTTTGCTATGGCAGCCCTAGGAAACTAGTATAGGTGCTAAGATTCATTCCAGAATTTTCATGTGCTCCTCCTCTATGCTGAGTTTGTGGGAGACACCATAGTGCATCATGTATGACCCTTTTCTTGAAAAGTTTGTAATTTGATTGGGGCAATAATGCATAAATAGCCATCATGCAGGTAGAAAGTCACACTGTCTGTTAAAATATGTATATCATTGGAGTTTCAACTCTTACCTAAGAGTCTTCAATATTAAGAGTCAAAAATGAACGAGGGCTTCCCTGGTGGCGCAGTGGTGGGCGTCCGCCTGCCAATGTGGGGGGCGCGGGTTCGTGCCCCGGTCGGGGAAGATTCCACATGCCGCGGAGCGTCTGGGCCCGTGAGCCATAGCCGCTGAGCCTGCGCGTCTGGAGCCTGTGCTCTGCAACGGGAGAGGCCACAAGAGTGAGAGGCCCACGTACCGGAAAAAAAAAAAAAAAAAAAAAAATGAACGAGGCCCAAGCCTTCTCCGTGACTCCCTCTCGCCATGTGTCTGAGATTGAGGATTTGGGGAGTATGTTGGGGAGTACGTGTGGGTGAGAAGAGGAGCTAGTGAACTAGAAAAGTGGACCAGTTGTTGTCCCTAATTTTCCCTGCTTCTAGGATTTACAGGGAAAGCCCAAGTATTTCACAGTGGAAATTTGCTTCTCCACAGAATTACACCGCCACAAGATATACCAAAGAATGGATTTTTCTTAGAATAGGAGTTATGCTTATCTCAGCTTGCATGCTCTCCCACTGCATCCACTTTCTCTTATCTAGTTAGGGAAATTTCCCAACTGCATGTGGACCAATGGTCAGGGCTATCAATCACTGTGTGCTGTCCAAAACACAAGACAAGAAAAATACCACAGTGATACATGCAGAGTTGAGAAATTATTCAAATAGATATATCCGGGTCTTGCCTAGATATACAATATGGAATTTGGGGGCAGACATGTTATCTTTCCCCTGAAAAGATGAGAGATCTGTGTTACTAGGTGCTTTCTTGCCATCTATATGGAGAAAGTCCATCTGCAGAAAGAAGCCATAGAAACAACCAGAACCATGAGAAAAAGGAAGATACAGAATCCTGCTAATCTTGAGTACCTGGATCCACCCCTGGACTTCTCAGTCACAGGGGACAATATATTCTCTTTCAGTGTTTCTCTCACATCAGAATGATCCCTGCCCTCCACAAACACATCCCTCTGTTACAAGAATAATCCCCATTGGTCATTACATATCACACCACCATGCTTATTCCTTTTACAAAATCCTCTTCTTACAGAAGTGTAACACTCCAAACTTAGGAAAAAATCTTGTGTACATATTAATTCATTTTAACCATCAATAGATAGATGGATAGATAGATAGATAGATAGATAGACAGATCGATATCCTAGTAATGCAACATTGGTTTAACACTGAAATGTCAAACAGTATAGTTTGCTAAATAGACTAGATAATTTCAGTAATAGACTCAAAGAGATAAACAGCATTATCATCTCAATAGTTTAAGAATAAATATTTGACAGCATTCAACATCTATTCATGGTAAAAAGAAACCTCAGTAAAATAAGAATATAAGTGAACTTCCTCACCTGATGAAGTGTTTTTACAACAAACCTATAGTTAAATTAATGCTTTATGGTGAAACACTGCTTTCCTTCTAAAGACACGATCAAAAACAAGGATATTTGCTTTCACCACATTTATTAAATATTATATTGGAAGTCTTAGTCATTTCAATGTCAAGAAAATCAAATAAATGCAGTGCATATTGGAAAGTATTGGAAGAAGCCTCTAAGATGACCCTTTGATTCCTAGTATTCATGCCATCGTATATTCCCCACCCCTTGATTGTGGACTGGACTTACTGGTCTGCTTCTAATAGAATCCTTCTAAACATAGGATGATATTCTAAACATAAAGTTCTAAAATGACTGCGGCCTCTGCTGGGCAACCCTGGCTCTCTTTCTGTTGGATCACCAGCTTCCACATCATGAGGTCACCCTGGAAGTCTAGGGAGAAGTCCACATGGCAAAGAACCAAGGTCTGCCAGCAGCCTTGTAAGACTGGAACCAGATCCTCCCCACCTCAGTGGAGCCTTCATGTTAGACCAGAGCCCAAGCCAACAGCTGAACTGCTGCTCATGAGAGACTTTAAACCAGAGGGACCCAGCTAAGCCACATCCAGACCCCTGACCCACAGAAACCATGAGATAGTAAATGTTTGCCTTGTTATGCCAATAACTTTTGAGGCATCTGTTAGGCAACAATAGATAAATCAAACACATAGGAAGAAATAAAATTATCTTTATTCGCAGAAGACATAATCTCTGTTAGAAGAAACTAAGGAATCTATGAAATGTCTCCTAGTTCTGAAAGGTCACAGGATGCAGCATCAAATCTATTTTATATACCGACAACAACAAAAAAAACTGCAGTTAAAAAAGAATAAACATTTTAAATAGCACCAAAAAACACAAAATACCTAAGAATAAATTCACCAATGCACAGAATCTGTAAGCTGAGAACTACAAAACATTACAAGAAAAGTTAAAGAATATTTAAATAAACTGGGAAATATACCATATTCATGGATCAAAAGAATCAATAGTATTATAATATCAATTCTCTCCAAATTATCTGTAAATTCAATAAATTTTCTGTCAAAATCTGAGCAGGATTTTTTGTAAAAATTGACAAGCTGATTTTTAAATTTACATGAACATTCAATGACCTAAAATTGGCAGAGTAGTTTTTAAAAAAAGAAGAAGTATATGGAATCTTTATATTTCGATGATAAAATTCCTTTTCATTCAAAATACTATATATATGCATCTTTTAATCTACTTCACATTATTTCATAGTGAAAATTTTTGGCAAAGAATATGGCAGGAACAATGTATGCTTTGACAATCTACTGCAATTTTATAGTTGTAATTATTCCATGTAAATAAACTATTAAAATGTGTATATTGGATCATTGGTTACTTTATGATTGCTATAATTCAAGCTATGATTAACACATTTTTGTAACAGAATTTTAAAAAGTAATAAAATTTCAAAATCAGGAATGTTCCAAATAAGGAACTGTTCTTGCTGCCAGATCTAGCCATGGGCATATTTTAGTGGGCCCCCCTTCTACAACCACTTGTGGCCTAAAGATGCTCTTTCCTGGCCCCTCCATATTCCCAGGTGTCTCCTTCCATGGGTTCCACCCCCAGTGTTCCACAGATGGTTGTCTGTTCATGATGGTTTTGCTCTTCTCTGTGGCTTTCATCACTTTTATCTAAGCAAGAGAGTATGTTTCCTGTTTTTGCTTATGTGGTGTGAAAACACTATTTGAATAATAACAATGTATTTTAAAACACTTTAAGTATTATGTTATTCTCTTGTAAAAGACAACGTTCATAGTCATTAATCTTCCTTCACATTTTCGGCCATAGGAAATGGAATTCTGCTTCCTGTATTGACCCACTTACCCTCAAAACATATTATAACCTGCCTACCCAGGTTCATTAACTCTGACTTAGCCCATTGTGTGATACCCTTCACTAGCCACTGTCTGGAAGATGAAATTTCCTGTGCCTCAGTGATAGCAGGACTGTATTTTTAAGCTGCTCACTGAACAATCATGCAGCAGCTTACTAGGTCCATTCTGAGTTGTGTTGCTTTTTTCTTTCCCTTTTCCTTCACTTCTATCTTTTGTGCACGGTCCCCTCTCTCATACCAAGGGAGCCTGTACCTATTTAGGTCACAAATCAGCAGCCCCAGGTTCCCACCTCCTCAGGGCATCCGTCTTCTAGGAGCAGATACCTTGGGAGGTGGACGACCTTCCTGGGTTTTCTGATTCCCGCTCACCTCCCTGCAGGCCACAGGCCCCAAACACTTCGTCTCTACTGACCCTGCTTTCCTCATCTTTCCCCAACTGTAGCTAAGTAGAAAGGCTGCTATGGAGACAAAAATAGTGACTAAAATCAGCAATGGAACTTGGCCAAATAAAGTTCTTGATTTCAGTTCACTGAGCCCCATTCTTCCAGGTTTCCCAGCTCTGAGGCCTTGGGGAAGGGGTGAGGGGTGTAAAACACCGCCGGACTTCCTCCCCACCCCCCACACAGCTGATGCCCGAGCGTCTGGGGGCTGTCACCCCTCACCCTTCTCTGTGAATCCCCAACAGGAAGTGGCCGTGGAGGCTAATGGGCTATGAGACTGTTGCTGCTTTCTTAGCAAACTGCAGTACTCAAGGCTCACTCTGTGTTCCTCTTTTTTGGTGAGTGATGGAAAACCACGCCGAGTGCTGCTGCTGCGTTCTGAGCAGAGAGAGATTCATGCTTTCATTTCTTTCCTCTAGGCAACGGACTTTGTCCTGCCTACCAGTCGGTATAGGAGGAGAAGGAGGTCATGAGAACCACCTAAGGCCTTTACTGACGCCTGTGTTGTTCACCTTCCCGTTTGTTGCAGACACTCACTGGAATTAAACCACCGATTGTTCCCTGTTTTGTGCTTCCTCAGTTTTCAGCTATTTTATGTTGTCTGTTCTCCATTTGGATGAAATGACAGCGGGTGTTCACCCTGTAGTACGTCCAACTTTCTAAGCCGTCTTCATTAACCAAAGATTCTCCCTCCAACACCTGTTTCCCTGCAGCAGAATTATCGTTAGAGTGTGTTAGTCGTATGATGTCTTAGACCTTGGAACCTAGTGCTTCTGGAGAGCAGCCCTGCTTGTCTTTGATGGTTCGGAGGAAAGGAAACTTCTTCCACGCCGGCGCTTTTATGGCACAGTCACTCCAGGGCTGGGTGACTCTCACATGTTTCCGTGTTCCCCAAGTGTGCAGTTGACAATGTGGAGTGACCACACAGAACCACACAGAACCCACCAGTTAAAAAGCAACACTTTTAGTTAGTCTCAGCAAAAGAGGAATTTCTCTGTCTTGCGGCAGTGCTTCCCAAACTCGTCCCCTGTGTCTATTCTTAAGCACAGAGGAGAGAGGAATGGGGCCACTGAGATATGGGGGCAGTACTGTAGCCTCAGAGAAACTGAACTTCATATGTGAACCCTCATATTTCACCTATAAATGACATATCAGTTTTTATGTTACCAAGTGCCAAAATATTTTTTATTAAAATAAGATTTTTCGGTAACCAGGGATCTTTCCTTGAATTATCTTCAAGAAAAATTGATGAAGTATTATTATCTTTTTCCTGTACTTTCTGACAAGGGTATCTACCTTTTAAAAATTAGGAGATTAATTGACAGGTCAGAGATCCTTCTATCATTCTATTACAGTTTAGTATGAATAAGACATTAGAACTTTTTCTAAGCGAAGGTGATGGTAGAAGGTGATAGTATGGTTATGCAGTGACCCACAAGGGGAGAAGGGAATCCCACTGAGAGAGAACAATGATACACAGCTGGACAGGAGGACCCGTCCGTATCAAACAGCCTCTCACATTTCCACTTCTGCCAAGAGCTGGCCCTGCATTAGAGCAGTCTTTATATTCATTTCAAAAGGTTTCCACTAAAAAGCGCTATTAAAGTTCCATTGACCTGCTGCCCCTTCCCATGGCCTTCACGTTGGACTGCTCTGTGCCCATTGCAAAGCAGACAAACAATCCCACATCCCATAGACGTGTATCCACCCAGTCCCCCTTCTGGAATTTCATGTCCTTCCAGCAGGCACAGTCTCTGTGTCTTCATACCTTCCACCAACTTTATATCTCATTCTTCAACCTAAAATTGCTTTCAGCGAGAATTTCATTTGGAGCCAGAGGGCTTTATTTTAGAGGTATAAAAAATGTGAAAAAATTGGCTTAAATGCAGAGGCAGGAGGAAAATATATACAGTGATACTGTCAGAAGCACTTAAACAGAAAGATGCAGTCTTCCCAACCATAAAGTATTACTGATTATAATGATAGATAGACCTGACACAGAAGAATTGTTGGATTTATTCAGCGTCTTACTCACTGCACTTGGGGGCATTCAAGGCCACTATAAAATCTTTCTTCCAGGATATGAGTCCCAGAATCCCCTACTCATCAGAGGGCAGAGAGGACCGTTCTGAATCCATGGGAAGGGCGTTTGGCTCCTGGACCTGCACATCTTAGCTGCATTAGGGCCTCTCTATCCCCTCAACCCTGTGTCTACCTGTCTAGAAGCCAAGTAATTGCTGACACCTCAAATCACAGGATGATGATGAGCCTCCAAACCAAACTGAGATATTTTATGTTGAAGTGTTTTTTAAACATGTCCATCAGGGTGCTGTGCAGATACTAGTTAATCCTGCCTTGTCTCTCCACCATTGCATTTCCACTACGAATCAGTTTCCCACTCCTGTTCCGTCTCTGAGAATATCTAAATTCTCTAAGGAATTTATCCTGAGTGAGGTGGCATGTAAGATAACTATATATATATATATATATATATATATATATATATATATATAGTGAAGATATATATGCATATTTTATATACATGCATATATATGGTATAAAATATGCATATATATCTTCATTTTCATATTAGTAACTGTATTTCCACACTAAATAGACTCATAAGAGAACAGAGCTGAACCAATCAGGTGATTATTACCATTGTCACCTGTCACTCTATTGGATTGGGAAAAATCCCTGGAGAAAAGAAACAGGGGTGGCAAGAAATTTTTTTGTTTGTTTGTTTGTTTGTTTTTTTTTGCTGTACGCGGGCCTCTCACTGTTGTGGCCTCTCCCGTTGTGGAGCACAGGCTCCGGACGCGCAGGCTCAGCGGCCATGGCTCACGGGCCCAGCCGCTCCGCGGCATGTGGGATCTTCCCAGACCTGGGCACGAACCCGTGTCCCCTGCATCGGCAGGCAGACTCTCAACCACTGCGCCACCAGGGAAGCTCAGTGGCAAGAAGTTTTGCTTCATAGCCCGGGAACTGCAGCCACAGGAAGTCTTTCATTTATTTAGTATTTATTAAACTTGTACTGAAGCTTGCTCTTAATGTAAAGTTTTAAATACAAAACTAGATAACACATAAGGCAAGAAAAATGGACAAAATTTAGGTAAGAACAAACCCTAATCTGTTCAGATATAAGGAGATGTGCTCATGAAAATCTATAAAGTTGAAATGTGTATTTGATGGACAGTGGGTGGCAATGAAATGGGCTTGCTGTTTTGTCTTTTTCCTCCGCTTTCCCACAATTTCAGTGTTTGAGGCAGAGGTGTTATGTGACTTTGGTTCCTCATGTACCATCTGCCAACCAAGGGTAATAATGTTTCTCAAAAGTCTCTCGCAGAAGTTGTGAGGATTAATGAAAGCATGTTATCCGGCTTTGTGCGCCTTGGAAAAAGATGGTATCAAAATACAAGGCTAACCGCCTTGTATCCTGAGAGGTGGTATATGCTGAAATAAAGTGTTTTTCCCTTGAATGAACAGGAAGTTTTGCAGCTCATTTGGGCAGAAGGTCCTAACTTTTAACATCCTGTGACTCTGAGTAAACTTCATGTTGGAGAAGAAGCATTTCTTCAGATTTTCACACCCAAGTTTCTAACTGTTCTCCTCTGGTACCTTGGAAGTAAGCATTATTTAAACTCATCACCAATGCTAGAAAATCTAGAAATCCTGCTGAGCATTAAATAAACATATTTTCATATCTGAAAATTGATAGTTCTCACGTGATTCTATATTAAGGTTGAAAACTCAATGTCACAGTCAACCTGAGGTCATGCATTCAAGCCCTCTGTACTATAATGTGATGTCCATTATATAATTTCCCTTACATAATATTCCCTGAATCTTTTTGTACAAATGATTTTTTCTCTTTTCTCTTTCATATCTGGATTTTTCCAGTTACGTAATTGGCCATTTTTTATACGTTTTCAACCCAATTATAATACATCTCAGCTGAGAAAGCATTTTACATAATTTGTTTATTTCACAGCTTTTCACTAATACAAAAGAACTTGGCATAAATTGGGGTTACAGAATCTTACCAACAGAATCAGACATTAAGACATTGAAACCAAACTAAAGTAAATTTTCATAGTTAAAATGTGTTTTTGTTGTTGGTTCATTTACTTAATGCAACTCCATTAAATGGATAATTTTAGATTAGTCCTGCTGCCTTTATTCAAATCAACACCCCCTTCTCCATCTACTCTGAATTCTTATTAGCAAAGTGGTCTGGCCATTACCAAGTACACAGTTAACAATAATCTATCCATTGAAATAGCTCCTATTTTCCCCAAAAGGCATAGGCTCTGAAAATAAGTTTAGGAATCACTTGAAACAGTAAAAATAGGGCTCAACATATCATTCATGATTAAAACCTTGAAGAGCAACTACCTTAGTGGAATGGTTTGTAAATTGAGATGTACGATATTTCAGAATTGTGTTGAGGAAAATATAAGGTGCTCTTTTACAGCAACATCAAGAAATGGCTGGTATAACCAGAGTGAAATGTAGAAGTTTGTTTACTTATAGCTGTGTTACCAAGCAAAGGGCTCACTGCCCCATGCACATAGAAGCCAGTACTATGGCACGGGCTTTGAGAAAAGAAAACGCTTTATTGCAAGGTCAACCAGCAAGGAGACAGGAGTCAGGGCTCAGATCTGTCTGCCCAATCTGGAGTTGGGTCAAAATTTTAGGAGTTCGGGGAGGACAGGCTGGTGAGCAGAAGCTTTGCCAGGCAGGTTTCCCTCAGAGGGCTTTAAACCTGGACATTTTGGGTAAGGTATAGTAAAGGGGCTTCAGCGCCAGATCTTCCTGCACAGAGGGCCCCTCACTCCCGAAAGGATTCCAGCATTCAAGTTCTGGTCAAGGCCAAGTCCTTTGATTCTGTTTAGGAGAAACTTTGGTTCCAAGTGTTATTTGAAGTCAAAATTTTCTCCTCTGAGCGAGCTTCGGCTGCATGATTTACAGTTTTGCTCTGTTGTCTCTGAAAAACAACTCTAACAATCTGGTTAGAAACAGGTTAAGACCAGTTTGGGCTGCTTCTGTGGTTACAGATGCAGCATATTCCAAATGGCCACTTTCATTACAAGAGTTCAGATGAATAATTATTTGAAGGCACCCATGTTTCCCAGTGATTTCAAGAGTGGGTCAGAGATGTGGCACATATATACAATGGAATATTACTCAGCCATAAAAAGAAACAAAATTGAGCTATTTGTAATGAGGTGGATAGACCTAGAGTCTGTCATACAGAGTGAAGTAAGTCAAAAAGAGAAAGACAAATACTGTATGCTAACACATATATATGGAATTTAAGAAAAAAAATGTCATGAAGAACCTAGGGGTAAGACAGGAATAAAGACACAGACCTACTAGAGAATAGACTTGAGGATATGGGGAGGGGGAAGGGTGAGCTGTGACAAAGCGAGAGAGAGGCATGGACATATATACACTACCAAACGTAAGGTAGATAGCTAGTGGGAAGCAGCTGCATAGCACAGGGAGATCAGCTCGGTGCTTTGTGACCGCCTAGAGGGGTGGGATAGGGAGGGTGGGAGAGAGGGAGATGCAAGAGGGAAGAGATATGGGAACATATGTATAACTGATTCACTTTGTTATAAAGCAGAAACTAACACACCATTGTAAAGCAATTATACCCCAATAAAGATGTTAAAAAAAAAAAAAAAGAGTGGGTCAGGAGGAGGAGAAACAATGTAGTGGAGTCCAAATTCAGGGGTTCCTAATATTGGCCGCCTGTTAGAACCACCTGGAGGAGTTTTAAAGAAGACAGACGAGCCTGTGCTGCAGATGTTGATGCAGTAGTTCTGGGGATGGCCAGGGGTGGGCAGAATCTTAATAATCTCCCCGGGTGATTTTAACGTGAGGTTTATATTTGGTTCAAGTCTGACACTAACATTGAGAAGTCGCCTTCCCTGGTCTACATATTTTCTTGTTCTAACGCCAAGGGTCAAATGGAACTGATATTTGAGATTTGCATTGTGGCAGGGGTCTTCTGTGACCCTCTTCCACTCTTCTCACCTGGCTGAGAGAAGTTCCCTAGACCAGCGTTTCTTACGCTTCTGTAAGTATAAGAATCACCAGGGGATGTTGTTAAAATGCAGATTCTGTATCAGGCGTAGGTCTGGGGCGGGATCCACCGTTCGGCAAGCCTCCAGGGCACGCTGAGGCTGTCAATGCTGATGTTCCAGGGACCATATTTTGACCAGCTAGAATCTGTAGTTTATTTGCTTAATAAACATCATGTTATCCAAACACCATCAAAGTTTCTCCTAAATACATTTGTGTTTGTGGGGAGAGGAGAAGGATTCCAAAAGCTATCGATCCACAGCCATCCACGCTAATTATCATAATGTGAATGTCTTGATTTCTTACTGTTTGTATGCAATGTAAACAGGACAACAATGTTAATGAAATTCCGTCAGAGAATAAAATTCACAGGGCCTCTTTCTTGCCTGGGAATTTTGACATTACCCACTCCTTAGATCCAGGTGATGCTCCTGCACTGTGATATCTTTTATGAATCTCAATCCACAGATTCACATGTGCAAGAACGATCCCTTTATTTTCTGTAATTCTACTTAGCGTAGACTCTGAATTACCAATCAGCCAGGCAGGTGGAAAACTTAGTGCTAGCTTTTTGGGGCACTTAGTACGGCTCCCAAAGCTCTGGTCCCACAGTTCTGGGCCTTTTTCATGCCAAGGCACTGGGTGGGGAGGATCCAACCAGATGCTCCCTCATTAGTCCACAGAACAGCACCCCCATAGCACCAGGAGCTACAGGTGTGGGGCAGACGGCTAACTGCATCCCCAATGTGCTTGGATGGCTGGCTGGCTGGCTGGATGGATGGATGGATGGGTGGGTGGATGGATGGATGGATGGGTGGGTAGACTTACCACACATCAAGGGGGCAAACATCCACTTCAGTAATTCACTCGACCAATATTTTATTGTGGACAGGTAGGATAATTCCCTACAAAATAAACAGCTCCATGGTGGCCACCTTTTCTTATACACCTCAGAGCACTTGGCCAGTTTTTCTAGGTGAGAAGATGGGCACATGCAAAGGGTTTTGATGAAAGAGGTAGAAGCTCCCATAAAGTCCCATCACTTAAAACTCCCCTCGCAAAATGAAGGTGCCTATTCCACCACCTCTTGCCAATGCTGTTCCCATTTTTTATAAATTTCTCTAATCTGATAAATGTAAAATGTTATCATTTATAATTTGCTCTTTTAAGTATTTCCTATTTGTATGGTTTGCCCTTGTATTCTAACAATGTTTTCATATTTTCATTTAATTTGGAAGAGTTCTTTCTGTCATGTTGCAGACAGTTGTCTTGATTTGGGTGGATTTGCCTCATAATCTATCCCCACTCCCGGAAGGGCATATTCAAGTCCGACTCTGGGATGACCTTTTGCATCCCAGGTGCCAAGAATGTTCCAGGAAGGAATTTCTTGCTCCAATTGCAGGGACAGAGCCCAGGGCAGCCAAGGACAACCCTGTCCATCCCCTTAAGGGACACACACACCTGTCCAAACAATCTTCAAAGGCAGTAGAGTCTAAAAAGAAATCATTTTCTACTGGGAAACTACATGTAAAAGAATGAAATTAGATCATTCTCTAACACCATTCCCAAAAGTAAACTCAAAATGGATTAAAGACCTAAATGTAAGACTGGAAACCATAAAACCCCTAGAAGAAAACATAGGCAGAACAGTCTTTGACATAAATCACTGCAATATTTTTTGAATCTGTCTCCTAAAGCAAAGGAAACAAAAGCAAAAATAAGCAACCGGGACCTAATTAAATGCAAAAGCTTTTGCACAGCAAAGGAAACCATCAACAAAATAAAAAGAAAACCTACTGAATGGGAAAAAATATTTGCAAATGATATGACCGATAAGGAGTTAATATCCAAAATATATAAACAGCTCATACAACTCATCATTAAGAAAAAAAAAAAAGCCACTATGAAGAACAGTATGGAGGTTCCTTAAAAAACTAAAAATAGAACTACCATATGACCCAGCAATCCCACTACAGGACATATACCCTGAGGAAACCATAATTCAAAAAGAGTCATGCACCACAATGTTCATTGCAGCTCTCTTTACAATAACCAGGACACAGAAGCAACCTAAGTGTCCATCGACAGATGAATGGATAAAGAAGATGTGGCACATGTATACGATAGACTATTCCTCAGCCATAAAAGGAAACGAACTTGAGTTATTTGTAATGAGGTGGATGGACCTAGAGTCTGTCATACAGAGTGAAGTAAATTAGAAAGAGAAAAAATATATCGTATGCTAACACATATATATGGAATCTAAAAAAAAAAAAATCGTTCTGAAGAACCTAGGGCCAGGATAGGAATAAATAGGCAGATGTAGAGAATGGACTTGAGGACATGGGGAGGGGGAAGGGTACGCTGTGACAAAGTGAGAGAGTGGCATAGACATATATACACTACCAAACATAAAATAGATAGCTAGTGGGAAGCAGCCACATAGCACAGGGAGATTAGCTCGGTGCTTTGTGACCACCTAGAGGGGTGGGATAGGGAGGGTGGGAGGGAGACACAAGAGGGAGGAGATATGGGCATATATGTATATATATAGCTGATTCTCTTTGTTATAAAGCAGAAACTAACACATCATTGTAAAGCAATTATACTCCAATAAAGATGTTTAAAAAAAAAAAACAACTAAAAAGTGGGCAGAAGACCTGCACAGACATTTCTCCAAAGACGAAATGCAGATGGACAACAGGCACATGAAAAGATGCTCTATGCCACTAATCATCAGAGAAATGCAAATCCACAGTGAGATATAACTTCACGTCTGTCAGAATGGCTACCATCAAAAAGAATACAAATAACAACGTTGGCCACGTTGTGAAGAAAAGGGAACACTCTTACACTCTTCGTGGGAACGTAAACTGTTGCAGTCACTGTGGAAAACAGTATGGAGATTTCTCAAAAATCTAAAAATAGAACCACCATATGATCCAGCAATTTCACTCCTGAGTATATATCTGAAAAAATAAAAACACTCATTCAAAAAGATAAATGCATCCCAATGATCATAACAACATTATTCACAATTAGTGAGATATGGAAGCAATCTAAGTGTCCATCAATAGATGAGTGGATAAAGAAGATGTGGCATTCTATATATATATATATAATGAAATACTGCTCAACCATAAAAAATAACAAAATTTTGCCATTTGCAACAACATGGATGGACTTGGAGGGCATTATGCTAAGTGAAATAAGTCAGACAGAGAAAGACAAATACTATATGATATCACTTATATGTGGAATCTAAAAATACAACAAACTAGTGAATATAACAAAAAAGAAGCAGACTCATAGGTACAGAGAAAAAACTAGTGGTCACCAGTGGGGAGAGGGAAGTGGGGGCAGCATAGGGGTAGGGGATTAAGAAGTACAAACTATTGGGTATAAAATAAGCTACAAGAATATATTGTACAACATGGGGAATATAGCCAATATTTTATAATAACTATAAATGGAGTATAGCCTTTAAAAATTGTGAATCACTTGTACCTTATATAATATTGTACATCGACTACACTTCAATTTAAACAAATCATTTTCTGACTTCTCCTAATGTCTTCATGGCTATGTTTATAAATAGTGGATCATCTTTTCAAATTATTGAGTAAATTATGTTTTTTCTTTCTCCCATGCCATCACACTGTCCCCTTCAGTCTGGGCAGGAATAAGGAGCAGGGTCACAGCAGAGCCATTTAGGATCCATGTCCCCCACCCACTACCTGCAGGAAGCCTGCATGAAGTTTCCCACGTGCAGGGCTAATTGACATCTTCCTAAGGAGCCAGCCTATCCTCAGGCTCGGTCTGGGAGAAGGAAGCTGTGCTTTTTCTTGTAACAGGTCTTGCAGGTTTCTCATCAGAGAAGCAGCATTACTGATTGGTATCAAATAGAACAGTCCCACAGCAATGTGCATTACAGGTTGTTGGGAGGGAGGTTGAATTAATTAATTAATTAATTTATTTATTTATTTATGGCTGCATTGGGTCTTCATTGCGGCGCGCAGGCTTTCTCTAGTTGCGGCAAGCGGGGGCTACTCTTCACTGTAGTGGCTTCTCCTGTTGCGGAGCACGGGTTCTAGGCGTGTGGACTCAGTAGTTGTGGCTTGCGGGCTCAGGAGTGTGGCGCACGGGCTTAGTTGTTCCGTGGCATCTTCCTGGACCAGGGCTCGAACCCTTGTGCCCTGTATTGGCAGGCGGATTCTTAACCACTGTGCCACCAGGGAAGCCCAAAGAGAGAGGTTTAGAAGGAAGAGATTTAGGAGACGTAACAGTGGAGCAGAATGAGGAAGAGGACTCAGGGAAAGGCTTACCAGAGTGACAGGTGTCAGGCTGGGGTGAAGGGCTACGAGGTCTCCCCAGCTCCCTCTCAGGCACAGGAACCACTCACCCGCATATGGAGATTCACCTCTGCATAGACATGGGCTGCGGACCCCAGCTCACCTGCAGCTTCACCGGCAGACTTGGATCCCACTCCTGTTTTCTGCTCCTGCCACAGACCCCTATTCCAGTGACTTCATCAATTCCTGGAATTTCTAGTGACAGCTGCTCCTCTAATTGAGCTCCCTCTCGATCTATGTGAAAACAGATGCCAACATGCCTGCTCTGGTTGGACCTGGGCACCCACTCACCTGTTAAGGTAATGATGTGGCCGGGTGGTAATTGAGGTCAGCAAGCCTGGCTTCTTCTGCCCTGCCTAGACAGCGGCTCTGCCCTGCATTTTTACGAATGTTTGCTTAGAAGAAGGGGACACAACTGTAGCATTTGATCAGTTTGAAAAATCTTGAAATTCTCCAATTTCATTTTTGAACATCTGTTTCAAATGTGGGAGCCAAAAACACACACAGGGCCTTCTGTGAGAGGAGCCTCCTCTGTGTGAGTGATTGTAGTTTTTTGTGTTTTGTTTTTTTTTGCAAAAGTCTAAATAACATTCTAGGAAAAAGTCTTTACAGAAGCACAGCTTTCTTGTTAGTCAATTGAGGAAGATAGCATTTTATTTGGGGCAGAAATGCATATGAGCAAGAGGAACTAATTTGAACTGCCCTTGAAGTCACAGAGTTTGTGGCTTGGGTACCACAGGGATCGCCCTCCCTCTTGCCTGGTGCACCTGTGACAATGAAAATGAACTGTTGCATGTTTCCTTTGATCCCTATGCAGATACCACAGAGAACCTGTGTTCATGAACTTAAACAGAAAATCCATAGTGGCATAAAGTATTCCAATGCCTGGAGATTTCAATTTCCTTGTTTGGTCCTGGACACTGGAATATTTTTTAAAGCTTCTCAGGTTACCACAAAGCCCAGCCAAGATTATGAATCCCTAATTTAATGTGAGATAATTACTGAATGGCAAGCAATTGTTCCAAAAGTTTTTCTTTTCCTTTTAAATTAGTCCCAAAACTGATTATAAAAATAAGGCAGGGTTATTTCACTTCTGAGAGGATGGAGTAAACGTACAAGTACGCATAATGTCTTCTTCTTCCCAACACATGAATAGGCTGGACTTCTCTTTTAAAAGTAAAGGTAGTGACTTGCTTTGGCCATTGATAAATGAATGGAAGTGAAATAGGTTACTGCAGGTTAGAAGCTTTGAGGACCAATGCGTGATTTGCCACGTTTCCTTCTATCTATGTGGTAACTGCAAAACATGCACTGAGGTGAAGCTTTTGTCCGTTTGAACCTTGAATAACTATGAAGGGCAGGGCATCCCTGTCAATCCACATTGGACAAGTGGTGCAAAATAAAACTTAGCCATCTTTAGCTGCTGAGATTTGGGGATTACCTGTTACTGCAGCAAAACATAGTATATTCTAACTTATACTCTAAAACCCAACATCTGAAAACTTAAAATATGTTGTGCCCCATTGAGAGTGATTTAGGACAATATGTGATGACAATAATTCTGATAGAATCAATGTGTTTTACTTATGAAAAAGATATATATATATTTTAATGTGTGACAACTATAAAACACCTTTATTACTTCGCTTGGCAATTTCTGGGACGTGGACAATGTGACTTGTACACTTCAATTTGTTCCCAAGTCTTCTGATTCTGAGGCCGAGAGCTGAAAATACTGGGTTCTTTGGGGGGAAAATGGCTTTAAAGTGATAGCAGACAAAGGTGCAGTGAGAGGTAATTTTACAATTCAGTGATCAGTGAGTTAGACTTCAAGGAGAGAATTTATAGAAATATAATAGAGTCAAATTTCCCCTTTGGGATTAAATTTTATTAGGTTTAACATTATAGACTTGAGAAGTGTTATTATTTAATGCTTATGGCAATGAACTAGGTGAATGGCATTCAATTGAGCTCATATGCATAACCTTACATGAAAAATTAAAATAGCAAGGTTAAGGGTAAGCTGTGACAAAGTGAGAGAGTGGCATGGACATATATACACTACCAAACATAAAATAGATAGCTAGTGGGAAGCAGCCGCATAGCACAGGGAGATCAGCTCGGTGCTTTGTGACCACCTAGAGGGGTGGGATAGGGAGGGTGGGAGGGAGGGAGACGCAAGAGGGAGGAGATATGGGGATATACGTATATGTATAGCTGATTCACTTTGTTATACAGCAGAAACTAACATACCACTGTAAAGCAATTATACTCAAAGAAAGATGTTAAACAAACAAAAGATAAATAAAATAGCAAGGCTGTTTAGCACCTTGCTAATGAAGATACATTTCTAATAAAGACGGTTATCTTACCAGGGAGAGCCACTTAAGGTTCTAAAGTCCAGAGGTGTAATGTAGCCACCAAAGAAATAGGCAAACAAAGACAGAAAGACTGAGGAATTATTCCCAATCCGTTCCTGAAATGGTACAACTCTAAGTTGTTGACATCAGGAACTGGGAAGAAACTTCCACGCTCTGGGAATGGGAAAAGAAAGTTCTCCTGTAAGTGTCTTCTGGCTGCCGTTATCCTGTGCTGATTTGAATTGGCCATCGTCGTGCCCTCTATCTAGACAAACCTTTCAAACAAAGCTCTGACTGGTACCCCTTCCTTTCCTGATACAATTTGTCATATATTTGCCACCTAGTTCATATATTATAAAATAAGGCTTTGAAATACCAGTCATTCCGCAGCTGAACTTTAGAGTAACAGCAGTGGCAACAGCAAACACATCCTGTTTGTGTTCCTTTTCTTGCTCTGAAGATACTAACATATTCTTTCCTGCCAGAGTCAAATCAGGGCCTCTACCTTGTCTGATAGCTGGAATGATAATCTCTTGATAGATTAGCAGAGGGGTGGCTCAGAAGAAAAGGCTGACGCCAGCCACTGCCCACCTTTCCCAATAACAGCACTTGTCAAACCAGGGAGTATCCATTGGCGGTAGTCATACAGGTGTCCCCTGCTCCCTGACCCCATAAATATGTACAGCACCAGAGGAACAGGGATGCTGAATACTGGCAGTTTGGCTGTGGAGTGTGGAGACTGAGGTGTGGAATAGTGAGAGTTCAGGGTTTGCTATAGACTGTTTGTGTCTCCAAAATTCATATGTAGAAATGCTACCCCCTAATTTGATAGTGTTTGGAGTTGGAGCCTCTGGGAGGTGGTTAGGTCCTGAGGGTAGAGCCCTCACGAATGAGATTAGTGCCTGATAAAAGAGACCCCAGAGAGGTCCCTTGCCCCTTCTTGCCATGTGTGGAAACAGGAAGAAGTCTGACGTCTGTGAACCAGGAAGTGGGCTCTCACCAGACATTGAATCTGCCAGGGTCTTGATCTTGGACTTCCTAGGCTCCGGAATGGTGAGAAATGAACGTCTGTTGTTTATAAGCCACCCAGTCTATGGTATTTTTGCTCTAGCGGCCCAACAGACTAAGAAACGTATTTGTGTATTCTGCTTTTATTTTTTTTTTTTGCGGTATGCGGGCCTCTCACTGTTGTGGCCTCTCCCGTTGCGGACCTCTGGACATGCAGGCTCAGCGGCCATGGCTCACGGGCCCGGCCGTTCCGCGGCATGTGGGATCTTCCCGGACCGGGGCACGAACCGGTGTCCCCTGCATCGGCAGGCGGACTCTCAACCACCGCGCCACCAAGGAAGCCCTATTCTGCTATTTTTTGGCTCCTAAGTGCCCCTTCTCCTCTTCCTCCCTGCGCCATGTGCTGGTGGTGTCTGAAAGTAGCCCCTTTGCACAGCTCAGGAGGAGCACAGACAAGTCAACAGCACCCCAGGTTAAACTGATGTAAAGTTCTGTAATAGCCTGAATGGGAAAAGAAGTTGAAAAAGAATAGATACTTATATATGTATAACTGAATCACCTTGCTGTACACCTGAAACTAACACAACATCATTAATCAACTATATTCCAATATAAAATAATTTTTTTTTAAAAAAGTGACCTTGTGTTGCCCCCTGGAGAAAAGAGCACTAATTCCATCTGAGTGTATGGGATGGTTTCATGGAGGATGAGGGCATTAAGTTGGGCCCTGAAAACAGAGTAGGATTTGAGTAAAGGCAGAGAGCAGGCCTTGGGGCTCAGGCAGGGGGCTGGGAAGGAGCAGGGGCTTTTTCCTGTCATTTTCCTTCAGGCTGAAGAGATTTATTTAACTTTTTTCATTCAGTTTGCTGCAATGGATTGACTTTGCTTGTGTTTGACTAAGAATGTCTTTATTTCATTTTCATGTTATAAAAAAAGCTGTGTATAGAATTCTAAGTTGACAATTGTTCTTTTACAGAAATTGGTGGTGAACATGGTAATGCCTCCCCATTCTTTATTCAGGGTGGTGAGAAGCCCTGCAGGTCTCCTGTTTATAAACTCTCAGCAGGTCACATCTGCCCAGACAGCAATGGGCACAGAGAGTAAAACCTGCATCAGGTTATGCTGTATCCCTTCTAAGAAAACTATGTCAGGAGAACAGTTATCAGCTCATGGAACATAGGGCTGAAAGGGAATGGAAATCCATGGAAACATTTTTTTCTCTTCACAGTATTTTTCCATCTCTCCTTCAAGGCACTGCTTCTTCTGAAGGAGAGAGTTTTGAGCAGAGCACACATTCTGGGAAACATACCTTTATTTTTATTTATTTATTTATTTATTAACATCTTTTTGGGGTATAATTGCTTTACAATGGTGTGTTAGTTTCTGCTGTATAACAAAGTGAATCAGCTGTACATATACATATATCCCCATATCTCCTCTCTCTTGTGTGTCCCTCCCACCCTCCCTATCCCACCCCTCTAGGTCATACCTTTATTTTTAAGTGAAACATTTTCTAAACATATGTCACAATTTTGTTTGATGTTTGATGGCATTGGAGGGGTCTCATGTGTTCTCTTCAAATAATTGGATTTGTGTTTTTCCTTCAGCAAGTTTGGGGCTTTGCATCTGTTACTGAGATAGGTCTAAGGTTGTCAGTTTCAAAGGTGAAAAGACTCCCCTTTAAAATTTCCATAAAACTCCTGTGTTGGAACACCAGGTAAAATATATCATCACTCTATGACATTCTATAAAGAATTGTAATTTTCTAGTAAGGCTTATTGATGTCACTGTCAGCAGCATAAAAACCAGGGGAAAAATTGTAAAAGGTCACCCAATTGCTTCTTTATAACTTGTCTCCAAAATGTACAATACCATTAACATAAGTTAGGATTTAAAATTTAACTAAAAATTCCATTAGTCAGGTGTTGACAGCTTAGGTTTCCTTAGAACAAAGGCTTTAAAGGTTTGAGGTCAGGGCAAAAATATAAACTTTATAGGAGAACTCAACTTGAAATATTCAGTTTTTGCAGATGGAGCATGAATTGGTAAAAAGGGCAGATTTATCATATTAAATTAAAGATGGATATAATGCTCTTTCTCATTCCTCATGCCAACTGTTTTATTTTCTTAATTTGCTGCTGACTTTGACCTTCTCAATATCTATTCCCAGAAAGTTGGGGTAACTAGTCTTTCTGAATAAAGAATGGGGAGACATTACCATGTTCACCACCAATTTCTGTAAAAGAACAATTGTCAACTTAGAATTCTGTACACAGCTTTTTTTTTTAACATGAAAATGAAATAAAGACATTCTTAGGCAAACACAAGCAAAGTCAATCCATTGCAGCAAACTGAATGAAAAAAGTTAAATAAATCTCTGCAGGCTGAAGGAAAATGACAGTTCATAGAAACTTGTATCTTATGAAGGAAGGCAAAGCAGCAGAAATAATAGTCATGTAATTAAACATGACAGACATTTAAAAACTTATTTTAAGGTTTAAAGAATCAATTCTCTAAATTTCTGGTCTGAAGACCCCTTTACATTTAAAAAAAATTGAGAATAGCAAAGAGATTTTATTTTTGTAAATTATAGCCATTAATATATTTAACATATTAGAAACAAAAACTGAGAAATTATACATTATATTATATTACGTATATAATATACTTGAAAATAACAAGAATCCCATACATGTTAACAAAACAAGATCCTTTTAAAGGTATATAACTATATTTTAAAACAAAAACATTAAAAAGAAGAATGGAACTGTTTTATGTTTTTGCAAATTTCTTTAATGTCTGATTAAGAGAAGACAGCTAGATTCTCATATCTGTTTTGTATTCAGTCTGTTACAGTAACATATGCTATGTAGCCTCTGAAAATGCAAATATACTCTCATGAGAGAATGAGAGTAAAATGGTAAATAAGGTTTTAAAATTATTCTGAAAGTAGTTTCGATCTCAAGAACAACCCAAAAGAATTTTAGGGACTTAAAGAGTTCCTGGGTCAAAATTTGAGAAAATTTGATTTTGGAAAAAAATAATAACAATGTACTATAGAGTTGATAATATATGTAAAAGGATAAAATAGCACATAGGATGGAAAAGAGGAGATAGAAGCACACTTTTGCAAGGTATTCACACTCTACCAAAGCATTGTAATGCAATTTAAAGATAAACAATGAAAAGTCAAAATTATATATTAAAACCCAAGAACAGCCACTGGGGGAAAAAAGGAGAGAGAGCAAAAATAAGAGAATTAAAATAAAGCTAATAAGGCAAAAGTGGAGATAAAGTAGAACATCAAAATTTACTCACTTCATGTGGCACATATATACAATGGAATATTACTCAGCCATAAAAACAAATGAAATTGAGTTATTTGTAGTGAAGTGGATGGACCTAGAGTCTGTCACACAGAGTGAAGTAAGTCAGAAAGAGAAAAACAAATATCATATGCTAACACGAATATATGGAATCTAAAAAAAAAATAGTTCTGATGAACATAGGGGCAGGACAGGAATAAAGACGCAGACATAGAGAATGGACTTGAGAACACAGGGAAGGGGAAGTGTAAGATGGGATGAAGTGGGAGAGTGGCATGGACATATATACACTACCAAATGTAAAAGAGATAGCTAGTGGAAAGCAGCCGCATAACACAGGGAGATCAGCTCAGTGCTTTGTGTCCACCTAGAGGGGTGGGATAGGGAGGGTGGGAGGGAGACGCAAGAGGGAGGGGATATGGGGATATATGTATACGTATAGCTGATTCTCTTTGTTATAAAGCAGAAACTAACACAACATCGTAAAGCAATTTTACTCCAATAAAGATGTTAAAAAAAATTAATCACTTTATCCCCAAAAAGACAAAAAAAGAAGGAAAAAGGCACAATAAACAAGTGGGGTAAATAGTAAATAAATAGCAAGGGGGATGATTAAACCCCAAAATAGCAGAAATTACATTAAATTAAAATTAAACATTCTATGTTAAAAAAATTTTTTAAGTTTTTAAATAGTCTAATTCAAAACAGATAAGTCAGGATTTTTTTAAAAGCAGGACAATAAAACTATATACATTAAATATAAAAACAGTGAAAGTATGGATAAAAGAGATACCATTTTGAATTATAATCATAACTATGGTTTTAGCTAATTATAACCAGCTTCAAAAGACACATTAAGATTAGATAAGGTAGTTTTCAAAACAATGGAAAAACAGGAGCATTAAAGAATGGTGAGTGAATAAATCAAGAAGACTTAAAATTTCTATATGTGAATATATCGATTATAGAGCTTTCACATCCATGAATGAAAAACTACATAAATACAGGTATTAAAAAAACAAATCTACAGTCATAGTGGGAGATTTTACCAGTCATATCTCAACTGCCATGGTGCATTAGACCATTAAAAATAAAAAGAAAAGAAAAAAAATCACTAAGGAGAGAAAACATTTGAATAATAGAATACCACTATCAAACAACTTGGCCTAATTTACATTTATAAAACACTTCACCCCAAAAGAGCAGAGTATACATTCTTTTCAAGTGAACAATTAACATTCATTAAGATAAAAGTACATATATGTGACCATAATACACCTTTCAAGAAATTTAAAGGATAGAAATTACGTAGTGTATGATCTCTGACCACAACAGAATTAAATTAGAAATCAATAAAACTATTTTAAAATACCCCCCAAATATTTGGAAATTAAACAAGAGGATTCCAAATAATGCATTAATCAATGAAGAAACCACAAGAAACATTAAATGATAAATTTTAAAGTACATATTAAATGTATGAGATGCAGCTAAAGCAGCATTTATAAGAAAAGTATAGCTTTACATGCTTATATTATGAAAGGTTCAAGTCAATGACCAAAGCTTCTACCTTAAGAATCTAGAAAAATATGCAAAGTATGTAGAAGGATGGAAACAATAAATATGAAAGCAGAAACAACCAAAAGAGAAAGCAAATAGTAAAGAGAAGTCCAGTCTAGCATACCAGAAGCTTGGAAGTCAGCACTCTACACTAACAAGTAAAAAGCTCAACAAACTGAAAAATCATTAGCTCTCCTTAGATCCATCAGAGAAGTGAGGTCACAGGACAAACCACTGCCCCCAAAACTGGAGATCCACAGGGAGAGTCACAGATATCCACAAGCAGAAACCTGGGACACACATTCAAGAGTTTTACCTGTGGGAGCTCAAGCAGATTTTCACAGTGAAGATGAGAGAAAACTCTCCTGTGCTTCTGGTGGGGGGAGGGGAAAAGGAACCATTTTTAAATTAGACCAGAGGATTCTGTACTACTGGACAAGGCCTGCGCACAAGAGAAACTATTTTTGCAAAGTCTAAGCTCTTGGAATTTTAACAGAACCTAATCAACCTGGGTTAAGGGAAATGCACAACTCCTACCTGATCTAGCTGTTGTGTAACACCTACAGGCATGAAAAAACGGAAAAACAAAACTGAGAGGCACTTGTAAAGTTCAGAGTGCTAGGCACAGCCTCACTAAAAAACTGAGGACTAATAATAGGACTGTAGAATGTTTCTCCTTCCCCATAACTTAACACTACGCTACTAAAGCCCTGTTTATGCCTAGCACACGCTCCCTGCCCTGACTCAAAAAATTGCAAAGCATACTAAAAGGCATAAAATACAGTCTGAAGAGAGAGAGCAAGTATCCAAACCAGACCAGGACAAGTCAAGGATGTTGGGATTATCAACAAGGAATTTTAAACTGTGATTAAAACACTGAGGGTTTTTATTATATTTCTATATGTAAGCACCTAACAAGTGGAAAATGAAATTAAAGCAGGACCATTTACAATGGCAGAAAAAAAGTCATGGCATACTTAAGAATAAAATTAACAAAAATCATCAAGGCCTGTACATAAAAGCTAAAAAATACTGAGAGGCTTACAAAGACCAATGAAAATGCACAGGTATATTATGTTAATGGGTTGGAAGACTGCATATCGTAAGGTTGTCATTTCTCCTTGAATCAGTCTATACATTCAATGCAATTCCAATTACAGCAGGTAGACATTCTTGATCTGAAATTTACATGGAAACACAACTTACAAGGAAACAAACCACCCAAGACACAATTTACATGGAAAAGACTTAGATTTGCCAAAGCAACTTAGAAAAAGAGTAACAAATTGGAAGATTTAAATTACCTGTTTTCAAAACTTATGGTAAAGCTAAATAGTCATGACTGTGTAATACTGGCATAAAGATAGCTATATGGATTAATAGAGCAAGTTACAGAGTCCAGAAATACTATAACATACATACCTTCAAGAGGTTTCAACATTGGCAGCAAGGTACTTTATTGGGGAAAGGACAGTCTTATCAACAAATGGCCCTGGAACCATAAGTTATCCATATGGAGAAAACAAACTTTGACTCTTATCTCACAACATTACCAGAAATCAACTCAAAGTGAAACTGTTACATAAATGTAAAATAATCTTCTAATGTGGTTAAGCAATTATGGATTTGGGAAACTCTGCTGGAGCTCTCTAGAAAGCCAGAGATAAATGGCTCCAGAGACCATACCTTTAACTCAGACTACACTGTCTTCTAATATAGTGTGTTTTATTGGTTTTTCTTTCCTCTAAATTTTTATTGGAGTATAATTGATTTACAATGCTCTGTTAGTTTCTGCTGTACAGCAAAGAAAATCAGTTACACATATACATATATCCACTTTTTTTTAGATTCTTTTCTCATATAGGTCATTACAGAGTATTGAGTAGAGTTCCCTGTGCTCTACAGTAGGTCCTTATTAGTTATCTTTTTTATATGTAGTAGTGTGTATGTGTCCATCTGAATCTCCCAGTTTATCACCCCCTTTCCTTCCAGTCACCATAGGTTTGTTTTCTACATCTGTGACTCTATTTCTGTTTTATAAATAAGTTCATTTGCACCCTTTTTTAGATTTCACATATAAGTGATATATGATATTTGGCTTTCTCTGTCTGCCTAACTTCACTCAGTATGACAATCTCTAGGTCCATCCATGTTGCCGCAAATGACATTATTTCATTCTTTTTTATGGCTGAGTAGTATTCCATTATATATATATATATAGGTACCACATCTCCTTTATCCACTCCTCTGTTGATGGACATTTAGGTTGCTTCCATGTCCTGGCTATTACAAACAGTGCTGCAGTGAACACTGGGGTTCATATGTCTTTTCGAATTATGGGTTTGTCCAGATATATGCCTAGGGAGTGGGATTGCTGGATCATATGGCAGCTTTATTTTTAGTTTTTTAAGGAACCTCCATACTGTTCTCCATAGTGATTGTACTAATTTACATTCCTACCAACAGTATAGAAGGGCTCTCTTTTCTCCACACCCTCTCCAGCATTTATTATTTGTAGATTTTTTGATGATGGCCATTCTGACTGGTGTGAGGTGATACCTCACTGTAGTTTTGATTTGCCTTTCTCTAATAATTAGTGATGTTGAGCATCTTTTCATGTGCTTTTTGGCCATCTGTATGTCATAGTGTGTTAATTCTAACAGATCAGAGAAAGTTAAATACATAATGAAGTGACTTGCATATTAGTAATTGATTAAATTATACATATCTGTCTGGCTTGAACAAAGCAATGTAGTCACAAACAGTCTGCACATCAAACAAGGCAAGAGACTTCATTATGATAAAATGTTATGAAATAGAGAGCAGGGATGGTTAGATAGAGCTTTATTCCAGCCACAGGACTGTGCAAATCAACCTTTTCACTCATGAGTCCAGAATGCAGGATTTGATTCAAAAATAGATTGATAATTCTAAAGCATTGCTACTATTTCTCCAGAGCTAGCTTATGCCTAGAATGTGATAAAATATTTATGCATATTTAAATGAATAGATGGTGAGAGTTCTAAGCCAAAAGGGTTATCCAAAATCAATATTCGAGGCTCTTCACTAGTTGACAGACAGGTTATAAAAATAAATTATCCCTTCTCTATGTTTGAGAAAACTGTGAGTCAGGGGGTTATCAGGAAATTATGGAAAACTTTAACACAAAATAGAACATAAGTGTCCAAGAGGGTTAAAACTCCAAATGCTCCAGACTGCTCAGAGAGACTGAAGTATCAGATGAGGCTTCTTGGAGCAGTAGGTATTTGAGATATATTTAAACATAGATGTGAGGCAGTGTCAAGATGGCAGTGCAGAAAGATGCGAAGTTAGTGTCTCCCCACAACTAGGGCGAGTGCGGCTGCTGGTGGGGGACTCTGACGCTCAAGGAGATGGGAGGAACCCCAAAGTGAACTGGTAAGATGTATGGGGACTGAGGGGGGAGAAGAAGTGGAGGCCAGACAGGATCGGCGCCCCTGAGGCAGGGGAGATCAGGAGAGGCAGATGGGAGGGGCTCTCTAGGGAGAGCAGGAGAGGAGCAGAGGGAATTGCCTGGCCCGCTAGGGTCAGGGAGTCTGCTGAGCTCTCAGGCCAGAATCCCACGCACAAAACCCCATCCAGGTGGAGTGGGTCCTGGGGGCATAGGAGGGAGGCTGGGGAGATCAGGAGAGGCAGGCAGGAGGAGCCATCCAAGATGAGCGGGAGAGGAGTGGAGGGTGATTGCCCTGCCCACTAGGGTCCAGGGAGCCTGCTGAGCACCCAGGCCGGTCCCCTGCTCTCCAAAGCACCCTCCAGGCCATGTGTGTCCTTGGGGGCATAGGAAAGAGGCTGAGAAGAGAACAGGAGAGGCAGGCGGGGGGGGGGCCCTCTCAGACCAGAGAGCAGGAGAGGAGAGGAGGGAGTTTGCCCCGCCCACTCAAGCCCAGAAAGCCAGCTGGGCTCCCAGGTGAGGTCCCCTGCCCTCCGAGACCAGGGATGAGGGTCACTCCAGGGTCCCTTCTGTTCCTTGAATCTAAGCCCCTCCCCCCACAGCCTTAAGGGCCTTTTCCAGCCCTGTGGGTCCTGAGCATTGGCCCTGCCCACTGGCCAAACCTCACTCTTGCTTAGGCCATGCCCTCTACAGCCAAGGCCTTCCCCGCTCCCGTTTTTTATTTTTGTTTTGCCTCAGATGGCTTGCAGGATCTTTGGTCATGAGACCAGGGTCTGGCTGAAGCTCCTGCAGTGGGAGCTCCAAGTCCGAACCACTGGACTAACAGAGAACCTCAGACCACAGGGAATATTCATCAGAGTGAGGTCTCACGAAGCTCTTCATCTCAGCACCAAGACCCAGCTCTACACAATAGCCTACAAGTACCAGTGTAGGAAGCCTCAGACCAAACAACCAGTAAGACAGGAAAACAATCCCACTCATAAAAAAAAAAAAAAAAAAAAAGAGACAGCAAAAAAATGTATCCCAGATGAAAGAGCAAGGTAAAAACCTGTAAGACCAAATAAATGAAGATGAAATAGGAAATCTACCTGAAAAGCAAGTCAGAGTAATGATAGTAAAGATGATCCAAAATCTCAGAAATAGAATGGAGGCACAGATTGAGTAAATACAAGAAATGTTTAAGCAAGATCTAGAAGAACTAAAGAACAAACAAACAGAGATAAACAACATAATAACTGAAATGAAAAATACACTAGAAGGAATCAATAACAGAATAACTGGGGCAGAAGAATGAATAAGTGAGCTGGAAGACAAAATGGTGGAAATAACTTCCGAGAATCAGAATAAAGAAAAAAAAAATGAAAAGAATTGAAGACAATCTCTGAGACATTTGGGACAACACTAAGCACACCAACATTCAAATTATAGGGGTCCCAGAAGAAGAAGAGAAAAAGAAACTCTGAGAAAATATTTGAAGTATTATAGATGAAAACTTCCCTAACATGGGAAAGGAAGTAGTCACCCAAGTCCAGGAAACACAGAGAGTCCCATACAAGATAAACCCTAGGAAAAACACACCAAGACACATGTTAATTAAACTAACAAAAATTAAATTCAAAGAAAACATATTAAAAGCAGCAAGAGAAAAACAAAAATAATATACAAAGGAATCCCCATAAGATTATCAGCTGAATTTTCAGTGGAGACTCTGCACGCCAGAAGGGAGTGGCAGAATATACTTAAAGTGATGAAAGAGGAAAACTTATAACCAAGATTACTCTACCCAGCAAGGATCTCATTCAGATTTGACAGAGAAATAAAAAGCTTTACACACAAACAAAAGTAAAGAGAATTCAGTACCACCAAACCAGCCTTACAACAAACGCTAAAGAAACTTCTCTATGCAAGAAACACAAGAGAAGGAAAAGACTCACAAAAACAAACTCAAAACAATTAAGAAAATGGTCATAGGAACATAACATATCGATAAAAACCTTGAATGAAAATGGATTAAATGTCCCAATCAAAAGACCTAGACTGGCTGAAGGGATGTGAAAACAACACCCAGATATATGCTGTCTACCAGAGACCCATTTCAGACCTAGGGACACATACAGACTGAAAGTGAAGGGATGGAAAATGATATTCCATGCAAATGGATATCAAAAGAAAGCTGGAGTAGCAATACTCATATCAGATAAAATAGACTTTAAAACAAAGACTGTTATAAGAGATAAGGTGGGACACTACATAATGACCAAAGGATTAAACCAAGAAGAAGATATAACAATTATAAATGTTTATGCACCCAACATAGGATCACATCAACACATAAGGCAAATGCTAACAGCCATAAAAGGGAAAATTAATAGTAACACAATAATAGTAGGGGACTTTAACACTCCACTTACACCAATGGACAGATCATCCAAAATGAAAATAAATAAGGAAACACACGCTTTAAATGATACATTAAACAAGATGGACTTAATTGATATTTACAGGACATACCATCCAGAAACAACAGAATACACTTTCTTCTCAAGTGCTCAAGGAACATTCTCCACAGTAAATCATATCTTGGGTCACAAATAAAGCCTCAGTAAATTTAAGAAACTGAAATTGTATCAAGTATCTTTTCCAACCACAATGCTATGAGACTAGATACCAATTACAGGAAAAAATCTGTAAAAACTACAAACATATGGAGGCCAAACATTATGCTACTAAATATCCAAGAGATTACTGAGGAAATCAAAAAATACCTAGAAACAAATGACAATGAAAATATGATGACCCAAAACCTATGGGATGCAGCAGAAGCAGTTCTAAGAGGGAAGTTCAAAGCAATACAATCCTACCTCAAGAAACAAGAAACATCTCAAAAAAACAACCTAACCTTACACCTAAAGCAATTAAAGAAAGAAGAACAAAAAACCCAAAAGTTAGCAGAAGGAAAGAAATCATAAATATCAGATCAGAAATAAATGAAAAAGAAATGAAGGAAACAATAGCAAAGATCAATAAAACTAAAAGCTGGTTCCTTGAGAAGATAAACAAAATTGATAAACCATTAACCAGACTCATCACGAAAAAAAGGGAGAAAACTCAAATCAATAGAATTAGAAATGAAAAAGGAGAAGTAACAGATGACACTGCAGAAATACAAAGAATCATGAGAGATTACTGCAAGCCACTATTTGCCAATTAAATGGGCAATCTGGAAGAAATGGACACATTCTTAGAAATGCACAACCTGCCAAGACTGAACCAAGAAGAAATAGAAAATGTAAGCAGACCAATCAAAATCATTGAAATTGAGACTGTGATTAAAAATCTTCCAAAAAACAAAAGCTGAGGACCAGATGGCTTCACAGGCAAATTCTATCAAACATTTAGAGAAGAGCTAACACCTATCCTTCTCAAACTCTTCCAAAATATAGTAGAGGGAGGAACACTCCCAAACTAATTCTACGAGGCCATCACCACCCTGATACAAAAACCAGACAAAGATGTCACAAAGAAAGAAAACTACAGGCCAATATCACTGATGAACATTGATGCAAAAATCCTCAACAAAATGCTAGCAAACAGAATCCAACAGCACCTTAAAAGGATCATACACCATGATCAAATGGGGTTTAACCCAGGAATGCGAGGATTCTTCAATATACACAAATCAATCAATGTGATACACCATATTAACAAATTGAAGGAGAAAAACCATATGATCATCTCAATAGACGCAGAAAAAGCTTTTGACAAAATTCAACATCCATTTATGATAAAAACTGTCCAGAAAGTAGGCATAGAGGGAAGTTACCTGAACATAATAAAGGCCATATATGACAAGCCCACATCCAATATCATTCTCAATGGTGAAAAACTGAAAGCATTTCCACTAAGATCAGGAACAAGACAAGGTTGCCCACACTCACCACTATAACTCAGCATAGTTTTGGAAGTTTTAGCCACAGCAATCAGAGAAGGAAAAGAAATATAAGGAATCCAAATTGGAAAAGAAGAAGTAAAGCTGTCACTGTTTGCAGATGACATGATACTATACATAGAGAATCCTAAAGATGCTACCAGAAAACTACTAGAGCTAATCAATGACTTTGGTAAAGTAGCAGGCTACAAAATTCATGCAGAGAAATCTCTTGCATTCCTATACACTAATGATGAAAAAACTGAAAGAGAAATTAAGGAAACACTCCCATATACCATTGCAACAAAAAGAATAAAATACTTAGGAATAAACCTACCTAAGGGGACAAAAGACCTGTATGCAGAAAACTATAAGACACTGTTGAAAGAAATTAAAGATGATCCAAACAGATGGAGAGATATACCATGTTCTTGGATTGGAAGAATCAACATTGTGAAAATGACTATATTACTTAAAGCAATCTACAGATTCAATGCAATCCCTATCAAACTACCAATGACATTCTTCACAGAATTAGAACAAAAAATTTTACAATTCGGGGCTTCCCTAGTGGCGCAGTCGTTGAGCGTCTGCCTGCCGATGCAGGGGACACAGGTTCGTGCCCCGGTCCGGGAAGATCCCACATGCCACGGAGTGGCTGGGCCCGTGAGCCATGGCCGCTGAGCCTGCATGTCCAGAGCCTGTGCTCCACAACAGGAGAAGCCACAATGGTGAGAGGCCCACATACAAAAAAAATAATAATAATTTTATAATTCGTATGGAAACACAAAAGACCCCAAACAGCCAAAGCAATCTTGAGAAAGAAAAACAGAGTTGGAGGAATCAGGCTCCTGGACTCCAGACTATACTACAAAGCTACAGTAATCAAGACAGTATGGTACTGGCACAAAAACAGAAATATAGATCAATGGAACAGGATAGAAAGCCCAGGGATAAACCCATGCACATATGGTCACCTAATTTACAACAAAGGAGACAAGAACATACAATGGAGAAAGGATAGCCTCTTCAATAAGTGGTGCAGGGAAAACTGGACAGATACATGTAAAAGAATGAAATTAGAACAGTCCCTAACACCACACACAAAAATAAATTCAAAATGGATTAAACACCTAAATGTAAGGCGAGACACTATCAAAATCTTAGTGGAAAGCATAGGTAGAACACTCTATGACATAAATCATAGCAAGATCCTTTTTGACCCATCTCCTAGAGAAATGGAAATAAAAACAAAAATAAACAAATGGGACCGAATGAAACTTCAAAGCTTTTGCACAGCAAAGGAAACCATAAACAAGACCAAAAGGCAACCCTCAGAGTGGGAGAAAATATCTGCAAATGAAACAACAAAGGATTAATCGCCAAAATATACAAGCAGCTCATGCAGCTCGATATCTAAAAAAACCAAACAATTCTGTTAAAAAATGGACAGAAGACCTAAATAGACATTTCACCAAGGAAGACATACAGATGATCAAGAGGCACATGAAAAGATGCTCAACATCACTAATTATTAGAGAAATGCAAATCAAAACTACAATGAGGTATCACCTCACGTCAGTCAGAATGGCCACTATCAAAAAATCTAGAAACAATAAATGCTGGAAAGAGTGTGGTGAAAAGGGAATCCTCCTGCACTGTTGGTGGGAATGTAAATTGATACAACCACTATGGAAAACAGTATGGAGTTTCCTTAAGAAGCTAAAACTAGAACTACCATATGACCCAGCAATCCCATTACTGGGCATATACCCTGAGAAAACCATAATTCAAAAAGAGTCATGCACCACAATGTTCATTGCAGCACTATTTACAATAGCCAGGACGTGGAACCAACCTAAATGTCCATTGACAGATGAATGGATAAAGAAGATGTGCCACATATATACAATGGAATGTTATCCATAAAAAGAAACGAAATTGAATTATTTGTAGTGAGGTGGATGAGCCTAGAGTCTGTCGTATAGAGTGAAGTAAGTCAGAAAGAGAAAATCAAATACCATATGCTAACACATATATATGGAATCTAAAAATAAAATGGTACCTAGTTGCAGGGCAGGAATAAAGAGATAGACATAGAAAATGGACTTGAGGACATAGGGTGGGAGGGTGAAGCTGGGACGAAGTGAGAGTAGCATCAACAAACATACACTACCGAATGTAAAATAGTTGGCTGGTGAGAAGCAGTAGCATAACACAGAGAGGTAGGCTTGGTGCTTTGCGATGACCTAAAGGGGTGGGATAAGGAGGATGGGAGGGAGGCACAAGAAGGAGGGTGTATGGGGACGTGTGTATGCCTATGGCTGATTCGCTTTGTTGTACAAAAGAAACTAACCCAGTATTGTGAAGTAATTATACTCCTATAAAGATCTATTTTTAAAAAAATGCTAAATATAAAATTACCATATGATCTAGCAATTCCACTGCTAGGTATATATCTAAAGGAATTGAAAGCAAGCATTCAAACAGATACTTGCTTGCTGACGTGGATAGCAGCATTATTCGTAATAGCCAAAAAGTGGAAACAACCCAAATATTCGTCCATGGACAAATAAAATGTGGTACATACATTGGAATATTATCCAACCACAAAAAGGAATGAAGTACTGATACATGTTACAACATGGATGAACATGATGCTAAGTGAAATAAAATGGATATAAACAGACAAATTTTGTATGATTCCATTTCATGAGTTACCTAGAGCAGGCACATTCATAGAGGCAGAAAGTAGATTAGAGCTTACGAGGGACTGAGGAGAGAGGTATGGGGAGTTATTGGCTATGTTGTGACCTTCTATTGGGGATGATGAAAAATTTTTGGAAATAGATAGTGGTAATGGTTACACAATATTGTGAGTGTGACTAATGCCACTGAATTAAACACTTAAAAATGTTTAAAATGGCAAGCGTATGTTATATATATTGTACTACAATTTTTAAAAGATTAATAATGTAGTATACCAAAAGCCATTGAATTTTACACTTTAAATGGGTAAATTGTATAATATGTGAATTATATCACAATAATAACAGGACTCCACATGCAAAGGAATGAAGGCGGACCCCAATTTCACACCATATACAAAAGTTAACACAAAATGGTTCAAAAGGGCTTCCCTGATGGTGCAGTGGTTGAGAGTCCGCCTGCCTATGCAGGGGACACGGGTTCGGGCCCCGGTCTGGGAAGATCCCACATGCCGCGGAGTGGCTGGGCCCGTGAGCCATGGCCGCTGAGCCTGCGTGCCCGAAGCCTGTGCTCTGCAACGGGAGAGGCCGCAACAGTGAGAGGCCCGCGTACCGCAAAAAAAAAAAAAAAAAAAAAAAAAATAGTTCAAAGACCTAAATTTCAGAACTAAAATTATAAAACTCTTAGAAGAAAACATAGGCATAAATCTTCATGATCTTGGATTAGGTAATAATTTCTTAAATATGACACCAAGAGCACAAACAATGAAAGAAAAAATAAACTGGACATCATTGACATTTTAAACTTTTGTGTTTCAAAGGACACTGTAAAAAAAAGCAAAAAGACAACCCATAGGTTAAAAAATATTGGCAAATTATATATCTGATAAGGTATATATCTTATCTGGTGACAAGGGATATAATATATCTAGAATATATAAAGATCATTTACAACTTAATAATAAAAAGACAAGCCCAATGTTTTAAGTGGGCAAAGGATTTGAATTGACATTTACCCAAATAAGATATAGAAGTGGCTGATAAGCATGTGTAAAGTCGTTCAATATTACTACCCTTCAGGGAAATGCAAATCAAAACCACAATGAGATACTTCATACCCACTAGGATAGTTATAATTAAAAAGACAGACAATAAGTGGGAGATACAAACTGTTGGGTATAAGACAGGCTACAAGGATGTATTGTACAACATGGGGAACATAGCCAATAGTTTGTAATAACTGTAAATGGAGTATAATGGTTAAAATTGTATAAAAATAAAAGATAATTTTTTTAAAAAAATTCAAAAGGATTCCTAGCTCTTTGTTAAAAAAAAAAAAAAAGACAAACAATAACAAGCATCGTATAATGCCAGTGGGAATATAAAATAATTCAGCCACTTTGGAAAATGTTCTAAAATTGATTGTGGTTGATGATGGTTGCATAATTCTATGTATATTTTAAAAGCATTAAATTGTACACTTTGAGTGACTTTTATGATATATAAGTTTTATCTCAATAAAGCTGTTTAAACAAACAAACAAAAAAAAAAAACCATAGATGTGAAAACTTACTGAATGTCATTCTTCCTGGGTGGAACACGCCCTTTATTTGCATTACCGTTATTTTTCAGGGCCTGCCTTTTCCATGGAGTTCGTGCATTTAAAGCTCTAACTGTTGTGAACTCTTAGTTAATGGATTCTGAATGAGGCTTTAGTACTTAAAGCACTTTCCACACGACAAGATGAGGGACAGGCTAATAGCACATGTATTTGAAGTGAGGACTCCAGACAAGTGAAGGACTTTAAATAGTTAGTAACTTAACCTACAGAAAAACAATGACACTGGTCATTGCGATCTTAAATAGGGCTGTGCGTACGTTATAGCTATAGACACGAGCTTGACCCAAGATTGGGAAAATATGTGATAAATACAATGGTAGTAAAGATTAAACATAAGGGGGGGAAAAGAACAAAAAACTGATGGCCAGTTAAATCAAATTCATAAGAAAACCAGCTGGATATTCTTACAGAGACTGAAAGAGAAATCCTGAGATCATGAAATGAATTTCAGTAAAAATCAGAAGCTTAATGCATGCTAGACCACCCAAAAAAACCCCATAAAAGCAGAAACCCTGAATCTCAGGAGCATTTAGAACCAGCCTTCCTACTATCCCCTGTGAGAGACATGAAGAGAAAAACCTCTCTGGATACCCAGTGAAACCAGAAGCCCTAACTAATCCTTGTAAAGGGTTCCTTACAGTACTTTAACTTTCCTTATCTGTTTCTTTAACATTTAACTCTGTTTTGTATCCACATAAAACTGGAATTCTGCATGGGATAGCCGCACACTTCACAAATCAGAGATGTCAAATATATCCCATCTTTAGGTAGTCTGTGTTAGAAAAGACAGTTGTTGATTTCATCATCTTATATCTCCAGTAAAATTATAAGCCCAAGAGAAAAAGAAAAATTTTCCTTGATAGCATATCTCTATTTCTTCTTTCTTTCCTCTATACCTATTATTCCCATTTAAACTGGAATACCATTTGCTTCCTAATCCTGAGCTGAGATTTCCATTCTCCAGTTTGATTTTTTTCCTGTTCAGTTACTACCTTAGGGGAGCATCCAGGATGGCTGGGAGGAGAAGACGGTTTCTTCTCCTTTTGGTACCCCAGAGTTGAAGGGTCATATTACCCTGGAAATCAAGGAAAAGATTAGTGTGATATCTTCAATTGCTCTACAAACAGCCCTTTGATCCCTCCACCATGTCTAGAACAGAATTATCTCCACCCAGGTGTACCCAGGCTCCTTACCTATGAAGCTTTCACAACCAGTGGGCTCAATACCAGCAGAACACCAGAGAAGGAAAAATCTGTTTTATACATTAAAGAAGGTGTATTTTTTTTTCTTCCCTTGGAGTTCTTTCTCAATTTCATTATTTGGTTAACCACAGTTTTCTATGGTTACATAAGAATTTACCACGAAAATCATGACTTAAACCACACCTATATATTATCTCATTTCCACAGGTCAGAAGTCCAGTTGGCTCAACATGGTCACCAGCGTCACCAGGCAAAAATCCAGGTGCAAGCCAGCTGGGTTCTTACCTGGTGCTCTGGGAGAGAATCTATTTCCATGCTCGTAAGGTTGTTTGCCACATTCAGTTTTGTGTGGTTGTAGGACTGAGATCCCCAGTTCCTCGCTGCTGTTTTCTGGGGGGTTGTTAGTTTTGCTTCTAGGGATCACCCACTCTCCCCAGACCCATCCATATTCCAAGCCTGTGACAGCTGTCAAATTCTCCCAGTGCTTGGAATATCTGACTTCCCCTTCTGTCTTTCTCTTTTAAGGACATGTGTCATGACCTTCTAACTCACCCAGCTAGTTCAGGGTAATTTCTCTATATTAAGATCAACTGATTAGAAATGTCAATTATGCCTTCAAAATCCCTTTGCCTGGTAACATATTTATGAGCACCATATCTCCGGTGATTAGCACCTGGAATCTTGTAAGAGGGGAAAGTTGGATATTCTGCTTGTAAGATGAGGCTATTAGTCAGATATATATTGTTTCATTTTTAATTCATTTTGCCATAAGATTTTAAATTTTAAATACTGGGCTTATTTTTTTTTTTTTTTTTTTTTTTGCGGTACGCGGGCCTCTCACTGTTGTGGCCTCTCCCGTTGCGGAGCACAGGCTCCGGACGCGCAGGCTCAGCAGCCATGGCTCACGGGCCCAGCCGCTCTGCGGCATGTGGGATCTTCGCGCACCGGGGCACGAACCCATGTCCCCTGCATCGGCAGGCGGACTCTCAACCACTGCGCCACCAGGGAAGCCCTATATACTGGGCTTATTTTACATATTAATTTTCAAAGAGAAGAACTTGTTTAGTGTGGATGCCTTTAACTCTTATTGTTTAAGGAATCTAGAAATTTTGTTTTGTTTTCTTTCTCTTTTTAAATCTAACAATTATTGTATATCATTTTTATTAATAACTTATGATGATTGTTGTTACAAATTTTCAGAACAATCTTGTTCTCAAATTTTAACACTAACTGCAAATGTCCTTTTTATTCCTATCTTAATTTTTTAATTCAATTTAAAAATTTTATAGGTTTGATCATGTTATTCTCCATTTAAAATCTTTCAAAATCTCCTCCTGACATGAGATAAATCCCAAATGCCATCCAATAAGACACACGATCATTTATTACACAGCCTCATTCTACAGATATCATTTCATTTTTGGTCTGTTGTTGACCTATCCTTGCTATGCAGGTCACAGAATTCTATAAACAAGCTGCAATAATTTTAAAAGTAATGAATTGTAGAGAATGTTATATAACAAAAACAAAACTAAATGGAAATAAGAAAATGTCTGAAAAAATCCCAAATATTTGGAAATTCAACAACACACTTTGAAATAATCCACGGATCAAAGAGAAATCACAAAATAAATTAGAATCTTTTGAACTGAATGAAAATGAAAATATAGCATACCAATAGTTGTGGGATATAGCTAAAGCAATGGCTGCAGGAATTTTTATAGCATTAAAAGCTTAAATTAGAAATGGAAAAAGAAGTAAAATTAATTATCTATCATAAGAATCTAGGGAAATAAAGAGCAAATTAACTGCAAAGAATTTAGAAGCTAGGAAAAAATAAAAAGAAGCTTTTAAACAAATGAAATATAAAATGGACAAATAAGAGAAAATTAAGGAAGCCAGAGCTGGTTAATTAAAAAGGCCAATAAAATTGATATATCTCTATAATGATCAACAAAATAAAAGGAAAAGGCACAAATTTTCAGTATCAAAGATAAGAGATTGACCATCACTACATATTCTACAAATATTAAATGAATAATAAGGAAATAATGTGAAAAGTTTTATGTCAATAAATTTGGCAATCTAGGCAAAATAAACAAATTCCCTGATACAAAGCTGACACAAGAGAAAATAGAAAATCTGAGTAACACTTATCTACTAAAGGATGCGTGTTCCAGCCTTCCCAGATCCATCGCCACCCTCCACCCCACTCTCTGCACTCTAGTTCTGCTGCCTCAACTCACTAATGTCCGTTTGGAACAATACGTAATCGTGTTCTTAGTGAGCCTGAAGCAAAAAACTGCCACCTCTTCCTCACCCTCCTGAAAGGCAGTACAAATATTTCAGACTTTTAGAAATAGAAGAAGGCGTTTAGTTCTCATATAGGAGTTGGGGGTGATGATGCTCTATTCTTTCCTTGTAAATCTCCCACACCGCCAAAAAATAACTAAATAAAGAGTACTTGATATTATTTTTTTTAATTAACACACCCTATCATACATGGAGAGAGATAGAAATAAATATTTAGGTAGATATATACATTCACCTATCTTCATTTTTATCTGTGTCTCTTTATTTTTCCTCCTTGACACATCTTAATTGTATGGGGCATATCCTCCTTAGGAAGCTTAGATGATTTATAAGAAGCTGACTTCCTTCTTTCCTTCCTTCCTTCCTTCCTTCCTCCCCTCTTTCCCTCTTTTCTTCCTACCCCCCTTCCTTCCTTTCTCTACTAATTTAGTATATTCCAGATAGCAGTATGTTTCAAAACATTATTTTAAATATTAACTCAATAACATCCCTAATTGCAAGTGTTACTCCTAGCTGCCTAAGCAAATCAGATTCAAACCATTTCTTTTCTCTTCTTCTATTGAAGTTATTTCTGTTTCCTGTGATTGGCTCCAGAACAGAGATGGCACAGCTCTGGCCAGTGGGGTATAAGGAGAGGTTTGCCACTGGCTCCAGAGGAAACTCCCAGGACAGTGTATGTACAGAGCTGTCCTCCCCACTCCCAAGTGTGAATGAAGAATCCTGGAGTCCCAGGTCCTAGAAGCATCCTTGCTCAGGGGACCAGACCTGGGAAGATTTGGGTTGTAAGTCAGAAAGCATGGAAGAGGGACAGAAAACCTGGGTCCCACATGACTCGACTGAGCATGGGGTCCCATCAACACTGAAACGATGGTACCTTGAATCTCCAGCACATGAGCCCTGGACTCTTTCTTACTGTTCAAGGCAGGTATGGGTAGTTTCATGTGATTGAAAATACCCCAAATGATTCACAGAAGAAAGAATCTGGTTGTTTCTAATTAACTGGACAATGTACATTGACAAAGAAAACACCCAGTCGACAAAATCTCGGAAGTTTATCTAAATAGAAGACCTGGTCCAGAGACCAGCTTGCCTTTAATGATAGAAAAATTTGTTATTTCCCTATTCTGGGCTGTGTTTTCTGTGCTTCCTCTTTCTTAACACTCATGCGGATCAGAAAAATTATTCCATGGAATTCAGTAAATGTGTAAATGAATGGCAACACCCACACAAAGTTAATTATAATTAAATTTATTTTGTTTCCAACTTGGTCTGATTTATTATAAGGAAGTAAGATTTTAGTTAATCCAAGCACCATACAATACTTCGGAATATTATTTTAAATGTTAACTCAGACTCACTCTTAATTGCACGTGTGCCCCTTGAATAATTTAAGTCAATCAAATTCAGCCAATCTCCATTGCCTCTGTTTGGATGTGGAGTGGAGATACGGCACCATCTGAACCAATGAAATATAAGAAGTTTGTGTCTAGCTTTAGAGGAATTTCTTGTTGCTCTCCTGGGGAATGCCCGGGAGCAGCCCTGTCCATCTCAAGTATGAATTAGGAACACTGGACCCTTAAGTCCCGGCCACTCCACCTTCAGGGATCCAGTCCTGGCAGGAGCTGGACTGTGGACCAGGGACTGCAGAGACAGAAAACCTGGGTCCCCTGTAATTTTCCTGAGCAATGGAACACATCAGTACCAAGGCCAGTGGCTCCTTGGCCCTCCAGGGAGTGCGTCAGGGCTTCCCAGATTCATTACTAAGCAGTGAGAGGAGGGTTTGTCCTTCCAACTGCTGGAAACACCCTCACATGTTCACAGACCCTCAAAGCTAAGAGAATGAGGTTGTTTCTAATTAGTTGGACATTGATAAAGAGAAGGGCCCAGTGGACTATGCCTGGGAAATTTACCCTGAATAGGAGACCTGGTCCAGAGACAAGGTTGCCTTAATTACAGGCAAATTTGTTATTTCCCCTGTCTGTGTTTTGGCCCTTCCTCAGTTTGAATGCTCAAGCAGGTACGAAAAATTACTCCATAAGACTCAGTGAATGTGTAAATGAATGGCAACACCTACACAAATTCAACTATAATTAAATTTAGCATGCTTCCATCCTGATCTGATTCGTTATGAAGAAGTAAGTTTCTGGACAGCTTTGAATTGATAGTAGAATAGTGTATCATTCTCCAGTAACTTCCTGAAGTCACTGTTAACAGTCAGCCAGTGGCTGTGATTTAAAACGTATTCCATTTGGAAGCCAGCCATAGGACCTCCACTACAGAAGTGAGAGGAAATGACGTATGTGCATGGCCCTCTTTCAAACTACACAGCAGCAAAACTTCTGGATGAATATACTTATCATCAGACTTCACGATATGTTGATTCTGGTCTGATCATGGCTCCAAGGAACTTAACCTACTAGTACACATCTTCCCAAAGTCACTGGTGAAATCTCTGCAGCTATGGAAGGAGCTCCATGTGATAGAAGTGTTTTTATGCACCTGTTGGAAGAAATTGACTCAGGTACAGCCATTCAAATGTCCTCTCCCTGGGCTTTATATCCTGAGCAAGTGACTTCAAGCGGTGGGCCAGTTGACAATCATATTGCCCCAAGAGGCAGGGTTGATGCTGTGCAGACCAAACTCTTCCCATGGCATGACCTCTGGTACCCAATTCATCTTGATGCCTGTCTAGTTCTCAAGCCCTGTCAAGCTTTTTCTCTGAGCTCCTCAGAGGGTTCCCGTAAATGCCATCTTTGATTAACATGGCCAGAATGGTTCTCCCCTGCTAGTAACCAGAACTGTGATTTCAACAGACACTCAGGACTCCCACCTTTCTCCTACTCTGACAGACTCATTATCATATTAATAGGATTCCAGTACATTTCCCCATACTGTAAAGGGTGTGAAGAGAGAGAAAACAAAGTTTTATTACTGTGTCCAAGGAGAATCACAGCACGGCGAGGCTGATTTCGGTACATCCAAATGAGTAAGGTGATTGCTTTGATCACCACCACTTCCACTGTGTATCTGCTCTTGTGACATCTCACCTGGATATGTCAGTAGTGCCCTAGAATGCAGTGAAGAGAATTGAATGCAATGGCTTTGGAGCCACTCAGATCCAAGTCAAATGTTCAGCTTTGCCTTGATTATTTTATCTTTCATGGCAAGTTTCTTAACCTCTTTGACTCTTATTTCTTTAAAATGAATATAATGTTACTACTGAAAGGATAAGAGATGCTAGAGGTAGTAGCTGGCACACCTGTGTGTACCATAGATGGTAGTTATTATTGTTACTATTATTATTATTGCTAATATCATCATTGTTCCAATCTCTCCCACTTAAACCTGCCTGCACTTTAATGCCAGAGGGACTGAAATCAGACCACTTTTTCAGAAGCTCACACTTTGGAGTTGGATAGGTTTGCTTGAAATTTGGACCTGCCAACTTCCAGTAGTGTGAGAATTCAAGCGTAAATGGAATTCGAAAAGTTGGCTACTACCGATTAGCAAGCACTTAATCATATTTGAGTATCTGAGCCTCAGTTTCTTTCTCTGTGAAAGGGAGATAAAGTTACCCCTCCTAAGACTTGTGGGAGTTAAGTTAGATGGTATTTTTAACACCCAGAACTGTAGTGGCTGATAGTAAGTATACAATTTCCTTTAGTTCCTTACTGTTGTATCCAGCTTTTCTTCTTCCTTTTTGTCTCCTCACAGCACTTAGAAAATGACTGTCTGCTCAGTCTAATGCTCAAGCTCCTGCTCACCTTGGCTTCTGTTCAGTCTTTAGGTCTCATCTTCAAATTCTCTCCTAATCTGTCCTCCACCCTCTCCAGACACCCCTTGGTAGCACCTTGGTTGCACGCTACTGTCCCCATCTGTGCCTCTGTCCTCACTACTCTTCCTCCCTCACAGGTTTTGCCTGTATCTTGGCTTCCCCACTGCTGCAGTCACTTTGGGTTTCCTCACAGCTGAGCATCTGTGTGTGTCCCGCTCTCCCTCCTTGCTGTCCTGGTCCACACCTGCACCCATGGTGTCACTTAAACACAGGTGTCTGTCTTCTCACTAACTAGACACTAGGTTTCCGGAGGACAGGGAGGAATAATTCAACACTCTCTCTCTCAGTGGCCACAGAAACATAGGGCCTCTCTCTCGACTCCTTGATATTTTCACCCCTCATCTATCCCCCAGTAAAGGATTGGACTAATTAATTCATTTTCTCTCTTTACTTTGACAGTCGAACAGGACAATATTTATTAAACATTATAGAACTGAAGAAGACATACCTTTTTGAATTTAGAAGTGTGTATTTATGAACCACAAAATAAAATTCCCCAATCAAAATTATTAATCCTCATCCCTTTTGTTATTTTTGTTAAAATATACATTATTTTGTAAATGAACCAGAGGAGCTGGGTTTCGGGCTGCTTCTTGTGTTTTTATGCATCATTCATCACTTCATTGTGATGAGAGAGACTGTTGGCATCGTGGCAGAGAGCGTGGCCAATCCCAGCCCTGCCACTTGCCAGCCATGTGGTCCTGGCAAAGGAGGACCACTCTCCTGCTGCTGGGCAGGCACCTGGTTAGCCCTGTGTGGGATATAAGATGAATGTGGCTCTGAGGGTACTTACCCTCCCAATCACAAAGAAGGCCAAGACACTTCTTCCTTTATTAAGTGAGGGAGACTGGGTAAGGGGGTTTCTCTGAAGTCCTGTTAGGGACTCTATAGTTCTTGTCTTAAGTCACTTCCAGCCACTAGATGCATCTGAACGAGCTGGGTGATGTCCAGCACCTGCAGCCCATGCCAGCTTGACAAGTGGCCCATTGGAGGGGAAGGTTTTGATGAAATGGCCTCTCAGGACAAGTCCTCTTGCAAGGTAGGACAAGGTAGGACATTACCCTACCTTGACAGTTTGGCAGGGTGGAGGAGAACTCCCACCAAAATGAACACACACTAATAAGTTAGCCTACCATGTTCTGTGGATGCTGACAGAAGACAAAAGATCCCAAGGTCAGAGACAAAGAACTTTACTACTCACAGTAAAAGCAGCAGCAGGGTTATGCCCATAACCCTGTTGCTTCCTTGAGTCCCAAATCTCACTGAGTGATGCCAAAGTCCAGGGAAAGACTATGTGTACAATGGCGCATAACCATGAAGAAGAACCCTGAGCCTAGGGAATCTGTCACTTCTAGTGTAAGTAGGAAGCAAGCTAGTCCTCTGGCACCACCAAATCAGAGAGAGATCGGGTGCAGCAAGGACCACCAGGTGCTATATCCTTTGCTGTGTTATCTCATTTTTCAGAATTGCAAGCTGAATAAACACAGCAATCCTGAGAAGTGGCCAGGTGAAGGAACAGTCAGGGCATCAAGAGGTTGACCCACTCAGCAAGACGAGTAGGAGTGAAAGAGGCCCATGGTGGGCTCCCTCCGACTCCATCCCCCTGGTAAAATGCTGCCATAATATATCCTTTGCCAAAATTCATTGGCTAGCACAAGTGTGTGTCTTTATTGCAGATATTCATTTTCATTGTTGGAAAGGAACAAAAGAAACAGTCATTTCATGAATTTAAAACCTTAGGAAATGGGAAGCAAAACGGCCCAATTTGAAGACATTTACTTCAACATTTATCACAGAGCAACTAAATGTATTCCGAATGATGCAAGAGAAGATAATTATGGGAAAATTCATTGTTTCGTTAAAATTATCATTCATATAGCATGCATTTGTTGGCAAGAAGTATGTAAAACCAAGAATACAATGATTTGTAAGAACCAAATTGAGAAGTCCTGGTTTAGCAAAATGCAGTCAAAGTCTGGATTGTGGTTAGCTGCTATGCCTTAAAAAGGTTTACAAGACAAAATTGACAGGCAACTGTTTCATCCATATATTGTTATTATCAAACATTTATAATTGCATTCTTGATTTAAATGCATTTCAATTCAGACATCAAAGAATATTTCTCATCCCTGAAGAAAAGTAAAAACTACACAATTAGATATAATGGCATAAAAGTTTTAATAGGTTTTTGGAATACTGTGGTTTTGTAGAGGTTGTATTTATAGCTTAATATAAATTCTGAATGCAGTACAGTCAGACGTGTGACATTGAGATTACATACTTAAATGTTAACCTAAGTTGTGTGATACCAGGTTACAGGAAGAGCAGATAGAAGTATGTCACGGAGGATGTGAAATCCCTTCCCTGGCAGGCTTGCAGAAATCTTGCTGACTCTGTTGGAGAGAAGAGAATAGGAACCTTTGCATTTTAAGAAAAAGTATGAAGTTAACAGGGTATGACACGTGGGTATTTAGCACATGGCAGGATTTTCTAAGGATTTTATATGTACGGTAGGTAGAATGATGTCCCCTACAAGATGTCTACATCCTATTTCCTAAAACCTGTCAATAGGTAAACTTACTTGGCAAAAAGGACTTTGCAGATGTGATTAAGATAAGGATCTTGATGTGCAGAGATTATCCTGGATTATATGCATGGTCCCAATGTAATCAGAAGGGAGGCAGGAGAGTCGGAATCAGAGAAGTAGATCTGATCACAAAAGCAGAGATTAGAGTGATGTACTTTGAAGATGGAGCAAGGGGCCACAAGCCAAGGAATGCAGGCAGCCCCAGTGAAACTGATTTTGGACTTTTGGCCTCCAGAACTGTAAGATAAATTGTGTTGTTTGAAGCCACTAAGCTTGTAATTTGTTACGGCAGCAATAGGAAACTAATACAGTTTGTGTTATCTCGTCATCTTCAGGACACCCACATGAGGCTCACACCAATCCCTCTACTGTCTTTTCCATCTCATTTGAACCTCATTCTTTACACCTTTTTCTCACACCTCCCAGATCCAGTTCACCAGCGTCCACTGCATCCACTGCAGGCTTGTGGTCCAAGCTCTACTGTGCTCTTGTGTCTAGGATGGAATCAAACAGTGATCACCTCCTGGCTGGCCTCCCTGCTGTCTCTCAGACCCCCTGCAGTCTTTTATCTACAGAATGGAAGGGCTACTTTGAAACCCAAGTCAGACCCTGTCACTCCTCCAGCCACTGTCCTCCCGCCCGAAGAGAAACCAGAGTCTTCCATCCCACTCCATTCCCAACTGATTTGACCTGCCTTTGCCCATCCACCCCTGTCTCCTCTAAGCTCTCCATCCTTTCCTCTGTCCCAGGGCACTGGTCCCATTTGGTTCTAGAACCCACCAGCCAGTTTCCAGCCTTCGTGCCTATTTTGGGCCGAATTCTGTGACCCCCACCACCACCTCAGAATTCATATTCTGAAGTCTCAACCCCCAGTTTCTCAGAATGTGACTGTGTTTGGAGAGAGGTCTTTAAAAAGATAAAAAGTAAAAATGAAGTCCACGGGGTGGGCTCCAATGCAAACTGCTGTACCGACAAGAAGAAGAGATTAGGACACAGACATGCACAGAGGGAAGGCCCTGTGCAGACACAGGGAGAAGATGGTCATCCACAGGCTGAGGAGAGAGGCCTCAGAAGAAATCAGCCCTGCCGACACCTTGATCTTGGACTTTCAGCCTCCAGAGCAGCTCACCCACAGTGGTGCAGTTAGTAAGACACAGAGCCAGGTCTCACACCTACTCTTTGCAGACTTCAGCTGTCCAGCTCTGACCGCACAACAGCAACATTACACAGCCCTCTATCTCAGAGCCACAGCAGGCATGGCTGTGCAGAACACACAAATACACCCCAGCCAGGCCATTTCCTGCTGCTGTGAGCATCAATTGTGTGGCAATTCACCAAAATGTACATGATATCTCAGAAACAGGATAATTCAGAGCAAATGAAGTGATTTTGAGAGGGCTGAAATAACCTAACTGCTGCATTTTTGTCATTTACTTTAATCGATAAAATTGTTCAAATGAGGGGCCTTTGTATTGAACCCCCTGGTGATCTTTGTGTTATTCCATGCACTAGTATCTCAAAACCAACAGGACCTGCAAACACAGCACTAAACTGGGATAGAACCATAATCACTTCTGAACTTCTAAAACGTATCTATATACACATTCACACACACACACACACACACACACACACACATATATAAATACATATACATGCACACACACATAGTACTTAGTAAAAATCGCAGTTCCAGGCACATGCTTTTGTTCATGTGCAGTGTCTCTCCCCACAGTGATTCAGGAACCAGGATCTTTCCAGCTTGTAGCACTTCATTCCTAAATGCATCGTCTGCATCTGCACCCAGCCAGCAGAAGGGGAAAGAGTGGAGAGGAAGCACGCACAATCCTCAAAAGCCTCGGTCTTGTTACCTCTTGCACCCAATGTTGAGATGCCCTCACCAGAGCCACAAACATCCAACAGCAAAGGAGGCTGGGAAATGTAGTTCAGCCTGGCGCCTGGCTACTGTCCCATTTTCACAGAAGGAGAGGATAAATTTCGGTGGACATCTGGCAGGTTTTACTACAGATTAAGGTAGAAGAAAAGTATTAAAGTAAAGGCCAAATGGGATTGCCAATTAATCCATGCAATCATGGGTTATGATAAACTGGGCAGGTCTCTGCACTCTGAGCCACCTGCCCAGGTAAGATACCATATGAAGGAGCAGAGGAGACCTGCACTGCCTACAGGTAAGCTCACTCCCAAGAGAAGAACAGGGGGGAGTTTAGCCAGCAGGACATTCGTTCCCAATTACCATTTCAGTAATGTGGTAAATCCTAGGGCAGAGAGAGGAAAGGGAAACAGAGGTCAGGGTGCTACAGGAACCGGGCTCTGTCCACGTGGAAGGAAATATCAGGAGTGGGAAAGAACTGTCCCACTCTAACAGGATCCTTCAAGGACAAACCCATTGCTCCTCCTTCCAAAAGGAAATTGACACTCCAGGCAGAGTCAGTCTTTCTTCCCTCTGACTTTCCTGTAGTAAAGACTCTCTGATGGAACTTGCCCTCTTTTCCTCATACCATAGACATCTGTGTATATATCCAATATCCTTGAATAGACTGTAGGCTCCGGAGGAAAGAGTCCTTATCTCCTATCATTTTGTACTACTCTCACTACCTAACATTTGCCCTCAAATACAGCAAAATTTTAATGATGAATAAATGATTGAAATTTGTAATACGTATTAAGCAAAACAGATTGACGAGTATTTATGACAAAAGGGTGGGTTTCCTTTTCTTTGTGAACACAGGCACTTTATTCTCAGCATATTGAGGCCTGCTAGAGCAGACATGCTGGTTTAAATCCTACTCACGGAATGATATGAAACCAGTTCAGAATCTGACAAGGCAGGCTAATTGCTGGGAGGGAATACACAGTGTTAGCGTTTCAGTTTAGCTCCCAGATTTCTAAAACAGTGAATTAATTACTCAATAGTTAGCAAACCAAATATCATACCATGAATTGGTCACAATTTTTTTAAGTAAATTTGAATATTTTCTGGGTTTGAATATCTCATTTTATCCAGTGTTTAAAACAATGAATTATTAATATGACTGAAAATTTTCCATTGAAAGACCAAGCTTACTAAAGGCTTTTAGGAACAGGACATGTGTTGTTACTAAAAGGATGAGTCTCATGGTTATATGTGACCATGCCTTTTCCTTCAGGCTCAATTGTAGGCTACTTAAGGGCAGGGGTCATATGTCCTTGGCAGCACCAGCATGTTAAGTGACATTCTAGAACTATTTCTTGAACTGAGACAATTTCCTCAATGAGGTGGTATATAGACTGATAATATAGAAACAAGAATGATCTTCCTAACCTCAGTGTCCTCTGTATTTAAAAGCACCACGTCAAAAATAATTCGGTTATCACCACAAACTATGTCTTTTTTAATTGCTATGGGGAAAAATATTTGAATAATCAGCTTGCTCTTTGAGTGCAAGTTCAAAATAATGCCAGAAGGCATCAGTGACAAATTAGTTTGAAGTAATAAATTGTTATTAAAAGGTCAATGCCCAAATTTCAGGAATCTAAACATTTTAAATAAATTTAATTTTAATTATTGGTTACTGATGTTGAATATTGAAACTTTTCTCGAAAATCCTAGAATGTTTCCAAAATGAAATCAACCTTTGAAGATGCCATTTAATCAAATTTACAAATGAGAATGTGATGAAACAAATATTGAATACCCCAATGCTGACCTCTCCCCAAAATAATGACATAGAAAGAATTTTCAGGGTTTAAATATGAGCACGATAGGCATGGTCCACGTAAACTCCACAAAGCTAGGTTACTTTTATGTAACATTTCAGGAAGCAACTCTTTAACCTCTGTTATCATGAAAACAGGTCCTAGTAATGCTGGCAATCAGCCATAGAAAGTCCCAAACAAGAAAAATATAAGCAAATTAGGCATATGTTATGAACTGACTTGTGTTCCTACAAAATGTATATGTTGAATTCTAACCCCCAATGTTACATAGGGCCTTTAAGGAGGTAATTAAGTTAAATGAGGTCACAAGGGTGGGGCCTAATCCAATGTTGTAGGTGTCCTTATAAGAAAAGGAAGAGACACCAGAGATATCTCTCTTTCCCTCTATCTCTCTCCCACTACACACATACACACACACACACACACACACACACACACACAGAGAGAGAGAGAAAGAGAGAGAAAAGACTATGTGAGAACACAGAGACAAGGTGCCATCTGCAAGCCAGAGAGGCTTCACCAGAAACCAACCCTACAGGTACCTTGACCTTGGACTTCTGGCCTCCAGAATGGCTAGAAAATTAATTGCTGTTGTTTAAACCACCTAATCTGTGGTGTTTTGATATGGCAACCTGAACAGACTAATATAACCTGTTTGCCTTAATTCAAGTTTATTTCACATGTCATCAAAATTAATGACCATCTTTCTGCGGAAAATATGAATTATCAGCACCTAAATGCATAAAAATTAGTAAGTATTGCTGAGGAATCTAGGGGGCAATGTGCATATAAATATCTATGTGATATAAAAATTCTTTGTTGTTGATGTAGTTTGTTTCCTTGGAGAGATGTGGGGACACAAAGTGTTACTCTCTGAAGTTTAATATTATGCTGTTCGGTGGGGAAAGCATGGCTTTGGAGTAAGTTACAGATACATGAATTCAAATCCCAGCACTTACATTTATTAGTTGTGTGACCAGAGGCAACTTCTGTAATTTCTCTAGCATCAGTTTTTCCCATTTCTGCAAGGAGAGAATTCTACCTCTCTTTTCATTGCTGAAAGAAACGTGATATTGTATTCAAAGTGCCTGGCAGAGAATCAGTACTATCCTTTGGTTTCCTTTAGCATTTTGTAGGATTCCAGGACACCAGAATTTGTAGAAGCTGCTTAGGAAGTAAACATTACTGTTTACTGGGACTCTGACTTATCCATGTATCAAGGTGCTCACAGTGTTGCTTTGATGGTAGGGCCAGAAGAGGAGTTAAACTGTGATCAGTATTTACTGAACAACAGGTCATTTCTGTGAAGAATATTACTGGACTTGAACACAACAGAACTGGGCTCAAGTCCAGAGTCTGCCACTTTCTAGGTAACTTAAGTTTTATTATCTCTGACCTCAAGTTCCTCATCTGTAAAATGGGAATAACTATCCTTTTAACCTCACAGACGTTTGTGGGAGTCTAAAGCAACAAGCAAAAGCATTTTACAACATGTCTGAAGAGAAATTAGATTCTAACATAAAAGAATCATTGGATTCTCATGGGCAATTCGGGCTATATTGACTGAGGATTCTGGGTCACGTATTCATTCAACCAATATTTAGAGAAATGGTGCTGGGCCCTATGCTAGGCACAAAGTACACTTTTATGGACCAAAGGGATTTGGTTCCTGCCTTCAAAGAGCTCACCAACAAGCAGGGAGACAGGTATTAAATACAAAGAAAACTAATAAATGTATTATTTTAAACTGTGGTAAATCCTATAAATAAAAAGAATAGGCAGCTGTGAAAAAGAATATCTCAGGGGTTGGGGGGGACTGATTTAGACTGAGGGTCAAGGGCAGGTGATGAGATGAGCAGGGTGGGTGGAAGGGAGGCAGGTGAGGCTGGGGTGGTCTGGGGAAAGGGAGGGGTAAGTTCTCCCAACATCCTCAGCTAAGACAATGGGCCACCGTGGCTGGACGTTAGAGAGCAAGAGTGGGAGTCGGGAGTTGGGGTGGAGAGAGGACATATGAGAGATTGTTTAATTTAACCCACGTACAGTGGGGATCCATGGAGGGCTGTCACAGGGGAATGGCAGGATCCAGTCAAGGACTGCAAAGGTCACTCGAGCTGCTCTGCACAGAGTACACAGGAGGGGAGCAGGTGGGTGAAGGTGGATCAGCAAGGACAGCATCCTTGCCACCAGGTGTGTGGGGGGAGGAGGGTCTCTCGCTCCTGGGAGGGGTGGGGGGAGGAGGGCCTCTCACTACTGGGATGGGGTGGGAGGAGGGCCTCTCACTATTGGGAGGGGAGGTGGGGGAGGAAAATGTCCTGGGCATTGGGAGGGGAGGAGGGAAGACTGGACCCAGAGGGAGGGAAGGAGGCAGTTGGAGTTGGGATATATTTTGCAGGTAGAATGGCCAGGTAGTTTTGCTTACCTATTTTATTATAACAGCCAGGCTGCATTGTCACCTACCTGTGTGAAGAAGGAAATAGTATGATGAGAAGTATGAAATAACGTGAATCCCTTTAAATAAAAACTTTTGCTAAGTTGATATGTTTTTTAACATCTTTATTGGAGTATAACTGCTTTACAATGGTGTGTTAGTTTCTGCTTTATAACAAAGTGAATCAGCTATATGCATACGTATATCCCCATATCCCCTCCCTCTTGTGTCTCCCTCCCACCCTCCCTATCCCACCCCTCTAGGTGGTCACAAAGCACTGAGCTGATCTCCCTGTGCTCTGCAGCTGCTTCCCACTAGCTATTTTACATTTGTTAGTGTATATATGTCCATGCCACTCTCTCACTTCATCCCAGCTTACCCTTCCCCCACCCCTGTCCTCAAGTCCATTCTCTATGACTATGCCTTTATTCCCGTCCTGCCCCTAGGTTCGTCAGAACCATATATTTTTTTAGGTTCCATGTATATGCGTTATAAGCTGATAATTTTTGAAAATCATTAGCAAGTCGATTTGAAGTGTTTTGATAATTCTTTCTTTTTCTCACAGGAAGAGTAATGTAATTCTACCAATTTCACAGCAAGAAATGAAGGCAACCCATTGCTTAGGGATAGAAGAGAAAAATGGTTACTATTGTACTCAATAGTAAACAATTTCCCTAACCACTGTATTTCTCACATATTAATTGAATCTAATAACATTTTGTGATTACATTTCAACCTCAATATCATAAGTTGTTATTTGTCTCTGGAACTTTTCTAAAGTTTCCCTACTTTCTATGTGCCTTTCATAGAAATATTTATATTTTCTTCCTTTAAGTTACCTTAATTATTTTAATTATATCTCTACCTCGATTTTATATTCTATTTTCTTTTTTCTTTTTTTTTCATTTGCCTTAATGAGAAGTGTGTTATTAGTTTATAAGAAATGGCAGGTTTTCACAACTTTAACTTCAACACAATAAAAATAGCACTTTGACCATTTTTCCAAGGACAGGAGTTATGAAAGAAACTTTACACTGTAGAAGCATCAGTAAATCCAGATAGCGTTTTCCAATAAAATGCCAACCAACAGAATTTGGAATTACAATACTATCAGGTTTCAATCACCACCACATTTCAACTTGTCATCTCTTCTTTATTATTAATATCCCTTAAAGTATCTCTCTTTCAGTTTTTATCTGCTCTCATAATACTCTGTTCTCAAGAGTTGACAGGAAGGGAGGATGCCTGATCTCTCACAAGGACCATATAAGCCTTCTGTAATTCCTCACCTTCTTAAGTGATTTTTTCACAGCAAATGTTTCCATAAATTCCTTTCTTTTCAACTTGTGAAGTGATGTATTCATTTTGTAATACATCTTTCGTTCACCCATGTGCATATAAAAATAAATTATAGTTTATACCATTACATCCAACCAGTAGTACCGCTATATTTTGCTAATGTTAAAGATCCTATTTATACCAAATCTATTTGAAATAGACCGATAGTGACAACACTGATAATGTTATGGATTTGCATTATGTCTCTCCTCTGGAACTTGAAATGTGGCTAACCTGATAAATAACTAAGAATCAACTCGTTCCAAGGACATGAGTGATTTTCTACCATCCAGTAATCTACTGAATCCTCCCAAGGTACAGTTGGAGGTGGTTCAGACTTCCCAAGAGCTTCAGCACCGACTTTGTTGGGACACCACGCCCTCCCGAAGTGCCCTTTCTCAGGAAAGGGAAGACAGACCTGGAATATAGATAATCTTAGCGTCTCTCACATTTTCTGACTGGTCAGAGCCAACTGTAACTTAAACCACCCAGTTTAGGGTCAATGATGTCAAAATAGTTTATCTTCTCTCTGGATCCCTACAATTCATGTACATTTGAGGAATGGGGGGAAAATGGGCATTTTAAGTAGCTTTAGTTCTATAAATAATATAAAATTACTCAAATAATAAATTTAGTTTTGTTTACTCATATAGATATGTCTGTTTTCTATGCTGAATAACAAAATTATAAGGAGAAAAATCATAGTTATAAATTCCCTGTTTCTTCAAAGTTTATATAAAGCTCATATCAGTCCCTCATTTTGATTTTGATGAGCACATCAATACCATGGAAAAGGAAGAGTAGTTATTGGCTCTATTTCATGGGTGAGGGGAAAAAGATGATGATTCCACCATGGTTCCAAAGCTCACAGTTGGCAACTTCTAGCCAGACTTTCTGATTCTCAGTCCTGGTCTCTTCTGCTGTAGCATGAGCCTCCTGACTGCTCCTTACTCACTGTGGACCTGCCGTCCTTCCACTCCAGGAGCTAGTGTAAGTTCTGTGGATGAAGGGATAAAGGATGCATTAAAGTAGTGTGTGTATTAAATGATCTTGGTACCTCTCTATTATTTGACTTCATACTGACCTGGCTGTATTTTTTAAAAAGCTATCAGTGTGTTTTCTTATTTTTGGTAATTGTGCATTTGCTTGCTGCAGACAATTCCCTCATTAAGAACAATTAGAAAGGCTGAGGAAAAACAGAAATAACTATCTGTATATGTGTGCATGCATGTGTGTGTGTGTTCAAATCAAAGACTTGTTTTGTGATTTTTCTGTTTAGTTCTTGTCAATTTTACCATGCTAACCCTTGGTTGTTTCTCTTCATTCAAAGTTCGTGTAGGAGTTATTGTATATTTTAATCTATAGCTTGATATCGCTCATCAGTTTTTTAAAGTTTTAGGTCTTAATTACTGAAATATTGCTTATCCTCATCTTTCCTCTTCTCCTGTGTTGGAGTTCCAATTCAATATATGTTAAGTCTTTTCACCACACCCCATATATCCCTTACACTCATTCCTGTATTTTCTAAGAGAAGAAGACTTCTCAATAGAGACAGGTTAGGCCAGGAGATCTGAGAATGCAATATTCCAAGTGTTGAAAGAAAATAAATGTCACTTTAGATATATACCCATTAAAAATATCATTTGTAAATAAAGGCAAAATAAAGACAATTTCAGACAAATAAAATCTGGTAGAGTTTGTATTAAGATACTCCCTTTAAAAAATGATCCCAGAAAGAAGAATAAAGACAACAGAAGTAATGAAAAACAAGAAAAATGATAAATATGTGGGTAAATCTAAAAGAATATGGACTTTGTACAATAATAATAATATTCTATTGGCTTTGAAACAGCTAGGGAATGAAAATACAGGGCAACAAAAATGCAAAATATGAAAGAAGATTTACCCACAGTGGGGGAAAGAACAGTCTTTTGAATAATTCATGATGGGTGAAATGGACATTCTCATGGAAAAATATATGTTGGCTTCAACTTTACACCATAGACAAAAGTCAGTTCCAAGTAGATTCTAGTTATAAGTGATAAAAGAACAATAAAGCTTCTACAGAGTAATATATGAGGATAATTTTTGACCTTGGGAATAAGCTAAACGTCCCTAAATAGAACACAATAAATGTTAACTATGAAGGAAGATATTGTTACATTAGATTATGTTAAAATTATGAACTTCTGTTGAATACTAGAAAGTGAAAAGCCACGGTGGAAAACATGCTCTGAAAATATATACCCAATGAAAATTTTGTGTCCAGAATTCCTTTAAAGTCTGACAATGTAGTAAGTGAAGAACAGATGCCCCACAGCCAAAGACTTGATTACATGAGTTTATGTAAGTCTCCTTGGTACATGAACCAAACGATCATAAATCAACAATTATAAAAAGTAGGGGTCACATGGAAGTTAGAATACTACTGACTGGAATGTAAGCAGTCATATTTTTATAAAGTTGTTCAGCAATGCAGCTTATTCTTACTATTTTGAACTGTCTTGCCACTCAATGCTTTTTTTTATTATACATTGAATTATGCAGATCCAACGTGACTTTTCCTGTCATTTTTATTCCCAGGCAAAAGTAGGGGGATTGAAATGTATTATTATTAGTTTTTTCATGTGTTCAGGTTTTGTGTCTGTTATGTATGTGTTTATAAAACCTCTGGGCTATCCGTCTAACTTTACCAGGTTCTTAAAGAAACAGTAAATGGGAAAAGCAATAATCAGTAGAGAGATAAGCCACATCATATTCAGAGGGGAGTTTCCTAATGTTTTCATTCACAATCATTACAAAACTTTATGAATAAACAAGATGGTATGTTTTTATGGTGAACATAGAAATCTGCAGGAGAAAATTCTCTCTAGAGTAAAACAAACCAGAATGGAAAGGAGACTTCATTACCTTATAATTCATTGATGTCTCTAAGCTCTAACCAACTCATTTTCCCATTCTCTGTGATAATTCTTTCAAATATTTCCCATTCTCCTAAAAGTTCCATGTACTTCTCAGTAGAAGTTCTTGTTTCTAAACTCTCTGTGATATTAGTCATTGATCTGTCTCAGATTTTTAGCATCAGTTCTACAAACTCACCTACATTTCCATTCATAGTTTTTTTTTTTTTTTCTTGCCCCTTGTTAACCAGGAACAAATAACCCTGTCTTGTTACCTTCAACTTCTCCCCCAGTGCTCAGGGGCTCATCCACACCACCTCTCACTTCCTAGGCATACTTATCTATCAATTATCTTCTTTCTGTTGTATATTCAGCCTCACCTTCTCTGTCTATTCATCAGCATTAAAAATTACTCAAGAATCTTCTCTCCAAAAACTAAAGCCCTTGACACTATATATTCCTCTCATTACCCCATTCCTCTCATTACTCATATGGATCTTTTTCCCCACCATAACCTTCCTTAAAATTCTACTGAAACCAAACAGACTGGAAACTTCTCAGGGGCAAACCCCACCCCCGTGTCCCCCTCCACTTGTTTGTAGAAAAGCTTTAGCCTCCTAGGCCTTCCCCGAGTTCCAAAGAGCACATTTAATCAGAAAAGTGAGAAAATGCAGAAACAAAGGAAAACAGTCAAGTGAAACAAAATAATAATAGTTTAGCCATAAAACAAAGTCAAAGACCCTTAGTTCCTCTTCAAGGGCTATAGATGATATTCTGAGCCATATCCTTGTGCTGTTTTGCAGATACTGAAGTCCCCATCAGGTGGAAGAAGTTAACTGTATACTTACCATTTACATGTAGATTTTTTTCAGTACAGTACTACAAATCTGTCATTGGTTGAATGAATGAATGTGGAACCTCAGATAGGGAGGGCCAATTGTGGAACTTGAGCATGTTCAGAGTTTGTTATCTGAGGTGGGTCCTGGAACCAATCCCTCTAGTTGTTCAAGGATCGAACTGTACAATTCTTTAGCCTTCTTGGTTAAGTTTATCTCTAACTATTGTATTCTTTTTGATGCTGTGATATTGTGATTTATAAAAAGAAATATGTATTTGGTCTTCTTTTTTCTGTGCCATTTCTAGCACAGAGTTTCTAAAACTCTTGAAATTTCCTAAGTGAGGAGAGCAATAAAAGGTGTCTGTTGTTATGCTAATGAGGTGACTTTTGGACCTCACCTAAGGATGGGGGCTAGCTGCCAGGGGAAGCAACCATGTGATTAGAGGGTTGGAACTCTCAGCCCCACTCCTTGACCTCCAGGGAAGGGAGAGGGGCTGGAAGTTGAATCAGTCGATGATGGCCAATGATCTAATCAATCATAACTAAGTAATGATGGCTCCATAAAAAACCAAAAGGACAGGGTTTGGAGAGCTTCTGGGTTGGTGAACACATGGAGACTGAGGGAAAGTAGCTCCCATGGTGGAGACAAGGAATCTCTGTGCCCTTTCCCCATACTTTGCCCTATCCGTCTCTTCCATCTGGCTGCTTGTGAATTATACCCTTTCACGATAAACCAGTGACCTAGTAAATAAAATGTTTCTCTGAGTTCTGTGAGCCACTCTAGCAAATTAATCAAACCCAAGGAGATGGTCGTGGGAGCCTCCAATCTATAGCCAGTTGGTCAAGAGCACAGGTAACAACCTGGACTAAGCGGCTGGTGCCTGAAGTGGGGGAAGGGCAGTCTTGTAGAACTGAGTCCTTAACCTGTGGGGTCTGATGCTATGTCCAAGTAAATAGTGTCAGAACTGAGTTGAATTGCAGGACTCCCAGCTAGTGTCAAAGAATTAAACACACATTGGAATTGTTGGGTACAGGAAATTTTAGATGTTATTATGAATGAAATTGTTTTCTTAATTTCTTTTACGGATTGTTTATGTTAGTGTATAGAAATATAACTGATTTTCATGTGTTGATTTTGTATCCTGCAACTTTGCTGAATTTATTACTTTGTTACAAAGCAGAAACTAACACACCATTGTAAAGCAATTATACTCCAATAAAGATGTTTAAATTTTTTTTTTTTAATTAGAAAAACAAAGGAAGGACTTGCTACCCAGAGGTGGGTAGTGTGTTGGCACACAGACAACTGTTACAGATCTCAGTCCAGAGGGTCTGCTTCTGCGGCAGGGAGCTGCCTCGTCCACAGCCATGCCCTTCTCTGGGCTCCCACATCTAGAGACTAAGCAGGAGGCAGATAAACTCCTGACCCATTCAGCCAGCAATTCCTCTCCTGAGCTTCTACCAGGGTGGGAGGCTTGTTCAGGTGGCATCACCCTACAACCTCCCCTCTCCCCAATACTGCCTCTCCCCTTTTCTTTCACAGGTGGTAACACAAATTAACATCTTGCATCCTAAAATCTTAGTGTCTGCTTCTGGGAAACTCAACCTGAGACATTATTATCGAAGATAATCATTATTTTAAAAGATGATTCATGTTGTACTATTTGTAACTTAAAATTTTGCAGATAGTTTGATAAAAGTCCATCTAAACAATGGCAATAATTCAGAAGCCTAGAATCCATTTTTTAGAAACCTTGTGCCAGAAACAATTCCAAAGCAGTAACTGTATTTCTGTTTTAATTCCTTTATCCTTGTTTTCAGATGAATGAATAAAGGTGAACTTAGGGTCCCATTTACTTTTCCTTCTGAGTTGACATCAGGCAGATGCAATTGTTTAAATATCAGCTCCTTGTAGCTTTACTGAAAGGCTGAAGCTCTCTGAAGGGTTATTTTGTATCTTGAACTGATATTTTAAATAAATCTATGATTAAGAGTCAAATCAAAAGTCATCCTTATTGAAAGTTTCCTCTTACGTCTTTTCTGTGGTTTAAAATTTTTTTTGTTTGTTTATTAACACTCTGCCTAGCTGCAGTCCTTCAGCTTTTTATTTTGCAGATCTGTCTTTTCCATGAATAGTGATTGGGCCTGTGACACTAAGGAAAAAGGAGAGACACAGAGTCCCTCATGTAGATGTTGTGTGTTCTGCCTCAGCAACTCTCATAAAACATGCCTAGAGAAGAGGCGGTGAGCGTGAATGAAAAGAAGAAGCAAAATCTCATTCATTGTCGGTTCCACGTTGTTTCCAGTCTGATCAAAATTCATCTATTCTGGTAGTGAAACAAATCCATGAGTCTTATGTGATTGTGTCACAATCAGCCATGATCAGTATATTTTTCTGATGACTTAACAAGATGAAACATATATAAAGCACTATATTCGTGTAGAGCAACTCAGTTATTTCTCATGAAATCTGATAGTCTGGTTCCAACTTTAGAGGAAGCCTGGCAGTTAGGCAATTATTGCCTCCAATGGCAATTGCCCAAATTTATAAAATTTGCCTCCATTTCATGCTTCAATTATCAATGTTCACTGATCTTTGCAATTTTACAATAACAGAGCAAAATAGAAAGTCACCTGGTCCAGCCATAAGAAATAAAGAAAACCACCAGGGTTCTTTCTAATTTGGGCATTTATACAAAATTTCTAGGGAACCTTTAACAGCATCTTTCCTCTGTTTTTACTGAAAAATGGAATAAAGAGAAAAATGTACTATTTTAACATTTTTGAAGTATTTTCAAATGTGAAGTCTTAGTGTCCAGTGTTTGAATATCAAAAGAAAACAAGAAAAACACGTGCTTCTGTGTGTGTGTCTGTGTGTGTGTGTGTGTGTGTGTGTGTGTGTATGGGTTACTTTCTCTGTTTTGTCTCTCAAAAGTGCCTCTCAAAAGTGCCTACCAACTTTGTTGGTATCTTTCATGGTGTTTACTAAGGTTCCTGGCATTCAATTTTTCCCTTGGAATATTTTGAAAATTCAGTATCGGTTAGGATTTCCTTTAGCTGCAAATAACAAACTTAAAGAAGTTAATTATCTGAATTTCTTTCCTCTCAGATATGTGAAGACTAGAGGCATGCAGTCCTGAATGGGAAGAGTATCTACAAACTGTCCCCAGAGAGCCAGGCTTCTACTTTCCTGCTCTGCCATCCTTAGCATGTGACTTTCATCCTCATGCTCACAAGATAGCTGCTGTACCTCTAGGCACCACATCTTACATTCCAGGCAGCAAAAATGAGAGTGAAAGGGCCAAACAGTATGTCAGCTAAGTCTTTCCCTTTTTCTCAGAGAAAAGTCTCACCCAAGAAGATTCTGATTATATCTTACTAGACAGAACTGTCACATGGTCACTGCTAGCTGGAAGGAAGCCTAAGAAATTGAGATTTTTAGCTGAATTCCAAACAAAATCAGGGTTTCCTTAGAAATGGCAGAGTGGAAATATTGGGTAGACCAATTTCAGAGTCTTCTACAATTCTTTCAATTAGTGGTTAGGACATAGTTACATATTCATTTTTTGGCTTTTTTAAATTGAAGTATAGTTGATTTACAGTGTTTCAGGTGTACAACAAAGTGATTCAGTTAGATGAGCAGATAGATATTCTTTTCCATTATAGGCTATTACAAGATATTGAATATTGTAGGCCCTTGTTGTTTATCTATTTTAAGAGATTCATTTTTTATTTAATAATTGACACTGGATATGGGTTTAAGGTATGTAAAATTGTAATGGTTGTGCTGCCAAGAGGGGGGAGCAATCTGGAGAGAAGTCCTCAAACACTGTCTGACTAGTGTGTGGCAGTGCTCACAGGATTGTCAGATGAGCCCCTGGAGAACAGCTCTAGTACAGCTGCCGGTGCTGTTAGTGTGTGTTCCCTGGGTGTCCTGGTAGGAGAGTGGGTGGGAGAATGGCAGGGGGTGAACCAGGAGAGAAGGGGCTCCAGAGGTGCAATGTGGACGGGGAATGACTTACAGAAACCCTGAGAAGGTTCACTCCTGTGCAGGGCTTCAGATACTGCATCACTATTTCCCTCGATGCTGTGTTCGTCACAGGAAATCAGAACAGTGTCTAATTTCTCCACAGGATACTGATGACCCCAGGGAGGCCAGTGATGATTATTATAAACACAAAAATACCTCCACCATGTGCTGGTACTAAGATTCTTTATTGATCCTGCATCAGGGATCAATACATTTTATTAAAAACCTTTTAAACTGACTCTGTAGTTAACATTTTATCAATTTTTATGAGCTCAAAATGTGAGTCAGTAACAGAAACCTAAGAAATGGTGGCTTAATGTCCTGCGGGGTTTTAGTTCTCGTATAATTAGTCCAGGGCTGGTGCAGCAGCTTAGCGACGCCTTCAAGAGCCAGGGCGCCTTTAGCCTCCTGCCCCTGGAGGTTTTCTCTCCTGTAGACGAAAGACAGCTGCTCCAACTCCAAGTATTATATTGGCATTTTAGAAAGGAAGAGAATGAGGGATGGGAATGAAAAGAAATCGAGGAGAAAAGGGGGCCCTTCACCAAAGCAGGACTTTCTCAAAAATCTGCAACAGCCTTCTGCTTCATCTAATTGACTAGCATCAGGGAAGTTTGGGAAATGCAGCTCTGTACAGCGGCACGCTGTGATCCAAACACACTGTTAGTGAGGAAGAAGGTGGGAAAGGAGAAGGTGACGACCGAGGGCCAAGCTTGCCAAGCTGTGCTTCCCCCTGGAGGGGGATGATGGTCAGCCTTCCGATTGGATTTCTTAGGATAAGGAGGCCATGTTACTGAAAATGGTGTCTCACAGCTTTAAAACCAATACTCAAGAGGCAAGGTTGGTGGAAAGGAAAGTTTGCTTTATTTCAGAGGCTGGCAACCGGGGCAGAGGGGAGAGGGGGAAGGGCAGACTTTTGTCCAGAGGTCGACTCCCCGCACTGCCAATCAGTGGGCAAGAGCTTTGAAAGGGGAGTTTCAAGGGTTTATGGGTGGAGGGAGGGGGCTACAGGAAGAAACAGCACAGTCAGCTCTCATGGTCATCTTGAAATTGGTCCTGTGGTGATCTGATCAGTGTCATCTTGACTGTTTTAAGTACAGCGCATCTTCAGTTCCAGGGTCAGTTTATTCCCATTTCTTTGAGGCCAGTTCTTGGAATTGCGGCAGCTTATGTCATGGCTATAGCCTGATTGTCATGTAGTTAACTTCTTCCACCTGGTGAGGGTCTCAGTATTTATAAGACAGCTCACAGGATAGGGCTCAGAATGTTATCTATAGCCCTTGAGGAGGAACTAAAGGTCCCTGGCTTTGCTTAATGACTAAATTATTATTATTTGGTCTTGTTTGACTGTTTTCCTTTGTTTCTGCATTTTCTCACTTCTCTGATGAAACTTGTTCTTTGGCTAAAGTTTTTATACAGACAAAAAGCAGGCTGAGGACATGTGGGGAAGGACCGTAGGGTCCTGTTCTGTTCCGGCTATCCATATGGGTTCAAAGTGCTGCCTGACAGCTGGTTTCCTTCCTGACGTTAGAGCAGGCATATTTTCCCATTTAAGTGCCCATAGATATTCTTCGAATCACTTTCAGTGATTAATTTCCATTACACGAATACCCAATCCCCGTTTTGGAAATTTGGGTGGTTTCCAACAGTCACTTTTTTTTTTTAGGTTGCCATATTGGGGTTCTTTTGGGTTTTTTTAACATCTTTATTGGAGTATAATTGCTTTACAATGCTGTGTTAGTTTCTGCTGTATAACAAAGTGAATCAGCTATACATATGCATATATCCCCATATCCCCTCCCTCTTGCGTCTCCTTCCCTCCCACCCTCCCTATCCCACCCCTCTAGGGGGTCACAAATCACCAAGCTGATCTTCCTGTGCTATGCGGCTGCTTCCCACTAGCTATCTATTTCACATTTGGTAGTGTATATATGTCCATGCCTCTCTCTCACTTCGTCCCAGCTTACCCTTTCCCTTCCCCGTGTCCTCAAGTCCATTCTCTACGTCTGTGCCTTTATACCTGTCCTGCCCCTAGGTTCTTCAACAGTCACTTTTGAAAACAAAAGTTCAGTGAATGTCTTTGTAGACATATTTTTGTGTACATCCATGACTTGGTTCTTAGGATTCAGTCCTGTAAATGAAGTTATGGGGTCAAATTTATGCATCTATTTCATGCTTTTGGTGTCATTGCTAAATTGTTCTTTGACAAAGTTCTCTCCAGCTGCAGTGTGTCAAATTGCTTACTTCCAAGCGTACTATCAGCTTTATGGGGATTATGGGGGTTTTTTTATTTTTTTTTTTGTGGTACGCGGGCCTCTCACTGCTGTGGCCTTTCCCACTGCGGAGCACAGGCTCTGGACGCGCAGGCTCAGCGGCCGTGGCTCACGGGCCCAGCCGCTCCACGGCATGTGAGATCTTCCCAGACCGGGGCACGAACCCGTGTCCCCTGCATCGGCAGGCGGACCCTCAACCACTGCGCCACCAGGGAAGCCCCAAGGGGATTATGTTTTTAATGTTTGCCAGCTTCACTGGTGAAAACCACCTAGAATTCTGAATGACACCTAGAATTCTGAATGACTCTGAATTCTGAGTGTATACAGTTTGCACAAGGTGAGGCCCATGTAGATGGGCCGTGTAAACCTCTCAACTGAGGGATCATAGGAGCCGCTGGGGGCAGTGGCATGATTGTGCAAGAGCAAGTAGTGGGTCCTTCCCCGGTGCAAGTCCCCACTGTGTTAGTGAGGGAGCATCAGTCCTTTCCCCCCAGGGACACCCCAGTGGCTTCTGGAAGTCCTCAGAGCGCTCCGTGTGTCCCCACAAATAAGCCTGCCTCCTGGTGGGCCAATCACCACTGGCCCACGAGCTCTGCCTGCAAAGCCCCTGGAGGACCCTCCTGCTTCCCCAGACTCACAAGGACACTGTAGACCCCCGGGAGGTCTCAGAGCTGCCGGACCTCCAGGCTTCAGGCTGGCGCTGGGCAGAGGCCAAGAGAGAAGGCGCCTTTCCTCTCACTCAGAGGTGGCCTTAAAGCATAGAATTTTCAAGGAAAATTCTCCACATGAGCCTGTGCAGCTCAAGGTGGAGAGGCAGGGGTGTTGGGACTGGAAGCTTTATTCTCGCACATGTGTGACTGACACATGGAACCTGGGTTGTCACCTTAAACATCTACATGTGACCTTTTCATGTGACCTGAGCTTCTTCACAACGTAGTGGCTGGGTTCTAAGGGTGAGCATCCTGACGGAGAGAGAGCCAGGCCCAGAAGTACCACTTCCACCACACCCTGTTAATAGAGATGGTTCCTACAACAGGCCAAGTTCAAGGGAAGGAGAACTATGCTCCAGCTGTGTGTGGGGTGCAGCAAAGTCCTGGAAAAATACATGTGAGACCAGAAACATGACTGCAGCCTCATCTGGAAAATAGCATCTACAACACTGATGAGTCATCAGTATTACCTGCGGGTTGCTACCAAGCTGCCCCATTTCAGGGGACTCTTCCTGCTCTTCTGATCAGCAATTTTCCTCTAAATATAGGTTCTAGAATTTGAGTCACTTATGGGGTAATTGAGGGCAAATAATGACAGCACAATGAGTTCCAGCGAAGCATGAGTAAAGCTTTAACATGAACACAGTTTCAGAATCTCTGACACAGCTTCTGCGGGAACGTGCAAATCGTACAAATGTAAACTCACAAGCTTCTTGTTTCAAAGTCCAACGTGATCCCTGGGAAATTCTTTCTGAAGGTGCCATGTAAGTCTACTCCGGCTGCCATAGTAAGAAACCACAGACCTGGCAGCTGACAGAACAGAAATTTATTTTCTCACTCTTCTGGAAGCTGGACATCTGAGATCAAGGTGTCACAGGGTTGGTTTCTTCTGAGGGCCTCTTTCCTTGGCACAGAGATGACCGCCTTCTGGTGTCTTCACGTGATCTTCCCTCTGTATGTGTCTGTGTCCTAACTTCCTCTTCTTATAAGGACACCAGTCGTATTGAATCAGGGCTCACTTTGGTGACTTCATTTTACCTTAATTACCTCTTTAATGACTCTACCTCCAAATACAGTCACATTCTGATGTCCTGGGGCGAGGATTTCAGTGTATGAATTTTTTTTTTAAAGCTGTTTATTTTTATTTTATTTTTGAAATATTTTCTTGGCCATGAGGCATGTGGGATCGAACCCACACCCCTTGCATTGGAAGCGCAGTGTCTTAACCACTGGACCACCAGGCACGTCCCTCAGTGTATGAATTTTGATGGGACACAATTCAGCTCATAAGAGTCTCCATTGTAGAAAGTCTTATGACAGTGACCTCGTAGGATACTCTGGGGTCACATTGCCATCTACCTTCTGGACATTTCGAGTTTGATAATCTTCCTTTACTGACTCTCTCCTTTCCTGATTTTTCTGTTCCTATTTAGACTACTTTGGTCTCTCCAGGCACCAGGACAAAAATGAGTAAATGAAAAGCAAACAATAACAACAAAATCCCAGACCCTCAGTGTTAAGCGTGATTTCTTTTTCTACCCCGTTTCTCACTAAGTCCTAATATTATTCCTCTGAAGTGATTCTCACTTTGCCCCTTCCCTTCCTCACCCCACTTCAGGCCTTTCTCTGTCTCACCCTCTGGCAGGATTATTTCTTTTCTCCTAACTGTAAATCAGTGATGTTTCCGGTGCAGTGCTTGACTTAATCCTGCCCTATTCTTTCCTTTCCGAAGTGTGCTCTGAGCATCCTGTGATTCTGGGGCGCCGTGTGGGGTCACTGTTGCTTTTCACAGACCATGTCCTGGCTCCTTCTGGAAACATGGTAAGATGGCAATTTCTGCCTCTTTGAACGTGAGTGTCATAATTGGCTTTGACCAATGGAATGTGAGAGGAAGTAACCAAAGTTACTTCCCGGTGGAAGTCTTAAGACCCAGTGTGTCACTTGCCATGCTTCTCTCTTCCTCTGCCTCAGTGTCTGGTAACAATCCCAAGGATGTCTGTTGCATAGGCCTGGGTCCAGGGCGGAGCCCCTCCATGAACACGGCAGGTGTAGCCTGGGCAATGAATAAACCTTTACTGTTTTAAGTCACCATCATTAGGGAATGGCTTGTTAGGTCTGCATATCCCAGCCCCACCCACTTACAACAGGCTGTCCATCATGGGTCCTCACCTCTCCACCACAGGGGTGCGTCTATGGCCCAGGCTGACTAAACAATTACCCTTCTCCTCCAGGGCTCAGTAAGACCTGCACCCTAAAGGAACCAATCTGAGATGGATGGGAAGTGATACTGGAGAGAGACTATATCTTCCCTTCTGAGCTCCTAGGTGGTAAATATCACGTAAGCATAGAGTGACGGCACCTCCTTGCCTGCCACGTGCCTGAGAGAAAAACCAACACAAAGGAAAGCAGAACCAAGAGATGTGGGGCAAAATCTCTCACAGATTTCTGGTGACGTGGTTTTAGTATTTGGACTCAGAAATGAGCACAACCTCCGGACTTTGTGTGGTAGGGATAGACCTTGCTTTGTGTTTAGAAGTGAGAGCTGAGTTTCTTATTCTCAGACTCCCATTAATTCTCATTTCCCTCCATCCCCCACCAATAAGATAAGTCTGTAAGATTACATGTAAGTCTATAGATCAGGTGTATGACTCTTCTAGATTACTCTTTCCAAACTATCCGTTTCATCTGTGACTGTCTTTTACTTAAGTATTTCCAATGTTTCCAGCTTTTTGCAGAATGAACTGCTCAGTCCAAGCTCCACCTTGGACATTGCGGACCCTGACCTGCTGCCGTCCTCTCCGTGCTCATAGCCCCTGTTGCTCTGCAGGAGCCTCATCCTTTGGTCAGAGCACTTTGCTCGTAGGTCACTTGAGTATCCCTTACACTGCATTGTGTCCATCCTTCTGCCCATCCTTTTCCTTCTCTGAAACATCCTCAACTCCACTCAGAGAGCTTACACCTCTTCTTCCTGACTCAGATCAAAAGCCTAACTTTCAATAAGGCTTCTTTGGTTTCTAATCTTGACCTTGGGAAATAACGTGTATCTCCCATCGGTTGTAAGAACAGCTTGATGTATTAGGAGGAAGCAAAAACCTGCATTTCTCAATTGCTGACCGTGGTCTTGGTGACTTGAGCTTGTGCCTTTGTTGGTTAATTTGGAGCAATATTACCCATCTTCTTCTATTCTGCAGACTTGCTGAGAAAATCAGCAAGAGTTTATGTTTAAGAACAGACTGTGTAGACTGAGAATTTTCAGCAGTGCTTCTCTGTCACTGCGTGGTTTAGTGGTTATTTGTGTGTGTATCGTCTCTCACCGACTGTAACTTTTCCAAGGAAAGATCAAGGTGGCCGCGTCCTTAAAGTACCCCTTAGATCAGTGTCTTGAACACAGAAGGGCTTTAATATACTCTACTCCTTCAAAAAACAAATCATAGAAGAATATGGTTGAAAGACAGCTGTATCTAACTGCACTTATACACTCTAGATTTTAGAAATTTGTACCATTAAAGAAAACTTAATTCCAATGGAAAGCTTACAAAAGTTTTATAATCTTTAGAAAAATATCTTTGGCAAAATCAATGTAAAATATCGCTGTGCTTTACAGTGACTGCTTTGAAATATGTTTTGGTACTGCTACCTTGATTTCTGTAATCTTATGATTTCCTCCTGGATTCGAGATAATACAATTGATATGAACTAAAAAATATGTATCTTCCTAAAATAAAAAACAGACAAAAATTGCATTCACAACTTAATTCCAATAGCTAGTTGGAATCTCAGATTGTACTGCACTGGGGAACACCCCTCCCCTTTGTCACTGTCAGGAATAAAATCTATGGGTCTTGGCTTCTGTGCTCTGGAGAAGAATAGAAATCTTGGGATGGCCTGTGCTTTGTGCTTCCTCAGTCATACAGTCATTTATGATCATCTATGAGCTCCTCAATCATAACAAACTTCTGACTGCAGCTGCAAACATCTCATTTTAATTGTCTTTCCAGACCGAGCCACAACCTTTACAATATTATGAAACTCTTGGAAGCTGTGTTTACAGTGTTATGAATCTCACTTTGACCTGTGTTGGTCCCTAATGTTTTTAAAGAACAAAGTACCACAGCTTGCATTGCTTTTGGAGCTAATCTGGTTACAGCCCCATCATGCCACCCCTGAGGAAACTGAGGCAGGAGTGGCAAAGTGACCTTCCAGGTCCCAGGTCTCACTCGGGCAGAGTTAGGGCTGGGACCCACTCTTCTTAAATTCAGTGTCCTGGGATGGGGTCTCCTGGGTGTGCATCTCGCCTAACACACATTGTATCAGCCTGTGTGGGAGGGTCTATGCCAGCTGTCTCCCTCCTATCAGTGTCACTCAGGTCCCTAAGGTCCCCCCTCTCGATTCAGCCAGGCAAAGGGCATGAAGTGCTATGGGTTGCGTGAAGCCACAGACACTCATGCCCCATGCTTGGGGCTGTCATCATCCTTATCCTAGTTGCCTACAGAAAAGACTGATCTTCCATCTGGATTAAAGAGATGTATCAATACACTTGTCCTTTGGGTTGTGCACAAGTCTGTGAAGCTCTGTTGCACTTAATGTGGGTTTGGAGGATTTTAGGGAACCAGGAGTGTTGAAGTAAAGAGGTGCCTGTAGACTGAGCCAAGTGTATTTTATCAAAACAGCAGAGAGAAGATCTGTGGAGCACAATTGTGCATTGTGACAAGTAAAACGATCAGCTTTTTTTTTAAGTTCTGGAAGAATTTTCTCTTAAGAAGGATCTGTTCACTGACAGCTGTTGCCCTGTTGAGGATGGGATGGGATTAAAGCATCCATGAGGATCCTGGAACTAGTCCTTTCACATTCAAGAAGCCACGGTGGAGAGTCAACCTCAGAGAGTCAACCCCTGTCAGGGGGGCTGTTTGGGATCCGAGATGATCACAGACTCTGTCCTGCGGAAGCCCAAACTTTATTATGTGTTTATGTAAGAACACCAGGGAGACATTGATAAGTTCCAGAAGAGTGGTAAAAAGTGATGGCTTCATTCAGAGGAGGGCCAGCCAGCTTCCCACTGGGTCCTGAAGAAGGAAAGAAGGAAGATCAATTCTTCACGTCTTTTGACTTCAGGAAACTGGCGTAAGTAGCTTATTAAAAGGGGCTAACTTCACACCATGTGCTTTCCTGAGACTCAAGTGGGGAAGAAAGTTTTACCTGCGTTCTAATTTCAAACATGGATGCTCATTCCAGTTCTAGAAAGTCATTGCTTCGCTTAAATATAGACTCTTCTTATATGGAAGGTCATGTGTGAGCCTGTTCATTAAAATATTTTGTGGTAAATAAACATTAATTCTTAAAATTAGGGAGTTCATCGTACCTTAATTGATTTAAGAGACTTTTAAACTTTATGAAAGTTGATAACAGAGATGTTATCTGAAGTTGGATTTTAAGAAAACACCTTAGATCTTTGCCTCCTTACCCTCAACCATAAGTTAACATTTCCTAAGCTCTTATGATCATTTCTATCTCATTTCCATTGGGAATGTCCACTGTGTTAGATCCAAGGACCAACATGACTGCAGAACTGAGAATAATGAGAAAGCCAACTGAAGAAAGGAAGTGACACAAGGCAGCTTTAGCCTGTAGACTATTTTTCTCTCTATTGAATATCTATTTTCCCTCTTTTAGACTCTGTTCTTCATGAAAGAAAAGATTTTATCTCACTCATTCTTACATTCATTATATCTAACATGGTCTGTGGCGTGCACAGCAGGTCTTTCCTGACAACTAGATTCAAAATGAGTAGGGGAATTTCCTGGCGGTCCAGTGTTTAGGACTCAAAACAAGTAAATGAATGAACAGGGACTTCCCTGGCCATCCAGTGGTTAAGACTTCACCTTCCAATGCAGGGGGTGTGGGTTCGATCCCTGGTTGAGGAGCTAACATCTCACATGCCTTGCAGCCAAAAAAACCAAAAAATAAAACAGAAGTAATATTGTAACAAATTCAATAAAGACTTTAAAAATGATCCACAAGATATAATGAAAACCAAAATATATATTAAAAAAAGTGAATGAATGAATGAACAAACAGAATATTCACCCTTTCTACTTTTAATAATGAACCATTCCATGTATTGAAATCATATCCTAGGAATGCCTATCCCCACATCACTTGAATGTGCACAAAATGTAGGCTGATGTTTTGTGATGACCACTCTAACTCAGCACACTGCAGACACACAGGGTGGAATTCACCGTCATGGCACAGGTAGTGGGCAGTGTCCAGCCTTTTGTAGATAAGGTAGGGTATCATTATGATACTCTAAATCTAGTGATTTTTGTTTAACTGAAGGAAAAGAGAATGAATAGCAGAAAGCAGACGTGAAAACTGAGGGGCTGGAAAACCTGTGAACTCAGGTGTCATGGAGGTAAGAACTAGATAACAATGAAGTAGATAACACGGATGGGATTGCTCAGGAAGTAAGCATGTTCCTCTCACACGAAAGTAACACAATTATTCACAATAGGAAGGACACCGTTATGTGTTAGAGAAAACTCATCATCGCACATTTTGGGAAATTAAATGTCCAGGCTTGGCTAACACCAAGGGCATCTTGACTCTCATTCCATCTTCATCACCCTGATTTGACACCCCAGGTGCTCAACCGGATCTTATTTTGTATCACTGTTTCTAGTAAATTAAGATACAGTGAAATTAAATTGTCTTCAGCAGAACCTATAAGAACTATAATTTCAGCACAACACTGAATTCTGAAAAAGACTGTACCTCATGTTTTTGTCTATGAAAATGGATATGATGATAGTGCAAGTGAGGACATCAAATCTACATGCTATGTGAAGCTAGGGGACTAGAGAGAAATCTAAGTCTAATGAAAACAATAAAAATAAGTAGTCATTAAAGCAGTTTACAAATAACAATGGTCATAGCAACTTGTGACAACTGCATCAAATAGAAACATTTATTTGGTAACCTTGGTTGCAGCAAAAGAGCATAAAGACAAAATTGTGCAGTGACTCCAATAACATTAATTTGTGCACAGAAATAAGATGAACCAAAGGACAGCCACTAAGTTTGTGTTGGGCAAAACAATGTCCCCCTCTCCCAAAGGGTCCACATCGTAGTCCCTGGAACCCAGGAATACGTATGTTACATGACAAAGGGGAATTAAAGTTGTAGGTAGAATTAAAGTGGTTAAGTAGATGCCCTTAAAATAAGGAGATTATCCTGGATGATTTGGGTGGGTCCAATCACAAGGTCCTTAAATGTGGAACAGGAGACAGAAGACGTCAGGGTCGGAGAGATTTGAAGATGCTACTCTTCTGGTTTTAAAGATGAAAGAAGGGACCATGAATCAAGGGACAGGTAGCCTCTGGAAGCTGGAAAAGGCATGTAACAGTTTCTTTCCTAGAAGGAAGACAGTTCTGTTGACACCTCGATTTTAGTACAGTGAGACCCATTTGGGACTTCTGATCTCCAGAATTTTAAGATAATAAGTGGGCACTGTTTTAAGCCACTGAGGCTGTAGAATTCGTTATGACAGCAATAGGACACTAATATAAAGATGTTTTCATACGATTCATACAATTGTAGAATGTATATAGAACAAATAAATTACTTTCAAATAAATTAAATAAGAAGGAGCAGACTAGAGTTAACTTTTAAACATAACTTCTAATATCTGGTCAACCCTGAAATGACTGAGAATTGTGTCTGGAGGGCACATATTTACTCACTTCTGAAGGAAAGACTGTGTGGATGTGGAGGCTGCTGCAGTGAATGTACCACAGCTGGGCTTTGACAGAAAACATACAAAAGTGAAGGCTAATTAAGCCTTAGGCTTGGGGGAATGTATGAATGTGTATATGAGAAAACATTTTTCCCACTTCTGCAACTCTAAAAAATAAAGCAAAAGTTGATGGAAAATTATGTTGAAAACTCCAAGTGTGGGAACTAATTACACTTTATTGATATAGTATTGAATAGCAAAAACACATTCACAGAAGTTCTAAAGGAAAAAACTCAGAAAATGAGGCATAATGTAAGTTTACTTGCATAATTCTCTAGTGGAAATGAAAGACAGGGCAAGGGTGGGTCATGTGTTAAGATTCTTGTTCTGCCTCCCAGAGACAGGCTCTCTCAGCTCTAACTTTGAGCCAACACTTGGGGGTACCCAGTTCCTGTCATGCACGGGTCTTTGTCTCTCCCAGGATAGATGAGCAGCTTGTTTCTAGCGGAAACCCCAAGTATGGAGGAGACCATTTTCAGCTTCTACTCAAAAATAGAACACAGAGTGAAGTCCGCACTCTATATAGGGAAGCGGGCTCTGTTATCCTGCCACGACTGGATTGTGTTCAATTCCTGTTTCTACTGGGTATTTTAAATCTTGACACTCTCTATATGTAGATATGTATCCATATCTCCATCTTTCTATGTATATGGAGCGAAGGGCAGGGCCTTTGACCAGAAGTTTGACCTTATCAGAAATGATGAGTAGCCTGTGGGATGTCTGGCTTTTTGGAGAGAACTTGGAGAATGTTTTTCTATGGTTCATTAAGTTGGGAAAGAGATGTCTTGATCTTTTTATTTTGTAAATACATGCAGAAATGAAAAGACTTGAAGAGTCAGCAACGGAGTTTCAGCAAGACTCTTCTTCAGCTAAATTGGATAGTGAAGAAAGTAGAGCCTTGAGTGGTGGCCATCCAGTTTCACATTTTGGAAAGAAGGAGACAATGTCATCTCCTCTATGAAAATGGAGGCACAAGAACGCAAATCAGTGTACAGCTTTGTTGTAACATATTGTACCATGAATTAATACGAATACATTAATAAAGATTCTTTTGCTTGGTTTTGGAGATTTTTTTTTCTTAAAAAAAAAGATCAGTTTTCAAGTTTGAGAAGCATGGCATAACCTAAAAGAGTACAGCTTTCAACCAGGAAGCCTAGGTGGTCTTTTTTTTTTTTTTCTATTTTTACCTAGCTGTGTGATCTGAAATGACACAACTAATCCTTTGTTATTTAAATGGAGTCACAGGGAACTAGTCAGTCTGTATGCATATGTTTGTGCAAATTATACATCCTGATATTATGCGGTGGGAGTCGTCAAACCTCAATTTCTTCATTCATAGACACTGCTTTTCCAAATATTGGGTTGGCCAAAAAGTTCGTTCGGGTTTTTCTGTAGGATGTAATGGAAAACTTCAACGAAGTTTTGTCCAACCCAATACTTTCTTCTCCATCTATCCTATTGTATTCAACATTGAAAAAACAATTTAATTTTTACTTATCAAAATGTCCTTTTCAACTTGAAAACCCAAATTAACATGCCTCTGATTTTATGCTATTTTTCCCGTTTAGTCAGTGACAGTTCCTTGAGTTTATGATCTAAGCCTACAATTTTGTACTGTGGGAGTATTTACAATAATACTAAGCACATAGTAGATGACCAATGAATTGTCTTATCTAGTTAGCAGTAGCTTCAGCAGCAGTAGTAATTGTAGTCACCGCATAGATATTTTCAGCAATTTCACTGTTTTAAAGTTTGCTGCTTAACTCTTCCTAAGTTTTATTTTAACTAGAGAATTAGTGAGGGGATTTATAAAATATTCAACATTTGTGTTGTGTTTTGCCAAGAGAGAAATGATCATTTTTATACAGTAGAATTACAAAGAAGACTTTCTCCCTTTATACTAAGTTGCAAAGGTAAGAAAATAACCTATATCAAATTTATTCACTCAGTTAAATTCAAATTTACACACTTATAGGTGATATTAACATTGGCTTTAAGTAATAATATTTAAGTGAAGAAACAGGAGTTTACGGATGACTAAGAATTTTTCAGTTTTAAGAAATAGAAATAAACTCTGGTTAAATCAAGGACACAGGAAGTTTTTATAAGGCTATGATTTAAATAATAAGATGAAAGAGGAAACTGAATCAGCAGGTTTAGCATCTCCAGAGACCTCTGTAGGATGCTCTGATCCTGAGTGTCCCTCTGCTCCAGGGTATCATTACAGGGTAAGTGGGGTGATGGATCTGGTTTGGTCCACATGCATCCAATAAAGGGAGAGTTCCTGAAAAAGCTGTTACTAAAAGAAGTGGTGATGGATGGTGGATTGCAAAAATGACATATGTCCTTTACGGTAAATGGTCAGTTTCCAACAGAGTAGAGAAATTATCATGAAAGCATTTACAATCATATGTTTTTAATTTTGGAAAGCAAATTTCCATTAAACCACAATGGATTTTAATGTTAAAAGGAATTTTGAAAAGAAATTACATTCTGTACAACTTAGTTTCTTATGCTGCCCCCAAGATAGTAGGTAAGAAATGTTGCATATTTTTGTGACTTTGACATAAAGAACTTTTAAACTGCTGTATCTGATAATATTTATTCAAATTGCCTTCAGTGAAACAGACAGTACATAGACCAGCAATTGTTGAAGCATCATAAAAGAAAGGGAATGATACCTGGCCACTAAGTCATAGGAAAGGACCAAATGGCAGCTCTTTTGCCTAATGAAATGTCTAGCTTTATTTAGATTCTTATGGATTAATCTGGGGGAGGTAATACCATGTAAGTGAAATGAACAAATAGAAACCTTTCATGAGAAGTGAAAATTGTACTGAAAGACTCTTAAGAGATAAGGGTCTAACAGTCTAAACCAGGAAAAGGCAGCTTTGGAGGCAGAATGTCAAGAGTAGATTTTATGCAGGGACCTCATCTTCCTTGTTCATTTTAACATCCAGATCCCAGAATAGTTGTTACATTGAAGGCATGCAATAAAAAGTGCAATGAAATGAATGCAATAATAAATGGAAGGTTGCTGAAGCACAAAGTGGTAGGGATCCAAGTGTGACCTTCTAGCTCTGTCACTGAAACTAACTAGCTGTATGGCCATGTTCAACCTTGACCTTTTCTAAGACTAATTTTTAGACGATGAGGTTGAATTAGATCACCTCCAAAGTCTTCCTCAGAGAAGTTAATGAGCAGCACAATCATCATAACTCAGGAGTTCTCCTCCAGCAGCTCTTTTAAATGCCACATGTCACCAGGCACAGGCAAGTTCAAAGCAAGCTTACATAACCAAGGAAACATAAAATCTTCTCTCCCTTTTTCCATCCAGTGTGGTCCCACTTTCCTTGCCCTCTGCTGCTGATAGTAAAGAGTAATGTAGTAATCAATGAGGGCTTGAATTGAGTACCCTTCAATAGTGGACTTTTAAAAATTAGAAGTGTGATGTGGATATCTGAGTAGAGGGTTCTGTCCAGCTCTCTGTGTCAGAGAATCCCATGGTTCTAGCTAAGTGTGTTTGCTTTTTCCACTTCTTCTCCCTAACTCTGCAGGGCATGAAGTCTCCATTGGTCACATTTTCCCTTGAATAGGGGGTCACATTTTCCTCTTTCTTTGTAAGTCTGGTAATTTTGGATTGTGTCTTGGTCATTGTGAATAATATGGCATAGAAACTCTTCTGTTATGTTCCTCTGGCAGGTCTTGATTTTTTTGTTTTCACAGGCAGTTAACTTGATTGGACTCAAGCTCCAAGCACTGTCTTCCTCCTGGTGGGTAGCGCCCAAAATCTCTGTTCAGTTCTTACAACATTAGCTATGCTGCTTGTGATCTGTGTGCACAGGAGGGGTTCAGGACCAGTAAGAGCTTAGTGTGGAGTTGATATCCCAAATCTCCAGCTCCCCATCTAAGTCTCTCCTTTCAGGGATTTCCCCCCATCACTTTCTAGCTGCTGTAGTTTCCCCGAAATCTGTCCTCTGATTCCTCAAGCCTGTAATACAGCAGGTTTCTATGTGAGTTTTAGACACCTTATAGGCAGGTGACTAAAGCCTGCTTTCTGGTAAAAAAAACTTTAAAACAAGAAGAGGAAAGAAAAAAGAAACTTGAACTTCACACTATACTATTTGCTTCCTTTTGGTCACCCTCCAGTTCCTCTAAGGTGTTGTTTTGTGTACGTTGTTCAGATTTTATGTAGAAATATTCAAGAGGGTTGGTCAGTGTGAGGTATTTGGCCATAACCAGAAGGGGAACTGCTGAGGCATATCAAGGTTAATTATTTCAGAGTCTAAATAAAGTAATGGATTTGAAAGGAGTAGAGAGGAAAGTTTTTCTCCCTCTCCGGAGATGTGCCTACATTTTGTATATTAGTACTGTTTCAGATTGAGCCTCCAGTTTGGGGGCTTTTGTTTTGTTATAAACAGAAAATAAGACAAAGAAGAAGAAACCGCTGGGAGGACCAGGTCTCCCAGGTCTCTGGAGCAGAAATTCACAGGGAGTTCCATCCAGATCTGTCATGTTTATGAATCAGATAATGGAAGTGGTGTAAATATACCCAAACAAAAGAGGTAGATGAATTGCCTCTTGAGTGCACCTGGTGTTCCCTTTATATCTGTCAGGCGCACTCATGAACAAGGGTCATTTGAAAAGTCAGACCTTCACAGGCTGTGCTGAGAATGGAAGAAATCAGGTATCTGGACTTGGGACACTGGGGACCACAGATGAATTCAGGCTGGTCAGACACGAAGGGTAGAGTGAGATCCTAGTCATTAGCCATACGACCTTTAGGCTAAACTAGGACACTTTTGGCACTAATAATAATTACTCCAGGTTGATTGGTTATAAACTGGGAATGTCTTGGACAGTGTGACATGTGATCATCCACTCCTAGGTTCATTTCTATTTCTCGTCTCCAACCCTCCACCGAAGCAGCAGGGGCCCTCAACTTAGAATGTGTAGTTCTTCTCTGGAGCAGCCCTGGTTGGTTGACCCTACCTCTGTGCAGATGCTGACGGCTTCATTTCATACCTTTGCCATGTCATAGCCTTCTGTGGACCTGGGATCCGTACAGACCTCTTGTCTCTCTTCCTATGATTTTCTCTCTACAGGCTGACAAGAATTTTCCCCAGCAATGACGCTCTTACTCATTTCCTGGACCAAGGAAGCTGAACGCTTGAGTTAAATGCAATCCTACCTTTTCAAAATTTCTCTGCTAACCATTTACTGGAGACAGTTGGTGCACATTCATGTCTTTACCATAATGTGAAAAAACATGAATCTAAGGCACAGATAACAGAAGTGAAATTGACTGTCTTATCCCTGATGATTCCCAAGGGTGGTTGCTGTGTGAGCAGCTTAGGGACCACTACTGCATTTCCAAATTGTGGCTCTCCATTTACATTACACCCTAATATTCTCCAATACTGGTAAATATAATCCTTAGTCGTCTTTGACTCAGCCTAGAATATTTTACAATTTAAACAAAGAAAATTATTTGAACATTTTTTTCCGTTAACAGGTTGTAACATGCAATGCAGTGTTTAAGTAGTTTGCGTATGTTCATAATTCCTTGGCGTCCCTAACTTTCATTCTGTGGTGGCTGCAGACCTACCACAGCAGAAGAGAACAAAGCGCTTTAACCTTTGAAAACGTAGAGTCTTATGATAGCAACAAAATTCAAAGAGGCCTCTAATTAGAATATTCGTACCAGCCAATTTTTATGCCACTTCTGCTCTGTATAATTTCCCAGTTATGCTATTTCATTCAAATTATTTTATTTTTGAATTTTTAAAGGATATCAGTTTAAAATCTATTTATTCAGAAGGGGCATTAAAAGATCTTCAAATTCTTCTTAAGCAACGATACTTTTGACCAAACTTTTAGTTGAGCTCTTTTCCCACTTGATTTTACTGCAGATTTTAGTACTAGAGTTGTGAGCTCCTGCCTGGAAAGTATTGTTCGTTCAGTGCACTGTTGTTAAAATGAATGAGGAAGCCTCAGGGGGGCATGAGGCGCTCTTTTTCTGGGCAGGTATGGGCGCTTCCCTACCATGGCCTTATATTCAGGAGACCCATGCATTCAGGTTATTTGCTTGGCTGTAGACCTTTTGGTTAACCCTCCGCTGTAGAAGTTGATTTAATATTCTGAAAAGAAAGACACAATGAGAGAGAGGACTGGAGTGAAATCTCCAGTAGAACGGGAAACAAAAACCAGACAGACAAGCTGGTCTCAGTTACTTCTCAATTTCCAAATCGTACAATTACCACCCATCTCCAGAGCTCAGGCTTTGGGGTCAGATGACCTGAATCTTATCACTGACTCCATCACTTACCCTGTGGGTCAGACACATTATCTGAATTGGTGAAGCCTTGGTTTCTTACTCTGTAAAATAGAAATTTTCACAGCAACATATTGGGATTAAATTAGATTAAATAACATAATGAATGTTACATGCCTGTGCCTGCCATGGAGTAATGAGAGACAATATATATTAATAACTGGGCAAGGGCCAGACCACATGTAAAGATAGAACTCTGACCCACCATCTGTCACAACCAGCCCAGGAGGCCTTCTTGTAGGAAGTCAGACCACTATCTCTAGTGACTGATCCCGGAAACCAAACTCCTGGAACCATCTGCCCTAAATAAGCAGCTGCCCCAATTTTTGTCCGGCTTCCAATTTAGGACGAGTGAGATAAAGCAAAACGTGCACCCCTAACCAATCATACGGGATGCCCTGCTTCTACTTAGCCCACCTCCTGCCCCCCAGGCCAACAGCCTCCAATCAGGGCACACCTGCCCTGTCCCTTTTTTTTTTTTTCCTGTAAACCTTTCCCACTCCTCTGCCTGCCTTTGAGTCTCTGCCAAAACACAAGTGATGGTGAATGACTCCTTTGCTATGGCAAGCTCTGTATAAATAGCTTGTGTCTTTCTCATGTGGATCCTCTTTGTGTATTTCCATAGTATTATTCAATAAATATTATGAATAACAATAAAATAATTGTTGAATTAAATAGGAAATCAATGAATACATCTCCAGATGACTCAGACTTATATTAATTTAGCTCATTTTATGTTCCTATTTTTCTTGATTTTACTAGAATTATTATCTGAAATTCATTTCACTTTGCTTAATCTTGATTTTCTAGGTAAATTATTGATGGGAATTTTGTCCGGTTTACATGCCCTGTTATTGGCTTGCTCCACTGGATAACTTTACAGTGAATCTGTCTTTCTCTTCTAAGGTCCCAGCCCCCTGACTCACTGTCTGAGATTGGACCACGTGCAGGAGGGGACAGTGGCTTTCACAGCAGACCAGGTCCTATCCGTTGCTTCTCCTGATCTTTCAGGCTTGTCACAATGCTCAGGTGGAAATTGGTTTGGGCTCTTGAATATATTCTTCAAAAAGCCCTGTGGATTTCTTGGCTTAGTCCCTTGTAGTTGTAGAGTTGTGTACAAATTGATTCTTTCACAATTCATTCCAGTATTTCTAATGGGTATTGAATTTGAGCTAGTCATGTCTAGATTTCTGAAGCTTTTCCTTTTAGAGATTTTCTCCTCTTATGTGAAGAAAATGCATCACTTTTCTACCCTTTATCAATCTCTTGGATCCTATCTGCTTTTTTGATAACTGCTGAAAACCCAGGAATTAATCTCCATGATCACAATTCTTAGTGGCCCCATGGTTATCTTACCTATCAACGTTCTCGGTGACACTATGGAGATGAATCACAGATATACACGTTGCAGAAGACACCCCATGTCTGACCCTTTCTATTCTGTGACCTCCCAGCTTAGAAACATCCAGAATCTGTAGGCCTAGACCTCTGACCAACTGTAATGCACAACCTCCTATGAACAAGATCAACAAACAATTTAGTTATCATGTAATCTGTTACACAAACTTCTTCAGTCCCTAAACACACAGGAAAGAAAGACAAAACAAAACAAATCACTGAATGTGGTTTCAATAGTGTCAATTAAATGGGGATAAAATGAGGATAATTTACAGCAGTAATTTAGTTAAATTGTTGTGCTTAACAATGGGTGGTCTGGCACAGAGCTAGTTAGAAGTGGAAACAATACAGCCTGTAATTTTACTGTTAATTTCAGCCTTGACAGTTGCTAAGTTTAAGCAGAGGAAGTCCTGGTCAGGGGGGAGAGAAATGACCTATTTCTAGCTACCATGAAAAGCAGTCATGAGAGGATATAGTTACATATTCATTTTTTGAATAGTTACATACTCATTCAAATGAAACATAAAGAACCCAGTTCTGGATGGGATTTTAGTTCTGGTCACTTTGTAACTGAGGGTCTGGGGTAGGAAGAAATCAGTGTGATTTTTTTTTTCTTTGTAAAATAGGGAAGAGGAAAATATTACCTACTATCATATCTGATCAGGAGGTTATTTTGAAACTAACAGGAAATTGTGGAGAAGGAATATTACAAAATGTAAAGCATTAAGTGCATGTGAGATATGGCTATTATCATCCCCATTGCACGTTGTTGTCAGATGTTTGTACTTTATGTCTGACATACAAATGCAGATTCACGGGTATGTTTGGGGATAAGAAAACACAGAGAGAATTTTTAAATTAAAGGTACTGGTGTTACACTTTCATGAATTAGAAAGTATTTAAGAAAGTCAAACCTTCCATTGCCTTTACCTGGGCATTTGCCTTTGCCGACTAGCCAATCAGGCTTTCACCATTTCTTTTTGTTGGCGGTGTCAAGATATCCATGGGCTGGTCCAGGGGCAGAAAACTTAAGAGTCAATGGGGTTCAACTCCAGAACTCCGTGGTGAAATAGGCAAGGCTTCCTCCAGTGGATGAGGAAGAGGACGGTGTGGTCCTGCAGAAGGTATAGCTGCCAGAGACGCTACAAGAAAGATGACAAGAGAATCATGCAGGCATGTGTGTGTCGGGGCAGCAACACCAGGCTCTGGAAACTTGGAACTGACAAATTTCTGCTCTCACAAGTCTGAGATGGGGGCCCTTGAACTTGCAAGAAAAGATCCCTATCTAACATGCATTTTAAGACGCCACCAATTTTTTAAATAAATGTATTCTTTTTAGAGGTTGTTATTAGTAAAATGATAGGTTATAATACTTAAGCCACCAAAATGTAATAGGTTACTTCCTAAATTCATTCTAAAAATATATATGAAAAATCTCCCAAATGCCAAATAGAATGCTGCATTCAAGACCATTTAAAAATGTGGTTGGAAAAATGAGGACCATCTAAATGGCCCTAGAGAGGAAATTTGTAGTGAAATCGCTTTGCCTTGGCTTCCCAGCTACCACTGTCAAGTGTGTGTCAACCAATAAATGGAGAATGTGCCCAGAGAGGTCCTCCCAGATTCCAAGGGCAGCAATGTGGCTCCATTTGTATTCCCTGATGACTTTTCAGTCCCAGCCACAAATCCAAGATATGGAAGAAAGGGCACCAAACCTGTTCCTACTTTGTGGGCAAAAGAGACACAAACAAAAGAAATTCCATAGAATTTTTTCCAGGTCTTACATATGGATGTCTACGTACTTAGGACACAGTTTGCCCAGGAATCCCACCTTTTCACTTGGCAGTCTGTCTACTGCTCCAGTTGGCTACTGGTCCTGGGCCATTAAGAAGGATGCTGTAATGACAGAAGGTAAATTTGATACTAGTTATTTTGGATTTGGTACTTGACCATGACTGATGAGATTTGTGTGCATATCGTAGACCAATACGCATTGTGAACCAATGATTCATAAACATCTAAGCCATGCATTTCACCAGATTCTGCAGTCAAACCTCTAAGTCATTTCAAATATCTTATGAAATTTCACTTGAATGGCTGTGGTTTGCTCAGTAAGACTAAAAAAATCAAAGTATTATAAATCCCTAAAGCAGTCTATTAAACCTTCCCACAGAGAGTTATTATGTTTTCATATCCTACACAGCTCATTAAAAGTTCTTATTTTCCTCTTTTTAATGTTTGTTTAGTACCTTTCTGCAGCTCATGCATTTATTTTCTGGAATTAGGTTGATTTTTTCTCATTTGTTGCTTTTCTTTCAAAATGGAAATGGCATTATTTTTCTTATTATAAAATGAATGGGCAGTCACAGAAATAAGTCACATAGGAAAACATTAAATATTTAACCTACCTTTCCAAAGCTTTTTCAAGCACACATACACTCATATACATGTAATTATACAACAGATTATAATACAATATTATCAAATTACCTTACTAGTTTTAGATGCTTGAACTAGTTGACAACATCTGTTTGCCAAAGCCTCCCGCTTTCCTTAGCCTGTGCTAGATACTCTAGTAAGATACCCTCAGCTACCTCTTCCTCAGACCTGTTCTACCCGTGGTCAAAACAATGGTGTAGCTGCCTCAGGTAAGCAAGGAATTTCAGGGTGGCTGTTTTGCATCACTTTTCTGGCTCTCAGTGGCCCTCACCCAACAATCCTTGAAGACCTGATTTCTGAGCCCCTTGAGATTTTTCACTCTGCCTTCTTGGAGGCCTGTTGCTCTGTCTCTTAGGACTTGGATTTCCTGTTCTCTTGGATCCTTGATGGAACCCAGCTTACACACATGGCTCAGATTCACAGCCTAAAGTAAGATGTGCACAGCCTAAACACAGTCTGATTTGGTCACTTGATCCTGGATCCCTGACTTTGCCTTAATTAGGAGCTTCCAGAACCTATTCCAGGAACAGGAACTCTCACCTTTGCATATTGTCTCAAATCTTACAGTGTTTATAGTTCTGACAACAAAACCAAGTATTTTAATTGAATAATTAGAAATGAGTTGGAAACAACAACATCTGAAGGAATGTATTTCATTTCCTAAGGCTTTGGTAATAGATTACCACAAACTTAATCATTTAAAGCAACAGACATTTATTCTCACCCCAGTTCTGGAGGCCAAAAATCTGAAACCACGGTGTCAGCAAGGCCATGCTCCCTCTGAAAGTTCTAGGAGAGAATCCTTCCTGGCCTCTTCCAGGTTTTGGTGGCCCCACCTGTTCTTTGACAGCATCACTCCAGTCTCCCCCTTCATCTTCACAAGGTCTCCTTCCCTCTGTTTCTCTGTGTCTTCTCTTTTTATACAGACACCAGTGATTAGGTTTAAAGTGCACCCTAATCCAGGATGAATTGACCACTAGGTCCTGAGCTAATTACATCTGAAAGACTTTATTTCTGAACAAGATCAATTCTAAGATTCTGGATAGACATGAATTTGTGGGTGACTCCATTCAGCCCACTACAGACAGCAATATATGGTTCCATCTCACAACTGGAACAGAACTCGCAGGACATAAGGGGAAATTAAGGACATGTCTTCAAAGAGATTCAAGTGTCATAAATGTTTTTCAAATAAATTCACCATCCAATTCCAACAAACAGGGATACGGAATATTATTCTCTACAATTGTTATATGGATCTTTGAGTTATCATATTGAGTTTCAAGATGCCAGTTAGATATTGAGACTGATCACATGCATTTGTCTCCACTGCCTTCCAAATGCCCTTAAGATGACAGTTAAGCTCTAAAAACAAAAGCCAGAGAGGATATACCTGGAAGGCATCAACAAAATTTGGAAGGTGGAAGGCAGATGGATTAAATCATAACTGACCTAAAAGACTCAAGATGCTGATAGCCAGGTACCTGCAGTGAAGGATGCAAAGAACAAATGAATTCACACCACAGAGCCCCAGGAAGGTCCAGGAATCAAGAATAGGTGTGAGTGGGGTTGAAACAGAGGGACTGGTTAGAAGTCTGTACAAGAAATAGTTAAAGCCCCAGATCGCCTTTCTCACAGTACACAGTCAAACAAACACCAAGATCCCGAACCAGCAGAATATTGACATTTCAATTCCCTAAGTAGTTGAATAGGAGAGATGCTGAATTCATGACAAGAGGTGGCTGCAGGAATGAGTGTCATTATGAAAACAGGAGAACTGAATGAAAGTCTACTATAAAATGGTGAGTCATCCCTGTGCCTTTCTAGCTTAACTCTAAAAGCACAGGGGAAAGACCTTATGGCCTAAGCAGGAGCTGGGAGAGTTCTTCTCTTGGAGAACACATGCCCAACTGAAAATCCTCCATGTAAATACTGGGTCTGCTGCTGTGTGCTCAGCAAAAGAGTTGGGCTCTTGCATGATTATCCTGTGGTGAAGCCCACCACTCAATAAGCCCTGTCTCTACCCACAGAACTTCCCAGTAGCTATTTATGACTCGCTAGTGGCTATGAGTAGACAATCAATCAAGACCCAAGATTTGAAGAAAACCTCTACCATGAAAGGCGGTATGGAAAGCAACAAATAGAAAATAAGAACTACAGAGACAATTCAGGGAGCAAAATGGAATTATGTAAAAACTAAATAACTGCTTCAGAGAAATACAGAAAGCGCACCATAAACCAAAAAGAGAAGGAATATTTTGAAAGAAAAATACAAAGAACTTGCAAAAATTAAAAACTGACATTAAGGTATTTGTCCAGGATCTCACAATGGTTGGTCTAGGGATAGAGCTGGATCTGCTAAATTCTGGTCCAGAGATCTTTATTCAAAATTACTTTCCCAAATTTACCTACCATTATTTCCACTTTTTAAAACTTGATGTTTTAATATAACTTTACTAAATGAATGCCAGAATGGTTCTAACATTTGGTATGATTTTAATAAATTTCCACATGTGGGTACAAGTGCTTCCCCCCTGAAGTTGTGACTTAACTTCAGTTCTGTTTTATCTAAGTTGGATGCTGTGAAGATGCTGTGAAGCCACCAGAGCCACTGGTGAGTGCAAACCTGGTGCGATATATTTGCCGCTGAACGGTTTACTAATTGGTATTTCTAAATCTTCAAATCATGGCTTAAATATTCAAAAGATTTTTTCCTTAGTGGTATTTCAGAAATGTCATTCTCAGAGAATTCTGCGGACTTACATATTTCATTTCTCATCAATGTATAATTTCTATGAACCCATCAATTCATAATTCCTATGAAGCCAAGAGTGAGTTTCACAAGGGCTTGACATTAAAAGTACTGTAATCCTTGATAGACTCTGTGACCTTGAAGAGTTTGAAACAATGACATAGAATGTCTCTCTATTAAAAAGAAATATGCATTTTTTGTAAAGAACTTTGATTCTTATTGGCAAGCATTTAGAAATATATATGTTCTGTAAGGCCAAACTCCTCTTATAAAAGTCAGCTAATTTTAACATTATGTGTCACTATAGATATAAAAATGGCACTTACTGAATAAGCAATAGTATTGAAAAACACTAGTTTTCTTTTAAAAGAAATCAGTATCCAAATTCTTAGTATGCATGTTGTGTAGAACTACAGAAAAGTTTTAAATGATGTTTCAGTGAGAGTTAAGGTAAACTAACTGCTTTAAGAAATGGTTCCAGCATATGGTTTTCAAATATTTTCTCCCGTTCTGTAGGTTGCCTTTTCATGTTGTTGATCATTTCCTTTGCTTGTGCAGAAGATTTTTAGTTTGATGTAGTCCCACTTGTCTATTTTTGCTTCTGTTGCCTGTGCTTTTGGTGTCATATCCATGAAATCATTATTTAGATGAATGTCAAGAACTTTTTCCCCTATGTTTGCTTCTAGGTGTTTTACAGTTTCAGGTTTTATGTTTAAGTTTCTAATCCATTTTGTATGGTGTAAGGTAGGAGTCCAGATTCATTTTTTTGCATGTGGATATCCAGCTTCACCAACACCATTTGTTGAAAAGAGTATCCCTTCCCCATTGCGTATTCTTAGCACCCTTGTCAAAGATCAGTTGACCATACATGCATAGGTTTATGACAAGGGACAAACTACTATGACTTAACAGCAAAAAATCATAGTAGTAATAACCCAATTAAAAATAGACAAAGGACTCAGACTTTTCTCCAGAGAAAGCACACAAATGGCCAATAGGTATACAAAAAGATGCTCAACCTCATTGCCAGGAAAATGTAAATTAAAACTACAATGAGATACCACTTCATTCCTGTTAGGATGGTTACAAGGTTAAAAAAAAAAAAAGGGAGAAAAGGGTAACGAGAGTTGTCAAGGATGTGGAGAAATAGAAATTGGAATCGTTGTGGGTTCCAATACCCCAACTGTTTGTGAGTATTTAAAATGGTGTAGCAGCTATAGAAAATAGTATGGAGGTTCTTCAAACAATTAAAAATAGAACTACTATATGCTCCAGCAACCCCACTTCTAGGTGTATATATCCAAGGAAATTGAAATAGTGATCTCAAAGAGGTATCTGCACTTCTGTGTTCATCACAGTACTATTCACATTAGCCCAGATACAGAGACAACTAAAGCGTCCATAGACGGATGAATGGATAAGGAAACTGTGGTATATTCATACAATGGAATATTATTCAGCCTCAAAAAAGAAGCCTCCAGATATAGAAATCCTGCCATTTGCAACAGCATGGGTAAACCTGGAGGACATTACACTAAGTGAAATAAGGCAATCATGGAGGAAAAAGTACTGCATGGTTCCACTTCTATGAGGTATCAATAATAGTCAATCTTACAGAGCAGATAATACAATAGTCATTGCCAGGGGCTGGGTCTGGGGGGAATGGGAAGATGTTTAATTGTTATAAAGTTTCTGTTTAGCTAAATGAATAAGTTTTAGAGATCTGCTGTACACCACAGTGCCTACAGATAACAGTACAGTACTGTACACTGCAAAATTTAAGAGGCTAAATCGCATGTTACAAATTATTACATAAATAAATATACATATATATATTTTTTAAATGAGACACAAGGAAACTCTGGAAGTTGTTGGTTATGTCTTTTACCATGGTTATGATGATGGTGTCTCAGGTATTTGTATATGTCAAAACTCATAAAATAGTACACATTAAATACGTACAGGTATTTTTATATCAATTACATGTCCATAAAGCTGCTTATATCTGTCTATCTGTATAAATCCATGGTTCAAGCACCACTGAAGTTATATTTTCTTATTTATGTTTGTTTCTGGGGTTTTTTTGTATTTTTGCTCAGATAAATCCTTCCAGGTCAGGAGAGGAGTACAGGGAGTTCTCTGCTCTGCAGTCATTTGAAAACCTAGATTGGAGGGTTTCTGCCCTTGTCCACACTCCAGCTCTGCCCATTTTCAGTTAGAGACACTTTTGCTCCCTGCAGTGGAGGCTTCACTGTGAGATATTTGCCCCTGCCTTGACACCTAATATTAATTCTAGACTAGATATTTTAATCAATTTTTTGAGCTATAAATTACATAAAATAAAATTCAACAGCTTTAAGTGTACAATTCAATAAGTTTATTTGTGGGCTTCCCTGGTGGCGCAGTGGTTGAGAGTCCGCCTGCCGATGTAGGGGACACGGGTTCGTGCCCCGCTCCGGGAAGATCCCACATGCCGCGGAGCGGTTGGACCTGTGCGCCATGGCTGCTGAGCCTGTGCGTCCGGAGCCTGTGCTCCGCAACGGGAGAGGCCACAACAGTGAGAAGCCCGCGTACAGCAAAACAAACAAACAAACAAAAACAACAGCAAAAAAAGTTTATTTGTATTTATGTAGCTACCATCACAAGATATAGAACATCTACATCATGCAAAAAATTTTCCTTGAGCTTCTTACAATCAATATCTTCTTCACCACCCCTTCTACCCTCCAGCAAACATTATTCTGCTCTCTGTCACCATAGTTTTGCCCTTTCTAGAGCTTTCTAAAAATGGAATTATGCATCGTGTAATTTGTGTGTGTGTGGTTTCTTTCATGTCATGTAATGCTTTTGAAATTCACTCCTGTTGTTGTGTGTACGTGTAGTTTATTCATTTTTCATACTGAGTCGTGTTCAATTGTATGAATGTACAACAGTTTGTAAATCCATCCACTAGTGGACCGACATTTGGGTTATTTCCAGTTTGGGGCCATTATTAATAAATCTGCTATCAACATTCATGTGAAGTCTTTGGTTGGAAATATGTTTTCATTTCTCTTTTACTGAGTAGCTAGGAGGGATCACTGAGTTGCATGATGAGTGTATGTTTAGATTCATAAAAAACTGTCCATTTGTTCTTAAAGTGCTTACATACCATTTTGTTTTATCATCAACAATTTTGTGTCACATGTGAGCACATATGTGTGGACCTATTTCTAGACCTACAACAGTAACTTGAATTTCCTACCTTCACTTCCTATGTGCCATTGTCATCCCTCTTTATTCTACCCATATTAAAACCCTTCAGTATGTTATGACTCAAACACTCATTTTCTTTTGATGAGTTTAAAAAATGAGAATATCTTTTATTTTTTACCCACATACTCTTTCCAGCATGCCTCCTCATTTTACGTAGATCCGTATTTCCATCTAGTGTTATTTTTGTTCTTCCTGAAGACTTTAACATTTCTTTTAATGCAAGTCTACTGGTAATTAATTCTCTCAGCTTTTGTCTGAAAAAAAAAAATCCTTTATATATAGTAGTGTGTGTATGTTAATCCCAAGCTCCTAATTTATCCCTCCTCCCCACCTCCCTGTTTCCCCTTTGGTAACCATAAGTTTGTTTTTGAAATCTGTGAGTCTGTTTCTATTTTGTAAATAAGTTCATTTATATCATTTTTAAAATTAGGTTCCGACATATGAGTGATATCATACATACACTACTATATATAAAACAGATAACCAACAGGGACCTACAGTGTAGCACAGGGAACTCTACTCAATACAGTATTCTGTAATAACCTATACAGGAAAAGAATCTGAAAAAGAATGAACATATGTATATGTATAACTGAATCACTTTGCCATGCACGTGAAACTAACACAACATTGCAAATCAAAAATACTCCAATAAAATTTTTTAATCCTTTATTTTATTTATAAAAGATATCTTTGCTAAAGTTAGAATTCTATCTTGATAGCTTCTTCCTCCAGTACTTTAAAAATGGTGTTCCATATTCTTCTGCTTTACATAGTTTCTGGAAAGAATTCTGCTCCTATCTTACCTTTGTTTCTCTGTATGTAATGCGTCTGTTTCTCTAGCTGCTTTAAGAGAGTCTCTTAAAAATTTGATTATGATGTCCCTTGGTGTGATTGTCTTCATTTTTCCTCTGCTTGGGTTCTGCTGACCTTCTTGAATCTGTAGGTTTATCATTTATACTAAATTTGGAAACATTTTGGCCACTTATTTCTTCAAATACTTTTTTCTCCCCTTCCTTTCCTCTCCTCTGAGACTGCAATTATAAACAACCACTTCGTACCAGCCACCAGCGTTCTGTTATTTCTTTTGCAGCCTCTTCTCTCTTTGTTTCATTTGGGATAATTTTTATTAGTATGTTTTTTCTTCTGCAGTGGGTAATTGGCTTATAAATTTTGAATTTCAGGTATTGCATTTTTCTTTTTTCTTTTTTAATTTATTCATTTTATTTATTTATTCTTGGCTGTGTTGGGTCTTCGTTGCGGTGTGTGGGCTTCTCTTGTTGCGGAGCGTGGGCTCTAGGCACGTGGGTTTCAGTAGTTGCAGCACACAGGCTCAGTAGTTGTGGCTCACGGGCTCTAGAACACAGGCTCAGTAGTTGTGGCGCACACGGGCTTAGTTGCTCCACAGCATGTGAGATCTTCCCGGACCAGGGCTCAAACCCGTGTCTCCTGCATTGGCAGGCAGATTCCCAATCACTGCGCCACCAGGGAAGTCCCCACAGGTATTGCATTTTTCAAATCTGAAAATTCCATGTAGGTCTTTTAAATTTTTTTACATTTCTTTCTTCATTGTATTCATGTTCTCCTTTATGTTCTGGAGCCTATGAAGAATATTTATAATAGGTCTTTAACATTGTCTGGTAATTAATTCCAGCATCTCTCTCATTTCTAATTATTGCTCTTTTTCCTGGTTTGAGGTCATATTTTCCTTCTTATTTGTATGCTTAGTACTTTTGAATGATTCTTAGAAATTATGAGTTTTATTTTATTTTGTCATTTTATGATGCTGATTCGGTTTTTTATCTTTTAATATTCCTTTATAGAGTGCTGGACTTCAGTTCTGGCATTCAGTTAAGTTACTTTAGATCAATCTGATTCTTTTGAGGCTTTGCTTTTAAGCCATGTTTTGGTAGGTCCATGACAGACTTTATATAGACTAGTTTTTAACAATAATTTCTGTACTAATCTCTTCGATTACATGTAGTATGAATTAAGAACCCCAAACCAATGCATATTACAGGCTGGATTTTCTGTTTTCTCATGGGTTTCTGTTTTCTAAACATAGCTTACAACTAGAACTCCACATGGGCACTGGATCCCTAAAGAGTGAGCAGAGGTTTTTCAAGTCCTTATATTCTGTCCTTTTATAAAAAGTTTATTTCCAGTTCCACTCAGATCAAGAGAATATTGGCCCTGCAGGGACATTGAACACCTAGTATTAAGACAATATCTGTTTCTGATATCCCATGTACAATATAATCAATGCCAACTCAGGCTCTGTATTTAAATCCCCCCTCATTTTAGGCACCTGTGGTGTTTTTTATCCCTTGCAATCTCAACTCTGCATTTTAATTTTACACTGACTATATTTATTCAGCATGGGCCAGTTTTTGACATGTGTTCATTGGTGGAAGGTTAAAGAGAAATATATTCCAGGTCAGCACAGTCTCCCTTGGACTAGAACTCTCACAGTGCTGTCTGTCTAAGGGAGATGGTCCCAGAGGCTCACAGCTGCCATGGGTGCTGGAAGAGCTATTGACAACAGAATTTGGGTCTAAATTAGCCTTCATGTGAATCTATTGATAAATGTCTTGGCTTTTCCGAGTGTCCAAAATAAATGGAACAACTCTTTACAGCAAAAGTTGGTATCTGCTGTGTTACAGAAAGAGAATACACAGGAAATTCAAAAGTTTCATATACCTAAATGTGAATTAGTAATCTACCTGAGGTCACTCTCCTGAGACTTTGCTAACTCTTCATTTCAACTGTGTGAGTCAATGAAACACCAGTAATTTAAACATGGAAAGCAAGAAGCTTTCATCAATATAAGCTCAGTACTGTCTGCCTTAATGCTAATTAGCAAAATCTTCTTTTTTTTTTTTTTTTTGCGGTACGCGGGCCTCTCACTGTTGTGGCCTCTCCCGTTGCTGAGCACAGGCCCCGGATGCGCAGGCTCAGCAGCCATGGCTCACGGGCCCAGCCGCTCCGCAGCATGTGGGATCTTCCCAGACCGGGGCACGAACCCGTGTCCCCTGCATCAGCAGGCGGACTCTCAACCACTGCACCACCAGGGAAGCCCAAAAATCTTCCGTTTTAATACAACTTAGTTGAAGGGGCGTTAGGCATTTTTTCATAAACATTTTGGGTGTAAAGTGTTAGGTAGCCAAACTTTTTCTGAATTTGTTTTTATTTTTATTTTCTTAAAGCTATTCTTTGAGCCTTAGCAGAGTCAGCTGCAGGGAAATGGGAGGCTTAGGTCTAGGACACACTGGTCACAGTACTTTGGAGGTGATACAAAAGCAATGTAGGCAGCTTTCCCACAGCAAATAGTTTCTCTCCTCAAAACCCGACCTATCACAAAGGAGAAAATCCAATGTTATTTAGCAGACACAATAAACTTCTCAAAAGAGACAAAAATCGCAACCTTCTTTCTAATGTATGCATTTGAGACAGACACATTATCTTGGTTTGCTGCTTCAGGCTGTCAAAGTTTTGTAAATATCTATGTCCAATTCTGGAAGGATGAATGTAGGATTGAGACGGACTCTGGGTTTTTGCCCTTAATCCCTTGCTCTCCTTTGTTTCCCAACATCTAATCTTTATATATATATATATATTAGTGGGATTAAACTTGGGCCAAGTGGGTAAAACTCTGTGTCCTCCTCGGTTGGATAACAACTCATTGTTGGCTCCAAATGATGGTGGCCTTCCCTCACAAAGAACCACTTCCACAAGCTGCAGCATCTCATGCAGTCCCAGAAGAGGACCTGCTGTTACCCAGGTCCCAGCTTCATTTTATTACACTGCTGAAACTTGTTTTCTGAAAAGCTTCCAGAAAATAACCTGACCACATTGTAAAGTTCACAGTGATGGGTTTTAAGATAAACAGGACGGCTGGCTATTTTCTAAGCACTGAGAGCTCACCCTGGTGAGCGTCCTGGTCTCCAGGCCTGGCAACCTGACATTTGCTGACTGCCAAGGATCGAGGGCCCAACACAAGCCCAGCCCCTGCCCAAGGGGCCTTCCGTGTTCTCAGCACACCTATCTTCCCTCCTTCTTTCTCTCCCTCTAGATCACAAAGCCGCTTTCCCTAGCTGTGCTGCGTTTGTTGCCTCTGGGTCTATGAAAGGACCATCCCTTCCCGGTGATGTCTTCCGAGCGCTGATTCTTCCCAAGGCAGCCATGTGGTTGGGAGTTTGGACGGTACCTGCGGCCCTGGCCATGGGTGAGAGCTTGGAAGAAGGTCTCTCTACGCCTCGCCGTACCAGCTCCACTCTTAACTGTTCTAATTGTGCTTCACAAAAATTTTATTTTAAAAAGAAAGGAGCCGCACAATTTAAAATAAACAAAACAATAAGGCCACTCATTTTGCGTTGTTTGCGTTTTTTGACAAAGGCTCCCAGCGCCGTCCGTGGCGGGCCCCTCCTGACCTTTCTAACTTCTCTCTCCCCTCACCTGGCTACACAGAAACGCTCTGTCCCCTCAAACTCTGCTTCCTCCCGGCCTCGCAGCAAACTGCCCTAAGCAGCGTCTCAGGCTTTCACCAACTAACACTCTCAGCTTTGCCTGGACGTACGGCTGCTGATTGTGACACCTGCCCTTCCTCTGCTCGGTCCCCGCCTCCCAGGAAAGAGGCCGCAGGGTCTCTCAGGAGTCTCCTCCTCCCTGGTCCTGGCGACTTCACACCAGAGCCTGACGCCTCTCCTCCTTCCAGGCACCCAGGGCTGCGAGCAGAGGCCCAGCTGCCCCGCATCTGACGGCCCCTCGCCGCCCCTGTGCCCACAGTAGCCCGCAGAGTGGCCCGCTAGCCAGGAGCCAGCAGTCACCCCAGCTTCACGAATTCCAGTTTTGCATAACTTTAGACAGAGGTTTGCGTTTTCAGGAGGGCATCTTCCGATGAGATTGCTCCTATGAAGGAGCAGGTTTGTATTTAAATTCGGCTGCTGTCAAAGGGATGATTTTTCTGAATTACGTTTATCCGAGCAGGTGCCGGTCCCTCCCCAGGGATGAGGCGTTTGGATGCAGTCAGTCGACCTGATCTGGCACGCGGTCTCCCTCTTGTGAGGACAGGGACCTGCGGATGAATGGGAGGAGGAAGAAGGAAAGAGAAAAGCACCGAATCTGGGTATCTCTCGATGAAGGCCGATCACATCTGGGTGCGGGCAGTTGTGGAACTTACTGAGATGCCTGACGCCGCCGTCCTGCTGGCCGTCCTCAAGCCAGGCATTTCCCACGTGGCGCTGGCGTTTCTGAAGGGGTTTCCAGGCCCTCCCACTGCACGTGCGGCGGCTGTGCTGTCGTGATCACGCACACACCGTCCCACGCTCCTGCCACCAACTCCACACGGCGATGCGAGGCTGTCCTCTCGCGCATGCGGAGCTCGCTCGCGCCCGTTTCTAGGCACATCTGGTTTAGCTGTGAGCACTCTCTGGTCCGGGTACCTTTGGGAGGTGACGCGCGGCAGGGGGGCTGGAGCAGATGTGCTCCTGCAGCTGATGGACACCTGCAGGCTCCGCGCTTCGGCCTCGCCTGCCCCTCAGGTGCTCCCCAGGTGCTCGGCCCGCGGCCACCTGCACCCCAGGACCTCGGGAGCCCGGGGCCGTGTCCAAGGGCAGGACACGCACCCGTGGCCACACCGCAGGAAGGGGTCCCGTTCTCCTCACCTGGGCCCACTGCCCTCCCTGAGATCAGCACCTCCCGCTGCTGCCTCTGCTTGCGGTTTCTACCACTCGACACCCCCCCAGGGGAAAGGCAGGGGTCTCGCCCAGGGCACTCCTCTCGTTCCCAAGACCCAGGGCTCAGGGGAGGGAGAGCTCTGGGCCCGCACACAGCGAGGGAGACAGTATTCTCCCCACCACTCTTCACTGTGATGGCTAAACTCATTTTAATTTCCCCAGAGTCACAGGTCTCTCATGGGAGAGAGTTCATTCCAGAGCCGGCCCCAAAGCATCACATCAGCTGGGCTCTCACTTCCAGGGTTGAGCGGGAAACAGACCCATCACTGTGTCAGCAGCGCTCCTTGCCAGTATTCCCATCCTCAGCACCCGGGGGCTGCCCAGATTCCCCCGCAGTACCTGCCTTCCTCCTCAAAACCAGAAAAAGCACATAAACATGTAAAATATATCTCTATAAATGTCATTTATTTACCCAACAGCTGCTAAACTCTCAACTTCCATCATCTCTTTTGTCAAAAAAAAAAAGACAAAAGAAAAGCCAAACTAAACTAAAATCAAATCAAATCATATCTACCTGGCCTTAAGCACTCATGTCTTTCTGATGATCTCAAGGGCAGAGTCTAAGATAATTAGCAATCTTGACTCATGGAGCACAGCTATCTTATCCATAATTTCTCAATGAATTAGAGTATCTCACACGGTTCTTTGGAGGCATACCCACTAATTACGACAGTGTTATCTTAGTTGTAGAGAAAGCCTTCCTTCCTAAGAGCTATATGAATATTATGTGTTTGAACAAGTCCTTCCATCACTGGAGGGCAGGAAATGGCTTTGCTCTGACAGGTTACTCTGTATTTCACAGAACAATGAAGAATCTAAATGGCTTCCTTGATATTGACAACTCTGCCACAGAGAATTATAACTTGTTTATGATTTTGTAGAGCCCTTAAAGACTCCCAAGGTTATATCATTGCCCAAGTTTTATTGACATGTGTTTGTTCCTGCTTTTCTAGTATCCTTCCACTCTTCAAAGCTGCGTATTTTTTTTCTTTTTAATTGTACAAGCTCCCAGCTGCCACAAGGACATTTTGGTAAAATATTACTCCTTGAAATATTATTTACATTTACGCTCAATCTAATGATAGTAATAATAACTTACTTTTGTTGAAATTACATTCCTACCTGGCCAGGAATTTTTCTAAGTGATATATATATATATATACATATATATATATATATATATGTGTGTGTATATATATATATATATATATATATATATCAATTCAATGAATCATTAGCATGTCCCTATAGGTGTTATAATTATCCCCATTTTGCAGAGGGAAAACTAAGGCATGGAGAGGTCAATTAACATCCTAAGGTCCCAGTAAGTGGCAGAGGGAGAGGTTGAGCCCAGGCAGTCCCGCTTGTGCCCACCCACTCAGCTGAACAATCTTCATTCCCACGAATGGACAATCATAGTTCCCTTTCACAACTTGCCAGATTATTTTGAGGGTATTATTTTTTAAGGGGCCAAAGTACACTATGGAAGATTTAAAGGCCAATATACATATGCAGTATATACTCTGATATTTTGTACAATTGAGGGTTTTACATTTTTTCTTCTCTAATCTTTGTATGGTAAATGATAAGTTAAATAATTTTGAAAAAAGACTGAATATAATGTAACAAAGGTTTGGAAAAAATGTTTCAGACTATGTGATCATAATCTCTCAAATTATGAAAATGTGAAATATCCCCTAGACCTGAATTCACCCCAAAGACCAAATAGTGTAGGAAATTACACTGAAGCTCCCAGTTACCCACCCCGACTGCCCAGGCTTCCTATCTTGCACAGCTCACGCTAACGGGGCGTAACTCTGACCACGGAGGGATAATTCATTCCCAGGGTCTATTTTTCCTAGCTGCTCTGTGATCCTCTTGAGAGCAGGAAATTGAATCCTTTACTTCTTTGTATCAGTGCTGCGTCTCCAGAATTAATAAAAGTTTGTGGATTAGTCTCCTCTCCTTGTCACTTCCCAAGCTAGGAGCACAGAGCTTTCCGACGTCTATTAGCATAGTGAGGTTGGCAGATTCAGGCACAAAGTGTATTTTCACTTCAAGCCGAGTCTTGCAGGGATGTCTTCATTTCTACTGCTCCAGGCACTTTGCTGGTACAAGTTGTTTTTCAGATTCCCTCAGATTTATTCAGGTCAAAAAGCCACTCAGAAGCAAAGCCAGACATGGACCTCATAACTGATGGAGGCTGGTCTTGCTCTGAGCATTTGGCTTTTTTTCTAGATTCTTCCTTTCTTAATAGAACCACAGTCCTCTTGCTGTTTCTAACCACGGGGACACTTTTCCCAGGTGGTGCCAAATGCTGATCTCACTGAGGCCAGGAGCTTCTCCTGGGAGGTTGAACTGATAGAGATGCCCCAGCCTGGACCACGGCTTAGAGGATGCCTTCCCACGTGCATCAATACATGGTTGGTTATTTTGCAATCACCTATGCGTTCCCTTACGATGTACTGGGATCTAGGCATCCTCTCTGTTCTTCCCCGTGGTCCCTTCTCTCTGAAACACAGCTCTGCTCCTAGCAGGCTCGGCCACCCTGAAGCCTGTCCCCTCCCCCAGGTCGTTAGAAAGTGCATTGACACCATCCATCATGACAACCCCAGTGACTTCTCACTCCTCACCTTCGTACTCTAGGAACTGGCTGTTCAATCAGACTCTTCTTCCCCCTCACAGGCAGCTGCTCCTGCCTAGCCCTCTATGAACTGCATCTTCCTTAATCTCTTGTGAGCGAGTTAGCAAAAGGCCTTCATATCTAGGAAATGTTGCGCGTCTAAATAAATTATGTCTCCTGAGCATCCTTTACCCACGACTATGTCAACCTCAAAAGTTCTATGATATATTAATTTTGTAAAAATTGGCATTCTCTACTTTTCCTGTTTTTAGTAAATCTCTATTGGCTAAGGACTTACTTTGTTTTCTTTGTTCCTTTTCTCTTGTTTCTCCTGACATTAGAGGCCAATTCTAACCATATCCACTGGACTCATGCTCACTTCAGATTCTTCTTTTCTTTTCTTTTAAGGATGTCATTCCTCATTGAATTTGCATTCTCATACAAAACCAGTCAGTGACATCTTTGGATGCCTTTTGTCAGTGTCTGTAGAGTAATTACCAGGACATCTGTGTTGATCTTGAGAGTTTATTCATAAAAGAATGTCTGTACTCTAGTTGGACATCTGGTCACCCCAGCATAAGATCTGACATTTCACACCTCTGCCCTTAAGCCTGATTACATCTGCAGTGATGAGGCTCCATCCTGGGGTGAAATTAAAGCCCCATTCAATTTCTTATCCAAAGACATGAAGTTCACATTTCACTCTAGAAACTTAAGTACTGGGAGCTATTCAATTAGGAAATATCTATCAAGAAATGTTCAGATTACCTCTCTCATGTCCTATGTGTCATGCAGACGTGTCCAACAAGCAGTGAGTCCCTTGTGGAGCTGCTCTGAGGACAGATGTGGGATGCAGATCAAGGAAGACCATTGGACCATGACAGGGTTAGTGTAATGGATTCTACATTGTGCTATCACAGCTGGAGAAGACCTAGGAAAGGAAAGGACATATATGCATACTGGATTGCCCTAGAAAGAGCCAGGGTCCATGACTGAAGCTTCAAGAGGAGGAGGCTAAGGTTGATGTTCTAATCAGAGTGGATTTTTATTGTCCCATAAGGGGCGGCTGCCCACACCCTGATGGCACACAGGTCTCACGAGTCCTGAATGGCAGAGGCAAATCCTCTATCAGTCACTCTTCTCCCCTCCTCCCAGGTCAGATTTCTGGTGCATCAGCATTATGAGGGCCCATAGTGCTGGTCTCAGCTTAGGGATGACCAGGAGAGCAAATCAAGAAAAGACAGAAGGGAGCTGTTCTGCCTGAGAGGTTTCTGGGAGGGGCACCCAGAGAGGACCAGGTCTAACTTAGACTGTATCTCATGACTCCAAAAGACCAGGAGAGCCTTCCAAAGTGGGTGATGCAACCTCATTTTTTATCCCATATCTGATGACCATAAGATAGCCCTTAGACTGAATTGATCTACTGCAAATTCATTTGTTCACTTAAACACAGAATGCAAGTGTCAAGAGGCAGAGCAAAGAGAAGAGGAAAGAGAGAGAAGGCAAGGATGCTGGGGGTGGGGTTGAGTAATGTGGGAAAGACCATGAACTGCGAGGTTTAAGGAATAGACAATCCTTAAATGCTGGGTGGGGAGCACTGTAGAGCCAAACATACTTGGTGTCTAGGCACCCTGGGTTCTGGGAATTCTTTGGATGCCTCTATTTTATCCCCATCAGTTCCCACCTGTTTTTACCTCAACATCCCTGACCATCCCTCCCACTAGCTACCAGGATCAGCAACCATCTTGCCTTACTGTCCTTCCCTTCCATCTGGTCAAAGCCCCAGAAGTGGATAATTTAACATCAAGCACTCTTAAATTCCATAAAAGACAATCTACAAGTTAGGAAGAAAAGAAAGAAAGAGAAAATCTATTGATACAAACACATTAGAATTATTGTTTATATAACAAGAAAATGCCAACATCTGTTTTGGCATATCTCTAGAACTGGCAGACTAATTTGTTTAGCAGTTTTCTACCAGGGGTTGGTGATATTTCAAATGTTAAATGAAAACAATGAGACTGTGTTTTCCATAGCTTGACTCAATCACTAAAATGGAAAAAGGTAAGATATTTAAATTCTAATGTATGGGTTTGGTTGTTTTGATTTATTGAATCGATAGTGTCAAGTACACAGTATCTTATAATTTCTGAATTGAGATTTTTAATTATATAAACCATTAGGTTTTATAACATTTATGATAAAGTCTTAAAGACCAACTACTTCACTTAAAGGCAAAAGTAACGATAATCTCTTACAAATGTCTCATAATGTCAACCTAGACCTGCATACTATTTTACCTTGAGTTAAATATGGAAACGTTTCCCACTCTTTATGTGTTTTGTTGTGTAAAACAGCTCTAAATCCTCAACTTATTTTTTAGCACTTTGATAGATCGATTTAATACTTTTAACTCTTTAGAAGAAAAATTATACAGAAAGCCCGAATCTTTCTTTGCAAACACAGGTACAATCTCCAGTGCTCAGAAGGACATTTCCATGTGTTGTCTTATATCTGGAGAAGATTTTGGACCATCACCATAAATTAGAAAGACAGAACAATTTATTAGTTTCTTGAAAGGAGTTCAGAAGTAGATACTACATTTTTTCAGAAAGAAAAACAGAACTAAAAATCTGTATGCGGTTAATGAGATAAAATAATGATCCGGGAGTTGGTTTCAATCCTTCGTGTTTGTTTCCCACTCGCCTCCCTCAGGATCAAGCACAAAGGATGCCCACCTCAGTTGGGATCCTGACAGCCCCTTTTCCAGTCCTCTCCCCTATCCAGGTCACCTGTTTCTGAGACCCCACCATCTCCTTAAGCCCGGCACTCTATTTTACGGAAATCTCCTGAAACCCCTTACCCTCTCTAAACTGCTCCCTCAGCCATCACACTTTTACAGAAACCTCAAGGTTTGCTGGAGGCTGCTTCCGCACCTGACTTCTTCCCCCACCTTGGAGGAAGGAGGGAAAGTTTCTTCCTCCTGGCTGCCAGCGAACAGTGTCAGCATAGTGCATCATCGTCTTTCCCACTTCTCTCTTGAGAATCCCATATCACGTGATGATCCCTCTGTATTCTCCAGCGGTGCCATGGCTTACTCCTCAATTCACTGCTCCTCTCTTGTTTGGGGATGCCACCCGGGTTCAGCGTTCTTGCCTCCACCTCATCCCTTGCCAGCGCCAGAGTTACTAGGGCCTCCACATTCATGCCTCATTAATGACATGATATCAGCTCCAGTAATAACTTCCCCCTGATGTCTCTTGTCTTCAAATGGCATGGCCACACCACAGATGATGCCATTACCCAGGCTGGCTCCACCTTGAAAGAAACAGATCTGAAATTCTCTGCCATGGTAACAGCCCCCTTTCTTTGCCCTTGCGCCGTGTACCATAACCCACTCTTAACCTGCTGAAATTGATTCCTTACATTCTCTAGGCCTTCATCCTCTCTGGGCTGTATTTCTCCTGCCTCTCACCTCACCTTTTCAACTTCATTCTCATGAAGGCTTATAATCCACCTCCCTGTAGAATCTCCCTCCCTGCCTTGCATTTTCCCCACTGAGGTACCCATTCCTGGGATGCTGAGTCATGCTGGAGAGAAGTGAAGAGCTGCTGTCAGAGTCATTCCAGACTCAGGTTCTCCCATCATCTGCACCTTCAGGGAAGCTGTGGGGTCCTCTCACTCATCCCTGGTTAGTGCATTTTTTAATTCCTCATGATGTTATACTTTTCTCCAAGGATTTATACCTCCAGTAACACCTTTTCACTGTAGATGTTCTTCCTGAGCACCTCATTGAAAATAAGACGTCATTAGCTATGAACTGCTTTAGTGTTGATAGGCTTTTCATCAAATTCTGACTTAATTTTCCTTTTTCCTTATCTTTCCTAAGTTAGAGGAAGGACTCTTGTTTCCAGGGCTTACCCCATCACAATCAGGAAAACTTGTGAATACCATGCAGCATAAATACAAAAACAGCCACACTTAGGCACATCCTAATTAAACTGCTAAAAGGCAAAGACAAAGCATTCCATGTGGTTTCACAATCATGAAAGTTTCAAGGTGAAAAATAGTGCAAAAAGTTTTGCTCACTTCTCTGCAATGTCGTCTTCTGCAGAATTGTGTGAGGTGAAGTCCTGCATTTTGTTTGTTTTTAGTTTGGTTTGGTTTGGTTTTGGTTGTCCTTAACTCCAAACGTGTTTCTCTAAGTCCTATGAAACTGATAAAAGCTTTGAGCTGCTGCATTTTGCCCAGCCTCTAGATCCCTTAGAGCTTCTGAATCAGTAATTTCCATAAAGAAAGGAAAAAGCACAGAGAATGGACTTTCTTCAATGTTTCCTTCAGTTATCTAATATGTTTGTTTATAAGTGATCTGGATCCTAGAAAATTTGGTCAAAAACTATTTATGGAAATAAAATTTCTTTCAAATATATGTTGGCTATCAAAACAATTTGATAGAAAGGTTAAACTACATATTCATTGGCTCTCATACACATAGGAAACTATATTGTGGTTTTGTCACCTTTTCCTGAACTTAAAGTGGTAACATTTTTATGTAAGTTTTCACCTTTACTTTTCAAATCAATTTTAGTCAATTATTCCTGTTCTATATTGTGTCAGAGCGAATGTAAGGGTATATACATCTGTATAGGAAAAAGATGCAATAAAAGGAATATCTAGCAATTGCCATATTTAACTAATAAATCAAATTAGGTTTCGAAACTTTTATCAGACTTCTTAGAAAGAAACAAATTATATTTCTATGTATATATGTGTGCACAGTGTGGGTGAATATATAGACAGTGGCTAAAAATCATGGGCTCCAATAACCAACAGTTGTGCTTCTATCCCAGTTCAGCATTGCCTGAGTGGTGCCAATGAGCAAGTTTCCATTTTGCTCCTTTTTATAATTTCTGTCTCTTTATTTGTATTCTCTATGTGTATTCTCTACCCTTCTCATACTTTCCTTTAATTGTTTAGATGGCTTTTTTTTTCTTTTTCTAATTTTTTAAACATATTTGAAACAGCTGATTTAAAGTCTTTGTCTGGTAAATCCAACGTCTGGGCTTGCTCAAAGACAATTTCCATCAATTATTTTTTTCATATATATGAGCATTAAAGTTATGCTTTCATGTTTCCTTGAATGTATCAGAACTTTTTTGTTGAAAACTAGACATTTTTAATTATATAATGTGGCAACTCTGGAAATCAGATACACACTCCCCCAAGGATTATTGTAGTCACTGTTTGTTGTTGTGATGCTGTAGTCACTGTTTATTGTTGATGTACGGGGATAATAACAACCCTTACTTCATAAGATTATAAGTATTTGAAAAATATAAAAGCATGCAGAGTATTCCAGGAACATATAAGTATTCACTCAATATAAGCTGTTACAATTATGAGCAGAATCAAATGTGGAGGGACACACATAACAGTGTTAACAGTAATTGTCCTTGGGTAGATAGAATTATGGATATATATTTTTAGCTCTATATATTTTGGGTATTCTATGATGATGCATTTGTAACAAAAAAAAGGAAATATAAAAATATAACAGAGATAAAATCTGTCAGTTTTCAAAAGTTTGTATTTTTCTCTCTAATTTATTAAATAAAATATTTAAAGCCAATGATGACCCCTCTGCCTATATAGTAATATTTTTATGTTTGATTGGAAAGTACAAGGAATAAAAGACATAGATCACCTTCAGTAATTTAAAATTCTTCAACGATCACACTTCCTTCTCTTGTACTTATTAAATGACATTCAGGTAGGGATCAGGGATGTGTGCCTGGTTTCCCGTGAGCAGCAGAGAGCTGTACATCATTTTGTGTTGGTATCCTGGGGAGGGAGCCAGCTTCAGGTTGTGGTTGTGTATGCACCTTGGGAGAAGTGACCCACTTCACTGGACCCTAGTCTCACTAGAGACCCCCCCACTCTCTAGTCACAGTTTGTGACATTGAGTGGACCATGTAGCCTATGGGTGTCTTGGTTTTAATCAGCATTATTAGGTGCTAAAGCACGAGTGGTATCCTCCATCCTCCAATTTTCTGGTTCTATGGACTTTTCTTCTTTGGATCATGGAAGCTTTGCACCATTTGGAGGAGAGAGATTGGGTGGGGAAGGTCCCCAGATTAACTGAGGTTGAAGATTAGTTAACTGATTCAAATATATAAAAGTGAGCTATTTCCTGTACATCTGAGTTTGCGGACTCAGTTGTGAGTGTTGTGGAGTCTTAATTATCATAATTCTCATTGTACATTTAAGTTAATTTCATGAAAAATTATTAAAGATGTATATAATTTTTGAAGATTATTTTCTGTTGCAATTATAATTATTAGTACTAAGATAAAGAATAAACTATGACTGGGAGGATTTATTTCTGCCCCTATTGTTGCTTTGACCAAATTGCCACATAAAGCAACTTGCTGCTAACCAATCTGATTTAAATTAAAACATATTTAACTAGATGACGTGCCACCTGTTTCTTCTTATGCACCCATTTACCAGTTTGTTCCCACCTTCTGCCTGCCATCTTGAGGTATCTACTCTCCACTCATCTCTTTGTAAAGTCTTAGATGAGGAGTCACCACATCAGGGCTGTCTTTTCCTGCTCCTGCAATGCTTGTATGCCTGAATTATCATAAAAGGAAAGAAAACATGTCTGCTTATAAATAGCTTTGTGACACGGTCAGAATCATTTGTCCCATCACAAATTACTGATGAATATGACCAAGCCCACACCCACTAAGATTTTTTAAATCATATTACAGCAAAGGTTTCTTGCTGTTCTCTAGCAAGACTTATTTTCATAATACCAGCAGCAGTTTTTCAAAATATAAATTAGGATTTATCAATAGCAGCTCTACTGATGTTTGGGGCTAGATAATTCTATATTGTGGGCTGGGCACTCTCCTGTGAACTGGAAGATGTTTTGCCTAGTAGATCACAGTAACAACCCACCCTCCAGTTGTGACAACCAAAAATGCGTGGAGACATTGCAAAATGTACCCTGGGAGATAAAATCACCCCTAGCTAAAAACCGTAATAGAGGTGAGCACTTCCTGTTCCTGTACATTGTACATAGAACAATTTTACAGAGGATTATCTTTGAATTTTATTTCCTCTGTGATTCTTTCAGTAACTACAATCTTAAGAGCTTTGAATTCCCAAAACGATGTTTATCGCACTATTCTCACTGTGATGTGCAAAGGTGAGGTGAGAACTTCGAATCTTTCCACAAGGAAATTTATGCAAAACAGATTGAGAGAAAAGCAATTTCAGATTTTATTTTCATATCTACTATGAAAAAATCAATCAAGTATATCCTCCTTAAACGAAACCGGTTCAGATATTATTTTAAGAACAATTTCTGCTTGTAGTAAACATTTATGGAGAGGCAGTGGGTGCAAGCAATCATTTCTGCTATTCTTCACACACTCTGGGCTCAAGGAAACACTTTTTTTTTTTTTTCGGTACGCGAGCCTCTCACTGCTGTGGCCTCTCCCGTTGCGGAGCACAGGCTCCAGATGCACAGGCTCAGCGGCCATGGCTCACGGGCCCAGGCGCTCCGCGGCATGTGGGATCTTCCTGGACCGGGGCACGAACCCGTGTCCCCTGCATCGGCAGGCGGACTCTCAACCACTGCGCCACCAGGGAAGCCCAAGGAAACACTTTAAGTGGAAAATTACACTATATATTTCAAATACGTCCAGACAGAAATTTTAAGTTACATTTCACATTTTATTTTATTTAGAACAAATAAAGCAGATTCTAAGTAGAGGATTTAGATACACAAGCATCATGTGAAACCATCCAGGTTCCAGAATATAGACCTCTATAACTGCAAAGGAAGTTTCAGAAAAACAAGAGGCAAGAAAGCAAATTTCTTCAACCCGCTCACCTTCTGAACTGAGAAAAAGATGTAAACAATTACTGGAATTCTTCAAAAGTTCAACGTTTCATTACTTGGTGTTTTGGGTGTTTTGTGGGGCCTTTATATTGAGATTTATTTTGTCTTTTTGATCAACTGAAGATTTCCACACAAGGTTTGTTTCAATGGATGTATTTACTATCTTCATTGTGGTTATGATTTCACAATGTCTACATATGTCTAAACTCATCAAACTGTATACATTAAATATGTACAGTTTTTTGGTATATACATTATAACTCAATTAAAGCTGTTAAAAAACAAAGAGAAAAACCTTTTTTATGCAAGGAGGAACAAAATACGGTGTGCTGGGCAGAGGGTCAGTATAATAGGACTTAATAAATCAATCATCAACATGACCAGGTACCAACCCCTTATAAATTAAAAACCTGGTTGACTTTCCTTACCTCACATCTCCTCTGGAAATATTTGTGAAAATTGTTTGCGACATCACAGAATCATCACAAAGCTTGTTGGTCCCATCTGGGCCTCACCCAAGAGTCCTTAGGACCTGTTCACACAGGAGCGTGTTATGGGGTTTACCCACGAGGTCCTCTGCAGCTTCACTCGGATGAATGTGCTTCTTGAAGGTTTACAAAGATCTTTAAGTAGCAAGCACATCTGGGGAGACAGAGGCCACTGGGGCTACACAAAGAAGAATGCCGCTAAATTGTTTCCTAAATGGTCGGATTTATCTCAATGCTCGCTTACAATGGAATGAGACAAACCATTTACATAAAGCTTAAGTACAAAAAATATAATACAATTTTGACTGTACATAATCAGGATTCTCTTATTTTGTCCCCAAAATGTTGGCAGATAGAGATGAAGAGGGGGCTGGTATGGAAGGAAGCTTGGGGGACTGTTGGCAATACTCGGGATCATCCTTCATGAATTTATTATTCATAAAAGATGCAGAGGTTTGGGTTATAGAACCTGGCAACTCGCCAAGAGCAGGGAGTGAGTGGGACACTTTCATTTCTGGGACACCACCTCATTTTACCTTATAAATATGTTTGTTTTCCTCTGAGTTGAGGCTGGGAGCCGGTGTTGGTTTCCGCTGACTGGCTGGGAGACACCCGCCCACCCTTTCCCTGAACTTCCGGCATTGATCCAGGGCAGCGGGCGTTGGGCTCCCTGCCTGCACTGCTACAGCTGGTGTCTTAAACTGATTTTGAAAACAACGTATCTGTCTGGTGTCATCAGACAACTTTCTTAGATATAGACCTGGACAGCTCTCAAGCGAGCATTTAAGACCAGTAAGTTGATGAGTAGAAAAGATGAAAGTGAAGACCACTGGAAATCTGTATTACACATTTCTAACCACCAAGTTTCCGATGACTGTAATAATTAAGATCGTAAGAACTGAGAAACTGAACGGTGCATCCAATGACCCAGTGAGGAAATACCCTGCAAAGCAGGAGCATTCCAACAAGACAACCAAAATTCCATTTTCTCCTTCAGCTGAAGGGAAAGGCAATGCTATTTCATTCTACAAAAGCTCCACTGTAGTTAATATAGGCTGCTTTTTTTAAAATGTAATTTTTGAGAATAGGGAGGTCAGTAACTTCCTGCACTTTTCACCGAGGCCTGAAGTTGGCTTTAGAAAATGTCCAATAACAAAGTAAAACAATTTCAAACAGGTTCCTTGTGTATCACAAAACAGGCAACAGTATTTAACACAGAATGAGGCCTTTAACAATTCATGTCTTCAGAAGTCACACCAAATGGTAAAACATGCAGTTATCGTCACTTACTTTATGAGAATTCTGCATTGGACCAAATGTATGCATCTTCTCTGAGGAGGATGTAGAATTTCAGTAGTGAACCTAGATGCTCCAACTGAAGGGTGATACCGCATTTTTCTTCAAAGGGCAGAAGTTCAAGTCTAATGTTGGTCAACAATCGTGGTAGAGGGGAAAAGCAATCAACTTAGCAAAAAATCCAAACATGAACTTTTTTAACCAAAGCTAAGGATGACACCTTTTGGAAACTTGTGAAGCAATTTGAAGTCGACTTCAAAGAAATAAGAAGTCAGGCAATGTTCTAGGTCGTTCTCATTTGTCCAATCATCATATCTGTAGCAGTTTTTACCAGCCTGTCTCTGACTTTCCTCTATCTACGGATTTGCCTGAAGAGGAATACTAATAAAACTTCTAATTTCTATATGCGTCACATTGACATCCCTACTACAGAACAGACACTACAGTGGTGTGAGGGGTTTGTTTGTGTTTGTTTGTTTTGGAAGGTATAAAAGTTAGAGGGATGTCAGATTCTGGAAGACTGAGTCTGGGTAACCCTAAGTTCTGAACATGCCTTTTCTGGCACCACCACATCCCTCGTGGGGATGGGTTGTGTTCATTGTTTTCCGTTCCTGAGTTCAAAGAGAGTTATAAGAACAAATGTACTTAAAGTATAGCCAATCAGTCCTTTGTTTCTAACTGGAACCAGTAATATCCAAGTGAAATGATGAATCATCATCTTAAACTAGGCACTGCCAACTTTTTATAAGAAATTAAGCTATTTAGGGAATTCCCTGGAGGTCCAGTGGTTAGGACTCTGCCCTTTCACTGCCGAGGGCCCGGGTTCAATCCCTGGTCCGGGAACTAAGATCCTGAAAACCGAGCCAACAAGATGCACAGCTCGCCCCAAAGAAAAATAATATATACTTCCATGGTATATATTATTTACACTTAAGGGAGGGAAGCTACTAGGCAGAAGGATAGTTTGGACTTTTCGGAATCCAGATGTCCCTCCAAGCTTGTGAGTCTTTCACATTGAGCCATTAAATTTTTTCATGTAAGTGAGGATCAAATTGCCTCCGATTGCTGATTAAATTAGAAGTGGCATACAGCAGCGGGCCCCAACCTTTTTGGCACCAGGGACCAGTTTCGTGGAAGACGATTTTTCCACGGACCAGGGGCGGGGTAGCGGGGATGGTTCAGGCGGTAATGTGAGTGATGGGGGGCCATGGAGAGCAATAGGGAGCAGTGGGGAGCGGCAGATGAAGCTTCACTCGCTCGCCCACTGCTCACCTCCTGCTGTGCAGCCCGGTTCCTAACAGGCCGCAGGCTGGTACCGGTCCTCGGCCCGGGGGTTGAGGCTGGCATCCAGCCTCTTACCTGACTTACACTTCAGTTTAAGAAATACTATCGACTGATTTTCTACCACCACGACCGTGCAGTAAATTTGACACTACTTTTCTCCTTTCTGGTCTGAGAGAGCTCCTGACTGGCTGGCTTCATCTTGTCTGCGCGGTAAAATAGGTTTATCTGAATTAGATCTGATATCATCTTTTTTCTGTACGCGGGCCTCTCACTGTTGTGGCCTCTCCCATTGCGGAGCACAGGCTCCGGACGCGCAGGCTCAGCGGCCATGGCTCACGGGCCCAGCCGCTCTGCGGCATGTGGGATCTTCCCGGACCGGGGCATGAACCCACGTGCCCCGCATCGGCAGGCGGACTCTCAACCACTGCGCCACCAGGGAAGCCCTGATATCAACATTTTTCATGGGTAATAAGCTTGATTTTTTTCAATGGCAGAGCTAATATGATCTTTAGAAAAGGCTGTATATGAGGTGATTTTTGCTAGAAACTATACAATTGGTGTCAGGTTCTGAATTAGGTTTAATGGGGGTCTAAGTCACTTTGCTATGGGGACTATTTTCAAGAAGATAACAGGTCTCTATTCCTGTTGATTCTGATACCAAATTTTTGATAATAAACTATATTAAAGTTGAATCAAACCTTGTTCCATCTGCTAAAAAAATGTATAATTCACCTTTAATGTAAGTCCATTTTAAAAAGGACATGGAGGGAATTCCCTGGTGGTCCAGTGATTAGGACTCTGCACTTTCACTGCCGAGGGTCTGGGTTCAATCCCTGGTCAGGGAACTAATAAAAAAATTTAAAAGAGCATGGAATACAGTCATTTAAAAAAATCACTGCCGACACTTCAGCATTGCGGAGAGGCAATCAGGCAGGGATAATATATCTCATTCATCGTTTTTCAATATCCAAAAGAGAAAAGAAGCAAAAATCAGAGCAATATATTTTCTTTGGATTTGTAATTTCAAAACAAATAATGAATGCCTTGGTTCTGTCTTTATTGAGTTACAACACACCCTTCAGTCAATTATCAATCAATTATTATGAGTGATCTCAATAGGGGAGAACAGCAGAAATAAATTCCAAACTAGTGCCCAGGCTGCAAATATTTTATCCTACATGGTAATGCACTGTGCAATATTTGGTATTCCCTTTTGTGCATTTCTCAGGTCAAAGTAAATATTACTGTATGTTCGCTCATTTCACTGATCAGAGAAGCAAGGGAGTCAGAATGGCTTTCTGGCGTCTGCTATAGGTAATTCACAGGTGGGTAATCAAATATTAATCAATATTAGCTACGCCGTGTCAACAGAATCTCCAAAGACACCGTGGATGAACGGATGCCCTGGACATGATTGATGCAATCACCTTAAAAAGAATAGCAAGAATTTGGATATGAGTTGAGTTAAGAGCATCGTTTGAATACTCTATTTATGTGGAAATTTACTACTGAGGCAGTGGTACTTGAACAGGAGCCCCCCACGTGCAGAGTGGTTATTTCTGAGGCCAGCATAGTTGAGTTCATTGTATCTGCTCATGGTAGCTGTTGTCTGCTGTTATGTAGCCGTCTTTTGATAGACAAAGGCTGAATTCGGATATAAGCAATGGAGGTACTTCCAATACAGCACACATGAGAAAAAACCAACAACAACGAAGACACCCTAGGCCTAAGGAAAGTTGATGCCCACGGAGCAAAGTCAATGCTGAAAGGGGTTTGACAGTGTTGGGGTAATGGACATGATTGACTCTAAAAGTGAGGGAAATCTCATAAAGGGGCACTGGAATATTTGTAAATTCAGACACTAAGGAGGCTGCACCTCCAATGTGCATTAAGGACGTGTTTACACAAAATGACTAGCTGAACGCAGACCTGATATATTTTTTAATAAAATCTCCTTTGATCTGTGGTTACACAAACAGCATCCTTTCAGGTAGCCCCTGGGATTCCCCTGCTGAGACTTTGTCCATAACTTGAAAGGCATCTGAGTCACGAACTCTACCAAAGTCTCCAGTGGGAACTCTCACCACACAGGCTTTGATTCTCATTAATTTCACCCTTTTGCAAATAAATAAGGAAATAGAGGCACCTTCGCCTGCACTCTGGGCAGTTGATCCCACAAGATCCAGGAATCAGCCCACAGGACTGTGCAAGCGGATCATGGGTCTCCACCTGGGAATGTCCAGGACACTCGGCTGGGAGGGACCAGGTCCCCTTCTTTTCAAGGTCACCTTCTCCCACATTCGCTTCCTTTCTCTTTGCATCACTGGTGAGTCAATGGGGCCAGACCCGTGGCTCACGTCATTCCCATGGGCTGAACCCTCCTGGGGGCAGAGGCTTCTCCACGACAGGGAGCCCTCGAGAAAGCACTGAGAATCACTTCTGAAGAATTTCAGTGTGAGACTAAAGCCAGTTTCCTAATGAAAACAAGCCAAACTTCAACTGTATCCAGAAATAACCCTAGAAATTAAACTGTGATTAATGTTGCCGTCTAGTTCCTTTAGCACGATTAAGTTGCTTAGTGCAGCTTATTCAGCTCTAATTGTGCTTCTTATGGTGGAAAAAGAAAAAAAGAGTGAAAAAGTCACACAGAAATTGAAGATGTGACCAGTGTTGGCAGGAGTCCCAACCATCGCAGCCTAAGGAAGAGCTGCTGTGAGGAGGAGGTCCCAGCAGAAGCGTAGACACCACCATGAAAGCCCACCGCATGGCGGCTTCATGGGGGGGTGTGGAGGGGAGGCAGCAACAGTCGAACAGTGATGGGAAAGCAGAGAGTCCACGGGAGGCTAAAATGCTTGGACTACAGCTAACACTATTCTAAACCAGTTGTTCTTCTGTTAAGTAATCATTCAAAATGATAACACCCACATACCACCACGCACCGACTGGGACGGCTAAACTCCAAAAACTCGGCAATACCAATTAGCAGCGAGAATGTAGAGCAAGAGGAACTCTCCCTCATTGCTAGCGGATGCAGCCATTCAACCACTTCAGAAGACAGTTTAGCAGAGTTTACAAACCTACCGGATCCTGATTTAATCAGAGAGGACCAACGGGGAAAAAAGCAAACTGGTTGGAAGGAACTTTAATTACAAAGGGAAATGACGTGGGTAGAATGGGGGAGGGAGAGAGCAAATCATTTCCTAAGACATTATTGTCTCCTATTTATAGATGGAGAAGTGGAGACTCAGAGGGTATGAGCCACTTTCTCAAGGTTACATGGGTCACTTGGGGCCAGGGTTAATGTCCCTTGCCCCCTTATTCTTGGGGGCTAGGAGACTAGCCTACTACACAGAATGTCTGGTTTCAACACTAGTGGCTTAATAGTCCACTGCAGAAGAAAAAATAACAAAATGCACCACCTCAATTGCCTTACAGGGTGCAGCGGACGTTTGCTGCACTTGACAAAGATTCGAAGGCGGAGCTGTAAACAATGCAAACGTTGTCTTGGGGCGCCATCTAGGGGACAATTCGTGAAGTGACACTCTTTTCCTCAGATGAAGACGGCAGGTCTTCAGTTCTTGCTTTTCCCGTGTTCCTTTGGAATCTGTGTACCCAAGGCGACGCGCCATGGTTTCGCAAGCAAAGTTAACAAGGCAGTTCATCATCAGGGGGGTCCTTTGCCTTGCCCCCCACCCTGTCACCTGCGTCACCACCACTGAGCTTTGCCGGCAGCCCTCAGGGTCCACCTGCCTTCTCTGCTCACCTGGCTGAGGGGGGGTTGCTGATCCCTTGCCTTGATGGCGTCCACCGAGTCACACGTGTTCAGCTTGCTGACGTGGTTAGCTTTGTGGCGCTGCGAAGGGCGGTTGCGACGGGCTGGCCTGGCAGTTGGGGCGCCGCCGGTTTCTCTGGCAGGATGGGCGGCCATCACGTGGACCACAGGTTCAAAACAACGTCAGTTCCTCTTCCCGACGTTTTCCTTTTCCCCTGCGCCCTCTCTTCCTTTCCTGAACAATTCAGTCCTCAGTGCAGAGCCAGGTAGGCGCGTGAGATGGCATCAGGGCGCGGTGGGACCCAGCAGGTGGCCGGCATCCCGGCCTGGGTAGGGAGGGGATGCCATCCACGAGGGGGGTGGCCCCGCTCGGGAGGTGGGCCCTGCTGCGCACACCGTGGACCCGGGGTGGCGTCACCAGGTGCAGAGCGAGGCCCCTGGGGAGAGCCTGCAGGTTTGTCCCCTGCGCTCAGGTCCCCGGGGAGTTTGCACCCTCATCACCCGGGCTCCTCCCAAGCACTCTCTGAGCCACCTTCTCCTCACCTGCTATCTGCAGCACAGGTGAAATATGTCTCATCTGGCCCTAAATCCGGGGCTTCTCCCTCTAAGCTGAGCCTCTTCGATGCTCCTGGAACCCGAGGTCCTGCCTGAGAGGTGGATTCGCTCCCCGAGGTGGACGGACACCCCTTGGTTCTCTGCAGCTGTAACCTGCACGGAGACTCCAAACAGACAGGCTCCTCTTCAACAGCAGCTGGATAATCCAGGACGTTACTAGAACATTCCACCAATATCACCCACTTCCTGACATCCACCTCAGCTTTTCACTTCTCTATTATTTGGTCACTGGCGTAAGAAAGTGAAAGGAATCCATGAACCTTTGGCCTTTCCTGATTTTGTCTGAAGCCTCCAGGGCTGGACAGCTCCTAACCTGGGACGGTTGGATAAAGTATCCAGGGGTCATTCCACCAGCAACCGCTAGAAGCTTCCACTCTAACCCTGAAGCTGCCCTCAAGTTAAGCAAGAGTGATTTCACACCTGGTCATTTCTCGATACTTTGGCCGTTTGGACTCCCCAGGGTTAATGTCATGTACAGATAAAAGTGCTTCTGCCGCACTAACATATTATAACACATGGAAGATGTATGACTCTCTCCATATGCAGATATTTTGTCATTAGTCAAATGAATCATTCCTGCAGGTGCCTGGGGAAGTCTGGGGCCAGCTGACATCTTTATGATGATTATGTAATCTTTGTGCCTCATGCAACTAAAAATAGCTAAGTTGGAACATTTCCATAGGCCTACATTTTTTCTGCATAAGTGAAAAATGTGCCTATTAAGTCTCTCGAATCTGCTTAGCATGGCTCTTTGCTTTAAATATGCTCTATGCTGTTATTGGTCAGTAAGCTGGCCTGGAAACCCCACAGTTCGTTAGGTGGCTGACTTTCTGTGCAAAGTCTAACTGATTTCTCAGCAAACAAAAGAAAGAAGTCTGTATTGTCTCCCTAAGCATCCTATAGCATTGCTGTTAGATAACTGCTTGTGTTTACCTGCCAGTCCTAAAATGAGATCCATCCAAACTCTTACCTGTCTCCTTGCTGATGTGTTAACATGAGCGGCCTAAAGAGTTAGAACATCATTTCTGAGGATTATAGAGTAATTAACGTTTCTGTACGTTCAATCAATATCCCCACGAGGCATGCTTCTGGGCTCTATCGCCAGTTGGTACGTTTGGCTCAGACACAAGGAAGCAGCATTTCAGTACAGGCATGAGCTTTGCCCCACGTTGTCCTGGATGCTCAATGCCCTTCAAGGACTCCTGTATCCTAACCCAAGAGGGCCAGCTGGGGGAATATCTGCTGCCCTCCTATCCAGGTGTGTTTGTGACATAGACAAGTACTTTAGTGGCTTATGGATGGCACAGACAGAAAAGTTCAAATCTGTAGTGATGTGAACCTGAGAATGTGTTTTTTTATCATCCAGTATTGTAGAAAGTTTAAAGGATGCAAGTGAAAGCTCATACCTCATTATAATTGAGTCACCCCGAAGGCTGGAGGCTTATATTGATTGCCATGGATCTGCAAAGCAAATGTACATAAATGCTTCAACCCCATTTTACTCTTGGGAAATTTAAATCTAGGTGTCAATTATTTAATAATGGAATATGTATAATTGATGTTCAAGGTGTTGGGTGGTCTATGCAGTGTCTTCAGTCTGTTAATCTCGACCACCGGAAGAAGAAACAGTTTATAAAAAGAGGGGAGAACACATGATCAGAGACTATCAGAAAGTAAGTAGACAGTTGAAGAAAAAACTGACTTACCTTTTCTACATACTGGATCTTGCTACAGATACCTCTGGAAGAACAAAGTTTATAGAACAATGATGATTTTAAAGCTTCTCTGTAAACAGACCTATTTTTATTTTTACATGACTAGCAGTTCTAGAAGCTTGTTTTATGATAAAATTGCAATCTGTAGGTGCTGATGTTTTCTCCATAGGGTTTTATATTTGTTGTCTACACAGCTGTTTTTGGAGGAGGGGCAGGAAGTTGCCTAGTGCTGCACCTTGTGCTGAAGCCATGGCACCAGCCTCAGCCAGACCCCCAAATTTTGTACTCAATTTCGGTAAAATGCATGCTTCCAGCTATGGAACCCTAGACAGGGCTTGCCTGTGGTCCATAGTGTTACTGCCTCAGCTCTTTTGTTTCATCAAAGCCAGTGCTGTCCCACTCCCTGGAGAGGGGTATCAGTCCATGAGCTTGTCCACATGCACTTGGAAATCAGCAGACCACCACTAGTCATTAGACAAATGCAAATTAAAAGCACAATGAGAAAATGAATCTAGTCACAGCCCTCACACCCTTCACAAAAATTAACTCAAAATGGATCACAGACTTAAATGTAAAACATAAAACTATAAAACCTCTAGAAGAAAACATAGGAGAAACTTAGATGACCTTGGGTATGGCAGTGACTTTTTAGATGCAACACCAAAGACATGATCCATGAAAGAAATCGTTGATAACTGGGACTTCATGGAAATTGAAAAATTTTGCTCTTCAAAAGACAGTATCAAGTGAATTAAAAGACAAGCCACAGGCTAGGAGAGGATATTTGCAAAAGATACATCCAATAAAGAACTGTTATCCAAAATATACAAAGAACTTTTAAAACTCAACAATAAAAAAAAAAGTTAATTAAAAAATGGTCCAAAGACCTTAACAGACACACCACCAGAGAAGATGCAGATGGCAAATAAGTATATGAAATTATGCTCCAAATCATGTACCATCAGAGAAATGCAGATTAAAACAACAATGAGATACCACTACACACCCATTAGAGTGGCCAAAATCCAGAACACTGACAACACCAAATGCTGACGAGGATGTGGAGCAACAGGAACTCTCATTTATGGCTGGTGGGAATGCAGAATGGTACAGCCACTTTGGAAGACTGTCTGGCAGTGTCTTACAAAACTAAACATACTCCGACCATATGATCCAGAAATTCTACTTGTTGGTATTTACCCAAACGATTTTAAAACTTATATCCACACAAAAACTTGCACATGGATGTTTATAACAGCTTTCTTCACAATTGCCAAAACTTGGAAGCAACCAAGATGTCTTTCAGTGGGTGAATAGATAAATAAACTGTGGTACATCTGGACAATGGAATATTATTCAGTGTTAAAAAGAAATGAGGTTGAACCTTCAAGATGGCAGAAAAGTAAGACATGGAGATCATCTTCCTCCCCATAAATACATCAGAAATACGTCTATATGTGGAACAACTCCTACAGAACAGCTACTGAATGCTGGAAGAAGACTTCAGACTTCTCAAAAGGCAAGAAACCCCACGTACCTGGGTAGGGCAAAAGAAAAAACAGAGACAAAAGAATAGGGATGTGATCAGCACCAGTGGAAGGGAGCTGTGAAGAAGGAAAGGTTCCCACACACTAGGAAGCCCCTTCGCAGGCAGAGACTGCGGGTGGCGGAGGGGGGAAACTTTGGAGCCGCGGAGGAGAGCGCAGCCACAGGGGTGCAGAGGGCAAAGTGGAGAGATTCCCGCACAGAGGATCGGTGCCGATCGGCACTCACCAGCCCGAGAGCCTTGTCTGCTCACCCGCTGGGACGCGCGGGGGCTGGGAGCTAAGGCTCGGGCTTCAGTCGGAGCGCAGGGAGAGGACTGGGGTTGGAGGCGTGAACACAGCCGGAAGGGGACGAGTGCACCTCAGCTAGCTGGGAGGGAGTCCGGGAAAAAGTCTGGACCTGCCTAAGAGGCAAGAAACCACTGTTTTGGGGTGCGCAAGGAGAGGGGATTCAGAGCACTGCCTAAACAAGCTCCAGAGATGGGCATGAGCCGCGGCTATCACCGTGGACCCCAGAGACGGGCATGAGATGCTAAGGCTGATGCTGCCGCCACCAAGAAGCCTATGTACGAGCCCAGGTCACTACGCACACCTCCCCTCCTGGGAGACTGTGCAGCCCACCACTGCCAGGGTCCTGTGATCCAGAGACAACTTCCCCGGGAGAACACACGGCGCGCCTCAGGCTGGTGCAATGTCATGCCAGCCTCTGCCGCCGCAGGCTTGCCCCACATTCCGAACCCCTCTCTCCCCCCGGCCTGAGTGAGCCAGAGCCCCTGAATCAGCAACCCCTTTAACCCCATCCTGTCTGAGTGAGAAACAGATGCCCTCAGGTGACCTACATGCAGAGGCAGGGCCAATCCAAAGTTGAACCCCAGGAGCTATGTGAACAAAGAAGAGAAAGGGAAATCTCTCCCAGCAGCCTCAGGAGCAGTGGATTAAACCTCCACCGTCAACTTGATGTACCCTGCATCTGTGGAATACCTGAATAGACAATGAACCATCCCAAAATGAGGAGGTGGAATTTGGAAGCAACCATATATATATATATTTCCTTTTTCTCTTTTTGTGAGTGTGTATGTGTATGCTTCTTTGTCTGATTTTGTCTGTATAGCTTTGCTTTTACCATTTGTCCTAGGGCTCTATCTGTTCATTTTTGTTGTTTGGTTTTTTTTGGTTTTTTGTATAGTTTTTAGCTCTTGTTATCATTGGTAGATTTGTTTTTTGGTTTGGTTGCTCTCTTCTTTCTTTCATTTTTTTTTTCTTATTACTTTTTAACTTTTAAAAATTATTTTTTAATAACTTTATTTTACCTTATTTTCTTTCTTCCTCTCTTCTTTCCTTCCTCTCTCTCTCTCTCTCTCTCTCTCTCTCTCTCTCTCTCTCTCTCTCTCTCTCTCCCTCTTCATTCCTTCTGTCCTTCCTTCCTTCCTTTCCTTCTTTCTCCCTTTTCTTCTGAGCTGTGTAGATGACAGGGTCTTGGAGCTCCAGCTGAGTGTCAGGCCTAAGCCTCTGATGTGGGAGAGCCAAGTTCAGGACATTTGTCCACCAGAGACCACCCAACTCCATGTAATATCAAATGGCAAAAGCTCCCCCAGAGATCTCCATCTCAATGCTAAGACCCAGTTCCACTCAACGACCAGCAAGCTACAATGCGGGACACCCTATGCCAAACAACTAGCAAGACAGGAACACAACCCCACCCATTAGCAGAAAGGCTGCCTAAAATCATAATAAGGTCACAGACATGCTCAAAACACACCACCGGACACGGTCCTGCCCACCAGAAAGACAAGATCAAGACTCACCCACCAGAACACAGGCACCAGTCCCCTCCACCAGGAAACCTACACAACCCACTGAACAAAACTTACCCAGAGGGGGTAGACACCAAAAACAAGGGGAACTATGAACATGCCTCCTGTGAAAAGGAGACCCCAAACGCAGTAATTTCAGCAAAATGAGAAGACAGAGAAACACACAGTAGATGAAGGAGCAAGGTAAAAACCACTGGACCAAATAAATGAAGAGGAAATAGGCAGTCTACCTGAAAAAGAATTCAGAGTAATGATAGTAAAGATGATCCAAAATCTTGGAAATAGAATGGAGAAAATATAAGAAAATTTTAACAAGGACCTAGAAGAACTAAAGAGCAAACAAACAATGATGAACAACACAATAACTGAAATTTAAAATTCTCTAGAAGGAATTGATAGTAGAATAACTGAGGCAGAAAAATGGATAAGTAACCAGGAAGATAAAATACTGGAAATAATTATTGCAGAGTGGAATAAAGAAAAAAGAATGAAAAGAATTGAGGACAGTCTCAGAGACCTCTGGGACAACATTAAAAGCACCAACAGTCGAATTATATAAGTCCCAAAAGAAGAGAAAAAGAAAGTAACTGAGAAAATATTTGAAGAGATTATAGTTGAAAACTTCCCTAATATGAGAAAGGAAATAGTTAATCAAGTCCAGGAACTGCAGAGAGTCCCATATAGGATAAATCCAAGGAGAAACATGCCAAGACACATATTAATCAAACTATCAAAAATTAAATACAAAGAAAAAAATATTAAAAGCAGCAAGGGAAAAACAACAAATAACATACAAGGGAATCCACATAAGGTTAACAGCTGATCTTTCAGCAGAAACTCTGCAAAAGGGAAGTGGCAGGACATATTTAAAGTGATGAAAGGGAAAAACCTACAACCAAGATTACTCTACCCTGGAAGGATCTCATCCAGATTCAATAGAGAAATTAAAACATTTACAGACAAGCAAAGCTAAGAGAATTCAATACCACCCAACCAGCTTTACAACAAATGCTAAAGGAACTTCTCTAGGCAGGAAACACAAGAGAAGAAAAAGATCTACAATAACAAACCCAAAACAAATAAGGAAATGATAATAGGAACATACATATCGATAATTACCTTAAATGTAAATGGATTAAATGCTCCAACCAAAAGACATAGACTGGCTGAATAGATACAAAAACAAGACCCATATATATGCTGTCTATAAGAGACCCACTTCAGACCTAGGGACACATACAGACTGAAAGTGAGGGGATGGAAAAAGATATTCTATGCAAATGGAAATCAAAAGAAAGCTGGAGTAGTAATTCTCGTATCAGACAAAATGAACTTTAAAATAAAGACTATTACAAGAGACAAAGAAGGACACTACATAATGATAAAGGGATCAATCCAAGCAGCAGATATAACAACTGTTAATATTTATGCACCCAACATAGGAGCACCTCAATACATAAGGCAAATGCTAACAGCCATAGAAGGGAAAATTGACAGTAACACAATCATAGTAGGGGAGTTTAACAATCCACTTTCACCAATGGGCACATCATCCAAAGTGAAAATGAATAAGGAAACACAAGCTTTAAATGATACATTAAACAAGGTGGACTTAATTGATATTTATATGACATTCCATCCAAAAACAACAGAATACACTTTCTTCTCAAGTGCTCATGGAACATTATCCAAGATAGACCATATCTTGGGTCACAAATTAAGCCCTGGTAAATTTAAGAAAATTGAAATCGTATCAAGTATCTTTTCCAACCAGAACGCTATGAGACTAGATATCAATTACAGGAAAAAAACCTGTAAAAAATACAAACACATGGAGGCTAAATAATACACTACTTAACAACCAAGAGGTCACTGAAGAAATCAAAGAGGAAATCAAAAAAATACATAGAAACAAATGACAATGAAAACACGACAGCCCAAAACCTGTGGGATGCAGCAAAAGCAGTTCTAAGAAGGAAGTTTATAGCAATACAATCCTACCTCAAGAAACAAGAAACATCTCAAATAGACAACCTAACCTTACACCTAAAGCAATCAGAGAAAGAAGAACAAAAAACCCCAAAGTTGGCAGAAAGAAAGAAATCATAAAGATCAGATCAGAAATGAATGAAAAAGAAATGAAGGAAACAATAGCAAAGATCAATAAAACTAAAAGCTGGTTCTTTGAGAAGATAAACAAAATTGATAAACCATTAGCCAGACTCATCAAGAAAAACAGGGAGAAGACTCAAATCAATAGAATTAGAAATGAAAAAGGAGAAGCAACAACTGACACTGCAGAAATACAAAGGATCATGAGAGATTACTATAAGCAAGTATATGCCAACAAAATGGACAATCTGGAAGAAATGGACAAATTCTTAGAAAAGCACAATCTTGTGAGACTGAACCAGGAAGAAATAGAAAGTATAAACAGACAAATCACAAGCATTGATATTGAGACTGTGATGAAAAATCTTCCAACAAACAAAAGCTCAGGATCAGATGGCTTCACAGGCAAAATCTACCAAACATTTAGAGAAGAGCTAGCACCTATCCTTCTCAAACTCTTCCAAAATATAGCAGAGGGAAGAGCACACCCAAACTCATTCTATGAGACCACCATCACTCTGATACCAAAACCAAACAAAGATGTAAAAAACAAAGAAAACTGGGCTTCCCTGGTGGTGCAGTGGTTGAGAGTCTGCCTGCCAGTGCAGGGGACACGGGTTCGTGCCCCCATCTGGGAAGTTTCCACGTGCTGCAGAGTGGCTGCGTCTGTGAGCCATGGCCGCTGAGCCTGCGCGTCCTGAGCCTGTGCTCCGCAACGGGAGAGGCCACAACAGTGAGAGGCCCGCGTACCACAAAAAAAAAAAAAAAGTCAAAGAAAACTACAAGCCAGTATCACTGATGAATGTTGATGAAAATATCCTCAGCAAAATACTAGCAAACAGGATCCAACAGCACATTAAAAGGATCATACACCACGATCAAGTGGGGTTTATCCCAGGAATGCAAGGATTCTTCAATATACACAAATCAATCAATGTGATACACCATATTAGCAAATTGAAGGAGAAAAACCATATGATCATCTCAATAGAAGCAGAAAAAGCTTTTGACAAAATTCAACACACATTTATGATAAAAACCCTCCAGAAAGTAGGCATAGATGGAACTTACCTCAACATAGTAAAGGCCATATATGACAAACCCACAGCCAGCATTGCTCTTAATGGTGAAAAACTGAAACCATTTCCACTAAGATCAGGAAGAAGACAAGGTTGCCCACTCTCACGACTTTTATTCAACATAGTTCTGGAAGTTTTAGCCACAGCAATCAGAGAAGAGAAAGATATATAAGGAATCCAAACTGGAAAAGAAGAAGTAAAGCTGTCACTGTTTGCAGGTAACATGATACTATACATAGAGAATCTTAAAGACTCTACGAGAAAACTACTAGAGCTAATCAATGAATTTGGTAAAGTGGCAGGATACAAAGTTAGTGCACAGAAATCTCTTGCATTCCTATACACTAATGAGGAAAAATCTGAAAGAGAAATTAAGGAAACACTCCCATTTACAATTGTAAACAAAGAATAAGGTACCTAGGAATAAACCTACTTAAGAAGACAAAAGACCTGTATGCAGGAAACTATAAGACACTGATGAAAGAAATTAAAGATGATCCAAACAGATGGAGAGATATACCATGTTCTTGAATTGGAAGAATCAACATTGTGAAAATGGCTATACTACCCAAAGCAATCTACAGATTCAATGCAATTCCTATCAAACTACCAATGGCATTTTTCACAGAACTAGAACAAAAAATTCACAATTTGTATGGAAACACAAAAGACCCTGAATTGCCAAAGCAATCCTGAGAAAGAAAAATGGAGCTGGAGGAATCAGGCTCCCTGACTTCAGACTATACTACAAAGCTACAGTAATCAAGACAGTATGGTACTGGCACAAACACAGAAATACAGATCAATGGAACAGAATAGAAAGCCCAGAGATAAACCCACACACATATGGTCACCTTATGTTTGATAAAAGAGGCAAGAATATACAGTAGAGAAAAGACAGCCTCTTCAATAAGTGGTGATGGAAAAACTGGACAGCTACATGTAAAAGAATGAAATTAGAACACTCCTTAACACCATATACAAAAATAAACTCAAAATGGACTAAAGACCTAAATGTAAGGCCAGACACTATCAAACTCTTAGAGGAAAACATAGGCAGAACACTCTATGACATAAATCACAGCAAGATCCTTTTTGACCCATCTTCTAGAGAAATGGAAATAAAAACAAAAATAAACAAATGGGACCAAATGAAACTTCAAAGCTTTTGCACAGCAAAGTAAACCATAAACAGGATGAAAAGACAACCCTCAGAGTGGGAGAAAATATTTGCAAACGAAGCAACTGACAAAGAATTAATCTCCAAAATATACAGGCAGCTCAATATCAAAAAAACAAACACGCCAATCCAAAAATGGGCAGAAGACCTAAACAGACATTTCTCCAAAGAAGATATACAGATTGCCAACAAACACATGAAAGGATGCTCAACAGCACTAACCATTAGAGAAATGCAAATCAAAACTGCAATGAGATATAACCTCACCCTGGTCAGAATGGCCATCATCAAAAAATCTACAAACAATAAATGATGGAGAGGGTGTGGAGAAAAGGGAACCCTCTTGCACTGTTGGTTGGAATGTAAATGGATACAACCACTATGGAGAACAGTATGGAGGTTCCTTAAAAAACTACAAATAGAACTACCATACGACCCAGCAATTCCACTACTGGGCATATACCTTGAGCAAACCTTAATTCAAAAAGAGTCATGTACCACAGTGTTCATTGGAGGTCTATTTACAATAGCCAGGACATGGAAGCAACGTAAGTGTCCATAAACAGATGAATGTATAAAGAAGATGTGGCACATATATACAATGGAATATTACTCTGCCATAAAAAGAAACAAAATTTAGTTATTTACAGTGAGGTGGATGGACCTAGAGACTGTCATACAGAGTGAAGTAAGTCAGAAAGAGGAAAACAAATACCATATGCTAACACACATATATGGAATCTAAAAAAAAAAGGGTTCTGAAGAACCTAGTGGCAGGACGGGAATAAAGTCGCAGATGTAGAGAATGGACTTGAGGACATGGGGAAGGGGAAGGGTAAACTGGGATGAAGTGAGAGAGTGGCATGGACATATGTACACTACCAAACATAAAATAGATAGCTAGTGGGAAGCAGCCGCATAGCACAGGGAGATCAGCTCGGTGCTTTGTGACCACCTAGAGGGGTGGGATAGGGAGGATGGGAGGGAGAGGCAAGAGGGAGGAGAAATGGGAATATATGTTTATGTATAGCTGATTCACTTTGTTCTAAAGCAGAAACTAACACACCATCGTAAAGCAATTATACTCCCGTAAGATGTTAAAAAAAAAAACAAAACAGAGGAATGGATAAAAAGAGGTGGTACATATATACAATGGAATATTACTCAGCCATAGAAAGGAACTGTCACACAGAGTGAAGTAATTCAGAAAGAGAAAAACAAATATCATATATTAATGCATATATGTGGAATCTGAAAAAATTGGTATAGATGATCTTCTTTACAAAGCAGAAATAGAGATACAGACATAGAGAACAAATGTATGGATACCAAGGGGGAGGGGGAAGGGGGCTGAATTGAGAGATCGGGATTGACATATATAAACTATTGATACTTTGTGTAAAACAGATAACTAATGAGAACCTACTGTATAGCACAGGGAACTCTACTCAGTGCTCTGTGGTGACCTAAATGAGAAGGAATCCAAAAATTAGGGATATATGTATACATATAGCTGATTCATTTTGCTGCACAGTATAAACTAACACAGTATTGTAAAGCAACTATACTCCAATACAAATTTTTAAAATTTTAAAAATTAAATAATAGTAGAAAAAAAGCAGGATTGTAGCAGTTGATCAATGAGCATTTGTTGGATGGATGAGTGGAGTGAGTGGATGGATGGGTGGATGGATAATGGATGGATAGGTGAATGGATGGTGGATAGATGTATAGATGGATGGATGAGTGGATGGGTGGATGGTTAATGGATGGATGAGTGGATGATGGAGGGATGGATAGGTGGATGGATGGATGGATGATGGATGGACAGAGGAGTGGATGGGTGGATGGATGATGGATGGATGAGTGGACGATGGATGGATGGATAGGTGGATAGGTGGATGGATGATGGATGGATGAGTGGATGATGGAGGGATGGATAGGTGGATGGATGGATGGATGATGGATGGACAGAGGAGTGGATGGGTGGATGGATGATGGATGGATGAGTGGACGATGGATGGATGGATAGGTGGATAGGTGGATGGATGATGGATGGATGAGTGGATGATGGATGGATAGGTGGATGGGTGGATGGATGATGGATGGATGAGTGGATGACAGATGGATGGATGGATGAATCAACATGTACATTAAGCTGAAAACACAGCTCCCAGCTTTGTAGCTGGGCCACTCAGTAATGTCCCTGCTGCTCCAGTCCTCCTCCGCTGTCTCTGTCTGTTTCTCCAGCCTTAGGAGACTCTCCGTCTGACCCAGCTTTCCCAGCCAAGTGAGGCTGAGGGGCTGAAAAGGTCACAGAGCCCATTCTTTCCCACAGCCCCAGCATGGAGAGTGGGAGGATTCCTCCCCTGCAGCTGGGAGGGAGCCTGTGACGTGACATCACTCGATTAGGGTCCATGTTGTAAACTTGTCAGAATCCCACCCTCGCCGCCTCAGGCTCCAGACATGATTCCTCGCCATCATCAGCAGATGCTTGGGTGCTGCCAGGGACAGCACTCATCTCAGAGACACCCTGTTAACATCATCTGCTGGCTGTTTTTACTGTTTTAGCCTTAATATCTGGGTCCCACAGCTGTTCCTTCCCACTCCCTCTTGCTAAACCTGAATAGCTAAGCCTCAAAGGCTGATAAACTCCAGAAAAATTCCTTTCTTCTGAGAACCATCTTTGACAAGCTATTCCAGAAACTAACTAAACATAGGCTGACACACTTGCTTCATCATAGAAGGAAAACTGAAAGACACGGGGTTCTAATACCTGTCGACTTGGGGACTCGGCTCAGGTCAGCTTCGGCACGTTGGAAGGAGGAATTGAGCCCCATTTAGGCATGTTTGAGTCCCTCTAAGAAAACCAGGGCATTTACTGCTCTATGGGGAACTATTTTGAATTTTGGCTACTATTATTTCATTTATCCAGCAAGAGGAACAGCAGATCTGATATTCTAGGGAGAAGGTGGGCAAGAAGTATCTCCCTTCACTTTTCTCTTGACCTTTAGATTTCACAGTCAACGATGTCGTCTCCCAGAATTGCGACACGTGCTGGGCACTGGGTCTGAAATTATTAAAGCCCATCAGTGCATCCCTAAGTGCGTCCCCACAAGGCTGCCTGGTTAGCAGTATGGTCCTAAATCTTATTGGAGCAAATCACACTCATCCTCCGGGTTTTTCTAGTCCAGCTCCCAACGAAACCCTCCCCAGTTTGTCCCTTTTGACTAATAATTAAGCAAAAATGCAGGTGAGCGATAACCTGCTACAACCCTAGCTTATTCATCCGTAATGGCCGTTAAATAGTGTTCAAATGGGAAAATAATCTGTGCATGTGGCTAAGTCTCCTCGCTGCAGTAGGTCTCGTGACAGTAGTTCACATATCTTCCTGAGAAACTTCTTACAGAGAAAATACAGCTTTCTCACTTCCCCTTGAAAATACTGAAGAAAAAAATCTTAATAACCTACAGATACGTTCTGAAATAAAGGCAGAATTTAACTGCTCTTAGACCCAATGGAGTCATGCTCTTTTGTTAAAGTCATCCATCTGGAAAAACAGAAACATGATTTAGACCTTTTCCAAACCTGTTCCTTTACCTGTTAACCTTTGGACCATGAATTAAAGCTGGTGAGAGGTGCTGAGTTAACTGCTATTGAATCGAGGGCCAGGGAGACAGATGTGAGCTCCGGAACCACGCAATGGGGTGGGCGCTTGCCAGGGAAATGAGAAATGTATCAGAGTGACCTTGCCATACATCAAACACACTTCTGGAATTCAGAGCACGCCCAGCCACAAAGGGGTGTTGCAGGAATAAATGTAGAAGTTCTAGGGGCAGGAGCAGAGTAGCAACAGGACTAGTATCAGCAATGAATAGCAGCACACTGTAAATCCTTATTTTGTATCTGGCATAGCTCTAAGGACTTGAAATCTGTTAACTCATCTCATGGACCGTCATCAAGATCCCTGTTCACTTAGGTTAATCTTTCTACCCAGTTACCAATATTGATAAAGGTTTAATAATTTTCGCAGAAGATAGTGTGACACAGGCTTTCACACCAAGTCTACCGGGCAGAATTCTAGGTCACGTGAAGGCAAACAGACCGAGAGATGTATGTGCCATTAAGCTGCACCCCACTGCCCTTTACCCAGAGCTGCCAGCTCAAAATACCGTCGGGATTCTTTGCAGAGAAAAAGATGTGAGGTATCACTCCGTGTACATCACTGACTTTATGATTAACCGTTAAAGAAATACTATGCAATTAAGTCTCATCCTGCACAGAGTAAAAGAGTGTCCTGTTGCCTTTTCAGAAAACCTGTATCAAAAGTGTGGATGGAGTTGTGAGGAGAACTTGAAGCCATAAAGACTCGCTGAGTTTCCAGGCCATTTTAAGCCACATTTGTCTTACACCATTAGAGGAAATGAAAGGTGTCTTTTATAATGAATATTGCACTTGTCCTTGGCTTATAGTCTAATATTTATTTTTTAAAAATCAGCTTTTCTTATATGTATTTGAAAACTGAAGTTAAAGAAAGGTGAATGTTCAGAAACTAGAATGTAATTAATACATACAGAAACACCATCATACATTTTCTCAATTCGATGCAATTTAAAAAACAAAAAGATCCGGGCAGACTGCTTTGCAATCTTTGGATAAAGGGCTGGGGTGGTGATCACTGGTCACCGTGGAGCTGAGTGTCTTACCGTTGCCAAAGCCCATCTGAGCTCACACCAGCCACACAGGCCTTCAAGAGGATGCGTGTGTGACTGTGACCGTCCATTTCCCCCTCGACCTTCACGGCTGCCATGTTGCTCCATCAGAGCCTGTGCGACCCTTATGGCCAAATGACAAGCCCAAGGGAACAAAATAATCCTGACCAAATTCCACTTCGTATTCTGCTAATATATTACAGCAGACATGAAATTCCACTCCAGCAACCTCACACCCACCAGTGGTCATTCAGAGGCCATGTAAGATGCTAAACGATGAAGAAAGTGCATTTTTTTTTAATGACAGAAATAATGAAAGCAAAGGAATGATGGTCATGTGCTAGACGTTCTATATTCCAATTTCTTTATCTTAACATAGTAAAAAAAATTATCGCATGTTAAGAAAATGGTAAACATTTTAAATCTTTTTCTTTTTCTTTCATTAGTTTTTTTTTCTTTTTTTTTAATGAAAGACTTCTTCCTTCCCAACAGAAAGCACCTCCCCCACGAAGCTGTGTTCTTTATTATTATGACCCCACAATACTCCTTTTTTCTGAAGCCAAACTTCAGGTCAGCAGCAGCCTAATTAATATGTCAGACACCTGGTAGATCATGGTTTACCATCACCTCCTCTTTGTGACAATTATTTTCAGTAGTAGCTATGTAGTGAAACACATAATAATAATGGCAAGAAAGAAACAGTAAAAATTTCCTCTTATTGCACTTGATATACGTATAATCATTTTTAATTATAAAAATTAAAATGAAATACAATAAAAAGATAAATAGCAATGAATTGCTTCTTTTAATTGCACTAATGCACTTTTTGAAGAAAGGGGGAAATTTATACCTACATATGAGCCTAATGCCTTAATAAATTACAGTACAGCATCCGCTTCCATCTGTAACCGCTGCATATTTGCCAAAATTAACATTCTTTGCATATTCATGTTCAGTGGACATATAGCAAGATTTGTCATGTCCCTTTCCCCATAGTTAATCGTAAAACACTTCTTAAATGTTAAGTTTGGAGTTCCGGCTGACAGCGCGGTGAGAAGCGTATCTTGGCCTTCTAGCCCGGGGCCCTCCAGGCCCTCTGGCCTCTGGTCGGCAGGTGAACTGGGGGGCCCCCGGGACAGGCTCAGGCTGTATCTTGCCGAGCCCCAGAGCCCTCGCCGCAGCTGCCCACCGGCAGCACCCGAGCCTGGAAGCAGCAACGAACTGCTCCCCCACCCCACCTCCGCGACCTAACGGCGGCAGCCCCTCGGAGCCCAGATCCCGCCCACTGCCGGGTCTCTAGACCCCACGCTGCAGGGGTTAGGCGAAGCCTCCGGCAGGCCACCAAGGACGTGGCACCTTTGGGCGTCGGGCGTGGCAGGGTGAGAAGCATGGCAGCCATTGGAGAGCCTCAAGGGCCTGGGAAGGGGGGTCTACGTGGACGCCAGCTCGGCCACCCTTAGGCCTTGGAGCCCGCGCGATCCTGGACCTGAGGGGACCTCTCTGTCCCAGTGGGATGAGACCTCACCTCGTCCAGACAACAACGGACAAAGGCCTTAACGGGCCCAGAAGGTGAGCGGAGCCCCGGTCGACGACGGGTGGAAAGTTAGCGGGTCATCGGGCAGTTGGTCGTCGTTCTATCAAGACCTCGATGTCGGAAGATAGAAATGGTAGAAAAACGTACCACGTGCGTCCAATAGGAAGTGCCCGCCACCCTTTGGGAAGACTTACTAGCCGTTTATAGAAGGCCTGTGTATATAATATGAAAAAGCTGCTCTCAACTTTCCCCCAACCTTTCGAAAGAAAACTTTTCGCTACATCTAGGCCTTCTAGATGTGAAGAGGTTAACGATGTATGATAGTTAGAAAATCACGTCTTGTAAATGCCATTTGTTTCTTTAAAATAAACCATAGAAAAGTAATGTCTTCTGGAAATGACTTTTCGAAATGGAGTTGTTTGACCGCCTCTAGAGGCGACATCAGGAGCCACAGAGGTCCACGTTTGTTCCGTGGGTTAGAGGACATGGAATGGAAGACATTGAGGAGGAAGAAAAGAAGGTTCTGTGCCAGACTGGTCACAGTTAGAAGACATTTGCATATTAGAACCATTGGTTTGTGTGTGCATTTTTCTCCTTACTACTGTATGTGTAGTTGACAGTAAGTACTTTTTTGATATATCTAGTCTTTCCAGATCTTCTAAAGTGCCTGATGTATGTTCAAAGTAGAGGTAGTAAAAAAACATTTTGTAAATATCTTTTTGTTAAAACTCGTATGAAATGTTTTGGGGGGGAGGGGTGGCCAAACCACTTTTTTGAACAGTACGCGGTATGCACTGTGTTTGTTTGTGCACTGGTGCAAGGTCGGGGGGAGGAGAAGGAAGTGCAAAGAGCTCTGTGCCAGTGTGTTTATAGTGAGGCAAGATTAACCGTTGTCTTTTTTATGTTCCTGCATTTTGTTTCACTTTGCTGTGTATATAGTGTATATAATGGACAAATGAGTCCTAATTTACAACACCTAGTCTTTCTAGATGTTAAAGAGGTTGCCAGTGTTTGACAAAATTAGAGTTAGTAAATAATACATTTTGTACATTTTGTGTTAAAATTTCTAGGAAAGATTGTCTTCTGAAAATTTGAGCATTATAGCCCTCTGGGTTGGTGGAGCGGGGAGAGAGAGAAGGGGATTGGTCTTAGAATGGCTAGAATGCTGGTATTTTGAAGACACTTTCAGATTACAACTGTTACATGTGTGCAGTTCTTTCAATACTGCTCCGTATATAGTGGACTGATTAAGTCCTTATTTGAAACATCTAGTCCATCTAGATGTTTAGAAGTGCCCAACGTATGTTAAATGTAGATGTAGTAAAATATCACTTTGTAAATAACTTTTTGCTAAAATTCACAGGAAGTACTGTCTTTGGGAATGTTAAATGTTAAACCACCTCTCTGAGCAGTATACTATTGTCTATACTTGTTCAGTGGTTTGGAGGAGGGAGGGAAAGAATTGCAAAAGGTAATATGCTAGTGTGTTCATACCTGGACATTTTCAGACAAAACCATTTTTTGTATGTTCATTTTGTTTTGCTGTGCATATAATGGACAAACTGAGTCCTAATTTTGCAACATCTAGTCTCTAGATGTTAAAGCGGTTGCCAGTGTATGACAAAGTAGTTAGTAAAATGAGCACATTTTGTACACTTTATTGAAATTCATAGGAAAGCTTGTCTTCTGTAAATGACTTTTGGATATGAATTTGTTCAGCCACCTCTGAGCATTACACATGCATGTACTTGTCCACGGGATTGGCGGTGGAGAGAAGGAAGGGAGGGAGGAAATGGTTCAGGCCAAAATGGTCATATTTAGAAGATACCTCAGATTATAACCATTGTTACATGTGTGCAATTTTATTTAACAGTGCTGTGTACATAGTGGACAAGTAAGTTCTTATATGAAATATCTATTCTTTCTAGATGTTTAGAAGTGCTTGATGTATTTAAAAGTAGTTTTAGTAGAATAATGCTTCTTGTAAATAGCTTTTAAAAACTGATGGGAAATACTGTCTTTGGAAATGGAATTGTTAAACCTCCTCTCTGAACAGTATACTCTATGCTTGTTCATTGGGTTTAGGGAGGTGGGAGGGAAGATTGCAAAAGATGTTTTGCTAGCAGGTACTAGAACATTTCAACTTATCCATTGCTCTATATGTTACATGCATTTTGTTTAACTTTACTGTATATATTTTGTATATACTGGACCAGTGGGTCCCAATTTTATAATATCTAGTCTCTAGATATTAAAGAGGTTGCCAATGTATGACAAAAGTAGAGTTAGTAAACTAACACATTTTGTACACTTTGTGTTAAAATTCATTGAAAGGCCGTCTTCTGAAAAGGACCTTTGGAAGTGAAACTGTAAATCACATCTAAGTGACACCTGTGCCTATACTTGCCCAGTGTTGGATGGATGGCAGAAAGGAGGTACTGGGAGAAATGAAGTGCATTAGAATGTTCCTATGTAGAAGACACTTTCAGATCTAACCATTGTTACATGTGTGTAGTTTATTCAACACTACTGTGTATATAGTGGACAAACTTAAGTCCTTATTTGAAACATCTAGTCTTTCTAGATGTTTAGAAGTGCACAAAGTATGTTAAAAGTAGAGGTAGTGAAGTAACATATTTTGTAGATATATCCTTTTGTTAAAATTCATATGAAGTACTGTCTTTTAGAAATGGAGTGATCGAAATGATCAAACCACCTCTCTGAGCAGTACACATTATTTTATTTGTGCTGGATCAGGAAGAAAGAAGAAAGTGTAAAGGGCTTTATACCAAGACTAACCATTGTCCGATATGTCTCTGCGTTTTGTTTTACTTGGCTGTGTACATAGTGAAGGACAGAGGTCCAAATTTACAACATCTAGTCTTCCTAGATGTTAAAGAGGTTGCCAGTGTATGACAAAAATAGCCGACAAATACATTGTGTACACTTTGTGTTAAAATGCATAGGAAAGACTTCTGAAAACAACTGCAGGAAGTGAAATTGTTAAAATCCCCTCTAAGCATTACAGATGCTTATTATTCTTGTCCACTGGGTTGATAGAGATGAAAAGGGGAAGTGTTCTAGGCCAGAGTGTTCCTGTTTAGGAGACACTTTGTGACTATAGCCTTTGTGTGCAGCTTCTTCAGTGCTACTACATATATATATATAGTGGACAAACTTAAATCCGTATTTGAAACATCTAATCTTTCTAGATGTGTAAAAGTGCACAACATATGTTGAAAGTAGAGAGTTAAAAGTAACACCTTTTAAGTATTGTTTTCTGTTAATTCATAGGAATGGTTGTATTGTGGGAGTGGAAATTGTTAAACTTGAGTTTTGGAGAGTGAGCTGACTATTCACTGGGTGGTGGGAAGGCGGGAGCGGACAGGGAAGGAGGTACAGAGAAGGGATCTGTGCCCATGAGTCTTCAGACAAGTTCAGATTGTCTAACCATTGTTCTATTTGTGTGTTTTAGTTAATATTGCTGTGTATTAAAGAATAAGCAGCAAGTCCTAATGCCCAAAGTATATTAAAAGTAGAGGTAGTAACATAACACCTTAATAAATGCCCTTTTGTTGGTTTTTAGGAAGGGCTGTGTCTTCTGGGAGCGTCTATGTTAATCCACGTCTTGGAGCTAGATATAGTCCTGTACTTAGTTGCTGATATGCTGGAGGAGGGGTAAGAGGAAGGGTGAAGGGAAGGGCTCTTGGCTAATATCTCCATATCTAGAAGACAGTTTTAGGTTATAACCATAGGTCTAAATGTGCATTTTTGTAAAGTACCAATGCTTACTATGGACAAGGTTCATTCATTATTTTGCAACATCTAGGATTTTTAGGAGTCCTGAGGTGACAATGTATGATAAAAAGTAGAGCTAGTGAATTAACCAATTTGTAAATATCTTTGTTATAATTGATAAAAAAAAAAGTAGCATCTTGGACATGGAATTGTTAAACCATCTGAGAAATGTACACCAGGACTTGTTCATTAGGTTGGCAGCAGAGGGGCAAAAGGAAGTATAAAAGGGAGGGAAGTATGTGGATGTGTTCCTTTTTATATTTTGATGATAACCATTGATGTGTGTGCATCTCTTAGCTGTACGATAGGAATACATTGTTAAGTAATTCAGTGGAAACATACCTCCTTGCTAATACTTTAATAGTTTAGATCAGATAATGAATCCTCTTAAAAGCATTATACTTTGGGTACTCTGTTGCTTTATGTCTCATTTTTAATTGAACGTTAAGGGAATATAGTATTTTAATCATAACTTTGCCAATATCTTTTTCTAGATAGGGGCCTGTTGCCATTTTTGTCTTTTCTGAAGTTTTTGTCGCCAAGAAAGGATTACATTTTTTCTCCTTCCAGATTGAGTTGGTGTAGTGTATTTTTGGTTATCAAAATACTCATAGCTTTGGGACTTTGAAATGGTAAATATTCATGATGTGTGAAAAAGCATGATACATAACTGTATGATCTTACTTACATAAAAATGGATGCTTCGTTGTGTTTAAATATACAAACGAGACCTAGAAGGACACATCAAATGGTAAACTGCTTGTGATGATGGATGACTTTGTTTTTTGCTTCTTGTGTTCTTTGGTTTCCTATGATGCACATGTTAACTTTTAAGAAATAAATGTTATTTTCAAAACCTTAAAAAAATGTTAAGTTTGGAAAGTTTTATTCATGTAAAGAAACAGATATATGAATTGTTAGGAAAAGTCTTAAATGTAAGTTTGTCAGAGATCCATAAAGAAAAAAAATCACATTTCACAATAAATTCCAGAAATTGAAATACTGTTATTGTCTTTGTTCCTTCAGGACTGATTCTAATGGCTTTCAAATGTCTCTGCAGTCAAGAATTTCCTCTAACATACCTTCACCATAAATTTCTATTAAGTGAAAATGTCCAAAAGAGTCTGAGAAAAGGGCTGGATGTTAAGAAACATTGAGAATATTTAACCCATTGCTTCAGAAGAACTGTCCAGTTCTTGGTGAAATTAATAAAATACTCAAACGTGCCCTGCAGTTCCTTCTGGCAGCACAAGGCCAGCCCCTTTTGTCCTTTCTCCTGACGTTCTGCCTTAAATTGGATTTTTTTTCTGTACAAATGTCCATTTACTTAAGTTTTATTGTTGTTTGGTTAATGGTTTTCTCCACAGTTTCTGTGTGCTGACCTTCAAGGAACAGTTTTAAAGTGTGGGTTTCACTATATCATTTTTAGGGTTGATTCTGGCTGTTTATAAATATTTTTATATCTGATTTACTTGATTTAAAAGTTTACACCAGAAAAGAAGATGGCTCAGGGAAAAAAAAAAAAATCACATACAGTAGAGAACAAAATCTGAGAAGCACCTGTCGTATCCACGTTAATTTTCAGACGGCAACGCACTTCAGAGGTTGGGGTGGATGTCCCAGCGTTGGTCTGTAGTCCACGCAGAGCTTCTTAATGAGCACACCATATGATCACGGCTACACCTATATTTCAAAGCATTTTTCACCTATAAAGGAAGACTGAAGCAAGTAAGTGTTTTCCAATGTTAAAAAAAGTCACCATGAAGAAAAACTTCAAGCGGTCATACAGAATAACAAAATTCAAGTAACTCAAGTTCTGTCTCTTGGTTTCTATCATCTCCATGCCATCGTTTGAAATTTTGACTCTCCTGTTTGAATGCGGTAACACGTGACGCCACGGAGACCGCAGACGGGACAGTCCTGAAGCTGTAACGAGGCTGAGCTCCTAGTAATTTACTCTCAGAATAAGTGCACGAGCTCTCAGCCATCACTGGTCGGAATGCAAAACAAGACAGCTGCGTTGGAAGACAGTTTGGCAATTTCTTAGAGATTTTATTTTTTAAAAGGAAAAGAAAAGAAAAGCTTAGCATCTGACCCAGAAATCCCACTCCCACATACTTATCCAAGTGAACTGAAAACTTATGTTCGTGCAGAATATTTCTTTCAATCGGTGAATGAATAAGCTTTTGTATATCCATGCAACGAAATATTACTTAGCAATAAAAAGGAACTAGATGTCAATTCACACAATCACATGGATGAATCTTAGAGACATTTTGCTAAATGAAGGAAGACCCACCCAAAAAGCAGCCTGTTGTATAATTCTAATCAAGTCATAGTCTGGAAAAGGCAAAATTAGAGAGATAGAAAAGAGATCAGTGGTCATCAGGGGTTCTCTAATAGAAGGAATCAGGGCTCTTTGGGAAAATGTTTGATTGTAACACTGGGGCAGGGAGAATACAAGATGATCCTGGAACACCTCAGAGTGCCAGAAAATAAGGAAGTACTTAGAAAGTAAAACAAAGGGGCATATTGCAGGGACACAAGAGTCAACCTGAAAGACCTTGCAGTAGTCAAAGATGAACAATTTGAGCAAAAAAAACCCCATAATATTATAACCCATAGTATTTAAATAAATACCCATGAGTCGATCTGATAGAAACAGATGATAAAATAAAATACATAACTTGGAGAAGGGAAAAATTTCCTTACAAAGCATAAAAATAATATATATAGATACTCCTCCAGGAGGTCAAGCTTAATTTCACTCCCTTTTAATATGGGCTGGACTTAGTGACTCATTTTGAAAAGGAAAAATAGGAACTTCCCAGTGGAGAAAGCCAGCAGGTTCCACCTTAACCAAGTGACAGGGTTAACCTCACCAGTGATTAATCATGTTATGCCATGTGCTCCCAGAAATAAGGTGACATCTCACCTCTGGTGTATTCTCTAAAAACCATGATCCCAGTGTAACCATAAGTAACTATCGGGCAAACCCCAAACAAGGGACCTCCTACAAAATACCTGACAAGTGCTTTTCAAAACTTCAGTGTCATGAAAAACAATGAAAGGCTGAAAAACTGTCACAGGCTGGAGGAGACCGAGGAGATAAGAACACTAAATGTAATGTGGTGTCCTGCGTGGGGCTCTGGAACAGAAAGATGTTAGTGAGAAAAGCGGCAAAATCAGAATAAAGCCTGGAGTTTAATTTTTCTAAGCTGATCAGAATTAATTCTACAATAATATTATTATTGTGTGGTTTAGTAAAGCTATTTAATATTATTTGATAAATCTACTAAATTCCTATGATTAATATTATCTATATCCTATTTTCAAACTAGCTTTTTTCAAATTCTAGAAAGTCATTTAAAGTTTTTAAAAAGTAATTTAAGAATCACAGAATATCCAGTGTTCCTAAGAATAAAATGAACAAAAGATATATAAACGCTGTGTGAAAAAAATTACAAAGCTTTACTGAAGGACATTACAAAAGATTTAATCAAATGGAGAGCAGAATCATTTTCATGATAGCAAGCAACAATATGGCAGAGATTTCAGTCCTACCAAAATGTATTCAAGGCAATTCCAGTTTAAAAATCTCATCAGGTTGTTTTGATGAACTTGAAAAGCTGATTCTAAAACTTACAAAGAATAACAAAGACCTGAGAATAACCAAGACACTCATTTAGAAGAAAAATAAGGTTGTGTGAGTTTATGGAGCAGTTAAATCTTCTTAGCCAAACCTTCTCATTTGCAGACTAAGAATAACAACACGTATCTCACAGAATCTCAGTGATGACTCCGTGAGGCCCACAGGGTTGACACACAGGGGTGGATAAACTCTGTTAACCCTGGTATGAGACACATGGCAGAAGTGGGCAGACCAAGGAAGCCTAGGTTCTGAACTGGGTTTCTTCTCAGATCATGCCACCCACTGTTTACAATGGTGGGCTGTGCACACATGTACACTGAACGTAATAAATGCTGAAGAGAGACTGATCAGACAATAAAATGCATTCAACATACTTCAGCCAACTCTAGTTTAACATTCTTAACCTAAAAGAATACTTTTAAAAGTAAAAGTTGTCCTAACCTAAAAAAACACAGTTGAACCTCAGGTCATGAAAATTTAATGGATGTCAAAAGCGATATTTGGATCTCCATGAAATGTCAATCAACCTCATTTAAAAAGAAAAATGTTAGCATTAAACAAAGCATAGATGGAAGCCTGGAAGAATTGATTTAACAACACTGTGAGTAACACTGCTTTTAATAGTGTTTAACTTGAGGATACGGGGAGGGGGAAGGGTAAGCTGGGACAAAGTGAGAGAGTGGCATGGACATATATATACTACCAAACGTAAAATAGATAGCTAGTGGGAAGCAGCCGCATAGCACAGGGAGATCAGCTCGGTGCTTTGTGACCACCTAGAGGGGTGGGATATGGAGGGTGGGAGGGAGGGAGACGCAAGAGGGAAGAGATGTGAGGACATATGTATATGTATAACTGATTCACTTTGTTATAAAGAAGAAACTAACACATCATTGTAAAGCAATTATACTCCAATAAAGATGTTAAAAAAAAATGTTCCTTCCTGAGTGGGAAAATTTATCATATCCATTCAAATATTGCAAAAGTATTTAAATTATCTCAGTTTTCAACTTTGATGAAAATAAGCCACCTTGACGTGTATGTCCACAAACATTTGGTAAACTGCATCACCTGAGTGACTAGAAGGACTAATCTTTGTGGCTCACAGAGCAGGAGGGAAACCAGAACTGACCAGACCTTATCACATGGGACATTCTACATGGCAGTCAGCACGTGATGCAGGGCATTCATTCATCTCACCAAAAATTGTAATTCCGGCAGCTCTGGGTCTGTGTAGAGCTATTTGAAATTGTCCATGTTCATGAATGCTTACTTTCATGTTTGAACCATTAAATATTTATCACTAATACCTCAGAAGCAAAATAAATTGAGAATCTTACAGGACCAGAAATTATTGTAGTTTATATCTCGGCATTTTATAGAAATAAATGGAAATATATATCACAGAGAAAACAAAAACAAAAATCTGAAGTTGTTATCATTAATAGCAGTTCCACTTATAAAGGACTCACTGAATGCCAGGAGCTATTCTAAGTTCTTTATATAAATTAGCTCATAATCCTCATTTAACAGACTGAGGCAAAGAGAGGTTAAATAACCTGTTCAAAGCCATCAACCACGCATGAGAGCTGAGTTTCAAACATGTGTCTATTTCAAACATGTATTTATGCTATTAACTACTGTGCTCTCTGTCTCTCCAAGGAGCTGCAGCTCTTAAGTTTCTGATTCCAGACTATGAACTTTCCCCCCATCCCCACCACCATGCCCCTCAGGCACATACTGAAGCTGAATGAAACTTTCCATCACCAAACATGAAAAAAGAAAATCATGGAAATCTCTGTGTAAACCAGAATGAGCTAAGCACTTCAATTAAAAGAAAATAAATAAATGGATAAAAATTTAAGTCCCCAATCATGGCAAAATACAAATCCAGTTGAGATAACTTTAAAGTATAATTAGTGCTGTGATTAAAGAACTTAAAGCTTAAATTTATTAATGTGGATATTCTTTCCAGTATTTTATTAATCTGACTGATTAAAGATGAAATTGAAGTACAACCCACTCGGTGATAACATTTTAGGAAAATTCAAATAAAGCCAAGTCATGTCCAGTGAAAAAAATCCACAGAGTGAAGAAACAGTCCTGAATAGGCAAGAAAGCAACACACCTTAGAAGCCCCAGGTTATTGGAAATCGTCTTATTGCCATGGGGATTTTAAAGCCAAGGTATAATAGTTTAGGCACTTGGGAGCAGTGGGAGATCAGAAGGACACACTAAAGTTTGATCAGAAAGTCCAGGTTTAAGACTTACTTAAACTTACTTAAGGTAACTGTTTATTTTTCATGTAGCAAGTTTTAAATTTATAGTAACAATCTGGATGTACAGAAATACAATATCCTTTATTTTTTCCTAAGTGATCATAGCTTGTTCATAAATCTCTTAATTCAGGCTTGGTAACCAAACTGTTTTCACTCACAATACTTCTGACATCAAACGTGCAGGTATTTTCTTATTATGTTGAGGTACGTTCCTTCTGTACCCAATTTGTTGAGAGTTTTTATCATAAAAAGATGTTGAATTTAGCAAAACTATAAGACATAGATGAAAGAAATTGAGGAAGACACAAATAAATGGAAAGATAGTCCATGTTCATGGATTGGAAAAAAATAACACTATTAAATGTCCTACTATCTATAGTGATCTATAGATTCAGTGAAATTGCTACCAAAATTCCATTGGCACTTTTCACAGAAATTGAAAAAACAATCCTAAAATTTGTATGAAGCCACAAGATATCCCAAATAGCCAAAGCAATCTTGAGAAAGAGGAACAAAACTGGAGACATCACACACCCTGATTTCAAGCTATATTACAAAGCTGCAGTAATCAAAATAGTATGTTACTGGCATAAAAACAGACACACAGATCAATGGAACAGAATCTAGATCCCAGAAATAAACCCACACATATCCAGTCAACTAATCTTTGACAAAGGCACAAAGAACACACAATGGCAAAAGGACAGTCTCTTCAATAAATGGTGTTGGGAAAACTGGATATTCACATGCAAAAGAAAGAAACTGGTTCCCTATCTTATACCACTTACAAAAATTAACTCAAAATGAATTAAAAACTTAAATGTAAGACCTGAAATCATAAAACTCCTAGAAGAAAACATAGGATAAAAGATCCTTGACATTGGTTGGCAATGATTTTTTGTTATGAAACCAAAAGCACAGGCAACATAAGCAAAAATAAATAAATGGGACTACATCAAACTAAAAAGCTTCTGCACAGCAAAGGGAGCCATCAGCAAAATGAAAAAGCAGCCTATGGAATGGGAGAAAATATTTATAAATAATATATCTGATAAGGGCTTAATAATATCTCATATATATATATATATATATATACACATAACATACAATTCAGTAGTAAAAAAAAAAAAATTGCAAAAGACAACAGACATTTTTCCAAAGAAGACACAAATGGTCAACAGGTACATGGAAAGGTGTTCAATATCACTAACCATCGGGAAATGCAAATCAAAATCACAATGAGCTATCATCTCACACCGGCTAGACTGGCTCTTATCAAAAAGATAAGAGATAATAAGTACTGGTGAGAATGTGGAGAAAAGGGGACACTTGTGCCCTTTTGGTGGGAATGTAAATTGGCATGGCCACTATGGAGGTTCCTCAAAAACTTAAAAATAGAACTACCATATGATTCAGTAATCCCACTTCTTGATATACATCCAAAGGAAATGAAATCAGGATCTCGAAGAGATATCTACACTCCCATATTTGTTACAGCTTTATTCACAATAGCCAAGGTATGGAAACAACCTCAGTGTCCGTCGACAGATGAATGCATAAAGACGATGTGGTATATATCGTTACATTAACTAAACAAGGAGGTCGGTAGGCTGAGGTGGCTTTTTTTTTTTTTTTTAAACACTTAACAATATTTTTGTTTATTTATTTTTGGCTGTGTTGGGTCTTCGTTTCTGTGCGAGGGCTTTCTCTAGTTGCGGCGAGTGGGGGCCACTCTTCATCGCGGTACGCGGGCCTCTCACTATCGCAGCCTCTCTTGTTGCAGAGCACAGGCTCCAGACGCGCAGGCTCAGTAGTTGTGGCGCCCGGGCTTCGTTGCTCCGCGGCATGTGGGATCTTCCTGGACCAGGGCTCGAACCCGTGTCCCCTGCACTGGCAGGCAGATTCGCAACCACTGAGCCCCCAGGGAAGCCCTGAGGTGGCTTTAATGCCTTGGCAGCCTATGTAAGCCACCAAAACCTAAGCCTGCAGTGCCTCAAGGTTAAGAAATCAAAACCTAAGGACAGACAGCCAAATCGGAAACAGCCAAATAGGATTTCCCAAATAACGTACCTGCTTAAGCCATGGCCAAGCAAACAATTCCCTTGCTTTGCTTCCTCATCTTCCTCATTAGTCTTTCCCTAGTTTCCATAGGTGGAGCACTCCTGAAAGTTTCCTGTTTGGTGCTGCCTGGTTTGAACTGATTTTTGCTCAAATAAAATCTTAAAATGTTTAATATGCCTCAGTTTATCTGTAACAATATACACAATGAAATATTACTCAGCCGAGAAAGCAATCCTGCCGTTTGCAACATGAATGAACACAGAGGACATTTATGCTAAGTGAAATAAGCCAGAGAACGGCAAATATTGTACAGTCTCACTTATATGTGGAATCCAAAAAGAACAAAGTCAAAGTCATAGAAATAGTAGAATGGTGGTTACCCCAGGCTGGAGGCCGGGGAAACGGGGAGATGCCAGTCAAAGGGTACAAGCCTTTGGTTATAAGATGAATAAGATCTGGGGCTTCCCTGGTGGTGCAGTGGTTGAGAGTCCGCCTGCCGATGCAGGGGGCACGGGTTCGTGCCCCGCTCCGGGAAGATCCCACATGCCACGGAGCGGCTGGGCCCGTGCGCCATGGCCGCTGAGCCTGCGCATCTGGAGCCTGTGCTCCGCAGCGGGAGAGGCCACAACGGTGAGAGGCCCGTATACTGCAAAAAAAAAAAAAAAAAAAGATGAATAAGATCTGGGAATCTAATGTACAGCATGGTCACCACAGTTAATAATACAGTATTGTATACTTGAAATGTGCTAAGAGAGTAGACCTTGAAAGCATTCTCATCACACACACTCAAATAGGATACCTATGTGAGGCAATGAATGTGATGATTAACCTGATGTGGTCATCATTTCACAAAGTATGCATAGATCAAATCATCACGTTGTACATTATAATTCTATACAATTTTATTTGTTAATTATACCTCAATAAAGACGGAAAAAAATCTTAAACAATTTTTGCTTTGCTGGTTTTCTCTATTATACATTGTTTTTTCTATTTCATTTTCTTTTATCTTTACTATCTCCTTTCATATTCTTGGTAGTTAACGTACTGATCCTTTTCTAACTTCCTAGTATTAAAGCATAGATCATTGACTTCTGAGCTTTTTTAATTTTATAAGAATTTAGATGCACAAACTTCCCCCAGAGCACTGATTTAGCTGCATACTACAAATTTTGGAGTCTTTTTTTCACCTTCATCAAAATATTTTCTAATTTCCTTGTGATTTTTCTTGACTCATAGGTTACTTTGTGTTGCTTATTTTCCAAATATTTGGAGGTTATTCTAGTTTCATTTAGTTATTGACTTTTAGTTTAATTCTCAGAAAACCTATTGTACAGTTTCTAACTCTTTAAAAGTTGGTCTATTCTGGTAAATATTCAATGTAAACTAGAAGACAAGTCCTATTCTGAAGTTGTTGGTGTTAGTGTTTTATATACGTCAATTAGATCCTATTGTGCTGTTAAAAATCTTTTAAATGCTTACTCTCGTTTGCTTGTTCTATGGTATAACTTTCCAAATGTGATTTTGGATTTGGCTTTTCCTCCTTTTAGTTCTGACAATTGTTGCTTTATATATTTTGCAGCTTTTTTATTGAGTGCATGCATATTTAGGATTTTCATCTTTCTCATCAATCGACTCTAATCACCATGAAAATCTCTCTTGTGATATTTCTTGCTTCAAGCCTCCTTTTTATATGAATTTTACTAGACTTGCTTTTCTTTTGTTTGCATGGTATTCTTTTCCAAACCTTCCAACTTAAAGTCTATCTCTTCTAAATAACATATGGGTTGGTTTGCTTAATCATCTTGCTTTTATTTGGATTGTTAGTACAATTACAGTTAATATAATTACTGAATACTTTCGGTGGGATGTCCTTGGTTTGTCTACAGTGCTCACCTAGATAAACCTAGGATGCATAGATTTATAGGGCTTGGCGTTCCAGAAAGTGTTGCATTAGCTGTGTAATTTTGGGCATATAAAAGAGATATTCCATGACCTAAATAGTCCCTTTTGTGTAAGTGATGCCCTATTTGCAATGTATGCGTTTTATGATAATCTCGGTCTGCAAGGGCCTAATGCAGCAGGAAGATTCTAGGGAGTGGTGGAGGCAGTCCTAGGTTTCTCCCTCCTCCACGTGTCCTGCATTTACCTGCAACCTTGACATTAGTAAAGCTGGAGAAGGTTAAGATTTCTGACTCTCGTGAGTCTGATTTGATGACCGGACCCTTTGTATTATGTCAACTCTCTAAGTGATTTCAATGGTTCAATCCTTGGCTCTTTCAGTTCAGTCTCAACCACAACAGCCAGAGTTAAGTCCTGCAGAATGTAAACTATCAATAGATCATGTGATTCCTCTGATCCAATGGCTTTCCAGTCACTAAGAGTAAAACCCAAAATCTACAATGACCTCAAGGCAACACATCATCGGATTTCCCCATTTCTTTTCTCTCCCTCCAACTTACCAGACACCGTCCTACCTCAGGACCTTTGCACGGACTGCCCCCTGTCCTGATATCCACAGCAGCCGGCTGCCTGCTCTCTTCCAGATCTTTCCCTTCTCAGTGAGTCCTTCCCTGACTGCTCTGTCTGGTTGCACGGCCCTTCCAACACCACATACCAAAGCCCCTTTAGCCCGGTTTGTCCTTCTCCATGACGCTTATCACCTTCTCAGACATCGTAATTGGTATTTATTTATTCATTTATTTATGGCTCTCCTCAAAATAGAAATGTAAGCTCTGAGAACAGAGGCATTTTACCTACTTTGTTCACTACTGTATCAACTGTACTTCAGTACCTGGCAAAGTAGGCCCTCAAAATATCTGTGAAATGGATGAAATTTCCCTCCGGGGTGTTCCTTTGGCCACAACCGTGTGTCCAGTTAGCACTTTAGAAGAAACCAGTCCTAAATCTTCTGTCATCTAGTTTTATTTCCTATGCCATGAATCATTTGCATGTGTTTAAAAATTCTTCGATGTGGCCTTTGTGGGCTTTTTATAGTTTTTAATTCTATTAGGATCAGCAAACAATGCCTTATTTCATGCAATCTGTTGAGTTTTCCTTTATGGCCAAGTTCATGGTCAATTTTTAAAATGTTTCGAGTATATCTGAAACCAATATGGGTACCTAGTTTGTTGGATGCAGCATGTACATCATCTACTTTGCTAACTGCAAAGGCCAAATTCTCCGAGTTTTTTATCTGATAGTTTATGACTAAATAGATTAGTATCCCAGTGTTACGGTGCCTGCCTGGAATTCAGTCTGGAATACTTCAGATACACAGGTGTGTTAGAGAGTAAGGAATCCTCGGGGTGCAGTTAGCATTATAATGAAGAAAACCTTAATGCAGACAGCTACCCCAAGCTCTTCTATTAATAGATTTCATCACTGATCAACATTATGTTACTGACAATAATGTGTCCAATAGTAGATTCTTAGAAAAACTGAGGTTAGAAAAGGGCTCTTACTGAATACCTAGCACTATTAAGATATGATGGAGTTTGAACAGATTAACTCAGAGGTACTCTTCACTGCAGTATAAACAAGGTCAAAGACTTTTTCTAGCAAGACCCTTGGGGTAGCGCCTGAGGCATAAAATAGCACTGTGTCCAGCCAAAGGGTTGGAGGGTAGCTCACAATGCTGCTAGGAGAAACAAAACCCTGCTCCTGGAGTAGTCACAACCACCTTGAATAAACTGACACAAGATGTGAAACTTTTTATGCAAGATGTAGCTGGCCCAGCTAGAGAGACAGGGCTGGAACTTCATTAAGCTTACATGACAGGCTGTAAGATGTTTTATGCCTGACTGCTAGTAAACTATTAAATACCTGCATGTGCGGCAGAACCTGGCCTGGGATCTAGTTTCACCATCACTTGCTGGCACACTGTGAGGCAACAGCTGATCAATACTCACCTGAAATTGGGATCTAACAACTAACAGAAATAACCCGGATGTTGTGCATAAATCAGATGGTTCGGGTCAGGTTCTGGGGCCACTACAGACACTCCTCAGTCTGTCTTTAGGGACCTATCAGTTTTGGGGTCACGCATGGACAGACAACAATACGGACAAAACTTTTTTCTATTGGAGTATAGCTGCTTTACAATGTTGTATTAGTTTCTGCTGTACAAGGAAGTGAATCGGCTGTATGTATACATATATCCCCTCCCTCTTGGACCTCCCTCCCATCCTGCCCATCTAGGTCATCACAGAGCACCAAGCTGAGCTCTCTGTTCTATACCGCATGTTCCCACTAGCTATCTGTTTTACACATGGTAGTGTATTTATGTCAAATCTAATTTCCCAATTCATCCCACCCTCCCCTTTTCCTGTGTCCACACTTCCGTTCTCTACATCTGCATCCCTATTCCTGCCCTGGAAATAGGTTCGTCTGTACTATTTTTCTAGATTCCACATACGTGCGTTAATATACAATATTTGTTTTTCTCTTTCTGACTTGCTTCACTTTGTATGACAGACTCTAGGTCCATCCATATCTCTACAAATGACCCAATTTCATTCCTTTTTATAGCTGAGTAATATTCCACTGTATATATGTACCACATCTTCTTTATCCATTCATCTGTCGATGGACATTTGGGTTGCTTCCATGACCTGGCTATTGTAAACAGTGCTGCAATGAACACTGGTGGGGAGATCTTTTATTGACCCACCTCCTAGAGTAATGAAAATATAAACAAAAATAAACAAATGGGACCTAATGAAACTTAAAAGCTTTTGCATAGCAAAGGAAACCATAAACAAGACGAGAAGACAACCCTCAGAATGGAAGAAAATATTTGCAAATGAAGCAACTGACAAAGAATTAATCTTCAAAATATACAAGCAGCTCAATATTAAAAAACAAACAACCCAATCCAAAAATGGGCAGACGACCTAAACAGACGTTTCTCCAAAGAAGACAAGCAGATGGCAGAGAGGCACATGAAAGGATGTTCAACATCACTAATCATTAGAGAAATGCAAATCAAAACTACAATGAGGTATCACCTCACCCTGGTCAGAACGGCTATCATCAAAATATCTACAAACAATAAATGCTGGAGAGGGTGTGGAGAAAGGGAACCCTCTTGCACTGTTGGTGGGAATGTAAATTGATACAGCCACTATGGAGAACAGTATGGAGGTTCCTTAAAAAACTAAAAACAGAACTATCATACGACCCAGCAATCCCACTACTGGGCATATACCCTGAGAAAACCATAATTCAAAAAGATGGACACAAGTTCTTAATTGTCATATATTCTTGTTAGTTATCAATAAGGAATATTGTTCTGTCCCCTTTCATGTTTTCACCTTGAGTCTATTTTGGTTGATATATATATAACATATGCATATAATTCTGCTTGCTATGTTTTCTTATGCCTTTTGTTTTTTTGGAAATATTTCTATTGTAAAATATATGAGATTAGAGATTATAATAAACAGCCATGAAGCCTTAACAAATCTTAAGATTATATAATATTTCCTTCAGATCTTCATTTTTCAAAATGACCAGAAACCTGTGACAGGTGAAGATTTGTTTTTTAAATGCCAATCTCTTTCATAAAAAAAACAATATATACCTGAGAGTAGGAGAAAAGTTTTCATACCCCTTTTACATTTTGATTTCCATTCTGACAAAATCTTAAAAGAGAACATGTCACCGGGAATTGTCTTAGTCCATTCGAGCTGCTGTAACAAAATACCACCAGGTAGCTAACAGACAATAGAATTTCTCACAGTTCTGGAAGCTGGAAAGACCAGGTGCCAGTGTTGTCGGGTCCTGGTGAAGGCCTCAGGGTTGCAGACAACCGACTTCCACGATGTCCTCACAGGGGGAAGGAACGGGGAGCTCTGCGGGGCCTCTTGTAACAAGGGCGCTGACCCCATTCCTGAGGGCTCCAGCGTCATGACCTAACCATTCCGCAAAGGCCCCAGCTCCCACCACCATCACACTGGAGTCAGGATTTGAATATATGAATTTGGAAGACATAAAATATGCAGACAATAGTAGCAATTTTAAAAATACAAGGATATTAAGTAGGTATTTTAAGCCCAGGTTACAACTTGTGTGATATCATGAAGGTAAAATAGATTATGTGGAAAAACTAAAAAATATGCCAAAAGGAGCAGAAATGAAAAGGTGGGGAATGGGGGTGGGCTGGGGGCTGGACAGAGGAGGACAAAAGGGTGTAGCTTTACTTAAACATGCATCTGCTCGCATCTGTAAAGTGAGTGCAAATTCCCTAAATTCTGACACTGTGATATTAAAAGGAAGTAATTGTGGTAAATAAATCACATGCCAGAGCGGAATTTCAAAATATATTTCAGATTTCTAGCATAAAAAAATCCCTGTAAGCATTACCTTAAAATATTTTTTTATCAGAAATATAGTTTTGGTAATAAAAAAAATTTGGTAAAATTATATAATCATATAATCATATATGCTATACATATGTAATTTTAATGCACTAATATGAATATTTTTATCGTATATTTTAAGATAAGAATATAAATTATTTTTAGATTATTTAAAAAGAAACGGTGACTAGCTCACAAGATTTAACTGTCTACCCAGGTGACGCTCGTGCCCAAATCCCGTACTGAGAAGCCTTCACGTGTACTGCTAGAGATGCCCTGTGATCTGGTCGCAGTCCCTGCAGAAGCTCTCCCGGAGGGAGAGGCGCCCCGGGAGGTGCTGGCGGAGGAGTGCGGGCTGCCTTTTTCAGCTCAGGGCGGTTTGGGGAGGGTTGGGGGGGCATATATGGGAACCTGAATTGAAAGCTTCCTACACTGTGAAATGGTCCGCTCTCCATGCCACCCCCCGACATCCTCCAAGAAATGGTCAAAAAAAATTTTAATTTTAAAAATCAGAAGTCTCAAGCTTCAGTAAAGTTGTCTTTTAGTACTTTCAGCCAAAAAGCTTTATTCTCTTCCTTTATTTTCCAATTTTATCACCAAATATCCTGAAGATACCGTTTTTCTTCTTTTAAAGTAGCCAATGTTTTCATTGCTTCTAGTTTTTCAACTCCAACCTCTTTGCTTATTATCTCCACAAGGACATCATTTACATCCTTGGCCATATTCTTAGCATCTCTAAAAAAAAGAATAACGGTATTACTGTTTAGGAAACAGTGATTTTTACCAAATCCTCCTTAATTCACGAATCTCACTGCCGAGACTCTGTCACTACACCTTAGTCCTCCCTCCATTTCTCTGGAAAGTGTCCCTCAGTCTCCAGGCACCTACTGCTCCCCCAGGGACAGGCCTCCGCCCAGGACCACTGTCACATGCAATGCTGACCACCCCATTCACAGCTTTAAACACTTCAAAGGCGTCCGTGCACACGATGAGTTATTAACAGACACGTTTACTGAGAACTTGCCAAGGGCTGGCCCTCTATTAAGTGTGTTTCCACGTCCCAGCTCTTTCATTTGCAGGTCGGGCAAGGGGCCCCTCCTGTGCGCTCCTGTGGCCCCTGCACAGCACCCGGTATACCGTGAGCATCTGCTGACCTGGCTTTCCCACAGGGAGCAGGTGGCTTGGGATAGGAGTGCATCTCATTTACCATTTCTCTCTCGACATCTGCACAGTGCCAAATACTTAGTAGGCACTCGAATGTTTATTGAATGAATGACAGGACTCTAACGTCTCAGGAATTGAACTTGCCCTGCCCCCTCACAGTAAAATTTCCTGAGAAAGTTTTAAGGGCTGTCATGCTCTCCCCTCAAGTACTCTGAGATCACTTCTAACCCCACGGCCCTTCCCCATGTCCCGCGGCTGCAGCTGCCAAACCTACCGGCCCTCTGCCTGCTTCCCACTGGACTATCGGCAGCAAAGGCTCCCCTTTGAGTCAGTGTCCCCTGGACTTAGGGACAAGTTCGCTCCTTCCTCAGTGGCTGTTCTTCTCAGTCTCCTGTGTTCGGTCCATGTTAGAGTGCCGTGGGGTGTCACTCTGAGCCCTCACCTCTGACCAGCTATGAACGCTATCAGCTTCACTTCACGGATGTGAAAAATGAAGCCCCAGTGACGGTGCAGAGTTATTTCCGCGTTACTGTTTTAGGAGTTTTTTAAGATGTTTAAGAACCCCTCCAAGTCCTCAATTACCAGTTACTCATATATTTGTACTTATGTTTGCACAATGGACTTCACCTCCATTATTAGAGCTGCATCTAAGCCTTCAACCTATATCTGACACTGACAGCACTGTCCTCTGCAAACAAAAGAAAGATCAAATGCTTCACTAAAAGTAAATGAAAATGTAAACCAACACAGCGTCCAGAAGCTCTGCCCTTTCTGACCTAGAGCAGCGTTTTCTAGCTGAGGACTCGTTAATGGGTCATGAAATCAACTTTGTAGCCAAAGTCAGATTTTTGTAAAATGATAGAACAAACGAAATATAAGTTATCAGAATGTGTCATAAAAAGTAAGTAGAAAAAGGAAGTTTTGTTTTATGAACCTTTTCAATTATATTTATATGTATTCTACGTCACTATGCCAGTAGTTCTTTCTCTGTATCATAGTTTAAAAAAAACAAACAAAAAAACCTGACCTGATGACTTACGGAATGTTTTAAATGCCAGGGATGTGTTAGGATAAAAAAAGAGTAATTTCTTATTTCAAAACTCCTTTTTAACTGGTAAACATTTTTGAGTTCCATTAAAACAAGTAGCTAAGTTCCTAAAATTTTTATTTTCTATGGCAATCTTGGGTTTCTATAATGGAGCTTATATCAAAAAGTAGATGAAACATAAGAATGACTCCTGGCTTATGTCAACTTTGACATCATAAATTATGCCTTAAAGAAAAAGGATCCTAGACCCACATTCTCAGAGTCAAAACCAAAGCTGTTTTCCTTGGCTAGGTCGACTGCACAAATCACATTTTCACTATTTACTGATACAACAAAATCAATCCTGAGACAGAATGTAACGTTAAGAGGCTAAAAACGTATTTAAAACAGCACAAAGCATTCCCCAATGCATGAGTTTATTTTCTTTTTTTTGAGGGGGGGCCACGCTGGCCAACTTCTTGGCTATTAAGTGTATGTTAAAAATCATTTTAGAGCTTGTATTTCTATTCCTGTATTTAAGAATCCAATCTCTCATCCATACATGTCCAGATCATTAACCAATCGGTCCCTGGTCTCTTTAATAAACATTACTGACTGCCCTCCCCTCCCCGGCACTTGAGCATGATGGCCACTTACCCACACACGTAAACATGACCATTCTCCTGAAGAAGGACCCTTGCCACCTGCTTGCTGTGACGCTGGATGCTGTCTTGCACATACTTTGCTGGGGCTTCTTCCTCCCCCACAGGAGCATCTCTTGAGAAGGAAACTTTCAAGTGAGTGAGAATTCCACACTTAAGGAAATGTCTGAGCTCCTCTCTGAAATACAATATCTACTGGTCACTGGAAGGTTTGTAATTTAAAGTTGAAAAAGTCTGAAATTAGTATTGTACGGCATGGCTGAGTCTTACCATGCTAGAATTGTGAAGTACCTGAATAAATAATCCCTATCCTTATGTCTGCAGCCAAAAAACAACCACATTGCTCCAAAGTGTCCATCTGGGTGATGTTCTTGCAGTTTCTCTCTAAGTAAAAAAGAAAGTTGAGATGTTTGATATAAAGAATAGGTAAAAGCAATCTTTCTTTTTCCTTTTACCTCTCCAGGTAGGTCTGTAAAATCCACCTTCGCAGTCACTCAGTCCATGTACTGAATTAACGTTTCACTACCCGCAGCGTACCTGGGCCACTCCAGCAGACACTACAAAAAGTAAGCTTACCTACGAACTGCAGACCTCTATGAGCTTTGTATGACATCTCTGTAGTGAGGATAATTCAAATTATCACATTGTGAAACCCAGACTAATTTCTACATTAAATATTCATAACAATTTTATGAATAAAAATTAACTCTCAACATAATAGAAAAGTGCCACCGGGATTTTTTTTTTTTTAATAAATTCATTCATTTTCTTTATTTTTGGCTGCGTTGAGTCTTCACCGTTGCGCGCAGGCCCTCTCCAGTTGTGGCGAGCGGGGGCCACTCTTCGCCACGGTGTATGGGCCTCTCATTGCAGCGGCCTCTCCTGTTGCAGAGCATGCATGGGCTCTAGGTGCACGGGCCTCAGCAGTTGTGGCGCACGGGCCTAGCAGTTGTGGCTTGCAGGCTCTAGAGCACAGGCTCAGCAGCCGCGGCACACGGGCCCAGCTGCTCCACAGCATGTGGGATCCTCCCAGACCAGGGATCGAACCCGTGTCCCATGCATTGGCAGGTGGACCCTCAACCACTGCGCCACCAGGGAAGTCCCGGCACCAGGCTTCAAAAGGTAGAATGGTCTGCTGTGAAATGTTTCAGAAATGATGGACACGCCCTACATTTTTGATTTCTTAAGAAAAAAAAAAAGAAAAGAAAACAACAAAAAGACTTCGTACAAAGGATATTACTCCACTATCTGGGGAATATTACCTAAGAGTTGTTATTTCACAAACAGGGAGAGAAGCACAATTTTATTTATTTATTTTATAAAAAATAGTTGTGTTCTGATACAAAGATACATGTATTAATATCATTCTGTTGAAAATTACTGATGTTAAGGGTTTAACTTGGAACTGCTGGTGCACTTGGATCTTTGTGACTACCAATTTTATCTAGCTAAGGAATAGATGGGACAGCTGCACATCACCACAGCATAAAGGTGTGCTTGAAATTTGTCCCCAAATACATGCACTATAAACTATGGTTCAGCAGGGGAAAAAGAAAAAGAATGTACTAGAGTAAAAATGGAAGTTCCAGCACAAAGCACAATTTCTAGAAGATATATTTACTTTTCCCATGGTGACAAATTATGCTATGCTATCACATATTTGATAATAATATTTTAAAATAAAAATTTTACAACCAAAGTCCAATATCCTCAAAACCACTGAAAAACAAAAAAGCTCTCTATTACATACTTCCACCCAGGACCACAAGGGACACATTTTCTCACCAGCCAAAGAAAACACATACCTATGTTGCAGGAAGCCAATGAAAGGTGCTATGCCGGTTCCTGGACCCACCATTATGATGGGGACTGAGGGGTCATTTGGTAAATGGAAAAAATTTGTTGCCCGAGGAGATATGGATATCTGAAATATTAAACCAATGCTCATAAGTTCGGGAAAAAAAACAGACAAAAGCATATAACCAAGGTGATGCCTGCTAAAGAAATCAGGAAGTGCAACTTCCCCTCAAAGAAGCATCATAAAATCAAATTGCAGCATTAAACCTTACTGAAACCACAAACACATTTGTCAGTACAGAGAAATAAACAAGTCTGTCTTGTAAATTTTTCTTTTCTATCCAAATCAAAGGTATTTTAAAAATGATAGGCACGATATTTCTGAGGTAGAACACTGAATAAATAATAATTGAGTTGTTTTTCTAGGCCCAAGAAAAAGATCTGCTTCCTAGTAGGCAACCCATTATAGGTGTCATGAAGAAATGCACAAAAAAATGAAGACATTCTTCTTCATGTTAGGACATAAAGGGGCAATGAAGATTAACATCAAGATGGGGTGAAGGTTTTAAGTGAAAATTAGGCAAGCGGAAGAGAAATTAAGGGGCTGCCCCAAAGATACTAGAGCACTGCTACATTTGCTACTCTAGGTCCCATGTTACCTGTGTTTGTTGCAAAACTAGAATAAGTGATATATAGATAAACAAAATCTTTTTGCTATAATTTCAAAAGGGTTTTCTTCTAAATCACGTGCCAGGGATACTTAAGGGAATCAATTTGTAAATATATTCATCTTTCAGTTTCACTTTGCCATATGCTTTAGTTACACAGAGTGATAATAACAGTTAAGAATGACAGGAATCTTCCCTCCATTCCCTACTGGTATAATTGTATATATTTTAACCTTTAATTCAAGGAAAATTGTCTGAAGTTCATCAACAGGATGAACACAGTACTTTTTAAAGGAGAACTGGCAGAGCTATATCAACTGATTGTTCTCATTCTGGAGTGAAACTGTAATTAATATTATATTAGCCTTATTCACTTGATTCATCCACTGAACAATGTTACTGAAGGTACTCAATATGACAAACACTAGGACAGAGAAATGAGCAAAACCAAATCTGTCTTCATGGGACTTATATTCTAGTGGGTGGAAAAGACAATAAACAAACATATATTTATAGAATGACAGGTAATGATAAGTCCCAGGAAGCAAAATAAAACAGGATAGGATGGGCATGGCAGGAAACTGCTGAAGAGACCACACTTCCTATGTTCCAGGGACGGCAAAGAGACCAGAACACTAGTCAGCTCCTGCTGTAAATCTCCGAAGGCTTACAACAGCAAACGCTTACTTCTGGCTCTGCTCAACGGCTGCAGCTCTGCACCATGATCTCCTTCACTTGGATCCAAACCCAAGGAGCATCCCTGACCTGAATCATTCCATCCGATGTCAGAGCTAAAGAGCAAGAGAGGCAAGCCACAGCATCCTATCAGGTTCAGAGCGCCTGCTGAGATGTGGCATAATCCTGTCTGCTCACCTTTCACTGGCCAAGGCTGGTCACATGGCCAGGCTACACATGAATGGGAGGGAAAGTCTACTCTTCCTCAGGGGGCAGGGGCATCTGTGAACAACAGTACTATCTACCAGTCGGGGGAGGGCATGCGGTGGACGGATCCTGAATAAAACATGGTGCTACACGGCACAACGAAATTTAAGTAGCTTTAAATTATATCCTTTCTATATGTACCTCTAGGCCTCAACACTGGGTAGTCAACAAAGGTCTGTTAAAATGTGGAAAGAAGAAGAAAAGGGCAGGAGGGAGGAAAGAAAGAATATGTGAAAGGCACACAAAGGTGTCTGTAATACAGCATCAATATACTTCTTTTTTTTTTAGCTTTCTGGAGATCATCTGCTATTTTTATGAGATCGTGAAATGACACAATACTTTCATGTCAGCCCTACAATATTTCTTTACAAAAAAGGAGTTTCTCATGTTCTCAGTATTTTGTTGATATGAGGGACACATACGGTAAAGAACCTGCTCCAGGCAGCAGATTGGGAAAATACCAAGTTAAAGGGCCATTTTAAGCCCTAGTCTTCCCTTAGGGTCACTCAAGTGTGTATCAGAAGTCTTAAATCCCCCTAAGTGCTGTCAACGTTTTAACTTCAGTAACTTACAGCAACCAAACCAGTAATAAGATAACATTACAACTGACATGTTCATTCTTCAATACCATGGAGAAGACGTCATGACAAAGACTGAAATTTCTTTTAAATTTCAACCATCCTTGTGGGTGAGGAGGGAGAAGGTTAACTGCTCCCTATGCGTACGGTCTCGAGTGAGATTTTGCCAAGTGTGGATCAAAATATAAAATAACACCACGGCTCCAACAAAAGGGGAAGAAACGGGCAGGGTAAAATCCTACCCCAAACTGAAGGATGTAAAATTAATCTCTGGTTGTCAGCTGCCACTTTAAGATGACTCCTTTGGGGCACAGGACACCGACTGAGCACAAAATGAGGCTCTTCCTCACTGCCAGCCTTCACCACGCACATGACTCCTCCTGTGCCAAGCTACCAAGAACACTGACGCAAGGTCTTCTCCTTTATGAAGTGACAAGCAAGAAGCAAAGAGCGTATGCGTTATACAAAATTCATGCTTTACACGTTTAGGAAACACATGGACTACACTGAATGAAAGTAATGTTCTCCTGACTTTCCAAAAGAGATATTACAATTCAAGTAGGGCATACATTTTCCTTTGAATAATTTGAGGGGAATGGACAATGCAGGGGACCCTACATTGTCTTTTCTAATCGGGCAGAGAGCACACTTCTAATGATACCCAAACTGCCCACTCCTAGTACCTCGGGCGCCAGGGCCTTCTCGCCGTCTGCCCGGGAGGCACGTGTGTTCGGCTGAAGAACCGATTCAACCAACGTGGCCAGCCAGCCCGTGCACACGCCCTTCCGCAGAGCCACCGCCGTGGTGTCAGACCCAAACTCCACGATGTTAAAAATGAAATGAAGCTTCCCTGGGTGAAACAGACTCGAGCTGCAAAGACACAGAGACAAGTTTGTAAACGCCGCCTCAGGACTCACACACACAGGCCAAGCTAGGCCTTTTTTACTGCATGAGGGTATTTGCTAATGGGCTCTAAACCTACCTTCTTCCTCTTCAGAAAACAGTTCTGCTGCTTACTTCAAAGCCCCCCCCACCCCGACCTAGTTTTGTGATGTCATTCAGGACAGTTTCTGGTTACCTGTTTGCCGCCAAGGCTGAATGAGATTTATACCAGCTTTCCTCCCTCCTCCCTACGTCCACCCAGGGAAGGTGGCCGGGCACACCAGTAAAGGCCACACGTGGAGGACCTGCAGACTCGCTCAGTGGGGACACGGCTCTGGACCACGGGAGCCACACCCTACGAACTCCAGGAGGACACAGTCCAAGCCTGCTCTTCTTCACTCCGCATCACGCCTGCTACTGTCCTGCACAAATCTGCTAAGTTTTCAGTAAATGGATTTGTAGCTACTAAGCATTTGGAAGTCAGTTTCATTACATTTTAGGAGAAAGAAGCTAAGTATTATGTTAATAAACGTCAGTACCTTGCACATGAATATGGTCTGGGTTGGAGCTTAGGAAGATGTTCTAGAAAAAAATTAAAATAAGCAATTATTAATTCATTCCTACTGAAAATAAATTATATGTATATATGTAAATTATATGTAAAGATCTGAATTTGATTCCTATTTTCTTATTTAGAATTTCTAAATAACTTGTTTTAATTATATATCATATTTTAGAGCACACATAAATTCACTGTGTCTAAGTAAAATATCACTAAATACTTTTTTCCAATTCTTAAAGACCAGACATATCACATTTCCCCAATCTGAACTCAGTATTTCTACCTAAAAGCTGTTTTTTTTTTTTTTTTAAACATCAAAGGGCAGTAAGAGTAGGGTCCATGAACGGGCCTCAGAGTCAAGGAACCAATTACACTGTTTTCTGGGGTGTGCCCAGAGTTTCCAGATTTGAAAAAAGATCATGACCCAAAAAAGATTAAGGACTATGGAAAATACTTAGGCTTGACATATTTTTCCTTCTTAATATTTATACGATAATAACAAAAAAACAGGAGTGTAATGGTGGACATTTTTCAATCAAGTTATCCAGAAACCTAGTGGTTTTAAGATACACAGGTACTCTTTTAAAAGAGATTAAGAAGTCAGTATTTGAATATCTGATTGTCCACTATCAAACCCTGATAATTTTTTGTGCTCCGTATGTTATATTTTTGATAGCTATTTAGCAAAAATTTAGAAAGACCTTTCTAAAATGTCTGACAGTTGTAATAGGATAAGGTTTAATACAGCGCTCACCTCAATACTTTAGTTAGATTAAGTTTTCTTACAGAAATGAGAAAATAATTAAAACTTTTATGTCTCAATGCCTTTAATTTTTTTACATAACTATATAATAAATGATACATATAGGCTGAAAAAGGTAACAGAAAATCTATAAAAAGAATTGGAACAATTTTTCCATGATTAACAGCTTTACAAGACTTCTTATAACTTCCCTAATGGGTGTTCTGGTTGTTATCCCAACACCTCTATTAGCTCAAAAGACTCAACTGAGGAGGGGTAAGAGTGTTCATTCGCACAGGAACGCAGGAAGGGCAGCCTCACCACTCTGAGGAGGAGGAAAGGGAATACTAAGAAATAAAAAGGGAAAGGGGCAGGGCCTGACTTGTAAAGCGGAGTGTCCGTAACCGTACTCGGCATCAAAAGGGACCTTGGGTAAAAAGTACATGTTTTCCTGTCACCAAACACAAATGCAAATTTTAAACATTTTACTATTTATCACCAAGGAAAACAGAGAGGAGACGACAAAATCACAAGCATAGGAAAGTAACAAGGGTTTTAAAATCCTATAAGATTCTTATAGTCACTGTCCCTAGTAAACGTCTCCAATTCCTGAGGCCAGTTCCTCAGGGAAGATCTTAAACTCTCTTCTGTTGGAGTATGAGGACCAGAAGACACAATCTGGGCAAAAAAACAGCATATGATCTTTTTACATCTGGATGTTTTGTCTCTCCCAAGGCTAATGCCCCGGGGCACCGTGAGTAAGGCCACTTGTTTGTACTGGTGGACCTGCCCAGGTGGGAACGTTTCTGTACCCTGCACACAGAGCACACGCTTCACCAGACCCCATCAATTATCACTATCTTTGAAAAAGATCCTTTTCTTGGCAACCTCATTTTTAGATAAAATTTGGCTAAGAGAATTAAGGCTGGCTATATTAAGAGAGCAAATGACAGTGACAGTGGTAGGAAAGAAAAATTAAAAAATAAAAATTTAAGCTTGGAAGAGAGATTCTTCGACTTCAAGAAGGCAGTTCAGCTGTCAAGGCAGCGTGAAGAGCAGCTGTAAGACGCTTACTTACTGATCACAGTGATCGAGATGCACTCCCACAGGCCTGCAGAGAACTCAAAGGTGCTCTTACCATGGAGAGGCTGCCCCCCGGGGCTGGGGTGACTGTGACAGCATCCACTCACCAAGCAGGAGGCTGAGCGGAGGCTGGCAGGACGGAAAGGCCAGCAGGAGGTCTGAAAGGCAGGCACGGGAGTCTCTGACGAAGCGGTTGTAGTCGGCCGCCCCCTGCCTGCTGCACAGCTCCTGCAGCCGTCGCTTCTCCGCGCCGTCGCCAGTGTGGTCCACGAGGGCTCGCAAGAATGCCTGTGGCCGAGGAAGCCGACTTAAATCACCACGCGCTCTGTGGTTACAGCCGTTAGAATGCTGGCTGAGTACCCACCTGGGGATGTGCCCAGTTATCCAAGAAAAAGTGAGTGTGGTCACTAGGAGTGTGGTCAGGACAAGAACATTTCATCTGTTATTTGTTTTAATGGCAGCCTGTTAGGCAAACCCCACTTTCATGTTCCATTTTTGGTCACCTTCCCTATATCTTAAACCAACCCAATCTCAAATTACATGGCACGTATATGTGAGTAATCAGAAAGTCTCACAACTTAACGTTTTTATCTCGGGACACAGTACCTGTTCTCGCCTTAGCTGATGATTGCAACCCAGATTTCTACATTTATTTGGCCACTGTTATGACAGGCACTGGGCAGGTAAAGTATGGGGCAAAGAGGACGCCTAACTTGCCCAAAAGGCTTCACAGGCGAGTGAGAGCAACAGAAGTCAAGAAGTAACCAGTGTGCGACAGGCTGCCTATCCACCAGGGCACATGGACGTTCAGGGCTTCTGAGGCCAGAGGCTCCCAAGAAGGCAGCCTTGAGCCGAAGGCGGGCTGCACGGAAGAAAGGAAGTGATGGGCAACCAAAGAGATGGCAGAGCCACAGGAGGGCACGGGAGGCAGGCAAAAGCACGGCTCCTGGGGAGCACATGCGCTTCAACACAAATGCAAGGAAATGCGGACACGGGCAGAGGCTGACAAACAGTGAGGGCCAGAACATCCAGACCCCTGCACAGGGACTCTGAGTCACCTCGGTTCCATCGTGGAAAGAGGAGGAGAAGAACATAAATAAAGCAAAACAAGAAAGTCCCAGATCCCTAGTCTCAAAGACTGAACCAAGTCCAAACTCTTGGGCAAAAGACCAAACTTGCTAATGACAACTTTTGGTTCTAATGCAATTCCAAGCACATCCATCATGGCACACATAAAACTCTCATTACTCACGGGAAGCAAAGAACTTCGGCAAGTCATCTGCATCAAAGCTATCTGAAACGCGAGTGGGCTCCCACATCCCGGAGGGCTGGATGCCCTTAACAGGGAAAATGAGATCCATGTTCCTGTGAGGGTCACGGGTTTCCACTGGCCCAGCCAAGAATCCCTGCTTAAACTATCCAGATACCAACAAATTACATGGCTTCTTCAAAGTGCTGGACATAGAACAAGCACCTGGGAAACGTCGTGGCGTAAAGCCCCAGGTCTCTGCATGGATCTCTGGTAAGACAGGAGTTTACCAAGAACACTTCACACCACGCTTTCTCAAGTCAATAAAATTCCCTAAATTACAGGCTAAAACAGTAGCAATTGTAAATCCTTTACAATATTTTTCATTTTACAATTACAGAAACTTCATGGTACTAAAACAGGAAATACAGCACTGTGCAGAAAAAAAACTGACAAACGTTACTAAAACTTAAGTTAGAAATATTTTTAACACAGTAATTTTACTCCAAGGAATTTATTTTTTAAAAAAGACTTCAGGGGGCTTCCCCGGTGGTCCAGTGGGTAAGACTCTGCCCTCCCAATGCAGGGGGCCCAGGGTTCGAACCCTGGTTGGGGAACTAAGAAGTCCGCATGCATGCCGCAACTAAGAATTCGCATGCTGCAACTAAGACCCGGCAGAGCCTAAATAAATAAATAAAAATAAATCTAAAAAAAAAGTTAAAAAAAAATTTTTTTAATAAAAATAAAAAAGACTGGCGGTCCAGCGGTTAAGACTCCACGCCTCCAATGCAGGGGGCATGGGTTCGATCCCTGGTCGGGGAACTAAGATCCCACCCAGCGCAACCAAAAAATAAATAAATAAAAATAAATAAAAACATAAAAAAGACTTCAAACAAGTGTGCAAAGATGAATTAGAATGTTCACCTATGTAGGTTTTTTAAATAGTGGAAAACTGGAAACAACCAACTGTCCATAATCAAATCAACAATTGTTTTTTTCTTAAAATTTTTTTTAATTTATTTATTTTATTTATTTATTTTTGGCTGCACTGGGTCTTCGCTGCCGCGTGCAGGCTTTCTCTAGTTGCAGCGAGCAGGGGTTACTCTTCGCTGTGGTGCGCGGGTTTCTCATTGCAGTGGCTTCTCCTTGTTGCAGAGCATGGGCTATAGGTGCGAGGGCTTCAGCAGTTGTGACACGTGGGGTCAGTAGTTGTGGCTCTCGGGCTCTAGAGCACAGGCTCAGTAGTTGTGGTGCACGGGCTTAGTTGCTCTGTGGCATGTGGGATTTTCCTGGACCAGGGATCGAACCCGTGTCCCCTGCATTGGCAGGCGGATTCTTAATCACTGCGCCACCAGGGAAGTCCTCAAATCAACAACTGTGTTGCACCCATAGCATCTTTTAAAAGTATCTTCAGTACCTTTCCATGCTGGCATATCCAAACTCATTTCCTTTTAAGTAAAAAAAGGCATGCTGCGGAACAGCACATATACTACATGACCTCATTTTTCCTTAGCAAAACAAAATCCAACTGTTAATTGCGGGGGTTTGATTATGAAGGACTTTTGCTTCCTGAGTTACTAACTTTTGTGTCCAGACTTTTTATAAGCATATTACTTTTGCAGTAAGGAAAGATACATTTTTAAATATGTAGTTCACGAAATTTTCAGAAACGGAAGAGTTAAACTAAAACTGTGAAACTATTTAATTTAATCAAGGAGTTCTCATCACAGTGAATCGTAGATTTACTCAAATTGTATCTAGGACTAAGCCCCTCCATAAAGTAGTTCACTTCCCAAAGACTACAAATGCAGTAAACACAGTAATAAAATACAGAATAAACACTGCACTGCGGACAGGGTAGCCCAATAATAGTACTATTTATGCTCACTGGCAATACAAGTTTGGTAAAGCACAACTTGGAAAGTTTACCCATGAATATCCACTTGAGTAACATGGTTATAACAAAATCAGTAGTTCCCGGCATAACACTGACATCTAGTGGATCTTTCTGTCTCCAAATTCATCTAAACATCAATATAACCTACCAAAACCCTTCAATGTTCCCTGCAGAATTCTGACATAATAAATAAGTACAGGTTTTTACACAAAAGGGGTCTTCACAACATTAAACAGGTGGCAAGCAGTGGAAAAGCCCTACACGCCAAGCTTCCTGCCACCAATTAGAGAGAAAAAGTGTCCACGTACAGCTGGAAAACACATGCTACCTAGGGCCACTTTCATCACTAATTACCGTGCTACATCAAGTTAATGTCTAGAAAAATAAGATTAAGAAAAAGCCCTACTTTAAAAATCTCATTTCAGTAGAAAACAAAAAATTTCAGTATAAGCACAACATAAAAATATTTGTCCATGACAATTACAAAAACACTGCACACCTTGGGAACTATTTTGAACACATGCTGTGAAGACCGTATTTTCTAAGCCTTCAAAGGGCAAATACCAGATTTAATAAACCCTACAAAGAGGTGAGCATATTTTTAAATAGTCACCCAAAGAAGAAAGAAAAATACCTTCTTAGGAACCGCTCGTATTTCAAGGCACCAGGTAAGAAGGAACTGGAGAGAACACTTCTCAGGTATATGCTGGGGCAAGGCTGCTCCTTTTCAGGCAGACGGGAAAGAGTCAATGACACAGAAAATAGAGAAGACAATGTTTTCCATCCCTAAAAACACTAATAGCTGTAATATTTTACATTATAGTGCTATCAAAGTACTTGTGGCAATATGACTTGTGGCAACGTTTATTCAGTTAAAAAATTTCCTCAAAAGGAATACAGAAGAAAAAGCCTACTTTACAAAAACAATGGTTATAAATTCAACGGCATTATTGTACCAACCATACCTACCAAATCTAAGTACACCAAACAAAAGAAAGGGAAATTATCCAAAACCACTGAACAAAAGAAAGGAACAAAAAGCCAAAAGATGGCAGTGGTCCAATAACACTGCCTATCATCCTCAAAAAGAATTTCAGAACTGACTGAATTCCAGTTCAAGATTCTAAGCAAATAACTAAAAAATAACTTCCTTTAATTATGGAGCAAGCAATTATTTTCATACATTAAATAAGCAAAAACAAATACGCTATGAGAAACAAACATTAAAAAAAATTTTTTTTTTTTTTTTGTCCGTGCCATGTGGCTTGCAGGATGTTCCCCCGATCAAGGATTAAACTTCAGCCCCGGCAGTGAAAGCCTGGAGTCCTAACAACTAGGCCACCAGGGAACTCCCAACAAAAGACTTTTAAAAAAGATTCATATAATACAGTTTTTTTTGTGTGACAATATGCTAACCTAGAAACAAAATAATGCTGATTGCAAAAAACAGCCTAACAAATCAGCCCTAGTCAACTAACCAATCTGCTTCTCCAAAACCAGTTACATTCATTTTCTTAAGCGTTCCCCAGTTTGCTGCAAGCTTGCTGATTTCCAGAGTTTGGAAAAAGCTGATTCTTCAACTTCACTTTTAATGTCTGTAAGCATCCAATAAGCATAAACTCTATTTATGCATAATAGAGTTTATAATAGAGTTTATAATAAGCATAAACATCTCATTCAGTGTAACTGACTCATTCAGGGTACTTGACGTGAAAGTTAAAAACCTCCAAGACCAGCAAGTGGCTGTGTTCCGCCTGCTGATCCATGGCCGACCCCCGGGCATCTGTGCAGACTCGCCCTGGTCACCTCCAATCCCTTGGCCCAATGACATCCTGGGAAATAAAAGATCAGGGCTGTACCTTTCTTCTTCGTGTCGGCCTTAATGTTCAGGACGACACAATGTTCTCTCCTGTCTGTGAGCTGCAGTCTTTGGAGTAGGTGCTGCACCTCTGAGTCACTGTTGGGACAGATCACGTTAAAGGCATCTCCAGGCTGGTAGGAAAAATCTGTTTTCTAGAGAAGAACCAACATGAAATACAAAAAATTCCACATGAGTTAAAAGAGTTTTAGTTGTGGGGTAACAGAGTTTTAAATATATGACCACTTGAATAAATGAATTAGTTTATTGCAACTAGAATTATTTTGTTTCTGACAAATAAGCCCAAGTAACCAAACAAACATACTTTTATTAGGGGTTATTTTTTAAAGAAATTCTGTAGTTATCCAATGTTTTGCTTTACACTGAGTATTCATAGACTAGAAATTAAGACCCTCTGCCTCTTCTAAAAATCAAGGTGCTCTGGTAAGCAGTGTTTTAATAATCCATGTAAAAGTCCGCTCATGAAAACATACACACACACACACATTAGGAGCAAAAGAAACTACTTAAGGCCGTCTGCACTGGTTTTCAATTTCCTTTCTTTACTCCTTTTCTCTGGGGAGGAACAGGGGTCGGGGAGAGCAATTTCTTTTCCCTTAATGACACACGACGTCAAACCGCCTGGCTTGGTACTGGTCGTGCACAAACCCGGGCTCCAGGTGGAGCCACCGCCCACAGCAGGTCTACTTAGAGCAGTGCGGGGTGTGGAATGCTCCACAGAGGGGCTTCTGGCCACACACGCTCACACCTCTAGCCTGGGAGGGACACACGCTGTCCCTACCAGGCGGCCAAACCTTGCCTCTTTATGACGAAAGTACAGAACAAGAGTGAAATGGTTTGGTGTACATACGATATTTAGCAACATGGATTAAAATGTTCAAAAGGAAGATGGAACTACTCAATACTCCGTAAGCAAAACCATCTAGTTCTGATGCCTGTCACATTTCTTTCTTTCTATGAGAAACTCAATTAAAGCCACATCGACGGCCTTGGTGCACCCTCTTCTGAGAGCCCAGCCCACGGAACCTCACAGGGCCCTCGTCAAGGGTTGAGCTACGTGGCTGTGAGGACGTACAACCACAGTTTCTTAACCTGAGGCCAATGAGGCAGCAGCTGGGGAAGCCTCATGGATGGGGTTCAGAGAGGGAGCACATCAACGCCCGAAAACTGTGTGCAAAGTGTTTATATATAATCATTCTTCTGGAGAGGGGGTCCATGATTTCTTCCAGATCCTCAAAGGAACGAGGACCATCACTTTGAGAAGTGAATGTCACATGACTGTCTAGTCTGGCTCTACTTCCAACTAGCCGCTGACCTCAGGTAAACAGCTTCCTTTCCAGGGGCTCTTACGGAAATACTGCTCTGATTCCATTATTCTTTCGTGGCTTAATGAGTAAGGCAGCAACACTATGCTCTCAAGTAGAATCACCTCCAGTCACTCATTTTAGGCTCTCCTTGAAGTGAAAAGAAAAGGTATGAGGCAGAGAGAAAAAATGATGGGTCAAGAATAAAAAGGCCGCTGTCCAGCCACAGACCTCACTCTTCCTGAGTGTGTAGATGAGGACACAGCACAAGTCTCTGCACTTGCTGGCAACATCCCTGCGCTCAGAAACACATTCTGTAACTTACTGAAATGTCCAATTCTATCAGAAGAGTGGTTTTTATGGCATCATTCGTAGTCAGTTGAACTGCCTTTGAAATTGGAACGTGAAAAATTGGATCCACTGAGGTCACAGGTGCTTGGCTTTCCTCCTTGAGAAACAAATGTGATAAAATATTACTAAATGCAGTTTTCAATTATACTTACCACTGCTTCACTTAGTGACAAGGTGAGAGCTACAGGATCTTTTAAAATGCCCTGCTATTTAAGTATTCTCCCCTAAGGTAAATGGCTACAGACATACACCTCTCAGTCTTTCAGAAAAGAAGCTCATCTACACCTTAAACTTGCCTATTCGACTTTAGAATTTCTGAGATATACGGAAAATATCAGATACTACCATTTTTCATGTAAAGGTCTAACAGTCTTCCTAATGAACTATGCAAAAAGAAATAGCACGTGGCATGCGGACAAAGGTTTAGCTAAGGTGCTCTTTTCCATCTCTATCCATAAAGAGGACTAGACATGTTCACTTTCACTTGAACATTTACAATTTTGCCCCAAGACCATGACATCGTTCCTGCTTGCTGGTACAAGACAGTGCAAATAAATGTAGAACATCTGGACACTCAGCAAAACATCACAATAGTCCACAGTATCAACACCATTATGCTAATCAGATGATGCCGGAGTCTTCTGTGCCTTATGGAGATTGAGGGCCTGTGGTGTATGTACAATTTTTAGGATTCCAATGTTTGGTGCGTGTCAGGACATCCCCCCCCAAGTAAAGCATACACTATCTCATCTTGCACTTCACTTCACATAGAGAGATGCATTACACCTGGCAGGCCTCTCTTCAGGCTCTGGGATACTGAGATACTGCTCCAACCCAAACACCAGGTGACACAAAAGTGGCCAGCGTTGAGGGGGGCCCAGAGCAGGAAGGAGCTCTGCAGCAGGACCCCGTGACACGCTCATCGGAGGCTGTGTTGCTTGTACTACACAGTCCAGGAGATCCCATGGCGTTAGAGGCAGAAGGGATGGGGAGACGACGCTGTGTGGCCTGAGTGGGTCCAGCTGAAGGCTTTCTTATGGCTGCACTGAAGCTCAGCTTCCCACTCAGCCAATCCTGCTTCCACCCTCCCCTCTCCCACCCACCCTGCCCCCAAGGTGATGATCCCAAGAGGATGCCCTAAAAAAGGAAACTTTTTTCCCCAACCCCTTATCCTCTAGGTATATCCTTTGAACAGATTTACACACGTTTCCCTTAAATAGTTGAGATTTTTAAAAATCTTTTAACCACATTACCAACAACTCAAGCCTATTTAATGATAGCTACCATAAAAGAAACTCTCAGCAGCTTCTCAGTGAAGTGCCTTGTCAGATCAGTCAGCGCTCACAGCCTCTGCCACATGCACCCGGCCTTGCAGCGAGCACACGGGGGCTGGCTCTCCACAAGTCCATGCACCCTGCTCCCACCAGCCCGGCATGTTTACTAGAACCACCCATGCCTGTTCCCAGCCCTGACTACCATGTACTTATTGTGATTTGCCCCACTTAATAAATAATGAAGTATAAGTGCAAAGGCAATAACCCACGGCTGGTCATATAAAACCATACCTGTTTATCTGAATGCATTAGAGAAACACTACTAAAGGTGGGGTTTATGTGAGAAAGCCCCTGTGGGACTCCAATCAGCCACTCTAAAACAGAGGGCTTGGCTCTGCATTACAAGATTGGCTGCACTGGAATTTATTCTAAGCATGCTGGAAGAAACTTCAGGGTACCATACACCGGCAATCATGGGGTAATATTAGCTATTATTCAACTCGATGCTCAAAAATTTACAGACCACTTTAAAGTCATTTATTTATTGATAGGAAAAATACTCTAGGCAAAGAGAAAAAGACTTAATATAGACAAAAATATATGTGTAAGATATTATCAAGAAAAAGAAAAACCCACAAAGTGAAGTAACCCAGAATACCGAAAATCCATACTGGAAAAAGATTTTCCTATAAATGAGTCCTCTGAGTTTAGCTGCTGAGATAACTTCCCGACTGCCCACAACAACTTGCCCTCATCTGGCCAACACATAAAGTGAGAAACCAAGAAGTTAATTCTCCAAAATAATGGAGAGACTGAGCTGTTAACCATTTCCTTCTTCAAAGAAAGGGAATGTAACAACACAAGCAGGTGTGCCATGCGTGGAGGTAGCACCTCTCCAGTGACTACTCAGTTCTGCCACTGCAGTGCAGAAGCAGCCACAGGCACCGCGTGAATGGACAGGCATGGCTGGGTTCCAATAAAACTTTATTTACAAAAGAGAGGTGGGAGACCACACTCTCCCTGCACGCCACAGTCTGCTGGACTCCATCATAATGTAATTTAAAAAACACCACCACCACCACCACCCACGGCACATAAAGTAAAACTGCTTACCTGGCCGAAGGACTCCTCCAGATGCACCTGTAAATATTCTGGTGGTAAAGCAGGAATATTCAGAGAGGCCTGTGAAAGCGGGGGTATTGAACGGGCAAGCGAGGGCTCAAAGTCTGCAACCAATGTATTTGATTGACCTCTGTCCACTGCATTTTGCTCTAAAACTTCAGCATCCTTTCGTCTGGAATCATCTAATCTCAGAAGTCCGACCTGTGATTCAACGTGTAGTAATTCCGGTGTCACGGGGTCTGTCCTCCGGGAGGCATTAGATGCCACTGTGAGAGTTCCATTCATCCCCTCTTTTCCTTTACTCAACAGAAAATGCTTCGCCAGGGCGGCCCAGAGTCCATTAATCCATGGCTCAACCACAAGTTCTAAACTGGATTGTTGTAATAAAAAAGGAAAAAAGAAACAAATGCCTCAGTTCTCCATTTAAATACATAACAATTGGATAATGGCAGAATCTGTCCATTTGACAGAACGCTGTGCAACTGTCAAAAACACTAAATATGGAGGCTATTCAGAATACAAAAAATACTTATGAATGATTAAGCTAAAAAGCAGAACATTAATGTGTTCATTAGCGCTGCGCTGTACAAAATTCAGAGAGCAAAAATGAAGATAATTTAGTAAAAGGTAATAGGAGTGTGATTCCTCTTAACTTCCTAAAATAGAGTTGGTAATTTAAGAAGCTGTAATTTTAGACAGGCATGCTAAATTCTGATGAGGTTAACAGTACTTATCCAAAATCCAAGTCTACTCTAATATCACAAATGATAATTACATCAATCGAATGCACCTTTTTTTTTTCTGCCTAGCCAATTTACTGATCTTTATTTCCCACAGATTAAAATATTACCAAGAAACCACTCCAGATTAATGCTCTTTTGACTAATAGTTCAAACCTTCGATCAGTTCTGAGCAATTATTCCGATAAAATTTCCAGGCAGGCTGACCACAGGGGAAAAAAGCAATCATCCTTTAGGAGAGCTGAATTAATCATAAATACAGGGGACTTCCCTGGTGGTGCAGTGGTTAAGACTCCAGTCTACATTCTTAACCCCTTCAATGTGGTGGTACTTTAAGCCAAGATGTCTCCTTGAAAATATTTTAATTTTAGAAAAGAGTACTTAGGTTGACAACTTAAGAGATGCAGGCTGCTGAAATATACATACAAGAATTTTAATGCTCGATCCAATAAATGAACAGGGAAACCAAAAGTCTTTGAAGTACAATATGAACTGAGCAATAGGACTAATGGATGTATAAGGGTTTAGCAATTAAATAGCTCAAACAGGACAATAAACATTTAATGCCAACAAGCTTCGGCGCTGGGGGGAAGCCCAATACAAAGGGACAAAACTAAAAGGTAACGTGCAAGGAAATGTGGTAGAGCTTTGTCACCAGACAGGACATATGCCCTGGGGAGATGGAACAAACCCACAGTATCACAGCTGCAGAAAACGACGGATGTAGTGGACTCAAAGGCTGAGTTATGGGGAAATAGAAGTGTCTCCAACACGCCCGGGCAAGGTGATATACGTAGAAAAGCACGACCTTTGCTGAACTTGTCATGATGCATAAACACAGATCTAGTGGGTGAGATTTACTTAGTACATAGGCCTAGTAGAAAAAGAATCAAATGCGTGTGTGTGTGCTGTTATCTGGCTAAAGCAGTTCAAGGATAAACGACAGCATAAGTTGTAGCACAGTACCCATAAGGTTTCTGAATTAAGACATTAGGAACATTTGAAAGGTGGCACATAGAGTGAAATGCTGAATTGTAAAAACAAGAAAAAATAATGAAATAGAAATTATATTTCCGGTTGGCATGGTGGCAAATGGCCAATAGGAGGGAGAACACCAAGGAGCCGGTGTGCCAGGAAGGCCTCTGACCCGCATCCTCCAACCGTAACTCGTGGCCTGCTGGGCACCTTCCACATGGGAGGTCCCGAGTCCAGTCGCTCCCGTGGGCACACGCTACCCAAGTGCCTAAAGAAAATGCTGACTTTTTGCAAACACCTACACATTTTTAAGACTAAGGTAACCGTACTGGGGCACCTCTCCTAGTTTCTTCCATTAACAGATATTGAGATGGATAAGGCACATAAAAAAAAATCAGCAACATAGATAAGTGAAACTCTGGATGGTCTTCTTTGGTGCTAGAATTAAAAACAGCTAACAAAACTAAAATAAGACTTTCAAGATCGAAGTTTAGTGCTAAATCAAAAGTGAACCCCTTTTATAAACTCACTAACTTTCATCATGTACAAACAAGGTTTACTGGAAATGACAGAAAATACGTTGCTCTTACCCTACACAGTCATCCGCGTGGCCAGTGTCATAGAAACGCTGGGCACCAAGCTCCTGAAATCGTTTATCTATTATCTTCCCCCCATTACAGAAGTACGTGTATTCTGAATCACCCAGACCTAAAGAGACCAAATAGGTTATTAGTATGCAATAAGGTTTAAATTTAATCACATACAGAAGAGAGAAACAAAACATTTAAAACAATACCATTCCATGCTGTTGTTGATGGAACAAGAAATAATGTATAGCTTCACGTTTTCTTATTTTTTCCTTGAGAAATACTAAGTATACAAATAGAAACAAATAAATTCTTTGGACCACTATTAACAGATATAGATCTCACATTTTTGTTTCCATGAATCTGTGTAAAAATATGGCAATCTGTAAACAAGGATTAAAAACATGTAATATCTGTATTTGAAGACTTTTCCAATCTACTGAAGGGTCTGCAAACTATAGCCTGTGAGCCAATTACCACCCACTGTCTTTGTAAATAAAGTTTTATTGGAACACAGCCAAGTCTACTGGTTCACACCTTGTTATGGCAGGTTCAAGCGACAACAACAGAGATAAGTAGATGGTATAGAGACCAGTGGCCTGCAAAGCCTAAAATATTTACTATCTTGTCCTCTACCGTTTACTGACTCCTAATCTAGAACATGAAGAGGTTACATCTGAAACACAACCAACCATTTATTTGCTCTGTTTCTGTGTTGGATAAATTAAGAATTGCTTCTATGTTTCCTGGTAAGAAATGGACTAATATTTCATACCTAGTTGAAAATTTAAAATTAAAAGCTTAAATTTTTTAGTTGTTTAATTGTCTTCCTGGATTTTTCCTACAAGAATGAGGTAAGCAATTGGTGGGTCCATATATGGGCCTAAGACTGACTAAAACGGTTGGATAAGCTTCAGTGTTGCCTTTTAAATAATTTTTGGAGGAATTTTTAAAGCAATATGTACAGGTCCACTCTTGAAAATAAAGAAACTGGAAAAAAACAAATTAAAAAGATGTGAACACTCTAAAATGCTCTCTTGAATACATTACACGACAGATCTTGGCCAGGGTCACAACCTCAAAGCTCTAACCAATTATTTATCATAGCACATTCCATCCTTCCTAGGTACCTTCCCCAAACTAGTTCTCAAAGGTGAATACAGATCACAAGCCAGGCAAATGGACCCTGAATTCCCTCTCTCGTGTCCTATCTTGCTGAGCTGGTCCTCTGATCCTTTAATATTTTAAACCTGTACTTCACAGAGCCCTAGGCCAGTGCTTCTTAAGCTGGGATACATATTAGAGTCCCCTGGGAGCTTTAAAAAATACTGATACCAGGACCCTACCTCAGAACAATTAAGTCAGAATCACTGGAGGGGGGCTCAAAATAATGGAGTTGGAAGGAAAACTCCCCCAGCGGATCCCAGTGCATGGCCAGGCTTGAGAACCACATCCTAGGGGAATGGGTCTTCCCCTAGGGAAACTATCACGTCCACCTGAGAGCTTTAAAACAACAACAACAACGCCAAAAAGCACCAGCATGCCAGGTCGCTCCTTCAGGGATTCTGTTCTGGCAGGTTTAGGGTGGGGCCTAGCCACTAACATCGTGAAAATATTTCCTGGTTGAATCTGGTGTGTGCCTGGGGTTAAGGTGCTACTCAGGGGCTCTGCAGAGGAGCTGCTGTGGGGTGAAGACTGGGGAAACAGCACCTTATTTACATTCAAATATCATACATACATAAAGTATTTATATAAAAACCCAAAAAGGACAAAACCCAGGCAATTACACACCATGGCTTTGAAAGATACGTTTAGATACTAGAGTTAAATCCAGCAGCAACAGTACAGTAAGTGCACAAAATACAGTCCACACCTAGTAATCCATACCACAGGTGAGCAAAGAAGTCACCCGGCAGTGTCTTGTCCTGTATGGCTTTAACAAACTTGCGGGCTGTGTCTGGCAGGTCTCCGTCGCCCGTGGTAGAAACCACCACCACAAGAGGCGCTGTTTCAGTTTTCAGATCATACTATAAAATAAGGGTGTCATGTCAGAGGTCTATTACTATATGTATTTTTGACTTAACACATCAGCAAAGCAATCAGGTTAATTTTCCGTCTTGTTGTCTGTATCGCATAACGGCAGAGAGGTACACAGAGCATTTTAAAGTTGGCAAAGAAAGTGTTACTCCTCAGAAATCAGGAAACCTGGCTGTCAGGAAGGGCCCGACTCCCTCAGGGTTCCAGAGAGCCGAGAATATCATCAGTGGTAAACTGAGATCATCAGTGTTTCCGAGTCTTACAAACCAAGTTTCCTTATTCTAATTCTCAACTAAATCTAAGTATTTCCAATAAAGCACTTGCCTGTCTCTATTCGTATCGACTCCATGAGCTCTGCTCCTCAAGAATATCATCTAACTCGGCACAAAGGAATTCATCACTTTATTTTTCATGCTGATATAACAGGTAAAGACTTGAGCTAACATTTTACTGTGCTTATAGGACACAGCACAACTCTATGCAGTTTAAAGTCACTTTAGTTTGAAAAAGACTACCATGATCTAGGAAGCAGAGAGCTATCAATTGGAGAAATCACTCAGCTGGGAAGAGCAAACAACATGACTATGGTGGCAGCAAAAAAATTCACTACTCACCTAACTTTCAAATAGCTGCTGACCCCACTGGGGTCACTGGTGAGGGGGCCAAACCAGGGCTGGTTATATGATGCTGATGACTTTGCAGTAACAGATACAGACTGTACTCCACCCTGTGGCAGCAGCAATGTGAATTCACTTTGAAGGTGCTGTAGAATCACGGAGCCTGCGATTGCTGGTGTCCCCCAGGACCCTCCCTGCTGGGTGACTGACTCCATCGGGGCCACCCTAGCCCTGCTGCATCAAGGAACTTGATGGTTTCCCTGCTATGCACTGAGTTTATAATTCACCTCTGCGGCTGACAGGCTAGTCTTTACAACTAGAGATGCGGGAAAGACCAGAGGAGGTTGTGAACTTGAAAGTGCACTGCAGGGGTGGGTTTTCAAGTACAGAGCTGAATTCGAGGGCTTAGTGGCTGGCACATCACTGTGTGGTATTAGGGAGGAGCCCCTGCTCGTTGCTAGGGCCTGAACTGTATGAAACTATAATCTGAGGGTCTCAATCAAACCAGTTAGTCTGGGCACAGATCTGTTACGATCTCATGTATCCTAAGGTAGGAACTTCTGCAGAGACTGAACGTGATAAAAACAAGCAGTCCCAAGTCTTCTGCAGATCCTTACACCTCCACTTTAACTTCTATTTCACCGAAGAATTCAATGGTTCTTCACTTGGAGGAACTCTGGCATGAATTTCAGGGAAGTTACAAATGGGGCAGCAGGATTCGTGAGGTGGAAAGCGCCCATGTTCCTGTGAACACGCACAACTCATTTGTTCCCAGGCACCCCGTGAGAAAAACAAGGCGAATACTACTATTCCCATTTACAGTTGAGAGTAGTTATTCGTCTTAGTTTTTAAGACTATGTAGTTTAATTCAAAACACACACACACACACACGTAGAAAAAAACTGGCAGGAATCTTGCAACACAGTTGATAAAATAAATTTCTAAGTGTTAAAAAAAAAAAAAGGATCATGGTGGCATTCAGCGTCCCACTTCGTTGTTTAACGTCGCTTCCCAACCAGAATACTTCAAAGTATGAAACCCCGTAAAAACCATGACTTACCTTATGAGACTCACTAATACAGTGAAGATCTGCAGAAAAACCATATGCAACTGCTTTTTCACTTATTTCTTCGGCTATGGCCTTTGCCTGTCCTCTCTGTGTAGCATAGAGTAACAAAAACCTCATCACTTCAAAGCATCTGCTACAGCTGTGACAGTTACACTGACAAATAGAAAAGGGAAAAAGGGATTTCCTTTTTAATGAAGTAGTAATCAACCTGCAGGTATGAATTCTCTTAATTTAAAATAACTGCAACAATATCCACAGATAATACGAAATATACTCCTAAGTTTGTTTGTTAGCATTAATTCTAAAGGTTGAAGAGAGAGAATTCATTAAACCAAGGAGGATACAAGGTACGAAGCTCGAATTCCGCGGCACACAAATCACACTCTGGGGCCAGACTACTGGGGCTTGAATCCAGCCACGATGAATCACTCACAAGAGCAGAACTTTAGGCCAGCTTCTCAACTGACCGGTGGCTCAGCTCCCGCACCTTCAGAGCGGGGACGATGACCATAGTCACCTGACGAAAACAACGGGTGATGGAAACGGCACCGCTTATTATCATAGCTAAGGACCCGGAGCACTTCCCAGGAGCCACGCACGATCCTAGGAGCTTCAGAGAATGAGCCCCTCAGCCCCACAACGACCTCGTAGAGCCTCTACTGCACCCCGCATTTCTCGGGGGCGGCTCGCCGGCACCCGCAGGGCAAGGTCCGGCGGAGAAACAGCGGAGCATGAGCCTGCGTCCGGCCGGGTCCGCGCTCCCAACATTCCTGACCCTCCGGCGCCCCGTCCGGACGCCCTCGCCTGACCCTGCGCCCGAATGTGCCCTTGACCCCGTCTAGAAAAGTGCCGACGGAGGAAGGGCCCACAGGGACCTGCGGGACCGGCTCCGCTGTGCAAACGCCGCGGCGCCGCCGGGGACCCGCTCCCAGAGGCAGCGGGGAGGCCTCAAGGCCGAGTCCCCGGCGTAGCCCGCCCTCCGCGCGCGCCGCCCGCAACCCCGAGGGGCCGGGGTCCTGACCGACCCGCAAGCGCCCAGCCCGGCTGGGGGAGGGACGCGGAAGCCGGTGCCCTCGCCGACCCCGAGCCGGCCACCCTCAGTCCCGTGCTGGGCGGGTGCCCACATCTGGAAACTGCCGCGCCCGTGCCCTCACCTGCGGGGGTCCGGCGGGGACGCTGGGCAAAGCGCAGGTACACACGACCCCCTGCTCCCGCGCCTGCGCACACAGTCGGCGCCCGAGACCAATAGGAAGCTCGGGAAAGGAGCTGGGCCAATCACGGCGCGCCGAACGTGGGGCGGCTCCTCTCCAGGCGCAGGCGCCGAAGCGCTGGGCCCCAGTGCGGCGTGCGCGTACGGGGCTCCAAGAGGCTGCTGTGCGTTCAGGGTTTGCTGGGTCCCCCAGCGAGCCGAGTCAGGTAGGTGTCCACGCCGGGTTTGGGCTCGGTTTTTCCGGCCCGGCGTGCGTGGCCCGCGGCTTCGCTAAGGCGCCCGCGCTCCCTGGCTCGCCCCGCTCTTCGGGCGCCGCTCCCGGCGGTTTAGGGGGGCTCCCGGCCCGTGGGGTCCTTTCCCTCCAGGGAGGACGCGGTCCCCGGGGTCCCCCGTCCTTCCCGTCCCGCGCACTCGTGTTCCCAGGTTCCACAGCGGGGGTGTTCAGGTGTGGGCGCGCCACCCACCTTACCCCGTCGTTGACCAGCGTCTTTTTTTATTCTACTGACATTTCTTTCTTCCCATCTGCCAAGCTAGACCTTCTTGTTCCTCAGTCCTGGAACAAGATCCTAACTGAGGGGAAACCAACACCTCAAGGCCCTTTAAGCGATTTTTTCACCCTTGCTTTGACCCATCCGAATTAATGGCCACTTTACCCGTTGCCTCTTTTGGGGAAGTTGAACGAAACGCAGTTCCTCCCATCAACCAACACATAGGAGGCGTACTTAGGATCCAGACTACCTGAGTTGAAGCCTAGCTCTGCCCCTTAATAGCTGTGTAAACTGGACCACGTGACATCTTTGTACTTCAGTTCCCTCGTTTCTAAAATGACATCGAAGTATTTAATTCGTTGTGTTGTTGGGAGAATTAAGTACAGCATTGCCTGGCAAGTGAGAGCGATTATTATGAGATCCAGCCGCTGTTCTAAGCTCTAGGGTGCAGAGACGCTGCTCTTCTGGTACTTCTGTTTGAGTGGGAAATGTTGAGTGGGAATCATTCGTTTTGGGGTACTCATCCTTAGTTCCATAAGCATTGATGTTGAATAAACTGTGTTCTAGTATATTTGACCGTGTTATTTTTATTCTTTTAACATAGTTATAAATCAAGAGGAGTTGAGAGTCTGGTGGCATGGCTTTAATTACCTTGCGGAGGAACCTTTGTCATTTATCTGATTTTCGGATACATGGAACTCTGGCTGGTCTGAAAACTCAACGTGTAAATTGTGTTCACAAGACAGTCAAGGAGCATCTGTGTCCATGGTTCTGGTCACTGCAACTTGAGCCTGTTAGGGTCAGGTTCCATCATGCCCATTCTAAAAAGTTCCATTCAGAAAACGGAAATGACCTTCATCCAGTTGGCGAGCCAGTGTTCTCTCAAGCACACGCTTGGGACAGGTCTGAACACAGTGTTAAAAATGTGGATGAACAGATATTTTACAGGAGACTGAACAGCTTCACTTCATCGGAACAGGTCTTACATTATATAAGCACACTGCAGACTTTGCCTGATACTATGGCAGCAGGAGCCTTACATCGGATTTGTGAAATGGAAAAAAAAGATGATGATCAAAGGTTGCCAAAAGAAATACTGGAGAATAGCGCCTTTCAAGCTTTGTGTAATCAGTTTGCACAGGACCCCTCAAATCTGTCAAACACGGGTTTGGTGACTGCTTTGCAAGCCCTGACCCTATATGTGGGTCCCCAAAGTCGCCTGCTGCTAAGCCTCCTGGCAGAGTGCCAGCATCGTCTCGAAATGGGTAGCCTGGACATTCACAGTCTTTGTATCCTGGGGGAATGTCTGATTAAACTGCAAGGTCCAGGTTGTTCGACACTAGACCTGATTATATATCAACTGCAAGGTGAAAATTTGGAAGAATTTACCCCCGAGGATATTGTGACCCTTTACAGAATACTGCAGGCATGTCCTGAAAGAGTTGACCAACACCAGACGTTTTTACATAAGATAAATAACTTTTCTCTGTCAGTAGTTCCCAACCTGAGTCCTAAGTTGCTGAGCCAAATGCTCACCGCCCTGGTGGTCCTTGATCAAACTCAGGCACTTACGCTGGTTATAAAATTGGGTAAATATGTTGTGAGGCATATCCCCCATTTCACTAATGAAGAGCTCAAAGAAGTCTTAGAGGCATTCATCTACTTTGGGTACAATGACAGATTTTTTACAGAAGCGCTAGAGCAACATGTCGCTTCCCTCTGTCTCACTCTGGATCCCGAGGTTGTCAGCAAAGTCATGGAGTATTGCAGTAGAAAGCTGATTTTTTCAAAACCCATCCTCAATGCAGTGGCAGAAACTTTTGTTTGTCAGTCAGAAAAATTTTCACCTAATCAAACTGCTGAGTTAATTGAACCATTTGGAAAACTCAGTTATTTGCCACCAAATGCCTCTGCTTTATTTAGGAAGCTAGAAAACATACTGTTAACTCGTTTCAATTATTTTCCACCCAAAACACTATTGAAACTTCTCCATTCATGTTCACTTATTGAATGCCATCCAGTCAACTTTATGGCCAAAATATTCAGCCCGTATTTTCTTCAGCAGCTGCAAGGTGAGTTGGTTATTACTTCTGAAAGCCGAAAACTTAGCGTTTGAACTTGTGATGTTTTCAAGTCACATATGTACCTTTTTTATTGAGCAGTGCTTTCTTTGCCTTTAGTTTTTCTTCCATAACGATCTCACGAAGAAATCTGCAGCTGCAGACGCTAATATAAACACAGAATTAAAGAATGCTAGAACATTGCATGGAGAGAGAAAACAGTTTCGGGTAAACAGACTCTGCTGCCCTAGCTGAGAAACTGAGTCTTCTTGCAGGGACCTGGTGATGGCTGTGGCAGTGTCACAATTACATGTTAGCGTCTTTGATGAGAACAACTGTATCACTCCTTTTTTTTTGAGAAGATGTTCATCTTAATTCAAAGCCACCCAAATATGCCGGAATCTAGATCTCCATAGGTAAAGGAAATTCCTACAAATTCTACTAACATACATTTGTCACTTTTAATTATATTCTCTAGTTAGGATCATGCGTTCTTGGAAGCCAAAATGAGATTTCATTGAGATGGGAGGCAAGAAGGTATAATTAATTCTAACAAGTTCTTTTCCTAGTGTCATTTAAAAGTACCTTACTGGAGTGAATTAATTAATGTGCATTCTGGATATTCTTTTCTCTTATTACACACAGCAAAGTTCAAGCTTAACTCTGACTGGGATGCTTTTTATTTCAGGTGAAGAGTCCTATTTGGACAGACTGAGCCTAGCACAACTGACCCAACTTTTCTTAACCGCGATTCTAGAATGCCCGTTCTATAAGGTAAAAGCATGAGCTGCATTGCTTTATTTCCCTACAGGGATGGTATTCTCTTGCCTCCTCCTTCCTCTCCAACACCTCCCCCGCTCCCGAATCTTTTAAGTTCCTTCTCTTTTGAGCTGTCTCAGTAACCTCATTAGAAAGCAGAATTTTCATTTACTTGGAGTAGTTGCCACCAGATAGCCTTTTCTCTAATAAATTGACCCTATTCCTGTGTTCTTGTCCTTGAAAGACCCACTTCCTACGGTGTAAGATTCTTAGAAGGTTTTATCAAGTATGGCAGGCTTATGAGTCTTAGTGCTCTTAGACTTTCTCTAGGGATTTTAAAGGGTTTTAGCATTCCCCATGGCTGTTGGATATAGAGGTGTGAATTTATGCACTGAACAGATCCTGAACCATTACTGAGTATGTTCTTAAACCAAGCAGAAGTTTCACTCTGACGTGATAGAATTCAGTTTACATGGAGTTCGAGCTTTGTATAAAGCTTTCTAAGGATTCATTCTCCTAACTTAATCAGGCACGTTGTTTAGGATCAGAAATGGTACCTCCAGCTTGCTCATTCCTGCCTGTTCTCCGTACTTGACCGAACCATGTTTATGAGTAGCTCATAAACACCATCTAGTTTCTCTCTTTTCATGGAATGGGACTATTCAAACTACAATTTGCTTTTATTCCCAGTATATCATGGACATTCTTCGGGGGTAACAGGTAAAGATCAAATGTATACCTTTAAAGAATGGTCTGATATTTCACGGTATTTATTCTACTGTCCCACCATTGATGGATTTTCAGGCTTTTTCAAACGCTTGTCTTGATCAGCCATGCTGTCATAAACATACTTACATATCCTGTCATACTGGAACCTTTTTGTTGTTTGAATCTAAAGACTAGATTCCTGAATGTGGGATTACTGGATTAATTTTCAATAGACTGACATTTTCTTTTTCCCGTATAGTTGTAGATGCCATATTTCACCAGCAGTGAATGAAGGTGACCATGTGTCCCCATTTGTGTTGCGGTGTGTTCTTAGTCCCTTTAATTTTGTCATTTGACTCAGTGAAATGTCAAGTCACATGCTTCAGTTGCACTTTAACGAGTGATAATGAAGTTGAGCATATTTTCACGTTTACTGGTCACTTACATTTGCTACAAATTGCCTTGTTACACCTTAATTTCTGTTTGTATAGGGTTGTTTGTCTTTCTCTTTTGTATTTGTTTTTTGTCCTAGAACACATTGTAAAACATATTAACTGTTAAGTACATTGTACACATTTCTTCCTGGTTTGTGGTTTAAAATTTTTTTAGTTTTAATTTAATATTGTTTATGATGCCTTTTTGCTATACAGAAATTTTTATATACAGAATTTCTGCTATACAGAAATTTTTATATACTTTCTGTATTTTTGCTATACAGAAAGTTTTCTGTAGTCAAATTATTCATTTTTTATGGCTGCTGCGTATTGTTTTATGACTCCTAAGGTAATATAAATATTTTACTAAATTTAAAAAATATTGTTTTCCATACTATATTTAGATCTTTAATCTACTTGAAATAGATTATAGTCTGTAATGTGGGGCAGAACTCTTAGTCCTTTTCCAGATGGATAACCAACTGCTAGCACCATTATTACATAGCTGTCCTTTTCTTTCTAAATTGAAATGTCAGCTTTATCCCAATTTCCACTATTAAAAACTTCAGCTGTGTTTCCTCAAGGCCCTTAAAGCAATTCTGAGAGTTCCAAAGATGTTTCTTGAACTTTCTTTCCTTCTTCTTTCTTTCTATCTATCTATCTTTCTTTCAGTGACCATTGGCTACATTTAAACACATTTAAAAGATATTTTGGACTATTGGGCTTGAACTATAACAAGAATATTTGGCGTTGTCATTTTGAGAAAGTTATTTGTCCTAAGTCCTGGAGAAGCATCATGACTATAAAGTAATATTGGATCAGACTTTTATACTCAGGCAACCTTCATTTTATTCTCTGATTTTGTATCTTATTTTTCTTTCTCATGTTTGCACATACATTTTTAGGGTCCAAAACTTCTTCCTAAATATCAAGTGAAATCATTTCTTACTCCATGCTCTTCCCTGGAGACCCCCATGGATTTTCAGCTATATAAATCTGTGATGATTGGACTGATTGACCTTTTAGGAGCAAGATTGTATTTTGCTTCAAAAGTGTTAACACCCTATTGTTACACGATAGGTAAGTAGTAGGGAGTTTTGTTGTTGTTAACTAAACCTCAGTGTGCTGTCCTCTGATGGAACACGTGGGGCTTAGTAGCCACCAAAGGTCTGGAAGCAAAATGAAGTTGGCCCTTCCCTGAAGGCAAATTGGAACAGGGGTGGAACAGGGGTGGACGGTAGGGCTGAAGAGTCAGGACTCCATGTTAGCCACATAGTAGCTGAATGCCTTTGGGCATCCTTTCGGGGCATTCATTTGCTTGTTCTCATCTGCAAGATGAGAGTAAGAGGAGTAGTAACCTCAAAGACTTGTTTAAGGACAAAATTAGGTAACTCAGACTAATACCTGGGAGACAGTAAGTGCTCAGTAATTGTTAGCTGCTCTCATCCTCCTGGCCAGTGCTGTCCAATGTAATAGCCACACATACCAGTAGCTACTTAAATTTAAATTAATTCCAATTTTGAAAATTCACAGTTCAGGTCCCCAGTTGCACTAGCTGCACTTGAAGTGCTCAGTAGCAGGTATAAGCGTCTGCATCATCGCAGACAGCGCTGACTACAAAGTCCTTCTCCTTTCAAATTGATGAGTAAAGGACAGTGAGCTCAGTGTTTCTAGGCTTCAGGTGGTCACATCTCACTCCCCTCCTTTATGGGCTCCTTTGACAAGGAAGGAAGGGGGAGCCTGCCGGCGCCCAGGGCCCACGAGTTGGGCTGCCGGCTGCTTCACCTTCCCTGGGCACTGGAGCTCCAGGGATGCAAGGTGCCAGTTGCGCAGGTGTCTGACTTTACTCAAAGGATTTTCTTCACTATTCCCACCAGTTGTTATAAGGAGAGTAAAAGTGTGTGTGATTCACATCATGCCCCAGATACCTTGAGGGCCCCCTCCTTGTTTTAGTGCAGTGAAGGCCCTCTTAGTTTAAAGCTGACTTGGTTGGGCAAAGCTCTGATTAAATTAAAATTCTCACCATTGTCTGGTGTGGTCATTACTTTGCAGCCTTCTGCCCAGTTGATAAATGCAGTATGGAAGAAATCAAAACAACAAGGAGAAAAGGAAGCTAGTGTTTGTGAGGGTATCACACGAAGAATTTTTCCTTTCTTCTCTTACCAGATGTTGAAATTAAATTAGATGAAGATGGATTTGTATTACCATTTACAGTTGATGAAGATATACATAAAAGGTAAAGAAAACTGTTGTGGTTTATATGTTATAAGACTTGTTGAGGTTAATACACAGGGATTGTTTTCTTAAGAAAGTGAAAAAAGACATGCTTCTGAAAATTAAAACACTATGGCATACCAGTTTTGGAAATTCCATGTAATATCTTGTGAACCTTAATTTAATTAAGTTGAGTGCTTTTTCAACAGATTAATGGATAACAGTCATGATTCATTTGAAAATAGTATTGGCACGAAGGAATAGCCAAATCCCAAATAAACTCTGGCAGCTAAAACCATATAAATACTTCGGATTGTTTTAAAAATTAAGTTTCCCTCTCCTCTTTGGTTTTTTAGGGTAGCACTGTGCATTGATGGTCCAAAAAGATTTTGTTTGAATAGCAAACACTTACTGGGAAAGGAAGCTACTAAACAAAGACATCTGTACTTACTTGGTTATCAAGTTGTCCAGGTATGGTTTTGCCTTTTTTTTTTTTCCTAAAAGCCATTTCTAGTTCAGATTTGCTTTTTCCAGGATACTAAGTAGGATGCCAGCCCAGTGGACCAAGCCTCTTAAGTCTGGTTTAAATGCCAGCTTTGTTCATTAGGCTTAAGTCTCTTGATTTGTAATTTGAAATCACAAATTTCAAATTTTCTCTTTTCCAAAAGTGAGACATACCTAAATTCTGTATGAGCTGTGCTTTACTTTGCTTTTAGAATTACTAAATTATTGGAATATCTGTTTTAATTTCCCTTTGATTTAATGACGAGAATGTACAAGATGACCCATTAAAAGCAGGATCTTCATTGGTTTTTAATGTTTAAGACTCTTATTTGTATTTACATCGTGGATCACTTAGCAAGGTCTTAGGTGATGAGTCGTGATGAATGTCCACGGAGCTTTCCATTCTCTAAGCTGTCTACCAATCTCCTCTCTGCTTTCCTGTCTGGTTACTTTTTTCCTTTCCGTCTTGTACATACCCAGATTAATTTTCCTGAAGTGAATCGTGCCAGTGTGTGCCTAGAAACCTTCATTGTTTCTTTACTGCTTATGGGATAAAGACTACATCTACATCTCAACATTCTAGACCCTTCGAGGTCTGCCCGCAGCCAGGCCCTCTGCTCCCAGCTCAGTGGTCTCTTCTGCCTGGCCTTTCTCCCTTGCCGATGCGAGTCAGGTGGTCCCCACCTCTCTGAGTGTCTAAATTCTGGCTGTTCATCAACTCCCAGCTCAGGTTGACCTTTCACCCCAATCTGAAGTGTCGACTCCCTCTCAGCACTAGAGCACCAATTTGTTTTGCATGTTCTGCTTAGTATTACTGCCTACTTTTTGTATATTTTAAGTTAGCACCTAACTTGTAAGTTCCTTGAGGGAAGGGATTATGTCTGATTCTTATTTAGACATTCTACCTGTTGTTGAGCCTCTGCTACCTGGCAGCACCGTCACAGGCACCGCTGGGATCTCTGCCTGCTGGGAGCCTACATGCTGCTGTGGGGAGGGTGTGGTAGGCGGAAAAGGTAACCAAACCCAAGGTAATTTCAGATTATGAAGGATGAGGATGTATTTATTTTCCTCTCTTTACAGATTCCCTATTACGAGATTGAGATGCTAAAATCAAGACTTGAATTAGTGGAATATTTACAAAGAAAACTATTTTCTCAAAACTCTGGTGGTCACTGGTAACAAGAATGAATACTGACTTCAGAACTCAAATAGTGAAAGAACTTGCAAATTAGCCGTTTATTTATGTACTTTGGTGATCTGAAAGGGGTCTCTAGTTTCCTTATACTATGTATATGCTTATCAGTGGCAAATTTAAAATTAATTTTAACCTTCATTTAATACTGGTATCAGATACTTTTATACATCAAACAGAATTGATCAAGTACAATAAAGGAATGTAATGAGTAAGTGTCATAATTTTAAGTCTTGTGTGTTGTGACAGTTATTGCTAACTGAAAATATATTCTTGAGAGACCTTTGTTTCTTCTTCTAACAAATATAAGGAAGAAATTTTATCTGCCGGTTTTTTCTTTTGTATTTTGTTAGAGGAAGTAATATATGGTAAGGAAAAGGAGCAGTGAAAAATAGACTAGTACTTTGGATGTAAATATTTATAACTGTAGACTTATGCAAAAATAACCCTTTAGTTAATAATATTTTGTATCGGTATAGGAGCTTTATATATATATATATATGTATATATATATATATATATACACATACACATACACGTATATATTATAATTTTTTAAATAAAGGAATAAAGATGTAAAAAAAGCAACTTAAGTAGGGTTTTGGGGGGGTGTTTGGAGGGATAAACTTCTAAATTTTAAATTAAGCATGGATTAAAATTCTTTAGTTCATTGCAGATGCTTCATTGTCCCATTACAGTCAAGTTAAAGTTTCCGGATAAAAGGGTTCTGCACCCAACTACAGTGTATGCATTGGCCAAGGGAGTGGGGTGTGGGTGTCCCACACAGCACTCAGCAGTGCTCCAACACCAGCTGAGGGTCCGCAATTCAGCTCCATTCTGACACCATCTACCTGGAGGCAGCACCAGCTCCCACACGTTGAGGGCTCAGTCCCACAAGTCTGCCCGCTTCCCACCACCCCCCTTTCAGATGCCAGTCACAAGTCCAGGTTGTCACATGACCTGTGCTTCTGACCAACCGGCTATAGATTGGGGGGTCCAGGGACCCCCTCCTTGGGCTCCATTAATTTGTTAGAGCAGCTCATGGAACTCAGAGAAACATTTTACCTACCAGATTACTAGTTTATTACAAAAGGACATAACTCAGGAAAGCCAGATGAAAGACACTCTTAGGGGCAGGTATGGGGAAGGGTGTGGGGTTTCCTTGCCCTCTCCAGGCAGCACTCTCCCCTAAACTCCACCTGTTCACCAACCTGGAAGCTCCGAATCTGGTTCTTTTGGGTTTTTATGGAGACTTGATTACATAGACTTAAATAGCCACACAAAGAGGTAAGAGCAGTCTGTTACAAATGCTATGAAAAAAACAGTATAGCCTAAAACCTTCTTCCGCCTTTTCCATTTATCTAAATCCTTCTCCATCGGGACTTTTGTTCCTGGTTGCCCTAATTGGAATGAGATGCTCCTTCCTCTGCACTTTCAGTTACACCCTCTCCTGAGCCTTTGTCTCATTTAGCTCTCCCTTACCCTCTTCATTCATTCATTCATTCATTCAACATTTATTAAAGAGCTGTGATCATGCCGGGTACCCACTGACTGTTAGAGCTGCAGAGGGAAGCAGAAAAGAGCTCCTGCCTGGAGGGGCTATGGGTGATTATAGTGATGAGCCAGCTGGCAGTCCTGATGCATGAGCAGGACCCTGGAAGGCAGAAGACGTCAGGCCAGCCTGGGGTGCAGGAGGAGGCTTCTTGGAGTGATCTGTGAGCTGAATTCAAAGAAAGGGAGGCAGGTCTCTGGTGGGAGAGCATTTCAGGCATCGCCATGGCCAGAGCACCCAGCACAAAGCAGACGGTCGCCAAGGAGAGTGAGGCCAGAACTGACTTTGTTTTAAAGCAAATTTTAATCCTGAAAATGTGCGTGGATATGCTATGAAAATAGTTTAGGCTAATAAACAGATACAAGAGTGCTGATTTCACCAATTGGAGTAAATTTGGCAAGCTCCGTAAGATTATAAAGCCATATGTCCTTATAAACTGAATCCTCAGGCCACTAATATTTTAATGTCTACCTATGTAAGTAAATATGACGTGAATTTCCTTGTTGAAATTACATGTACAGTATGATAACTCCTGGTACCATATATTGATAATGTTTTTAAATAAGACATACTCTTGATGTTGTTTTTTAAAAGTAAAAGCAAAGCAAGGAAAAAAAAGTAAAGCAAAGAAAGAAAAATAGGTGAAAAAAATTTAACTTGCGAGCATAACCCCTGAAGCAACAGTGATCATCTTCAGACCAGCCGCGAGAGGGCAGCAAAGGTGAGGACATCTATTGGGCTTCAGCAGCGGAATCGAGATGATCCCTGGTCCCAGGAGGAGAGAGTGTATCCTGCGCGCCTGTTGGCGGGGGGAAGGGAGGGGGGCGGCAGGCTGGAGCTGTGGAATGGTGCGGTGACAGTTCTGCCTGAACAAAACAGGCAATTTTCCATACCTTGACCTAAAGAAGGAATGCTGTTTGGCTGAACCAAGCCTAGACAGGGAGGGTAGATGGTATCTTGGGATGAAGAGATGCTGGTTGGTTCTTTGACCAGGATTCTACCTGCTGACTCTGTACACCTGGGTGCATTTGGAGACTTGGTAAATATTCATTAGGGAGAAGAAAGAATAGGAAGGAGCAGAACTGAGCATATTTGATAGAATTCTGGGGGGTAAAAAGTCAGTTCCCTCTAAAAAAGCTGGACCCTTCCCTGAATTCAGGGAGGGGGTCTTGGCACCATGGTGGTGAATAAGCCTCCAAAAGCTGAAATTTCCCCAAACTGGAAATATATCCAGACCCACCTGGAATCTAAATACATAGTGTCGGATTGTTACCAAACCAAACTTGGGTCTGCCCACCCACGTGCAGCAAAGCCAATCTCCTGACACGGGGCTGTGGTGAAGGAAAGTGCAGCATCTATGGCAGGCACCAGGCAAGGAGTCCAGGCAGCTGGTGCTCAGAAAGCCTGAACCCCCCGATGGGCGTCAGCAAAGCATTTTTAAAGGCCAAGTGAGGGAGGGGGTGTCCCAGGATCTGTGATCAGCTAGTGCACAATTCTCTGATTGGTTGATGGTGAGGTAACAGGGTGGTGTGTCAGGGGTTAATGTTGTCAGTCCTCAGGTGCCAGTTAGGTCTGGGGGCCACTTCTCATGGTCATCAGGTAGTTAATTTCTTCCATTTAGTGGTGGTTTTAGCATCTGTAAAACAACTCAGGAAATGTGCATCAGATACCATTATCTATTATCTGGGTACTTCAGAGAGGAACTGCAGCAGAGGACATGGGGGAGGGGACTGTCCCTGAAAGGCCTCTTAGGGTCCTGCTCCATTTCAGGATCATGAAATAAGTTGTGCCTTGTCAGCTGTATGGCCAGTACCTGGAAAACAGTAAGTGCTCAGCGAGCCATGAGGGCTCTTGTTGTCATTGGTACAAGAGTTACGTTGCAGTCAGACTTCATTGTTACAGCTCGCGGAGAGGGGCCCATCAGGGATGCTCTATAAGGAGGAGCACCATTGCCTGGACGGTTAAGACTCCTGGGGCAGCAGCTTGAACCAGCGGCCACTCCTTTTGCTAATTAGCATCACAGACACCCTGCTGAGAAACCTCATTCTGTAAAACCTTTACTGTAATAAGAATGGAACACACCTCTATTGCCTGCAGGATCTGAGCCTCCTGGGTCATTCTGGTGCAGAGAAGCAGCCTTGATTTCCAAGACGATGCAGAGCTTCAGATAGAGGGTTTGGGACACAAACGCCCTTACCTTTTTCTTATCTTTGAGCATCCTGGGTCGTCTTCTCAGGCCAGGCCTCATGTTAGTTCTCTTATACACAAGCTTGCTCTCTGCATCTCCAACCCAGCTTCGTTCAATTTCACCCAAATCCTCTACCCATCCTGTCATCCCTCTGCCTGGCTCCTCTGGTGTGCCGGCTCCCTTGCCTGTGTAGTCAATAAGCCTTACCTTTTGTTGGTGTTCTTTGGCTGTTGGCTCCATCATAAGAAATTTTGCCTTAATATACTTGAAATCCCATCTCAGAAAAAATCTAAACATCTCTGTCCCCATCTCTTCCCACAGTCTCTGGTATATAGGGCACACTATTTGTGTCTTGAACTGATATTCTGGGTTCTAATGTTTGCAATAAACAATATCTCAGTAATTCTGTAAATTTTATTATGGAAAACACTGAACACACATAAGTGTAGAAAGAATAGTATAATGAATTCACATGAGTCCCTTTATTCAGCATGGCAAAAATACCCAAATTTTCCAATTCTGTTTCATCTATTTACTCCCATATTCTTTTTTTTCTTTTCCTTTTTTATTGGAATGTTTCTTTAAAAATCCAAGCTATCATATACTTTTATCCTAAATACTTCAGTATGAATCCATAACCAAAAAACTTTTTTCTTTTTTATTTAACTATTCTGCCATTATTACAATGAACAAAACTAATAATTTTTTTTTTTTTTTTTTTTTTTTTTTTTTTTTTGCGGTACACGGGCCTCTCACTGTTGTGGCCTCTCCCGTTGTGGAGCACAGGCTCCAGACGCGCAGGCTCAGTGGCCATGGCTCACGGGCCTAGCCGCTCTGCGGCATGTGGGATCTTCCCGGACCGGGGCACGAACCCATGTCCCCTGCATCGGCAGGTGGACTCTCAACCACTGCGCCACCAGGGAAGCCCAAAACTAATAATTATTACCTGTGATCATTTAATACCTGGTCTATATTCCAGGTTTTCTACACTGTCTCAGGAATATTTTTTTAATTTTTTTTATTGAAGTATAGTTGATTTACAATGTTGTGTTAATTTCTTCAGTACAGCCAAGTGACTCAGTTATATATACATTCTTTTTTATATTCTTTTCCATTATGGTTTATCCCAGGATATTGAATATAGTTCCCTATGCTATACAGTAGGACCTTGTTGTTTATCCACTCTATATGTAATAGTTTGCATCTACTAACCCCAGACTCCCCCTTGGCAACCACAAGTCTGTTCTCTACGTCTGTGAGTCTGTTCCTGTTTCATAGATGGATTCATTTGTGCAATATTTTAGATTCCACATATGTGGTATCATATGGTATATGTCTTTCTCTCAGAAATATTTTTTAACTGTTGATTTGTTTGAAGCAGGATCTGAACAAAGGCCACATACTACTTTTAGATGTTATACCCCTAAGTCTTAAGTCTCATGTCTGTAACTGCCCCCCTCCCTCACCTGGTTTCCATGTTATTAATTTATTGGAGAAGTTAGATCAATTGCCTTGTAAAATATCCCACAGTATTGATTTGACATTTTCTAACTGGTTCCTTTGCTATATTTCCTGTTAAACTAAAAGTTACATCCAGAGGCTTGCTTAGATTCAGCTTAATTTTTCAGCAAGGATGCTTCAGAGGAGATGCTGTGTATTTGTTTTACATCATACCGTAATGTCTCGTTACCCTCTCAGTGATACTCATTAAGACTGATAGTGGGTTCCTGGATCACCACCAGCCTGATCCATCCACCATATAGTCCCCGTCAACCTGTCACCTAATGGCTTCAGCATCTGTTGATGATTGTTGCCTAGATTCATTATTCCAACAGGTGTTTAAAAAAAAAGGATTTCCTAACGCTATCATTCCTTTACTTTTATTATTTTTTTATCCTTTTATTTTATTCCTTTACTTGTATTCATCTATAAAGAAGAAATTTCTCCCATCAACTATTTTTGAACTCTAAAATAAGGTTTATACACAAACTTGTGGTTACCCAGGGGAAAAGGCGGGGGAGGGATAAATTGGGAGATTGGGATTGACACACGCACACTACTATATATAAAATAGATAACTAATAAGAACCTACTGTATAGCACAGGGAGCTCTACTCAATACTCTGTAATGACCTACATGGGAAAAGAATCTAAAAAAGAGTGGATATGTATATGTATAACTGATTCATTTTGCTGTACAGCAGAAACTAACACAACATCTTAACTATACTCCAATAAAAATAAAATAAGGTTTATACAGAAAAAGAAAATGAGATAAATGTGTCTTTCCTTGTATCAAGGTTTAGAATACAGAGGTGGTTATCTGGTCAGTATTTTGTTTGTTTAGGATATTTATGAATTCATGACATTTTATATACTTGATGTGCTTCAGCCCATGACAGTCATCTTTTGGATGCATAACTTGTCCTGTTTTAGATCGGTGGGATACCCTTCAGGATGGCCTCTTTGTCCTTTTGACCTTGACACATTCGATTTTGAAAATTTCTCGGCAGAAGAGGATGTCCCAGGCTCACTTGCCATTTCCTGTCTCAGCCCTGGGGTCCAGCCTCTGTAAGGAGCTCTGGTTCTGGCACGTGGTCTTGCTCACTGCTACAGCCGTCGGTATCGGGGGTTTTTCATTGGGGGCATCTATAAAATCACATTCATTTTGATTTCAAAATCGACAAGGTGAACTAGCCAAAATTAAATTTGCACTTATATGTCTTGATTCATAAGTTTGATGCTTAATGTGACTCCAAGCGACTCCATCAAGTGAGTGACGCAGCCTAAAGGAAAAACCTGATGACAAACATGCTTTCTAAGTCTACCAGCAGTACTCACGCCTCGTTACCAGGGAGGAGGTGTCGAGTGAGGTAAAGGCGTGTTACCCCATCACGGACCACTGCCCGTGCCCCAGAGCCTGTGGAGACGCTTTGGAGGACGGGCAGTGGCTCCCCTGTCGCAGGAGCCAGGGTCATGCAGTTACTCTCACTGTCAAACAGCACTGATGGGGGATCCGGAAAAGGTGCAGCAGGAGCACCCTTTCATACCCCTTGAGTTCATAATGACCTTTGGGTTTGCTGGGTACACAGACGGGCAGTTCTCCTAGCCGGTGACGGATATGTGTGTTTGTCCATCCACCCCTCTTAACTCTGAACCATCATAAAAGCAGAGGAGTACTTAATCCAAGGGATGTTAAACTGTTTTAAAGCCTGTGAATTAAAGTCCAAATATGTTGGGCCACTTAAATGAGTTTACAGTGACATTTACAAATAACATGATTGTAAAAGCTTTCAAACTTAAAATGGAGATATCAACCTTGTTTTAAAATTTCTGCATTTTCAACAGATTTTTTAGAAAGATGATGGCATCTTCATGTATTCATAGGTGATTTTCCCCCCTCTCTCCACCTCAGTTAACAAAGGTTTACAAGGTGGAGAGGAGGCCATCTGGACACTTTGTTCCTCGGCTGCGTCAGTGCGCTGGCTGAGAATCGCGGGCTAAAGCTTTGTGCTTTGTCCAGGCTGTGGCCCCATCTCTGAATGGTCTGAGGGCTCCAAAGGAGAAAACCACTCCCTCAGACCAGCCCTCCCCCCCTTTCAGATATTCCATACACCTTTCAGGAGGGGCACCCACTGCCCTGTCACCTGCATCGTCACTTATCCTACCTACATCTCAGTTTTCTCATCAGCATAAAGAACCAGAGGGTTCTTCTGAACTTAACAAGTCTGTGGGCTCATGAGGACTCATGATAAATATAACACACACACCGCCCAAGATGTGCTGAAACCACTGCTAATGTGACATGTGACATGCTAATGTCACACAGCATTAGCTTTCTCCTTCCCTGCCTCAAATTAACAGAACTTCTTCCTACCAGGTCTCACCCTGCTTACATTCTGCCCAGATGTCAAGAGAAACGGGACAAGTCCCAGCTGCAGTTTGGACTAGGCGCCTCCAATGCTCCCATGAACTGCCTGAGTTTCTGCAGTGGAGGCCGCCCTCCAGCGTGTCATCCAGCGGGGAGCTGCAGGCAGCCGAGGCCCCGGTGGACCCGCAGAGCAGGCTGCATGAACAGTGAGCGGTCAGTACGCCCATGTTAACCTAAGCCAGACCAGTGCAATGTCATCACCCAGCGTCAGCTGCGGGCGCCGGTGTATATCCATGAGGCTGGCATGGGATTAGGGGGGTAGACATCCCAGACTACTGAGGTTGGCATTTGAAACAAAGCTCATCTGTGCACCCTTCGATAGCTCAGCTGGTAGAGCGGAGGACTGTAGACCTGAACATGTGAAACAAAGATGATCTGATCTCCTGCAGAGTTAACTTGTACTCAGCGTGCCTTCTTGTACTATTAACCCACTTATTTTAAGAGCAGGGTTTTCATTCTTTTATCCTTCCCTCCCCCCACGCAGAACTTTGCAAGTACAAGTCACAGACACAAGGGACTTAAACACATTAGACTCTTTGACCTTGTATTCCACTCATGTCCCCAGAATACATAATAGGATCATAGAGGAAAAATGTTATTTTATAAAGGAATTAAAATCTCTTGATAATTGAAACTGGCAAAGTTGGTCTTACCTGTTGTTTCCTCCACCTCTGCTTCCCGCCCTGCAGCCTCTCAGCCTCACATCTGAAACCACCCCCAGGGTGGTGGCCGTTCCATGGGGCTGCACCCACCTCCTGACAGCAGCACGCTGCCTCAGGTTGATGCCTTGTGCCTGTCACTGTCAGCCCCAGGGCTTCTCCGGCACCGAGGAGACCCACAGGGAGCCTAGGCAGCACTGGGCAGGGGTCCTACAAAGTCAGAAGTGAACAAACCAGAAGGCAGTCTCACCCCAGGAGGACTGGGAACAAGAAATAAAAAGCGCCTTCATGTTGAACTGCAGGTGGTTCTGAGAGGCTGCTCCAGGCTCCTCAGAAAGTCTTGGGCAAGGTCGAGCTCCAGCTGCCCTCAGGGGTGACCTTGAGAATTCAGCCTTATACAGACTTCCCTGCTGCACTCACTCCTCTGGTCCCTCCCGCCTGCTCCTTGGAATTACCTCCCAAATAAAGCAAGAGCATCCAAGCCCTTGTCTCAGACTCACCTTTAGAAGGTACACAAGCCATTATGGCAGCTGTATTTCTTACTGAGTCACCAAGTATCTGCTGAGTACCTACTCTGTGCCAGACTTGAGCCATCAGAGAGAGTGTATGTGTGCAACCATGCCCTGCGCAGCTGTCAGTCTGGTGCAGAACAAATTGAAATTGAAATCAAAGCTAACAGAAGCACGTCCACACAGCTGTGGAAAAGGATTTTTCAATGAAACGATTTCGGTCTCACTTTTAACTGAGGTCTCAAGATAATTGGTGTCGACTGCTCCCATTTTGCAAAGTGTGAGATCAGATCACCTGTGTAAGGCTTGTGACGACTCCTGACCATTAGCTGAGCTCCTATATCCGGTCTTTAAAAGAGACTGGAGAGGTTGAAAGTGGCAGTAGACTATAAGAGTTTTTTTTTTTTTTTCCTTTGCTGGTGCTTTTATGAGGACCTCTGCCCAGGGGAGGATGAGAGCAAGGTTGCCAGAAAGTTTTACATTACACACGCGGCCCTCTCTATCTTCTTACTGGGCAGCACTGTCCCAGACCCTCTTCAAGTTACTTGCGTTTTCACACCTATCACCTGTCTTCGTCATCAGACTGTCAGATCCCGGTGGACAAGGGCTGCTTGGTTCAAGGCTACATCCCCAGCGCCGGCACTCAGTAGATGCAAGGTCATTAACTGCCCAGCGAACAATGGTCTCTGAGTGAACGAACCGACACTGCGTGGAGAAGGGTAAGCAGGGTGGAAAGTGCGGATCCCAGAGGTGCCTCCCACCCGGGAACCCCGCAGCGGCTTTAGCCGGTGAGGCTCCCCCGACGCTCCAAGAAGGAAAGACCCGGGTGTGCACAGAGGTGCCGGGGGGCGGGGGAGGGTCGGCCCCACCCCCTCCCCGCCCCGCAGTCCAGCCTAGCTTTGCGCCCCCTCGATTTCCAGGCAACGGCCGAACGTGGGCGCCGGGCAGCCTGCGGCGGGCGGACTGGGACCAGACCCCTCGGGGGGCGGGACCGAGCACTGCGGCCGGATGGAGGACGAGGAGGAGGAGATCACCGCCGCCACGCTGCGGGGCAAGCCCCGGCCGCTGCCCATCTCCGCGCAGTCCGCCTTCAGCTACGTCCCGCCGCGGCGCCAGGACCCCAAGGAGTACAGCTACTACTACCGCCAGGGCAGGGTGAGCGGCCCGGGGCGGGGCGGGCGGGGCGGGCTGGAGAGCAGGGACGGGAGGTAGGGGGAGGATTGAGGGCAGCGCTACACTGCGGGGGAGGGGCCAGGGAGGTGCTGGGGGCGGGATCACACTGCCTAGGAGGGTGCTGGGGGCGAGGTCACACTGCCAGGAAGGGGTCCTGGGGGCCTGGCCGCACTATCCCGGAGGGGCCTGGGGGAGGGGGAATGGGGGACCTCCGGGGAGGGCGTTAGAGGGAGAAGGGGTGGGGCGGGGCTACACTGCCCGGGAGGATGCTGGGGGCGGGGTTACACTGCCGGCGAGGGCTTCTGGGGGCGGGGCTGCAGGCCGGGGCCGCCCCGCGGAGTGTGGAGGGCCGGGGAGGTGGGGCTGCAGATTCGGGTTAGGACTCCGGGGCAGGGCTGCACAGAAGAGCTGGGGCGGGCTTGAGCGACACTGCCTGTGCGGGGTTCGGGGCGGGGCGCAGGGAGTCAGGGGGCGTACGGGTCAAAGGTGGTGGGAGGGTAGGAGAGTGGCCTCCCTCTGGGGCTCCTAGACCTCAGAGTACCGCGACTACGACCACCGGCGTAAGGTGGACCCCCGCGCCCCCCACGAGAGCATGGGCAGGCTCGGAGCCGGGTGTGGGGATGGGGGGAGGGGAAAAACGCTCACCTGGAAGGGGGCTGCGAGGCCGGGCGTGCGGGCTGGGCGGCCGGGACTGCTCAGCGGGTGTTTGGAGCCTTTTAGGGGTGGGTTAGGGCCGAGCTTTCCCCCGGGGGGAAGTGAGGGAGAGCCCCTGGGCTTCTACTTCTGCCGGGAGCAGCAAGGTGGGCCTGGTGCCCAGGATCTGGAGGAGGGTCGCAGGAGCGCGGGGCCACCCAGCCGGCAGGGGCACTGCTGCTTCTGGGGTCTGCCTGCTGCAGGCCTGGGCCGGCCCGAAAACAGCCACTACCTGAAGGCTTTCGCCGCAGTGACTGAGCCCGGACCGCCCAGGGCGCGGAAACCCTCCTAGAAGCCCGCCTGCGAACAAGGAAACCTCGAGGCAGGGCTGAACTGCCGCTGGCAGGGAGAGCGCGGCTGGGAGCGTCCCAGGATTGTGGCCGGGCCTCACCAGGCACACACGAGTCGTGGGGAAAGCCTGAGGGTCTGCGAAGGCCACCCTGCAGCCAAACCAGCAAGAAAAGGGAAAGGAAAAGAAACATTCAGAATTTGCGGGGGTCGTTTATTCCTTTCTTCTCCATGTTTTTCCTAAAAGTCTCCATCCAGTGTCTTGTACTGTACGTTGCTGCAGCCTGTCTTGCAGCTGGGGAAGCAGGGGCATCATTATTAAAAGGCGCATTGATTGGAGATGCTCAGCCGGCAGTGATAAGGGGTGGCCTGAAGAGGGATCTATAGATTAACCAAGTGCCTGGGAGGAAGGAGGTCTTTCCCTCCTGATGTGTGAGGTGTTCCCACCAAACACATCCTTTTCTCCCTACCCACAATCCACAGAGCCCAAGTGAATCCCCATTTAGATCAGGTCAGCACACATTTGAGTACTTGCCACATGTGAAAAGATACCACGGAGCTTAGCTGTGCAAACAGAAGCAGTAATGTCTAGTTTAGACAACTGTAATGTGTTGAACCGTGTCCCCCTATTATTCTTATGTTAGAGTCCTAATCCCCTGCACCTCAAAATGTGACTTTATTTGGTGACAGGGTCTTTACAGAGGTAATCAAAGTGAGGTCCTTAGTGGGGGGCCCTGATCCAAAATGACTGCCGTCTAGGAAAAGAGGCAATTTGGGCACAGAGACAGACCTGCATAGAGGGGAAATGATGTGAATGGACAGGGAGAAGACAGCTGTCTGTAAGCCATGGACAGAGGCTGGGAACAGATCCTTCCCTCACAGCCCTCAGAAGGAACCAGCTCTGCTGACACCTTGATCTCCGACTTTGGCCACCAGAACTGTGAGACAGTGTATGTCTGTTGCTTAGCCCCTGGTTCTGGGTACTTCGTGTTTTGGCAGCCCCAGCAAACCAACACATAAACCTCAGCCAGGAGGATCTCTTGTATCTGGTAGCGCCTCTCTGCTTGGCTTTGACGATATGGAAGGACAAAAGGACAGGAGGAAGAAAGGGGACGCCTGTAGCTCATCTGTCCTTGCCTCCCTGTTTCCTGACTGGCCCGAGCTTGAATATCTCTGCTGACCATTAAGACAGGAACGGGATTGAGAGCAGTGGTTCCCAACCTCACAGCCACCATGGACCTCATATCTTTTCCTCCCATGAGCAATATATTTTGAAAGAACTTATTGCCAGTGAATTTATGAGTCACGCATAGCATTAATGCACAGCATGAGAGAACCAGCCAAAAATCAAGGAGTCTTGATGTTTTAAGTTGGTCCACGCTGTTTTATTGAAAGTATATAAGTATTATCCGGCTTCTTGACATAATGAAAAAATTCACAGTACACCATTTTATGTGTATCTTTGAGGGGTCTTATTGATTACCACTTTGAGGCTATAGGGAAATAAGATAAAGGATTAAGCAGGTGGGGACCAAGATACATATCTGTCAGAGAAAAAAGCCAGGGTGCAGGATCCCGCTAAGGACTCTGGGCAAATGGGTTTGGGCTTGGGGAGACTGAAGCTCTGAATCAGATGGATTTACCCATCCAGCCACGAGAGCTGTGGGTGCCGGAAAAAGCAGAGAAGACCCCTCTACCCGCTGTGGGCCAGACACTACCAAGGGAAAAGGGGCAGAGTTGAGTTTGGCAGACTCAGTTTATTCTTCCTAAATTCACCAATCTGACACATGGCTCCACCTTTCTGGGGCAAATCAACCAAGGGGCAGAGAGACGCCCAAGGTATGAGGTGACCAGGGCTCCGTACTTGGAAGCAGATCTGAAGTGGGCAAGAAATGTACCCCTCTGGTGCAGGGGCCATGCATAGGAAGCCTCCTGGGCCAAATCTGCCCTGCCAGCTGTATTAAAAAGTTTTATTAAAACACAGTCACATGCCCATGTGTATAGTATTGTCAATGGCAACCACACAGAGTTGAATAGTTGCAACAGTGACCATGGCACCTGCAAAGCCTAAAACAGTGACTATATGTCCCTTTACAGAAAATGCTTGCCAACATCTGCTCTGATGTCTTACTGCCAATGGAGGGATGGGCCTTAGACAAATTAATGCAAAGCAGATTTTAAGAAAAAAAATTCAGTACTGTTGATAGCTGGGGTCACAGGCAAGTTCAAGTCCTGAGGCCTTTAGCGTCACAGGGAAAAAAATGATGCAGGAGAAAGGTTAACAACTAAATAAAAAAGCCTTCAAAGCAGCAAGAACCACAAAAGACATTTCAAAGTCCATTTGCAAGCCAGCTACCAATGGCAATAATGACCTTGTATGTGCTGGTATTCAATCAGCTACAGGATTCCAGAAGCTGATTCTCTGACCTTGAGATCATTTGGACTAAAAAGGATGAACTCTGTATCACAGGTTTGCTGGGGTCTCACCTGCCCCTAAATTCTTTGTAAATAATTCCAGGCCCCGCTCAGAGCTGGGAAGAAACATTGCAAAAGTAGCTCTTAAGTCAGTTGCTGTGTGTCACACTCACCGGTTAGTTCCTTAGTAGCACAGGCCCAGGCGTCCTGCATTATTAGTCCTCTGTGTTATTAGTTCAAACACTCTGTCTCACCTTGCCCGTCTCGGGATCAGGGATTGAACAGCACCAAATGCATGGAGCTCTTATGAGAATTAATTTAATTAATGGGTGGAAAGTGGCACGTAGTAAGCCCAATGTAGGAAGAGCTCTTCTTCTTATTATTTGTTCTTCTTAGTGATGATTAGAGTTTCCTTTCATTGAGGGACTGGTCCTGGGGCCTTTTATCCTCCATCTTGTTCACTGTTGGAAATTAACACAGGTGAGGCAGGTAGTCTGAGTGACAATCTGGTGGTTCCTGATGTTCTATAAGGCATCTCCCCCGCAGGAGCCCAGAGTCAAAGCTCTTGCAGCAGCACACTTAGTTAAAGCCCCAGTAATACCCTGGATCTTAAGACAAATTTGTCCTCTAAAGCTGCCAGCGAAAATGCTGTCAAGTGCTGTCCTGCTCCCTAGGGAGCCTCTAGCAGTGTGGGCTTTTTCTACGAAATAGTGTTCCATAGATTCAGTTCAATGGTGTTTTTAAATTCCTTTTTTCTTCTTCTGCCTCGTGCAACATTTCTGCTACTGAAATGGAAAGGCTAAGTCAAAGGAGAATGCCCTTTTATGACAGTTTTGATTAAATTTCTCAAAGTCTAAAAGCTACATTAAAAAAAAATCTTAGGCAGTTTTAGAATATGCTTTCCTTCATGCTAATGTGAATTGTGGGTAGCTGTGTCTTGAGTGAAGCTTTGCTCAGAAAGTCCAACCTTAGTGTTGGTGGGATTAGCCGACTTTCTGTGACGGTGTGTGGTGGAGAGAAAGAGGCAAGGGGCTGACTGTTTCTTTACCCTCCTGATACTGAATTTCCTTTGCTTCGTGCAGCCAAGCGCTTGGTAAACATAACGATGGGTGTTGACTGCACAGAGGTGCAAAGGGGTGTCCCTATGCCCACGTCCAGGATACAGGAAGCATTAAATACCAGCTCCCCAAGCCCTTCCTGGACCCTCTTCACCTTTAGGCATCAAGTACATCTGCCATACAGGCTTGGCCACTCCTAGGGGCTGTGGAGGACACATGAGCTCCAGTTCTGTTGCTGGGCCACCTGTCAAAATCGAGACAAGTTTCTCTATCTTATCCATCTTGCACCCGCATGCACTCCAGTCCCAATGTGTACTAGCCAAATGCAAGTGTGCCTGCCCCGCCCCCTGCCCACCAAGACACACTCCCCATCCTGCCTGATCTTCTCCTTTGCATGTGTTAGTATCTAACCTACTAAATATTTCACTTGGTTATCTTGTTGGTTTTTTCTCTCCTATTAAAATATGAGCTCCATGAGGGCAGGGATTTATTTGTGTGAATCCTCTGTCCTCAGCGATAGAAAGAGTGCCCACGGTCTCACTGGCTGATGAACCAGTGAGGATGAATAAATGGATGCGGATTTTTTAAACAGAGAGACAAGTCAGCGATTGATGAGCTTAGCTTCTTAGACTAAACAGAGGTGTCCTTTTGGATTATCTGCTGTTTGGGTTATCCTTGACCTTGCTCTTCTCCTCGGGGGACTAAACTTGGGAGTGGACTCTGGTTGCCGCTCTCTGTCTGAGCTGGCTGCGCTTGTACTGTTCAGTGACCTGCCCCTGGGAACTTAAGGCCTGGAGGGTGGGGCTCAGTGTCTTCCTCCAGGGCAGGTGGAAGGGGGACAGGTCACCCAAGAGGGATAAAGGAGTGAGAGGAGAGGTCATGTATGCCCTTCTAGTGGAAGTGATTCCTCTGGAAGGAAACACCAGGAATAGGGAATTTCCTACCAGTTGGTTCCCACCAGTCATGACCACCCATGTGAGCACACGGTGCATGCCTTTCCACATGCGTTTATGAATGCAGTCATGTATGTCAAACTTTTAAATATAAGAACATGTTCACACACGATCGCGCATCTACGTGTATATATTTGCAGCATGCTCTTTTCATTTAATAGTGTATCTCAGACTTTTTTTCAAAATCATCCCCTTTTAAGAAGTACAACAAGCAAATGATACATGAAAACAAACAGCATTTTCCCCAATATATTTGACCAAGTGACAACATGTAAGACTAGATTCAGGTTTCAGCCCCCGTGGATGGCCCTTTCTTCCTTGATGTGAATTGTTGGGGGGCAGGGGGCGGAAGAGGGGGCAAATGGGGAGCTGGTATCAATGGAAGAGAGAAGGCAACTGGCTTCATTCTTATTAAATTGATAAACTATTCAGATTATTTGGAAAGTTATGAAAATTTCCCAAACTTGTGATCTTAACACACCAGAGAGGAAATACAATCTTTGCCACAAACCAAAGAGAATAGTTGAGTATTGTCCTTTTTAAAAAGTTATCGTTATGTCCTTGACAAGCGACATTTCTTCTGAGAGATAGAATTTTGAACAATATTAAAATTAATGAAAACATACTCCTTAAGCTTCATACACTGCTTGACTCCCAAGGAGAAGCACTGAATTTATCAGAAGTAAAATGAGGCCCTTATGAATCAAAGAAAACCATTTTCAGTCACCTTGGGAATTTTCAGTTTTAAAAGTAGGTCACAAAGCTCTGGGTAGGCAAACAGTACCTGAAAGCCTCCAGGTGAGAGATAGCAGTACTATGTCCCCTGAGGAGAGGAGATGAGAGGAGCTCGGTCATAACCTTATTAATAAAGGTGGGCTAGGATGTGCTATGCAAACAAATGGACCCCAAACCCTGAGAGTCTTAACTAGTGGTGTGTCAGAGCCTGATCATACTGACAAAGAGGGGACTTTTAGCATCTCTTCTGAACTCTGCATTCAATTGGAAGCCTGAAATTGGCCATGATGGGAGTATTTACACCACAGAAATTAGCAAACACTACAAATCAGGTCTTTTTTCTCCAGAGAGCAGGTTGTTAACATAAGTGCGCCGGTGGCCTTAAGCATATAAACATAACGTAATGAAATACAGCCCAACATGTATGTTTCTCCTGGGCGGGTCTTCTTAATGCAGTTATTTGGGAAACTGAGCTTCTCTGTTTTAGTGACTCCATTATTGCCAGGGCCTGGGAATCTTTGGGACTTTGGGTCTCTCCCTGGATCCTTTAAATTGCTGGTCAGTGAGCAAGGAGAGAGAGTGTGGAGGCCTGCTGTGAGTTTCTTAGGGACCAGGCCTAGGAGATGGCGTCCGCTGGTTTCACCCACATTTCCTGGCCAGAGCTGGTCACTTGGCCCTGGCCTAATTGTGATGGAAACTTACAATGAAGAGTGCATTTATATTCAGAATGGTCTGAAAGGGAGGAGAAAATAAAGGACTTGAATCTCAGTTTGCTCAAAATCTTCCCCCAACTATTTGTGTGAGAGTTTGTGTAACTTCTGGGAGGAAGAGAGCTTCCAAGTTTGGGAGGAGGCACTGGGTATAATAAAGCCCACAACCCCAGAAGAGACAGCCCCCAGGCACCCTGTGGGCTGGAGGTGGTAGGCTAGGACTTCTTCCTTGTTTATGAACTTGCATTAGTCATGATAAGCTAGGTTATGCTGCAGTAACGAACAACCCCCAAAGTCTCAGTGGCCTGAAACAAAGCTTATTTCTCACGCTAAGCGTCCAACAGGGATCAGAAGGGTGACTCTGCCCGGTACCGTCCCTCTGTGGCCACCGTGGAAGCTGCTAACACCTCAGTCTGAAGCTTCAGGAGTCCCTGGCACCAGCTCTTAAATACTTCCGATCAAAGAGTCACATGTCACCTCTACGCACCATTCATTGGTTAGAACTGGGCTCATGGCTTCACTAACCTAAAGGAGAGGGAAGATTAATCCTCTGTGTAGTCAGTAGAGGAGCACTGAACATTGGTGATGTCTACCAAGCCAGTAGGTCTACCGATTCAGTTTACCTGAGCAGAGTGTTCCATGGTTGGGTCTCTGGTTCCACTGCAGTAACCTTTGTACTATCTCTATCCTTACTTTCCATCATTCAAAAGATGGCTACTTCTCCTTATCTCGTATGCTGTTAGAGCTGCTGTAACAAAGTACTACAGACCTGGCTGCTTAAACAACAGAAGTTTATTGCCTCACAGTTTCTGGAGGCTAGACATCTGAAATCAAGGTGCTGGCAGAGTTGGTCCCTTCTGAGGCTGTGAGGGAGAAGCTGTCCCCCCGCCTCTCTCCTTAGCTCAGCTGTCTTCTCCCTGTGTCTCTTCATATCATCTTCACTTTCTGCCTATTTGTGTCTGTGTGCAAATTCTTTTAATAAGGGCACCAGTCTTATTGGATTAGGGACCCACCCTATCCCAGTCTGACCTCAACTAATTATGCCTTCAGTAATCTTATTTCCAAATAAGATCATGTTCTGAGGTACTAGGGGTTGGGACTTCAACATATGAATTTAACACACAGGGAGCTTACTCCCCAGTGGCCTTGGCTACAGTGGTGTGGTCCCTCCTGTCAACTTCATTTGCATCCACTTGTTACTCCCAGGCCAGACAAAAGCTGATCCTTCCTTCTTTGGTGCTACTGTACTTTGTACATACCTCTGTTCCTCCCTGGGTGTTATGTTGAGATATTTTAATTAGTGGGTTTATTTCCATTCCCAGCCTTTAGGTGGTCTCCTTTAAAGTCGGGTCTCCCTATTTCTGTTCCAGAGTCTAGGAGAGTGCCTGGCACAAAGTAGACCCAATGTGCTTTGGAGGCTGAAAACTGAAGGCCCCCACTGGTCTTACGGCGTCAGCCCAGGGCTACAGACTGGAGTGATTTTTCAGTGTTAGGAGTAGGGGTCACCATAGGGAAACTGATGGTGGGGGATCAGACACCACGACCAGAATAAGACCAGAATACATTATAATGATACTCAAAACACAAAGGAGCTAAGGAAATCATGAGAGAAAAATAAAGGGGCTCAGCTTTGCCTTTTAAAAAAAAAAAAAGTCGTCTGTGAAATAGAGGAAATCCCTTGAGAGATTTTAATAGCAAAATATCAGGAACCCAGAAGCTCTGTTTTGTGGCAGCATCTAAATCCAGTTTGGCTTTTCTTAATATCATTTTGCTTCAAATCATAAAGGAATACAAAAGACTGAAAGAAGAAAGATTAATAATTAAAATCCGGGAAAACCCAGATTTTTGGTTTGATTAGGATTTGGAAATGGACAGTCACATTACTAAGTAAGGCTGCCTGCCTGGTGATGGATTAAATTTTTCTTATTTTTCAATGATAGAAAAAAACTCGTTTTTACTCTGGAAAGTCCTGAGTAAGCAAAATCCCCACACAGAAGACTTAAAGATTCTGATCACATCCGTCAGCAGTGAGATTTCTAATAAAGACTCTTCTAAGATATAGTAGGCTGTTGGTACCTAATCCTGGGGATGGGAGTCCGGCATTGCTGCTCATAGATCTTACTTCCATAGAGTATTTTAGGAGACCCAATTAGAATGAGAAGAAATAGGCATTATTCTGTAAAGCTGCATATTGCAGTGGGTTTCTCCATCATAGGGGACAGAATGAAGCAAGACTTCCTTCCTCGTTCAGGTAACAGCGATGGCATTCTCATTCTGTTCTTGAGTTCGTTCCTCCCTCTTTAGTCTTTCTCCCAGGACAAGTCCAAGGACCCCAGGGGCTTACTCAGTTCAGGAGGGGCAGGCGGGAATGGGCCACCTGCACAGGAAGCCAGCACAAGGGGGATCCCTGTTTCCCCTTCTGTCAGGGCTGCCCCCTTGTGGTGGGGCTGAGCCGCACACCCGGGAGCAGCTAGTCACTGCAGGGAGCAGAGACTGGCCGCTGGCCTCCTCCTCTCTGGCCCAAGGTTCTCAGGGTGCAGAAGGGCTCTGGCTGCAGGTGCAGCTCCCACTCAGGTGCTCGGTCCTAGGAAACCAGGTCATTCTGTTGCCCACGGCAGCTCTTTCCCGAAACACACCCATTTCACGGGTCAGGCCAGGAGGGATTCCAGTGACAATGGAAAATCTACATTATGACCAAGAGCCCAGCCTACATTACCGTGTAAATGCGGGTGATGTAGGGGTGATGGGGTTTCAAGTTACAGTTCGTGTCTGCCTCTGCCGGGCCTGGCCAGTAGCTCTGAACCCCAAAGGGAAGGGTCTGCATTGCAATACCCCCTTTACAGAAGGCGAGCATGCTCCTTTGGAGAATTTGTGTCCCACCATCCCAGCAGAGTGGGTGGCATCCTTGAGCTTCTGCTGTGTCTCTGCCGGACCCGCTGGCCCCGTAGCTTACCCAAAAAAAGGTTTCCTGTGAGGTTTGCTTAATCTCTCTAGGCTAGAAGTGAGCACCCAGCCAACCCCACCAGCTTCTGCTTCTGTGGACATCCTACACACTGATGTTAAAGATACTGAGATTTCTTCTTCATTTCCTGAAGGTTTTTTAAGTTTGAATTTTATTTGATAAGCAAATGTCTGATTTTTACATGGTCAAAGTGATGGATATTTTCTTTGTGATATTTCTCCATTGCTTTCTTGCCTAGGAGGTCCCTTGTGGGTTTTCCTTTCAGTTATTTTTCTAATCCATCCAGAGTTTACTTTTGTCCATAGGGTGATGTGAAGACCCAGCTTTCTTTTTCTTTTTTTCCCAAACAGCTAGCCAATGTTCACAGTACCAAAAGCTGAATAATGTATCACCTCTCCACTGATTTGGGTCTTTTGCTTTTTAATCCCACGAGTACAAGGTTACCTTCAGGAGGTTGTAGGGTGTAGGTGGCCTTCAGGAGGCGGGAAAGTCAGGGCCGGCCAAACCAACGCGTGCAGAGGCCCAGCAGCTGAGTGGGGGAGGGAAGACAAAGCCAAGAAGAAGCTCCTGCGAGGTGACCTCATTAAATGACCATCAGGGCACGGATTCAGAAGCCATGGCTCCTGTCTCTAGTCACTTGGAGTGACTCGGAACGTAGGCAAACCAGGATTCCAGCATCACTGAATAAGTGCCTTGAACATGGTACCACTGAAATTCTGAAGAACTTGAAAATAATGTTTCTAAAAGACGGCGTTGTTTTCCTGACTAGATGGTTAATGGCACCAGGACAGCAGCCGTGTCTGAGTTATCTTCAAACCTTCCCGAGCTGGAGTGGCACGTCGTGCACGGGACAGATGAGCTGTGAAGGAGTTTTCACGGCTGGGCTGAAGGTACATCACACTCCAGCCGTATCCGCTGTTGTCAGCAGCTCTTGAGCTCCCACACTGAGAATGGGCGGGATGTGTTTTCCAACAGACTGCAAGCAATGTGCATCCTTTTCACCGTTACCTTCTACCTCTGTGTCCTTCCGTCGGAGGGGGACTCTTCTAACATTGCTATTCAGGATAAAGACAAACAAGCAAGCAAAGGTTAGAGGCCCCGCAATCCCAAATTCCAGCGAGGTGGCGCATCTGCCTTTGCTGCTGGAGGATTCAAGGCAGCTGGCCCTGGGCTGGAGGAACAGAAATGACAGGCCTGACTTACAAGGCGAAGATTAAAGATCAGCTAACGCGTGGATTTCTTTTCCTTTTACTAGCTACCAAATGAGGCAGTTTTATTTTTGTAGTAAGAAAAATTGGGGGTAAAAAAATGGAGACGTTACAGATGGCAGCTCTGTTAACGGGATCATTTTCTAACACATTAGAGCTGTGCGTGTGAGTATTTTATACTATGTTTGGATATATGTGTATATTATACATATGTATATATACACATATATAACATATACCAAATATATGTGTTCATATACATATGAATTACAGTTTTTATAGCTGCCACATATGATTAAAGAAAATATTTCTCTCTAGAGAGGGAGAACTTCTATTTGGGTATATTGTCCTAGTATTCAGTTATTGTTAGTTTTTCAAAGCAGTACGAGCCTATTATACAAAATTTGAGAAATTCAAGAAAAGTAGAAATGAAGGAGAGGGACTTCCCTGGCGGTCCAGTGGTTAAGACTCCAAGCTTCCACTGCAGGGGGCGCGGGTAAGATCCCTGGTCAGGGAGCTGAGACCCCACATGCCACGCGACATGGCCAAAAAAAAAAAAAAAAATGGAGGAGAAAACACATATATTGAGTGGATTATCATAATTTTAAGACTTGAGCCCTAGGGTGGAGTCAGGGAGAGCCAGGAGCTTCCTCTGGGAAGAAGGAGTCTGTAACAGTCTAGGAAAAGTGTCCCTGGAAACATCTCCATCCTGTCGGGCCTCTCAGGAACTTGGGGCCTGGCGTCCCTGCTCTGGTCACTGCCTGAGGGGTGGTGACCTTCCCCATACACGTTCGGTGCAGTCGGGAATCTCTGTACATCTCCACTCTTCATCAGGGAGACTTTGGGCTCTCAAGCCGCATGAAGCTTCCACAGCTCAGCCCTTGAATAAACCATGGCTTTCTTTCTCTTTTTATTCCCAGACCGGAATCATTTCCCTCTATGACTGTGTTTTTAAGAGGAACCCAGGTTATAATCAGAAATTGCACCGAGACGACAGAGAACATGCAAAAAGCCTGGGACTCCATGTTAACGAGGAGGTAATAGTAAGGCAGGGTATCGCTGGGTGTGAACAGATTCACTGTGTGTGTGTGTGTTTAGCACTGTGTGCAGTTGGCTGCACGTAACTCGCCTTTGTGAGGCTCTCCTCTGTCTCACTGTGCCAGGAAGTGAAGACTAAGCTACTGTCACAGCTCACTCCATTCTGCCATGTTAAACTGTGTATTAATTTTTGTGACTGTTGGTTGGTCCTCTAGAATGTAACAGTTCCATGACAGCAAAACTCAGGAGTTCTTTTCAATAGATAAACAGGTCTTTGCTTAACCTCCCAGGCCTGGCTATCATAGTTCTAAGAACACTGGCCTTCCAGGGATGAAACCACACATGCAGGAAAGAGTATTTCTCCCAAGTTACCAGGCCACTGTATGTACCACATACGGCTCAGTTCTTCTTTTATCTCTGCATGGTTTTCTGAGAGGAAGGGCTTTGCTTCTCGTCAGCTGCACAGGGTGGGTGGTGACCAACAGAGGTAACCAAACTCACAGGGTGAGAAGGTCAGGCTCACAGCAGGTACAGGGGGTTGGGTGGTGGGTTGGAGATGTGGGCGTAGAGAGGGGGGTTGATAGGGATGGGGGTGGGGGAGGAGGCTGTGCATCCCCTTGGCATGGTCGAGCCCACTTGCTGCTGGGTTAGACCCTCTCCCACACTAGGACATTGTCTCTCTAAATCTGATCCGAGGACTGTTTATTAAGATCTGGATTCTGTATTAATATCATAATCCTTATACAATACACAGAAATCTGGATGAAAAAGCTTCTGGTGGGATTCCTTTTTGGATCAGAGGATTTTTGCCTGTAGCAGCCAATGTTTAAGAAGACCACCGGGTCACTTTCAAAGAAACTTTTAACTGCTGTGAAATTAAGTGATGGAGGTACTATGAAGTATCACCACTTAAGTCACAGACATTAACTTTGTTTTTCTGTTGTTTTGGTTTGAGTTAATTCATTCCAAGTTGGTAGTGAAGTTAGTGCTTTTCTCTCATAAGCACACACCTGGCATGACTTAGATCCAGTCAGAGTTTTTGAGCACCTCCCATGTGCCACTGAGTATAAAGGGAAGAAAACAGAAGTGTCTGTCCTCCTAGAGCTGACATTCCCACGAGGAGACAGAAAAATAAAAGCCAAATAAATAATGACCTGGATGCCAGGTATTGATAAGTGGTATGCAGAGAAATACAGTCTTTTAAGGGGATGGAGAAAATGAAAGGGATGAAGGGGGCTGGGGACATGATGGGGGGCCTGGGGAGATGAGGGTGTCTGGGGGATGGAGCATGGGGAGATGGGGGATAGGGGAGATGAGAGGTCTGGGGAGATGGTAGATCTGGGGAGATGAGAGGTCTGGGGAGATGGGAGATCTGGGGAGATGAGAGGTCTGGGAGATGGGAGGTCTGGGGAGATGGGAGATCTGGGGAGATGGGAGGTCTGGGGATATGGGAGGTCTGGGGAGATGGGAGATCTGGGGAGATGTGTATCTGGGAGAAGGAAGAAGGCGGACAGAAGACAGGCAGTAGGAGCTCGGGGAGAAGGGAGGAGACGGGGAGGAACAGGACCCTGAAGTCAGTGGGTACCTGTTGCCCCGTGCGAGACCTTGGTCTTTCCTCTGAAAGACTTGAGGACAGCGGCAGGCCCTGAGCAGAGGGGACAGGGTGTGAATTGGTTAAAGAGGTCCCCCTCCCCCGGCGTCAGCGTGGAGGGGTCCTAAGAAGCCAGGTGGAGGTGGGGCGCAGATGCGCGGCACGCGGGCTGGACAGGTAAGAGCGCTCTGCTCCCTGACCCTCACCCCCAACAGGAGCGCGAGAGGCCAGTGTGTGTGCTGACGTCTTCTGTCTATGGGCGGCGCATCCACCAGCCTGTGGAGCCCCCGAACCGGGATCACTGCCGCGCCGGCCACGTGAAGGCCGACTTCTACCGGAAGAACGACATCCCCAGCATCAAGGCTCCCGGCTTCGGTCACATTTCTCCGGCCTGACGCCCTCGCATGGCCCGAAGGGCGCGGGCGAGAGGGATGGCACTGGGGGGGGGGAGGGGAAGGGGGGACGCGGTGTGGCGCCGGCCTCAGGGTCCCTGTGTGGACCTCCCGGGCCAGCGGGCGACCCCTGATGTGCCCCCGATGCACTGGGACCGCGGGAAGGACCGCGCAGGGCTGCTTCCCGCACGTTTCCTTGGCGACCAGCCTGGCCAAAGGCTTGCGAGTCTGAGGATGGACACCTACCTAGTATGACGGTTTTCACGCGAACCGATTTCAGATGAAATGATGCTGGAGACTGATCCATTATGAGCATCTGAATACAATGAAAACCTTGCTCCCCCTTGACAGCGGTTGGGCTGATCTTTGTTCGCTCCTCTCCACGTCTGTGAGTCTTCCTGGCGGAGGCACTCGTGGCAATGGTGCGCAGGTCCTTTTCTTACCGATTATGGAAACCTCCGTCTCACAGCACAAACAATACTTAATGGGGAGATAATGAAATTGCCTTTCGGCACAGCTGAACTCTAGCGTCTACAGCATTCCTCCCCCTACCCCGCCACAGGCCTGAGCCACAATAACAGAATTTTGGACAACCGAGGACAAAAGTCCCTAGTAGGATGGGTGGCCTCGGTGGCCAGCAATGCTGCTGTCATCCCTCGGTGGAGAAGCAGCCAGAGGTCACAGGAAGAGATCGGGCTTTGGCGCTCGACAGACTTGGGTAACACTGTGGCTCCTGCACCTTCTAGCTGCACGGGGTAGGGCAAATGGACTCACCTACTTGAGCCCACATCTCCTCAGCTTTAAAGTGGGAGTTCTAAACCTCGAGGAGTTTGTGTGGGAATCCATAAGCCACTGGAGTGTGGTCTTAACCTGCACGATAGGGGCTGTGACTGTCACTTTGAACAGTTTTCTTTTAGGAAGCAGCTGCTGCCTTTAACCAAAGTTAGAAATGTTTAGTTTGGAGGTGATTTGAAACTTATTCAAGCATTAAGATATTGGCTGTGTTTTTAATGAATGGATTTCTTGCAAGAAATCATCCCTCACCTATCATGATTAAATTTTCCACAGCTTAGCAGTTAATGGGCAGGTGATCTAATTAATTTCAATGCTGATTCCTCCATTGCTGGTTTTATTGTCTTGATTCTCTAAGGACTTATGACACTGCGTTCCTGGCAATTTCAAGGCTGAATGATTCTTAACTATTTCCTTATACTTCTGAAAATGTTTTTTCACTGTCGGTGTCTCCTATGTTTTTTCAAACAAATAGCAGTTTATTTGGAATGCCTTTGGGTGCATTAAGCATGTTTATAGTAACATGATAGAAAATATATAAAGTTTGGGTGATGGAAATTTTTATAAATTATTCTTTCTTCAGTCTTGATTACCAAGAAAGACAAGCCATCTCTAAGAAATGCCTTTGGGGCTTCCCTGGTGGCCCAGTGGTTAAGAATCTGCCTGCCAGTGCAGGGGACACGGGTTTGAGCCCTGGTTCGGGAAGATCCCACATGCCACGGAGCAACTAAGCCCGTGCACCGCAACTACTGAGCCTGCACTCTAGAGCCCGCAAGCCACAACTACTGAGCCTGTGTGACGCAACTACTGAAGCCCATGCATCTAGGCCCGTGCTCTGCAACAAGAGAAGCCACCGCAATGAGAAGCCCCTGCTCACCACAACTAGAGAAAGCCCGTGTGCAGCAATGAAGACCCAACACAGCCAAAAATAAATAAATAAATAAATAAAAAAGAAATGCCTTCATCTGAACGTAGTTGCGATAAATTAATGTCAGATTATTTTCAGTTACTAAGTCAGATTCTACTCCCTTAACCTTCTACTACTTTTAAAAAGCAGGGCTTTAATTGGGCAAGCTTTCAAAAGCACTCTTGTTTATTAGGAAGCAAAGGAAAATTATATTTCTTTCAGCATCTTGACTTTTACACCTTAAAGCCAATCAGTGAATGCCCATTAGTCATCTTATCAAAGAAAAACATACATTAAAATAATTTGTTTTGATTTATTAAATTTCCATTTGTCAGTGTTTTTTGCAAAAGCAGAGTGTTGCTGTCTTTAGGAAAGCACACTGAGCTGGGGAAAAGAATAACATGGAAGAGTCATGACAACGTAGACTTTTCTAAACAGATGTATTAAAAATACTGCAGTGTTAAGGGGACTGGACTCAGTGTTTTTCATGAGAGGGGGGCTTCCTACAAGACTGAGAGTTAAGGAGGGTTTTGAGGCAAGATTCTTACGTGTTATCAATGCTGCAGCCATGATGGACGTGGCTGGCGAGTCCTCTCATTTGCATGATTTGCTCACAGCAATGTCCGTAGTTGCCTGAACTTAGGGAGCCTTGACCGCAAGTCACACGTTCAAATTCAGGAAACAGGCAGTTTTCCCTTCTAGTCTCGTCTTAGTCACTGATCAACTGGGAAACTTCAGACAAGCCCCTGAACCTCTCTGCAGCTGGTTCCTCTGTTGTAAAATGCTGGGGGCCTCAGGCTTGATTGGGGATCAGAATCACGTGGAGGACTTGCTCTGCAAAGTACAGGGAGCGTGCTGGGCCCCACACCAGGATTTCTGAGTTGGCAGGTCTGCATTGGGGCCTGAAAAACGTGCATTTCTAACAGGTTCCCAGGTGATGCTGATACTGCTGGTTGGGAACCTCACTTTGAGAGACACATGTGTGCACAGGCCTTTGCGAGGTGGACTTTGATAATGACTCTGCTTGCTTTAAAAAAGCTATTGTTTGATAAGGCTGGAGATACAGCTTTGGGGAAAAACAGTTCTCCTTCTGCATCTGGGGCAGGGGCTGAGGGGCACAGTTAAGGGCACTGGGTGAATCACCCATCTGCAGGTGTCTACCTTTAAGGGCAGGTGACAAAAAGAGCCCCAGGATGGATGCTGTAGGCTCCAAGGGAGGAAGAACCCACAGGGGCAGTTCGAAGTCCCTGAAACCTAGGGCATCCTAGTCCAGATTTCGGTTACAGTGAAGAGAAATGCCCTTATACTATTTTTCTTCTCTCAGTCACCTTTTTGGAGAATTAGATGTATAAATGTCAATGCTGAGTGGCAATTATAGGATCAAAAACTTTCTGACTGGGGCAGACAGTTGGACGAGTCATGCTGTATTCCCACTTTGATGATGAAGGCCGGTTATTAATTTCAATAAGCTCTTTTTACCCAGTATGAGCCAAAGCCCTGGCAGGGTGGCCATGTTGATCCTGCAATGCACTGGGTCCAACAAGCTGGAGCAAGGCCTGGTTACCTGCCAGCCTCTCTCACGGTCTTTAGCTCTTTTAATCGGATCTGATCCCATGAGCTACCAATGAGGAAAAAAGTCCTAAGAGAAACTGAAAAATGTGTTCAAAGTCTCACAGCTAGTAAAAAAAACAGTCAGGGATTAAACGGAGGACTCCTGCTTCAAGTCCGAGTTCCCAGCCGCTTCCTAATGCATCCCTGGGGTCCTCGACTTCTTACAGATGCCTGCCCTGAGCTATGGTGTGCCCAACCAGGCTGGCATTTGCGGCTTTGCTTTTAAACATTTGATTATGCATGACCTATTTTTCACCCTTTGGCAAAGTATGATTTCTTTAGGGGAAGAAAGAAACCAAAACTCTTGAGTTGGATTTACAAGAACACAGTTTTCCAGGTCTTCTCTCTTCCAAAATGCATCGAGGTTGGCTTTGGGCCCTTTTTTTTTTTAAGATTTTTTTTTTTTTTGATGTGGACCATTTTTAAAGTCTTTATTGAATTTGCTACACTATTGCTTCTGTTTTATGTTTTGGTTTTTTGGCTGCGAGGTCTTAGTTCTCCGACCAGGGATCGAACCCGCACCCCCTGCATTGGAAGGCGAAGTCCTAACCCTGGACCACCAGGGAAGTCCCTGTGCCTTCTCAAGTCTCCTCAGACATAACAGGCAGCTCGTGGGGCTTTGGTGGCTTCTCTCGTTAGTTCAGACTCTTGTGAAGCTGATGTACCTAGTTCCCAATTATTCGGGGCCTCATAGCTCTACCGACGTATTACAGTAGATCAGAGTATGTGGACGGAGTGCGTGCCGCTGCTAGTAGAGAATCTTTTTACTAGTAAAATATTTTTCCCTGCAAATATTCCCTAGAGATGCCAAAGTGAAAACAGACCACGTGACACAGTGAAGCATACTGTCTTTCTTTCCAGGGAGTTGCGTAATCAATGATCGACATCACAAACTTTGTCCCGATCTGATTTACCCAAGGAGAGTTCAATCTCTGCTTCTGAAACAACTGCCCATGGGAGAATCAGTGGCAAACCAACTCAGTTCTGGAGGAAACCACAGGAGAAAGAATAAGAGGGGGCAGGGGCGGGAAAGAGACAGACTCTCAACCAAAGTACAGAAAACTTTTAATGAATTAACCTTACAAAAGACAATGGCATCAAAACATCAGACGTGTTTGGTACAAAACTAGTCCTAGGTTGTAAGAACTAATTCTGGTGATGGATGGTGACGTGCTGCTGGCACGAGACACGACAGAGCAAGGTGACGGTGCCACGGATCCCAGCTGGGCCCGTGGACAGTCACTGCAATGAGACACGTGGGTGAACACAGTCGGATTCCATGGGGGGGGGGTGACGAAATCAACTTAGTCACACATACTGTGTGTTTTAGTATCAGACTAGCAGATGCGGTTGGCGAGCTACCATATTTTTCCAAAAAAGAACATGCACCGGAAGATAATATACACCCCCTAGTTTTATTGCCTTAAGAATTTTTGTCTGTTTCGCCTCTCTCATCTCTGTCAGTTTCTCTGAAGGCTTTTCCGCTGTAATGCGCACTCCTTTCCCTTCTGCTCAGGAGTAAGCACGGTGCAAATGGCAGGGCGATCTTGGCACACATCAGACACCAAACGGCAGGCCACCGGGTCACAGGAATGAGTCTACAGAGGCTCCAGAGGACAGAACAGAGCACACACATCACAAACGAGGGACAAAAGTGGCAGTCAGAAAGTGCATTGTTATCTTCCTGAAAATACAGTCTTCTTGCCAAAACCGAGGCGACGCTTCAGGATGCCAGGTTGCTCTGGGAAAGGGACCGTGACATCTCTGTGTTCACAAAGTATGTCTTCAGGTCCCCCTTTCCTTTCACGTTGATTATTCCTCGACATGTGCACGTGTATCCCAGGGTCTGCAGAATGAGGCTCGTCTCCTCAGTAACCTGGAAGCACAGGGACAGATGAAGAAGTGCTTAGTGCCGGTGCGGACACAACCCTTTCAAAGGGCATTTGACTACAAGAATAAAGAGCCCCCCAATGTTCATGCTCTTTGACCCATTCATCCTACTCCTGAGAAATCAGATGAGAGAATAATCCATGAGAGGAAGAGCTTTCTAAGGACAATGTTTAATTCAGTGCTGTGAAAGTGAGAAACTGGAAACCACCTAAGATTCAAGTAATCTCCAGGGTTAAGTAAACTACGATGCCATCGTGCTTGCTTCAGCAGCACAGATACTAAAATTGGAACGATACAGAGAAGATTAGCATGGCCCCCGCGCAAGTATGACACACAAATTCATGAAGCATTCCATATTTTTGAGAGTTAAACTTGGGCCAAACATGCAGTAAACATTTATTTAAAAATGACTATTGACTACTGTTATTAGTTACAGACATCAGTTACAATTTATAGAACTGAAAAATAATGACATGTTTAATTATAATGATTTTAAAATAAAATTCAAATTTATGGTGTCCTGAAGAAAACAAAACAAAACAAAAAAACTACGACGCTATCACGATCAATGTCACGGATCAGACGATGAAATCATGTCGAACTATTTCACCCCCCAAAAAAGAATTAAGCCTGGATCCGTGCCATGATTTTAACCACATGAAGATTATGCTTTCACATGTAAGAGACCTGGAAAAAAGGAAGTAAACCTATGTTGAAGTGGTGGGATTTTGGATGATGTTTATAAATTGTTATTAATGTCATTTTCTAAAATAATAAATGTTAATGATAGATTTTAATATAGATAAGAGAAAACACACGAGAAGCAGCACAGTCGACTCTGCAAATGGCCACGTGTTTCAGGTTTAATACACATGAATAAAATGACCTAAAACTGAAAGAACATTAGGAATTCGCACCAGCCTAAGGGTGGACAGGATGCTCTGCGTCAGGTCTGGAAAGTTTCCCCACCTCATTGGATTGACTCGGGATGCTGAAAGGAGTGACCCCTCCGGGGCAGTCTGTCAATGTGACAGGACTCCTGATTTCCTGCCACTGCACCACGAGGTGAGGACCCCATCTCTGCACTACGTCCTGGTCCTGCTGGGTCAGTGGGCAGGGAAACCTGCTGGGTAGGACGGATCCTCTCTCCGAGGGGAGGGGAGGGGAGTCGTATTGTCTTCAGCTTGAGCATGCGCGGTGCTCTCGAGAGAGACCACGCCTAGGACCGAGGGCAGGGGTCTGATGCTTGCGTGTCAGAGGAACCTCCTGCAAAAGGCATCCTCTCAAGCAGAGAACGTGTGAGGTGCACCGACTGGGCTACAAACAAGACCTCAGCTTCTGAGGTGAGGGACCACCCATCAGGAACGTGGTCCCCCAGCCAGGCGCCCCAGGAGGTATCTGGGACCTGAGCAGAGAGGGAGGGAGCTATTTTCCCAGAAATCCCTGGTAACACTGCTCTGGAACCATGTGAAACAGCAGGCGAGGAGGAGGGATTTCATCCCACTTCATCAGAGGAAACAGCCATGCCACCTGTAGGGCCCAGCCACCTTGGGTATGTGGGTGACGCACGTGCTGGGCGCGACACACGTGTGTTGGGCATGCCACACCACAATTTTTGTTCTGGTGTGGACACCGTCAGGGGGCTGTGTGGTGTTGGGGCAGCAGCAGTGGCAATGAGCCAGCCCCTTGGAGCTGAGGGAGGCCTGGAGGATGGACACTGCCATGGGGCAGAGGTGGCAGCACATCAAAACCACAGGAGGGCTGGGCTTCTAGAACCCAGGACAGCATCCAGGGGGCCCCAGAAGTAAGGCTGAAGTGTGTGTTGTGACGATCTCAAGGGCAGGCTGTGGGAAAGAGCTAGAAAAATCAATCTGTCTTCTGCAGTGTGACCCAGTGGCTGGCCCCTAGCAAAGGGGCCAAAGTGTGGATCTTTCTGAGCAGAACAGGAAGGAAAAGGGGGATGCAAAGTCCAGATGCTCACGTCCTGCCCTCCCCTGGCTGGGCCCAAGTTCCGGAGAAGGAGGATAGGCTGTAGCTCGGGAACATTAGATAAGAACTGAAAAACTATGGACATAGTCAAGAAAATCAGATGACAAATATATTCTCCTGATTAGAGTTCTTAGGGGCAATCAGAATTAGAGATTGCTACAGACACTCGGCTTCCGGTCTTCCACGCAGGGAGCAAACACATCGTTTGAAGCCTTGCAGGGTAATTTTGCAGTTGAGGCTGGTGCTGGGCAGCACGCCCTTGGCATTTTTGAGCTGGCCATCGGAATTTGTATCGCCAACCGCACAGTTATCGTGACATTCAGAGAGCCATCAACCTAATGAACTCCAGCTACGATTCCTCCAAGTCCAGGGCAAGCCTGGCTGGGGGACGAGGGGCTTCCTATGCTGTTCTTGGGGCACAGGAAGCATGGTGGGAGTGTAATCCTCTTCAATAAAAAGAATTTGTTCTTCAGGCCCCGGGGAAGCTTTAAATATTCTCAGCATCATTTTCAATTTTTCCTGGCATCTCACTACTGGTTTTTTCGCACATAAATGGAGATGAGAGGCTAGTGGAGCTGGGGTGAGCTCTGCCCTCCGGAGAAAAAAACCTACCCAGATGCGGACCCTCCAGCCGCTGAACTGAGTGAACACGCAGGCCTGTGGAAGACATCCCTCACTCTGGACAGGCTGAAACCTGTCTTGTTCCCTCCCCGGGCTCAGAGAAAACGCACAGAGACGGTCCAGGTGGCTGCACGGCACTAAGTCACCGGACTTTTATGAAGCCCAGTTTCCTCTTAGAGACACACGTGATCATTGTCAACATTGACCTGTAGGGGATTTACGGTCTCTGGGAGGGCATGTTCCCCTGACCGGCCTCTCTCAGATTGCTTTTGATACTTATCCTAAGTGCTCGAAAAGTGCCTGGAGAGTCGTGAAGCATGCGGAACTACAGTCCATCTTCCGAACGTTCCTGGTGTGCGGTGGAGGCCTAGGTTGGCCCACGGGTGGGCGAATGTGTTCCTGGTAGGAGCCTGCCTTTCTCCCCACCAAGCAGAAGACCCGGGCTGCCCAGGAGCGCTGGAGCATCCCTGGGCACGGGGAGCGGCCAGCCATGTACCGACAGAAAGCCCTAGTCAGAGGAGCCCCATTTTTGCTGAAAGCTTGGTCTGGGGCGGATCCCATGAGAACAGCCGGCTCTATTTTTCCTTGGCAGTGGCCAATTTGGCCGGGAAGGCCTGGGATACTTCCTCTTTTCCTCCACACTCCTCTTTTCTTCTCTCTCTCTTCTCTTTGTTGGATGGTTGCTAACTTTTCAGCAATTGCTGACTCATGTTCTGACTGCAAGGCGAACACGTAGAAGTCACGCGTGTCACCTTCCATCTAAAGGTCAAGCTCTGCCTGAGAAAGACCACGGAGACAGGATCCTCTAGGAGGAATGAGGGAGAGTCACACTGAAAGCAAGCGAGCTCTGCAGGGGTTTCACGAAAAGCCCCTTCTAGGTGATGCTGGAGCTGACAGCTCCCTGCAGAGGTTAACAATGGACTCCAGTGTCCATCGTACTTTTGGGAGGCAGGGTTATTTGAGGATTTCCGCCAAGCTGAGGCGCAGAACAGGGGCTCAGGGAATTCTCTGAAGAGGACAAAAAACCGATAAAGCCTGTTAGCTGTGTCCAGTGATTTTCATACAAACTTGCCATTTGGCAGGAATTTATCTTCCAGAAGACAACAAAGCTGGGGTGAAATGTGGAACCATTGCTTTTTGAGGGCGAGGAAAACAGAAAGTTCCACATAGACACGCAGGCACGCGCGCACACACACATACACACACACATATCCTTCTCCTTTGGGGAGTGAGTCTCTCATTCTAGGTGCTGGTGCTGTAACCCAAGCAGGTGTGCGCAGTCACCACTGCTTTTAACTTGTCAGCTCTTGGAATTCTCCCCCTTGGGTGGATTCCAGAGCCTTCCAGTCATTTCCAGATATCTGAATCCCATGCTAGTCTGATCTATTACCGTCATTTCACCTCACTCCATTTCATCTCTTCCTCTCCACAGTTGGCCCCTTCACTCATCCTCCAAGTTCAGCCCCTGGGGAGCGGAAGGCAGGTGGTCACATCTGGTCTGGGTTATACCAAGGAGAAGGGCACCCCTGCCGCCCCTCCCATCAGGTGGCCGCACTGCCCTGTTGGTCGCTGTGATCACTTATTTTCCCAAATGCAATAACCTTCATACTATTTCACAATTTTTATGGTTCACAGTTAATGCAGAAACGAATTAGTATTTCCTCAATAAAAAGTTTAACTAAATTACAAAGTTTACTTTCTTCCCTCTGTTTCAATATATTATCCTTATTATATACTTATGCATGATTCCCAAGACGACAGACATGGTGGATAACAACAGAACAGACTAAATTACCTGGATTTTGTCCAGGACGCCAGTGCTGTCCATCCTACTGGCCACATTTACGGTGTTGCCCCAGATATCGTACTGTGGCTTCTGAGCTCCGATCACACCGGCTATTACAGGGCCATGGTTAATACCTGTGACACACCAGAACCAGCTGAGCACGATTTGAATCATGAACTTGACAGTGTAAGCAACTGTCTCAAACAGGAAAGTTTTACAAGACCATTCCTGAACCATGATTACGCAGCAAACATTCGCCCAACTCATGGAACTCTAAAACAAAGAACCATAATTCGTCTAACGTCATCATCTCAAAAACAGTAAAACGTTTGTCTTTCTTCCTCTTCTTGATTCGCGCTCGTATGTCTATTTACAATTATTCTGTAATAGCGTAAAATTGGTACACTTTATAAAACTCAACATTATAATTGTTTTTCTATGATGCCACATAATCTTAGGCAAGAGATGATTATCTTGTTCTCCGATAGTTTTGTGGTTAATTACTTCTGAAATGCACCTATTTTAATTTTAACCGGCCGCAGCGAGTCTGTGAACTCTATTTATTGGCCGTCCTGCCGCTGGTGGACTTCTGGGTTCCCTCTAATGTTTTGCTTAAACCACCACCAGCCCCTTGACGTGTGTGCTGCATTTTCTACCTGCCATGTACTATTCTGTGAGCTTGACATGTACAAGCTTCTAATTCTCACAGACCCCTGCCTGGGGTCTTCCCCCACCCCCAGTGTAGCAAGTAGGACGATTCCTTGTCCCAAGAACTCAGTTCAAACACACGGACCCACAGTTGTTATGGGCGTCCAAGAGGTAGGCCACAGAAATAGAAACAGAGGTATGGACACTGGTTGATTTTTCCCCCTATATTTTCTCCTGGATCTAAGACCCCCTCCTCCCCAGGCTTACTGCAGTAATCAAATCGTGTGGATTAATGAGGGTGTTTCTGAGAGATTTCACTCCCCACTACTGAACTGCTTCGTGTACAAGCCCAGTTATAGATCGGAGGCAAAGCCTCCCCTTTGCAATGGTAAGTGGGGCAGGCAACACAGCACAAACGTTGTTCCACACAATCCCTGAAGGTACGCAAGACTGAGAAAGAAGTTCTCCTTTGCTTTTGTGGAGTATTCAGTAAAATTCAAATCTCTGTTTCAGACATCCCGAATAATTTATTCCTGCTGCTGGCCGGTGATCTCAGACGCCACTGCCCTCAGCTGTCCTTCTGGCTGCTCTGAGCCCCTGCTTGGTCAGTGGCTCTGGGCCAGGGCAGAGAGCCTGGGGCCGATATTGCTGGCAGCGGAGCGATCTCTGCTGAAGCGCAGGGGTGCTTCCCACTCACTGACTGACTCTACAGCTTGACGTGCGGAAAAGGACATTAGGAGCAAGTTTGGCTCTTACTATGCATCATGATTTTGTAGGGGCTAATATTACCTTTCTGAGTTCCTACTGTGAACTGCCACTGGATGGCACTGTGTCCAAAGATGGGGCTGGGAAGCTGCCCTCGGGAGAGACGGAGGGTTTGGGGAAAGGCAAGCTTGGAGGCCACGGACACACTGAGCAGGGCTTCCGCAGACATCAAAAAGAGCTGGTGTGTGGGGTGAGTGTATAGATATTAATAGTTATTCAATAATCAGTGCAAAGTAAGCACTCAATAAGTACCTACTTAAGGAAGTCCATTAACTTGCTCACATTAATTTGGAAAATATTGTTATGGTCCAGACCAAGAACCCTGGGCTTTTGATGTGACAGATATGACTAGCAAAGAATTGTCCCGTTCCCCCTCACAGTGAAGGGCAATATTGTTTTGGTCCATACACATTTGACAACAGATGGAGTGGGAGGTTGGGGTCAGCAGCTTTTCTGTGTAGAATGGATAAACCACAAGGTCCTACTGTACAGCACAGAGCACCATATTCAATATCCTATGATAAACCATAGTGGAAAAGAATATTAAAAAAAATGTATATATGCGTATAACTGCATCACTTTGCTGTACAGCAGAAATTAACACAACATTGTAAATCAACTGTACTTCAATTAAAAAAAAAAAGACTATTTGACAGGGGTCATTCTGCCATGCAATTGGTTTCTTTTTTAAGGAGCACACTATGAAAGTTTGAGGATCCCATTTTCCAAGCTGTTAAAGCAATAAAAAGCTCCAGGCGAAAGGGCCACCTCCACGTTCAGCTTCCTGCCCACCTGGCCCTTCTCATCTTTGTACGGGTGGAGCCAGAGAAAGGTCCACTGGGCACACAGATGAGAAGGTCTAAATAAAAATGTGTTCAGATGCTCACAATAAGACATACATGCAGTGAAGAGAATCCCATTTGCTCCAGAAATGTGTAATATTTCTGGGTTTTACAATTCAGAACATATGAACACCAAAGGAAGAAAATAGCCCCAAATATTGGGATTTTTTTAAAGTTGAAATTTGTATGCAAGAGAGGTGAAAAGCCACTCAGATAGACTTTGTTAAAAGGACTACTCTTACATGGATTTGCTTTCAGAAGCAGCAAAATATGTTGCCAAGAACAGCATAAAATGGTCAAAGAAGCTCTTACAAATCACAAATGGCTGCAAGTGACCATGCAAACGTCGCAAGGCGGTGTGTGCAGACCTGAGGGTTTAAAACACACTTCTTTTGGATAGACATTTGTAAAGGGCAAGGGAGCATGGAACATGCTCAAGAATCAACTTAAAGCAAGGGAAGAACTTACTTGAATTTTTTTTTTTTTGGAAGAAAGTTGGCTTTTTCTCTGGGATTGGAACGTTCAATCTGAAAAGCTCCAGCTCTGTTAGAATTTAGGACACAGTTGGGGTTCTTATAGGTTGTGACCCCAGGAGTATGGGGACTATTCCAACAATTCCAAGATGCATTTTTAAAAAAACAGTCTTACATCTTTGAAGTCTGGATGCATCTTATAGCCCATAGTGGGTCCTACTATCATAAAATGATGGAGGGTTTTACAGTCAGGCTTGCATCAGCTCCTGGCATGGCTGAAGGCTGAGCCTACCATGACCTGCAGAAATGACCGTGGCTGGAGAGACTGAGACCCGGCTCAGGGTCCACTTCTGAAACCAAGTGCTTGCGGCCTGGGTGCAAC